>NC_092335.1:514373750-515830000 GCF_046630445.1 Rutidosis leptorrhynchoides | reverse complement strand
AAACCTATTGAATTCTATTTATAATAAATTTTTGAATTATTAAAGTGAATTATTAAAGTATGAATTATTAAAGTGAATTATTAAAGTATGAATTATTAAAGTGAATTATTAAAGTATGAATTATTAAAGTGAATTATTAAGGTATGAATTATTAAAGTGAATTATTAAAGTATGAATTATTAAAGTGAATTATTAAAGTATGAATTATTAAAGTGAATTATTAAAGTTAAAGTAAAGTAAAAGTAAAGTAAAGGTAAAGTTAAAGTATAGTAAAAGTATAAAAACTATGAATGTATAATACTCGTATAAATATATATAATATTAATTTAAATCGTTATATATATTTAATGAAATAAAATATAAATATCGTTATATTTATTATACTGGTTAAGTAATGAGTTGTCAAAAGTGATTCTAGATATTTATAAAAGTTATATACGTTTTAATAATAAAGTTCTTTTTAAACAGAAAACTTCTTTGTATGTTTGAAAATAGATTAATAGAATAATGAAAACCGATTCTCCACTAACTTTTGTCTAACTTTCGTAAATGTCACTTTTTGTTTTTATTTATAAATAGCTTTACAAATTATTCCGAATATCGTTAAGAGGAATAGATTTTCTCAAATCATAGTGGACCTCTCAACAGAGACTTGTAATCATAATTCAACGTTTCTGATAATTCAATCATTTAATATATTTTTTTAATTTCGTCTATAATCATATTGAAACAAATACGTTCATATAAAGCATTATACGTTTAAATACTTTGTTGACATTTTCAATTTATAATATATACACATATACATACATATTCATATATATTCATTTATTGGTTCGTGAATCATTGGAATTTGGCTGAGGTTTAAATGAATGTATAAACATAGTTTAAAATCCTTGAGATTTAACTTAACAAACATTGCTTATCGTGTCAGAATAATATAAAGATAAAGTTTAAATTTAGTCGGAAATTTCCGGGTCGTCACATGTACATCGAGCCAATTATTAAGTCTTTACAAGTTATTTTAATTGGGGCTCTCTAGTTGTTAAGAGCAAGATAATGGAGAAATGACGTGGTATGATATTGATAAAAGTAATGTTACAGTCAGGAATTTTATAATGAACCGAACCCTTTAAGATACATGGACTAATTACTAGTTGGGCTTAGACAATTTAGATGATTGGGCCGTGATTTTTTGGTGTTATTTATTGGGTTGTGTCATACTGTTGGGCTTTGATCCAATCTCTGGCTTTCGGTTGAACTAAACTATGAAAGTGAATGATTAAGATGATAATGGTTCACGAATGAAGATAACTATGTTAGTATGATGGTGAGCACGATTATAGTGATTATGATTCGATGAAAATATAAAGACGATGATGATGTCGTGGTGATGTTACACATGATGATATATGATATATGATATATAATATATGATATATAATATATGATATACGATAATGAATAATGATACTCGAAACAATAAGTTAATGATGATGACGATCGATTAAGATATTGATAGTCATTATTGATGATCGTGAGGTTATGATTTATGTTGATGAACCAAACTCGTTTAGGTTGTTATCAGGTTAGCGGACGTCGCGGGTTCAAACCCGGACTTGAGAATTTTTTAGGACTACTTCATTGAGATAGTTTACTTATTACTCATTATTATTATTATTATTACTATTATTATTATTATTATTATTATTATTATTATTATTATTATTATTATTATTATTATTATTATTATTATTATTACTATTGTTATTATTATTGTTATTATCATTAACACTAAAATTAATATTTTAATTGAAATTATAACTATCATTATTATTATTATCATTATTAATATCATTACTATTATTTTCATTAACATGATTTTTATATATAATTTTATTTACATTATTTTATTACCACTATTATTATCATTAGTATTATTATTATTATAGTATTACTATTTTTATACAAACATAATAACATTATTATATAAATATTACATATAATAAAGTACCGATTTTTTTGATATAATACCAACTACAAATATATATATATATATATATATATATATATATATATATATATATATATATATATATATATTGAAATATAACTATATATATGAATATTGATTATTTACAAAATAACTATATATAAAATATAACTGAAGATATAAAATATAAATAAAGTATATATATATATTTATATAACTACAACACTTAATATATAAATATTATGTGGGAGAAATTATGTGATTATATGTGTCAATATGTATACTTGATATAGGTTCGTGAATCCGAGGCTAACCCTGTATTGTTCAGTTTCGTCATATGTATTTTTACTACAAAATACAGTATTGTGAGTTCATTTGATTCCCTTTTACTCTTTACATTTTTGGGACTGAGAATACATGCACTATTTTTACAAATTCTTTATTAAATTCTTTTGAAATACATTTTGAACTGCGAATACATTAAATGATTTTATAAATGTTTGACGAGATAGACACAAGCAAAACATTCCTCGAATGAATTATTATGCAGACAGAAATTCTGCGGATTATTATTGAATTATGTGGACATGATAATTGCCACCATTGAATTATGTGGACATGATAATTGCCACCGTTGAATTATGTGGACATGATAATTGCCACCATTGAATTATGTGGACATGATAATTGCCACCAATTGATATGAATGTTATGTATCGAGAGAATGATTTTTATGCACAGGTTATGTGTATGTTATTTTTGTGCACGAGATATGTGTACGGTTACTAAGATTTATGAAAGATGATTTCATACACGAGAAAGGTGTACTGTATTTAAAAGATATCGCATGTACATTACAGGTGGGTATAGGATTCGGGCCCATTTGTACCATGCAACATTTAAATCTTGTGGTCTATCAAAATGATAAATTTTATTGTTTTATGATAAACCTATGAACTCACCAACCTTTTTGGTTGCCAATTTAAAGCATGTTTATTCTCAGGTATGAAAGAAACCTTCCGCTGTGCATTTGCTCAATTTAAAGATACTACATGGAGTCATTCCTGGCATATAGAGGTCCGTTTATTGCAATGGTACCAGATGTTATTGTATTCGTTCAAGAGAATTTGGACGGGGTATGACATGTGGTATCAGAGAGGTGGTCTTAGCGAAACAGGTCTTGCATTAGTGTGTCTAACTAATAGTTGTTAGGATGCATTAATGAGTCTGGTCTTCGACCTAGTAGTTGTTAGGATACAGTAATAAGTCTGGACTTGAACCTGGTCTGCATGTTAATAGTTTTGCTTATCATTTCTTGTCGAAAAATATCTATCTATCATTTTCAGTCTCGACACGTCTTATTGCAATTATTGCATAGATGGTCTACAGACAAATTCATATCACATAACATTAGACCTTGTCTGAAACGTTTCCTTAATTTCCTCCGTAATCTACAGAATCTTCTGTACTATATATATAGGTATTAGGTACTCTATGTAATTAGAATATCATCCGATATTCGAAAATCCTTCCATATCAAAAATCCTTTATCTAACCGTGCAAGATGAATTCTGCAACCAGTTCGAGTCCCTCGGATTACGATAGCTATTCCGATAGGGATTTCTACCTGAGCTCCGAAGGCAGTATAACCGGAATGGACCAATCATTTAGCCATCATCAATTCTGGATGAATTGAGAATGGGTTAGTAGTAGACTTAATCAATGAAGATGCGAAGGAGGTGATCCCTTCCACCAACCATATTGCCCTTTTGGCAAAGAATCTAAAGCACTTACCGACGAACTTGTTCAAACCATCATTTTTCACTCTCGTTTCCAGGATATCTCGCAACGATTACGTAATATCTACAATTCTAAACCTTATTCACCCACTCGTTCCGAACGACAATCATCCTGGAGTAAGGGAAGAATTCAACGAGCTTCGCGCTCGAGTAATCAATTTGAAAATTTTGGTGCAAAACGTACCAGCTTCAGCAACGTCACCAGCATCAACAGTACCATTACCACCAACAAAAACATCCGCATCACACATCTCGACATCACAATCTATACCTTGAACATTAACATCATACACACCATAGATACCAAGGAGTACCAATAACAAGGAACGATGAAGTATTGATCCATAACTTCATTGAAGAAATATTCTGCGAAGAATATATGGTTCCTAATAGTTTTAAAGATTACTTATTCTAGCTCAAACCGAAAATTAAATGAGTCTAATATTATATTGACTCATTAAATCCATGATTACATCTGAAGAAAATATATATGTATATATATTTTCATAAAGATTGTAATTAAAAGTTCTTTTGTACAAACTGTTGATGGTGAAAATATTTTAACGGGTAGGTAATACTCGAGGAATATATAGTTTTCACATTAAAAATTACACTGTACATTCTTCAATTCAGATTCAGCGGTTAATAGTAATACTGCCCAAATCCGCACATATACGTATCCGTTTGCCAAAGAACAACTATTTTCTTTCAAATTTAATTTCATGTTCGGATTTTGACCGATCAAAATCTAAGTCAAGATTTAAAAGAAGACATTACTTTTCGATTCCTACATCTTTCAAAGTCATACTTCGAATTCAAAACTGTGCCAGATCTATTGGCGTGTTATTACCGAAATTAACTTTACAATACCTTTCCAAAATTAGTCAGTTTTGTCACAGCTCCAGCAAATCAACTTTGACTTTTCGTTCTAAACAACCTCATTATAACCTTGATATATATGCGTGCTCTTTTATTGTTATCGGGGAACCTTTTATATTCCACCATATTACCATCAGCGTTTAATCATCTAAAAACACAATTCTCTTGAAACCATCTCGGATTGATAACCGATGATTCAGTTATGGTAGCATTAAATGCAGAGGAAACAGTTAAATTGTAGATGGCTTAAAAGGCCAAGAGTTTGATGATAAAGAATGGAGTGTTGAGAACGCTCGATAGAAAATTTGATACTGAAAAACGGATTGAGCTAACCATGAAAGATATCAACGACAAATACAAGGACCAAACCCTATATTCAACGAATCATGGTAATTCTGGATCCGATGAAATCTTTAGAGAATATCTTGCTCCGAAGTCATGTTAAAATCTTGCGGAAAAATTTTTCTTCATCAACCTTCGAACTTAGAAATTCCAAAATATCATCATAAATATCTTCGATATTTCTGAGGATATTTTCATAAATATTCTTGTCCGAAATTATCTACCTCTTAGTGTTTCCTGTATTTCATTATATTGGAAACTTCTGTAAAATCTAAGTATAAATTATGAATGAATTGTGGAGAAGTGTTGGGAATTGAAGCATGGGTTAGTATAATATAATGACGCTTGGCCAACGTGATTATATTACAGTAGGTCATGCTGAGTTTCTAATGAAACGTGATGATGGTTCACAATAGATTATACCATCATCATGTGTCATGTTACATAACTCTTTCATTCTACTTAACCTCTGAACGTATCAAGAAAATATATTCTTGATAGTTCCATCCTCAGGGATTTTGGTAATTCGACAAATCAAATCGTGCTGTTACCTTTCCTTTCTGCAAAGTATATTACGATCATTCGGAACTTCATATCTACGAATGCTGGATCATTATTCGCTTGACTTAAATTCGGGAAGAGAAAACAAAAGAACGAAGTTCCGAAACGGGGGTAAAAATCGGAGCAAATAGGAGAGAGCATTAACTGTGGATAACAATGATTATAGGAAACAGAAGCAGGGACATCGAAATATAAAAGAAAATATAAAGCCCAATAACAACACGGAGGTTACAAACCGTAGATATTAATACGAATAGCAATATAAAGACATGGTATAATTAAGAATAGTATCACCCCAAGGTAATGGTGGAAGTAAACAGATTTTTCTGGTGGAAGATTGAAAATAAGGATGACAGAAATGATAATTAGGAAAATATCAAGGATTAGAACTGGATTAAGCATTTTCACAATTTTTTGGTTGTATGACCTAAGAAAGAAAGTATAGGAATAGTGAGAATAATGGAACGGAAGAGCTAAATTTATAATGGAAATATCAGACAGAGTAATCGAGGCAGATCGCCGTATTTAATTATAGAAATCTTAATTTCCTTATTCGTCGAAGAATCAAATCTTTTTGATTTCGAAATTTTTCTTCAAATCCCTTGAATTCCAGAATTCAACCCTCTACGTCAAAAGTTAAGACGCACCTTATTTACTAAATTCAACCATGACTAGTCAAAAGTTATGATGAAACATGTCTTTCCCATTTCACTATTTCGTGATAACTTCACTCGTACTCTTCGAGTAATCGAATCTTTTATCCAAATTATTCAATGGTGATAAAAATCTATTTATCAGCTCATATTCGTCAGGAAAACATTCTTATTGTTAGCCATGACCATCTCACTCAAATTTTGGGACGAAATTTCTTTAACGGGTAGGTACTGTGACGACCCGAAATTTTTTGATCAAATTTAAACATAATCTTTATATGATTTCGACACGATAAGAAAAGTCTATAATGTTGAGTCTCGAAAGTTGTGAACTATCCCATGAAATCATTTGACCTTTGACTATTCCCGACGATTCACGAACGATTGTTGTAACTAGATATATATTTATATATAAATATATGTTCATATAATAAATTGGAATAACAAAATACAATTTAATCAATTGAGTTATGCATTTAAGCTGTTACACCAGATAAAAAGTGTTATTAAAAAAAATGAAACTATATATATATATATATATATATATATATATATATATATATATATATATATATATATATATATAATCTATAGATATGAATTTTATTGTTATAATATTACTATTACTAATATGATTATTATCATTAGTATTATTATAATTAGTATTACTGTATTATTATTGTTATAAAAACAATACAATTCTTTATTATTAAAAATATCATTATTATGATAAATATTATTATTATTAGTATAATTATTATTAATTGTATTATATTTATGTTATTATTATTAATAATATTCCGCATTACTATTATTTATTATTAATAGAATTATTATTATTATTATTATTATTATTATTATACTTATTAATATTAATTATATATTTATATACATAATATAAAGATAGATATATATCATATATATTACGGTGGATTAAGTATGGCATCACCATCACACTTTATCAAATTTTTGTTGCTGTCCAAAATTGATTACATATCAAAGATCAATTCGTACGATTCTGTTATAAACAAACAATATTCTTAATAGTATCACTGTTTATCTTTTTGACTAACTAATCTCTGTATCTTTATATGAAAATATATGCATAAGCATAGATAGATATTAGATACTTGTACATATACAAAAATCACACACACACCATCACCATTTTGATTCTTTCCCATCTTCAATCAACCCGACACCAGGAACCATACCTCCTTTAACCTCCTTAACCATCGACAACCATCACTGCAACCATATCTCCACCACAATCTCTCTCTTTCTTCTTGTATCTTCTTCATGAACCCAAGATCAAACCCATGAAGAAATCGCCATTTAAACCACCTTACTACTAACTATGACTATTATGTATGATTCCTGTTTCCTATTTTGGTACGATCACCATCACACAACTATGACAAATCATGAGCTATTGCTACTATTGTCTTCGTTTTTTTGGTTTTGGACAAACACCATTACCATAACCAAACACTCGTTATGATGTGATTAATTCGATTAAACAACAAGAAACCCACTTTATATTTTTGTCTGCAAAACACCACTTCAATCCACCACACCCACCTCCTTGATCACTACCATGACACCATAAACCTTCACCCTTTTATTTTTTTTTCTTCTTTCTGTTTTCATTCGAAACATAAAACAACCTTCACTATCATCACAACCACTACTTTAACAACACACATGCCAAATACTACAAACATTCTATTTAAAGTCGAAGACCTCACAAGGCACTCACAACCTGCTGCTGCACGTATTTGTTTTCTCATCCTGTTCGATTAACTGCTATGGTTTGCCACTTCTATTTCACGACACAAACCCTCACTATTATTAAACTATTATACAAGAAAACCACCTGATTATGCAGCTACGATCGTCTTCTGTTTTCCAGCTGTGAAACCACCCATTTAATCACCTTCGTAAGCCACCATCAACCTATCACCGTTGCTTGCTACTACTACGCGTATTATTTTATTTTTTTTTGTTTTATGAACCTGCGATCGAAAAAGTGATGATTATTTTAAGGAAAAATCGATGATAATGATGTAGGTGAGGGACTATGACAGGAAGTTGTGATTATTATTGATAGTTGCTTTTACATATAAAAAAAAGAGGGAGGGGGCCATGATGAGGCGTGTTCTTAAAATATAAAATCATGAACAAAGTTTCTTTATTTTTTATACAGACCTTGAATTGGGCTGTTAATGGATTGATTGAGCTACCATGTTTTTGTTTGGGCTGTATTCCTAATTTTGATTGGGCCATCGAGTTTCCTTCAACAATCCGAGACCTTGATTTTTCTGCTTGTTACTATAGCGAATTTTGACAGCTATTTTTCTTCTTTTTCTTCACTGCTACATGCCTATGCTATGCTACGTTATCTCTTGCTTGAACAGCCACAATGGAACTGATGATGATGCGAGCATGATGTGGTGTTAGTTAAATGAATACTATGATGATGATACCCCACGTTTTCTTTTGTACATCGAGCCAATTATTAAGTCTTTACAAGTTATTTTAATTAGGGCTCTCTAGCTGTTAAGAGCAAGATAATGGAGAAATGGCGTGGTATGATATTGATAAAAGTAATGTTACAGTGAGGAATTTTATAATGAATCGAACCCTTTAAGATACATGGACTAATTACTAGTTGGGCTTAGACAATTTAGATGATTGGGCCGTGATTTTTTAGTGTTATTTATTGGGTTGTGTCATACTGTTGGGCTTTGATCCAATCTCTGGCTTTCGGTTGAACTAAACTATGAAAGTGAATGATTAAGATGATAATGGTTCACGAATGAAGATAACTATGTTAGTATGATGGTGAGCACGTTTATAGTGATTATGATTCGATGAAAATATAAAGACGATGATGATGTCGTGGTGATGTTACACATGATGATATATGAAATATGATATATAATATATGATATACGATAATGAATAATGATACTCGAAACAATAAGTTAATTATGATGACGATCGGTTAAGATATTGATAGTCATTATTGATGATCGTGAGGTTATGATTTATGTTGATGAACCAAACTCGTTTAGGGTGTTATCGGGTTAGCGGACGTCGCGGGTTCAAACCCGGACTTGAGCATTTTTTTAGGACTACTTCATTGAGGTAGTTTTCTTATTACTCATTATTATTATTATTATTATTATTATTATTATTATTATTATTATTATTATTATTATTATTACTATTACTATTATTATTATTATTATTATTATTATTATTATTATTATTATTATTATTATTATTATTATTATTATTATTATTATTATTATTATTATTATTATTATTATTACTATTGTTATTATTATTGTTATTATCATTAACACTAAAATTAATATTTTAATTGAAATTATAACTATCATTATTATTATTATCATTATTAATATCATTACTATTATTTTCATTAACATGATTTTTATATATAATTTTATTTACATTATTTTATTACCACTATTATTATCATTAGTATTATTATTATTATTATAGCATTACTATTTTTACTACAAACATAATAACATTATTATATAAATATTACATATAACAAAGTACTGATTTTTTGATATAATACCAACTACAATATATATATATATATATATATATATATATATATATATATATATATATATATATATATATATATTGAAATATAACTATATATATGAATATTGATTATTTACAAAATAACTATATATAAAATATAACTGAAGATATAAAATATAAATAAAGTATATATATTTATATAACTACAACACTTAATATATAAATATTATGTAGGAGGAATTATGTGATTATATGTGTTAATATATATACTTGATATAGGTTCGTGAATTCGAGGCCAACCCTGCATTGTTCAGTTTCGTCATATGTATTTTTACTACAAAATAAAGTATTGTGAGTTCATTTGATTCCCTTTTACTCTTTACATTTTTGGGACTGAGAATACATGCGCTATTTTTACAATTGCGTTATTAAATGCTTTTGAAATACATTTTGAACTGCGAATACATTAAATGCTTTTATAAATGTTTGATGAGATAGACACAAGCAAAACATTCCTCGAATGAATTATTATGCAGACAGAAATTCTGCGGATTATTATTGAATTATGTGGACATGATAATTGCCACCGTTGAATTATGTGGACATGATAATTGCCACCATTGAATTATGTGGACATGATAATTGCCACCAATTGATATGAATGTTATGTATCGAGAGAATGATTTTTATGCACAGGTTATGTGTATGTTATTTTTGTGCACGAGATATGTGTACGGTTACTAAGATTTATGAAAGATGATTTCGTACACGAGAAAGGTGTACTGTATTTAAAAGATATCGCATGTACATTACAGGTGGGTATATGATTCGGGCCCATTTGTACCATGCAGCATTTAAATCTTGTGGTCTATCAAAATGATAAATTTTATTGTTTTATGATAAACCTATGAACTCACCAACCTTTTTGGTTGACACTTTAAAGTATGTTTATTCTCAGGTATGAAAGAAACATTCCGCTATGCATTTGCTCAATTTAAAGATACTACATGGAGTCATTCCTGGCATATAGAGATCCATTTATCGCGATGGTACCAGATGTTATTGTATTCGTTCAAGAGAATTTGGACGGGGTATGACACTTACAACATGTAAATATTAGTTACCAAGCTATTAGGGAAGATATGCAAAGTGGTACAACTCAACGTAGAATATATTTTAAGTACTTGTGTCTATGGCGTAAAACATAAAATGCATGTATTCTCATCCCAAAATATTTGTAGAGTTTAAAAATGGGACTATATATACTCACGGTAGTAAAAGTATATTAATAATAAGTTTTCAGCTAATTAAAAATATAGCCGTCGTCCTTGGATTCACGAACCTATAACAATAATAATGATTCAGATAATAATGCAACATGTAAATAAAATAAAAAAAGTTCATAGAATACTTATATATTAATTTTTAACATTTTTATGTTAGTAGTCCTTTGTTAGTAGTCCAAAATAGTCCGAAATGTCCAACAGTCCAATAATCGATATATATAATCTTAGAATTACCCCACGATGTATTGTATACGTATTGTATTTGCATCAACCCAGAGACGTATTATATGCGTATTGTCTTAGAATTTATCAAAACGTATTGTATACTTATTGTCTTAGGATTTATCAAAACGTATTGTATACTTATTGTCATGGAATGTACCAAGATTATTATATATATATATATATATATATATATATATATATATATATATATATATATATATATATATATATATATATATATATATATATATACAATCTCGGAATTAACTAAGATTATAATATTTTGTTATACTAATGATAACATATCCAAATATATATAGGATATGGTTAATATAGCTTTTACAATATAAATTTCGTTCATACAACATTAATTTTAGCAGATTTTGTTTTACTCGCCAAATATTCATTACAACTCCGTTTAATGTGAATTAAATTGCTATGGATTCCTTAAGAAGTTAATTTTTCAAAAACAAATTGAAAAGTTCAGCCCATGTATGAATATTCAGAGTTTTACCCTCTTTTTGTGCCCGTGGACAGATTTGGAAGAATCCCTGCACCCACCCAATATATGATTTTTGATAAAATACTTCCACTTTGTCTAAAATCATGAAAAAAATACTGGAAGTCTTATTTACATATATTAACATATTTCCAAAGTCTTAGCCTCGAACTCAAAGTCAAAAATAGGTTTTTAATTCCCAACCCAAAACAGCCTGCTTTTTGCCGAATGGAGATTAAACGATATATGTTAAGTTTCAAGGTGTTCTTCATATGTACAAGTTATAAGTTCTTATATTAACTTAATATAACATCATAATACATATAAATAAGTGTTATTAGAGTTAAGTTAGAAAGATTAGATTAGTTCTTCAAACAAGTTTAGAATCAACTAAACTATTTTCTAGTTTATAAACTCTTATATAGATAGCTATAAACATATGAATTGAAAAAGAGTTGAAGTAGAGTTTTTACCTCAAGTTTAGAATGTAAAGTTGCTGGAAAGAAGTAGTAGAACAAAACTTGAGAGAGTTCTTGCAAGTGTGTGAAAATTGGAAGTAAAATTTGGAAAATGAATGTGTAAAAATGAATTAGAAATGATGCTTATTTATAGGCTTGAAAATTTGGTTTTTAGTGAAAATATCTAAGAAAAGTTAAAATGTAATATGTAAGGGATGACATATTAAATTGATTAGATCATGGATGACATATTACACAAATAATTGCAGATTTCTATTGGTATATACCAATAGTAAATACTTCTAGAAGTTGTGTATAATACGGGTAAAAATGCCGTATGAATGCTAGTAGAATTCTTGAGGAAATTGAACGAAAATACGAGTATAGCTATCCTTTATATGTATTGGTATATTATAAAGTGTATTTAATACTTGTAAGGATATATTTATACTCGTAATACATTATATGTAAATACATTTTAACATAAGTTAATTACATTGTTTAAATAGTAACATATATATTGTTCAAAAACTCTTTAAATTAGTAGAGTATGAAAATATATATATATAATACTTTGTTAATATACTTAATGAGATATTTAATTATCATATTTTCAATTTAAAATATATATATATATATATATATATATATATATATATATATATATATATATATATATATATATATATATAATAAATACAAGTTATGACGTTCGTGAATCGTAAGAATAAAAGGGTGACTAAAAGCTTGTGTAAAACTCTTTCCGGAGGTTTAAGACTTATTAAAATTCATTGCTTATCAAGTCGGAATTATTAAATCATGTAAATAGTATAATCAAGTAGTCAGAAAATCCGGGTCGTTACAGTACCTACCCGTTAAAGAAATTTCTTCCCGAACTTTGATCGAGATCGTCATGGCTGACAATAAGTATGTTTTCATGACGAATACGAGTTGAAAATTTAGAGTTTTATTATCAGTGAGTAATATGGATAAAACAATTCGATTATGTGAAGTGTATAAGTGAAGCTATCGCAAAATAGTGAAATGAGGAAAGTAAAGATTCGTCTTAACTTTTGACGTCATCACGGTTGATTTTCGGATTAAAGAAAATCTTTGTAATCTTAATAAGATTTGATTCTTCGGTAATTAAGGAAATTAGAATTTTCTTCGATTAGGTGCGTAATCTACCTCAATTGCTATGTCTGATATATCGCTATAAATTAACACCCCCTTCATTTCCTTATTTTCACATCTCTCATCTTCTATACTTTATTCCTTAATTCATACTTCCAAAACATTCGTCAATATGCTTCATCCAATTCTAATCCTTGATATACTCCTAAATTTTATATCCGTCATTCTTCTTTTTCATCTGCCGCCAGAAGAATCTATTCATTTCTACTATACTCTTGGTTTTATAGTGTTTTTAGTTCTCCCGTGTCTTTTCGTTGCAATGAATTATTTAGATTCTTTGAAGGCAGATTTAGTCTTTGTGATTTGTCCATAGCCTCCTTCATGGTTTGCTCATCCCGTTTTCCAATTCCAAAACTTCTCTTTTTCTGAGCTTTGCCAACACACTATTCTTTATCATCAAACTTTTGACTGTTACGGTTGTCTACAATTTCTGCTGCTTCATTCAGCTTTTTCAAAATTCAGGGTATTGATTCGTAGACTGGGTGCTTTTTAGAAATTCAGAATTGAAGATTAAAATTTCCAGGAGTTACACATTATATGTGTACATATAATTGAAGTGAAAACGCTGCAAGATTCGAGATTGATGATTGATGATTCCCAGTAATTGATATGGCAATTATTGTTACAGGATGTAGGTGAGTACATGATGGGGTTTCATGAATAATATAGATATTTTTCAGAGAGACTAAAGCCGAAGTTGCTGGTACATCTGCTGATAATATAGTGGAATATAAAAGGTGCTCCGGTAACGATGGCGAAAGGGCAACGTATATATTGAGGTTATAATACGGTTAATCCGACTGAAAAGTCGAAGTTGACTTGTTGGATCCGTGATAAAACTGGCTACTTTGAAAAGGAATTGCAAGGTTATTTTCAGCAACAACAACGCTAATGGCTCACAGATTTGTGTTAAACTTCTACTTAGGTTTCGGGAGTTTTCCAGATGCATGATTGTGGATAACATGTGGTTAGATTATCATCTCGATTGTTTCTTAATTGAGGTGTTTTCAAGAATCATGAAGGGTTTGAATGTAGATTTCAATGAATTTTTGAATAACACAAAAATTGTTTTATGGGTTTAATGAATAGAAGTGATGTTTTAGCACAGTTTTGAAGTCAAAGTATAGCTTTGAAAGATGTAGAGATTTAAGAGTGATGTCTCTCGTTGAGTCATGACTTGGATTCTGATCTGTCAAAATTAGAATATGAAATTGAATTTGGATGAGAACGGTTGTTTTGATTTATATGAAAGAATGTATATCATTGTGAAAGTAGTGAGTATAGTTGATGATTGCTGAATCAGATTCGAAGAATGTAATATATTAATTGTGAATTTATATATCTCTCGGGTATTACCTACCCGTTAAAAGTTTCACAAGTAATATTTTGGTACAGGAGAATTTTTATTACAGTCTTTATGAAAATATATGTATATTTTCTTCAGATGTAATACAAATTTGATGAGTTAATATTAAATTAAGCTCATTTGATTTTCGGCTGGAATTAGGAATGAATAATCTCTAAAACAATAGAGATTACATAATCTTAGCGGAGTATTTCACTAATGTAATCAATACTTTATTATTTATTCTTATTGACATTCCTTGGTGACGGATGTTGATGCTTGTGAATTCTTGCGAACTTCGTAAGATATGAATGATGTTTTCTAGAAAGCTTCAAGTATATCTAAGTGTAAAATCAAACATGTAATTGAATAATACACTTAGTTTATTATGAAACGGAATTCATGGAGTTGAAACAGAGGTCGTAGTTAATGATGGTTAAATTGTTAAGGAAGGATGTACATCATAGCATATTAGTAATATGAATTTAATCGAGTAGTATCTACCCTTTTTCAATTCATACATAATAGCTTAGTACGAAAAGATTTATGATGGTTTCAAAATTTATATATATAGGATATACATATAAATTCTTCAGAGGAATTGAGTTAATACTTCATAATTTGTTGATACACTATAATCGTTGTTGATTCATAATGATGTCCCCAGTGATTCTTGAACTGGTGGAGTTTGTGATGTTATAGGTGCTGCTGATTCTGACGATGCTGACGGCACTGACTGTGTTGGTGATGCTAACGATACTGTTGTTGCTACTGGTAAAACAAGTCTAGCTTATAAATCACGCGCCATTCTTGTCAGGGTTTCTATTATTCCTTCTATTATTTTGGTTCGTTCATTTAATTTATGGTTAGGGCTAGAATAGATAATCTCTAAGACTTTAGAGATTACATAATTGCTGCAGAATGTTTCTCCAATGAAGTTATGAATCAATACTTCATCGGTTATTGTTGTTGGTACTCCTTATTATCTATGGTGCGTTTGTAGTTGAAGCTCGAGGTATAGTTTGTGATGTTGAAGTGTGGGATGCGGATGTTGCTGTTGGTGGTGGTAATGATTCTGTTGGTGTTGATGGTGGTAGTACTGTTGATGCAGATGCCGCTGCTGGTGTTTGTAATCTTTGCACCATATTCTCCAAAGCCAGTACCCGAGCGCGAAGCTCGTTAACTTCTTCTATTACACCAGAATGATCGGTGGTTCGAACGAGCAGATGAATAAGATCTAGAATGTGAGATAGTATATAATCGTGACGAGATACTCTGGAAATGAGAGAAAAAATGGTATTATGAACTTGTTCGCCGGTAAGTGCTTCAGGTTCTTCACCAAGAGGAGAATGTGCGGGATGGAAGGGGTCACCTTCTTCTTGCCTCCAATGATTTAGTAAACTACGAACCCATCCCCAATTCATCCAGAATTGATGATGGTTGATTGGTTGATCCATTCCGGTTACACTGTCTTTGGAGTTCAGGTGAATATCCATATCGGAATAGTTGTCGGAGTTTAAGGAATTTGAACTAGATACGGGATCTGTAGTGACCCGAACTTTTCCATGTTTATATATATTAATTGAGATTGATATTTACATGATTAAATGTTTCCAACATGTTAAGCAATCAAACTTGTTAAGACTTGATTAATTGAAATATGTTTCATATAGACAATTAACCACCCAAGTTGACCGGCGATTCACGAACGTTAAAACTTGTAAAAACGACATGACAATATATATATGGATATACATATGGTTAACATGAGATTATGATAAGTAAGTATCTCCATAAGTATATTAACAATGAGTTATATACATATAAACAAGACTACTAACTTAAGGATTTTGAAACGAGACATATATGTAACGATTATCATTGTAACGACATTTAAATGTATATATATCATATTAAGATATATTAATATATCATAATATCATGATAATATAATAATTTAACATCTCATTAGATATAATAAACAATGGGTTAACAACATTAATTGAGATCGTTAACTTAAAGGTTTCAAAACAACACTTACATGTAACGACTAACGATGACTTAACGACTCAGTTAAAATGTATATACATGTAGTGTATTTAGATGTATTAAAATACTTTTGGAAGACTTCAAGACATATATCAAAACACTCATACTTAACGAAAATGATTACAGTTACTTTTCCATTCTTTTCTTTCATCAAGAATTCTAGTCGTATTCTTACCCGTATTATACACAGCTTCGAAACGTACTTACTATGAGTATATACCAATAGGAACTAGCATGGGATTTCACTCTTGATTATGTCATGTATGACTAATCAATTTTAACTTCTACCATGAGCTAGTCAACTAACTAGAACTCCTTTTAACCCCACTCACCACTCACCAATTACCACTCATCATTCACTCCATTTCACTTCCAATTCTCTTTCTAATTCTCTCTCAACACACACACACTATTATGAACGTATTTTTCCAGTAGTTAATCATCATCTTCATCAAAAATCACTTCAAGAATCAAGCTATAATCATCACAGGAAGAACACTTCAAGAACACTTCAAAAATCCCTTCAAGTTTACTAATTTACTTCCAAGCTTTCTAATCCATTCCAAGTAATCATCTAAGATCAAGAAACCTTTGTTATATACAGTAGGTTATCTTTCTTATTCAAGGTAATATTCATATTCAAACTTTGATTCAATTTCTATAACTATAAACTATCTTAATTCGAGTAAAAATCTTACTTGAACTTGTTTTTGTATCATGATCCTACTTCAAGAACTTTCAAGCCATCCAAGATCCTTTAAAGCTAGATCATTTCTTGTCACTTCCAGTAGGTTTACCTACTAAACTTGAGGTAGTAATGATGTTCATAACATCATTCGATTCATATATATATAACTATCTTATTCGAAGGTTTAAACTCGTAATCACTAGAACATAGTTTAGTTAATTCTAAACTTGTTCGCAAACAAAAGTTAATCCTTCTAACTTGACTTTTAAAATTAACACACATTTTATATATCTATATGATATGCTAACTTAATGATTTAAAACCTGGAAACACGAAAAACACCGTAAGACCGGATTTACGCCGTCGTAGTAACACCGCGGGCTGTTTTGGGTTAGTTAATTAAAAACTATGATAAACTTTGATTTAAAAGTTTTTATTCTGATAAAATGATTTTTATTATGAACATGAAACTATATCCAAAAATTATGGTTAAACTCAAAGTGGAAGTATGTTTTCTAAAATGGTCATCTAGACGTCGTTCTTTCGACTGAAATGACTACCTTTACAAAAACGACTTGTAACTTATTTTTCCGACTATAAACCTATAATTTTCTGTTTAAATTCATAAAATAGAGTTCAATATAAAACCATAGCAATTTGATTCACTCAAAACGGATTTAAAATGAAGAAGTTATGGGTAAAACAAGATTGGATAATTTTTCTCATTTTAGCTACGTGAAAATTGGTAACAAATCTATTCCAACCATAACTTAATCAACTTGTATTGTATATTATGTAATCTTGAGATACCATAGACACGTATACAATGTTTCGACCTATCATGTCGACACATCTATATATATTTCGGAACAACCATAGACACTCTATATGTGAATGTTGGAGTTAGCTATACAGGGTTGAGGTTGATTCCAAAATATATATAGTTTGAGTTGTGATCAATACTGAGATAAGTATACACTGTGTCGTGGATTGATTCAAGATAATATTTATCGATTTATTTCTGTACATCTAACTGTGGACAACTAGTTGTAGGTTACTAACGAGGGCAGCTGACTTAATAAACTTAAAACATCAAAATATATTAAAAGTGTTGTAAATATATTTTAAACATACTTTGATATATATGTATATATTGTTATAGGTTCGTGAATCAACCAGTGGCCAAGTCTTACTTCCCGACGAAGTAAAAATATGTGAAAGTGAGTTATAGTCCCACTTTTAAAATCTAATATTTTTGGGATGAGAATACATGCAGGTTTTATAAATGATTTACAAAATAGACACAAGTACGTGAAACTACATTCTATGGTTGAATTATCGAAATCGAATATGCCCCTTTTTATTAAGTCTGGTAATCTAAGAATTTGGGAACAGACACCCTAATTGACGCGAATCCTAAAGATAGATCTATTGGACCTAACAAACCCCATCCAAAGTACCGGAAGCTTTAGTACTTCGAAATTTATATCATATCCGAAGGGTGTCCCGGAATGATGGGGATATTCTTATATATGCATCTTGTTAATGTCGGTTACCAGGTGTTCACCATATGAATGATTTTTATCTCTATGTATGGGATGTGTATTGAAATATGAAATCTTGTGGTCTATTGTTACGATTTGATATATATAGGTTAAACCTATAACTCACCAACATTTTTGTTGACGTTTAAAGCATGTTTATTCTCAGGTGAATACTAAGAGCTTCCGCTGTTGCATACTAAAATAAGGACAAGATTTGGAGTCCATGTTTGTATGATATTGTGTAAAAACTGCATTCAAGAAACTGATTTCGATGTAATATATTTGTATTGTAAACCATTATGTAATGGTCGTGTGTAAACAGGATATTTTAGATTATCATTATTTGATAATCTACGTAAAGCTTTTTAAACCTTTATTTATGAAATAAAGGTTATGGTTTGTTTTAAAAATGAATGCAGTCTTTGAAAAATGTCTCATATAGAGGTCAAAACCTCGCAACGAAATCAATTAATATGGAACGTTTTTAATCAATAAGAACGGGACATTTCAGTTGGTATCCGAGCGTTGGTCTTAGAGAACCAGAAAATTTGCATTAGTGTGTCTTATCGAGTTTGTTAGGATGCATTAGTGAGTCTGGACTTCGACCGTGTTTTCTTTAAAAATGATTGCTTAACATTTTTGTTGGAAACTATATATTTTTAACATATGAATATTATGTGATATATTAATCTCTTAACGTGTTTGATATTATGTGATAGATGTCTACCTCTAGAACAAGTCCCATTGACTCAACTAATAATAATGAAGAGTCAAATGTAAATTGGAATGATTCGTGGACTGATTCACAAGTTCCCGAAGAGGAACCGGAAGAAGAGTCGGAACCGGAAGAAGAATCGGAACCAGAAGAAGAATCAGAAACGGAAGAAGAAATAGAACCGGTGGGGGAAATAATAAAACGGTTAAGTAAAAGAGAATCCTCAACCAACCGACCAAGGTTAATTATGGTCAATGGTGTTTCCGCCAAGGAAGCAAAATATTGGGAGGATTACCAATTCTCCGATGAATCGGATTCCGACGAGAATTCCGATGATGTTATAGAAATTACCACAACTGAATTTAAAAAGGCAAAAGAAAATAATAAGGGAAAGGGCATAAAAATAGAGAAATCTAATTCCAACCCCGATGAACTTTATATGTATCGTCAACCCCCGAAGTCCTTAAGTTGTAACAATGACCCGGGAACCTCTAAACCACCAGGTTTTTCTAAACCAATGTGGACAACGACGGCTCGTATTAGGGGAAGAATCATATATCCCTAGAAACTTGGCAAAACGAACCAAAACCGAACAAGAAGAAACGAGCGAGTCGGAATAAGATAGTTGTATTCGTGTGGTGTAATATATGTAATATAGTGTGTTTATGCTTTATGATATATGTAAAAATTGCTTGTATTAATAAGTATTTTTTTTATGAATCTAACTCTTGTCTATTTTACAGTATAAAAACACAAAATGGATAGACACCCCAATATTTTAAGAGACCTACCCGGAGACATGATTGATGAAATCTTGTATAGAGTCGGTCAGAATTCCTCGGCACAACTATTTAAGGCGAGTTCAGTTTGTAAGACATTCGAAGAACGTTCCAAGAATGCCTTGGTTTATAAAAGGCTTTCGTTCGAAAGATGGGGGAACCCAAATGCTATTTTACGCAACGGGTTAAGAAATTATTTTGACTCAGTATATCCGAATATAGGACTTCGTGATTTAGAAAAAGCGACTAACATGCAACATAAAGAAGCATGTTATGCTTACGGATTAGTAATGTCGCTTCTCACCAAAGTGAGAACAAGAACATCGGGCTACAACTATTAAACAAAACGTTCCCACAAGTGACGGAGTCGGTAATTGGGGTAAGAAATGAGGTTTTTAGGTTATTACGAGACTGTTGGTCATTACGTAACCCTCGTCCCTTTGACGACGTTACAACACACTGTCTTATCAACGGCCATAACGGTTATGTTCCACAAGACCAAGGATGGGAAGTAGTCCTAGTAAAACCAAAATGCATGACTTGTTTCTGGACGTATGAATTACGTGTCTTTATTGCCTTTGCTGAACGACTTGTGTACTAGCTAGAATTATCTTCACAACTATCTTGTATCAAAGTTATTGTGTGCTATATTTCATGCTTTATGTAAAATAAGCGGTATTGTAAGTTTGTAAAATATTGTATAAAAGTTTGAACGCGAAATATTATTACAATCAGTTTTTCATATAGAATTGTAGTAGTTGAATTGTATATTAGCTACTAAGTATGAACTTAACGGGTAGGTACTACCCGAATTTAAACTTATAAAACGCTAATATGAAGAAAAAGTTTTTATAAATGAGTTCATATTATGCTACGAAATACTATTAACTACTATTAATATTCTGTATGATTAACTTGTTCCGTTTGACTATTTTGAAGGAAATGGCACCGACTACTCGACACACCGTGAATATGAATGAAGAGGAATTCCATACTTTTCTAGCTTCAAACATAGCCGCAGTACAGGCTGCGCTACATACCAACAATAACCTTGGATCTGGCAGTACAGGATATCGTGTAGGATGCACCTACAAAGAATTCACTGCCTGCAAACCTTTGGAATTTGATGGAACCGAAGGACCGATCGGATTGAAACGGTGGACCGAGAAGGTCGAATCGGTGTTTGCCATAAGTAAGTGTACTGAAGAGGACAAAGTGAAGTACGCTACGCATACCTTCACAGGTTCTGCGTTAACATGGTGGAATACCTATCTAGAGCAAGTGGGACAAGATGATGCGTACGCACTACCGTGGTTAGCATTCAAGCACTTGATGAACGAGAAATACCGTCCCAGAACCGAGGTCAATAAGCTCAAGACAGAACTTAGAGGGTTACGAACCCAAGGATTTCATATTACCACGTACGAAAGACGATTCACAGAATTGTGCCTATTGTGTCCGGGAGCATTCGAAGATGAGGAAGAGAAGATCGACGCGTTTGTGAAAGGATTACCAGAAAGAATCCAAGAAGATATAAGTTCACACGAGCCCGCCTCCATACAACAGGCATGTAGAATGGCTCACAAACTAGTGAACCAGATTGAAGAAAGAATTAAAGAACAGACTGTTGAAGAGGCCAATGTGAAGCAAGTCAAAAGAAAGTGGGAGGGAAACTTTGATAAGAATCACCAATACAACAACAACAGCAATTACAACAATAATCGCAACAATTATCCCAACAATCGCAACATCAATCGCAACTACAACAAACGGCCCAACAACAACAACAACAACAACAACAGCAACTACAACAATCATCCCAACAACAATAATAACCGCAACAACAACAACAATCAGAAGCAGCTATGCCAAAGATGTGAAAAGTATCACTCGGGGTTCTGCACCAAATTTTGCAACAAGTGTAAAAGAAATGGTCATAGCGCGGCGAAGTGTGAGGTCTACGGACCAGGGGTTAATAGAACGAACGGAACAAATGGTGTCGGAACGAGTAACGGCGGAGCAAGTAGTGTCGCAGCAAGTTATGCCAATGTAGTTTGTTATAAATGTGGAAAACCGGGCCACATTATTAGAAATTGCCCGAACCAGGAGAACACGAATGGACAAGGCCGCGGAAGAGTTTTCAATATTAATGCGGCAGAGGCACAGGAAGACCCGGAGCTTGTTACGGGTACGTTTCTTATTGACAATAAATCTGCTTACGTTTTATTTGATTCGGGTGCGGATAGAAGCTATATGAGTAGAGATTTTTGTGCTAAATTAAGTTGTCCATTGACGCCTTTGGGTAGTAAATTTTTACTCGAATTAGCAAATGCTAAATTAATTTCAGCAGATAATATATGTCGGAATCGAGAAATTAAACTGGTTAGCGAAACATTTAAGATTGATTTGATACCAGTAGAGTTAGGGAGTTTTGATGTGATAATCGGTATGGACTGGTTGAAAGAAGTGAAAGCAGAGATCGTTTGTTACAAAAATGCAATTCACATTATACGAGAAAAAGGAAAACCCTTAATGGTGTACGGAGAAAAGGGCAACACGAAGCTATATATTATTAGTAATTTGAAGGCACAAAAACTAATAAGAAAAGGTTGCTATGCTGTTCTAGCACACGTCGAGAAAGTACAAACTGAAGAAAAGAGCATCAATGATGTTCCCATTGCAAAAGAATTTCCCGATGTATTTCCGAAAGAATTACCGGGATTACCCCCACAGCGATCCGTTGAATTTCAAATAGATCTTGTACCAGGAGCTGCACCAATAGCTCGTGCTCCTTACAGACTCGCACCCAGCGAGATGAAAGAACTGCAAAGCCAATTACAAGAACTTTTAGAGCGTGGTTTCATTCGACCAAGTACATCACCGTGGGAAGCTCCTGTTTTGTTTGTCAAGAAGAAAGATGGTACATTCAGGTTGTGTATCGACTACCGAGAGTTGAACAAACTTACCATCAAGAACCGCTACCCACTACCGAGAATCGACGACTTATTTGATCAACTACAAGGCTCGTCTGTTTATTCAAAGATTGACTTACGTTCCGGGTATCATCAAATGCGGGTGAAAGAAGATGATATTCCAAAGACTGCTTTCAGAACACGTTACGGTCATTACGAGTTTATGGTCATGCCGTTTGGTTTAACTAATGCACCAGCTGTGTTCATGGACCTTATGAACCGAGTGTGTGGACCATACCTTGACAAGTTTGTCATTGTTTTCATTGATGACATACTTATTTACTCAAAGAATGACCAAGAACACGGTGAACAATTGAGAAAGGTGTTAGAAGTATTGAGGAAGGAAGAATTGTACGCTAAGTTTTCAAAGTGTGCATTTTGGTTGGAAGAAGTTCAATTCCTCGGTCACATAGTGAACAAAGAAGGTATTAAGGTGGATCCGGTAAAGATAGAAACTGTTGAAAAGTGGGAAACCCCGAAAACTCCGAAACACATACGCTAGTTTTTAGGACTAGCTGGTTACTACAGAAGGTTCATCCAAGACTTTTCCAAAATAGCAAAACCCTTGACTGCATTAACGCATAAAGGGAAGAAATTTGAATGGAATGATGAACAAGAGAAAGCGTTTCAGTTATTGAAGAAAAAGCTAACTACGGCTGTGACGACCCGGAAATTTCTGACCAAATTTAAACTTTAATCTTTATATTATTCCGACATGATAAGCAAAGTTTGTTAAGTTAAATCTCAAGAATTTTAAACTGTGTTCATACATTCATTATAACCTCGACCAAATTCCGACGATTCACGAACCGTTATATATAAATAGATATGTATATGTATATATATATTATAACTTGAGAATATTAATAAAGTATTAAACGTATAATACTTTACACGAACGTATTTGTTTCAATATGATTTTCAACAAAATTAAAAAAAAATATATTAAATGATTGAATTATCAGAAACATTGAATTATGATTACAAGTCTCTGTTGAGAGGTCCACTATGATTTGAGAAAATCTATTCCTCTTAACGATATTCAGAATAATTTATAACGCTATTTATAAATAAAAACAAAAAGTGTCATTTACGAAAGTTAGACAAAAGTTAGTGGAGAATTGGTTTCCATAATATTCTATTAATCTATTTTCAAACGTACAAAGACGTTTTCAGTTTAAAAAGAACTTTATTATTAAAACGTATATAACTTTTATAAATATCTAGAATCACTTTTGATAACTCATTACTTAACCAGTATAATAAATATAACGATATTTATATTTTATTTCATTAAATATATATAACGATTTAAATTAATATTATATATATTTATACGCGTATTATACATACATCGTTTTTATACTTTTACTATACTTTAACTTTAACTTTATTTACTTTAACTTTAATAATTCACTTTAATAATTCATACTTTAATAATTCACTTTAATAATTCACTTTAATAATTCATACTTTAATATTTCACTTTAATAATTCATACTTTAATAATTCACTTTAATAATTCATACTTTAATAATTCACTTTAATAATTCATACTTTAATAATTCACTTTAATAATTCATACTTTAATAATTCATACTTTAATAATTCATACTTTAATAATTCATACTTTAATAATTCACTTTAATAATTCATACTTTAATAATTCACTTTAATAATTCATACTTTAATAATTCACTTTAATAATTCAAAAATCTATTATAAATAGAATTCAATAGGTTTCATTATTTCATAGAAACTTGAAAATATATTTCTCTAAACTCTCTCAATCGAATTACATATATATATATATTTACTTAGTATTATTTCAAGATATTATTAGTATACATAAAATACTACGACGGAGTTATATTCAGATGATTTAAAAATAAGTTTTCAAATGAGATAGAGCTAAGAAAATTATGGGTTATAGCTATGAAGGTTATGGGTATTGATCGAGGGTATTGCTCGTGAGGTCAACCTAACGTTTATCATTTTCGTTGCGTCTACGTACTTTCCTGCAATATTGAATCACAATATTGATACGTTCGTGAATCAGAGACAAACCCTGCACTTGTTCAGTGCCGTCATATACATAATTGCTACGAAATACAGTATTGTGAGTTTCATTTGCTCATTTTTTATATATATTTTTGGGCTGAGAATACATGCGCTGATTTATAAATGTTTTACGAAATAGGCACAAGTACTAAAACTAATTCTATGTGGGTTTAAACTAGAAATATACCCTTAGTTTGGTAACATTAAACTACTTGTCTATGTACGGTAGGCGCGAATCCTAAAGATAGATCTATTGGGCCTGACAAACCCCATCCTGACTATGGGATGCTTTAGTACTTCGAGGTTATTTTAAACACACCTGATCTGGTGTACTTCAGAGGGTAAAACATGAACGTTAAGTCTTGTTACCAGGTGCCTACAGCTTATAGAATACTTTTATACACTTGCGAGTGTACGGATATTTATAGAAACTGAAATCTTGTGGTCTATTACTATTACGGAAATGATTGATTATAATAAACTAATGAACTCACCAACCTTTTGGTTAACACTTTAAAGCATGTTTATTCTCAGGTATTAAAGAAATCTTCCGCTGTGCATTAGCTCATTTTAAGGATATTACTTGGAGTCATTCATGACATACTTTGAAAGACGTTGCATTCGAGTCGTTGAGTTCATCAAGATTAATATTAAGTCAATTATAGTTGGATGTAATATAAAATGGTATGCATGCCATCAATTTTTGATGTAAAGAAAGTTTGTCTTTTAAAAACGAATGCAATGTTTGTAAAACGTATCATATAGAGGTCAAATACCTCGCGATGTAATCAACTATTGTGAATCGTTTATAATGTATATGAACGAATCCTTTCAGTTGGTATCAGAGCGGTGGTCTTAGCGAACCAGGTCTTGTATTAGTGTGTCTAACTGATAGTTGTTAAGATGCATTAGTGAGTCTGGACTTCGACCGTGTCTGCATGTCAAAAGTTTTGCTTATCATTTTTAGTCGGAAATCTTCTACTTACCATCCTTAGAAAATTACCTGCTTATCATTCTTTAGTCTAGACGCGTTTTCCTACATTTATTGCATAATAGTGTATAGACGAATTCTTATCTTAGCATATCTGTTACTGTGAACTTTGACTGACATCTTTCGAAGATTCCTCCATAATTTATGGGATTTTGGGATTATATATACATATGTAAATTATGTATTGAAGAATACCAAATCTAAATTCTACAATCTATTTCATACCAAAAATTCTTTCCCTGATCATACAAGATGGATCCCTCAACCAGTTCGAGTTCCTCGGATTCCGACAGCTATGCCGATATGGATTTCCACATGAGCTCCGAAAGCAGCGTGACCGGAATGGATCAACCAATTAGCCATCATCTATTCTGGATGAATTGGGGATGGGTTCGTAATCTACTTAACCATTGGAGACAAGAAGAAGGTGATCCCTTTCATCCACCACATTGCCCTCTTGGCAATGAACCTGAAGCACTTACCGGCGAACCTGTCCGAAACACCATTTTCTCTCTCATTTCCAGAGTATCTCGTCATGATTATATACTACACCAAATTCTAGATCTTATTTATCCGCTCGTCCGAACCGACAATCACCCCGGTGTAATAGAAGAAGTCAACGAGCTTCGCGCTCGGGTAGTGGCTTTGGAGAATATGGTGCAAAGGTTACAAATACCAGCAGCAGCACCAGCAGCATAACCAGTACCACCATCAACAACATCAACAGTACCATTACCACCACCAACAACAACCTCATCGCAAACCTCAACTTCACAATCTGTCCCACGAACATCGATGTCATACGCCATGTAGATACCAAGGAATACCACAACAATGAAGTATTGATTCATAACTTCATTGGAGAAACATTCTACGGCGATTATGTAATTTCTAAAGTTTAGAAATTATCTATCCTAACCTTAACCATAAATCAAATGAGTTTAATTTAATATTAACTCATTAAATCAATATTACATCTGAAGAAATATACACATATATATTTCCATAAAGACTGTAATAAAATTCTTTTGTACAAAATATTAATTGAGAAATTTTTTTTTAACGGGTAGGTAATACCCGAGAGATATATAAATTCACAATTAATATGTTATATTCTTCGAATCTGATTCAGCAAATCATCCATTATACTCCCTACTTTCACAACAATATACATTCTTTTATAGAAATGAAAACAACCATACTCATTCAAAATCTAATTACATATTCTGATTTTGAAATCTCATAATTCGATTCAAGATATAAACGAAATCATCACTCTTAGATTCCTACATCTTTCAAAACTATTCTTTGACTTCAAAACTGTCCTAGAACCTCATTTCTATTCATGAAACTCACAAAAATATTTGTATCATTCAAAATCTTAGAACATCATATGTATATTAACAATTACAATATGTGTTCAAACACTTCAAAATTCCTAAAGACATGCGAGATGATGATCCAACCACATATTACCCACTGTCATGCATCTGAAAAGCTCTTGAAACCAAAGTTATAGTTTAACACGTATCCGTGTCAGATCCTTTGATATTTATTACCAAATATAATTTTTCATTCTCTTTCCAAAATAGACAGTTTTGTCACAGCTCCAGCAAATCACCTTCATTTGTTTATACGAATAAACCTTATTATAACAATTACCCCTTCATCATTGTTACTGGGGAACCTTTCATATCTCACCACATTAGCAGTAAACTTATCAACAACTTCATTAACCTTCGACTTAAGCCTCTCCGAAAAGCCACTATACTTATTCATTAAAACCCCATCATGTACTCACTTACATCCTGTAACAATAATTGTCACACCAACTACTGGGAATTAGCAATCAGTATTTTGAATTTCGTGACAATTTTACATCAAAATTTATACATATAACGTCTATCTCCTAGACTTACATACTTCGAATGTGAATTTTCTGAAAAACATCCCAACAATATGAACTAGTTCTCCGAAATTGGAAAAATGCTGATGAAGCAGCAAAAACTGTAAACGACTTTAACAGTCAAAAGTTTGATGATAAAGAATAGTATGGTGGTAAAACTGAGAAAAAGAGAAGATTTGAAACTGGAAAACGGATTGAACAGACCATGAAGGAGGTTGTAGATAAATCACAAAGACTAAACCTGCCTTCAAAGGATCCAAATGATTCAGTGTCTACTGAAATCGTTAGCAAAACACCTTACTTCTTATTCTAAACCTTCACAGACAAATCTTCTTCATCATCCATATTATCGTATCTTTTATTATAATATCTTCGATATTCCTGAAGATATTTTCACAACTATTCTTATCCGAAATCTTTTATCTCTTCGCAATATCTGCGTTACAACATAAAAAGAAACTGTGTTAGTTTCTAAATTCTAAAAAAAAAAAAAATTTGAATTTAAAATAGGAATATTCTTGAAGAAGTGTTGGGAGCTGAAGCATGAGTTAGTATATTATAATGACACTTGATCAACGTGATTATATTACAGTAATTCATGCTGAGTTTCTAAATGGAACATGATGATTCACAGATCATAACGTCATCATGTGCTATGTTACACGACTCTTGTATTCTCTTTGATCTCTAAATATCAAGAAAATATTTCTTGATGATTCGGCCTTTTCCGAGGTATTATGGTAATTTGACAAGTCAAGATCGTGCCATTACAATTTCCTTCCTAGAACAATAACAATGTTCATTCCGAAATTTATATCTGCGAATTCTGGACTATTACAAGCGGTGCTTAATCGCAAGAAGAAGAAACGAAAGGATAAAGCTCCGAACTAGAAATGGGAGTATAAATGATAGCAAATAGAAGAGAGCATTAACTGTGAATGACAATGATTATAGAAGAAGCAAGGACTTTGAAATATAAGGGAAGATATAAAACCCAACAACAACCCAGAAATCACAAACCGTATATATTAATGCATATAGCAATATAAAGACACGGGAGAACTAAAAACACTATAAAGCCAAGAGTATAGTAGAAGTAAATAGATTCTTCTGGAGGCAGATGAAAAAGAAGAGCGACATATATGAAAGTGAGGAGTATATCAAGAATCAGCACTGGATGAAGCATATTGACAAATACTTTAAAATATGAGTTGAGAAGGTGTGAGTTGTAAGAAAACAAATGAGGTGGATTTATAGTGAAATATCCGACAGAGAAATCAAAATGGAGTATCGCATTAATTCGAAGAGGATCATAATTTCCTTAATCGCCGAATAATCAAATCCAATATAGATTACAAAGATTTTCTTTTCGGAGATCAATCGTGATGACGTCAAAAGATACGACGAATCACTATTATCTTATTTCATTCATTTACGATAACTTCACTCACACGCTTCGAGTAATCAAATTATTTTATCCATTCTTCTTGAACATAATAAAACTCTATAATCGTTATAATAACATTCTCATTGTTAGTCATGACGACTATCAAATTTCGGGGACGAAATTTCTTTAACGGGTAGGTACTGTGACGACCCGGAAATTTCTGACCAAATTTAAACTTTAATCTTTATATTATTCCGACATGATAAGCAAAGTTTGTTAAGTTAAATCTCAAGAATTTTAAACTGTGTTCATACATTCATTATAACCTCGACCAAATTCCGACGATTCACGAACCGTTATATATAAATAGATATGTATATGTATATATATATTATAACTTGAGAATATTAATAAAGTATTAAACGTATAATACTTTACACGAACGTATTTGTTTCAATATGATTTTCAACGAAATTAAAAAAAAAATATATTAAATGATTGAATTATCAGAAACATTGAATTATGATTACAAGTCTCTGTTGAGAGGTCCACTATGATTTGAGAAAATCTATTCCTCTTAACGATATTCAGAATAATTTGTAACGCTATTTATAAATAAAAACAAAAAGTGTCATTTACGAAAGTTAGACAAAAGTTAGTGGAGAATTGGTTTCCATAATATTCTATTAATCTATTTTCAAACGTACAAAGACGTTTTCAGTTTAAAAAGAACTTTATTATTAAAACGTATATAACTTTTATAAATATCTAGAATCACTTTTGATAACTCATTACTTAACCAGTATAATAAATATAACGATATTTATATTTTATTTCATTAAATATATATAACGATTTAAATTAATATTATATATATTTATACGCGTATTATACATACATAGTTTTTATACTTTTACTATACTTTAACTTTAACTTTATTTACTTTAACTTTAATAATTCACTTTAATAATTCATACTTTAATAATTCACTTTAATAATTCACTTTAATAATTCATACTTTAATAATTCACTTTAATAATTCATACTTTAATAATTCACTTTAATAATTCATACTTTAATAATTCACTTTAATAATTCATACTTTAATAATTCACTTTAATAATTCATACTTTAATAATTCACTTTAATAATTCATACTTTAATAATTCACTTTAATAATTCATGCTTTAATAATTCACTTTAATAATTCATACTTTAATAATTCACTTTAATAATTCAAAAATCTATTATAAATAGAATTCAATAGGTTTCATTATTTCATAGAAACTTGAAAATATATTTCTCTAAACTCTCTCAATCGAATTACATATATATATATTTACTTAGTATTATTTCAAGATATTATTAGTATACATAAAATACTACGACGGAGTTATATTCAGATGATTTCAAAATAAGTTTTCAAATGAGATAGAGCTAAGAAAATTATGGGTTATAGCTATGAAGGTTATGGGTATTGATCGAGGGTATTGCTCGTGAGGTCAACCTAACGTTTATCATTTTCGTTGCGTCTACGTACTTTCCTGCAATATTGAATCACAATATTGATACGTTCGTGAATCCGAGACAAACCCTGCACTTGATCAGTGCCGTCATATACATAATTGCTACGAAATACAGTATTGTGAGTTTCATTTGCTCCCTTTTTATATATATTTTTGGGCTGAGAATACATGCGCTGATTTATAAATGTTTTACGAAATAGGCACAAGTACTAAAACTAATTCTATGTGGGTTTAAACTAGAAATATACCCTTAGCTTGGTAACATTAAACTACTTGTCTATGTACGGTAGGCGCGAATCTTAAAGATAGATCTATTGGGCCTGACAAACCCCATCCTGACTATGGGATGCTTTAGTACTTCGAGGTTATTTTAAACACACCTGATCTGGTGTACTTCAGAGGGTAAAACATGAACGTTAAGGCTTGTTATCAGGTGCCTACATCTTATAGAATACTTTTATACACTTGCGAGTGTACGGATATTTATAGAAACTGAAATCTTGTGGTCTATTACTATTACGGAAATGATTGATTATAATAAACTAATGAACTCACCAACCTTTTGGTTGACACTTTAAAGCATGTTTATTCTCAGGTATTAAAGAAATCTTCCGCTGTGCATTAGCTCATTTTAAGGATATTACTTGGAGTCATTCATGACATACTTTGAAAGACGTTGCATTCGAGTCGTTGAGTTCATCAAGATTAATATTAAGTCAATTATAGTTGGATGTAATATAAAATGGTATGCATGCCATCAATTTTTGATGTAAAGAAAGTTTGTCTTTTAAAAACGAATGCAATGTTTGTAAAACGTATCATATAGAGGTCAAATACCTCGCGATGTAATCAACTATTGTGAATCGTTTATAATGTATATGAACGGATCCTTTCAACGGCACCTATATTGTCATTGCCTGAAGGGAATGATGATTTTGTTATTTATTGTGACGCATCAAAGCAAGGTCTCGGTTGTGTATTAATGCAACGAACGAAGGTGATTGCTTATGCGTCTAGACAATTGAAGATTCACGAACAAAATTATACGACGCATGATTTGGAATTAGGCGCGGTTGTTTTTGCATTAAAGACTTGGAGGCACTACTTATATGGGGTCAAAAGTATTATATATACTGACCACAAAAGTCTTCAACACATATTTAATCAGAAACAACTGAATATGAGGCAGCGTAGGTGGATTGAATTGTTGAATGATTACGACTTTGAGATTCGTTACCACCCGGGGAAGGGAAATGTGGTAGCCGATGCCTTGAGCAGGAAGGACAGAGAACCCATTCGAGTAAAATCTATGAATATAATGATTCATAATAACCTTACTACTCAAATAAAGGAGGCGCAACAAGGAGTTTTAAAAGAGGGAAATTTAAAGGATCAAATACCCAAAGGATCGGAGAAACATCTTAATATTCGGGAAGACGGAACCCGGTATAGGGCTGAAAGGATTTGGGTACCAAAATATGGAGATATGAGAGAAATGGTACTTAGAGAAGCTCATAAAACCAGATACTCAATACATCCTGGAACGGGGAAGATGTACAAGGATCTCAGGAAATATTTTTGGTGGCTGGGTATGAAAGCCGATGTTGCTAAATACGTAGGAGAATGTTTGACGTGTTCTAAGGTCAAAGCTGAGCATCAGAAACCATCAGGTCTACTTCAACAACCCGAAATCCCGGAATGGAAATGGGAAAACATTACCATGGATTTCATCACTAAATTGCCAAGGACTGCAAGTGGTTTTGATACTATTTGGGTAATAGTTGATCGTCTCACCAAATCAGCACATTTCCTGCCAATAAGAGAAGATGACAAGATGGAGAAGTTAGCACGACTGTATTTGAAGGAAGTCGTCTCCAGACATGGAATACCAATCTCTATTATCTCTGATAGGGATGGCAGATTTATTTCAAGATTCTGGCAGACATTACAGCAAGCATTAGGAACTCGTCTAGACATGAGTACTGCCTATCATCCACAAACTGATGGGCAGAGCGAAAGGACGATACAAATGCTTGAAGACATGCTACGAGCATGTGTTATTGATTTCGGAAATAGTTGGGATCGACATCTACCATTAGCAGAATTTTCCTACAACAACATCTACCATTCAAGCATTGAGATGGCACCGTTTGAAGCACTTTATGGTAGAAAGTGCAGGTCTCTGATTTGTTGGAGTAAAGTGGGGGATAGACAGATTACGGGTCCGGAGATTATACAAGAAACTACCGAGAAGATCATCCAAATTCAACAACGGTTGAAAACCACCCAAAGTCGACAAAAGAGCTACGCTGACATTAAAAGAAAAGATATCGAATTTGAAATTGGAGAGATGGTCATGCTTAAAGTTGCACCTTGTAAAGGCGTTGTTCGATTTGGTAAACGAGGGAAATTAAATCCAAGGTATATTGGACCATTCAAGATTATTGATCGTGTCGGACCAGTAGCTTACCGACTTGAGTTACCTCAACAACTCGCGGATGTACATAACACTTTCAACGTCTCGAATTTGAAGAAATGTTTTGCTAAAGAAGATCTCACTATTCCGTTAGATGAAATCCAAATCAACGAAAAACTCCAATTCATCGAAGAACCCTTCGAAATAATGGATCGTGAGGTTAAAAGACTTAAGCAAAACAAGATACCAATTGTTTGGGTTCGATAGAATGCTCGTAGAGGACCCGAGTTCACCTGGGAGCGTGAAGATTAGATGAAGAAGAAATACCCGCATCTATTTCCAGAAGATTCGTCAACACCTTCAACAGCTTAAAATTTCGGGACGAAATTTATTTAACGGGTAGGTACTATAGTGACCCGAACTTTTCCATGTTTATATATATTAATTGAGATTGATATTTACATGATTAAATGTTTCCAACATGTTAAGCAATCAAACTTGTTAAGACTTGATTAATTGAAATATGTTTCATATAGACAATTGACCACCCAAGTTGACCGGCGATTCACGAACATTAAAACTTTTAAAAACGACATGACGATATATATATGGATATACATATGGTTAACATGAGATTATGATAAGTAAGTATCTCCATAAGTATATTAACAATGAGTTATATACATATAAACAAGACTACTAACTTAAGGATTTCGAAACGAGACATATATGTAACGATTATCGTTGTAACGACATTTAAATGTATATATATCATATTAAGATATATTAATATATCATAATATCATGATACTATAATAATTTAACATCTCATTAGATATAATAAACAATGGGTTAACAACATTAATTGAGATAGTTAACTTAAAGGTTTCAAAACAACACTTACATGTAACGGCTAACGATGATTATCGACTCAGTTAAAATGTATATACATGTAGTGTATTTAGATGTATTAAAATACTTTTGGAAGACTTCATGACAAATATCAAAATACTCATACTTAACGAAAATGGTTACAGTTACTTTTCCATTCTTTTCTTTCATCAAGAATTCTAGTCGTATTCTTACCCGTATTATACACAGCTTCAAAATGTACTTACTATGAGTATATACCAATAGGAACTAGCATGGGATTCCACTATTGATTATGTCATGTATGACTAATCAATTTTAACTTCTACCATGAGCTAGTCAACTAACTAGAACTCCTTTTAACCCCACTCACCACTCACCAATTACCACTCATCATTCACTCCATTTCACTTCCAATTCTGTTTCTAATTCTCTCTCAACACACACACACACACACACACACTATTATGAACGTATTTTTCCAGTAGTTAATCATCATCTTCATCAAAAATCACTTCAAGAATCAAGCTATAATCATCATAGGAAGAACACTTCAAGAACACTTCAAAAATCCCTTCAAGTTTACTAATTTACTTCCAAGCTTTCTAATCCATTCCAAGTAATCATCTAAGATCAAGAAACCTTTGTTATATACAGTAGGTTATCTTTCTTATTCAAGGTAATATTCATATTCAAACTTTGATTCAATTTCTATAACTATAAACTATCTTAATTCGAGTAAAAATCTTACTTGAACTTGTTTTTGTGTCATGATCCTACTTCAAGAACTTTCAAGCCATCCAAGATCCTTTGATGCTAGATCATTTCTTGTCACTTCCAGTAGGTTTACCTACTAAACTTGAGGTAGTAATGATGTTCATAACATCATTCGATTCATATATATATAACTATCTTATTCGAAGGTTTAAACTCGTAATCACTAGAACATAGTTTAGTTAATTCTAAACTTGTTCGTAAACAAAAGTTAATCCTTCTAACTTGACTTTTAAAATTAACTTCACACATGTTCTATATCTATATGATATGCTAACTTAATGATTTAAAACCTGGAAACACGAAAAACACCGTAAAACCGGATTTACGCCGTCGTAGTAACACCGCGGGCTGTTTTGGGTTAGTTAATTAAAAACTATGATAAACTTTGATTTAAAAGTTGTTATTCTGAGAAAATGATTTTTATTATGAACATGAAACTATATCCAAAAATTATGGTTAAACTCAAAGTGGAAGTATGTTTTCTAAAATGGTCATCTAGACGTCGTTCTTTCGACTGAAATGACTACCTTTACAAAAACGACTTGTAACTTATTTTTCCGACTATAAACCTATACTTTTATGTTTAGATTCATAAAATAGAGTTCAATATGAAACCATAGCAATTTGATTCACTCAAAACGGATTTAAAATGAAGAAGTTATGGGTAAAACAAGATTGGATAATTTTTCTCATTTTAGCTATGTGAAAATTGGTAACAAATCTATTCCAACCATAACTTAATCAACTTGATTGTATATTATGTAATCTTGAGATACCATAGACACGTATACAATGTTTCGACCTATCATGTCGACACATCTATATATATTTCGGAACAACCATAGACACTATATATGTGAATGTTGGAGTTAGCTATACAGGGTTGAGGTTGATTCCAAAATATATATAGTTTGAGTTGTGATCAATACTGAGATACGTATACACTGGGTCGTAGATTGATTCAAGATAATATTTAGATTGATTCAAGATAATATTTATCGATTTATTTCTGTACATCTAACTGTGGACAATTAGTTGTAGGTTACTAACGAGGACAGCTGACTTAATAAACTTAAAACATCAAAATATATTAAAAGTGTTGTAAATATATTTTAAACATACTTTGATATATATGTATATATTGTTATAGGTTCGTGAATCAACCAGTGGCCAAGTCTTACTTCCCGACGAAGTAAAAATCTGTGAAAGTGAGTTATAGTCCCACTTTTAAAATCTAATATTTTTGGGATGAGAATACATGCAGGTTTTATAAATGATTTACAAAATAGACACAAGTACGTGAAACTACATTCTATGGTTGAATTATCGAAATCGAATATGCCCCTTTTTATTAAGTCTGGTAATCTAAGAATTAGGGAACAGACACCCTAATTGACGCGAATCCTAAAGATAGATCTATTGGGCCTAACAAACCCCATCTAAAGTACCAGATGCTTTAGTACTTCAAAATTTATATCATATCCGAAGGGTGTCCCGGAATGATGGGGATATTCTTATATATGCATCTTGTTAATGTCGGTTACTAGGTGTTCACCATATGAATGATTTTTATCTCTATGTATGGGATGTGTATTGAAATATGAAATCTTGTGGTATATTGTTACGATTTGATATATATAGGTTGAACCTATAACTCACCAACATTTTTGTTGACATTTAAAGCATGTTTATTCTCAGGTGAATACTAAGAGCTTCCGCTGTTGCATACTAAAATAAGGACAAGATTTGGAGTCCATGTTTGTATGATATTGTGTAAAAACTGCATTCAAGAAACTGATATCGATGTAACATATTTGTATTGTAAACCATTATGTAATGGTCGTGTGTAAACAGGATATTTTAGATTATCATTATTTGATAATCTACGTAAAGCTTTTTAAACCTTTATTTATGAAATAAAGGTTATGGTTTGTTTTAAAAATGAATGCAGTCTTTGAAAAACGTCTCATATAGAGGTCAAAACCTCGCAACGAAATCAATTAATATGGAACGTTTTTAATCAATAAGAACAGGACATTTCAGGATCCATCTTGTATAATTAGGGAGATGATTTATGATATTAAATAGATTATAGAATTTAGATTGGTACTCTTCAATGTATAATTTATCTATGTATATATAATACCAGTATTCCATAAATCACGGAGAAATTTTTGGAAGATAACAAGAAAAGTTTACAGTAATAGATATGCTAAGATATGAATTCGTATGTACACTATCTATGCAATAAATGCAGGAAAACGTATCTAGACTTAAGGATGATAGCATGTAATTTCTGACAAGAAATGAAAAGCAAAAACTTTTTGACATGCAGCTAAGGTCGAAGTCCAGACTCACTAATGCATCTTAATAACTATCCGTTAGACACACTAATGCAAGACCTGGTTCGCTAAGACCACCGCTCTGATACCAATTTAAACGACTCGTCCATATTACTATAAACGCAGTACGTTATTCATTGGTCCCATAGCGAGTTATTTGACCTCTATATGATACGTTTTAGAAAAATATTGCATTCGTTTCATAAAAAGCACAACATTATTATACATAATGCATGCTTTAAACAAGTGGGCGATTATTTAAGAAACAATCCCCATGATACATCGGTTACCAAATACTACACACATGATATAACAATCGAATATAATACATGATAAAGGTTTTATTGAATGCAACACTTCATTTAAACAAAAGCATGAGACTCCATGTACAGCTTGCTCAGATAATGCAACAGCGGAAGACTTTCTTAAGGACCTGAGAATAAACATGCTTAAACAGTCAACACAAAGGTTGGTGAGATATATATGTTTAGAATCGATAAAAATATAGATCACAAGATTTCATAGTTATAAATATATGTACACTCGCAAGTGTATAAAAGTATTCTATAAGTTGTTGAGCGCTTCGGTAACCATACTTAACCATTAATGTGGCATATTCCCTTTATTATGAAATCTCCCTACACTGTACCAAGTGTAGTAAAAATGAAGTACTATGCAACCGTTTACGATACTAGAGCGACTAGCCCGGTTGGGGTTGTCAAACCCGATAGATCTATCAATAGGATTCGAGTATACATGTTCTTACAACATGTAAATATTAGTTACCAAGATATTAGGGAAGATATGCAAAGTGGTACAACTCAACGTAGAATATATTTTAAGTACTTGTGTCTATGGCGTAAAACATAAAATGCATGTATTCTCATCCTAAAATATTTGTAGAGTTAAAAAATGGGACTATATACTCACGGTAGTAAAAGTATATTAATAATAAGTTTTCAGCTAATTAAAAATATGGCCGCCGTCCTTGGATTCATGAACCTATAACAATAATAATGATTCAGATAATAATGCGACATGTGAATAAAATAAAACAAGTTCATAGAATATATATATATTAATTTTTAACATTTTTATGTTACTAGTCCTTTGTTAGTAGTCCAAAATAGTCCGAAATGTCCAACAGTCCAATAATCGGTATATATAATCTTAGAATTACCCCACGATGTATTGTATACGTATTGTCTTTACATCAACCCAGAGATGTATTGTATACGTATTGTCTTAGAATTTATCAAAACGTATTGTATACTTATTGTCTTAGGATTTATCAAAACGTATTGTATACTTATTGTCATGGAATGTACCAAGATTATTATATATATATATACAATCTCGGAATTAACTAAGATTATAATATTTTGTTATACTAATGATAACATATCCAAATATATATAGGATATAGGAAAAGTTAGCAAGGATATGGTTAATATAGTTTTTACAATATAAATTTCGTTCATACAACGTTAATTTTAGCAGATTTTGTTTTGCTCGCCAAATATTCATTACAACTCCGTTTAAAGTGAATTAAATTGCTATGGATTCCTTAAGAAGTTAATTTTTTAAAAACAAATTGAAAAGTTCAGCCCATGTATGAATATTCAGAGTTTTACCCTCTTTTTTTGCAGGTGGACAGATTTGAAAGATATGATGATATCTTAGAATATCTAAGATCAGAGGATGATGAAGAATATTGATCGCAAAGGTTTAGAGTAAGGAGCAAGGTATTCGCTAAAGAATTCAGCAGACACTGAATCATTTGGATTCTTTGAAGGCAGATTTAGTATTTGTGATTTGTCCACAACCTCCTTCATGGTCTGCTCAATCCGTTTTCCAGTTCTAAACCTTCTATTTTTCTGAGCTTTGCCACTACACTATTCTTTATCATTACTTTTGACTATTACGATTGTATATAGTTTTTGCTGCTTCTTTCAGCTTTTTCCAAAATTCAGTGTATTGATTCGTAGACTGGGTGCTTTTTAGAATTTCAGAATTGAAGATCAAAATTTCAGGAGTTACATGTTATATGTATATATATAACTGTTGAAGTGAAAACGCTGCGCGATTCGAGATTGATGATTGATGATTCCCGGTAGTTGGTATGATAATTATTGTTACAGGATGTTGATGAATACATGATGGGGTTTCAATGAATATATATAGTGATTTTTTGGAGATATTTATACCAAAGAGCAACGAGATTGTTGATAAGTCTGTTACTATCATGATGGAATATAAAAGGTTCCCCGGTAACAATAAAAGAGCATGCATATATATCAAGGTTATAATAAGGTTATTTTGAACGAAAAGTCAAAGTTGACTTGCTGGAGCTGTGACAAAACTGGCTATCTCGATCAGGAGTTGCAAAGTTATTTTCGGTAATAATAACGCTAAAGGAATTAGCACAGCTACGTGTTAAACGTTTACTCAGTTTCCGAGAGTTTTTCAGGTGCATAACTATATGCATAAATCTTTCCTTCCGTAAATGAGGTGCGGTTGGTCCATCCTCTCGATTGAGGTGTTTTCAAGAATCATGAAAGATTTGAACGCAAGTTGTAATCGTCAAGATACAAATGAGGTTTAAGATGAAATTGTAGTGACCCGAACTTTTCCATGTTTATATATATTAAATGAAATTGTTATTTACATGATTAAGTGTTTCTAACATGTTAAGCAATCAAACTTATTAAGACTTGATTAATTTAAATAGGTTTCATATAGACAATTGACCACCCAAGTTGACCGGTGATTCACAAACGTTAAAACTTGTAAAAACTATATGATGACATATATATGATTATATATATAGTTAACATGATATTATGACAAGTAAGTATCTCATTAGGTATTTTAACAATGAGTTATATACATAAAATTGAGTTTATTGAATTAAGAAACTCGAAACGATATATATAACGATTATCGTTGTAACAACATTTAACTGTATATATCTCATACTAAGATATATTAATATATCATAATATCATGATAATGTAATAATTTAACATCTCTTTAGATATAATAAACAATGGGTTAACAACATTTAACAAGATCGTTAACCTAAAGGTTTCAAAACAACATTTACATGTAACGACTAACGATGACTTAACGACTCAGTTAAAATGTATATACATGTAGTGTTTTAATATGTATTCATACACATTTTAAAGACTTCAAGACACTTATCAAAATACTTCTACTTAACAAAAATTCTTACAATTACATCCTCGTTCAGTTTCATCAACAATTATACTCGTATGCACCCGTATTCGTACTCGTACAATACACAACTTTTAGATGTATGTACTATTGGTATATACACTCCAATGATCAGCTCTTATTAGCCCATGTGAGTCACCTAACACATGTAGGAACCATCATTTGGCAACTAGCATGAAATATCTCATAAAATTACAAAAATATTAGTAATCATTCATGACTTATTTACATGTAAACAAAATTACACATCCTTTATATCTAATCCATATACCAACGACCAAAAACACCTACAAACACTTTCATTCTTCAATTTTCTTCATCTAATTGATCTCTCTCAAGTTCTATCTTCAAGTTCTAAGTGTTCTTCATAAATTCTATAAGTTCTAGTTTCATAAAATCAAGAATACTTCCAAGTTTGCTAGCTTACTTCCAATCTTGTAAAGTGATCATCCAACCTCAAGAAATATTTCTTATTTATAGTAAGATATATTTCTAATACAAGGTAATACTCATATTCAAACTTTGATTCAATTTCTATAACTATAACAATCTTATTTCAAGTGGAAATCTTACTTGAACTTGTTTTCATGTCATGATTCTGCTTCAAGAACTTTCAAGCCATCCAAGGATCCTTTGAAGCTAGATCTATTTTTCTCATTTCTAGTAGGTTTATCCATAAAACCTGAGGTAGTAATGATATTCATAACATCATTCGATTCATATACATAAAACTACCTTATTCGAAGGTTTAAACTTGAAATCACTAGAACATAGTTTAGTTAATTCTAAACTTGTTCACAAACAAAAGTTTATCCTTCTAACTTGACTTTTAAAATCAACTAAACACATGTTATATATCTATATGATATGCTAACTTAATGATTTAAAACCTGGAAACACGAAAAACACCGTAAAACCGGACATACGCCGTCGTAGTAACACCGCGGGCTATTTTTGGTTTGATAATTAAAAACTATGATAAGCTTTGATTTAAAAGTTGTTCTTCTAGAAAAATGATTTTTCTTATGAACATGAAACTATATCCAAAAATCATGGATAAACTCAAAGTGAAAGTATGTTTTTCAAAATGGTCATCAAGACGTCGTTATTTCGACTGAAATGACTACCTCTTACAAAAATGACTTTTAACTTATATTTCCAACTATAAACCTATCTTTTTCTGTTTAGATTCATAAAATAGAGTTCAATATAAAACCATAGCAATTTGATTCACTCAAAACGGATTTAAAACGAAGAAGTTATGGGTAAAACAAGATTGGATATTTTTTGATTGTTGTAGCTACGGAAAATATTGTAACAATTCTATACAAATCATATCCTAGCTAACTTATATTGTATTATACATGTATTCTAATATATTATGTAATCTTGGGATACCATAGACACGTATGCAAATGTTTTGATATATCATATCGACCCATGTATATATATTATTTGGAACAACCATAGACACTCTATATGCAGTAATGTTTGAGTTAGCTATACAGGGTTGAGGTTGATTCCAAAAATATATATACTATGAGTTGTGATCTAGCCTGAGACGTGTATACACTGGGTCGTGGATTGATTCAAGATAATATATATCAATTTATTTCTGTACATCTAACTATGAACAACTAGTTGTAGGTTACTAACGAGGACAGCTGACTTAATAAAATTAAAACATCAAAATGTATTAAAAATGTTGTAAATATATTTTGAACATACTTTATATATATATATATATATATATATATATATATATATATATATATATATATATATATATATATATATATATATATATATATATATATATATATATATATATATATGTATATATTTGTTATAGGTTCGTGAATCGACCAGTGGCCAAGTCTTACTCACGACGAAGTAAAAATCTGTGAAAGTGAGTTATAGTCCCACTTTTAAAATCTAATATTTTGGGATAAGAATACATGCAGTTTTATAAATGTTTTATGAAATAGACACAAGTAATTGAAACTACATTATATGGGTGAATGATCGAAGCCGAATATGCCCCTTTTGCTTGGTAACCTAAGAATTAGTAAACCGATCTGCTAATTGACGCGAATCCTAAAGATAGATCTATTGGGCCTAACGAACCCCATCCGAAGTACCAGATGATTTAGTACTTCGAATTCGTTTTTATCATGTCTGAAGGATTTCCCGGAATGATAGGGGATATTCTTATATGCATCTTGTTAATGTCGGTTACCAGGTGTTCACCATATGAATGATTTTTATCTCTATGTATGGGATGTATATTGAAATATGAAATCTTGTGGACTATTATTATGATTTGAGAATATATAGGTTAAACCTATAACTCACCAACATTTTTGTTGACGTTTTAAGCATGTTTATTCTCAGGTGATTATTAAGAGCTTCCGCTGTTGCATACTAAGATAAGGACAAGATTTGGAGTCCATGCTTGTATGATAATATGTAAAAACTGCATTCAAGAAACTTATTTTTGATGTAATATATTCTTATTGTAAACCATTATGTAATGGTCGTGTGTAAATGGTATATTTTAGATTATCATTATTTGATAATCTACGTAATGCTTTTTAAACTTTTATAGATAAAATAAAGGTTATGGTTGTTTTAAAAATGAATGCAATCTTTGAAAAACGTCTCATATAGAGGTCAAAACCTAGCAACGAAATCAATTAATATGAAACGTTAATAATCAATATGAACGGGACATTTCAGTTGGTATCAGAGCCAGGTTCTTAGAGAACCAGAAATTTGCATTAGTGTGTCTTATCGAGTTTGTTAGGATACATTAGTGAGTCTGGACTTCGACCGTGTTTTCTTTAAAAACGATTGCTTAACACTTTTGTTGGAACTATATATTATTAACATGTAAATATTATGTGATATATTAACCTCTTAATGTGTTTGATATTATGTGATAGAAGTCTACCACTAGTACAAATCCCATCGATTCACCTAATAATAATGAAGAGTCGAATATATTTTGGGAAGATTCACAAATTCCCGAAGAGGAACCGGAAGAGGAGGAACCGGAAGAAGAAGAGGTTCCAGAGGAAGAAATATTGATACCTATAGTAAATCGATTAAATAAAAGAAAATCCTCAACCAACGGACCAAAGTTAATAATGGTCAATTGTGTTTCCGCAGAGGAAGCAAAATATTGGGAAGATTATCAATTTTCTGATGAATCGGATCCCGATGAGGATTCCGATGATGTTATAGAAATTAACTCGACCCAATTTAATAAAGCGAAAGAAAATAATAAGGGAAAAGGTATAAAAATAGAGATTCCCGATTCCAACCCCGATGAACTTTATATGTATCGGCAACATCCGTATTTCCTAAAATGTAACAATGACCCAGGAACCTCTAAACCACCATGTTTTTCTAAACCATTGTGGAAAATGACGGCTCGTATTACAGGAACACCATGTATTCCTAGAAAATTAGGAAAACGAACCAAGTCCGAAGAAGAAGAAACCAGTGATTCAGATTAGAGGGTTGTAATCATGTTGTGTATTATATGTATTGTAGTGTGCTTGTACTTTTATGTTTTATGTAAAAATTGCTTGTATTGTTTGTTAATTATCTTTTACGAATCTAATCCTTGTCTATTTTACAGTATAAAAACAAAATGGACATTAAGGGTAGACAACCGAATATTTTAGAAGATATACCAGAGGATATGATTGAGGAAATCTTGTCTAGAGTCGGTCAGAATTCATCAGCACAATTAATTATGGCAAAATTAACTTGTCAAACATTTAAAAGACTTTCCAAAAATGCATTAGTTTATAAAAGGCTTTCCTTTGATAGGTGGGGTATATCACATTGGGGAGACCGTAAGTTACGCCGTGTTTTCTTTAAAGCGTTAAATGCGGGGAACCCAAATGCAATTTTATGCTACGGGTTAAGAACCTATTTTGACTCAACATATCCCAACATAGGATTTCGTGAATTAGAAAGAGCTTCTAACATGCAAAATAAAGAAGCGTGTTATGCTTACGGGTTAGTGATGTTCGCTTCTTACCAAAGTGAGAAAAAGAACATCGGATTGCAGCTTTTAAATAAAACATTCCCACAAGTGACGAATTCAGTAGTTGGGGTGAGAAACAAGGTTTTTAGATTATTACGGGGCTGTTGGACATTACGAAACCCTCGTCCTGTTGACGACGTTACAACATGCTGCCTAGCTAATGGTCATAACGGTTATTTTCCACAAGACCAAGGATGGTAAGTCGTCTTAGTAAAACCAAAATGCATGACTTGTTTCTGGACTTATGAATTACGTGTCTTTATTTTCTTTGCTGAACAACTTGAGTATTAACTAGATAAATCATGTAGGATGCTCCTACAAAGAATTCACTGCCTGCAAACCTTTGGAATTTGATGGAACCGAAGGACCAATTGGATTGAAATGGTGGACCGAGAAAGTCGAATCGGTGTTTGTCATAAGTAAGTGTACTGAAGAGGACAAAGTTAAGTACGCTACGCATACCTTCATAGGTACTGCGTTAACGTGGTGGAACACCTATCTTGAACAGGTAGGACAAAATGTTGCTTACGCACTACCGTGGTCAGCATTCAAGCAATTGATGAACGAGCAGTACTGTCCTAGAAACGAAGTCAATAAGCTCAAGGTAGAGCTTAGAGAGTTACGAACACAAGGGTTCGACATTACCACGTATGAATGACGATTCACAGAGTTGTGCCTATTGTGTCCGGGAGTGTTCGAAGATGAAGAAGAGAAGATCGGTGTGTTTGTAAAAGGGTTACCAGTAAGGATTCAAGAAGATGTGAGTTCACACGAGCTCGCTTCCATACAGAAGGCAAGTCAAATGGCTCATAAACTCATAAATCAGATTGAGGGAAGAATTAAAAAGCAGGCGGCCGAAGAAGCCAACACGAAATAACTCACGAGGAAGTGAGAGGAAAACGGTGACAAGAGTCACCAGTACAACAACAATAACAATTACAACCACAATCGCAACAACTATCCCAACAACCGCAACAATAACCGCAATCCTAATAATAACTACAACAAACAACCCAACAACAACTACAACAACCGTTTCAACAACAATAACAATCCCAACAACAACCTCAATAACAACAACGGCAACAAAAACCAAAAACAGCCATGTCATAGGTGTGAAGAAAATCATCAGGGGTTTTGCACGACATTTTGCAACAGGTGTAAAAGAAATGGTCATATCACGACAAAGTGTGAGGTCTACGGACCAAAGTTTAACAGAACTAAAGGAACAAATAGTATCGGAACAAGTAATGCCGGAATGAATAGTGTCAGAGCAAGTAATACCAAGGCTGTTTGTTATAAATGTGGAAAACCAGGCCACATTATTAGAAATTTACCGAATCAGGGGAATACTAATAGGCAGGGCCGTGGAAGAGTTTTCAATATTAATGCGGCAGAAGCACAGGAAGACCCGGAGCTTGTTACGGGTACATTTCTTATTGACGATAAATCTGCTTATGTTTTATTTGATTCGGGTGTGGATAGAAGCTCTATGAGTAGAGAATTTTGTGCTAAATTAAGTTGGCCATTGACACCTTTGGATAATAAATTTTTACTCAAATTAGCAAAAGGTAAATTAATTTCAGCATATAATATATGTCGGGATAGAGAAATTAAACTGGGTGATGAAACGTTTAAGATTGATTTAATACCAGTCGAGTTAGGGAGTTTTGATGTAATAATTGGCATGGACTGGCTGAAGAAGGTAAGAGCAGAGGTTGTTTGTTACAAAAATGCGATTCGCATTATGCGTGAAAAAGGAAAACCTTTAATGGTGTACGGAGAAAAGAACAACGTGAAGTTAAATCTTATTAGTAGTTTGAAGGCGCAAAAACTAATAAGAAAAGGTTGTTACGTCATTCTAGAACACATCGAGGAAGTTAAACCTGAAGAAAGGAACATCAGTGATGTTCCCATCGCAAAAGAATTTTCCGATGTATTTTTGAAAGAATTACCGGGATTACCCCCACATCAATTCGTTGAATTTCAAATAGACCTTGTACCAGGAACTGCACCAATAGCTCGTGCTCCATACAGACTCGCACCCAGTGAAATGAAAGAATTACAAAGTCAGTTACAGGAACTTTTAGAGCGTGGTTTCATTCGACCAAGTACATCACCATGGGGAGCTCCTGTTCTGTTTGTCAGGAAGAAAGATGGTACATTCAGGTAGTGTATCGACTACCGAGAGTTGAACAAACTTACCATCAAGAACTGTTACCCATTACTGAGAATCGACTACTTATTTGATCAACTACAAGGCTCGTTGGTTTATTCGAAGATCGATTTACGTTCTGGATATCACCAAATGCGGGTGAAAGAGGATGACATTCCGAAGACTGCTTTTAGGACGCGTTATGGTCATTACGAGTTTATGGTTATGCCGTTTGGATTGACTAACGCACCAGCTGTGTTCATGGACCTCATGAACCGAGTGTGTGGGCCATATTGAAATGTCCCGTTCTTATTGATTAAAAACGTTCCATATTAATTGATTTTGTTGCGAGGTTTTGACCTCTATATGAGACGTTTTTCAAAGACTGCATTCATTTTAAAAAAAACCATAACCTTTATTTCATCAATAAAGGTTTAAAAATCTTTACGTAGATTATCAAATAATGATAATCTAAAATATCCTGTTTACACGCGACCATTACATAATGGTTTACAATACAAATATGTTACAACGAAATAAGTTTCTTGAATGCAGTTTTTACACAATATCATACAAGCATGGACTCCAAATCTCGTCCTTATTTAAGTATGTGACAGCGGAAGCTCTTAATAATCATCTGAGAATAAACATGCTTAAAACGTCAAACAAAAATGTTGGTGAGTTATAGGTTTAACCTATATATTATCAAATCATAATAATAGACCACAAGATTTCATATTTCAATACACATCCCATACATAGAGATAAAAATCATTCATATGGTGAACACCTAGTAACCGACATTAACAAGATGCATATTTAAGAATATCCCCATCATTCCGGGACACCCTTCGGATATGATATAAATTTCGAAGTACTAAAGCATCCGTTACTTTGGATGGGGTTTGTTAGGCCCAATAGATCTATCTTTAGGATTCACGTCAATTAGGGTGTCTGTTCCCTAATTCTTAGATTATCAGACTTAATAAAAAGGGGCATATTCGATTTCAATAATTCAACCATAGAATGTAGTTTCATGTACTTGTGTCTATTTTGTAAATCATTTATAAAACCTGCATGTATTCTCATCCCAAAAATATTAGATTTTAAAAGTGGGACTATAACTCACTTTCACAGATTTTTTACTTCGTCGGAAAGTAAGACTTGGCCACTGGTCGATTCATGAACTTATAACAAATATGTACATATATATCAAAGTATGTTCAAAATATATTTACAACACTTTTAATACATTTTGATGTTTTAAGTTTATTAAGTCAGTTGTCCTCGTTAGTAACCTACAACTAGTTGTACACAGTTAGATGTACAGAAATAAATCGATATATATTATCTTGAATCAATCCACGACCAAGTGTATACATATCTCAGTATTGATCACAACTCAAACTATATATATTTTGGAATCAACCTCAACCCTGTATAGCTAACTCCAACATTCACATATAGAGTGTCTATGGTTGTTCCGAAATATATATAGATGTGTCGACATGATAGGTCGAAACATTGTATACGTGTCTATGGTATCTCAAGATTACATAATATACAATACAAGTTGATTAAGTTATGGTTGGAATAGATTTGTTACCAATTTTCACGTAGCAAAAATGAGTAGTTTTTACCAATTTTGTTTTGCTCGCCATTTCTTCGTTTCTAATCCGTTTTAAGTGATTTAAGCGGCCACGGTTTCGTATTGAACTTGAATTTATGAAACTAAAAATAAAAGGTATAGGTTTATGGTCAGAAATACAAGTTACAAGTCCTTTTTGAAAGAGGTAGTCATTTCCGTCGAAAGAACGACATCTTGATGACTGTTTTGAAAAACATACTTTCACTTTGAGTTTAACCATGATTTTTGGATATGGTTTCATGTTCATAAGAAAAATCATTTTCCCAAAAGTATAGCTTTTAAATCAAAGTTTTTCATAGTTTTTAGTTATCCAAACCAAAACAGCCCCCGGTTGTAACTACGACGGCGTAAATCTGGTTTTATGGTGTTTATCGTGTTTCCGGGTTTTAAATCATTAAGTTAGCATATCATATAGATATAGATCATATGTATAGTTGATTTTAAAAGTGTATTTAGAAGGATTAACTTTATTTGCCAACAAGTTTAGAATTAACTAAACTATGTTCTAGTGATTACTAGTTTACCACTTCGAATATGATAGCTTTTTATGTATGAATCGAATGATGTTATGAATATCATTACTACCTTAAGTTCCTTGGATAAACCTACTGGAAAAGAGAAAAATGGATCTAGCTTCAACAGATCCTTGGATGGCTCGAAGTTCTTGAAGCAGAATCATGACACGAAAACAAGTTCAAGTAAGATCATCACTTGAAATAAGATTGTTATAGTTATAGAAATTGAACCAAAGTTTGAATATGATTATTACCTTATATTAGAATAATAACCTACTTTAAGAAACAAAGATTTCTTTAGGTTGGATGATCACCTTACAAGATTGGAAGTGAGCTAGCAAACTTGAAAGTATTCTTGATTTTATGTAACTAGAAGTTGTAGAATTTATGAAGAACACTTAGAACTTGAAGTTAAAACTTGAGAGAGATCAATTAGATGAAGAAAATTGAGGAATGAAGGATATGTAATTTTGTTTTCATGTAAATAAGTCATGAATGATTACTCATATTTTTGTAATTTTATGAGATATTTCATGCTAGTTGCTAAATGATGGTTCCCACATGTGTTAGGTGACTCACATGGGCTGCTAAGAGCTGATCATTGGAGTGTATATACCAATAGTACATACATCTAAAAGCTGTGTATTGTACGAGTACGAATACGGGTGCATACGAGTAGAATTGTTGATGAAACTGAACGAGGATGTAATTGTAAGCATTTTTGTTAAGTAGAAATATTTTGATAAGTTTCTTGAAGTCTTTCAAAAGTGTATGAATACATATTAAAACACTACATGTATATACATTTTAACTGAGTCGTTAAGTCATCGTTAGTCGTTACATGTAAGTGTTGTTTTGAGACCTTTAGGTTAACGATCTTGTTAAATGTTGTTAACCCAAAGTTTATAATATCAAATGAGATTTTAAATTATTATATTATCATGATATTATGATATATTAATATATCTTAATATTATATATACATTTAAATGTCGTTACAACGATAATCGTTACATATATGTCTCGTTTCGAAATCCTTAAGTTAGTAGTCTTGTTTTTACTTATGTAGTTCATTGTTAATACACTTAATGATATATTTAATTATCATATTATCATGTTATATATAATATAACAATGTATTAATATGCTTCATATATATTTAGTAAGACGTGGTTATAACGATAATCGTTATATGTATCGTTTCGAGTTTCATACGTCAATAGTCTCCTTTTTAAGTATATAACTTATTGTTACTATTTTTAATGAGATACTTGATGATAATTATATCATGTTAAACATATATATTTATTCATTTAAGTATCATCATGTCATATACAACTTATAGCGTTCGTGAATCATTGGTCAAACTGGGTAATCGACGTTTACAAAATTTCCTTTTCAATTAACCAAATCTTAACAAGTTTGATTGCTTAACATGTTGGAAACATTTAATCATGTAAATATAGTTTTCATTAAACATATAATCATAGAAAGGTTCGGAAAAGTTTGGGTCACTACAGTACCTACCCGTTAAATAAATTTCGTCCCGAAATTTTAAGCGATTGGAGGTGTTGGCTCATCTTCTGGAAATAAGTGCGGGTACTTCTTCTTCATCTGATCTTCTCGTTCCCAGGTGAACTCGGGTCCTCTACGAGCATTCCATCGAACATTAACAATCGGTATCTTGTTTTATTTAAGTCTCTTAACCTCACGATCCATTATTTCAACGGGTTCTTCAATGAATTGAAGTTTTTCATTGATTTGGATTTTGTCCAATGGAATAGTGAGATCTTCTTTAGCAAAACATTTCTTTAAATTCGAGACGTGGAAAGTGTTATGTACAGCCGCGAGTTGTTGAGGTAACTCAAGTCGGTAAGCTACTGCTCCGACACGATCAATAATCTTGAATGGTCCAATATACCTTGGATTTAATTTTCCTCGTTTACCAAATCGAAAAACACCTTTCCAAGGTGCAACCTTAAGCATGACCATCTCTCCAATTTCAAATTCTATATCTTTTCTTTTAATGTCGGCGTAGCTCTTTTGTCGACTTTGGGCGGTTTTCAACCGTTGTTGAATTTGGATGATCTTCTCAGTAGTTTCTTGTATTATCTTCGGACCCGTAATCTGTCTATCCCCCACTTCACTCCAACAAATGGGAGACCTGCACTTTCTACCATAAAGTGCTTCAAACGGAGCCATCTCAATGCTTGAATGGTAGCTATTGTTGTAGGAAAATTCTGCTAACGGTAGATGTCGATCCCAACTATTTCCGAAATCAATAACACATGCTCGTAGCATGTCTTCAAGCGTTTGTATCGTCCTTTCACTCTGCCCATCAGTTTGTGGATGATAGGCAATACTCATGTCTAGACGAGTTCCTAATGCTTGCTGTAATGTCTGCCAGAATCTTGAAATAAATCTGACATCCCTATCAGAGATAATAGAGATTGGTATTCCATGTCTGGAGACGACTTCCTTCAAATACAGTCGTGCTAACTTTTCCATCTTGTCATCTTCTCTTATTGGCAGGAAGTGTGCTGATTTGGTGAGACGATCAACTATTACCCAAATAGTATCAAAACCACTTGCAGTCCTTGGTAATTTAGTGATAAAATCTATGGTAATGTTTTCCCATTTCCATTCCGGGATTTCGGGTTGTTGAAGTAGACCTGATGGTTTCTGATGCTCCGCTTTGACCTTAGAACAAGTCAAACATTCCCCTACGTATTTAGCAACATCGGCTTTCATACCTGGCCACCAAAAATGTTTCTTGAGATCCTTGTACATCTTCCCCGTTCCAGGATGTATTGAGTATCTGGTTTTATGAGCTTCTCTAAGTACCATTTCTTTCATATCTCCAAATTTTGGTACCCAAATCCTTTCAGCCCTATACCGGGTTCCATCTTCCCGAATATTAAGATGCTTCTCCGATCCTTTGGGTATTTCATTCTTTAAATTTCCCTCTTTTAAAACTCCTTGTTGCGCCTCCTTTATTTGAGTAGTAAGGTTATTGTGAATCATTATATTCATAGATTTTACTCGAATGGGTTCTCTGTCCTTTCTACTCAAGGCGTCGGCTACCACATTTGCCTTCCCCGGGTGGTAACGAATCTCAAAGTCGTAATCATTCAACAATTCAATCCACCTACGCTGCCTCATGTTCAGTTGTTTTTGATTAAATATGTGTTGAAGACTTTTGTGGTCGGTATATATAATACTTTTGACCCCATATAAGTAGTGCCTCCAAGTCTTTAATGCAAAAACAACCATGCCTAATTCCAAATCATGCGTCGTATAATTTTGCTCGTGAATCTTCAATTGTCTAGACGCATAAGCAATTACCTTCGTTCGTTGCATTAATACACAACCGAGACCTTGCTTTGAGGCGTCACAATATATCACAAAATCATCATTCCCTTCAGGCAATGACAATATAGGTGCCGTAGTTAGCTTTTTCTTCAATAACTGAAACGCCTTCTCTTATTCATCCTTCCATTCAAATTTCTTCCCTTTATGCGTTAATGTAGTCAAGGGTTTTGCTATTTTGGAGAAATCTTGGATGAATCTTCTATAGTAACCAGCCAATCCTAAAAATTAACGTATATGCTTCGGAGTTTTTAGGGTTTCCCACTTTTCAACGGTTTCGATTGAAATGTCCCGTTCTTATTGATTAAAAACGTTCCATATTAATTGATTTCGTTGCGAGGTTTTGACCTCTATATGAGACGTTTTTCAAAGACTGCATTCATTTTTAAAACAAACCATAACCTTTATTTCATCAATAAAGGTATAAAAAGCTTTACGTAGATTATCAAATAATGATAATCTAAAATAACCTATTTACACATGACCATTACATAATGGTTTACAATACAAATATGTTACAACAAAATAAGTTTCTTGAATGCAGTTTTTACACAATATCATACAAGCATGGACTCCAAATCTTGTCCTTATTTAAGTATGCGACAGCGGAAGCTCTTAATAATCACCTGAGAATAAACATGCTTAAAACGTCAACAAAAATGTTGGTGAGTTATAGGTTTAACCTATATATATCAAATCGTAACAATAGACCACAAGATTTCATATTTCAATACATATCCCATACATAGAGATAAAAATCATTCATATGGTGAACACCTGGTAACCGACAATAACAAGATGCATATATAAGAATATCCCCATCATTCCGGGATACCCTTCGGATATGATATAAATTTCGAAGTACTAAAGCATCCGGTACTTTGGATGGGGTTTGTTAGGCCCAATAGATCTATCTTTAGGATTCGCGTCAATTAGGGTGTCTGTTCCCTAATTCTTAGATTACCAGACTTAATAAAAAGGGGCATATTCGATTTCGATAATTCAACCATAGAATGTAGTTTCACGTACTTGTGTCTATTTTGTAAATCATTTATAAAACCTGCATGTATTCTCATCCCAAAAATATTAGATTTTAAAAGTGGGACTATAACTCACTTTCACAGATTTTTACTTCGTCGGGAAGTAAGACTTGGCCACTGGTTGATTCACGAACCTATAACAATATATACATATATATTAAAGTATGTTCAAAATATATTTACAACACTTTTAATATATTTTGATGTTTTAAGTTTATTAAGTCAGCTGTCCTCGTTAGTAACCTATAACTAGTTGTCCACAGTTAGATGTACAGAAATAAATCGATAAATATTATCTTGAATCAATCCACGACCCAGTGTATACGTATCTCAGTATTGATCACAACTCAAACTATATATATTTTGGAATCAACCTCAACCCTGTATAGCTAACTCCAACATTCACATATAGAGTGTCTATGGTTGTTCCGAAATATATATAGATGTGTCGACATGATAGGTCGAAACATTGTATACGTGTCTATGGTATCTCAAGATTACATAATATACAATACAAGTTGATTAAGTTATGGTTGGAATAGATTTGTTACCAATTTTCACGTAGCTAAAATGAGAAAAATTATCCAATCTTGTTTTACCCATAACTTCTTCATTTTAAATCCGTTTTGAGTGAATCAAATTGCTATGGTTTCATATTGAACTCTATTTTATGAATCTAAACAGAAAAAATATAGGTTTATAGTCGGAAAAATAAGTTACAAGTCGTTTTTGTAAAGGTAGTCATTTCAGTCGAAAGAACGACGTCTAGATGACCATTTTAGAAAACATACTTCCACTTTGAGTTTAACCATAATTTTTGGATATAGTTTCATGTTCATAATAAAAATCATTTTCTCAGAATAACAACTTTTAAATCAAAGTTTATCATAGTTTTTAATTAACTAACCCAAAACAGCCCGCGGTGTTACTACGACGGCGTAAATCCGGTTTTACGGTGTTTTTCGTGTTTCCAGGTTTTAAATCATTAAGTTAGCATATCATATAGATATAGAACATGTGTTTAGTTGATTTTAAAAGTCAAGTTAGAAGGATTAACTTTTGTTTGCGAACAAGTTTAGAATTAACTAAACTATGTTCTAGTGATTACAAGTTTAAACCTTCGAATAAGATAGCTTTATATGTATGAATCGAATGATGTTATGAACATCATTACTACCTTAATTTCCTTGGATAAACCTACTGGAAAAGAAAAAAATGGATCTAGCTTCAATGGATCCTTGGATGGCTCGAAGTTCTTGAAGCAGAATCATGACACGAAAACAAGTTCAAGTAAGATCATCACTTGAAATAAGATTGTTATAGTTATAGAAATTGAACCAAAGTTTGAATATGATTATTACCTTGTATTAGAATGATAACCTACTGTAAGAAACAAAGATTTCTTGAGGTTGGATGATCACCTTACAAGATTGGAAGTGAGCTAGCAAACTTGAAAGTATTCTTGATTTTATGAAACTAGAACTTTTGGAATTTATGAAGAACACTTAGAACTTGAAGATAGAACTTGAGAGAGTTCAATTAGATGAAGAAAATTGAAGAATGAAAGTGTTTGTAGGTGTTTTTGGTCGTTGGTGTATGGATTAGATATAAAGGATATGTAATTTTGTTTTCATGTAAATAAGTCATGAATGATTACTCATATTTTTGTAATCTTATGAGATATTTCATGCTAGTTGCCAAATGATGGTTCCCACATGTGTTAGGTGACTCACATGGGCTGCTAAGAGCTGATCATTGGAGTGTATATACCAATAGTACATACATCTAAAAGCTGTGTATTGTACGAGTACGAATACGGGTGCATACGAGTAGAATTGTTGATGAAACTGAACGAGAATGTAATTGTAAGCATTTTTGTTAAGTAGAAGTATTTTGATAAGTGTATTGAAGTCTTTCAAAAGTGTATAAATACATATTAAAACACTACATGTATATACATTTTAACTGAGTCGTTAAGTCATCGTTAGTCGTTACATGTAAGTGTTGTTTTGAAACCTTTAGGTTAACGATCTTGTTAAATGTTGTTAACCCAATGTTTATAATAACAAAAGAGATTTTAAATTATTATATTATCATGATATTATGATGTACGAATATCTCTTAATATGATATATACACATTAAATGTCGTTACAACGATAAACGTTACATATATGTCTCGTTTCAAAATCATTAAGTTAGTAGTCTTGTTTTTACATATGTAGTTCATTGTTAATATAATTAATGATATGTTTACTTATCATAATATCATGTTAACTATATATATAACCATATATATGTCATCATATAGTTTTTTTACAAGTTTTAACGTTCGTGAATCACCGGTCAACTTGGGTGGTCAATTGTCTATATGAAACCTATTTCAATTAATCAAGTCTTAACAAGTTTGATTGCTTAACATGTTGGAAACATTTAATCATGTAAATATCAATCTCAATTAATATATATAAACATGGAAAAGTTCGGGTCACTACAGTACCTACCCGTTAAATAAATTTCGTCCCGAAATTTTAAGCTGTTGAAGGTGTTGACGAATCTTCTGGAAATAGATGCGGGTATTTCTTCTTCATCTGATCTTCACGCTCCCAGGTGAACTCGGGTCCTCTACGAGCATTCCATCGAACCTTAACAATTGGTATCTTGTTTTGCTTAAGTCTTTTAACCTCACGATCCATTATTTCGACGGGTTCTTCGATGAATTGAAGTTTTTCGTTGATTTGGATTTCATCTAACGGAATAGTGAGATCTTCTTTAGCAAAACATTTCTTAAAATTCGAGACGTGGAAAGTGTTATGTACAGCCGCGAGTTGTTGAGGTAACTCAAGTCGGTAAGCTACTGGTCCGACACGATCAATAATCTTGAATGGTCCAATATACCTTGGATTTAATTTCCCTCGTTTACCAAATCGAACAACGCCTTTCCAAGGTGAAACTTTAAGCATGACCATCTCTCCAATTTCAAATTCTATATCTTTTCTTTTAATGTCAGCGTAGCTCTTTTGTCGACTTTGGGCGGTTTTCAACCGTTGTTGAATTTGGATGATCTTCTCGGTAGTTTCTTGTATAATCTCCGGACCCGTAATCTGTCTATCCCCCACCTCACTCCAACAAATCGGAGACCTGCACTTTCTACCATAAAGTGCTTCAAACGGCGCCATCTCAATGCTTGAATGGTAGCTGTTGTTGTAGGAAAATTCTGCTAACGGTAGATGTCGATCCCAACTGTTTCCGAAATCAATAACACATGCTCGTAGCATGTCTTCAAGCGTTTGTATCGTCCTTTCGCTCTGCCCATCAGTTTGTGGATGATAGGCAGTACTCATGTCTAGACGAGTTCCTAATGCTTGCTGTAATGTCTGCCAGAACCTTGAAATAAATCTGCCATCCCTATCAGAGATAATAGAGATTGGTATTCCATGTCTGGAGACGACTTCCTTCAAATACAGTCGTGCTAACTTCTCCATCTTGTCATCTTCTCTTATTGGTAGGAAGTGTGCTGATTTGGTGAGACGATCAACTATTACCCAAATAGTATCAAAACCACTTGCAGTCCTTGGCAATTTAGTGATGAAATCCATGGTAATGTTTTCCCATTTCCATTCCGGGATTTCGGGTTGTTGAAGTAGACCTGATGGTTTCTGATGCTCAGCTTTGACCTTAGAACACGTCAAACATTCTCCTACGTATTTAGCAACATCGGCTTTCATACCCGGCCACCAAAAATGTTTCTTGAGATCCTTGTACATCTTCCCCGTTCCAGGATGTATTGAGTATCTGGTTTTATGAGCTTCTCTAAGTACCATTTCTCTCATATCTCCAAATTTTGGTACCCAAATCCTTTCAGCCCTATACCGGGTTCCGTCTTCCCGAATATTAAGATGCTTCTCCGATCCTTTGGGTATTTCATCCTTTAAATTTCCCTCTTTTAAAACTCCTTGTTGCGCCTCCTTTATTTGAGTAGTAATGTTATTATGAATCATTATATTCATAGATTTTACTCGAATGGGTTCTCTATCCTTCCTGCTCAAGGCATCGGCTACCACATTTGCCTTCCCCGGGTGGTAACGAATCTCAAAATCGTAATCATTCAATAATTCAATCCACCTACGCTGCCTCATATTCAGTTGTTTCTGATTAAATATGTGTTGAAGACTTTTGTGGTCGGTATATATAATACTTTTGACCCCATATAAGTAGTGCCTCCAAGTCTTTAATGCAAAAACAACCGCGCCTAATTCCAAATCATGCGTCGTATAATTTTGTTCGTGAATCTTCAATTGTCTAGACGCATAAGCAATCACCTTCATTCGTTGCATTAATACACAACCGAGACCTTGCTTTGATGCGTCACAATAAATCACAAAATCATCATTCCCTTCAGGCAATGACAATATAGGTGCCGTAGTTAGCTTTTTCTTCAATAACTGAAACGCTTTCTCTTGTTCATCATTCCATTCAAATTTCTTCCCTTTATGCGTTAATGCAGTCAAGGGTTTTGCTATTCTGGAAAAGTCTTGGATGAACCTTCTGTAGTAACCAGCTAGTCCTAAAAACTGGCGTATGTGTTTCGGAGTTTTCGGGGTTTCCCACTTTTCAACAGTTTCTATCTTTGCCGGATCCACCTTAATACCTTCTTTGTTCACTATGTGACCGAGGAATTGAACTTCTTCCAACCAAAATGCACACTTTGAAAACTTAGCGTACAATTTTTCCTTCCTCAATACTTCTAACACCTTTCTCAAATGTTCACCGTGTTCTTGGTCATTCTTTGAGTAAATAAGTATGTCATCAATGAAAACAATGACAAACTTGTCAAGGTATGGTCCACACACTCGGTTCATAAGGTCCATGAACACAGCTGGTGCATTAGTTAAACCAAACGGCATGACCATAAACTCGTAATGACCGTAACGTGTTCTGAAAGCAGTCTTTGGAATATCATCTTCTTTCACCCGCATTTGATGATACCCGGAACGTAAGTCAATCTTTGAATAAACAGACGAGCCTTGTAGTTGATCAAATAAGTCGTCGATTCTCGGTAGTGGGTAGCGGTTCTTGATGGTAAGTTTGTTCAACTCTCGGTAGTCGATACACAACCTGAATGTACCATCTTTCTTCTTGACAAACAAAACAGGAGCTCCCCACGGTGATGTGCTTGGTCGAATGAAACCACGCTCTAAAAGTTCTTGTAATTGACTTTGCAGTTCTTTCATCTCGCTGGGTGCGAGTCTGTAAGGAGCACGAGCTATTGGTGCAGCTCCTGGTACAAGATCTATTTGAAATTCAACGGATCGATGTGGGGGTAATCCCGGTAATTCTTTCGGAAATACATCGGGAAATTCTTTTGCAATGGGAACATCATTGATGCTCTTTTCTTCAGTTTGTACTTTCTCGACGTGTGCTAGAACAGCATAGCAACCTTTTCTTATTAGTTTTTGTGCCTTCAAATTACTAATAAGATGTAGCTTCGTGTTGCCCTTTTCTCCGTACACCATTAAGGGTTTTCCTTTTTCTCGTATAATGCGAATTGCATTTTTGTAACAAACGATCTCCGCTTTCACTTCTTTCAACCAGTCCATACCGATTATCACATCAAAACTCCCTAACTCTACTGGTATCAAATCAATCTTAAATGTTTCGCTAACCAGTTTAATTTCTCGATTCCGACATATATTATCTGCTGAAATTAATTTACCATTTGCTAATTCGAGTAAAAATTTACTATCCAAAGGCGTCAATGGACAACTTAATTTATCACAAAAATCTCTACTCATATAGCTTCTATCCGCACCCGAATCAAATAAAACGTAAGCAGATTTATTGTCAATAAGAAACGTACCCGTAACAAGCTCCGGGTCTTCCTGTGCCTCTGCCACATTAATATTGAAAACTCTTTCGCGGCCTTGTCCATTCGTGTTCTCCTGGTTCGGGCAATTTCTAATAATGTGGCCCGGTTTTCCACATTTATAACAAACTACATTGGCATAACTTGCTCCGACACTACTTGCTCCGCCATTACTCGTTCCGACACCATTTGTTCCTTTCGTTCTGTTAACCCCTGGTCCGTAGACATCACACTTCGCCGCGCTATGACCATTTCTTTTACACTTGTTGCAAAATTTGGTGCAGAACCCCGAGTGATACTTTTCACACCTTTGGCATAGCGGCTTCTGATTGTTGTTGTTGTTGCGGTTATTATTGTTGTTAAGATGATTGTTGTGGTTGCTGTTGTTGTTGTTGTTTGGCCGTCTGTTGTAGTTGCGATTGATGTTGCGATTGTTAGGATAGTTGTTGCGATTATTGTTATAATTGCTGTTGTTGTTGTATTGGTGATTCTTATCACCGTTTTCCTCCCACTTTCTTTTGACTTGCTTCACATTGGCCTCTTCAGCAGTCTGTTCTTTAATTCTTTCTTCAATCTGGTTCACTAGTTTGTGAGCCATTCTACATGCCTGTTGTATGGAGGCGGGCTCGTGTGAACTTATATCTTCTTGGATTCTTTCCGGTAATCCTTTCACAAACGCGTCGATCTTCTCTTCCTCATCTTCGAATGCTCCCGGACACAATAGGCACAATTCTGTGAATCGTCTTTCGTACGTGGTAATATCAAATCCTTGGGTTCGTAACCCTCTAAGTTCTGTCTTGAGCTTATTGACCTCGGTTCTGGGACGGTACTTCTCGTTCATCAAGTGCTTGAATGCTGACCACGGTAGTGCGTACGCATCGTCTTGTCCCACTTGCTCTAGATAGGTATTCCACCATGTTAACGCAGAACCTGTGAAGGTATGCGTAGCGTACTTCACTTTGTCCTCTTCAGTACACTTACTTATGGCAAACACCGATTCAACCTTCTCGGTCCACCGTTTCAATCCGATCGGTCCTTCGGTTCCATCAAATTCCAAAGGTTTGCAGGCAGTGAATTCTTTGTAGGTGCATCCTACACGATTTCCTGTACTGCTAGATCCAAGGTTATTGTTGGTATGTAGCGCAGCCTGTACTGCGGCTATGTTTGAAGCTAGAAAAGTACGGAATTCCTCTTCATTCATATTCACGGTGTGTCGAGTAGTCGGTGCCATTTCCTTCAAAATAGTTAAATGGAACAAGTTAATCATACAGAATATTAAGAGTAGTTAATAGTATTTCGTAGCATAATATGAACTCATTTATAAAAGCTTTTTCTTCATATTAGCGTTTTATAAGTTTAAATTCGGGTAGTACCTACCCGTTAAGTTCATACTTAGTAGCTAATATACAATTCAACTACTACAATTCTATATGAAAAACTGATTATAATAATATTTCGCGTTCAAACTTTTATACAATATTTTACAAACTTACAATACCGCTTATTTTACATAAAGCATGAAATATAGCACACAATAACTTTGATACAAGATAGTTGTGAAGATAATTCTAGCTAGTACACAAGTCGTTCAGCAAAGGCAATAAAGACACGTAATTCATACGTCCAGAAACAAGTCATGCATTCTGGTTTTACTAGGACTACTTCCCATCCTTGGTCTTGTGCAACATAACCGTTATGGCCGTTGATAAGACAGCGTGTTGTAACGTCGTCAAATGGACGAGGGTTACGTAATGTCCAACAGTCCCGTAATAATCTAAAAACCTCATTTCTTACCCCAATTACCGACTCCGTCACTTGTGGAAACGTTTTGTTTAATAGTTGTAGCCCGATGTTCTTGTTCTCACTTTGGTGAGAAGCGAACATTACTAATCCGTAAGCATAACATGCTTCTTTATGTTGCATGTTAGCCGCTTTTTCTAAATCACGAAGTCCAATATTCGGATATATTGAGTCAAAATAATTTCTTAACCCGTTGCGTAAAATAGCATTTGGGTTCCCCGCAATATATGCGTCAAAGTAAACACATCGTAACTTATGGGTTTCCCAATGTGATATCCCCCATCTTTCAAACGAAAGTCTCTTATAAACCAAGACATTCTTGGAACGTTCTTCGAATGTCTTACAAACTGATCTCGCCTTAAATAGTTGTGCCGAAGAATTCTGGCCGACTCTAGACAAGATTTCATCAATCATGTCTCCGGGTAGGTCTCTTAAAATATTGGGTTGTCTATCCATTTTGTGTTTTTAAACTGTAAAATAGACAAGAGTTAGATTCATAAAAAAAATACTTATTAATACAAGCGATTTTTACATATATCATAAAGCATAAGAACACTATATTCCATATATTACACCACACGAATACAACTATCTTATTCTGACTCGCTCGTTTCTTCTTCTTCGGTTTTGGTTCGTTTTGCCAAGTTTCTAGGGATATATGATGTTCCCCTAATACGAGCCGTCGTTGTCCACATTGGTTTAGAAAAACCTGGTGGTTTAGAGGTTCCCGGGTCATTGTTACAACTTAAGGACTTCGGGGGTTGACGATACATATAAAGTTCATCGGGGTTGGAATTAGATTTCTCTATTTTTATGCCCTTTCCCTTATTATTTTCTTTTGCCTTTTTAAATTCAGTTGGGGTAATTTCTATAACATCATCGGAATTCTCATCGGAATCCGATTCATCGGAGAATTGGTAATCCTCCCAATATTTTGCTTCCTTGGCGGAAACACCATTGACCATAATTAACTTTGGTCGGTTGGTAGAGGATTTTCTTTTACTTAACCGTTTTATTATTTCCCCCACCGGTTCTATTTCTTCATCCGGTTCCGATTCTTCTTCCGGTTCCGATTCTTCTTCCAGTTCCGACTCTTCTTCCGGTTCCTCTTCGGGAACTTGTGAATCAGTCCACAAATCATTCCAATTTACATTTGACTCTTCATTATTATTAGGTGAGTCAATGGGACTTGTTCTAGAGGTAGACATCTATCACATAATATCAAACACGTTAAGAGATTAATATATCACATAATATTCATATGTTAAAAATATATAGTTTCCAACAAAAATGTTAAGCAATCATTTTTAAAGAAAACACGGTCGAAGTCCAGACTCACTAATGCATCCTAACAAACTCGATAAGACCAACGCTCGGATACCAACTGAAATGTCCCGTTCTTATTGATTAAAAACGTTCCATATTAATTGATTTCGTTGCGAGGTTTTGACCTCTATATGAGACGTTTTTCAAAGACTGCATTCATTTTTAAAACAAACCATAACCTTTATTTCATCAATAAAGGTATAAAAAGCTTTACGTAGATTATCAAATAATGATAATCTAAAATAACCTATTTACACATGACCATTACATAATGGTTTACAATACAAATATGTTACAACAAAATAAGTTTCTTGAATGCAGTTTTTACACAATATCATACAAGCATGGACTCCAAATCTTGTCCTTATTTAAGTATGCGACAGCGGAAGCTCTTAATAATCACCTGAGAATAAACATGCTTAAAACGTCAACAAAAATGTTGGTGAGTTATAGGTTTAACCTATATATATCAAATCGTAACAATAGACCACAAGATTTCATATTTCAATACATATCCCATACATAGAGATAAAAATCATTCATATGGTGAACACCTGGTAACCGACAATAACAAGATGCATATATAAGAATATCCCCATCATTCCGGGATACCCTTCGGATATGATATAAATTTCGAAGTACTAAAGCATCCGGTACTTTGGATGGGGTTTGTTAGGCCCAATAGATCTATCTTTAGGATTCGCGTCAATTAGGGTGTCTGTTCCCTAATTCTTAGATTACCAGACTTAATAAAAAGGGGCATATTCGATTTCGATAATTCAACCATAGAATGTAGTTTCACGTACTTGTGTCTATTTTGTAAATCATTTATAAAACCTGCATGTATTCTCATCCCAAAAATATTAGATTTTAAAAGTGGGACTATAACTCACTTTCACAGATTTTTACTTCGTCGGGAAGTAAGACTTGGCCACTGGTTGATTCACGAACCTATAACAATATATACATATATATTAAAGTATGTTCAAAATATATTTACAACACTTTTAATATATTTTGATGTTTTAAGTTTATTAAGTCAGCTGTCCTCGTTAGTAACCTATAACTAGTTGTCCACAGTTAAATGTACAGAAATAAATCGATAAATATTATCTTGAATCAATCCACGACCCAGTGTATACGTATCTCAGTATTGATCACAACTCAAACTATATATATTTTGGAATCAACCTCAACCCTGTATAGCTAACTCCAACATTCACATATAGAGTGTCTATGGTTGTTCCGAAATATATATAGATGTGTCGACATGATAGGTCGAAACATTGTATACGTGTCTATGGTATCTCAAGATTACATAATATACAATACAAGTTGATTAAGTTATGGTTGGAATAGATTTGTTACCAATTTTCACGTAGCTAAAATGAGAAAAATTATCCAATCTTGTTTTACCCATAACTTCTTCATTTTAAATCCGTTTTGAGTGAATCAAATTGCTATGGTTTCATATTGAACTCTATTTTATGAATCTAAACAGAAAAAATATAGGTTTATAGTCGGAAAAATAAGTTACAAGTCGTTTTTGTAAAGGTAGTCATTTCAGTCGAAAGAACGACGTCTAGATGACCATTTTAGAAAACATACTTCCACTTTGAGTTTAACCATAATTTTTGGATATAGTTTCATGTTCATAATAAAAATCATTTTCTCAGAATAACAACTTTTAAATCAAAGTTTATCATAGTTTTTAATTAACTAACCCAAAACAGCCCGCGGTGTTACTACGACGGCGTAAATCCGGTTTTACGGTGTTTTTCGTGTTTCCAGGTTTTAAATCATTAAGTTAGCATATCATATAGATATAGAACATGTGTTTAGTTGATTTTAAAAGTCAAGTTAGAAGGATTAACTTTTGTTTGCGAACAAGTTTAGAATTAACTAAACTATGTTCTAGTGATTACAAGTTTAAACCTTCGAATAAGATAGCTTTATATGTATGAATCGAATGATGTTATGAACATCATTACTACCTTAATTTCCTTGGATAAACCTACTGGAAAAGAGAAAAATGGATCTAGCTTCAATGGATCCTTGGATGGCTCGAAGTTCTTGAAGCAGAATCATGACACGAAAACAAGTTCAAGTAAGATCATCACTTGAAATAAGATTGTTATAGTTATAGAAATTGAACCAAAGTTTGAATATGATTATTACCTTGTATTAGAATGATAACCTACTGTAAGAAACAAAGATTTCTTGAGGTTGGATGATCACCTTACAAGATTGGAAGTGAGCTAGCAAACTTGAAAGTATTCTTGATTTTATGAAACTAGAACTTTTGGAATTTATGAAGAACACTTAGAACTTGAAGATAGAACTTGAGAGAGTTCAATTAGATGAAGAAAATTGAAGAATGAAAGTGTTTGTAGGTGTTTTTGGTCGTTGGTGTATGGATTAGATATAAAGGATATGTAATTTTGTTTTCATGTAAATAAGTCATGAATGATTACTCATATTTTTGTAATCTTATGAGATATTTCATGCTAGTTGCCAAATGATGGTTCCCACATGTGTTAGGTGACTCACATGGGCTGCTAAGAGCTGATCATTGGAGTGTATATACCAATAGTACATACATCTAAAAGCTGTGTATTGTACGAGTACGAATACGGGTGCATACGAGTAGAATTGTTGATGAAACTGAACGAGAATGTAATTGTAAGCATTTTTGTTAAGTAGAAGTATTTTGATAAGTGTATTGAAGTCTTTCAAAAGTGTATAAATACATATTAAAACACTACATGTATATACATTTTAACTGAGTCGTTAAGTCATCGTTAGTCGTTACATGTAAGTGTTGTTTTGAAACCTTTAGGTTAACGATCTTGTTAAATGTTGTTAACCCAATGTTTATAATAACAAAAGAGATTTTAAATTATTATATTATCATGATATTATGATGTACGAATATCTCTTAATATGATATATACACATTAAATGTCGTTACAACGATAAACGTTACATATATGTCTCGTTTCAAAATCATTAAGTTAGTAGTCTTGTTTTTACATATGTAGTTCATTGTTAATATAATTAATGATATGTTTACTTATCATAATATCATGTTAACTATATATATAACCATATATATGTCATCATATAGTTTTTTTTACAAGTTTTAACGTTCGTGAATCACCGGTCAACTTGGGTGGTCAATTGTCTATATGAAACCTATTTCAATTAATCAAGTCTTAACAAGTTTGATTGCTTAACATGTTGGAAACATTTAATCATGTAAATATCAATCTCAATTAATATATATAAACATGGAAAAGTTCGGGTCACTACATCGATCTTTGCCAGGTCCACCTGGATACCTTCTTTGTTCACTATGTGACCGAGGAATTGAACTTCTTCCAACCAAAATGCACACTTTGAAAACTTAGCGTACAGTTTTTCTTTCCTCAATACTTCTAGCACTTTTCTCAAATGTTCTTTGTGCTCTTGATCATTCTTTGAGTAAATAAGTATGTCATCGATGAAAACAATGACAAACTTGTCAAGATATGGCCCACACACTCGGTTCATAAGGTTCATGAACACAGCTGGTGAGTTAGTCAATCCAAACAGCATAACCATAAACTCGTAATGACCATAACGCGTCCTAAAAGCAGTTTTTGGAATATCATCCTCCTTTACTCGCATTTGATGATATCCAGAACGTAAATCGATCTTCGAATAAACCGACGAGCGTTGTAGTTGAGCAAATAAGTCGTCAATTCTCGGCAGTGGATAACGGTTTTTGATGGTAAGTTTGTTCAACTCTCTGTAGTCAATACACAACCTAAATGTACCATCTTTCTTCTTGACAAACAAAATAGGAGCTCCCCATGGTGATGTGCTTGGTCGAATGAAACCACGTTCTAATAGTTCTTGCAGTTGGCTGTGCAGTTCTTTCATCTCGCTGGGTGCGAATCTGTAAGGAGCACAAGCTATTGGTGCAGCTCCTGGTACAAGATCTATTTGAAATTCAACAGATCGATGTGGAGGTAGTCCCACTAATTCTTTCGGAAATACATCTAGAAATTCTTTTGCGACAAAAACATCATTGATGCTCTTTTCTTCAGTTTGTACTTTCTCGACATGTGCTAGAACAGCATAGCAACCTTTTCTTATTAGTTTTTGTGCCTTCAAATTACTAATAAGATGTAGCTTCGTGTTGCCCTTTTCTCCGTACACCATTAAGGGTTCTCCTTCTTCTCGTACAATGCGAATTGCATTTTTATAACATACGATCTCTGCTTTCACCTTCTTCAGCCAGTCCATGCCAACTATTACATCAAAACTCCCTAACTCTACTGGTATCAAATCAATCTTAAATATTTTGCTACCCAGTTTAATTTCTCGATTCCGGCATATATAATCTGCTGAAATTAATTTACCGTTTGCTAATTCGAGTAAAAATTTACTATCCAATGGCGTCAATTGACAACTTAATTTAGCACAAAAATCTCTACTCATATAGCTTCTATCCGCACCCGAATCAAATAAAACGTAAGCAGATTTATTGTCAATAAGAAACGTACCCGTAACAAGCTCCGGGTCTTCCTGTGCCTCTGCCGCATTAATATTGAAAACTCTTCCGCGGCCTTGTCCATTCGTGTTCTCCTGGTTCGGGCAATTTCTAATAATGTGGCCCGGTTATCCACATTTATAACAAACTACATTGGCATAACTTGCTCCGACACTACTTGCTCCACCATTACTCGTTCCGACACCATTTGTTCCTTTCGTTCTGTTAACCCCTGGTCCGTAGACCTCACACTTCGCCGCGATATGACCATTTCTTTTACACTTGTTACAAAATTTGGTGCAGAACCCCGAGTGATACTTTTCACACCTTTGGCATAGATGCTTCTGATTATTGTTGTTGTTGCGGTTGTTATTGTTGTTGGGATGATTGTTGTAGTTGCTGTTGTAGTGACCCGGACTTTTCCATGTTTATATATATTAATTGAGATTGATATTTACATGATTAAATGTTTCCAACATGTTAAGCAATCAAACTTGTTAAGACTTGATTAATTGAAATATGTTTCATATAGACAATTGACCACCCAAGTTGACCGGCGATTCACGAACGTTAAAACTTGTAAAATCGACATGACGATATATATATGGATATACATATGGTTAACATGAGATTATGATAAGTAAGTATCTCCATAAGTATATTAACAATGAGTTATATACATATAAACAAGACTACTAACTTAAGGATTTCGAAACGAGACATATATGTAACGATTATCGTTGTAACGACATTTAAATGTATATATATCATATTAAGATATATTAATATATCATAATATCATGATAATATAATAATTTAACATCTCATTAGATATAATAAACAATGGGTTAACAACATTAATTGAGATCGTTAACTTAAAGGTTTCAAAACAACACTTACATGTAATGACTAACGATGACTTAACGACTCAGTTAAAATGTATATACATGTAGTGTATTTAGATGTATTAAAATACTTTTGGAAGACTTCAAGACATATATCAAAACACTCATACTTAACGAAAATGGTTACAGTTACTTTTCCATTCTTTTCTTTCATCAAGAATTCTAGTCGTATTCTTACCCGTATTATACACAGCTTCAAAACGTACTTACTATGACTATATACCAATAGGAACTAGCATGGGATTCCACTCTTGATTATGTCATGTATGACTAATCAATTTTAACTTCTACCATGAGCTAGTCAACTAACTAGAACTCCTTTTAACCCCACTCACCACTCACCAATTACCACTCATCATTCACTCCATTTCACTTCCAATTCTCTTTCTAATTCTCTCTCAACGCACACACACTATTATGAACATATTTTTCCAGTAGTTAATCATCATCTTCATCAAAAATCACTTCAAGAATCAATCTATAATCATCATAGGAAGAACACTTCAAGAACACTTCAAAAATCCCTTCAAGTTTACTAATAATTTACTTCCAAGCTTTCTAATCCATTCCAAGTAATCATCTAAGATCAAGAAACCTTTGTTATATACAGTAGGTTATCTTTCTTATTTAAGGTAATATTCATATTCAAACTTTGATTCAATTTCTATAACTATAAACTATCTTAATTCGAGTAAAAATCTTACTTGAACTTGTTTTTGTGTCATGATCCTACTTCAAGAACTTTCAAGCCATCCAAGATCCTTTGAAGCTAGATCATTTCTCGTCACTTCTAATAGGTTTACCTACTAAACTTGAGGTAGTAATGATGTTCATAACATCATTCGATTCATATATATAAAACTATCTTATTCGAAGGTTTAAACTCGTAATCACTATAACATAGTTTAGTTAATTCTAAACTTGTTCGCAAACAAAAGTTAATCCTTATAACTTGAATTTTAAAATTAACTACACACATGTTCTATATCTATATGATATGCTAACTTAATGATTTAAAACCTGGAAACACGAAAAACACCGTAAAACCGGATTTACGCCGTTATAGTAACACCGCGGGCTGTTTTGGGTTAGTTAATTAAAAACTATGATAAACTTTGATTTAAAAGTTGTTATTCTGAGAAAATGATTTTTATTATGAACATGAAACTATATCCAAAAATTATGGTTAAACTCAAAGTGGAAGTATGTTTTCTAAAATGGTCATCTAGACATCGTTCTTTCGACTGAAATGACTACCTTTACAAAAACAACTTGTAACTTATTTTTCCGACTATAAACCTATACTTTTTGTGTTTATATTTATAAAATAGAGTTCAATATGAAACCATAGCAATTTTATTCACTCAAAACGGATTTAAAATGAAGAAGTTATGGGTAAAACAAGATTGGATAATTTTTCTCATTTTAGCTACGTGAAAATTGGTAACAAATCTATTCCAACCATAACTTAATCAACTTGTATTGTATATTATGTAATCTTGAGATACCATGGACACGTATACAATGTTTCGACCTATCATGTCGACACATCTATATATATTTCGGAACAACCATAGACACTCTATATGTGAATGTTGGAGTTGGCTATACAGGGTTGAGGTTGATTCCAAAATATATATAGTTTGAGTTGTGATCAATACTGAGATACGTTTACACTGGGTCGTGGATTGATTCAAGATAATATTTATCGATTTATTTCTGTACATCTAACTGTGGACAACTAGTTGTAGGTTACTAACGAGGACAGCTGACTTAATAAACTTAAAACATCAAAATATATTAAAAGTGTTGTAAATATATTTTGAACATACTTTGATATATATGTATATATTGTTATAGGTTCGTGAATCAACCAGTGGCCAAGTCTTACTTTCCGACGAAGTAAAAATATGTGAAAGTGAGTTATAGTCCCACTTTTAAAATCTAATATTTTTGGGATGAGAATACATGCAGGTTTTATAAATGATTTACAAAATAGACACAAGTACGTGAAACTACATTCTATGGTTGAATTATCGAAATCGAATATGCCCCTTTTTATTAAGTCTGGTAATCTAAGAATTAGGGAACAGACACCCTAATTGACGCGAATCCTAAAGATAGATCTATTGGGCCTAACAAACCCCATCCAAAGTACCGGATGCTTTAGTACTTCGAAATTTATATCATATCCGAAGGGTGTCCCGGAATGATGGAGATATTCTTATATATGCATCTTGTTAATGTCGGTTACCAGGTGTTCACCATATGAATGACTTTTATCTCTATGTATGGGATGTGTATTGAAATATGAAATCTTGTGGTCTATTATTATGATTTGATATATATAGGTTAAACCTATAACTCACCAACATTTTTGTTGACGTTTTAAGCATGTTTATTCTCAGGTGATTATTAAGAGCTTCCGCTGTCGCATACTTAAATAAGGACGAGATTTGGAGTCCATGCTTGTATGATATTGTGTAAAAAACTGCATTCAAGAAACTTATTTTGTTGTAACATATTTGTATTGTAAACCATTATGTAATGGTCGTGTGTAAATAGGATATTTTAGATTATCATTATTTGATAATCTACGTAAAGCTTTTTAAACCTTTATTGATGAAATAAAGGTTATGGTTTGTTTTAAAATGAATGCAGTCTTTGAAAAACGTCTCATATAGAGGTCAAAACCTCGCAACGAAATCAATTAATATGGAACGTTTTTAATCAATAAGAACGGGACATTTCAGTTGGTATCAGAGCGTTGGTCTTAGAGAACCAGAAAATTTGCATTAGTGTGTCTTATCGAGTTTGTTAGGATGCATTAGTGAGTCTGGACTTCGACCGTGTTTTCTTTAAAAATGATTGCTTAACATTTTTGTTGGAAACTATATATTTTTAACATATGAATATTATGTGATATATTAATCTCTTAACGTGTTTGATATTATGTGATAGATGTCTACCTCTAGAACAAGTCCCATTGACTCACCTAATAATAATGAAGAGTCAAATGTAGATTGGAATGATTCGTGGACTGATTCACAAGTTCCCGAAGAGGAACCGGAAGAAGAGTCGGAACCGGAAGAAGAATCGGAACCGGAAGAAGAATCGGAACCGGAAGAAGAAATAGAACCGGTGGGGGAAATAATAAAACGGTTAAGTAAAAGAGAATCCTCAACCAACCGACCAAGGTTAATTATGGTCAATGGTGTTTCCGCTAAGGAAGCAAAATATTGGGAGGGTTACCAATTCTCCGATGAATCGGATTCCGACGAGAATTCCGATGATGTTATAGAAATTACCCCAACTGAATTTAAAAAGGCAAAAGAAAATAATAAGGGAAAGGGCATAAAAATAGAGAAATCTAATTCCAACCCCGATGAACTTTATATGTATCGTCAACCCCCGAAGTCCTTAAGTTGTAACAATGACTCGGGAACCTCTAAACCACCAGCTTTTTCTAAACCAATGTGGACAACGACGGCTCATATTAGGGGAACATCATATATCCCTAGAAACTTGGCAAAACGAACCAAAACCGAACAAGAAGAAACGAGCGAGTCGGAATAAGATAGTTGTATTCGTGTGGTGTAATATATGTAATATAGTGTGCTTTTGCTTTATGATATATGTAAAAATTGCTTGTATTAATAAGTATTTTTTTTATGAATCTAACTCTTGTCTATTTTACAGTATAAAAACACAAAATGGATAGACAACCCAATATTTTAAGAGACCTACCTGGAGACATGATTGATGAAATCTTGTCTAGAGTCGGTCAGAATTCCTCGGCACAACTATTTAAGGCGAGATCAGTTTGTAAGACATTCGAAGAACGTTCCAAGAATGCCTTGGTTTATAAAAGGCTTTCGTTCGAAAGATGGGGGATATCACATTGGGAAATCCATAAGTTACGATGTGTTTACTTTGACGCATATATTGCGGGGAACCCAAATGCTATTTTACGCAACGGGTTAAGAAATTATTTTGACTCAGTATATCCGAATATAGGACTTCGTGATTTAGAAAAAGCGGCTAACATGCAACATAAAGAAGCATGTTATGCTTACGGGTTAGTAATGTTCGCTTCTCACCAAAGTGAGAACAAGAACATCGGGCTACAACTATTAAACAAAACGTTCCCACAAGTGACGGAGTCGGTAATTGGGGTAAGAAATGAGGTTTTTAGGTTATTACGAGACTGTTGGTCATTACGTAACCCTCGTCCCTTTGACGACGTTACAACATGCTGTCTTATCAATGGCCATAACGGTTATGTTCCACAAGACCAAGGATGGGAAGTAGTCCTAGTAAAACCAGAATGCATGACTTGTTTCTGGACGTATGAATTACGTGTCTTTATTGCCTTTGCTGAACGACTTGTGTACTAGCTAGAATTATCTTCACAACTATCTTGTATCAAAGTTATTGTGTGCTATATTTCATGCTTTATGTAAAATTAGCGGTATTGTAAGTTTGTAAAATATTGTATAAAAGTTTGAACGCGAAATATTATTACAATCAGTTTTTCATATAGAATGGTAGTAGTTGAATTGTATATTAGCTACTAAGTATGAACTTAACGGGTAGGTACTACCCGAATTTAAACTTATAAAACGCTAATATGAAGAAAAAGCTTTTATAAATGAGTTCATATTATGCTACGAAATACTATTAACTACTCTTAATATTCTGTATGATTAACTTGTTCCATTTGACTATTTTGAAGGAAATGGCACCGACTACTCGACACACCGTGAATATGAATGAAGAGGAATTCCGTACTTTTCTAGCTTTAAACATAGCCACAGTACAGGCTGCGCTACATACCAACAATAACCTTGGATCTGGCAGTACAGCAAATCGTGTAGGATGCACCTACAAAGAATTCACTGCCTGCAAACCTTTGGAATTTGATGGAACCGAAGGACCGATCGGATTGAAACGGTGGACCGAGAAGGTAGAATCGGTGTTTGCCATAAGTAAGTGTACTGAAGAGGACAAAGTGAAGTACGCTACGCATACCTTCACAGGTTCTGCGTTAACATGGTGGAATACCTATCTAGAGCAAGTGGGACAAGACGATGCGTACGCACTACCGTGGTCAGCATTCAAGCACTTGATGAACGAGAAATACCGTCCCAGAACTGAGGTCAATAAGCTCAAGACAGAACTTAGAGGGTTACGAACCCAAGGATTTGATATTACCATGTACGAAAGACGATTCACAGAATTGTGCCTATTGTGTCCGGGAGCATTCGAAGATGAGGAAGAGAAGATCGACGCGTTTGTGAAAGGATTACCGGAAAGAATCCAAGAAGATATAAGTTTACACGAGCCCACCTCCATACAACATGCATGTAGAATGGCTCACAAACTAGTGAATCAGATTGAAGAAAGAATTAAAGAACAGACTGCTGAAGGGGCCAATGTGAAGCAAGTCAAAAGAAAGTGGGAGGAAAACGGTGATAAGAATCACCAATACAACAATGACATCAATTACAACAATAATCGCAACAATTATCCCAACAATCGCAACATCAATCGCAACTACAACAAATGGCCCAACAACAACAACAACAACAACAGCAACTACAACAATCATCCCAACAACAATAATAACCGCAACAACTGTAGTGACCCGAACTTTTCCATGTTTATATATATTAATTGAGATTGATATTTACATGATTAAATGTTTCCAACATGTTAAGCAATCAAACTTGTTAAGACTTGATTAATTGAAATATGTTTCATATAGACAATTGACCACCCAAGTTGACCGGCGATTCACGAACGTTAAAACTTGTAAAAATGACATGACGATATATATATGGATATACATATGGTTAACATGAGATTATGATAAGTAAGTATCTCCATAAGTATATTAACAATGAGTTATATACATATAAACAAGACTACTAACTTAAGGATTTCGAAACGAGACATATATGTAACGATTATCGTTGTAACGACATTTAAATGTGTATATATCATATTAAGATATATTAATATATCATAATATCAAGATAATATAATAATTTAACATCTCATTAGATATAATAAACAATGGGTTAACAACATTAATTGAGATCGTTAACTTAAAGGTTTCAAAACAACACTTACATGTAATGACTAACGATGACTTAACGACTCAGTTAAAATGTATATACATGTAGTGTATTTAGATGTATTAAAATACTTTTGGAAGACTTCAAGACATATATCAAAACACTCATACTTAACGAAAATGGTTACAGTTACTTTTCCATTCTTTTCTTTCATCAAGAATTCTAGTCGTATTCTTACCCGTATTATACAAAGCTTCAAAACGTACTTACTATAGGTATATACCAATAGGAACTAGCATGGGATTCTACTCTTGATTATGTCATGTATGACTAATCAATTTTAACTTCTACCATGAGCAAGTCAACTAACTAGAACTCCTTTTAACCCCACTCACCACTCACCAATTACCACTCATCATTCACTCCATTTCACTTCCAATTCTCTTTCTAATTCTCTCTCAACACACACACACTATTATGAACGTATTTTTCCAGTAGTTAATCATCATCTTCATCAAAAATCACTTCAAGAATCAAGCTATAATCATCATAGGAAGAACACTTCAAGAACACTTCAAAAATCCCTTCAAGTTTACTAATTTACTTCCAAGCTTTCTAATCCATTTCAAGTAATCATCTAAGATCAAGAAACCTTTGTTATATATAGTAGGTTATCTTTCTTATTCAAGGTAATATTCATATTCAAACTTTGATTCAATTTCTATAACTATAAACTATCTTAATTCGAGTAAAAATCTTACTTGAACTTGTTTTTGTGTCATGATCCTACTTCAAGAACTTTCAAGCCATCCAAGATCCTTTGAAGCTAGATCATTTCTTGTCACTTCCAGTAGGTTTACCTACTAAACTTGAGGTAGTAATGATGTTCATAACATCATTCGATTCATATATATAAAACTATCTTATTCGAAGGTTTAAACTCGTAATCACTAGAACATAGTTTAGTTAATTCTAAACTTGTTGGCAAACAAAAGTTAATCCTTCTAAATTGACTTTTAAAATTAACTACACACATGTTCTATATCTATATGATATGCTAAGTTAATGATTTAAAACCTGGAAACACGAAAAACACCGTAAAACCGGATTTACGCCGTCGTAGTAACACCGCGGGCTGTTTTGGGTTAGTTAATTAAAAACTATGATAAACTTTGATTTAAAAGTTGTTATTTTGAGAAAATGATTTTTATTATGAACATGAAACTATATCCAAAAATTATGGTTAAACTCAAAGTGGAAGTATGTTTTCTAAAATGGTCATCTAGACATCGTTCTTTCGACTGAAATGACTACCTTTACAAAAACGACTTGTAACTTATTTTTCCGACTATAAACCTATACTTTTTCTGTTTAGATTCATAAAATAGAGTTCAATATGAAACCATAGCAATTTGATTCACTCAAAACGGATTTAAAATGAAGAAGTTATGGGTAAAACAATATTGGATAATTTTTCTCATTTTAGCTACGTGAAAATTGGTAACAAATCTATTCCAACCATAACTTAATCAACTTGTATTGTATATTATGTAATCTTGAGATACCATAGACACGTATACAATGTTTCGACCTATCATGTCGACACATCTATATATATTTCGGAACAACCATAGACACTCTATATGTGAATGTTGGAGTTAGCTATACAGGGTTGAGGTTGATTTCAAAATATATATAGTTTGAGTTGTGATCAATACTGAGATACGTATACACTAGGTCATGGATTGATTCAAGATAATATTTATCGATTTATTTCTGTACATCTAACTGTGGACAACTAGTTGTAGGTTACTAACGAGGACAGTTGACTTAATAAACTTAAAACATCAAAATATATTAAAAGTGTTGTAAATATATTTTGAACATACTTTAATATATATGTATATATTGTTATAGGTTCGTGAATCAACAGTGGCCAAGTCTTACTTCTCGACGAAGTAAAAATCTGTGAAAGTGAGTTATAGTCCCACTTTTAAAATCTAATATTTTTGGGATGAGAATACATGCAGGTTTTATAAATGATTTACAAAATAGACACAAGTACGTGAAACTACATTCTATGGTTGAATTATCGAAATTGAATATGCCCCTTTTTATTAAGTCAGGTAATCTAAGAATTGGGGAACAGACACCCTAATTGACGCGAATCCTAAAGATAGATCTATTGGGCCTAACAAACCCCATCCAAAGTACCGGATGCTTTAGTACTTCAAAATTTATATCATATCCGAAGGGTGTCCCGGAATGATGGGGATATTCTTATATATGCATCTTGTTAATGTCGGTTACCAGGTGTTCACCATATGAATGATTTTTATCTCTATGTATGGGATGTGTATTGAAATATGAAATCTTGTGGTCTATTATTATGATTTGATATATATAGGTTAAACCTATAACTCATCAACATTTTTGTTGACGTTTTAAGCATGTTTATTCTCAGGTGATTATTAAGAGCTTCCGCTGTCGCATACTTAAATAAGGACGAGATTTGGAGTCCATGCTTGTATGATATTGTGTAAAAACTACATTCGAGAAACTTATTTTGTTGTAACATATTTGTATTGTAAACCATTATGTAATGGTCGTGTGTAAACAGGATATTTTAGATTATCATTATTTGATAATCTACGTAAAGCTTTTTAAACCTTTATTGATGAAATAAAGGTTATGGTTTGTTTTAAAATGAATGCAGTCTTTGAAAAACGTCTCATATAGAGGTCAAAACCTCGCAACGAAATCAATTAATATGGAACGTTTTTAATCAATAAGAACGGGACATTTCAGTTGGTATCAGAGCGTTGGTCTTAGAGAACCAGAATTTTGCATTAGTATGTCTTATCGAGTTTGTTAGGATGCATTAGTGAGTTTGGACTTCGACCGTGTTTACTTGAAAAATGATTGCTTAACAAATTTTGTTGGAAACTATATATTTTTAACATGTGAATATTATGTGATATATTAATCTCTTAACGCGTTTGATATTATGTGATAGATGTCTACCTCTAGAACAAGTCCCATTGACTCACCTAATAATAATGAAGAGTCAAATGTAAATTGGAATGATTCGTGGACTGATTCGCAAGTTCCCGAAGAGGAACCGGAAGAAGAGTCGGAACCAGAAGAAGAATCGGAACTGGAAGAAGAATCGGAACCGGATGAAGAAATAGAACCGGTGGGGGAAATAATAAAACGGTTAAGTAAAAGAAAATCCTCAACCAACTGACCAAGGTTAATTATGGTCAATGGTGTTTCCGCTAAAGAAGCAAAATATTGGGAGGATTACCAATTCTCCGATGAATCGGATTCTGACGAGAATTCCGATGATGTTATAGAAATTACCCCAACTGAATTTAAAAAGGTAAAAGAAAATAATAAGGGAAAGTGCATAAAAATAGAGAAATCTAATTCCAACCCCGATGAACTTTATATGTATCGTCAACCCCCGAAGTCCTTAAGTTGTAACAATGACCCGGGAACCTCTAAACCACCAGGTTTTTCTAAACCAATGTGGAAAACGACGGCTCGTATTAGGGGAACATCATATATCCCTAGAAACTTGGCAAAACGAACCAAAACCGAAGAAGAAGAAACAAGTGAGTCGAAATAAGATAGTTGTATTCGTGTGGTGTAATATATGTAATATAGTGTGCTTATGCTTTATGATATATGTAAAAATTGCTTGTATTAATAAGTATTTTTTTATGAATCTAACTCTTGTCTATTTTACAGTATAAAAACACAAAATGGATAGACAACCCAATATTTTAAGAGACCTACCCGGAGACATGATTGATGAAATCTTGTCTAGAGTCGGTCAGAATTCTTCGGCACAACTATTTAAGGCGAGATCAGTTTGTAAGACATTCGAAGAACGTTCCAAGAATGCCTTGGTTTATAAAAGGCTTTCGTTCGAAAGATGGGGGATATCTCATTGGGAAATCCATAAGTTACGATGTGTTTACTTTGACGCATATATTGCGGGGAACCCAAATGCTATTTTACGCAATGTGTTAAGAAATTATTTTGACTCAATATATCCGAATATTGGACTTCGTGATTTAGAAAAAGCGGCTAACATGTAACATAAAGAAGTATGTTATGCTTACGGATTAGTAATGTTCGCTTCTCACCAAAGTGAGAACAAGAACACCGGGCTACAACTATTAAACAAAACGTTCCCACAAGTGACGGAGTCGGTAATTAGGGTAAGAAATGAGGTTTTTAGATTGTTACGGGACTGTTGGACATTACGTAACCCTCGTCCCTTTGACGATGTTACAACACGCTGTCTTATCAACGGCCATAACGGTTATGTTCCACAAGACCAAGGATGGGAAGTAATCCTAGTAAAACCAGAATGCATGACTTGTTTCTGGACGTATGAATTACGTGTCTTTATTGCCTTTGCTGAACGACTTGTGTACTAGCTAGAATTATCTTCACAACCATCTTGTATCAAATTTATTGTGTGCTATATTTCATGCTATATGTAAAATAAGCGGTATTGTAAGTTTGTAAAATATTGTGTAAAAGTTTGAACGCGAAATATTATTATAATCAGTTTTTCATATAGAATTGTAGTAGTTGAATTGTATATTAGCTACTAAGTATGAACTTAACGGGTAGGTACTACCCGAATTTAAACTTATAAAACGCTAATATGAAGAAAAAGCTTTTATAAATCAGTTCATATTATGCTACAAAATACTATTAACTACTCTTAATATTCTGTATGATTAACTTGTTCCATTTGACTATTTTGAAGGAAATGGCACCGACTACTCGACACACCGTGAATATGAATGAAGAGGAATTCCGTACTTTTCTAGCTTCAAACATAGCCGCAGTACAGGCTGTGCTACATACCAACAATAACCTTGGATCTACCAGTACAGGAAATTGTGTAGGATGCACCTACAAAGAATTCACTGCCTGCAAACCTTTGGAATTTGATGGAACCGAAGGACCGATCGGATTGAAACGGTGGATCGAGAAGGTCGAATCGGTGTTTGCCATAAGTAAGTGTACTGAAGAGGACAAAGTAAAGTACGCTACGCATACCTTCACAGGTTCTGCGGTAACATGGTGGAATACCTATCTAGAGCAACTGGGACAAGACGATGCGTACGCACTACCGTGGTCAGCATTCAAGCACTTGATGAACGAGAAGTACCGTCCCAGAACCGAGGTCAATAAGCTCAAGACAGAACTTAGAGGGTTACGAACCCAAGGATTTGATATTACCACGTACGAAAGACGATTCACAGAATTGTGCCTATTGTGTCCGGGAGCATTCAAAGATGAGGAAGAGAAGATCGACGCGTTTATGAAAGGATTACCGGAAAGAATCCAAGAAGATATAAGTTCACACGAGCCCACCTCCATACAATAGGCATGTAGAATGGCTCACAAACTAGTGAACCAGATTGAAGAAAGAATTAAAGAACAGACTGCTGAAGAGGCCAATGTGAAGCAAGTCAAAAGAAAGTGGGAGGAAAACGGTGATAAGAATCACCAATACAACAATAACAGCAATTACAACAATAATCGCAACAATTATCCCAACAATCGCAACATCAATCGCAACTACAACAAACGGCCCAACAACAACAACAACAACAACAACAACAACAACAACAACAACTACAACAATCATCCCAACAACAATAATAACCGCACCAACAACAACAATCAGAAGCAGCTATGCCAAAGGTGTGAAAAGTATCACTCGGGGTTCTGCACCAAATTTTGCAACAAGTGTAAAAGAAATGGTCATAGCGCGGCGAAGTGTGAGGTCTACGGACCAGGGGTTAATAGAACGAAAGGAACAAATGGTGTCGGAACGAGTAATGGTAGAGCAAGTAGTGTCGGAGCAAGTTATGCCAATGTAGTTTGTTATAAATGTGGAAAACCGGGCCACATTATTAGAAATTGCCCGAACCAGGAGAACATGAATGGACAAGGCCACGGAAGAGTTTTCAATATTAATGCGGCAGAGGCATAGGAAGACCCGGAGCTTGTTACGGGTACGTTTCTTATTGACAATAAATCTGCTTACGTTTTATTTGATTCGGGTGCGGATAGAAGCTATATGAGTAGAGATTTTTGTGCTAAATTAAGTTGTCCATTGACGCCTTTGGATAGTAAATTTTTACTCGAATTAGCAAATGGTAAATTAATTTCAGCAGATAATATATGTCGGAATCGAGAAATTAAACTGGTTAGCGAAACATTTAAGATTGACTTGATACCAGTAGAGTTAGGGAGTTTTGATGTGATAATCGGTATGGACTGGTTGAAAGAAGTGAAAGCAGAGATCGTTTGTTACAAAAATGCAATTCGCATTATACGAGAAAAAGGAAAACCCTTAATGGTGTACGGAGAAAAGGGCAACACGAAGCTACATCTTATTAGTAATTTGAAGGCACAAAAACTAATAAGAAAAGGTTGCTATGCTGTTCTAGCACACGTCGAGAAAGTACAAACTGAAGAAAAGAGCATCAATGATGTTCCCGTCACAAAAGAATTTCCCGATGTATTTCTGAAAGAATTACCGGGATTACCCCCACATCGATCCGTTGAATTTCAAATAGATCTTGTACCAGGAGCTGCACCAATAGCTCGTGCTCCTTACAGACTCGCACCCAGTGAGATGAAAGAACTGCAAAGCCAATTACAAGAACTTTTAGAGCGTGGTTTCATTCGACCAAGCACATCACCGTGGGGAGCTCCTGCTTTGTTTGTCAAGAAGAAAGATGGTACATTCAGGTTGTGTATCGACTACCGAGAGTTGAACAAACTTACCATCAAGAACCGCTACCCACTACCGAGAATCGACGACTTATTTGATCAACTACAAGGCTCGTCTGTTTATTCAAAGATTGACTTACGTTCCGGGTATCATCAAATGCGGGTGAAAGAAGATGATATTCCAAAGACTGCTTTCAGAACACGTTACGGTCATTACGAGTTTATGGTCATGCCATTTGGTTTAACTAATGCACCAGCTGTGTTCATGGACCTTATGAACCGAGTGTGTGGACCATACCTTGACAAGTTTGTCATTGTTTTCATTGATGACATACTTATTTACTCAAATAATGACCAAGAACACGGTGAACATTTGAGAAAGGTGTTAGAAGTATTGAGGAAGGAAGAATTGTACGCTAAGTTTTCAAAGTGTGCATTTTGGTTGGAAGAAGTTCAATTCCTCGGTCACATAGTAAACAAAGAAGGTATTAAGGTGGATCCGGAAAAGATAGAAACTGTTGAAAAGTGGGAAACTCCGAAAACTCCGAAACACATACGCCAGTTTTTAGGACTAGCTGGTTACTACAGAAGGTTCATCCAAGACTTTTCCAGAATAGCAAAACCCTTGACTGCATTAACGCATAAAGGGAAGAAATTTGAATGGAATGATGAACAAGAGAAAGCGTTTCAGTTATTGAAGAAAAAGCTAACTACGGCACCTATATTGTCATTGCCTGAAGGGAATGATGATTTTGTGATTTATTGTGACGCATCAAAGCAAGGTCTCGGTTGTGTATTAATGCAACGAACGAAGGTGATTGCTTATGCGTCTAGACAATTGAAGATTCACGAACAAAATTATACGACGCATGATTTGGAATTAGGCGCTGTTGTTTTTGCATTAAAGACTTGGAGGCACTACTTATATGGGGTCAAAAGTATTATATATACCGACCACAAAAGTCTTCAACACATATTTAATCAGAAACAACTGAATATGAGGCAGCGTAGGTGGATTGAATTATTGAATGATTACAACTTTGAGATTCGTTACCACCCGGGGAAGGCAAATGTGGTAGCCGATGCCTTGAGCAGGAAGGACAGAGAACCCATTCGAGTAAAATCTATGAATATAATGATTCATAATAACCTTACTACTCAAATAAAGGAGGCGCAACAAGGAGTTTTAAAAGAGGGAAATTTAAAGGATGAAATACCCAAAGGATCGGAGAAGCATCTTAATATTCGGGAAGACGGAACCCGGTATAGGGCTGAAAGGATTTGGGTACCAAAATTTGGAGATATGAGAGAAATGGTACATAGAGAAGCTCATAAAACCAAATACTCAATACATCCTGGAACGGGGAAGATGTACAAGGATCTCAAGAAACATTTTTGGTGGCCGGGTATGAAAACCGATGTTACTAAATACGTAGGAGAATGTTTGACGTGTTCTAAGGTCAAAGCTGAGCATCAGAAACCATCAGGTCTACTTCAACAACCCGAAATCCCAGGATGGAAATGGGAAAACATTACCATGGATTTCATCACTAAATTGCCAAGGACTGCAAGTGGTTTTGATACTATTTGGGTAATAGTTGATCGTCTCACCAAATCAGCACACTTCTTGCCTATAAGAGAAGATGACAAGATGGAGAAGTTAGCACGACTGTATTTGAAGGAAGTCGTCTCCAGACATGGAATACCAATCTCTATTATCTCTGATAGGGATGGCAGATTTATTTCAAGATTTTGGCAGACATTACAGCAAGCATTAGGAACTCGTCTAGACATGAGTACTGCCTATCATCCACAAACTGAAGGGTAGAGTGAAAGGACGATACAAACGCTTGAAGACATGCTACGAGCATGTGTTATTGATTTCGGAAATAGTTGGGATCGACATCTACCGTTAGCAGAATTTTCCTACAACAACAGCTTCCATTCAAGCATTGAGATGGCGCCATTTGAAGCACTTTATGGTAGAAAGTGCAGGTCTCCGATTTGATGGAGTGAAGTGGGGGATAGACAGATTACGGGTCCGGAGATTATACAAGAAACTACCGAGAAGATCATCCAAATTCAACAACGGTTGAAAACCGCCCAAAGTCGATAAAAGAGCTACGCTGACATTAAAAGAAAAGATATAGAATTTGAAATTGGAGAGATGGTCATGCTTAAAGTTGCACCTTGGAAAGGCGTTGTTCGATTTGGTAAACGAGGGAAATTAAATCCAAGGTATATTGGACCATTCAAGATTATTGATCTTGTCGGACCAGTAGCTTACCGACTTGAGTTACCTCAACAACTCGCGGCTGTACATAACACTTTCCACGTCTCGAATTTGAAGAAATGTTTTGCTAAAGAAGATCTCACTATTCCGTTAGATGAAATCCAAATCAACGAAAAACTCCAATTCATCGAAGAACCCGTCGAAATAATGGATCGTGAGGTTAAAAGACTTAAGAAAAACAAGATACCAATTGTTAAGGTTCGATGGAATGCTCGTAGATGACCCGAGTTCACCTGGGAGCGTGAAGATCAGATGAAGAAGAAATACCCGCATCTATTTCCAGAAGATTCGTCAACACCTTCAACAGCTTAAAATTTCGGGACGAAATTTATTTAACGGGTAGGTACTGTAGTGACCCGAACTTTTCCATGTTTATATATATTAATTGAGATTGATATTTACATGATTAAATGTTTCCAAAATGTTAAGCAATTAAACTTGTTAAGACTTGATTAATTGAAATATGTTTCATATAGACAATTGACCACCCAAGTTGACCGGCGATTCACGAACGTTAAAACTTGTAAAAATGACATGACGATATATATATGGATATACATATTGTTAATATGAGATTATGATAAGTAATTATCTCCATAAGTATATTAACAATGAGTTATATACATATAAACAAGACTACTAACTTAAGGATTTCGAAACGAGACATATATGTAACGATTATCGTTGTAACGACATTTAAATGTATATATATCATATTAAGATATATTAATATATCATAATATCATGATAATATAATAATTTAACATCTCATTAGATATAATAAACAATGGGTTAACAACATTAATTGAGATCGTTAACTTAAAGGTTTCAAAACAACACTTACATGTAATGACTAACGATGACTTAACGACTCAGTTAAAATGTATATACATGTAGTGTATTTAGATGTATTAAAATACTTTTGGAAGACTTCAAGACATATATCAAAAAACTAATACTTAACGAAAATGGTTACAGTTACTTTCCCATTCTTTTCTTTCATCAAGAATTCTAGTCGTATTCATACCCGTATTATACAAAGCTTCAAAACGTACTTACTATGGGTATATACCAATAGGAACTAGCATGGGATTCCACTCTTGATTATGTCATGTATGACTAATCAATTTTAACTTCTACCATGAGCTAGTCAACTAACTAAAACTCCTTTTAACCCCACTCACCACTCACCAATTACCACTCATCATTCACTCCATTTCACTTCCAATTCTCTTTCTAATTCTCTCTCAACACACACACACTATTATGAACGTATTTTTCCAGTAGTTAATCATCATCTTCATCAAAAATCACTTCAATAATCAAGCTATAATCATCATAGGAAGAACACTTCAAGAACACTTCAAGAACACTTCAAAAATCCCTTCAAGTTTACTAATTTACTTCCAAGCTTTCTAATCCATTCCAAGTAATCATCTAAGATCAAGAAACCTTTGTTATATACAGTAGGTTATCTTTATTATTCAAGGTAATATTCATATTCAAACTTTGATTCAATTTCTAAAACTATAAACTATCTTAATTCGAGTAAAAATCTTACTTGAACTTGTTTTTGTGTCATGATCCTACTTCAAGAACTTTCAAGCCATCCAAGATCCTTTGAAGCTAGATCATTTCTTTCACTTCCAGTAGGTTTACCTACTAAACTTGAGGTAGTAATGATGTTCATAACATCATTCAATTCATATATATAAAACTATCTTATTCGAAGGTTTAAACTCGTAATCACTAGAACATAGTTTAGTTAATTCTAAACTTGTTCGCAAACAAAAGTTAATCCTTCTAACTTGACTTTTAAAATTAACTACACACATTTTCTATATCTATATGATATGCTAACTTAATGATTTAAAACCTGGAAACACGAAAAACACCGTAAAACCGAATTTACGCCGTCGTAGTAACACCGCGGGCTGTTTCGGGTTAGTTAATTAAAAACTATGATAAACTTTGATTTAAAAGTTGTTATTCTGAGAAAATGATTTTTATTATGAACATGAAACTATATCCAAAAATTATGGTTAAACTCAAAGTGGAAGTATGTTTTCTAAAATGGTCATCTAGACGTCGTTCTTTCGACTGAAATGACTACCTTTACAAAAACGACTTGTAACTTATTTTTCTGACTATAAACCTATACTTTTTCTGTTTAGATTCATAAAATATAGTTCAATATGAAAGCATAGCAATTTGATTCACTCAAAACGGATTTAAAATGAAGAAGTTATGGGTAAAACAAGATTGGATAATTTTTCTCATTTTAGCTACGTGAAAATTGGTCACAAATCTATTCCAACCATAACTTAATCAACTTGTATTGTATATTATGTAATCTTGAGATACCATAGACACGTATACAATGTTTCAACCTATCATGTCGACACATCTATATATATTTCGGAACAACCATAGACACTCTATATGTGAATGTTGGAGTTGGCTATACAGGGTTGAGGTTGATTCCAAAATATATATAGTTTGAGTTGTGATCAATACTGAGATATGTATACACTGGGTCGTGGATTGATTCAAGATAATATTTATCGATTTATTTCTGTACATCTAACTGTGGACAACTAGTTGTAGGTTACTAACGAGGACAGCTGACTTAATAAACTTAAAACATCAAAATATATTAAAAGTGTTGTAAATATATTTTGAACATACTTTGATATATATGTATATATTGTTATAGGTTCGTGAATCAACCAGTGGCCAAGTCTTACTTCCCGACGAAGTAAAAATATGTGAAAGTGAGTTATAGTCCCACTTTTAAAATCTAATATTTTTGGAATTAGAATACATGCAGGTTTTATAAATGATTTACAAAATAGACACAAGTACGTGAAACTACATTCTATGGTTGAATTATCGAAATCGAATATGACCCTTTTTATTAAGTCTGGTAATCTAAGAATTAGGGAACAGACACCCTAATTGACGCGAATCCTAAAGATAGATCTATTGGGCCTAACAAACCCCATCCAAAGTACCGGATGCTTTAGTACTTCAAAATTTATATCATATCCGAAGGGTGTCCCGGAATGATGGGGATATTCTTATATATGCATCTTGTTAATGTCGGTTACCAGGTGTTCACCATATGAATGATTTTTATCTCTATGTATGGGATGTGTATTGAAATATGAAATCTTGTGGTCTATTATTATGATTTGATATATATAGGTTAAACCTATAACTCATCAACATTTTTGTTGACGTTTTAAGCATGTTTATTCTCAGGTGATTATTAAGAGCTTCCGCTGTCGCATACTTAAATAAGGACGAGATTTGAAGTCCATGCTTGTATGATATTGTGTAAAAACTACATTCGAGAAACTTATTTTGTTGTAACATATTTGTATTGTAAACCATTATGTAATGGTCGTGTGTAAACATGATATTTTAGATTATCATTATTTGATAATCTACGTAAAGCTTTTTAAACCTTTATTGATGAAATAAAGGTTATGGTTTATTTTAAAATGAATGCAGTCTTTGAAAAACGTCACATATAGAGGTCAAAACCTCGCAACGAAATCAATTAATATGGAACGTTTTTAATCAATAAGAACGGGACATTTCAGCTGCTGTTGTTGTTGTTGTTGTTGTTGGGTCGTTTGTTGTAGTTGCGATTGATGTTGCGATTGTTGGGATAGTTGTTGCGATTATTGTTGTAATCGCTGTTTTTGTTGTATTGGTGATTCTTATCACCGTTTTCCTCCCACTTTCTTTTGACTTGCTTCACATTGGCCTCTTTAGCCACCTGTTCTTTAATTCTTTCCTCAATCTAGTTCACTAGTTTGTGAGCCATTCTACATGCCTGTTGTATGGAGGCGGGCTCGTGTGAACTTATATCTTCTTGGATTCTTTCCGGTAATCCTTTCACAAACGCGTCGATCTTCTCTTCCTCATCTTCGAACGCTCCCGGACACAATAGGCACAATTCTGTGAATCAATTTTCATACGTGGTAATATCAAATCCTTGGGTTCGTAACCCTCTAAGTTCTGTCTTGAGCTTATTGACCTCGGTTCTAGGACGGTACTTCTCGTTTATCAAGTGCTTGAATGCTGACCACGGTAGTGCGTAAGCATCATCTTGTCCCACTTGCTCTAGATAGGTATTCCACCATGTTAACGCAGTACCTGTGAAGGTATACGTAGCGTACTTCACTTTGTCCTCTTCAGTACACTTACTTAATGCAAACACCGATTCAACCTTCTCGGTCCACCGTTTCAATCCGATCGGTCCTTCGGTTCCATCAAATTCCAAAGGTTTGCAGGCAGTGAATTCTTTGTAGGTGCATCCTACATGATTTCCTGTACTGCTAGATCCAAGGTTATTGTTGGTATGTAACGCAGCCTGTAATGCGGCTATGTTTGAAGCAAGAAAGGCACGAAATTCCTCTTTGCTCATATTCAAGGTGTGTCGAGTAGTTGGTGCCATTTCCTTCAAAATAGTCAAATGAAACAAGTTAATCATACAGAATATTAAGAGTAGTCAATAGTATCTCGTAGCATAATATGAACTCATTTATAAAAGCTTTTTCTTCATATTAGCGTTTTATAAGTTTAAATTCGGGTAGTACCTACCCGTTAAGTTCATACTTAGTAGCTAATACACAATTCAACTACTACAATTCTATATGAAAAACTGATTATAATAATATTTCGCGTTCAAACTTTTACACAATATTTTACAAACTTACAATACCGCTTATTTTACATATAGCATGAAATATAGCACACAATAAATTTGATACAAGATGGTTGTGAAGATAATTCTAGCTAGTACACAAGTCGTTCAGCAAAGGCAATAAAGACACGTAATTCATACGTCCGGAAACAAGTCATGCATTCTGGTTTTACTAGGACTACTTCCCATCCTTGGTCTTGTGGAACATAACCGTTATGGCCGTTGATAAGACAGCGTGTTGTAACATCTTCAAAGGGACGAGGGTTACGTAATGTCCAACAGTCCTGTAACAATCTAAAAACCTCATTTCTTACCCCAATTACCGACTCCGTCACTTGTGGGAACATTTTGTTTAATAGTTGTAGCCCGATGTTCTTGTTCTCACTTTGGTGAGAAGCGAACATTACTAACCCGTAAGCATAACATGCTTCTTTATGTTGCATGTTAGCCACTTTTTCTAAATCACGAAGTCCTATATTCGGATATATTGAGTCAAAATAATTTCTTAACCCGTTGCGTAAAATAGCATTTGGGTTTCCCGCAATATATGCGTCAAAGTAAACACATCGTAACTTATGGATTTCCCAATGTGATATCCCCCATCTTTCAAACGAAAGCCTTTTATAAACCAAGGCATTCTTGGAACGTTCTTCGAATGTCTTACAAACTGATCTCACCTTAAATAGTTGTGCCGAGGAATTCTGACCGACTCTAGACAAGATTTCATCAATCATGTCTCCGGGTAGGTCTCTTAAAATATTGGGTTGTCTATCCATTTTGTGTTTTTATACTGTAAAATAGACAAGAGTTAGATTCATAAAAAAAAATACTTATTAATATAAGCAATTTTTACATATATCATAAAGCATAAGCACACTAAATTACATATATTACACCACACGAATACAATTATCTTATTCCGACTCGCTCGTTTCTTCTTCTTCGGTTTTGGTTTGTTTTGCCAAGTTTCTAGGGATATATGATGTTCCCCTAATACGAGCCGTCATTTTCCACATTGGTTTAGAAAAACCTGGTAGTTTAGAGGTTACCGGGTTATTGTCACAACTTAAGAAATACGGGTGTTGACGATACATATAAAATTCATCGGGTTTGGAATCAAATTTCTCTATTTTTATGCCCTTTCTCTTATTGTTCTCTTTTGCCTTATTAAATTATGTTGGGGTAATTTCTATAACATCATCGGAATCCTTGTCGGGATCCGATTCATCGGAGAATTGGTAATCCTCCCAATACTTTGCTTCCTTGGCGGAAACACCATTGACCATAATTAACTTTGGTCGGTTGGTTGAGGATTTTCTTCTACTTAACCATTTTATTATTTCCCCCACTGGTTCTATTTCTTCTTCCGGTTTCGATTCTTCTTCCGGTTCCGACTCTTCTTCCGGTTCCTCTTCGGGAACTTGTGAATCAGTCCACGAATCATTCCAATTTACATTTGACTCTTCATTATTATTAGGTGAGTCAATGGGACTTATTCTAGAGGTAGACATCTATCACATAATGTCAAACACGTTAAGAGATTAATATATCATATAATATTCACATGTTAAAAATATATAGTTTCCAAAAAAATTTGTTAAGCAATCATTTTTCAAGTAAACACGGTCGAAGTCCAGACTCACTAATGCATCCTAACAAACTCGATAATACACACTAATGCAAAATTCTGGTTCTCTAAGACCAACACTCAGATACCAACTGAAATGTCCCGTTCTTATTGATTAAAAACTTTACATATTAATTGATTTCGTTGCGAGGTTTTGACCTCTATATGAGACGTTTTTCAAAGACTGCATTCATTTTAAAATAAACCATAACCTTTATTTCATCAATAAAGGTTTAAAAATCTTTACGTAGATTATCAAATAATGATAATCTAAAATATCCTGTTTACACGCGACCATTACATAATGGTTTACAATACAAATATGTTACAACGAAATAAGTTTCTTGAATGCAGTTTTTACACAATATCATACAAGCATGGACTCCAAATCTCGTCCTTATTTAAGTATGTGATAGCGGAAGCTCTTAATAATCACCTGAGAATAAACATGCTTAAAACGTCAGCAAAAATGTTGGTGAGTTATAGGTTTAACCTATATATTATCAAATCATAATAATAGACCACAAGATTTCATATTTCAGTACACATCCCATACATAGAGATAAAAATAATTCATATGGTGAACACCTGGTAACCGACATTAACAAGATGCATATTTAAGAATATCCCCATCATTCCGGGACACCCTTCGAATATGATATAAATTTCGAAGTACTAAAGCATCCGGTACTTTGGATGGGGTTTGTTAGGCCCAATAGATCTATCTTTAGGATTTGCGTCAATTAGGGTGTCTGTTCCCTAATTCTTAGATTACCAGACTTAATAAAAAGGGGTATATTCGATTTCAATAATTCAACCATACAATGTAGTTTCACGTACTTGTGTCTATTTTGTAAATCATTTATAAAACCTGCACGTATTCTCATCCCAAAAATATTAGATTTTAAAAGTGGGACTATAACTCACTTTCACAGATTTTTTACTTCGTCGGAAAGTAAGACTTGGCCACTGGTCGATTCATGAACTTATAACAAATATGTACATATATATCAAAGTATGTTCAAAATATATTTACAACACTTTTAATACATTTTGATGTTTTAAGTTTATTAAGTCAGCTGTCCTCATTAGTAACCTACAACTAGTTGTCCACAGTTAGATGTACAGAAATAAATCGATATATATTATCTTGAATCAATCCACGACCCAGTGTATACATATCTCAGTATTGATCACAACTCAAACTATATATATTTTGGAATCAACCTCAACCCTGTATAGCTAACTCCAACATTCACATATAGAGTGTCTATGGTTGTTCCGAAATATATATAGATGTGTCGACATGATAGGTCAAAACATTGTATACGTGTCTATGGTATCTCAAGATTACATAATATACAATACAAGTTGATTAAGTTATGGTTGGAATAGATTTGTTACCAATTTTCACGTAGCTAAAATGAGTAGTTTTTACCAATTTTGTTTTGCTCGCCATTTCTTCGTTTCTAATCCGTTTTGAGTGATCTAAACAGAAAAGGTATAGGTTTATAGTCGGAAATACAAGTTACAAGTCGTTTTTGAAAGAGGTAGTCATTTCCGTCGAAAGAACGACATCTTGATGACTGTTTTGAAAAACATACTTTCACTTTGAGTTTAACCATGATTTTTGGATATGGTTTCATGTTCATAAGAAAAATCATTTTCCCAGAAGTATAGCTTTTAAATCAAAGTTTTTCATAGTTTTTAAACATCCAAACCAAAACAGACCCCGGTTGTAACTACGACGGCGTAAATCCGGTTTTATGGTGTTTATCGTATTTTCGGGTTTTAAATCATTAAGTTAGTATATCACATAGATGTAGATCATGTATATATTTAATTTTAAAAGTGTAGTTAGAAGGATTAACTTTATTTGCGAACAAGTTTAGAATTAACTAAACTATGTTCTAGTGATTACTAGTTTACCACTTCGAATATGATAGCTTTTTATGTATGAATCGAATGATGTTATGAACATCATTACTACCTTAAGTTCCTTGGATAAACCTACTGGAAAATAAAAAAATGGATCTAGCTTCAACGGATCCTTGGATGGCTCGAAGTTCTTGAAGCAGAATCATGACACGAAAACAAGTTCAAGTAAGATCATCACTTGAAATAAGATTGTTATAGTTATAGAAATTGAACCAAAGTTTGAATATGATTATTACCTTATATTAGAATGATAACCTACTGTAAGAAACAAAGATTTCTTGAGGTTGGATGATCACCTTACAAGATTGGAAGTGAGCTAGCAAACTTGAAAGTATTCTTGATTTTATGTAACTAGAACTTGTAGAATTTATGAAGAACACTTAGAACTTGAAGTTAGAACTTGAGAGAGATCAATTAGATGAAGAAAATTGAAGAATGAAAGTGTTTGTAGGTGTTTTTGGTCGTTGGTGTATGGATTAGATATAAAGGATATGTAATTTTATTTTCATGTAAATAAGTCATGAATGATTACTCATATTTTTGTAATTTTATGAGATATTTCATGCTAGTTGCCAAATGATGGTTCCCATATGTGTTAGGTGACTCACATGGGCTGCTAAGAGCTGATCATTGGAGTGTATATACCAATAGTACATACATCTAAAAGCTGTGTATTGTACGAGTACGAATACGGGTGCATACGAGTAGAATTGTTGATGAAACTAAACGAGGATGTAATTGTAAGCATTTTTGTTAAGTAGAAGTATTTTGATAAGTGTCTTGAAGTCTTTCAAAAGTGTATGAATACATATTAAAACACTACATGTATATACATTTTAACTGAGTCGTTAAGTCATCGTTAGTCGTTACATGTAAGTGTTGTTTTGAGACCTTTAGGTTAACGATCTTGTTAAATGTTGTTAACCCAAAGTTTATAATATCAAATGAGATTTTAAATTATTATATTATCATGATATTATGATATATTAATATATCTTAATATGATATATACATATATCTTAATATGATATATACATTTAAATGTCGTTACAACGATAATCGTTACATATATGTCTCGTTTCGAAATCCTTAAGTTAGTAGTCTTGTTTTTACTTATTTAATTCATTGTTAATACACTTAATGATATATTTAATTATCATATTATCATGTTATATATAATATAACAATGTATTAATATGCTTCATATATATTTAGTAAGACGTGGTTATAACGATAATCGTTATATGTATCGTTTCGAGTTTCATACGTCAATAGTCTCCTTTTTAAGTATATAACTTATTGTTACTATTTTTAATGAGATACTTGATGATCATTATATCATGTTAAACATATATATTTATTCATTTATGTATCATCATGTCATATACAACTTATAGCGTTCGTGAATCATTGGTCAAACTGGGTAATCAGACGTTTACAAAATTTCCGTTTCAATTAACCAAGTCTTAACAAGCTTGATTGCTTAACATGTTGGAAACATTTAATCATGTAAATATAGTTTTCATTAAGCATATAATCATAGAAAGGTTTGGAAAAGTTCGGGTCACTACACATATCTTGACAAGTTTGTCATTGTTTTCATCGATGACATACTTATTTACTCGAAGAATGATCAAGAGCACGAAGAACATTTGAGAAAAGTGCTAGAGTTGCTGAGAAAAGAAAAACTGTAAGATAAGTTTTCAAAGTGTGCATTTTGGTTGGAAGAAGTTCAATTCCTCGGTCATATAGTGAACAAAGAAGGTATTCAGGTGGATCCAACAAAGATTGAAACCGTTGAAAAGTGGGAAACCCCGAAAACTCCGAAACACATACGCCAATTTTTAGGCCTAGCTGGTTATTACAGGAGATTCATCCAAGATTTTTCCAAAATAGCAAAATTCTTGACTGCATTAACGCATAAAGGGAGGAAATTTGAATGGAAGGATGAACAAGAAAAAGCGTTTCAATTGTTGAAAAAAAAGTTAACTACGGCACCTATATTGTCATTACCTGAAGGGAATGATGATTTTGTGATATATTGTGACGCCTCAAAGTAAGGTCTCGGTTGTGTATTAATGCAACGAACGAAAGTAATTGCTTATGCGTCTAGACAATTGAAGATTCACGAGCAGAATTATACGACGCATGATTTGGAATTAGGCGCGGTTATTTTTGTATTAAAGACTTAGAGGCACTACTTATATGGGGTTAAAAGTATTATATATACCGACCACAAAAGTCTTCAATACATATTTAATCAGAAACAACTGAACATGAGGGAGTGTAGATGGATTGAATTGTTAAATGATTACGACTTTGAGATTCGTTATCACCCGGGGAAGGGAAATGTGGTAGCCGACGCCTTGCGCAGAAAGGACAGAGAACCCATTAGAGTAAAAGCTATGAATATAATGATTCACACTAACCTTACTACTCAAATAAAGGAGGCGCAACAAGGAGTTTTAAAAGAGAGAAATTTAAAGGATGAAATACCCAAAGGATCGGAGAAGCATCTTAATATTCGGGAAGACGGTACCGGTATAGGGCTGAAAGGATTTGGGTACCAAAATTTGGAGATATGAGAGAAATGGTGCTTAGAGAATCTCATAAAACCAGATACTCAATACATCCTGGAACGGGGAAGATGTACAAGGATCTCAAGAAACATTTTTGGTGGCCGGGTATGAAAGCCGATGTTGCTAAATATGTAGGAGAATGTTTGATGTGTTCTAAGGTCAAAGCTGAGCATCAGAAACCATCAGGTCTACTTCAACAACTCAAAATCCCGGAATAGAAATGGGAAAACATTACCATAGATTTCATCACTAAATTGCCAAGGACTGCAAGTGGTTTTGATACTATTTGGGTAATAGTTGATCGTCTCACCAAATCAGCACACTTCCTGCCAATAAGAGAAGATGACAAGATGGAGAAGTTAGCACGACTGTATTTGAAGGAAGTCGTCTCCAGACATGGAATACCAATCTCTATTATCTCTGATAGGGATGGCAGATTTATTTCAAGATTCTAGCAGACATTACAACAAGCATTAGGAACACGTCTAGACATGAGTACTGCCTATCATCCACAAACTAATGGGCATAGCGAAAGGACAATATAAATGCTTGAAGACATGCTATGAGCATGTGTTATTGATTTCGAAAACAGTTGGGATCGACATCTACCGTTAGCAGAATTTTCCTACAACAACAGCTACCATTCAAGCATTGAGATGGCGCCGTTTGAAGCACTTTATGGTAGAAAGTGCAGGTCTCCGATTTGTTGGAGTGAAGTGGGGGATAGACAGATTACGGGTCTGGAGATAATACAAGAAACTACCGAGAAGATCATCCAAATTCAACAACGGTTGAAAACCGCCCAAAGTCAACAAAAGAGCAACGCTGACATTAAAAGAAAAGATATAGAATTTGAAATTGGAGAGATGGTCATGCTTAAGGTTGCACCTTGGAAAGGCGTTGTTCGATTTGGTAAACGAGGGAAATTAAATCCAAGGTATATAGGACCATTCAAGATTATTGATCGTGTCGGACCAGTAGCTTACCGACTTGAATTACCACAACAACTCGCGGCTGTAAATAACACTTTTCACGTATCAAATTTGAAGAAATGTTTTGCTAAAGAAGATCTCACTATTCCGTTAGACTAAATCCAAATCAACAAAAAACTTCAATTCATCGAAGAACCCGTCGAAATAATGGATCGTGAGGTTAAAAGACTTAAGCAAAACAAGATACCAATTGTTAAAGTTCGATAGAATGCTCGTAGAGGACCCGAGTTCACTGGGAACAAGAAGATCAGATGAAGAAGAAATACCCGCACTTATTTCCAGAAGATACGTCAACACCTCCAACTGCTTAAAATTTCGGGACGAAATTTATTTAACGGGTAGGTACTGTAGTGACCTGAACTTTTCCATGTTTATATATATTAAATGAAATTGTTATTTACAAGATTAAGTGTTTCCAACATGTTAAGCAATCAAACTTGTTAAGACTTGATTAATTTAAATAGGTTTCATATAGACAATTGACCACCCAAGTTGACCGGTTATTCACAAACGTTAAAACTTGTAAAAACTATATGATGACGTATATATGATTATATATATAGTTAACATGATATTATGATAAGTAAGTATCTCATTAGGTATTTTAACAATGATTTATATACATAAAATTGAGTTTATTGAATTAAGAAAGTCGAAACGATATATATAACGATTATCGTTGTAACAACATTTAACTGTATATATCTCATACTAAGATATATTAATATATCATAATATCATGATAATGTAATAATGTAATAATTTAACATCTATTTAGGTATAATAAACAATGGGTTAACAACATTTAACAAGATCGTTAACCTAAAGGTTTCAAAACAACATTTACATGTAACGACTAACGATGACTTAACGACTCAGTTAAAATGTATATACATGTAGTGTTTTAATATGTATTCATACACTTTTTAAAGACTTCAAGACACTTATCAAAATACTTCTACTTAACAAAAATTCTTACAATTACATCATCGTTCAGTTTCATCAACAATTCTACTCGTATGCACCCGTATTCGTACTCGTACAATACACAGCTTTTAGATGTATGTACTATTGGTATATACACTTCAATGATCAACTCTTAGCAGCCCATGTGAGTCACCTAACACATGTGGGAACCATCATTTGGCAACTAGCATGAAATATCTCATAAAATTACAAAAATATTAGTAATCATTCATGACTTATTTACATGTAAACAAAATTACACATCCTTTATATCTAATCCATATACCAACGACCAAAAACACCTACAAACACTTTCATTCTTCAATTTTCTTCATCTAATTGATCTCTCTCAAGTTCTATCTTCAAGTTCTAAGTGTTCTTCATAAATTCTATAAGTTCTAGTTTCATAAAATCAAGAATACTTCCAAGTTTGCTAGCTTACTTCCAATCTTGTAAAGTGATCATCCAATCTCAAGAAATATTTCTTATTTATAGTAAGATATATTTCTAATACAAGGTAATACTCATATTCAAACTTTGATTCAATTTCTATAACTATAACAATCTTATTTCGAGTGGAAATCTTACTTGAACTTGTTTTCGTGTCATGATTCTGCTTCAAGAACTTTCAAGCCATCCAAGGATCCTTTGAAGCTAGATCTATTTTTCTCATTTCCAGTAGGTTTATCCACAAAACCTGAGGTAGTAATGATGTTCATAACATCGTTCGATTAATATATATAAAACTACCTTATTCGAAGGTTTAAACTTGAAATCACTAGAACATAGTTTAATTAATTCTAAACTTGTTCGCAAATAAAAGTTAATCCTTCTAACTTGACTTTTAAAATTAACTAAACAAATGTTCTATATCTATATGATATTCTAACTTAATGATTTAAAACCTGGAAACACGAAAAACACCGTAAAATCGGACATACGCCGTCGTAGTAACACCGTGGACTGTTTTGGGTTTGATAATTAAAAACTATGATAAAATTTGATTTAAAAGTTGTTCTTCTGGGAAAATTATTTTTATTATGAACATGAAACTATATCCAAAAATCATGGTTAAACTCAAAGTGGAAGTATGTTTTTCAAAATGGTCATCAAGACGTCGTTCTTTCGACTGAAATGACTACCTCTTACAAAAACTACTTGTAACTTATATTTTTGACTATAAATCTATACCTTTTCTGTTTAGATTCATAAAATATAGTTCAATATGAAACCATAGCAATTTGATTCACTCAAAACGGATTTAAAACGAAGAAGTTATGGGTAAAACAAAATTGGATATTTTTTGATTGTTGTAGATACGGGAAATATTTTAATAATTCTATACAAATCATATCCTAGCTAACTTATATTGTATTATACATGTATTCTAATATATTATGTAATCTTGGAATACCATAGATACGTAGGCAAATGTTTTGACATATCATATCGACCCATGTATATATATTTTTTGGAACAACCATAGACACTCTATATACAGTAATATTTGAGTTAGCTATACAGGGTTAAGGTTAATTACAAAAATATATATACTTTGAGTTGTGATCTAGCCTGAGATGTGTATACACTAGGTCGTGGATTGATTCAAGATAATATATATCAATTTATTTCTGTACATCTAACTATGGACAACTAGTTATAGGTTACTAACGAGGATAGCTGACTTAATAAACTTAAAACATCAAAATGTATTAAAAATGTTGTAAATATATTTTGAACATACTTTGATATATATATGTATATATTTGTTATAGGTTCGTGAATCTACCAGTGGCCAAGTCTTACTCCCGACGAAGTAAAAATCTGTGAAAGTGAGTTATAGTCCCACTTTTAAAATCTAATATTTTGGGATGAAAATACATGCAGTTTTATAAATGTTGTACGAAATAGACACAAGTAATTGAAACTACATTATATGGGTGAATGATCGAAGCCGAATATGCCCCTTTTGCTTGGTAACCTAAGAATTAGTAAACCGATCTGCTAATTGACGCGAATCCTAAAGATAGATCTATTGGGCCTAACGAACCCCATCCAAAGTACCGGATGCTTTAGTACTTCGAATTTGTTTTTATCATGTCCGAAGGATTTCCTGGAATGATAGGGGATATTCTTATATGCATCTTATTAATGTCGATTACCATGTGTTCACCATATGAATGATTTTTATCTCTATGTATGAGATGTATATTGAAATATGAAATCTTGTGGTCTATTATTATGATTTTATAATATATAGGTTAAACCTATAACTCACCAACATTTTTGTTGACGTTTTAAGCATGTTTATTCTCAGGTGATTATTAAGAGTTTCCGCTGTTGCATACTAAAATAAGGACAAGATTTGGAGCCCATGCTTGTATGATATTATGTAAAAACTGCATTCAAGAAACTTATTTTTGATGTAATATATTCTTATTGTAAACCATTATGTAATGGTCGTGTGTAAACGGTATATTTTAGATTATCATTATTTGATAATCTACGTAATGCTTTTTAAACCTTTATAGATAAAATAAAGGTTATGGTTGTTTTTAAAATGAATGCAGTCTTTGAAAAACGTCTCATATAGAGGTCAAAATCTCGCAACGAAATCAATAATATGAAATGTTTATAATCAATATGAACGGAACATTTCAGAAATCAAGTGACATTTCAAAAACTAATTATCTTATTATCATTTCGGTGCTTATTCTATCTATTTGAGTTGAACTGAAATATGAGATATGATTGTGTTGAGAAAATAATTTGGGTGAAATATGATTTACTTATGATAACTTTAGTGAAAGTGATTTTTTAGAAAACCTATTTGTGAAATTAAGTGATTTTTGGAAAACTTTATAAACTTATCTATTTCGTGCGTTCTTGATTCATTTGATTAGGTTCCATATGCATGATGAACATATTTGGGAGTGTGGTTCGTTTATATGTTCACTGTGCTACCCTAGAACCCTAGTTTTGTAGACAGGAGTTAGGTATACCGAGTCAACTACCTGTGGAAGTACCATAGGGTTGTCATTGTGGCATCGATGGCTTCGCACTATCAGTGGCGGTGTGATCAGACCACGGCGTCTTTACCTTTATTATTGCTCGAGGGAGAGCGTTATATTATGATATGTGATTATTGCTCGCGGGAGAGCATTTTTATTTATTGTGGAGGCGTATGGATGCATCCTAAGCTTTTTTATGATATGATATGATGTGTGTAGAGCGGACGTGTGATGTAGTGCCATACACACCTTCCGATTAGGGGAACCACCTGGAGTCATGACCAGTGTGTTTTGCGCGATATGTGATATTATTTGGAACCATGGGTGCGATTGTGATATTATTGGCACATGTGGTGTGCTGTTTGGATATTTTGGTTTTAGGTGTACTCGGTATAAAATTTCCCAACCCCTCGTTGCTTCAGCCTTGTTTCATTTCTTACTCTGGTGTTGTGGTGGTATTCGAAGGAGATTTTAAATATAAATATAATGTTATTTAATTCCTTCTATTCTTATAATTTAAAATATTTATTATTACTGTTTATACTTGTCAACATTCGCGCATTGAGCTATTAGCTCAGCCGCATTTTTCTTTTCCTGCGGCAGGTAATCAGGATCATATGGGATGAGTGCGAGAGCTTATGGACTGGAAGATGCCTTAAAGACTACCCTTATTAATAATTAATCAGACTTATGTTATGTTTTGGAGATTTTAAGTATTATAAGAGATTTTATCATTGTGGTTGGCTTAGACGTTGTTATTTAATATTGTTAGACTATTTTGGTTTTAATTATCTAATAATAAATGTGACTTTCTGTTTTATTTTGGAATGGGTCGTTACATAATCAAAAGCAAATTTAACAACTATCAAACATAAGCTAATATTTTTGTAAGAAGATGAATTAATCAAATATTTCTAGGATCAGAACTGAACTATAATTTGCAGTTTTAACATCGTTGATTCATTTTAGTTCTGATTTTAATTACCTACACTTTTAGCTTTTGAAAATCAATAAACTCGTCAGATTTTCCTTCCAGACTTTTTGAAGATCACTGTAGCATTTAATTACTTGAACATATTTCTATGTCTGTTTAAATCATAGACTCAGTCCTCATTTGATATAGTATGATTTATTAGGTAGTAAATTGAGCACAATATATTGAAGTTGTCCGATATCACCTTGATGTACTTTCAATTTAATCGAACAGGAAGGTTCTCACGGTGTTTCTAGCAACCGTGTCAGCCATGATTTTCTACCTTAAACTTATATCTTTCGATTCAGAAGGCTTTGTTTGTCTCAATTTTATTGCATACTCCGAAAGAACACAATTACCAGTCGCTATAAACCTCATGCTTGAGCGGAAAGCCTATAATGATGGAATGATATGATGTATTTGGGGGTGATGGAATTCTAAGTTAGAATACCCTCCAGAAGATGTCCCCATCTATCTAGATCAATCTGCACAACCCATATAACAGAACATAGAAGCAAAGTCCTGCTAAATGATGACTTCAAGGACAGAATGATTTGAGTTCTCTTGATCTGAAACTCAGGCACTTCTCTCCCTCGGATGTAGATAACTTAAGTCGTTCTAATCGGCACATTGTTTGATCACCTTTCTCGTTCAAAAGTAATAGCCCTAATTCTTTGATATTAACGTGGTGCATGTGATAACCCGTCCTAATCCATCTGGACGAAGTCATCAACATTTGATCCCATTGCGAGGTACTGTCCTAATTATTCCATGAGCGACTCCATGTAATATCTTTAAAATGAGCAAATGCACAGCGGAAGATGTCTTTCATACCTGAGAATAAACATGCTTTAAAGTGTCAACCAAAAGGTTGGTGAGTTTATAGGCTTATCGTAATCAATCATTTCCATAATTTTAATAGACCACAAGATTTCAGATATTTAATTGTACACGTAACCCGAGTACAAAATAATACGCGTAACCCGTGAATTAAAAATCATTCATATGGTGAACACCTGGTAACCGACATTAACAAAAATGCATCTAGAATATCCCCATCATTCCGGGACTCTCATCGGATATGATAAATCGAAGTACTAAAGCATCCGTAACCTGGATGGGGTTTGTTAGGCCCAATAGATCTATCTTTAGGATTCGCGTCAATTAGGGTTTCTGTTCCCTAATTCTTAGATTACCAGACTAAAAAGGGTGATATTCGATTCAATAATCCAACCATAGAATGTAGTTTCGATCACTTGTGTCTATTTCGTAAAACATTTATAAAAGCAGCGCATGTATTCTCAGTCCCAAAAATATATATTGCAAAAGCATTTAAAAAGGGACAAATGAAACTCACAATACTATATTTCGTAGCAATTATTCATATGACGGCACTGAACAAGTGCAGGGTTGGCCTCGGATTCACGAACCTATATCAATTGTATATATCTATTAAAACATATAGTGGAAAATCACATAATTTATTTATTAATGTATAATATTTATATATTTGTAGTTATATGGAATTTATACTAAATTTCATTTAAAAACATATACTTATATTATATTTTAAATTATATGTTATATATATATATATATATATATATATATATATATATATATTTATTTTATATATATATTTAAAATAATTAATATCTATACATTTAGTTACTCCCTCCGTCCCATAATAAGTTTCCTGTTTTGACTTTTCAAAGTCAATATTTCACAACTTTGACTTTAAATATATTTAACTTCATAATATAATATGTGATAAAAATTATATGAGTTGATTGAGTTTTAAATGTATTTTTTATTGGACTAAGTATCACCAACTATTGTATAACACAAATAAAGAAATTCGAGGTCAAAGTTGAAAAGAATTGACTTTGAAAAGTCAATACAGGACACTTATTATGGGACGGAGGGAGTATATTAATATATCTATATATATTTTTATATATGATTAGTATTATATTTAAAAATTAATAGTTTGTTGTGTATAAGTATGATGTTAATATATTTGATATATGGTTATATGAAATATTAATATAATTATAGTATATGTAATAAGTATATTTTTATATACAAAATATTTATCTGTTAAAAATGATAGTTTTTATGATAATAAAATGATAATTTAAGTAAAAATGTTAATTTCAATGATAATATTAATTTTAATAAAAATTATAAATTTTAAAAAAATGATACTTTTAGTAATGATGATAATAATAATAATAATAATACAGATAATAATAATAACTATAATAATAGTAATTTACTACTAATGATAATGATATAGTTGAAAAAATAATTATAATGGTAAAAGTAATAATAATGATAATGAATAGTAAAAATAATGATAATAATAATAATAATAATAAAAATAAAAATAATATTCATAATACTTAATAATCATAATACTAGTAATACTAATACTTAATAATAACAATCACAATAATAATAATAATAATAATAATAATAATAATAATAATAATAATAATAATAATAATTAATAATAACAATAATATTCATAATACTTAATAATAATAATAATATTAATAATAATATTAATACTAATACTTAATAATAATAATAATAATAATAATAATAATAATACTTATATTAATATTAATAATATATATATATATATATATATATATATATATATATATATATATATATATATATATATATATATATATATATATATATATATACCTTAAAATGTAAAGGATGGAAAGCCCAAAACAATTAGTCCAAAATGATATGTAGTGGCCCAAGAGTACTATAACCCAGCCCTACAGGATCCATTAGCCCGATAATTTGATCGAGTTTTGTTTCTTGGTTTATAACCGATTGAAAACGGATAGGAAACACATAGCAACAACCTATTCGATCGCAGATCATCATCGTCATCATCTCTGTATCATCATCTCCATCATTTCATCATCAACACCAACTTGAATTTCATAACTCCGAAGGTCCACCCTCTCCAAGATCAAGAGCTGTTGTTCGACATCGATCCTTGAGGTCAAAACCTTAAATCTTTATATTAGGTTTATCGTTACAATTCAATCCAGAAAAAGTGTTCCTGATCAGAAACTCAAGACTTTGTGCATCATCCAGTTGGATTAACATCAAATCAATAGAGAATCAGATCGTATTCTTAATTTTTTTTATAAACTCAATATGATTCAGTCTCCGGGTTGATTGACAACGAATTGAAGAAGAGTAAAAGTGTAGATTTGTTCTAAATCTAATAGTGATTATTTCTGTGACTTTTCAAATCCAAACACGAAGAATTGAATCCGAATTCGAAGGTCAAAGTTCGTAGTAAAAAGTCAAACTAATTTTGATTCTTCAAATTCGAAGAAGGTATGATGTTTTAGGTTATGATTCTGTTTATCAAGTATTCTGTAGATAATACTGAATATATTTCATGTACATATTGATACTTAGAAAGTAATTAAAATGAAACAAAATCTTGAATCTCATGAAAATATCTGTCTATATTTTCTTTGTCATTCTTGGGATTATTTCATAAATTCATGAGTTTTGTATTAATATAGTTGTGTTGATTCTTGAGTAGAGGTATGTGCACAATTGATGATTACCTATGGTGTTTGATGATACTAAAATAGAAACTGTAATAACAGTTAGAGCGGGTTTGAAATTGTACATAAAACACCAAAATTATAGTTTGTGATGGTGGTCTGGTTGTTGTCATGAGGTTGAGGGTGGCTCACAAAGATGTGTATTAGAAACAGGTAACAAAAAAAATAATTGGATGGTAGTGGTGATCATATGGGTGAATCATGGTGGTAGTGCAAGATGGTGATAGGCTGTAGGTGGTCGTTCTTGATGTCATGGTGGCGTACATGGTGGTCTGAGAATGACCGATTGAAGATGGTAATGGTGGCGATGGTTCTTGGTTGATAACAATATAGCAGTAGCATCATTGGTAGTGGGTTTTCTTTTGGATTGACTGGAACAGAAGTACGTAGCAGTAGCATACTAGATGGGCCGTAGAAACAGAATTACGTAGCAGTAACTTCAATAAAATGAACAACTGTAGTGAACCAACATTCGATGGTGTTGATAAATAGGTCCTTTACATGATCTCGAAACAGGAAAGAACAACAAACAGCGAGATAGATTTGATAGTTTAAGTGATTAGGTTGGATTTCAATAATCTTGTGGTTTTGTATTGATGGTGTTCAACAAAGATGATGATGGTTGTGAGGTTTCGTTCGTGACTAAAGTAGTAGTAGCCATGGTCCTAAATTGTTACCTTCAATTCATAAACTCACATGTTACTAACGAATGAGTAAAAATCAGAAATGGAAGTAGATTAATTAAGGTGATGGTTGTTCCTGGTTTTGATGGTTGATCGAATGAGCTAGATGGTGGCGGGTGTTCTTGAAAAAGAAGAAGAAGAAGAAGAAGAAGAAGAAGAAGAAGAAGAAGAAGAAGAAGAAGAAGAAGAAGAAGAAGAAGGAAGGTTTTGTGTGTGATGGATGAAGTGGTAGTATATATATATATATATATATATATATATATATATATATATATATATATATATATATATATATATATATATATAAAGTTAGATAATAGGTTGATGAAAAGAAAAAAAAAACAGAAAAGACAGAATTTAAAAGTGATTGTTATGTCTAACAGAAAGTCGAAAAATACAATGGTGATTTACATGTATGATGTAACTATATATATATATATATATATATATATATATATATATATATATATATATATATATATATATATATATATATATAATTAGAATAGGATTAATAATTCAAGTGGTGAAAGGTATGGAAAAAAGAAAGTGTTGTTTACTTGCAAGTGGAAAGAATAGAGTTATGAATTATTGAGGAGACAAGTGAAAAATTAGTCTAATTGTGTATCTTTGTAGGCCATCGAATTTGTTTATATATAATGGAATTATGGACATGTTTGTTAATTGATTGGTTTAGCTTTACTTATATAATTATAGATACTTATAGAATTTGGAATATCTACTCCGTAAAACTAAAGTGAGGAGAAAAACAAAATCAATCAGTAATCTATTAATAATTAATAATAATATACTAATAATCATAATATAATTATAAATCAAACGAATCATTGATTCACAATTTAAATAGTGTAGTAGCCGTGTTAGTTGTATGATTCTACCGACAGTTTTCATGGAGTGCTATATCGTGCTCCGTTGTTAATCAGTGACGGATAAAAGTATACAGAAAAATCTCATTAAATATAATTATTTATTTTAATCATTAAATGTGAAACTTGTGCTCAAAAAGGTTCGTCTAATAATTATTTTAATACGCTCACAAGCTTGCATTTTACTTATTTAATATCAACCAAAATAATGGACGTGTTATATATATATATATATATATATATATATATATATATATATATATATATATATATATATATATATATATATATAGAGATTTATTTTAATAATAAATTTTATTATATCTTGTAATATTTTATTTTACAAAATTAATTCTAATAAATAAAGAATATAATATTTCAAATTATATTTCGAATTAATATATATTTATATTTTTAAATATATATTTATCTATTTACAAATTGTTGTTCGTGAATCGTCGGGAACAGTCGAAGGTCAATTGAACAGTTCAAAATTTTTGAGACTCAACCTAATAGGTTTTTCTTATCGTGTCAAAAATTCAAAATCGTATCGAGAGTTTGGTTTAAAATTAGTCGAAATTTTTCGGGTCGTTACAGTACCTACCCGTTAAAGAAATTTCGTCCCGAAATTTGAGTGAGGTCGTCATGGCTAACAATAAAAATGTTTTCATGAAAATATGAGCTGATAAATAGAGTTTTATCACCATTGAGTAATAAGGATAAAACAATTCGATTACTCGAAGAGTATAGGTGAAGCTATCACAAAGGAGTGAAATGAGGTAATAAAGTTTCGTCTTATCTTCTGACGTAGTCAAGGTTGATTTTCGAGATTCAAGGAAATTTAAAGAAAATCTACGTAATCTATATAAGATTTGATTCTTCAGAAATTAAGAAAATTATGATCCTCTTTGATTAAATGCGATCATCTACCTCGACTGCTACGTCTGATATTTCACTATAAATTCACCTTCTTTGTTTCCTTATTGTCACCATTCTCATCTTACTTTCCTCGATTCCAACTTTCAAAAGATTTTGAAAATGCTGAATCCAGTTCTGATCCTTGACCTTATTCTGACTATCGCAATAATCATCCTTCTATTCCAACTCCCACCGGAGGAATCTGTTTACTTCTACTTCGCTCTTGGGGTAGTGGTTTTCATAATCCTTCCCTGCATCTGTCTTTCCATATTTATTGACATTCACGGTTAATGATCTCTCTATTTGCTATGATTTATACTCCTATTTATATTTTGAAGCTCTATGCTTTTGCTTTCTCTTTCCGATCTTAAGTAAAGCGATCATGACATCTCGGTTTGTAGGTATGAAGTTTGAATTAACATAGCTAAGATTATAAGCAGAAAGGAAAGGTAATAGCACGATTTAATTTGTTAAATTACCAGAATCACTGAGGATAGAACTATCAAGAATATATTTTCTTGATATGTTCAGAGGTTAATTAGAATGAAAGAGTTATGTAGCATGGCACATGATGAAGGTATGATCTGTGAACCATCATCACGTTCCATTAGAAATTCAGCATGAGTTACAGTAACATAACCACGTTGGCTGGACGTCATTATATTATACTAGCTCATGCTTCAATCCCCAACACTTCTCCAGAAATCATTCATAATTTAAACTCGAAGGTTATAGAATTTAGAAACTAAAACAGTTTCTTTTCTGATGTAATATAGATAGCACGAAGAGATAAATAATTTCGGACAAGAATATTTATGAAAATATCCTCAGAAATATCGAAGATATTTATGATGATATTTGGAAATTTCTAAGATCGAAGGTTGATGAAGAAAATTTCTTCCGTAAGGATTTCAACTAAGTAAAGAGCAAGATATTCGCCAAATATTTCATCAAAACAGAATCATCTGGATTCGGTAAGTACATGTTTAGTCCTTGTGATTTGTTCACAGTCTCCTTCATAGTTTGCTCAATCCGTTCTTCAGTTCCAAAACTGAGCTTTTTCAACACACCATTCTTTATTATCAAGCTTTTGGCCATTAAGACCATCTATAGCTTTTGTTGCTTCAGAATTCTCATATCTGAATCATTGGTTATCAATCCGAGGTGTTTTCGAGAATTTTGAAGGATTTGAATGCAGATTGTAATCGTCAAGATACAAATGATGTTTAAGATGAAATCAAGTGGCAAACTTGAAGAATTATTTACTGTAGAAGATGTAACTTATTAACGATATTTTAAATCAAAATGTGTTATAATTTATATTTCCTACTCTTTTAATACTTTTTAATTGTGTAAGGTTAGTAGTCCAATGTTAGTAGTCCAATAGTCTAATAGTTCAATATATAATCTAATTAATCAAGACTATATTATATTGTCTCGGGATTAACCAAGACTAGTATATTATGACAGTATTTAAATGACGATATTTAAAATTGCGAGTATTAAAATTTCGATAATTAAAATGACAATAATAAAATGTAATAAGGAAATAGTCATAACAGGTATAGGAAGTTATCTAAGATTTTCTTAGTATAGATTTAAAATTTTACGTAGTTAATTAATTTGTTTCTAATCAATTTTTATTTTGTCCATTATTTTCTTCATTATGCCACTTGTCAAATCTTGACTTGGATTCTGATCGGTTAAAATCCGAATATGAAATTGAATGAAAATAGTTGTTCTTTGGTGAACGGATACGTATATGTGCTGATTTGAGCAGTATTGTTAATGACTGCTGAATCAAAACTGAAGAGTGTACAGTGTAACTTATTAATGTGAAACCTAAATATTTCTCGGGTATTACCTACTCGTTAAAATATTTTCACGATTAACAGTTTGTACAAAAGAATTTTTAATTGCAATATTTATGAAAATATACTTACATATATATTTTCTTCAGATGTAATCATAGATTTAATGAGTTAATATGATATTAAACTCATATGATTTATGGTTAGAACTAGAGTACATAATCTCTAAAACATTAGAGATTACATAATCGCCATGTCGAACGAAGATAAATGAGGTAGAACGATATGTAGAATGAAGATAATCAATGTAGAATGATATGTAGAATGAAGATCATACTTGAAATACAGATGATGATATTGAGGCGTGTGTTATTGGTGGTACTGGTGCTGATGTAGTAGGGGTAAGTCTATCTTCCAAATTCTGTACGGTACTTTCCAGAGACTCTATTCTCCTTTCAAATATAGCACGAAGCTCCCTGACTTCTTCCAATAATCCTATTTGATTAGTAGTCAGGAGTAGAGGTTGAATCACCAACATGACTCTATTAATGCGTTTTTTGAGGCAGAATATTCTTGCAAAGAGTGTGAAAACAGTATTGTGACTTGGTTGACCGGTGAGCGTGTCAAGTTCTCCGACGTTGGGAGGTAAATTTGGTTCGCGGTAGGGTTCTCCCTTTTCATGTCTCCAGCGAGTGAGTATGTCACGAACCCATATCCATCTCCTTTAGAAAGAAGTGTAGTGAACCAGTTAGGGAACTTCGGTTACACTACCTTCAGAGTCTTCAGAATCGCCTTCGGAACTATATGAACTTGAACTTGGTACATGATCCATCTTACACGGTCAGCTGAAGGATTTTTGATATGAAATGATTTTTAGATTCAAATGATATTCTAATTACATAGAATATCTTTATATAGTACAAAAGATCCCGCAGCTTACGGAGAAATCTTCGGAAGCTGTCAGACAAAGTTTATAGTAACAGATATGCTAAGATATGAATTTATCTATACACTATCTATGCACTAAGTGCCGGAAGACGTGTCTAGACTTAGGAATGATAAGCAGGAAATTTTCCACAAGGAATGATAAACAAAACTTATAATATGCAGCTAAGGTCGAAGTCCAGACTCACTAATGTATCCTAACAACTACCAGTTAGACACACTAATGCAAGACCTGGTTCACTAAGACCACCGCTCTAATACCAACTGTGATAACCCGTCCTAATCCATCTGGACGAAGTCATCAACATTTGGTCCCATTGCGAGGTACTGTCATAAGTATGCCATGAGGGACTCCATGTAATATCTTTAAAATGAGCAAATGTACAGCGAAAGATTTCTTTCATACTTGAGAATAAACATGCTTTAAAGTGTCAACCAAAAGGTTGGTGAGTTCATATGTTTATCGTAATCAATCATTTCCATAATTTTAACAGACCACAAGATTTTAGATATTTAATTGTACACGTAACCCGAGTACAAAATAATACGCGTAACCCGCGAATTAAAAATCATTCATATAGTGAACACCTGGTAACCGACATTAACAAAAATACATCTAGAATATCCCCATCATTCCGGGACTCTCATCGGATATGATAAATCGAAGTACTAAAGCATCCGTAACCCGGATGGGGTTTGTTAGGCCCAATAGATCTATCTTTCGGATTCGCGTCAATTAGGATTTCTGTTCCCTAATTCTTAGATTACCAGACTAAAAAGGGTGATATTCGATTTGATAATCCAACCATAGAATGTAGTTTCGATCACTTGTGTCTATTTCGTAAAACATTTATAAAAGCAACGCATTTATTCTCAGTCCCAAATATATATATTGCAAAAGCATTTAAAAAGGGAGCAAATGAAACTCACAATACTATATTTCGTAGCAATTATTCATATGACGGAACTGAACAAGTGCAGGGTTGGCCTCGAATTCACGAACCTATATCAATTGTATATATCTATTAAAACATATAGTGGAAAATCACATAATTTTATTTATTAATATATAATATTTATACATTTGTAGTTATATGGAATTTATACTAAATTTCATTTAAAAACATATACTTATATTATATTTTAAATTATATATTATATATATATATATATTTAAAATAATTAATATCTATACATTTAGTTATATTAATATATCTATATATATTTTTATATATGATTAGTAATATATTTAAAAATTAATAGTTTGTTGTGTATAAGTATGATGTTAATATATTTGATATATGGTTATATGAAATATTAATATAATTATAGTATATGTAATAAGTATATTTTTATATATAAAAAATGTATCTATTAAAAATAATAGTTTTGATGATAATAAAATGATAATTTAAGTAAAAATGTTAATTTCAATGATAATATTAATTTTAATAAAAATTATAAATTTTAAAATAATGATACTTTTAGTAATGATAATAACAATAATAATGATAATAATAATAACTATAATAATAGTAATTTACTACTAATGATAATGATATAGTTGAAATAATAATTATAATGGTAAAAGTAATAATAATGATAATAAATATTAACAATAATGATGATGATGATGATGATGATAATAATAATAATAATAATAATAATAATAATAATAATAATAATAATAATAATAATAATAATAATAATACTAGTAATACGAATACTTAATAATAAAAATAACAATAATAATAATAACAATAATATTCATAATACTTAATAATAATAATATTAATATTAATAATAATATTAATACTAATACTTAATAATAATAATAATAATAATAATAATAATAATAATAATAATAATAATAATAATAATATTAATAATAATAATAATAATAATAATACTTATATTAATATTAATAAAAATATTAATAATAATAATAATAATAATTAGTCCAAAGTGCTATGTAGTGGCCCAAGAGTACTATAACCCAGCCCTACAGGATCTATTAGCCCGATAATTTGATCGAGTTTTGTTTCTTGGTTTATAACCGATTGAAAAAACGGATAGGAAACACATAGCAACAACCTATTCGATCGCAGATCATCATCGTCATCATCTCTGTATCATCATCTCCATCGTTTCATCATCAACACCAACTTGAATTTCATAACTCCGAAGGTCCACCCTCTCTAAGATCAAGAGCTGCTGTTCGACATCGATCCTTGAGCTCAAAACCTCAAATCTTTATATTAGGTTTATCGTTACAATTCAATCCAGAAAAAGTGTTCCTGATCAGAAACTCAAGACTTTGTGCATCATTCGGTTGGATTAACATAAAATCAATGGAGAAACAGATCGTATTCTTAATTTTTTTATAAACTCAATATGATTCGGTCTCCGGGTTGATTGACAACGAATTGAAGAAGAGTAAAAGTGTAGATTTGTTCTAAATCTAATAGTGATTGTTTCTGTGACTTTTCAAATCCAAACACGAATAATTGAATCCGAATTCGATGGTCAAAGTTCGTAGTAATAAGTCAAACTAATTTTGATTCTTCAAATTCGAAGGAGGTATGATGTTTTAGGTTATGATTCTGTTTATCAAGTATTCTGTAGATAATACTGAATATATTTCATGTACAGATTGATGGTTAGAAAGTAATTAAAATGAAACAAAATCTTGAACTTCATGAAAATATCTGTCTGTATTTTGGTTGTCATTCTTGGGATTATTTCATAAATTCATGAGTTTTGTATTGATATAGTTATGTTGATTTTTGAGTAGAGGTATGTGCATAATTGATGATTACCTATGGTGTTTGATGATACTAAAACAGAAACTGTAATAACAGTTAGAGCGGGTTTGAAATTGAACATAAAACACCAAAATTATAGTTTGTGATGGTGGTCTGGCTATTGTCATGAGGTTGAGGGTGGCTCACGAAGATGTGTATTAGAAATAGGTAACGAAAAAAATAATTGGATGGTGGTGGTGATCATATGGGTGAATCATGGTGGTAGTACAAGATGGTGATATGTTGTAGGTAGTCGTTCTTGATGTCATGGTGGCGTACATGGTGGTCTGAGGATGACCAATTGAAGATGGTAATGGTGGCGATGGTTCTCGGTTGATAACAATATAGCAGTAGCATCATTGGTAGTGGGTTTTCTTTTGGATTGACTGGAACAGAAGTACGTAGTAGTAGCATAGTAGCTGGGTAGTAGAAACAAAAGTACGTAGCAGTAACTTCAATAAAATGAACAACTGTAGTGAACCAATAATCTTGTAGTTTTGTATTGATGGTGTTCAACAAAGATGATGATGGTTGTGAGTTTTTGTTCGTGACTAAAGTAGTAGTAGCCATGGTCCCAAATTGTTACATTCAATTCATAAACTCACAGGTTATTAACGAATGAGTAATAATCAGAAATGGAAGTAGATTAAGTAAGGTGATGGTTGTTCCTGGTTTTGATGGTTGATCGAATGAGCTAGATGGTGGCGGGTGTTCTTGAAGAAGAAGAAGAAGAAGAAGAAGAAGAAGAAGAAGAAGAAGAAGAAGAAGAAGAAGAAGAAGAAGAAGAAGGAAGGTGTTGTGTGTGATGGATGAAGTGGTAGTATATCTATATACTTATGTATATATATATATATATATATATATATATATGTATATATATATACATACATATATATATACAAACATATATATACATACATATATATATATATATATATATATATATATATATATATATATATATATATGAAGTTAGATAATAGGTTGATGAAAAGAAAAAAAACAGAAAAGACAGAATTTAAAAGTGATTGTTATGTCTAACAGAAAGTCAAAAAATACAATGGTGATTCACTTGTATGATGTGTATATATATATATATATATATATATATATATATATATAATTAGAATAGGATTAATAATTCAAGTGATGAATGGTATGGAAAACAGAAAGTGTTGTTTACTTGCAAGTGGAAAGAATAGAGTTATGAATTATTGAGGAGACAAGTGAAAAATTAGTCTGATTGTGTATCTTTGTAGGCCATCGAATTTGTTTATATATAATGGAATTATGGACATGTTTGTTAATTGATTGGTTTAGCTTTACTTATATAATTATAGATACTTATAGAATTTAGAATATCTACTCTGTAAAACTAAAGTGAGGAGAAAAACAAAATCAATCAGTAATCTATTAATAATTAATAATAATATACTAATAATCATAATATAATTATAAATCAAACGAAACATTGATTCACAATTTAAACAGTGTAGTAGCCGTGTTATTTGTATGATTCTACCGACAGTTTTCATGGAGTGCTATATCGTGCTCCGTTGTTAATTAGTGACAGATAAAAGTATACAGAAAAATCCCATTAAATATAATTATTTATTTTAATCATTAAAGGTGAAACTTGTGCTCAAAAAGGTTCGTCTAATATTTATTTTAATACGCTCACAAGCTCGCATTTTACTTGTTTAATATCAACCAAAATAATGGACGTGTGTTATTATCGTTTACTAAATAAATTTGAAATAATATATGTATATTCGATATATATATATATATATATATATATATATATATATATATATATATATATATATATATATATATATATATATATATATATATATATATATATATATATATATATATATATATATATAGATTTATTTTAATAATAAATTTTATTATATCTTTTATTATTTTATTTTACAAAATTAATTTTAATAACTAAAGAATATAATATTTCAAATTATATTACGAATTAATATATATTTATATTTTTAAATATATATGTATCTATTTATAAATAGTTGTTCATGAATCGTCGGAAACAGTCGAATGTCAATTGAACAGTTCAAAATTTTTGAGACTCAACCTAACAGGTTTTTCTTATCGTGTCAAAAATACAAAATCGTATCGAGAGTTTGGTTTAAAATTAGTCGAAATTTTACCGGTCGCCACAGTGCACTATATTTAATCAAATACAAAGTAACAAATACATAAGAATGAAATATAACACAACCCTTTTTTTAGATTTTCTGATGTTGCGCTTTAACGTTTGCACCCATAAATGAACATAAACATAAAATGAAATAAAAATTACAGCTTTGAAGATGATGCACCACTTATTTTATTGAAGAGAAATCACACTGTAGCCTAAATCTTTGGTGTTGAAATAGTCTCCTTTCATTGTTGACCCATTATCAAATCGATAATTGTCTGTGATACAGAATTGCAATTTTTGACCCGTTCATAGTGAGAACAACCCCCTTTGGATACCTGACTGTCCTACTGATGCATATCGGCCCAAGAAATAAAGGTAAATAGAGAGTGGTATAAATTCTAACAGAGTAAACTCACGCTGTGGACTTACTTGGCAATCCTTCACTAGAGTATAAATCGTAGTAGGGGAGACCTCAACCGTCTGTTGAGTTCTTGAACGGTTGTTTCTCAGTATATTCTCAGTGATAGGTAGGTGACTATTGTCAACCGCTGTAAATCTTTCCATGAGTTCCTTGTTAAGATTATTTACTTTATATTTGCGTGATCATCTCATTACAAAGTTCAATCATCTAAGTTTATCAACGTTCATTAACTATTTATGCATTACTTACTTTATACGCCAAACGATAAACATGCAAGTTCAGTAATACAATCATTTCCCTTTTTCACATAGCAACTTCTCATTTTCCGATTTTCCATATTTTTAAGATTTTTGATTTTATCAATATTTTTGTATTTTCTGGTGATGCCATTTTATCAACTACACAACTAAAGCAAAAAGCAAATAAACACAATCTTTTAGGTTTTTTCAGTTTAGAAATGCAATACAGAAAATAAACTAAGCATGCAAAATAGAAGATAATCTAATTAAACATGCAAAATGACGCAACATGCTGATGCAAAGGTACAAATGACACAGATTGGATGGTTACTTCAATAACTCCTTATCCGACATAACCTCCGCCCTATCTGTCACTCCTAACACATTTAACATGAATAGGAAATGTGGTCAGTCAAAAGATTTCGTAAATAAATTAGCACGTTAGGTTGTTGTACCTATTTGTTGGACATCTATTAGTTACTTTTCATAGTAGTCCCTAATAAAATGCTACTTGATCCCTATGTGTTTGGTCATTGAATGGTTTACGAGGTTTTTAGTCACAGCAATAGCAGCAGTATTATCAACATAGATAGGAGTGTTAGAAATATGCAAACTGTAATCCCGCAGTTGTTGTTGAATCCAGACAACCTGAGACGTACAACTTGCAGAAGCAATATATTCAGCTTCACACATTGACTATGTGTGACAGCTGTTTGTTTCTTACACTGCCAACTCACTAACCTGCTTCCTAGAAACTGACAACCACCTGATGTAGATTTAAAATCTCATTTGCATCCTCCATAGTCAGAATCATATATGGTGTTAACTCGAACCCATCCTTCCGTGGATACCATAAACCCAAACTAGGAGTTCCCTTAAGATAACACATGATCTTCTTCGCAGCTAACATATGATTCACATTCGGTTGTGCTTGATAACGAGCACACAAACAAGTCGCGAACAAGATATATGGGCGTGACGCTGTAGGATACATTAATGAACCAATAATGGCTCTTTATAGGGTCGGGTTGACTTTAGCCCCTGTATTTTACGGGTAATCCCGTGATTCACCGGTAGAGGATTCTTAGCAACTCGTTCATCTTCCATCTTGAACCTGCACAAGATGTCAGCTACATACTTCAATTGATGTAGAAAGATTCCTTTTTCCGTTTGATCAAACTGCAACCCTAAAATGAAATTAATGGCTCCCAGTGAACTCATCTTGAATCGCCGCATAACATCCTGAAACTCATCTACCATTTTCTGATCTGTAGACCCGAAGATGATATTGTCCACATACACATACACCTGCACCAGCATAATATCGTCGCCCTTTTCTTTGATGAATAGAGTCTGATCGATGACTCTCTCCTAAAACCATTCTCTATCATATAGTTTGACAGAGTTGCATACCAAGCTCTCGGGGCTTGGTGAAGATCATACAATGCATTTTCCAAGAGATACACCTTTTCCAGATGATGCGGATCAACGAAACCCTTTGGCTGACTCACATACACTATTTCTTGAAGAGTGCGATACAAGAATGCACTCTTAACATCCATCTAAAAAACCTTAAATCCTTTATACGAAGAAAATGCCAAAAACATTTGAATAGCCGCTAGTCTAGCAACCTGAACATAAACCTCATCATAATCAATCTCAGGAATTTGCTGATAACCTCTGACAACCAACCTTGCTTTGTTTTGGATCACGATACCTTGGTCATCTTTATTATTTTTCAAAATCCACTTCAAGCCATACGGTTTACAGCCTAATGGTGGAATCACCAAACGTCAAACACCCAAATGATTGAACTATTGTAGTTCTTCCTGCATAGCTGAAACCCCACTCATCATACTGCAATGCGTCTTTGACATCTTCAGGTTTGATTTGCGACACAAAGCAACAGTTAGCATTCCTGGAGATTCTTCCGGTCTGATTCAAATGAGTATAAAAAACAGTAACAACATTTGCAAAGGGTGTGACCCGCTCATCTGAAGTAGACGTTCCATCTATCTTAGTATCTGAAACACCTGCAGGGTCAAATATATAAATATCAAAATGTTTAGGGAGGGATACCGTTCTACTAGACCGTCATAGTCCATTTGTCTTAGTAGATTCTTTCATTGTGGTCTGAATATGTTCCTCTGTCGTTGTTTAAATTGGTTTCTCATTCACCACATCATCAAATAATTCATCAAGAAACACCTCCTCCCCCTCAGATTGTAATGTTGTCTCCTCTAACTGAGGAACAGAATCATCCGAATCCAATTCATCATCATTTGTCCCTGTTACTGGTGCACTTTCTTTTGCTACATTCGATATATTAGTTTGCACACACACATCAGACATGCGTTCATTGGAGATATGCATGTTGTACATCATTTTTGCAATTTCTTCATCCTTAGAGATATCCTCAGGTAGATGGAATGACTCAAATAAATCATCATAATCAAACTGCCACGAATACCATTTACCAGCTAGAATAGAAGCATGCCTTTGAATATCTATTTCAGTAAGTTCTTTAACAAACCGAGAATCCAAATTATATACCCTTTTACATGCATTCCCAAAACCCAAGAATCTTCCTGTAACCGCTTTTGGATTGAATTTCCCACCTGTATCTCGAACCATAATGGTACCAATAGAACCAAACAGTTCAAGATGTTTGATATTTGGTTTTCTTTTCAATAGGAGCTCATAACATGTCTTGTCGTGACGTTTCACAACAAGAACCCTATTCATCGTATAACACGCATTTGAAAATTCTTCACTCGAAAACGTAACAGGTAATTCTGAGTCGGCCAACATGGTTCTGGCAGTCTCAATTAGAGTTATATTCTTTCTCTCAGCTACACCATTCATCTGTGGACTGTACGTAAACTGAACTGTTATTGAATACCTCTTTCATTACATAACTCTTCCATCTTCTCATTCTTAAATTCGGTCCCATTATCTGTCCGGATCCTTCTTACTTTCAACTTGTACAATGTTTCAAGTCTCGTGATCAGCAACTTGATTTGTTCAAACGTATCAGCTTTACTTTTCAGCATCATACCCACGTGAAACGCGAGTATTCATCAGTAACCACTAAACAATATGAATGTCCAGTGATACTCCTCTTGTTTATTGGACCAAAAAGATCCATATGAAGAAGCTCAAGAGGAGTATCAATGGAATGATGTTTCTTAACTTTATGTGGTTTCTTGGCTTGCTTCCCTTTCTTACACGGCAAACAACCATCAGGAACATGAAACCCTTTGACATTAACTCCTTCAACCAAATTATTGTGAACTAAGTGGTTCATCTTCCTGAAGCTTAGATGACCCATCCGTTTATGTCAAAAAGATAGACTCATGTTCAGTAGTTTTGGACACGAAAGCCTGCTGCCCTGTTGCAGCTTTAACATAAGCCATTGACATATCCAGAATATACAGGTCTTGACATCTTGGTGCCGTCATAAGAATCATGTTTTTCGAAATTGTGTAATCTTTTCTCATAATATAACACTGATGCTCGTCAAATAGAACTTTATGCATTTTATCACACACTTGAGAAATCGACAGCAGGTTATTCGTCATCTCTTTAACATAACTAACTTTATCAAAACTGACCGAGGAATTAGAAATCATTCCTTGAGCATTAATAAAACCTCCTTGATCACCCACAAAATAAATATGTCCTCCTTTAATAGATCTAACATCGTGAAGCAGAGACATGTTTCCTGTTATGTGCCTAGACGCCCCACTATCAACAATCCACATGTGATGTCCCGGATTTTTACGACTACTTGATTATACTATTTATATAATTTAATAATTTCTACTTGATAAGCAATGAATTTTAATAAGTCTTGAACCTTCAGAAGATTTTTATATAAGCATTTGACCACCCTTTTATTCCTACGATTCACGAACGTCATAACTTGTATTAATTATATATATGTATATATGTGTATATATATATATATATATATATATATATATATATATATATATATTTAATTTAAAAATATGATAATTAAATATCTCATTAAGTATATTAACAAGGTATTATATATACATTTTCATACTACTAATTTAGAGAGTTTTCAAATAATATATATGTTACTATTTAAACGACGTAATTAACTTATGTTAAAATGTATTTACATACAATGTATTATGAGTATATATACAACCTTAAAAGTATTAAATACACTTAATAATATACAAAAACATATAAAGGATAGCTATACTCGTATTTCCGTTCATTTTTCTCAAGAATCCTACTCATATTCATACAGTATATATATACACGTATTATACGAAGCTTCTAGAAGTATTTACTATTGATATATACTAATAAAAATCTGTATTAGTGGAGTATTATGTCATGCATGACATCATCAATCTTATTATGTCATGCATGACATCATCAATTTAACTTATACTAGATATTAGTCAAAAAAGACAACATAAAGTATTTACTATTCGTATATACCAATAGTAACTTGCATGATTGATGTATTATGTCATGCATGACATCATCAATCTTATTATGTCATGCATGAACTCATGGTATTTAACTTATCCTAGATATTTTTTATAAAACAATAAATTACAAGTAGTATATAAAGGCCTTACATGGTATATTTTTACACACATTTACATCCATTCTACTTTCAATTCTCTTCCAAGTATTCTCTTATTCTTTCTCTCTCAAAATACTCTCTAATATCCTCTCTTCAAGTTCTAATAAACCTTCATCATCTACAACAAAAACTAGTTACAAAAACAATCCATAAACATCATATAAGAAGTGATCAAGAACACTTTCAATTGGATTAAGTTTTGCTTCCAAGTTTGATATTCTTTAAGCAACCTATCAAGGTGTCTTTCAAGTTCTAGAAATCCTCTTCATATTCAGCTACTTCTCTTTCTTAAATCAAGGTATTAGCCTTACCAAAACTCTTGTTCAATTCAAATAATTATAGCTATCTATATAAGAGTTTATAAACTAGAACACAGTTTAGTTAATTCTAAACTTGTTCGCAAACAAAGTTAATCCTTCTAACTTGACTTTTAAAAACAACTTAACACATGTTTTATATCTATATGATATGCTAACTTAATGAGTTAAAACTTGGAAACACAAAGAACACCGTAAAACCGGATTCCTACTCGAATTAAGATTGTTATAGTTATAGAAATTGAATCAAAGTTGGAATATGAGTATTACCTTGAATTAGAATGATAACCTACTGTAAATAACAGAGGTTTCTTGATCTTAGATGATTACTTAGAATGAATTAGAAAGCTTGAAAGTAGACTTGCAAACTTGAAAGTGTTCTTGAAGTTTACTTGAGTAGTTGTTTTGAAAGTTGATCTAGGTTAGGATTTATGAACTAGATTGAGCTAGATTTTGTTGAAGATGATGAAGAACACTTAGAACACCAAGAGAGAACTTGAAAGAGATAAGTTTAATACGTGAAAGTTGAAAAATGAAAGTGTTATGGTTGGTGAAGAAAGACGTGATGCTACCCTTGAATATAAGGTTCCATTAGTTTGTATTTTTGTTAGATATTTCATGCTAGTTGCCAAATGATGGTTCCCACATGTTTAGGTGACTCATTAAGGCAGCTAAGAGCTGATCATTGAAGTGTATATACCAATAGTATATACATTTAGAAGTTGTATATTGTACGAGTACGAATACAGATTGAATACGAGTAAATAGTGTACTGTAGCAAATAGTATTTTTACTGTAGCAAAATAGTATTTTACTGTAGCGAATAGTATTTTACTGTAGCAAAGCGAAAATTTACTGTAGCAAATAGTGTTTTACTGTACCAAATAGTGTTTTACTGTAGCAAATAGTGTTTTACTTGTACATCTTTGATTTAATTGTATTTCTTCTTATATATATATATATATATATATATATATATATATATATAATAAAAACTTACATCATAAAAAAATAAAACGATTATATAATTATCAAAAGTTATGACATTCGTGAATCATCAGGCAAACGGGGTGGTCAATTGTCTACATAAACTCTTTTCAATTAATCAAGTCTTAACAAGTTTGATTGCTTAACATGTTGAAATATTTAATTATGCAAATATAGTTTTCATTTAATATATAATCATGGAAAATTTAGGGTCACTACAGTACCTACCTGTTAAATAAATTTTGTCCCGAAATTTTAAGCAGTTGAAGGTGTTGATGCATCTTCTGGAAATAGGTACGGGTATTTCAGCTTCATCTGATCTTCACGCTCCCAAGTGAACTCGGGTCCTCTACGAGCATTCCATCGAACCATAACAATTGGTATCTTGTTTTGCTTAAGTCTTTTAACCTCACGATCCATTATTTCGATGGGTTCTTCAATGAATTGTAGTGTTTCGTTAATTGTAATCTCAGCTAATGGAATGGTGAGATCTTCTTTAGCAAAGCATTTTTTCAAATTCGAGACGTGGAAAGTATTATGTACACCGATGAGTTATTGAGGTAACTCAAGTCGGTAAGCTACTGGTCCGACACGATCAATAATCTTGAATGGCCCAATGTACCTTGGATTTAGTTTCCCCCGTTTACCAAATCGAACAACGCCTTTCCAAGGTGAAACCTTAAGCATGACCATCTCTCCAATTTCAAATTCTACATCTTTTCTTTTAATGTCTACGTAGCTCTTTTGTTGACTTTGGGCGGTTTTCATCCGTTGTTGAATTTGAATAATTTTCTCGGTAGTTTCTTGGATTATCTCTGGACCCATAATTTGTCTATCCCCCACCTCGCTCCAAAAAATCGGAGACCTGCACTTTCTACCATAGAGTGCCTCAAACGGTGCCATCTCAATACTCGAGTGGTAACTGTTGTTGTAGAAAAATTCTGCTAACGGTAGGTGTCGATCCTAACTGTCATAACCCGTCCTTAACCATAAGAACGTGTTAGATAACGTATGATTTCATTGCGAGGTATTGACCTCTATATGCGACATTTTTAAAAGAGAAACTGCATATATTATACATTACAAACCATAACCATTATTTTTGTTACAAGCTTTAGACAATAAAAAGATGATTATCGTTTAGCGATAATCTTCGACTTACAAACTTTACATATAATGATAACAACACGATTTCGAGCATATTTTACAACACAAATCCTTGGGTATGCAGTTTTATTTTTGACACAAATATGCGTACGCAAGATCCTGCTCAAATTCAACATAATGCAGCGGAAGCTTTAGTAATCACCTGAGAATAGACATGTTTTAAAAGGTCAATATAAAGTTGGTGAGATATAGGTTTAATGCTGGCAGCAATATATATATATAGACCACAAGATTTCGTATATAAACAGTTTAATAAAAATATTCTAAGTGGTTGAGCACTTGGTAACCATACTTAACATTTAATCACGTCGCATGTTCCCTTTATTATGAAATCTTACTACACCGTACCAAGTGTAGTCACGAAACGAAGTACTGTGCAACCGTTGAATACTGGTCGTCCAGTCCGGTTGGGGTTGTCAGGCCCGATAGATCTATCAACAGGATTCGCGTTTACAATACCGCTGTAAATAACAGTTACCAAGCTACAGGGAAGTATGCCAGTGGTACAACTCAACGTAGAATATATTTTTCAGTTACTTGTGTCCATAACGTAAAACATAAAATACATGTATTCTCATCCCGAAATATTTAGAGTTTAAAAGTGGGACTATATACTCACTTTCGTCTTGAAGATATATATATAATTTGACTTGGTCTCCGGTTGATATCACGAACCTATCCATATATAATATATCAATACCTTTTCTTTTTAAACAAACGTCACATATATATACTTGTTATACTTTTAATACTTTGAATAATTCCTTAGTCCGTAGTTAGCAGTTCGTTGTTAGTAATTCAATTTTAATGGTTCATTTTTAGATGTTTAATATACCCGCAATGAAATAAATAAAACCCCCAACGAAATAAATAAAACCCCATCGTATATGTATTGGTCGAGATTAATCTTGACCCATGGTACCGGTGTTGTCAAATGACGTGTTGCGTACATAAAGTACCGGTGTTGTCAAATGACGTGTTGCGTACAATCATGGGATCTTATGATTAATCTTCTCGTGTTGTTTACGGGTAATCCTAAACCATATAAAATTGAATTATAAGTACATATATATAAAATATCATGTTAACTTAAAAAGATGTGATTTATTTAATTTTTTCCCAATTATTTTCGTGGCTAAACTAGTCTTGGATATCCGATTTTGTTTCGGTCATAGTTTCTTCGTTACAACTCCGTTTTCGTTGATTCAACTTGCCATCTCCTTGGATCGAGTCCCTCTTTAAGACTATGAACTGTAAATACCTTAGTTTGTATTCAAAATCACACAGCATAGGTCAAACTTTAGTGAAACTTATGAAGTTAATCATTTTCCATCATGTAAACAACCTCAAATGATTATTTTTCTAAAAATACTTATACTTTGAGTTAAATCATGAAATTTTTATGTGTTATCATATTCATAGTAAAAATCATTTTTCCAGAAAATAAACCTCCAATTCAAAGTTTAAGATGGTTTTTAATTATCCAACCCAAAACAGCCCCCGGTTGCACTCCGACGTCGTAAATTCAGTTTTTAAGGTGTTCTTTGAAAAACCAAGTTATACCTTGTTAAGTTAGCATATAATTAAGATATGTTACAGGTCTTGAAGTATTTTAAAAGTTAAGTTAGAAGGATCTATTTAGTTTGCGAACAAGTTTGAAATCATTCAAACTATGTTCTAGTTTATAAACTCTTATATATATAGCTTTAAATATATGAATTGAAAAAGAGTTGAAGTAGAGTTTTTACCTCAAGTTTAAAATGTAAAGTTGCTGGAAAGAAGTAGTAAAATAAAAGTTGAGAGAGTTCTTGCAAGTGTGTGTGAAAATTGGAAGTAAAATTTGGAAAATGAATGTGTAAAAATGAGTTAGAAATGGTGCTTATTTATAGGCTTGAAAATTTGGTTTTTAGTGAAAATATCTAAGATAAGTTAAAATTTATTATGTCATGAATGACATATTATTCCAATAATTGAAGATTTCTATTGGTATATACCAATAGTAAATACTTCTAGAAGCTGTGTATAGTACCCTAGATATACGTATAGGATTATTGAGGAAACGGAACGAGAATTCAAATATAACTATCTTTTGTAAATATACTTATATTGTTTTATGTATAAAATCCCTTTAAAAATGATTAAATACATTACTTATACGATATATGTATAAACATTATAAATCATCAGTATTTATGTCAAATAACGTTACGTAGGTTATTGTTTTGAAAACTTAAGTTAGTAGTTTCAAAATATACTTATGACTTTTTGTTATTAATACAAAATGAGATATTAAAACATCCTTAGATCATGTTAAATATGTATGTATAATTATCATATATTGTATAGTTCGTGATATCATCGGTCAAACTAGACGGTCAAACGTTGTGTAAAACTCTTTTCAAAAACATAAATCTCAACAATTTGGATTGCTTATCATGTTGGTAAGGTTTAATTTATGTAAATATTAATCTCATAAGTATAGAACGATCGGAAAAGTGCGGGTCATTACAGTACCTACCCGTTAAATAAATTTCGTCCCGAAATTTTAAAATTGTACCTATTTTGCGTCATCGAGAAACAAGTGTGGATACTTTTGTTTCATCTGATCCTCTCGTTCCCAAGTAAACTCAGGACCTCTTCGAGCATTCCAACGAACCTTAACGATTGGTATGTTGCTCTGCTTGAGCTGTTTAACTTCACGATCCATGATTTCGATTGGTTCTTCGATGAATTGTAGTTTCTCATCGACATGGATTTCTTCAAGAGGAATGGTGAGGTCTTCCTTTGCAAGACACTTCTTAAGGTTTGAGACGTGAAAGGTATTGTGTACTCCGGCGAGTTGTTGCGGTAACTCGAGTCGATAAGCTACCGGTCCAATGCGTTCGATGATCTTGAACGGGCCTACATATCTTGGGTTCAGTTTACCTCTTTTACCGAAACGTATTACACCTTTCCAAGGTGACACCTTTAGCATAACCATGTCCCCAATCTGAAACTCTAATGGTTTCCTTCGGACATCGGCGTAGCTCTTTTGGCGACTTCGGGCTGTTTTCAATCTCCCTTGATTTGTACTATCTTCTCAGTCGTTTCGTGTATGATCTCGGGACCAGTTAATTGTCGATCTCCTACTTCATTCCAACAGATAGGAGATCTACACTTCCTTCCATACAATGCTTCGAATGGTGCAGCTTTAATGCTTGCATGATAACTATTATTATACGAAAATTCTGCTAACGGTAGATACTTATCCCATCCGTTTCCAAAATCGATCACACATGCCCTGAGCATGTCTTCAAGAGTCTGAATCGTTCTTTCACTCTGCCCGTCGGTTTGCGGATGATATGCGGTACTCATATCTAAACGAGTTCCTAGTGCCTCCTGCAGTGATTGCCAGAACTTTGAGGTAAATCTACTATCACGATCGGATATAATGGAAATAGGTATTCCATGCCTTGAAACAATTTCCTTTATATACAATCGTAATAGTTTCTCCATTCTATCCGTTTCCTTTATAGGCAAGAAATGGGCAGATTTGGTAAGACGATCAACAATCACCCAAATGGTGTCGTATCCCCAGGCAGTCTTTGGTAACTTCGTGATGAAATCCATGGTAATACCATCCCATTTCCATTCTGGGATTTCTGGTTGTTGAAGTAACCCTGATGGTTTCTGGTGTTCTGCCTTGACCTTGGAACAAGTTAAACACTCCCCAACATATGTTGCAACGTCTGTCTTTAAGTTAGGCCACCAATAATGTGTCTTAAGATCTTGATACATCTTTCCAACTCCAGGATGTATCGAGTATCTTGTCTTATGTGCCTCGTTCAATATCAACTTCCTTAATCCACCCAACTTCGGTACCCAAATACGGTTTGCAAAATATCGAATTCCATCTTCCCGTATAACGAGTTGCTTCTCATACTTCTTCATTATTTCATTTCCTATATTTTCTTTAGTAAGTGCTTCTCGTTGAACTTCTTTGATTTGTGAGTTGAGATTCATGCGAATTTTTATGTTCATCGCTCGTACTCGAATTGGTTCTCGTTCCTTTCTGCTTAGTGCGTCAGCCACCACATTCGCTTTCCCGGGATGATAACGAATTTCACAATCATAGTCGTTTATTAACTCGACCCACCTACGTTGCCTCATGTTCAGCTGTTTCTGATCAAAAATATGTTGAAGACTTTTATGATCAGTAAACACAGTGCATCTAACCCCATATAAGTAGTGTCTCCATATCTTTAACGCAAACACGACTGCTCCCAGTTCTAGATCATGCGTCGTATAATTCCGCTCGTGAATCTTCAATTGTCGAGATGCGTATGCAATAACTTTCTTTCGTTGCATAAGAACATAACCAAAACCTTGTCGCGAAGCGTCACAATATATTTCAAAATCATCGTTCCCTTCAGGTAACGATAAAATAGGCGCCGTAGTTAACTTCTTCTTCAGTAATTGAAATGCGTTCTCCTGCTCCGAGGTCCATTCGTATTTCTTCCCTTTTTGCGTTAATGCTGTCAACGGCTTAGCTATTCGGGAAAAATCTTGAATAAACCTTCTATAATAACCGGCTAAACCCAAAAATTGGCGTATCTGCATTGGTGTTTTAGGAGTCTCCCATTTTTCAATGGCTTCAATTTTTGCTGGATCAACCTGAATTCCTTTGCTACTAACAACGTGGCCAAGAAATTGCACTTCTTTCAACCAGAAAGCACACTTAGAAAATTTAGCGTATAGCTGTTCTTTTCTCAACAACTCTAATATCAACCTTAAATGCTGCTCATGCTCTTGCTCACTCTTGGAATAGATAAGAATGTCATCAATGAAAACGATAACAAACTTATCTAAATACGGACTACAAACTCGATTCATGAGGTCCATGAATACAGCTGGCGCATTCGTCAATCCAAACGGCATGACCAAAAATTCGTAATGACCATAACGTGTCCGAAAAGCAGTTTTCGGAATGTCCTCTTCTTTGACACGTAGTTGATGATAGCCCGATCTTAGGTCGATTTTCGAATAAACACATGATCCCTGGAGTTGATCAAATAAGTCGTCAATTCTCGGTAGTGGATACCGATTTTTGATAGTTAACTTATTTAATTCACGATAATCTATACACATCCTAAAAGATCCATCTTTCTTTTTAACAAATAGAATCGGAGCTCCCCACGGTGAAGTACTTGGTCGTATGAATCCATGATCCAGTAATTCTTTTAACTGACTCTGAAGTTCTTTTAACTCGGAAGGTGCAAGTCTATATGGAGCACGAGCCACTGGTGCGGCTCCTGGTACTAAATCTATTTGAAATTCTACAGATCTAAATGGAGGTAATCCCGGCAACTCTTCCGGAAAAACTTCAGGAAAATCTCTTGCCACAGGCACGTCGTTGATGCACTTCTCTTTTTCTTTCTTTTCGACTTTATTAACATGTTCTAAGATAGCATAGCACCCTTTCTTCAAGCACTTTTGAGCTTTCAAATAACTAATGAGTTTTAGCTTTGAGTTACCCTTCTCTCCATAAATCATCACCGGCATTCTATCCTTACAAGGAATGCGAATTGCCTTCTTGGCACACACAACTTCAGCTCCTACTTTGGACATCCAGTCCATGCCGACTATTACATCAAAACTTCCTAATTCTACGGGTATTAAGTCAATTTTAAATGTTTCTCCGGCTAAATTTATTTTACAATCACGGCAAATTTTATCGGCTTTAATTAGTTTACCATTAGCTAACTCAATCATGTACTTAGCATCTAGAGGTAATGATGAACAATTCAATTTAGCTTAAAAGCCTCTACTCACGTAACTTCTATCGGCACCAGTATCAAATATAATAGATGCGGATAAGTTATTAATGGTAAACGTACCCGTAACAAGCTCCGGGTCTTCACACGCCTCTCTAGCATTAATAACAAATGCTCTTCCACGTGCAGATCCATTATTCTTCTCTGGATTCGGACACTGGCTCTTATAGTGACCTTGTTTTCCACACCCATAACAAGTAATGGTAGCCAAAGCAGTTCTATTTGCATTGGTGGCAGGAGTCTTGGTACCATTTGTATTTGTAACGAGAGCCCTACAATCTTCAGCAAGATGACCCTTTCGATTACATTTGTTGCATACCACATTACAGTAGCTAGAGTGATGTTTGTGGCATCGGTTGCATAAAGGATTTTGTCCTTTGTAACCAAAGCTTGAACCACCACCTGCACCTTGTATGGTTTCTTGTTTCTTAAAAGATTGTTGTTGGTTACCTCGATCATAATTTCCATTCCACTTTCTTTTGTTACCTGATACCTTCACATCAGTATTGGATGCTTTCTTATCCATGATGACCTGATCCATTAGCTCGTTTGCCATGGTTATAGCTTCATGAATTGTCTTAGGTTTCGATGCTGTAACGTTTGCCTTGACCTTTTTGGGCAAACCATCTTTGTACATTTCAATCTTCCGTTCTTCGGTTGGAACCAATTCAGGACATAGCAAAACTAATTCCATGAATCGCTGATTGTAGTTGGTGATTTCAGTACCAATAACCTTCAGACTTCGTAACTCATCTTCCAACTTCCTAACCTCGTTCCTTAGACAATATTCGTTGATTAACATTGTTTTGAATTCTTCCCACGGAGTATCATAAGCTACATCTCCTCCTACAGCCTTCACATAATTTTTCCACCACGTGAGTGCACTATCTTGTAAAGTGCACGATGCATACTTGGTCATGTCCTTTTCGACACAACCACTGATTTTAAACACAGTCTCCATCTTTTCTATCCACCGGGTTAAACCGATTGGTCCTTCTGTTCCACTGAATGATGAGGGCTTGCAAGCTTGAAAAGTTTTGTAAGTGCACCCCACACGAGGATTTGGGTTAACTGCAGCACCTCTTGCAGCCTCGACCCATAACATTCTGTCGTTCACTCGTTGATTGATGAGTTCCTGGATTTCTTGTTCCGTCATTCGGTTCAATCGCGCCATATTCTTCTATAAGAATGAAAAGAAAATAATTATTCACATGGAATATTATAGATGTAGTGTATATTTACAGTACATTATAGCTTATTAATAATATGAACCAGGTATTATTATAAAAGCCTTTTCTTCTTATTAGCGTTTTATAATTATATCTAGGGTAGTACCTACCCGTTAATGTCCATACTTAATAGCTTAGTACAGAATCAATTACTACCATCTAAATAATACTTAACCATGGAAAATTATTGCATTTCACACTTCACTATTTTACATATGCTTATCTTATATCGAACATTAAGCAAACCACACTAATAATATTATACAAAACATTATATGATCCCATGGTTTAATACGGCAGCGCATCGTTTGGTCTATTTTCTAGGACGTTTAGGTTCAAGGAATGGCCTAACGCTTATCCTAGCTGTCTGCCTATATTTTGGCTGTGGGACTGAAGAACCGGATGCCGGGACAGAACGAATAGGAATAGCGGGAATAGGGGTGGTAGTGTCTAGTGGAGTTGGTGCCACATCATCCTTATTAAACTCAGGATTTGAATTTTCTAATTCATTCGCCTTTCGTTTCTTTCCTAGTTCGAACTCGTCTTTTGTAATTTCCTGTATTTCTTCCTCGGGTTCACTTTCCTCCTCGGGTTCACTTTCCTCCTCGGGGTCACTTTCCTCCTCGGGTTCACTTTCCTCCTCGGGATCACTTTCCGGGTTCTCTATAGTTGGTTCATCCGGAATTTGTGAGTCTTCCCCAAAGGTATCATTTTCGTCATCGGATAGGTTAATGACTGGAACACCATCTGAAGATTCTGGTTCGGAGTCGCTGAATGTGATAACAAGTTTTGAGCCCGACATCTATCATACAACAACTAACCCATTAGTACTACATAATATTTACATATAAATTTTAACCAACAATGATAAGCAATGGTTTTTAAATCAGACCCGGTCAAAGTCCAGACTTACTAATGTATCCTAACGATTTATCGGTTAGACACACTAATGCAAACCTGGTTCGCTAAGACCACCGCTCTGATACCACATGTCATAACCCGTCCTTAACCATAAGAACGTGTTAGATAACGTATGATTTCATTGCGAGGTATTGACCTCTATATGCGACATTTTTAAAAGAGAAACTGCATATATTATACATTACAAACCATAACCATTATTTTTGTTACAAGCTTTAGACAATAAAAAGATGATTATCGTTTAGCGATAATCTTCGACTTACAAACTTTACATATAATGATAACAACACGATTTCGAGCATATTTTACAACACAAATCCTTGGGTATGCAGTTTTATTTTTGACACAAATATGCGTACGCAAGATCCTGCTCAAATTCAACATAATGCAGCGGAAGCTTTAGTAATCACCTGAGAATAGACATGTTTTAAAAGGTCAACATAAAGTTGGTGAGATATAGGTTTAATGCTGGCAGCAATATATATATATAGACCACAAGATTTCGTATATAAACAGTTTAATAAAAATATTCTAAGTGGTTGAGCACTTGGTAACCATACTTAACATTTAATCACGTCGCATGTTCCCTTTATTATGAAATCTTACTACACCGTACCAAGTGTAGTCACGAAACGAAGTACTGTGCAACCGTTGAATACTGGTCGTCCAGTCCGGTTGGGGTTGTGAGACGACCCGACCCAATCCATAGGGACGAATACAATAACATATGATTACATCGCGAGGTACTTGACCTCTATATGAAATATTTTACAAACGTTGCATTTATTCTTAAAAAAAAACAATCTATTATTACATCGATTGTTGACATGATCGCCTAATATTTCATAATATCCAAATGTCCTAAACCACCATTTACTTATTAATAGTCTCTAGTGAACTTCAATGACTCGAATGCAACGTTTTTGAATCATGGCTTAAATGGTCCCGAGTAGTATCCTTAGTATGAGCTAATGCACAGCGGAAGACTTAATTCATACCTGAGAATAAACATGTTTAAAACGTCAACATAAAGTTGGTGAGATATAGGTTTAATGCCGGCAGCAATATATATATATAGACCACAAGATTTCATATATAAACAGTTTAATAAAAATATTCTAAGTGGTTGAGCACTTGGTAACCATACTTAACAATTAATCACGTCGCATATTCCCTTTAATATGAAATCTTACTACACTGTACCAAGTGTAGTCACGAAACGAAGTACTGTGCAACCGTTGAATACTGGTCGTCCAGTCCGGTTGGGGTTGTCAGGCCCGATAGATCTATCAACAGGATTCGCGTTTACAATGCCGCTGTAAATATTAGTTACCAAGCTACAGGGAAGTATGCCAGTGGTACAACTCAACGTAGAATATATTTTTCAGTTACTTGTGTCCATAACGTAAAACATAAAATACATGTATTCTCATCCCGAAATATTTAGAGTTTAAAAGTGGGACTATATACTCACTGTTGTCTTGAAGATATGTAATTTCGACTCGGTCTCCGATTGATATCACGAACCTATCCATATATAATATATCAATATATTTTCATTTTAAACAATCGTCACATATATATACTTATAATACTTTTAATACTTTGAATAATTCCTTAGTCCGTAGTTAGAAGTCCGATGTTAGTAATTCAATTTTGATGGTTCATTTTTAGGTGTTTAATAAACCCCCAACGAAATAAATAAAACCCCATTGTATATGTATTGGTCGAGATTAATCTTGACCCATGGTACCGGTGTTGTCAAATGACGTGTTGCGTACATAAAGTACCGGTGTTGTCAAATGACGTGTTGCGTACAATCATGGGATCTTATGATTAATCTTCTCGTGTTGTTTACTGGTGATCCTGAACCATATAAAATTGAATTATAAGTACATATATATAAAATATCATGTTATCTTAAAAAGATGTGATTTATTTAATTTTTCCCAATTATTTTCGTGGCTAAACTAGTCTTGGATATCCGATTTTGTTTCGGTCATAGTTTCTTCGTTACAACTCCGTTTTCGTTGATTCAACTTGCCATCTCCTTGGATCGAGTTCCTCTTTAAGACTATGAACTGTAAATACCTTAGTTTGTATTCAAAATCACACGGCATAGGTGAAACTTTAGTGAAACTTATGAAGTTAAACATTTTTGTTACAAAAATATCATTTAATGACCATTTTTCTAAAAATACTTATACTTTGAATTAAATCATGAAATTTTTATGTGTTAACATATTTATAGTAAAAATCATTTTTCCAGAAAATAAACCTCCAATTCAAAGTTTAAGATGGTTTTTAATTATCCAACCCAAAACAGTCCCCGGTTGCACTCCGACGTCGTAAAAACAGTTTTTTTTAAGGTAATATTTGAAAAACCAAGTTATACCTTGTTAAATTAGTATATATTTAAGTTATATTACAGGTCTTGAAGTATTTTAAAAGTTAAGTTAGAAGGATCTACTTAGTTTGCAAACAAGTTTGAAAACATTCAAACTATGTTCTTGTTGTTAAACTTTTTATACCACAAAATAAGATAGCTATATATATATGAATCGAATAAGGTTATGAACAAAGTTACTACCTCAAGTTACTTGGACAAGATTGCTGTAAAAGAGGAGTAAAAATCTAGAACCAAAAGGGTGATGGAATTGGATGAAAGATTGGAAGTAAACTTGTGTTCTTGGGAAGGATTCTTGAAGTGTTTTTGTAAGGTTTTTCTTATGGTGTTTAAGTGATGTTTTTATGGCTAGATCTTCATGGATATTAGCTGAATGGTTATGGAGTTTAAGGCTCTTAAAAGTGTGTGTGTTTTTAGCTAGAGGTTTGAAGTAAAAATGAATCAAAAATTGAAAATGGATGGAGTATAAATGGTGGTGTAAAAGGTGTATAAGTTTGTAATTTTGTGAAAAGATCTTTTAATCATGTGAAATTGTCATACTAGATAACAAAAGTAGTTACCTTATACATAAGGCATGAACAAGGGCTGGTTGGTGGTGATTTAATGTGTATATACCAATAGTAAATATGTATAGAAGCTAGGTATGATACGAGTACATATACTCTAGATATACGTATAGAAATCTTGTGAAAAATGGAATGAGAATTCAAATATAGCTATCTTTTGTGAATACACTTATATTGTTTTATGTATTTAAGTCCTTAAAAAGTGATTAAATACATTACTTATACGATATATGTATAAACATTATAGGTCATAAGTATTTATGTCAAATAACGTTACGTATGGTTATCGTTTTGAAAACTTAAGTTAGTAGTTTCAAAATATACTTATAACTTATTGTTATTAATACAAAATGAGATATTAAAACATCCTTAGATCATGTTAAATATGTATATATACATATATATACACAAACGTATAATTATCATATGTTATATAGTTCGTGATATCATCGGTCAAACTAGACAGTCAAACGTTGTGTAAAACTCTTTTCAAAAACATAAGTTTCAACAATTTGGATTGCTTATCATGTTGGTAAGGTTTAAATTATGTAAATATTAATCTTATAAGTGTAAAACGAGCGGAAAAATCCGGGTCGTTACATTACCTACCCGTTAAATAAATTTCGTCTCGAAATTTGGTAGAGGTTGTCATAATTAACAATAGGAATGTTTTCATGACGAATATGAGGTAATAATAGAGTTTTATCATTATTGGAAGATACGGATAAAACGGTTCGATCATGTGAAGCGCACTAGTGAAGCTATCACAAAAGAATGAAATGGGTGAATATGGAATTGTTTTAACTGATAACGTGATTAGAATTGATTTCCGGAATTTATGGAATATCTTACGTAATAAGATTTGGTTCTTTGGCGATCAAGATCTTCTTTGATTTAGTGCGGTGATCTGTTTCGATTTCTTTGTCGAATATTTTGCTATAAATCCACTTCCTTCTCTTCCTTATTTCCACAACTCACATCTTCTATCCTTTCTCCTTCAACTCATACCTTAAAGTATTCTTTTAAATGCTCCATCCCGTTCTAATTCTTGTTATACTTCTAACTTTCATATCTTTCATTCTTCTCTTTCATTTATCGCCAGAAGAATCTATTTACTTCTATCCTTTCCTCGGAATTATAATGTTTTTAATTCTCCCATGTCTTTACGTTGCAATACGTATTGATATACACGGTTTGTAAATCCTGGGTGATTTTCGGCCTTTGTATTCTTCATTATTTTTCAAAGCTTCATACTTTCATTTTCTCTTCCCGACTTCGAGTCAAGCGAGTAATGGTCCGGAATTTGTAGATATGAGATTCGAAATGAGTATAGCTAATGCTCTAAGAAAGAAATGGTAATAGAACAATTTTGATTTGTCAAATTACCAGAATACCCCGAAAAAGATAGAACTGTCAGGATGACATGTTCCTATTATGTTTGAGAATTGGATAGAATGTAAGAGCCGTGTAACATGGCACATGATGATGGTACTGTGAATCATCACATTTCATTAGAAACTTAACATGACTTACTGTAATATAATGAAGTTGATCAAGTTTCATTATATTATACTAATTCATGCATCAGTTCCCAACACTGCTTCAGAACATTCCTATTTTAAACTTGAAGGTTTTAGAACTTAGAAACTAACACAGTTTCTTTTATGTTGTAACGCAGATATTACGGAGAAATAAATATTCTCAGATAAGAATAGTTGTGAAAATATCTCCAGAAATATGGAGAATATAATAACGGAAGATATGAAGATATCTTATAATATCTAAGATAAGATGATGATGAAGAATATCATCGGGAAAGGTTTAGAATAAGGGGTGGGGTGTTTTTTTTTACTAATGGTTTCAGCAGGCACTGAATCATTTGAATCCTTTGAAAGCAGATTCAGTTCTTGTGATTTATCCACAACCTCTTTCATACTTTGCTCAAACCGTTTTCCGGTTTCAACTCTTCTCTTTTTCTGAGTTTTATCAACCACTGTGCTTCATCATCAAACTTTTGACTGTTAAAATCGTTTACAATTTTCGCTGCTTCATCAGCATTTAAAGAACTACTTCATAATTTAGGGTGTTTTTCAGAAACTTCACCTTCGGGGTATGAAATCCTTAGGAATAGACGTTATAGGTATGACTGAGAAGTTTTGCGAGATTTTTAAAATACTAATTGCGGATTCCGCCAAAAAGATGACAAGCTGCTGGTACATGATGTCGTGGAATATGAAAGGTTCTCCGGTAACAACGGTGAAAGGACAAGGTATATATATCGAGGTTATAATAAGAGTAGTCCTACTGAGAAATCAAAGTGGAGCTTTGACAAAATCGACTTATATTGAAAAGAGAAATGTAAGGTTGTTTTTGCCAATGAATGATAAGGAATTTGACGCGGATAAGTTTTAACGATAACTTCGGTTTCAAAAGTTTCAGGTGTATAACTATATGCATAAATCTTTCTTCCGTAGACGAGGTGCGGCTGGTTCAACTTCTCGATCGAGGTGTTTTCAAGAATCATGAAAAGATTTGAACGAGGATTATAATTGTCGAAGTACAAATGAGGTTTAGGATGAAATCAAGTGGCAAACTTGAAGAATTTTTTTTTTAGTTTCATATGTTATAATCAACATTTTATTTCATTTTAATTGTCCAAAGTTAGCAGTCCAAAAGTCCGATTGTCCAATGGTTCAATAAATTCGTATATAAATTAAATATATAATATCCGAGTTAATTTATACGTATCGTGACCCGTGTACCGGTCTCAGTGTCGATCACAACTCAAACCATATATATATTTTGGAATCAACTCCAACCCTGTATAGCCAACTCCCATCTTCACATATAGAGTGTCTACAGTTGTTCTGAAATATATATATAGATGGGTCGATATGATAAGTTGAAACCTTGCATACGCGTCCCATTATTTAAAATGCATAAAGTGCGGAAATTAAATAACAATAAATAAAATTGCGAGAATATAAATTGCGATAAATTAAATGTTAATCAGTTAGCTGGGAACAGTTAGCCGAAATAGTTAGCGTGGAATCTTAACAATGTTCATCATAGTTAATTCGTGTGTTTCTAACCAATTTTTAATTTGTCCAATGTTTATTCTTTATGCCACTTGTTGGATTCGGATAGGTAAAAATCCAAATATGAAATTTAAATGGAAATGGTTATTCTGGGGTGAACGGATACGTATATCGATGGTTGTAAGTAGAATAACAAATGACCGTTGAATCAGATTCGAAAAATGTACAGTGTAACTTATTAATATGAAATCCAAATATTCCACGGGTACTACCTACCCGTTAAAATATTTTTCATCATTAACAGTTTGTACTAAAGAATTTTTAATTACAATCTTTATGAAAATATACTTGCATATATATTTTCTTCGGATGTAATTATGAATTTAATGAGTCAATAAGATATTAAACTCATTTGATTTTTCGGTTAGAATTGGAGTACATAATCTTTAAAACATTAAAGATTACATAATCGCTATGTAGAACGAAAACAAATGATGTAGAACAATACATAGAACGATGATAATCAATGTGGAACAATATATAGAACAAAGATCATACTCGAAGTTCCGATGAGGTTTTTGAGGTATGTGATGTTGATATCCGAGATACAGTTTGTGAGGTTGAGATTTTGGGAGTGACAAGAGTACTGTCGGCGTTGATGATGGTGGTACAGATTATGCTGCTGGTGCTGCTGCTGGTGTTTGTAACCTTCGCACCGTATTTTCTAAAGCCACTACCCGAGCGCGAAGCTCGTTGACTTCTTCTATTATACCGGGATGATTGACGGTTGGAACGAGCGAATGAACAAGATTCGAAATATGGGATAGTATGTAGTCATGACGAGATACTCTAGAAATGAGCGAGAAAATGGTGTTTCGAATAGGTTCGCCGGTAAGTGCTTCAGGTTCATCGTTAAGAGGACAATTTGGTGGATGGAATGGATCACCTTCTTCTTGCCTCCAGAGATTTAGTATATTACGAACCCATCCCCAATTCATCCAGAATAGATGATGGGAAATTGGTTGATCCATTCCGGTGACGCTATTCTCGGGGCTCGAATGGAAATCCATATCGGCGTAGCTATCGAAGTCGGAGGAATTCGAACTGGATGAAGAATCCATCTTGTATAGTCGGAGAAATGAATTTTTGGTATGGAATAGATTATAGAAATTGGGTTTGGTACTCCTCAATACATAATTTACATATGTATATATAATACCAAAATCCCGTGAATTACGGAGAATTTTTGAAATACGTCAAGCAATGTCTATAGTAACAGATACGCTAAGATATGAATTTTGTCTATACACTATCGATGCACTAAATGCAGTAAGACGTGTCTAGACTTAAGAATGATAAGCAGGTAGTTTCCTAAGGATGATAAACAGATGATTTCCGACTAGAAATGATAAGCAAAACTTTTGACATGTAGATACGGTCAAAGTCCAGACTCACTAATGCATCCTAACAACTACCAGTTAGACACACTAATGCAAGGCCTGGTTCGCTAAGACCAACGCTCTGATACCACATGAGACGACCCGACCCAATCCATAGGGACGAATACAATAACATATGATTACATCGCGAGGTACTTGACCTCTATATGAAATATTTTACAAACGTTGCATTTATTCTTAAAAAAAAACAATCTATTATTACATCGATTGTTGACATGATCGCCTAATATTTCATAATATCCAAATGTCCTAAACCACCATTTACTTATTAATAGTCTCTAGTGAACTTCAATGACTCGAATGCAACGTTTTTGAATCATGGCTTAAATGGTCCCGAGTAGTATCCTTAGTATGAGCTAATGCACAGCGGAAGACTTAATTCATACCTGAGATTAAACATGTTTAAAACGTCAACATAAAGTTGGTGAGATATAGGTTTAATGCCGGCAGCAATATATATATATATAGACCACAAGATTTCATATATAAACAGTTTAATAAAAATATTCTAAGTGGTTGAGCACTTGGTAACCATACTTAACAATTAATCACGTCGCATATTCCCTTTAATATGAAATCTTACTACACTGTACCAAGTGTAGTCACGAAACGAAGTACTGTGCAACCGTTGAATACTGGTCGTCCAGTCCGGTTGGGGTTGTCAGGCCCGATAGATCTATCAACAGGATTCGCGTTTACAATGCCGCTGTAAATATTAGTTACCAAGCTACAGGGAAGTATGCCAGTGGTACAACTCAACGTAGAATATATTTTTCAGTTACTTGTGTCCATAACGTAAAACATAAAATACATGTATTCTCATCCCGAAATATTTAGAGTTTAAAAGTGGGACTATATACTCACTGTTGTCTTGAAGATATGTAATTTCGACTCGGTCTCCGATTGATATCACGAACCTATCCATATATAATATATCAATATATTTTCATTTTAAACAATCGTCACATATATATACTTATAATACTTTTAATACTTTGAATAATTCCTTAGTCCGTAGTTAGAAGTCCGATGTTAGTAATTCAATTTTGATGGTTCATTTTTAGGTGTTTAATAAACCCCCAACGAAATAAATAAAACCCCATTGTATATGTATTGGTCGAGATTAATCTTGACCCACGGTACCGGTGTTGTCAAATGACGTGTTGCGTACATAAAGTACCGGTGTTGTCAAATGACGTGTTGCGTACAATCATGGGATCTTATGATTAATCTTCTCGTGTTGTTTACTGGTGATCCTGAACCATATAAAATTGAATTATAAGTACATATATATAAAATATCATGTTATCTTAAAAAGATGTGATTTATTTAATTTTTCCCAATTATTTTCGTGGCTAAACTAGTCTTGGATATCCGATTTTGTTTCGGTCATAGTTTCTTCGTTACAACTCCGTTTTCGTTGATTCAACTTGCCATCTCCTTGGATCGAGTTCCTCTTTAAGACTATGAACTGTAAATACCTTAGTTTGTATTCAAAATCACACGGCATAGGTGAAACTTTAGTGAAACTTATGAAGTTAAACATTTTTGTTACAAAAATATCATTTAATGACCATTTTTCTAAAAATACTTATACTTTGAATTAAATCATGAAATTTTTATGTGTTAACATATTTATAGTAAAAATCATTTTTCCAGAAAATAAACCTCCAATTCAAAGTTTAAGATGGTTTTTAATTATCCAACCCAAAACAGTCCCCGGTTGCACTCCGACGTCGTAAAAACAGTTTTTTTTAAGGTAATATTTGAAAAACCAAGTTATACCTTGTTAAATTAGTATATATTTAAGTTATATTACAGGTCTTGAAGTATTTTAAAAGTTAAGTTAGAAGGATCTACTTAGTTTGCAAACAAGTTTGAAAACATTCAAACTATGTTCTTGTTGTTAAACTTTTTATACCACAAAATAAGATAGCTATATATATATGAATCGAATAAGGTTATGAACAAAGTTACTACCTCAAGTTACTTGGACAAGATTGCTGTAAAAGAGGAGTAAAAATCTAGAACCAAAAGGGTGATGGAATTGGATGAAAGATTGGAAGTAAACTTGTGTTCTTGGGAAGGATTCTTGAAGTGTTTTTGTAAGGTTTTTCTTATGGTGTTTAAGTGATGTTTTTATGGCTAGATCTTCATGGATATTAGCTGAATGGTTATGGAGTTTAAGGCTCTTAAAAGTGTGTGTGTTTTTAGCTAGAGGTTTGAAGTAAAAATGAATCAAAAATTGAAAATGGATGGAGTATAAATGGTGGTGTAAAAGGTGTATAAGTTTGTAATTTTGTGAAAAGATCTTTTAATCATGTGAAATTGTCATACTAGATAACAAAAGTAGTTACCTTATACATAAGGCATGAACAAGGGCTGGTTGGTGGTGATTTAATGTGTATATACCAATAGTAAATATGTATAGAAGCTAGGTATGATACGAGTACATATACTCTAGATATACGTATAGAAATCTTGTGAAAAATGGAATGAGAATTCAAATATAGCTATCTTTTGTGAATACACTTATATTGTTTTATGTATTTAAGTCCTTAAAAAGTGATTAAATACATTACTTATACGATATATGTATAAACATTATAGGTCATAAGTATTTATGTCAAATAACGTTACGTATGGTTATCGTTTTGAAAACTTAAGTTAGTAGTTTCAAAATATACTTATAACTTATTGTTATTAATACAAAATGAGATATTAAAACATCCTTAGATCATGTTAAATATGTATATATACATATATATACACAAACGTATAATTATCATATGTTATATAGTTCGTGATATCATCGGTCAAACTAGACAGTCAAACGTTGTGTAAAACTCTTTTCAAAAACATAAGTTTCAACAATTTGGATTGCTTATCATGTTGGTAAGGTTTAAATTATGTAAATATTAATCTTATAAGTGTAAAACGAGCGGAAAAATCCGGGTCGTTACAGGTTGTCAGGCCCGATAGATCTATCAACAGGATTCGCGTTTACAATACCGCTGTAAATAACATTTACCAAGCTACAGGGAAGTATGCCAGTGGTACAACTCAACGTAGAATATATTTTTCAGTTACTTGTGTCCATAACGTAAAACATAAAATACATGTATTCTCATCCCGAAATATTTAGAGTTTAAAAGTGGGACTATATACTCACTTTCGTCTTGAAGATATATATATAATTTGACTTGGTCTCCGGTTGATATCACTAACCTATCCATATATAATATATCAATACCTTTTCTTTTTAAACAAACATCACATATATATACTTGTTATACTTTTAATACTTTGAATAATTCCTTAGTCCGTAGTTAGCAGTTCGTTGTTAGTAATTCAATTTTAATGGTTCATTTTTAGATGTTTAATATACCCGCAATGAAATAAATAAAACCCCCAACGAAATAAATAAAACCCCATCGTATATGTATTGGTCGAGATTAATCTTGACCCATGGTACCGGTGTTGTCAAATGACGTGTTGCGTACATAAAGTACCGGTGTTGTCAAATGACGTGTTGCGTACAATCATGGGATCTTATGATTAATCTTCTCGTGTTGTTTACGGGTAATCCTAAACCATATAAAATTGAATTATAAGTACATATATATAAAATATCATGTTAACTTAAAAAGATGTGATTTATTTAATTTTTTCCCAATTATTTTCGTGGCTAAACTAGTCTTGGATATCCGATTTTGTTTCGGTCATAGTTTCTTCGTTACAACTCCGTTTTCGTTGATTCAACTTGCCATCTCCTTGGATCGAGTCCCTCTTTAAGACTATGAACTGTAAATACCTTAGTTTGTATTCAAAATCACACGGCATAGGTCAAACTTTAGTGAAACTTATGAAGTTAATCATTTTCCATCATGTAAACAACCTCAAATGATTATTTTTCTAAAAATACTTATACTTTGAGTTAAATCATGAAATTTTTATGTGTTATCATATTCATAGTAAAAATCATTTTTCCAGAAAATAAACCTCCAATTCAAAGTTTAAGATGGTTTTTAATTATCCAACCCAAAACAGCCCCCGGTTGCACTCCGACGTCGTAAATTCAGTTTTTAAGGTGTTCTTTGAAAAACCAAGTTATACCTTGTTAAGTTAGCATATAATTAAGATATGTTACAGGTCTTGAAGTATTTTAAAAGTTAAGTTAGAAGGATCTATTTAGTTTGCGAACAAGTTTGAAATCATTCAAACTATGTTCTAGTTTATAAACTCTTATATATATAGCTTTAAATATATGAATTGAAAAAGAGTTGAAGTAGAGTTTTTACCTCAAGTTTAAAATGTAAAGTTGCTGGAAAGAAGTAGTAAAATAAAAATTGAGAGAGTTCTTGCAAGTGTGTGTGAAAATTGGAAGTAAAATTTGGAAAATGAATGTGTAAAAATGAGTTAGAAATGGTGCTTATTTATAGGCTTGAAAATTTGGTTTTTAGTGAAAATATCTAAGATAAGTTAAAATTTATTATGTCATGAATGACATATTATTCCAATAATTGAAGATTTCTATTGGTATATACCAATAGTAAATATTTCTAGAAGCTGTGTATAGTACCCTAGATATACGTATAGGATTATTGAGGAAACGGAACGAGAATTCAAATATAACTATCTTTTGTAAATATACTTATATTGTTTTATGTATAAAATCCCTTTAAAAATGATTAAATACATTACTTATACGATATATGTATAAACATTATAAATCATCAGTATTTATGTCAAATAACGTTACGTAGGTTATTGTTTTGAAAACTTAAGTTAGTAGTTTCAAAATATACTTATGACTTTTTGTTATTAATACAAAATGAGATATTAAAACATCCTTAGATCATGTTAAATATGTATGTATAATTATCATATATTGTATAGTTCGTGATATCATCGGTCAAACTAGACGGTCAAACGTTGTGTAAAACTCTTTTCAAAAACATAAGTCTCAACAATTTGGATTGCTTATCATGTTGGTAAGGTTTAATTTATGTAAATATTAATCTCATATGTATAGAACGATCGGAAAAGTGCGGGTCATTACACTAACTGTTTCCAAAATCAATAACACATGCTCGTAGCATGTCTTCAAGTGTCTGCATTGTCCTTTCACTCTGCCCATTAGTTTGTGGATGATAGGCAGTACTCATGTCTAGACGAGTCCCCAATGCTTGTTGTAACGTCTGCCAAAACCTTGAAACAAATCTGCCATCCCTATCAGAGATAATAGAAACTGGTATTCCGTGTCTGGAGACGACTTCCTTCAAGTATAGTCGTGCTAACTTTTCCATTTTATCATCTTCTCGCATTGGTAGAAAGTGTGCTGACTTGGTAAGACGATCAACTATTACCCAGATTTTATCAAAACCATTTACAGTCCTTGGCAATTTAGTAATGAAATCCATGGTAATGTTTTCCCATTTCCATTCCGGGATTTCAGGTTGTTGAAGTAGACCTGATGGTTTCTGATATTCAGCTTTGACCTTAGAACACGTAAAACATTCTCCTACGTATTTAGCAATATCGGCTTTCATACCCGGCCACCAAAAGTGTTTCTTGAGATCTTTGTACATCTTCCCCGCTCCGGGATGTATCGAATATCTGGTTTTATGTGCTTCCTTAAGTACCATTTCTCTCACTTCTCCAAATTTTGGTACCTAAATTCTTTCAGCCCTATACCGGGTCCCGTCTTCCCGAATATTAAGATGTTTTTCTGATCCTTTGGGTATTTCATTCTTCAAATTTCCCTCTTTTAAAACTCCCTGTTGCGCCTCCTTTATTTGAGTAGTAAGGTTAGTACCAATAATTATATTCATAGCTTTTACCCGCATAGGTTCTCAGTCTTTTCTACTCAAAGCGTCGGCTACCACATTCGCCATTCCCGGGTGGTAACGAATCTCAAAATCGTAATCATTTAACAATTCAATCCACCTACGCTGCCTCATGTTCAGTTATTTCTGATTAAATATATGTTGGTGACTTTTCTGGTCAGTATATATAATACTTTTGACCCCATATAAGTAGTGCCTCTAAGTCTTTAATGCAAAAACAACAGCGCCCAATTCCAAATCGTGAGTCGTATAATTTTGCTCATGAATCTTCAATTGTCTAGACGCATAAGCAATTACCTTCGTTCGTTGCATTAATACGCAACCGAGACCTTGCTTTGAGGCGTCACAATATATCACAAAATCATCATTCCCTTCAGGCAATGACAGTAAAGGTGCCGTAGTTAACTTTTTCTTCAACAATTGAAACGCTTTCTCCTGTTCATCTTTCCATTCAAATTTATTCCCTTTATGCGTTAATGCAGTCAAGGGTTTTGCAATTTTGGAAAAATATTGGATGAACCTTCTGTAGTAACCAGCCAGTCCTAAAAATTGGCGTATATGCTTCGGAGTTTTCGGGGTTTCCCACTTTTCAACGATTTCAATCTTTGCCGGATCCACCTGAATAGCCTCTTTGTTTACTATGTGACCGAGGAATTGAACTTCTTCCAACCAAAATGCACACTTTGAAAACTTAGCGTACAGTTTTTCTTTCCTCAGCAACTCTAGCACTTTTCTCAAATGTTCTTCGTGCTCTTGATCATTCTTTGAGTAAATGAGTATGTCATCGATGAAAACAATGACAAACTTGTCAAGGTATGGTCCACACACTCGGTTCATGAGGTCCATGAACACAGCTGGTGCGTTAGTCAACCCAAACGGCATAACCATAAACTCATAATGACCGTAACGTGTCCTGAAAGCAGTCTTTGGAATATCATCCTCCTTCACCCGCATTTGATGATACCCGAAACGTAAATCGATCTTCGAATAAACCGACGAACCTTGTAGTTGATCAAATAAGTCATCAATTCTCGGTAGTGGGTAACGGTTCTTGATGGTAAGTTTGTTCAACTCTCGGTAATCGATACACAACCTGAATGTACCATCCTTCTTTTTGACAAACAAAACAGGAGCTCCCCATGGTGATGTACTTGGTCGTATGAAACCACGCTCTAAAAGTTCTTGTAATTGACTCTGAAGTTCCTTCATTTCATTGGGCGCGAGTCTGTATGGAGCATGAGCTATTGTTGCTGCTCCTGGTACGAGATCTATTTAAAATTCAACGGATCGGTGTGGAGGTAGTCCCGGTAATTCTTTCGGAAATACATCAGGAAATTCTTTTGCGATGGGAACATCATTGATGTTCTTTTCTTCGGGTTTGACTTCATCGATGTGTGCTAGAACGGCATAGCAACATTTTCTTATTAGCTTTTGCGCCTTCAAATTACTAATAAGATTTAGCTTCGCGTTGCTCTTTTCTCCGTACACTATTAAGGGTTTTCCTTTTTCGCGCATGATGCGAATCGCATTTTTGTAACAAACGATCTCTGCTTTCAGCTCTTTCAACCAGTCCATGCCGATTATCACATCAAAACTCCCTAACTCTACTGGTATCAAATCAATCTTAAACGTTTCGCTAACCAGTTTAATTTCTTGATTCTGACATATATTATCTGCTGAAATTAATTTACCGTTTGCTAATTTGAGTAAAAATTTACTATCAAAAGGTATCAATGGACAACATAATTTAGCACAAAAATCTCTACTCATATAGCTTCTATCTGCACCCGAATCAAATAAAACATAAGCAGATTTATTGTCAATGAGAAACGTACCGGTAACAAGCTCCGGGTCTTCCTGCGCTTCTACCGCATTAATATTGAAAACTCTTCCACGACCTTGGCCATTATTTTTCCCTAGGTTCGGGCAATTGCTCCTAATGTGGCCCGGTTTTCCACATCCATAACAAACAAGGGCGGCATTACTTGTTTCGACATTATATGTTCTTTTATTTCTGTTATTCATTGGGCCGTAGACCTCACACTTTCTCGCACCATGGCCAGTTCTTTTACACTTGGTGCAAAATGTCGTGCAGAACTCATTCTGGTAGTACTTTTTGAAAGGACCCGTTCATATACATTATAAACGATTCACAATAGTTGATTACATTGCGAGGTAATTGACCTCTATATGATACATTTTACAAACATTGCATTCGTTTTTAAAAGACAATCTTTCTTTACATCGAAAATTGATAGGCATGCATACCATTTCATAATATCCACTATCCAACTATAAATTGATTTAATAATAATCTTTGATGAACTCAATGACTAGAATGCAACGTTCTTCGAAATATGCTATGAAAGACTCCAAGTAATATCTTTAAAATGAGCAAATGCACAGCGGAAGATTTCTTTAACACCTGAGAATAAACATGCTTTAAAGTGTCAACCAAAAGGTTGGTGAGTTCATTAGTTTATCATAATCATTTATTTCCATCATTTTAATAGACCACAAGAATTTCATTTCCAGTTCTCATAAATATACGTCCCATGCATAGAGACAAAAATAATCATTCATATGGTGAACACCTGGTAACCGACATTAACTAGATACATATAAGAATATCCCCTATCATTCCGGGATCCTCCTTCGGACATGATATAAATTTCGAAGTACTAAAGCATCCGGTACTTTGGATGGGGTTTGTTAGGCCCAATAGATCTATCTTTAGGATTCGCGTCAATTAGGGTGTCTGTTCCCTAATTCTTAGATTACCAGACTTTAATAAAAAAGGGCATATTCGATTTCGATAATTCAACCATAGAATGTAGTTTTAATTACTTGTGTCTATTTCGTCAAACATTTATAAAAACGCATGTATTCTCAGTCCCAAAAATATAAAGGGTAAAAAGGCAAATGAAACTCACCATACTGTATTTCGTAGTAAAAATACATATAACGTCATTGAACAAGTGCAAGGTGGGCCTCGGATTCACGAACCTAAATTAATTATATATATTTATGTGTTGGTCAATATTTGTCTAACAAATTAGGTTAAGTCATAGTGTACCACAATCCTAATGCTCGAGACTAATATGCAAAAGTCAACAAAAGTAAATTTGACTCAAAATAATTTCCAAAAATCTATACATGATTAATATATAGTTTAAATATCGTCGTTTTATATTTTTAAATATTTTTAAAAGATTTATTAGAGTAAATAATATAATTTATTTATTAATAAATAAAATTTTATATTAAATTTATATAATAAAATATACTTTTATATATATTAAGTAATAAAATTTATAGGGTTCATTTAATATCATAAAGATAATATGATAGGTATTATTAAAGTAAGTTATTAGACGTAGTAAAATATGTTTGTATCACATATTTATTTGATAAAATAATATCTATAATGATTGTAAGTAAAAGTTGTATTATTTTGTAATAATAATTATTATTATAAAATTATCAATATTTATAATTACTAAGATGACATTATGATAAAACGATAATTCTAATTATGATAACTTTAATATTTACGATAATTTTTAATATTATCTTTAAAATAATAATTCGATTTAAAATAATAATAATAATGATATTTTATAGTAACAATGACATTTTTATTAAAATGATAATTTTTGTTAAAATGATAGTTTTAATACTAACGATACTTTTAATAATAATAGTAATGATAAAAATAATAAGAACGATAATTTTATCTAAATCAATATCTTATAATATTTTAATTTCATCATGATACTCTTACTCATTATTTCTTAATCGTTTCGTTTAATAGCTTTTAATCGTCTTTTATATCGTGTTCATAATAATGATAATAATAGTAATCAAAATAATTAGGTGTTACAAATATTTGTTTTAAATACACTAATATTAATAATGATATTTACTATAACATTATTAACGATAATACTAATAATTATCTTAATGATAATATAGTAATAATAATAATAACAATAACAATAACCATTTTTAAATAATGATATATATATTAATAATGATAATAATAATAATAATAATACTAATAATAATAATAATAATAATAATAATAATAATAATAATAATAATAATAATAATAATAATAATAATAATTGGATAATAATAATAATACTAATTATAACTTTAACAATAATAACGATAGTAATAATAAAAAAAAATAACAATTTTTAATGATAAATCCCTTTTATTGATAAAGATAATAATAATCATAATAATAAGATAAAACTAGAACGACGATAAAAACGAAGATAATAATAATCATTTTTAATAAAAATATCAAAAATTCAATTGATTATAACTTCTAATTTATTCATCGAAACCATTCGATATCTAAAGGAAAAGTTCTTAATTTTTCGCTAGCTTTCCAAGGACATGCATATCTTATACCTTATCTCAACCGCAAGTGTAACTAATTCAACATTCAACCTAACCTGTCTAAGGGCAATATTAAAAGTACAAGCATGCATAATCCTAAATTCTCGAGCACTAGTCAGGGATACACTATTAGTACGTAAAAGTTAAATTATGAGTACTCACGTATCAATATTGAGATTCAATATTGCAGGAAAGGTACGTAGACGCAACGGAAATGATAAACACTATATTGACCTCACGAGCATACCCATGAACCATACTCAATCACCTCCATAGCTATAACCCATAATTTCCTTAATCCTATCCCACTCGAAAAACAATTTCGAAATCACTCGAACAGCACTCCGTCGTTATATTTTATGTATACTAATAATATCTTGAAATAATACGGAGTAAATATATATATGTAAATCGATTGAGAGAGTTTAGAGAAAAATATTTTCAAGTTTCTATGAAATAATGAAACCTATTAAATTCTATTTATAATAGGTTTTTGAATTATTAAAGTGAATTATTAAAGTATAAATTATTAAAGTATTTATTAAAGTATAAATTATTAAAGTGAACTATTAAAGTATGAATTATTAAAGTGAATTATTAAAGTATGAATTATTAAAGTGAATTATTAAAGTATGAATTATTAAAGTGAATTATTAAAGTTAAAGTAAAGTAAAAATAAAGTAAAGGTAAAGGTAAAGTTTAAGTATAGTAAAAGTATAAAACTATGTACGTATAATACGCGTATAAATATATAATATTAATTTAAATCGTTATATATATAAAATAAAATATAAATATCATTATCTTTATCATACTAGTTAAGTAATGAGTTGTCAAAAGTGGTTCTAGATATTTATAAAAGTTATATACGTTTTAATAATAAAGTTCTTTTTAAACTGAAAACGTTTTTGTACGTTTAAAACTAAATAGATCAATCAAGTCTTTATGAGATTCAATCTTCCACTATCCTTTGTCTAGTTCTCAATGATTGACAATTTGTTCTTATTTATAAATCACTTTACCATTTTTCGAATATTGTTAAAATGGAAAGATTTCTCAAATCAACGTGGGCCTTTCAACAGAGACTTGTAATCATAATTCAATATATCTGATAATTCAATCATTTGATCTTTTCTTCTAATTCCATTGATAAACATTTTGAAACAGATACAATCATATAAAGTATTTAATCTAATATTTTGTTTACGTTTCAAGTTATAATATATATACACATATACATATATAATCATATTCGTTTAATGGTTCGTGAATCGTTGGAACTTGGTCGAGGTTGAATGAATGTATGAACATAGTTTAAAATTCTTGAAATTTAACTTAACAAATATTGCTTATCGTGTCAGAAACATATAAAGATTAAAGTTTAAATTTGGTTGGAAATTTCCAGGTTGTCACAGTACCTACCCGTTAAAGAAATTTCGTCCCGAAATTTGAGTGGAAAGGTCGTGAATGATAATAAGTATGTTTTTATGATGCATACGGGCTGAAAATTAGAGTTTTATCATCAGCGAATAATTTGGATAAACAATCCATTTATATGAAGAGTACGAATGAAGCTAACATAGAAGAGTGAAATGAGTAAGTGTAGATTCATCTTATCATTTGACGTAGATATGATTGATTCCCAGATTTCAAGGTATTTGAAGAAAATCTTCTTAATAAGATTTGACTCTCCGGTAATCAAGGGAATTAGGATCCGCTTTAAATGCGATCGTCCATTTTAATTGTTCTGTCGGAGATTTTCTTATAAATTCACCTCCTTCGTTTCCTTACAACTCACACCTTCTGTTGATGCATTTTATGCAAGTCCCTAGACATCTACCCACGTCCATTGCAGGTACAACAGTTTACAGGCCACCATGATTGCTCGTTATTATCCTATACGTGTTTGTATGTGGTTACAGGAACTGCAGGAACGAGATTTAGATGTTTGACTATGTTAGACTTAGTCAGACGTACGAGTGAAGCCTCACTAGTACAGCTGACAGGATCGTACGTATGGCTGATGCTAAGCTAAGTCACAATTATAACCTAAATGAGAAGACACGAGTGAGTGATCACCCGTACGGCTGATGAAGCCAACTAGTACGTGTGATGAATGAATCGTATGGGTGAGTCAACAACAGGGGTATATAAAGTCTTATGTTCTTCAATTTTAGGTTAAGCCTCTCATTTGTTACACACACTCAGATCTAGTGAGCTCCTTCAATTTTCTCTCAGTCCAAATCACCCAGGTGGTGAATAATAGCTCTAGGTGTTGATCTAATCACACTTGATTTAGTTGTGGTTTGACTAAATTAATCAAAAAAAATTAACCTATTCACTAGAGGGTTTGATTCACTTATTCCACCATTGTGTGAGTTAAATCTGTTGATTTCTAAGTTCCTAGTCATGTTTCATCACCTTCTATTCTTTCCCCCTCAACTCATATTTAAAAGTATTCATAAATATGCTCCATCCAGTTCTGATTCTCGATATACTTCTAACTTTCATATCGGTCATTCTTCTTTTTCATCTACCGCCGGAAGAATCTATTTACTTCTACTATACTCTTGGGTTTATAGTGTTTCTAGTTCTCCCGTGTCTTTATATTGCTATATGCATCGATATATATGGTTCATAATTTCTGGTTTATCGTTGGGCTTTATATGTTCCCTTATATTTCAAAGTCTCTACTTCTGTCTTCTATAATCATTATCATTAACAGTTAATGCTCTCTTTTATTTGCTGCAATTTATACCCCAATTTTTATTTCGGAGTTTTGTCCTTTTGTTTCTTTTCTTGCGATTTAGCACCGCTTGTAATGGTCCAGAATTCACAGATATGAATTTCAGAATGAACATTGTTAATGTTCTAGGAAGGAAATTGTGATGGCACGATCTTGACTTGTCAAATTACTAGAATACCTTGGAAAAGGCCGAATCATCAAGAAATATTTTCTTGATATTTTAGAGGTTAAATAGAATACAAGAGTCGTATAACATGGCACATGATGATATTATGATCTGTGAATCATCACGTTCCATTTAGAAACTCAGCATGACTTACTGTAATATAATCACGTTGATCAAGTGTCATTATATTATACTAATTCATGCTTCAGTTCCCAACACTACTTCAAAATATTCCTATTTTAAACTTGAATGTTTCAGAATTTATAAACTAAAATAGTTTCTTTTATGATGTAATACAGATAGCGCAAAGAGGTAAATGATTTTAAATAAGAAAAATTAAGAAAATATCTTCAGAAATATGGAGGATATTTATAATGAAAGATATGATGATATTTTAGAATATCTAATATCAGAGGATGATGAAGAATATTGTCCACAGGGGTTTAGAGTCAGGAGCAAGGTATTCGTTAATGACTTCAGCAGGTACTGAATCATTTGGATCCTTTGAAGTCAGGTTCAGTCTTTGTAATTTGTCCAAAGCCTCCTTCCTACTTTGCTCAATCCGTTTTCCAGTTCCAAAACTTCTCTTTTTCTGCGCTTTGCCAGCACACTTCATCATTATCATTCAGCTTTTACCGTTTAAAGTCGTTTTTAGTTTTTGCTGCTTCATCAGCATTTTTTCCATTTTCGGAGAACCAATTCTTAGTTCGGAGTGTTTTTCAGAAACTTCACATTCAAATTAAGTTCAGAAGATAGACGTTATATATACACATATAACTGTTGGCGTAGACATGCTGCGAGATTTCAAAATACTGATTGCTAATTCCCAATGATTCGTATGGCAATTCTCATTACAAGATGCGAATGAGTAAATGATGGGGTTTCAATAAATAATTATAATGACTTTTTGGAGAGGCTAAAGTCAAAGGGTAATGAAGTTGTTGGTACATCTACTAATAATGTGGTGGAATGTAAAAGTTTTCCTGGTAACGATGGTGTATATCTCAAGGTTATAATAAGGTTAGTCTGACTGAAAAGTCGAAGTTGACTTGCTGGAGCTGTGACAAAACTGGCTACTTTGAATAGGAGTCGCAAAGTTATTTTTGCTAATAAATGCCAAAGAATCTAACGCGGATACGTTGTTTAAACTTTTACTTTGGTTTCAAGAGTTTTTCGGGTACATAACTGTGGGTAACATGTGGTTGGATCATCATCTCGATTGCTCATCATTCGAAGTGTCTTCAGAAATTTTCGAAGGGTTTGAACACAGATTGTAATCGCTAACATACATTTGATGTTCTAACACAGTTTTGAAGTCAAAATATAGCTTGTGAAAGATGTAAGGATCTAAGAGTGATGATTTTGGTCATATCTCGAGTTGAATTTTTAGATTTCAAAATCAGAATATGTAATTAAATTTTGAATGAGTATGGTTGTTTTGATTTCTATAAAAGAATGTATATTGTTGTGAAAGTAGGGAGTATAATGGATAATTTGCTGAATCGGATTCGAAGAATGTAACATATTAATTGTGAATTTATATATCTCTCGGGTATTACCTACCCGTTAAAAAAAATTTCACAATTAATATTTTGTACAAAGGAATTTTATTACAGTCTTTATGAAAATATATATATATGTATATTTTCTTCAGATGTAACATAGATTTAATGAGTTAATGTTAAATTAAACTCATTTGATTTACGGTTGAAACTAGAATTTAATAATCCCTAAAGTCTTTAAAAAGTACATAACTTTTACGCAGTATTTCTTTAATGACATTGAAATTATGAATCAATACTTCGTTATTTGTTGACGTATGATGTTCGGTTCGTGGAATTCTTGTGAATTTCGCAAAGTACGAATGATGTTATCTGAAAAGTTTCGGGTACATCGATGATGAAAGTGTAAAATCAAATATATACTTGATTTATTATGAATTGGAATTTGTTGAATTGCGACAGAGATTGTAGTTAACGCTGGTTAAGTTGCGGCCGAAGGACGTACAATATTGCATATTTGTAATATGAATTAACCGAGTAGTTAAGATTCACACACAATAGTTTAGCACGGAAAGATTTATTTCAAAATATATATATATATATATATATATATATATATATATATATGTGTATATATATATATATATATATATATGTATATATATATATATATATATATATATATATATATATATATATATATATATATATAATATACATATAATTTCTTCAGAGGGAATGAGTTAATTCTTCATAACTCGTTGATACAATATACACGTTATTGATTCGTAATGATGTCCATAGTGATTCTTGAACTGACAGAGTTTGTGATGTTATCGCTGTTGTTGATTCAGATGTTGACTGTACTGACGATGCTGGTAACGCTAACGGTACTGTTGATGCTGTTGGTAAAGCAAGTTTAGCTTGTTAATCATACACCATTTTTGTCAGGGTTTCTACTCTTCCTTCTATCATTTTGGTTCGTTTAACTGATTTATGGTTAGGGCTAGATTAGATAATCTCTAAGACTTTAGAGATTACATAATCGCCGCGGAATGTTTCTCCAATGAAGTTATGAATTAATACTTCGTTAGTTATTGTTATTGGTACTCCTTGGTATCTATGGTGCGTATGACGTTGATGCTCGTGGGACAGATTGTGAAGTTGAGGATTACGACGCAGTTGTGGTTGGAGGTGGTAATGGTACTGTTGGCGTTGATGATGGTGGTACTGGTTATGCTGCTGATGCTGCTGCTGGTGTTTGTAATCTCTGCATCATATTCTCCAAAGCCACTACCCGAGCGCGAAGCTCGTTGACTTCTTCTATTACACCGGGGTGATTGTCGGTTCGGACTAGCGGATAAATAAAATCTAAAATTTGATGTAATATATAATCGTGACGAGATACTCTGGAAATGAGCGAGAAAATGGTGTTTCGGATAGGTTCGCCGGTAAGTGCTTCAGGTTCTTCGTCAAGAGGGCAATGTGGTGGATGGAAGGGATCACCTTCTTCTTGTCTCCAATGATTGAGGAGGCTACGAACCCATCCCCAATTCATCCAGAATAGGTGATGACTGATTGGTTGATCTATTCCGGTCACACTGCTTTCGGAGCTTAAATGAGATTCCATTTCGGAATCTGAGTGACTTGAACTGATGACGAATTCCATTTCGTACGATTGGATAAAGGATTTTTTTTTCGATATGAAAAGATTTTGGCTAACGGATGGTATTCTAATTACATAGAATATATATATATATATATATATATATATATATATATATATATATATATATATATATATATATATATATATATATATATAGATCAAAAGATTTCGTAGATTACGCAGGACTTTGCGGGATATGTCAGGCAAAGTTTAAAGTAACAGATACGACAAGATATGATTTAACAGATATGCTAAGATATGAATTTTTGTCTATACACTATTCTTTCAATCAATGCAGCAAGATGTGTCTTAGACTAAAAATGATAAGCAGGTAATTTCCTGAGGATGATAAGTAGTTAATTTTCGACACAAAATGATAAGCAAAACTTTTGACATGCAGACACGGTCGAAGTCTAGACTCACTAATGCATCCTATCGACTTATCAGTCAGACACACTAATGCAGACCTGGTTCGCTAAGACCACCGCTCTGATACCAACTGAAAGGACCCGTTCATATACATTATAAACGATTCAAAATAGTTGATTACATTGCGAGGTATTTGACCTCTATATGATACATTTTACAAACATTGCATTCGTTTTTAAAAGACAATCTTTCTTTACATCGAAAATTGACAGGCATGCATACCATCGAAAATGACTCGAATGCAACGTTCTTCGAAATATGCTATGAAAGACTCCAAGTAATATCTTTAAAATGAGCAAATGCACAGCGGAAGATTTTTTTAACACCTGAGAATAAACATGCTTTAAAGTGTCAACCAAAAGGTTGGTGAGTTCATTAGTTTATCATAATCATTTATTTCCATCATTTTAATAGACCACAAGAATTTCATTTCCAGTTCTCATAAATATACGTCCCATGCATAGAGACAAAAATAATCATTCATATGGTGAACACCTGGTAACCGACATTAACTAGATACATATAAGAATATCCCCTATCATTCCGGGATCCTCCTTCGGACATGATATAAATTTCGAAGTACTAAAGCATCCGGTACTTTGGATAGGGTTTGTTAGGCCCAATAGATCTATCTTTAGGATTCGCGTCAATTAGGGTGTCTGTTCCCTAATCTTAGATTACCAGACTTCAATAAAAAAGGGCATATTCGATTTCGATAATTCAACCATAGAATGTAGTTTTAATTACTTGTGTGTATTTCGTCAAACATTTATAAAAGCGCATGTATTCTCAGTCCCAAAAATATAAAGGGTAAAAAGGCAAATGAAACTCACCATACTGTATTTCGTAGTAAAAATACATATAACGTCATTGAACAAGTACAAGGTTGGCCTCGGATTCACGAACCTAAATTAATTATATATATTTATGTGTTGGTCAATATTTGTCTAACAAATTAGGTTAAGTCATAGTGTACCACAATCCTAATGCTCGAGACTAATATGCAAAAGTCAACAAAAGTAAATTTGACTCAAAATAATTTCCAAAAATCTATACATGATTAATATATAGTTTAAATATCGTCGTTTTATATTTTTAAATATTTTTAAAAGATTTATTAGAGTAAATAATATAATTTATTTATTAATAAATAAAATTTTATATTAAATTTATATAATAAAATATACTTTTATATATATTAAGTAATAAAATTTATAGGGTTCATTTAATATCATAAAGATAATATGATAGGTATTATTAAAGTAAGTTATTACACGTAGTAAAATATGTTTGTATCACATATTTATTTGATAAAATAATATCTATAATGATAGTAAGTAAAAGTTGTATTATTTTGTAATAATAATTATTATTATAAAATTATCAATATTTATAATTACTAAGATGACATTATGATAAAACGATAATTCTAATTATGATAACTTTAATATTTACGATAATTTTTAATATTATCTTTAAAATAATAATTCGATTTAAAATAATAATAATAATGATATTTTATAGTAACAATGACATTTCTATTAATATGATAATTTTTGTTAAAATGATAGTTTTAATACTAACGATACTTTTAATAATAATAGTAATGATAAAAATAATAAGAACGATAATTTTATCTAAATCAATATCTTATAATATTTTAATTTTATCATGATACTCTTACTCATTATTTCCTAATCGTTTCGTTTAATAGCTTTTAATCGTCTTTTATATCGTGTTCATAATAATGATAATAATAGTAATCAAAATAATTAGGTGTTACAAATATTTGTTTTAAATACACTAATATTAATAATGATAGTTACTATAACATTATTAACGATAATACTAATAATTATCTTAATGATAATATAGTAATAATAATAATAACAATAACAATAACCATTTTTAAATAATGATATATATATTAATAATGATAATAATAATAATAATAATACTAATAATAATAATATTAATAATAATAATAATAACAATAATAATAATAATTGGATAATAATAATAATACTAATTATAACTTTAACGATAATAACGATAGTAATAATAAAAAAAATAACAATTTTTAATGATAAATCCCTTTTATTGATAAAGATAATAATAATCATAATAACAAGATAAAACTAGAACGACGATAAAAATGAAGATAATAATAATCATTTTTAATAAAAATATCGAAAATTCAATTGATTATAACTTCTAATTTGTTCATCGAAACCATTCGATATCTAAAGGAAAAGTTCTTAATTTTTCGCTAGCTTTCCAAGGACATGCATATCTTATACCTTATCTCAACCGCAAGTGTAACTAATTCAACATTCAACCTAACCTGTCTAAGGGCAATATTAAAAGTACAAGCATGCATAATCCTAAATACTCGAGCACTAGTCAGGGATACACTATTAGTATGTAAAAGTTAAATTATGAGTACTCACGTATCAATATTGAGATTCAATATTGCAGGAAAGGTACGTAGACGCAACGGAAATGATAAACACTATATTGACCTCACGAGCATACCCATGAACCATACTCAATCACCTCCATAGCTATAACCCATAATTTCCTTAATCCTATCCCACTCGAAAAACAATTTCGAAGTCACTCGGACAGCACTCCGTCGTTATATTTTATGTATACTAATAATATCTTGAAATAATACGGAGTAAATATATATATGTAAATCGATTGAGAGAGTTTAGAGAAAAATATTTTCAAGTTTCTATGAAATAATGAAACCTATTAAATTCTATTTATAATAGGTTTTTGAATTATTAAAGTGAATTATTAAAGTATAAATTATTAAAGTGAATTATTAAAGTATGAATTATTAGAGTGAACTATTAAAGTATGAATTATTAAAGTGAATTATTAAAGTATGAATTATTAAAGTGAATTATTAAAGTTAAAGTAAAGTAAAAATAAAGTAAAGGTAAAGTTTAAGTATAGTAAAAGTATAAAACTATGTACGTATAATACGCGTATAAATATATATAATATTAATTTAAATCGTTATATATATAAAATAAAATATAAATATCGTTATCTTTATCATACTAGTTAAGTAATGAGTTGTCAAAAGTGGTTCTAGATATTTATAAAAGTTATATACATTTTAATAATAAAGTTCTTTTTAAACTGAAAACGTTTTTGTACGTTTAAAACTAAATAGATCAATCGAGTCTTTATGAGATTCAATCTTCCACTATCCTTTGTCTAGTTCTCAATGATTGACAATTTGATCTTATTTATAAATCACTTTACCATTTTCCGAATATTGTTAAAATGGAAAGATTTCTCAAATCAACGTGGGCCTTTCAACAGAGACTTGTAATCATAATTCAATATATCTGATAATTCAATCATTTGATCTTTTCTTCTAATTCTATTGATAAATATTTTGAAACAGATACAATCATATAAAGTATTTAATCTAATATTTTGTTTACGTTTCAAGTTATAATATATATACACATATACATATATAATCATATTCGTTTAATGGTTCGTGAATCGTTGGAACTTGGTCGAGGTAGAATGAATGTATGAACATAGTTTAAAATTCTTGAAATTTAACTTAACAAATATTGCTTATCGTGTGGGAAACATATAAAGATTAAAGTTTAAATTTGGTTGGAAATTTCCGGGTTGTCACACTTTTCACACCTTTGGCATGGCTGTTTCTGATTATTGTTGTTGTTGAGGTTGTTATTATTGTTGGGATGATTGTTGTAGTTGTTGTTGTTGGGACGTTTGTTGTAGTTGTTGTTATTGGGATTGCGATTGTTGTTGTTGCGATTGATGTTGCGAAAAATGGTGCGATTGAAATTGTGATTGTTGTGTTGATTGTTGAAGCGATAGTTATTGTTATTGTTTTGGTGACCCTTGTCATTATTTTCTTCCCACTTTCTCTTGACTTGTTTCATTTTGGCCTCCTCGGCCGTCTGCTCTTTAATCCTTCCCTCGATCTGGTTTATAAGTTTGTGAGCCATTCGGCTTGCCTTTTGCATTGAGGTGGGCGCACTCGCACTCACATCCTCCTGAATTCTCTCTGGTAACCCCTTTACAAATGCATCGATCTGCTCTTCTTCATCTTCGAACACACTTGGACACAATAAACACAACTCGGTGAATCGTCTTTCGTACGTGGTAATATCGAATCCTTGTGTTCGTAATTCCCTAAGCTCTGTCTTGAGCTTATTGACTTCGTTTCTGGGACGGTACTGCTCATTCATCAAGTGTTTGAATGCTGACCACGGTAGTGCGTAAGCAGCATCTTGTCCCACTTGTTCGAGATAGGTGTTCCACCATGTTAACACGGTACCTGTGAAGGTATGCGTGGCGTACTTTACCTTTGCTTCTTCAGCACATTTGTTTATAGCAAACACAGATTCGACCTTCTCGGTCCATTGTTTTAGTCCGACAAGTCCTTCAGTTCCATCGAATTCCAGAGGTTTACAGGCAGTGAAAGCCTTGTAAGAGCATCCTACACGGTTTCCTGTGGAGTTAACTCCACTGCTAGACCCTGAGTTATTGTTGTTATTTTGCATTGCAGCCTGTACTGTAGCTATGTTTGCTGCAAGGAAAGCACGGAAGTCTTCCTCGCTCATGTTCAAGTTCTGACGAGTCGTTGGTGCCATTTTCTTCAAAAATAGCTAAAAGAATTGAGTTAATCACATAGAATTTTTAAGAGTAGTCAATAGTATTTCGTAGCATAATATGAACTTATTTATAAAAGCTTTTTCTTCATATTAGCATTTTATAATTTTTCATTCGGGTAGTACCTACCCGTTAAGTTCATACTTAGTAGCTAACATACAATTCAACTACTACAATTCTATATGAAAAACTGATTACATTAATATTTCGCATTCAAACTTTTATACAATATATTATAAACTTACAATACTGCTATTTTACATATAGCATGAAATATAGTACACAATAACTTTGATACAAGGCAGTTGTGAAGAAAATTCTAGTTAATACGCAAGTCGTTCAGCAAAGGCAATAAAGACACGTAATTCATAAGTCCAGAAACAAGTCATGCATTCGGGTTTTACTAGTATTATTTCCCATCCTTGGTCTTGTGGAAAATAACCGTTGTGACCGTTGGCTAGGAAGCATGTTGTAACATTTTCAAAAGGACGAGGGTTACGTAATGCCCAACAGCCCCGTAATAATCTAAAAATCTTATTTCTCACCCCAACTACTGAATCCGTCACTTGTGGGAATGTTTTATTTAGTAGTTGCAATCCTATGTTCTTTTTCTCGATTTGGTGAGAAGCGAACATTACTAACCCGTAGACATAACATGCTTCTTTATGTTGCATGTTTGAAGCTCTTTCTAAAGAACGAAGTCCTATGTTGGGATAGGTAGAGTCAAAATAGGCTCTCAACCCATAGCGTAAATTACTTCTGGGTTCCCCGCATTCAATGCTTTAAAGAAAACACGGCGTAACTTATGGTCTCCCCAATGTGATATACCCCATCTATTAAAGGAAAGCCTTTTATAAACTAAGGAAATCCTGGAACGTCTTTCAAATGTTTGACAAACTAATTTCGCCATAAATAATTATGCCGATGAACTCTGACCGACTCTAGACAAGATTTCATCAATCATGTCCCCGGGTAGATCTTCTAAAATATTTGGTTGTCTATTCTTAACGTCCATTGTATGTTTTTATACTGTAAAATAGACGAGGATTAGATTCGTAAAAGATAATTAACAAACAATACAAGCAATTTTTACATATAACATGAAAATACAAGCACACTACAATACATATATTACACAACATGATTACAACTCTTTATTCCGACTCACTCGTTTCTTCCTCTTCGGACTTGGTTCGTTTTGCTAATTTCCTAGGGATATATGGTGCTCCCCTAACACGAGCCGTTCTTTTCTCAAATGGTCTAGAAAAACCTGGTGGCTTAGATGTTCCCGGGTTATAGTAAAAGTTTAAGAAATGAGGGTGTTTACGGTACACCCCATCAGGGTACTTCATGTTAACATAAAGTTCATCGGTTTTGGGCTCGGGTTTTTCTATTTTGATGCCTTTTCCCTTATTGTTTTCTTTTACTTTTTCAAATTTGGTCGAGGTAATTTCTATAACATCATCGGAATCCTCATCGGGATCCGATTCATCAGAAAACTGGTAATTTTCCCAAAATTTTACTTCCTTGGCGAAAACACCATTGACCATTTTTAACTTTGGTCCATTGGTTGAGGATTTTCTTTTATTTATCTGTTCTTCTATGGTTCCTAATATTTTCCCCTCCGGAATCTCTTCTTCCGATTTCTCTTCTTCCGGTTCCTCTTCTTCCGGTTCCTCCTCTTCTGATTCCTCTTCGGGAATTTGTGAATCTTCCCAATATATATTCGACTCTTCATTATTATTAGGTGAGTCAATGGGATTTATACTAGAGGTATACATCTATCACACAATATCAAACACATTAAGAGATTAATATATCACATAATATTTACATGTTAACAATATATAGTTTCCAACAAAAAATGTTAAGCAATCATTTTTTAAGTAAACACGGTCGAAGTCCAGACTTATTAATACATCCTAACGAACTCGATAAGACACACTAATGCAAATTTTTGGTTCTCTAAGACCAACACTCGGATACCAACTGAAATGTCTCGTTCATATCGATTATAAACGTTTCATATTAATTAGTTTCGTTGCGAGGTTTTGACCTCTATATGAGACGTTTTTCAAAGACTGCATTCGATTTTTAAAACAACCATAACCTTTACTTTATCGATAAAGGTTTAAAAGACATAGAGTAGATTACCAAATAATGGTAATCTAAAGTACAACGTTTACATACGATCATTACATAATGGGTTACGATAATATATTACAACAATTTATTTTCCGAATGCAGTTTTTCTTTAAACATTATCATTCAAGCATGCTAACTCCAAATCTTGTCCTTAATTTAGCATGCAACAACGGAAGCTCTTAATAATCACCTGAGAATAAACATGCTTAAAACGTCAGCAAAAATGTTGGTGAGTTATAGGTTTAGCCTATATGTATATCAATTTGTAATAATAGACCACAAGATTTCACTTTTCATAAACATCCATCTCATATCAGGCATTTCGCAAACTGCATAGAGATAAAACTCATTCATATGGTGAACACCTGGTAACCGACATTAACAAGATGCATATAGAATATCCCCATCATTCCGAGACACCCATCGGACATGATAAACTCGAAGTACTAAAGCATTCCAAATTCCAGAATGGGGGTTGTTAGTTCTCGTAGATCTACCTTTAGGATTCGCATCAATTAGGGGCCAGTTCCCTAATTCTTAGGCTACCAAGCTAAAAGGGGCATGTTCGATTTTGATCATTCAACCATAAAATGTAGTTTCACGTGTAATGACCCGCACTTTTTCGATCGTTCTATACTTATAAGATTAATATTTACATAAATTAAACCTTACCAACATGATAAGCAATCCAAATTGTTGAGACTTATGTTTTTGAAATGAGTTTTACACAACGTTTGACCGTCTAGTTTGACCGATGATATCATGAACTATACAATATATGATAATTATACGTTTGTGTATATATATGTATATATACATATTTAACATGATCCAAGAATGTTTTAATATCTCATTTTGTATTAATAACAATAAGTTATAAGTATATTTTGAAACTACTAACTTAAGTTTTCAAAACGATAACCATACGTAACGTTATTTGACATAAATACTTATGACCTATAATGTTTATACATATATCGTATAAGTAATGTATTTAATCACTTTTTAAGGACTTAAATACATAAAACAATATAAGTGTATTCACAAAAGATAGCTATATTTGAATTCTCATTCCATTTTTCACAAAATTTCTATACGTATATCTAGAGTACATGTACTCGTATCATACCTAGCTTCTATACGTATTTACTATTGGTATATACACATCAAATCACCACCAACCAGCCCTTGTTCAATGCCTTATGTATAAGGTAACTACTTTTGTTATCTAGTATGACAATTTCACATGATTAAAAGATTTTTTCACAAAATTACAAACTTATACACCTTTTACATCACCATTTATACTCCATCCATTTTCAATTTTTGATTCATTTTTACCTCAAACCTCTAGCTAAAAACACACACACTTTTAAGAGTCTTAAACTCCATAACCATTCAGATAATATCCATGAAGATCTAGCCATAAAAACATCACTTAATCACCATAAGAAAACTCTTACAAAAACACTTCAAGAATCCTTCCAAGAACACAAACTTACTTCCAATCTTTCATCCAATTCCATCACCCTTTTGGTTCTAGGTTCTTACTCCTCTTTTATAGCAATCTTGTCCAAGTAACTTGAGGTAGTAACTTTGTTCATAACCTTATTCGATTCATATATATATAGCTATCTTATTTTGTGGTATAAAATTTTAACAACAAGAACATAGTTTGAATGTTTTCAAACTTGTTTGCAAACTAAATAGATCCTTCTAACTTAACTTTTAAAATACTTCAAGACCTGTAATATAACTTAAATATATGCTAATTTAACAAGGTATAATTTGGTTTTTCAAAGAACACCTTAAAAACTGTTTTTACGACGTCGGAGTGTAACCGGGGGCTGTTTTGGGTTGGATAATTAAAAACCATCTTGAACTTTGAATTGGAGGTTTATATTCTGGAAAAATGATATTTCTTATGAATATGATGACACATAAAAATTTTATGATTTAATTCAAAGTATAAGTATTTTTAGAAAAATGGTCATTAAATGATATTTTTGTAACAAAAATGATTAACTTCATAAGTTTCACTAAAGTTTGACCTATGACCTGTGATTTCGAATACAAACTAAGGTATTTACAGTTCATAGTCTTAAAGAGGGGCTCGATCCAAGGAAGTGGCAAGTTGAATCAACGAAAACGGAGTTGTAACGAAGAAACTATGACCAAAACGAGATCGGATATCTAAGACTAGTTTAGCTACGAAAATAATTGGAGAAAATTAAATAAATCACATCTTTCTAAAATAACATGATATTTTATATATATGTACTCATAATTTAATTTTATATGGTTCAGGATCACCCGTAAACAATACGAGAAGATTAATCATAAGATCCCATGATTGTACGCAACACGTCATTTGACAACACCGGTACCATGGGTCAAGATTAATCTCGACCAATACATATACGATGGGGGTTTTATTTATTTCGTTGGGGGTTTATTAAACACCTAAAAATGAACCATTTAAAATTGAATTACTAACATCGGACTGCTAACTACGGACTAAGGAATTATTAAAAGTATTAAAAGTATTACAAATATATATATGTGACGATTGTTTAAAAAGAAAAGGTATTGATATATTATATATGGATAGGTTCGTGATATCAACCGGAGACCAAGTCAAAATATATATATCTTCAAGGCAAAAGTGAGTATATAGTCCCACTTTTAAACTCTAAATATTTCGGGATGAGAATACATGTATTTTATGTTTTACATTATGGACACAAGTAACTGAAAAATATATTCTACGTTGAGTTGTACCACTGGCATACTTCCCTGTAGCTTGGTAACTATTATTTACAGCGGTATTGTAAACGCGAATCCTGTTGATAGATCTATCGGGCCTGACAACCCCAACCGGACTGGATGACCAGTATTCAACGGTTGCACAGTACTTCGTTTCGTGACTACACTTGGTACGGTGTAGTAAGATTTCATAATAAAGAGAATATGCGACGTGATTAAATGTTAAGTATGGTTACCAAGTGCTCAACCACTTAGAATATTTTTATTAAAATGTTTACATATGAAATCTTGTGGTCTATATTTATATCACTGCCGGCATTAAACCTATATCTCACCAACTTTATGTTGACGTTTTAAGTATGTTTATTCTCAGGTGATAACTAAAAGCTTCCGCTGCAACATGTTGAATTTAAGCAAGATCTTGAGTATGCATATTTGTGTCAAAAATAAAACTGCATATCCGAGGAATTGTAATGTAAAATATGCTAGAAATCGTATTGTTATCATCACATGTAAAGTTTGTAAGTCTAAGATTATCGCTAAACGATAATCATCTTTTTATTGTCTAAAGCTTGTATTAAAATAAGAGTTATGGTTTGTAATGTAAAATAAATGCAGTTGTTCTTTTAAAAAATGTCGCATATAGAGGTCAATACCTCGCAATGAAATCATACGTTATCTAACTTGTTCTTATGGTTAAGGACGGGTTATGACATGTGGTATCAGAGCGGTGGTCTTAGCGAACCAGGTTTGCATTAGTGTGTCTAACTGATAAGTCGTTAGGATACATTAGTAAGTCTGGACTTTGACCGGGTCTGATTTAAAAACCATTGCTTATCATTGTTGGTTAAAATTTATATGTAAATATTATGTAGTACTAATGGGTTAGTTGTTGTGTGATAGATGTCGGGCTCAAAACTTGTTATCACATTCAGCGACTCCGAACCAGAATCTTCAGATGGTGTTCCAGTCATTAACCTATCCGATGACGAAAATAATATCTTTGGGGAAGACTCACAAATTCCGGATGAACCGACTATAGAGAACCCGGAAAGTGAACCCGAGGAGGAAAGTGAACCCGAGGAGGAAAGTGAACCCGAGGAGGAAAGTGATCCCGAGGAGGAAAGTGAACCCGAGGAAGAAATACAGGAAATTACAAAAGACAAGTTCGAACTAGGAAAGAAACGAAAGGCTAATGAATTAGAAAATTCAAATCCCGAGTTTAGTAAGGATGATGTGGCACCAACTCCACTAGACACTACCACCCCTATTCCCGCTATTCCTATTCGTTCTATCCCGGCATCCAGTTCTTCCGTCCCACAGCCAAAATATAGGCAGACAGCCAGGATAAGCGTTAAGCGATTCTTTGAACCTAAACGTCCTAGAAAATAGACCAAACGATGCGCTGCCGTATTAAACCATGGGATCATATAATGTTTTGTATAATATTATTAGTGTGGTTTACTTAATGTTCGATGTAAGATAAGCATATGTAAAATAGTGAAGTGTGAATTGCAATAATTTTCCATGGTTAAGTATTATTTAGATGGTAGTAATTGATTCTGTACTAAGCTATTAAGTATGGACATTAACGGGTAGGTACTACCCTAGATATAATTATAAAACGCTAATAAGAAGAAAAGGCTTTTATAATAATACCTGGTTCATATTATTAATAAGCTATAATGTACTGTAAATATACACTACATCTATAATATTCCATGTGAATAATTATTTTCTTTTCATTCTTATAGAAGAATATGGCGCGATTGAACCGAATGACGGAACAAGAAATCCAGGAACTCATCAATCAGCGAGTGAACGACAGAATGTTATGGGTCGAGGCTGCAAGAGGTGCTGCAGTTAACCCAAATCCTCGTGTGGGGTGCACTTACAAAACTTTTCAAGCTTGCAAGCCCTCATCATTCAGTGGAACAGAAGGACCGATCGGTTTAACCCGGTGGATAGAAAAGATGGAGACTGTGTTTAAAATAAGTGGTTGTGTTGAAAAGGACATGACCAAGTATGCATCGTGCACTTTACAAGATAGTACACTCACGTGGTGGAAAAATTATGTGAAGGCTGTAGGAGGAGATGTAGCTTATGATACTCCTTGGGAAGAATTCAAAACAATGTTAATCAACGAGTATTGTCCAAGGAACGAGGTTAGGAAGTTGGAAGATGAATTACGAAGCCTGAAGGTTGTTGGTACTGAAATCACCAACTACAATCAGCGATTCATGGAATTAGTTTTGCTATGTCCTGAATTGGTTCCAACCGAAGAACGGAAGATTGAAATGTACAAAGATGGTTTGCCCAAAAAGGTCAAGGCAAATGTTACAGCATCGAAACCTAAGACAATTCATGAAGCTATAACCATGGCAAACGAGCTAATGGATCAGGTCATCATGGATAAGAAAGTATCCAATACTGATGTGAAGGTATCAGGTAACAAAAGAAAGTGGAATGGAAATTATGATCGAGGTAACCAACAACAATCTTTTAAGAAACAAGAAATCACGCAAGGTGCGGGTAGTGGTTTAAGCTTTGGTTATAAAGGACAAAATCCTTTATGCAACCGATGCCACAAACATCACTCTGGTTACTATAATGTGGTATGCAACAAATGTAATCGAAAGGGTCATCTTGCTGAAGATTGTAGGGCTCTCGTTACAAATAAAAATGGTACCAAGACTCCTACCACTAATGCAAATAGAACTGCTTTGGCTACTGTTACTTGTTATGGATGTGGGAAACAGGGTCATTATAAGAGCCAGTGCCCGAATCCAGGGAAGAATATCGGACCTGCACGAGGGAGAGCATTTGTTATTAATGCTAGAGAGGCGTGTGAAGACCCGGAGCTTGTTACGGGTACGTTTACCATTAATAACTTATCCGCATCTATTATATTTGATACTGGTGCTGATAGAAGTTACGTGTGTAGAGACTTTCACGCTAAATTGAATTGTTCATCATTACCTCTAGATGCTAAGTACATGATTGAGTTAGCTAATGGTAAACTAATTAAAGCCGATAAAATTTGCCGTGATTGTAAAATAAATTTAGCCGGAGAAACATTTAAGATTGATTTGATACCCGTAGAATTAGGAAGTTTTGATGTAATAGTCGGCATGGACTGGATGTCCAAAATAGGAGCTGAAGTTGTGTGCGCCAAGAAGGCAATTCGCATTCCTCGTAAGGATAAAACGCCAGTAATGATTTATGGAGAGAAGGGTAACTCAAAGCTAAAACTCATTAGTTATTTGAAAGCTCAAAAATGCTTGAAGAAAGGGTGCTATGCTATCTTAGCACATGTTAATAAAGTCGAAAAGAAAGAAAAAGAGAAGTGCATCAATGACGTGCCTGTGGCAAGAGATTTTCCTGAAGTATTTCCGGAAGAGTTGCCGGGATTACCTCCATTTAGATCTGTAGAATTTCAAATAGATCTTGTACCAGGAGCTGCACCGGTTGCCCGTGCTCCATATAGACTTGCACCGTCCGAGTTAAAAGAACTTCAGAGTCAGTTAAAAGAATTACTGGATCGTGGATTCATACGACCAAGTACTTCACCGTGGGGAGCTCCAATTTTATTCGTCAAGAAGAAAGACGGATCTTTACGAATGTGTATAGATTATCGTGAATTAAATAAGTTAACTATCAAAAATCGGTATCCACTACCGAGAATTGACGACTTATTTGATCAACTCCAAGGATCATGTGTGTACTCGAAAATTGACCTAAGATCGGGCTATCATCAATTACGCGTCAAAGAAGAAGATATACCGAAAACTGCTTTTCGGACACGTTACGGTCATTACGAATTTTTGGTCATGCCGTTTGGATTGACGAATGCGCCAGCTGTATTCATGGACCTCATGAATCGAGTTTGTAGTCCATATCTAGATAAGTTTGTTATCGTTTTCATTGATGATATTCTTATCTATTCCAAGAGTGAGCAAGAGCATGAGCAGCATTTAAGGTTGATATTAGAGTTGTTAAGAAAAGAACAGCTATATGCTAAATTTTCTAAATGTGCTTTCTGGTTGAAAGAAGTGCAATTTCTTGGCCACGTTGTTAGTAGCAAAGGAATTCAGGTTGATCCAGCAAAAATTGAAGCCATTGAAAAATGGGAGACTCCTAAGACACCAACGCAGATACGCCAATTTTTGGGTTTAGCCGGTTATTATAGAAGGTTTATTCAAGATTTTTCCCGAATAGCTAAGCCGTTGACAGCGTTAACGCAAAAAGGGAAGAAATATGAATGGACATCTGAGCAGGAGAGTGCATTCCAATTACTAAAGAAGAAGTTAACTACGGCGCCTATTTTATCGTTACCAGAAGGGAACGATGATTTTGAAATATATTGTGACGCTTCGCGACAAGGTTTTGGTTGCGTTCTTATGCAACGGAAGAAAGTTATTGCATACGCATCCCGACAATTGAAGATTCACGAGCGGAATTATACGACGCATGATCTAGAACTGGGAGCAGTCGTGTTTGCATTGAAGATATGGAGACACTATTTGTATGGGGTTAAATGCACTGTGTTTACTGATCATAAAAGCCTTCAACATATTTTTGATCAGAAACAGCTGAACATGAGGCAACGTAGGTGGGTCGAGTTAATAAATGACTATGATTGTGAAATTCGTTATCATCCCGGGAAAGCGAATGTGGTGGCTGACGCACTAAGCAGAAAGGAACGAGAACCAATTCGAGTACGAGCGATGAACATAAATATTCGCATGAATCTCAACTCACAAATCAAAGAAGTTCAACGAGAAGCACTTACTAAAGAAAATATAGGAAATGAAATAATGAAGAAGTATGAGAAGCAACTCGTTATACGGGAAGATGGAATTCGATATTTTTCAAACCGTATCTGGGTACCGAAGTTGGGTGGATTAAGGAAGTTGATATTGAATGAGGCACATAAGACAAGATACTCGATACATCCTGGAGTTGGAAAGATGTACCAAGATCTTAGGACACATTATTGGTGGCCTAATTTAAAGACAGACGTTGCAACATATGTTGGGGAGTGTTTAACTTGTTCCAAAGTCAAAGCAGAACACCAAAAGTCGTCAGGGTTACTTCAACAACCAGAAATCCCAGAATGGAAATGGGATGATATTGCCATGGATTTCATCACGAAGTTACCAAAGACTGCCTGGGGATACGACACCATTTGGGTGATTGTTGATCGTCTTACCAAATCTGCACATTTCTTGCCTATAAAGGAAACGGATAGAATGGAGAAATTATTACGATTATATATAAAGAAAATAGTTTCAAGGCATGGAATACCTATTTCCATTATATCTGATCGTGATAGTAGATTTACCTCAAAGTTCTGGCAATCACTACAGGAGGCACTAGGAACTCATTTGGATATGAGTACCGCATATCATCCGCAAACCGACGGGCAGAGTGAAAGAACAATTCAGACTCTTGAAGACATGCTCAGGGCATGTGTGATCGATTTTGGAAACGGATGGGATAAGTATTTACCGTTAGCAGAATTCTCGTATAATAATAGTTATCATGCGAGCATTAAAGCTGCGCCATTCGAAGCATTATACAGAAGGAAGTGTAGATCTCCTATTTGTTGGAATGAAGTAGGAGATTGACAATTAACTAGTCCCGAGATCATACACGAAACGACTGAGAAGATAGTACAAATCAAGGAGAGATTGAAAACAGCCCGTAGTCGCCAAAAGAGCTACGCCGATGTTCGAAGGAAACCATTAGAGTTTCAAATCGATGACATGGTTATGTTAAAGGTGTCACCATGGAAAGGTGTAATACGTTTCAGAAAAAGGGGTAAACTGAACCCAAGGTACGTAGGCCCGTTCAAGATTACCGAACGCATTGGACCGGTAGCTTATCGACTCGAGTTACCACAACAACTCGCCGGAGTACATAATACATTTCACGTCTCGAACCTTAAGAAGTGTCTTGCAAAGGAAGATCTCACCATTCCTCTTGAAGAAATCCATGTCGATGAGAAACTACAATTCATCGAAGAACCAATCGAAATCATGGACCGTGAAGTTAAACAGCTCAAGCAGAGCAACATACCGATCGTTAAGGTTCGTTGGAATGCTCGAAGAGGTCCCGAGTTTACTTGGGAAAGAGAGGATCAGATGAAACAAAAGTATCCACACTTGTTTCCCGATGACGCAAAATAGGTACAATTTTAAAATTTCGGGACGAAATTTATTTAACGGGTAGGTACTGTAATGACCCGCACTTTTTCGATCGTTCTATACTTATAAGATTAATATTTACATAAATTAAACCTTACCAACATGATAAGCAATCCAAATTGTTGAGACTTATGTTTTTGAAATGAGTTTTACACAACGTTTGACCGTCTAGTTTGACCGATGATATCATGAACTATACAATATATGATAATTATACGTTTGTGTATATATATGTATATATACATATTTAACATGATCCAAGAATGTTTTAATATCTCATTTTGTATTAATAACAATAAGTTATAAGTATATTTTGAAACTACTAACTTAAGTTTTCAAAACGATAACCATACGTAACATTATTTGACATAAATACTTATGACCTATAATGTTTATACATATATCGTATAAGTAATGTATTTAATCACTTTTTAAGGACTTAAATACATAAAACAATATAAGTGTATTCACAAAAGATAGCTATATTTGAATTCTCATTCCATTTTTCACAAAATTTCTATACGTATATCTAGAGTACATGTACTCGTATCATACCTAGCTTCTATACGTATTTACTATTGGTATATACACATCAAATCACCACCAACCAGCCCTTGTTCAATGCCTTATGTATAAGGTAACTACTTTTGTTATCTAGTATGACAATTTCACATGATTAAAAGATTTTTTCACAAAATTACAAACTTATACACCTTTTACATCACCATTTATACTCCATTCATTTTCAATTTTTGATTCATTTTTACCTCAAACCTCTAGCTAAAAACACACACACTTTTAAGAGTCTTAAACTCCATAACCATTCAGCTAATATCCATGAAGATCTAGCCATAAAAACATCACTTAATCACCATAAGAAAACTCTTACAAAAACACTTCAAGAATCCTTCCAAGAACACAAACTTACTTCCAATCTTTCATCCAATTCCATCACCCTTTTGGTTCTAGGTTCTTACTCCTCTTTTATAGCAATCTTGTCCAAGTAACTTGAGGTAGTAACTTTGTTCATAACCTTATTCGATTCATATATATATAGCTATCTTATTTTGTGGTATAAAATTTTAACAACAAGAACATAGTTTGAATGTTTTCAAACTTGTTTGCAAACTAAATAGATCCTTCTAACTTAACTTTTAAAATACTTCAAGACCTGTAATATAACTTAAATATATGCTAATTTAACAAGGTATAATTTGGTTTTTCAAAGAACACCTTAAAAACTGTTTTTACGACGTCGGAGTGTAACCGGGGGCTGTTTTGGGTTGGATAATTAAAAACCATCTTATACTTTGAATTGGAGGTTTATATTCTGGAAAAATGATATTTCTTATGAATATGATGACACATAAAAATTTTATGATTTAATTCAAAGTATAAGTATTTTTAGAAAAATGGTCATTAAATGATATTTTTGTAACAAAAATGATTAACTTCATAAGTTTCACTAAAGTTTGACCTATGACCTGTGATTTCGAATACAAACTAAGGTATTTACAGTTCATAGTCTTAAAGAGGGACTCGATCCAAGGAAGTGGCAAGTTGAATCAACGAAAACGGAGTTGTAACGAAGAAACTATGACCAAAACGAGATCGGATATCTAAGACTAGTTTAGCTACGAAAATAATTGGAGAAAATTAAATAAATCACATCTTTCTAAAATAACATGATATTTTATATATATGTACTCATAATTTAATTTTATATGGTTCAGGATCACCCGTAAACAATACGAGAAGATTAATCATAAGATCCCATGATTGTACGCAACACGTCATTTGACAACACCGGTACTTTATGTACGCAACACGTCATTTGACAACACCGGTACCATGGGTCAAGATTAATCTCGACCAATACATATACGATGGGGGTTTTATTTATTTCGTTGGGGGTTTATTAAACACCTAAAAATGAACCATTTAAAATTGAATTACTAACATCGGACTGCTAACTACGGACTAAGGAATTATTAAAAGTATTAAAAGTATTACAAATATATATATGTGACGATTGTTTAAAAAGAAAAGGTATTGATATATTATATATGGATAGGTTCGTGATATCAACCGGAGACCAAGTCAAAATATATATATCTTCAAGGCAAACGTGAGTATATAGTCCCACTTTTAAACTCTAAATATTTCTGGATGAGAATACATGTATTTTATGTTTTACGTTATGGACACAAGTAACTGAAAAATATATTCTACGTTGAGTTGTACCACTGGCATACTTCCCTGTAGCTTGGTAACTGTTATTTACAGCGGTATTGTAAACGCGAATCCTGTTGATAGATCTATCGGGCCTGACAACCCCAACCGGACTGGACGACCAGTATTCAATGGTTGCACAGTACTTCGTTTCGTGACTACACTTGGTACGGTGTAGTAAGATTTCATAATAAAGGGAATATGCGACGTGATTAAATGTTAAGTATGGTTACCAAGTGCTCAACCACTTAGAATATTTTTATTAAAATGTTTACATATGAAATCTTGTGGTCTATATTTATATCACTGCCGGCATTAAACCTATATCTCACCAACTTTATGTTGACGTTTTAAGCATGTTTATTCTCAGGTGATAACTAAAAGCTTCCGCTGCAACATGTTGAATTTAAGCAAGATCTTGAGTATGCATATTTGTGTAAAAAATAAAACTGCATATCCGAGGAATTGTAATGTAAAATATGCTAGAAATCGTATTGTTATCATCACATGTAAAGTTTGTAAGTCTAAGATTATCGCTAAACGATAATCATCTTTTTATTGTCTAAAGCTTGTATTAAAATAAGAGTTATGGTTTGTAATGTAAAATAAATGCAGTTGTTCTTTTAAAAAATGTCGCATATAGAGGTCAATACCTCGCAATGAAATCATACGTTATCTAACTCGTTCTTATGGTTAAGGACGGGTTATGACATCACGTACTTGTGTCTATTTTGTAAAACATTTATAAAACTGCATGTATTCTCATCTCAAAAATATTAGATTTTAAAAGTAGGACTATAACTCACTTTCACAGATTTTTCCTTCGTCGGAATTTAAGACTTGGCCACGGATCGATTCACGAACCTATAACAAATATATACATATATATCAAAGTATGATCGAAATATATTCACAACATTTTTTATTACGTTTTAATGATTTAAGTTTATTAAATTAGCCGTCCAACGTTAGTAATCTACAACTAGTTGTCCATAGTTAGATGTGCAGAAATAAATCAATATATATTATCTCGAATCAATCCACGACCCAGTGTCTACAAGTCTCAGACTCGATCACAACTCAAAGTATATATATTATTTTAGAATCAACCTCAACCCTGCATACCTACCTCAAGAATTACTGCATATAGAGTGTCTATAGTTGTTCCAAATAATATATATAGATGGGTCGATATGATATGTCAAAACATTGTATACGTGTCTATGGTCTATCAAGGTTACAGAATATGTTAGAGTACATGTATAATACAATATAAGTTAGTTAAGTTATGGTTAGAATAGATTTGTTACAAATTTCACGTAGCTACAACAAGCAAAAATATCCAATTTTGTTTTACCCATAACTTCTTCGTTTTAAATCCGTTTTGAGTGATTCAAGTTGCTATGGTTTCATAATGAACTGAAATTCATGAAACTAAATAGAAAAAGTATAAGTTTATAGTCGGAAATATAGGTTACAAGTCATTTTTGTAAGAGGTAGTCATTTTAGTCGAAAGAACGACGTCTTGATGATCATTTTAAAAAAACATACTTCCACTTTGAGTTTAACAATGATTTTTGGATATAGTTTCATGTTCATAAGAAAATCATTTTCCCAGAAGGACAATTTTTAAATCAAAGTTTATCATAGTTTTTAATTATCTATCCCAAAACAGCCCCCGGTTTTACTACGACGGCGTATGTCCGCTTTTACGGCGTTCTTCGTGTTTCCAGGTTTTAAATCATTAAGTTAGCATATCATATAGATATAGAACATGTGTTTAGTTGATTTTAAAAGTCAAGTTAGAAGGATTAACTTTGTTTACGAACAAGTTTAGAATTAACTAAACTATGTTCTAGTTATTACAAGTTTAAATCTTCGAATAAGATAGTTATATATATATAAATCGAATGATGTTATGAACATCATTACTACCTCAAGTTTAGTAGGTAAACCTACTGGAAGTGACAAGAAATAATTTAACTTCAAAGGATCTTGGATGGCTTGAAAGTTCTTGAAGTAGAATCATGACACGAAAACAAATTCAAGTAAGATTCCTACTCGAATTAAGATTGTTATAGTTATAGAAATTGAATCAAAGTTGGAATATGAGTATTACCTTGAATTAGAATGATAACCTACTGTAAATAACATAGGTTTCTTGATCTTAAATGATTACTTAGAATGGATTAGAAAGCTTGAAAGTGTTCTTGAAGTTTACTTGAGTAGTTGTTTTGAAAGTTGATCTAGGTTAGCATTTATGAACTAGATTGAGCTAGATTTTGTTGAAGATGATGAAGAACACTTAGAACACCAAGAGAGAACTTGAGAGAGATAAGTTTGATGCATGAAAGTTGAAAAAAGAAAGTGTTATGGTTGGTGAAAAAAACGTGATCCTACCCTTGAATATAAGGTTCCATTAGTTTGTATTTTTGTTAGATATTTCATGCTAGTTGCCAAATGATGGTTCTCACGCGTTTAGGTAACTCATTAAGGCTGCTAAGAGCTGATCATTGAAGTGTATATACCAATAGTATATACATTTAGAAGTTGTGTATTGTACGAGTACGAATACGGATTGAATACCAGTAAATAGTGTTACTGTAGCAAATAGTATTTTACTGTAGCAAATAGTATTTTACTGTAGCAAATAGTGTTTTACTGTTGCAAATAGTGTTTACTGTAGCAAATAGTGTTTTACTATAGCAAATAGTGTTTTAGTTGTACATCTTTGATTTAATTGTATTTCTTCTTATATATATAAAAAATAAAAACTTACGTCATAAAAAAATAAAACGATTATATAATTATCACAAGTTATGACGTTCGTGAATCATCAGGCAAACGGGGTGGTCAATTGTCTACATAAACTTATTTCAATTAATCAAGTCTTAATAAGTTTGATTGCTTAACATGTTGGAAACATTTAATCATGCAAATATAGTTTTCATTTAATATATAATCATGGAAAATTTAGGGTTACTACAAGCACCAATCTCATTATCACTATTCAGCGACTTCGAAGATGAATCTCCAGCAAAAGTACCATTCATCAACTTATCTGATAACGACGATGACCCGAAGAAAGATGTACCAATCATCTATATAACTGATGACGATGATGACCTGGAGTTGGATGCATTTTGGGAAGATTCACAATTTCCAGAGGAACCGAAAGAGGAACCTGAGGAGAACGAAGTAAAAGAAATTACTGAGGCTGAATTTAATAAGGGAAAGAAACCTATAATCACCAATCCAGACAATCCAAAAGATGAGTCAAGGAATAATTCCGAAGTTGAAATCAAAGAAATCTCCAAACAAGATTGGATTAACGCAATAAGAGGTGTTAAACTTCCTATTGTAGTAGGGCTTAAAAATCGACACCTTTTACCACCAAACCACCTTTACCGTATAAATCTCCCTGATAATCCCACCGAGATACCAAGTACCTCCGACCCCCGACCAACAACAAAATACATTGTGCGTCTATCCCTCTTTCCACCCAAACAAATTAATTCACCAATAACTAAAAGGCCTCGTCGTTTTTGAATCACCTCCCGCTGTGATAACATTTCAAGCCATGTATAATATTATGTAGTGTGCTTTATTTTATCCTACATATGTATTATGTAAAATAAACCTATGTGAAATATTGGTATTGTATTACTATATCATGAATAAGCGTGAAATGATTATATGATTTTACTTTAAATTTTTCATAATAGAATATTATCTAGATTGTAGTAGTTCTTTTTTGTACTAAGCTATTATGTATGAACTTTAACGGGTAGGTACTACCCTGGATACAATTATAAAATGCTAATAAGAAGAAAAGGCTTTTATAATAATTGGTTCATATTATTCATATGCCACGATGTACCATTAATTATTTGCTACATCTATAATATTCTATGTGATTAATTATCTTATATGTTTATTGAAGAAACATGGCTCGATTGAATTGAATGACGGAACAAGAAATTGAGGAGCTTATCAACCAACGCGTAAACGACCGAATGCTTTAGGTCGAAGCGTCAAGTACAGCAGCAATCAACACAAACCCTCGTGTTGGATGCTCATATAAAGCATTTCAAGGTTGCAAACCTTCATCATGAAATGTCCCGTTCTTATTGATTAAAAACGTTCCATATTAATTGATTTCGTTGCGAGGTTTTGACCTCTATATGAGACGTTTTTCAAAGACTGCATTCATTTTTAAAACAACCATAACCTTTATTTCATAAATAAAGGTTTAAAAAGCTTTACGTAGATTATCAAATAATGATAATCTAAAATATCCTGTTTACACACGACCATTACATAATGGTTTACAATACAAATATGTTACATCGAAATCAGTTTCTTGAATGCAGTTTTTACACAATATCATACAAACATGGACTCCAAATCTTGTCCTTATTTTAGTATGCAACAGCGGAAGCTCTTAATATTCACCTGAGAATAAACATGCTTTAAACGTCAACAAAAATGTTGGTGAGTTATAGGTTTAACCTATATATATCAAATCGTAACAATAGACCACAAGATTTCATATTTCAATACACATCCCATACATAGAGATAAAAATCATTCATATGGTGAACACCTGGTAACCGACAATAACAAGATGCATATATAAGAATATCCCCATCATTCCGGGACACCCTTCGGATATGATATAAATTTCGAAGTACTAAAGCATCCGGTACTTTGGATGGGGTTTGTTAGGCCCAATAGATCTATCTTTAGGATTCGCGTCAATTAGGGTGTCTGTTCCCTAATTCTTAGATTACCAGACTTAATAAAAAGGGGCATATTCGATTTCGATAATTCAACCATAGAATGTAGTTTCACGTACTTGTGTCTATTTTGTAAATCATTTATAAAACCTGCATGTATTCTCATCCCAAAAATATTAGATTTTAAAAGTGGGACTATAACTCACTTTCACAGATTTTTACTTCGTCGGGAAGTAAGACTTGGCCACTGTTGATTCACGAACCTATAACAATATATACATATATATTAAAGTATGTTCAAAATATATTTACAACACTTTTAATATATTTTGATGTTTTAAGTTTATTAAGTCAGCTGTCCTCGTTAGTAACCTATAACTAGTTGTCCACAGTTAGATGTACAGAAATAAATCGATAAATATTATCTTGAATCAATCCACGACCCAGTGTATACGTATCTCAGTATTGATCACAACTCAAACTATATATATTTTGGAATCAACCTCAACCCTGTATAGCTAACTCCAACATTCACATATAGAGTGTCTATGGTTGTTCCGAAATATATATAGATGTGTCGACATGATAGGTCGAAACATTGTATACGTGTCTATGGTATCTCAAGATTACATAATATACAATACAAGTTGATTAAGTTATGGTTGGAATAGATTTGTTACCAATTTTCACGTAGCTAAAATGAGAAAAATTATCCAATCTTCTTTTACCCATAACTTCTTCATTTTAAATCCGTTTTGAGTGAATCAAATTGCTATGGTTTCATATTGAACTCTATTTTATGAATCTAAACAGAAAAAGTATAGGTTTATAGTCGGAAAAATAAGTTACAAGTCGTTTTTGTAAAGGTAGTCATTTCAGTCGAAAGAACGACGTCTAGATGACCATTTTAGAAAACATACTTCCACTTTGAGTTTAACCATAATTTTTGGATATAGTTTCATGTTCATAATAAAAATCATTTTCTCAGAATAACAACTTTTAAATCAAAGTTTATCATAGTTTTTAATTAACTAACCCAAAACAGCCCGCGGTGTTACTACGACGGCGTAAATCCGGTTTTACGGTGTTTTTCGTGTTTCCAGGTTTTAAATCATTAAGTTAGCATATCATATAGATATAGAACATGTGTTTAGTTGATTTTAAAAGTCAAGTTAGAAGGATTAACTTTTGTTTGCGAACAAGTTTAGAATTAACTAAACTATGTTCTAGTGATTACAAGTTTAAACCTTCGAATAAGATAGCTTTATATGTATGAATCGAATGATGTTATGAACATCATTACTACCTTAAGTTCCTTGGATGAACCTACTGGAAAAGAGAAAAATGGATCTAGCTTCAATGGATCCTTGGATGGCTCAAAGTTCATGAAGCAAAATCATGACACGAAAACAAGTTCAAGTAAGATCATCACTTGAAATAAGATTGTTATAGTTATAGAAATTGAACCAAAGTTTGAATATGATTATTACCTTGTATTAGAATGATAACCTACTGTAATAAACAAAGATTTCTTGAGGTTGGATGATCACCTTACAAGATTGGAAGTGAGCTAGCAAACTTGAAAGTATTCTTGATTTTATGAAACTAGAACTTTTGGAATTTATGAAGAACACTTAGAACTTGAAGATAGAACTTGAGAGAGTTCAATTAGATGAAGAAAATTGAAGAATGAAAGTGTTTGTAGGTGTTTTTGGTCGTTGGTGTATGGATTAGATATAAAGGATATGTAATTTTGTTTTCATGTAAATAAGTCATGAATGATTACTCATATTTTTGTAATCTTATGAGATATTTCATGCTAGTTGCCAAATGATGGTTCCCACATGTGTTAGGTGACTCACATGGGCTGCTAAGAGCTGATCATTGGAGTGTATATACCAATAGTACATACATCTAAAAGCTGTGTATTGTACGAGTACGAATACGGGTGCATACGAGTAGAATTGTTGATGAAACTGAACGAGAATGTAATTGTAAGCATTTTTGTTAAGTAGAAGTATTTTGATAAGTGTATTGAAGTCTTTCAAAAGTGTATAAATACATATTAAAACACTACATGTATATGCATTTTAACTGAGTCGTTAAGTCATCGTTAGTCGTTACATGTAAGTGTTGTTTTGAAACCTTTAGGTTAACGATCTTGTTAAATGTTGTTAACCCAATGTTTATAATATCAAAAGAGATTTTAAATTATTATATTATCATGATATTATGATGTACGAATAACTCTTAATATGATATATATACATTAAATGTCGTTACAACGATAAACGTTACATATATGTCTCGTTTCAAAATCATTAAGTTAGTAGTCTTGTTTTTACATATGTAGTTCATTGTTAATATAATTAATGATATGTTTACTTATCATAATATCATGTTAACTATATATATAACCATATATATGTCATCATATAGTTTTTTTACAAGTTTTAACGTTCGTGAATCACCGGTCAACTTGGGTGGTCAATTGTCTATATGAAACCTATTTCAATTAATCAAGTCTTAACAAGTTTGATTGCTTAACATGTTGGAAACATTTAATCATGTAAACATCAATCTCAATTAATATATATAAACATGGAAAAGTTCGGGTCACTACAGTACCTACCCGTTAAATAAATTTCGTCCCGAAATTTTAAGCTGTTGAAGGTGTTGACGAATCTTCTGGAAATAGATGCGGGTATTTCTTCTTCATCTGATCTTCACGCTCCCAGGTGAACTCGGGTCCTCTACGAGCATTCCATCGAACCTTAACAATTGGTATCTTGTTTTGCTTAAGTCTTTTAACCTCACGATCCATTATTTCGACGGGTTCTTCGATGAATTGGAGTTTTTCGTTGATTTGGATTTCATCTAACGGAATAGTGAGATCTTCTTTAGCAAAACATTTCTTCAAATTCGAGACGTGGAAAGTGTTATGTACAGCTGCGAGTTGTTGAGGTAACTCAAGTCGGTAAGCTACTGGTCCGACACGATCAGTAATCTTGAATGGTCCAATATACCTTGGATTTAATTTCCCTCGTTTACCAAATCGAACAACGCCTTTCCAAGGTGCAACTTTAAGCATGACCATCTCTCCAATTTCAAATTCTATATCTTTTCTTTTAATGTCAGCGTAGCTCTTTTGTCGACTTTGGGCGGTTTTCAACCGTTGTTGAATTTGGATGATCTTCTCGGTAGTTTCTTGTATAATCTCCGGACCCGTAATCTGTCTATCCCCCACTTCACTCCAACAAATCGGAGACCTGCACTTTCTACCATAAAGTGCTTCAAATGGCGCCATCTCAATACTTGAATGGTAGCTGTTGTTGTAGGAAAATTCTGCTAATGGTAGATGTCGATCCCAACTGTTTCCGAAATCAATAACACATGCTCGTAGCATGTCTTCAAGCGTTTGTATCGTCCTTTCGCTCTGCCCATCAGTTTGTGGATGATAGGCAGTACTCATGTCTAGACGAGTTCCTAATGCTTGCTGTAATGTCTGCCAGAATCTTGAAATAAATCTGCCATCCCTATCAGAGATAATAGAGATTGGTATTCCATGTCTGGAGACGACTTCCTTCAAATACAGTCGTGCTAACTTCTCCATCTTGTCATCTTCTCTTATTGGTAGGAAGTGTGCTGATTTGGTAAGACGATCAACTATTACCCAAATAGTATCAAAACCACTTGCAGTCCTTGGCAATTTAGTGATGAAATCCATGGTAATGTTTTCCCATTTCCATTCCGGGATTTCGGGTTGTTGAAGTAGACCTGATGGTTTCTGATGCTCAGCTTTGACCTTAGAACACGTCAAACATTCTCCTACGTATTTAGCAACATCGGCTTTCATACCCGGCCACCAAAAATGTTTCTTGAGATCCTTGTACATCTTCCCCGTTCCAGGATGTATTGAGTATCTGGTTTTATGAGCTTCTCTAAGTACCATTTCTCTCATATCTCCAAATTTTGGTACCCAAATCCTTTCAGCCCTATACCGGGTTCCGTCTTCCCGAATATTAAGATGCTTCTCCGATCCTTTGGGTATTTCATCCTTTAAATTTCCCTCTTTTAAAACTCCTTGTTGCGCCTCCTTTATTTGAGTAGTAATGTTATTATGAATCATTATATTCATAGATTTTACTCGAATGGGTTCTCTATCCTTCCTGCTCAAGGCATCGGCTACCACATTTGCCTTCCCCGGGTGGTAACGAATCTCAAAATCGTAATCATTCAATAATTCAATCCACCTACGCTGCCTCATATTCAGTTGTTTCTGATTAAATATGTGTTGAAGACTTTTGTGGTCGGTATATATAATACTTTTGACCCCATATAAGTAGTGCCTCCAAGTCTTTAATGCAAAAACAACCGCGCCTAATTCCAAATCATGCGTCGTATAATTTTGTTCGTGAATCTTCAATTGTCTAGACGCATAAGCAATCACCTTCGTTCGTTGCATTAATACACAACCGAGACCTTGCTTTGATGCGTCACAATAAATCACAAAATCATCATTCCCTTCAGGCAATGACAATATAGGTGCCGTAGTTAGCTTTTTCTTCAATAACTGAAACGCTTTCTCTTGTTCATCATTCCATTCAAATTTCTTCCCTTTATGCGTTAATGCAGTCAAGGGTTTTGCTATTCTGGAAAAGTCTTGGATGAACCTTCTGTAGTAACCAGCTAGTCCTAAAAACTGGCGTATGTGTTTCGGAGTTTTCGGGGTTTCCCACTTTTCAACAGTTTCTATCTTTGCCGGATCCACCTTAATACCTTCTTTGTTCACTATGTGACCGAGGAATTGAACTTCTTCCAACCAAAATGCACACTTTGAAAACTTAGCGTACAATTCTTCCTTCCTCAATACTTCTAACACCTTTCTCAAATGTTCACCGTGTTCTTGGTCATTCTTTGAGTAAATAAGTATGTCATCAATGAAAACAATGACAAACTTGTCAAGGTATGGTCCACACACTCGGTTCATAAGGTCCATGAACACAGCTGGTGCATTAGTTAAACCAAACGGCATGACCATAAACTCGTAATGACCGTAATGTGTTCTGAAAGCAGTCTTTGGAATATCATCTTCTTTCACCCGCATTTGATGATACCCGGAACGTAAGTCAATCTTTGAATAAACAGACGAGCCTTGTAGTTGATCAAATAAGTCGTCGATTCTCGGTAGTGGGTAGCGGTTCTTGATGGTAAGTTTGTTCAACTCTCGGTAGTCGATACACAACCTGAATGTACCATCTTTCTTCTTGACAAACAAAACAGGAGCTCCCCACGGTGATGTGCTTGGTCGAATGAAACCACGCTCTAAAAGTTCTTGTAATTGGCTTTGCAGTTCTTTCATCTCGCTGGGTGCTAGTCTGTAAGGAGCACGAGCTATTGGTGCAGCTCCTGGTACAAGATCTATTTGAAATTCAACGGATCGATGTGGGGGTAATCCCGGTAATTCTTTCGGAAATACATCGGGAAATTCTTTTGCAATGGGAACATCATTGATGCTCTTTTCTTCAGTTTGTACTTTCTCGACGTGTGCTAGAACAGCATAGCAACCTTTTCTTATTAGTTTTTGTGCCTTCAAATTACTAATAAGATGTAGCTTCGTGTTGCCCTTTTCTCCGTACACCATTAAGGGTTTTCCTTTTTCTCGTATAATGCGAATTGCATTTTTGTAACAAACGATCTCCGCTTTCACTTCTTTCAACCAGTCCATACCGATTATCACATCAAAACTCCCTAACTCTACTGGTATCAAATCAATCTTAAATGTTTCGCTAACCAGTTTAATTTCTCGATTCCGACATATATTATCTGCTGAAATTAATTTACCATTTGCTAATTCGAGTAAAAATTTACTATCCAAAGGCGTCAATGGACAACTTAATTTAGCACAAAAATCTCTACTCATATAGCTTCTATCCGCACCCGAATCAAATAAAACGTAAGCAGATTTATTGTCAATAAGAAACGTACCCGTAACAAGCTCCGGGTCTTCCTGTGCCTCTACCGCATTAATATTGAAAACTCTTCCACGGCCTTGTCCATTCGTGTTCTCCTGGTTCGGGCAATTTCTAATAATGTGGCCTGGTTTTCCACATTTATAACAAACTACATTGGCATAACTTGCTCCGACACTACTTGCTCCGCCATTACTCGTTCCGACACCATTTGTTCCTTTCGTTCTATTAACCCCTGGTCCGTAGACCTCACACTTCGCCGCGCTATGACCATTTCTTTTACACTTGTTGCAAAATTTGGTGCAGAACCCCGAGTGATTCTTTTCACACCTTTGGCATAGTTGCTTCTGATTGTTGTTGTTGTTGCGGTTATTATTGTTGTTGGGATGATTGTTGTAGTTGCTGTTGTTGTTGTTGTTGTTGTTGGGCCGTTTGTTGTAGTTGCGATTGATGTTGCGATTGTTGGGATAATTGTTGCGATTATTGTTGTAATTGCTGTTGTTGTTGTATTGGTGATTCTTATCACCGTTTTCCTCCCACTTTCTTTTGACTTGCTTCACATTGGCCTCTTCAGCAGTCTGTTCTTTAATTCTTTCTTCAATCTGGTTCACTAGTTTGTGAGCCATTCTACATGCCTGTTGTATGGAGGCGGGCTCGTGTGAACTTATATCTTCTTGGATTCTTTCCGGTAATCCTTTCACAAACGCGTCGATCTTCTCTTCCTCATCTTCGAATGCTCCCGGACACAATAGGCACAATTCTGTGAATCGTCTTTCGTACGTGGTAATATCAAATCCTTGGGTTCGTAACCCTCTAAGTTCTGTCTTGAGCTTATTGACCTCGGTTCTGGGACGGTACTTCTCGTTCATCAAGTGCTTGAATGCTGACCACGGTAGTGCGTACGCATCATCTTGTCCCACTTGCTCTAGATAGGTATTCCACCATGTTAACGCAGAACCTGTGAAGGTATGCGTAGCGTACTTCACTTTGTCCTCTTCAGTACACTTACTTATGGCAAACACCGATTCAAACTTCTCGGTCCACCGTTTCAATCCGATCGGTCCTTCGGTTCCATCAAATTCCAAAGGTTTGCAGGCAGTGAATTCTTTGTAGGTGCATCCTACACGATTTCCTGTACTGCTAGATCCAAGGTTATGGTTGGTATGTAGCGCAGCCTGTACTGCGGCTATGTTTGAAGCTAGAAAAGTACGGAATTCCTCTTCATTCATATTCACGGTGTGTCGAGTAGTCGGTGCCATTTCCTTCAAAATAGTTAAATGGAACAAGTTAATCATACAGAATATTAAGAGTAGTTAATAGTATTTCGTAGCATAATATGAACTCATTTATAAAAGCTTTTTCTTCATATTAGCATTTTATAAGTTTAAATTCGGGTAGTACCTACCCGTTAAGTTCATACTTAGTAGCTAATATACAATTCAACTACTACAATTCTATATGAAAAACTGATTATAATAATATTTCGCGTTCAAACTTTTATACAATATTTTACAAACTTACAATACCGCTTATTTTACATAAAGCATGAAATATAGCACACAATAACTTTGATACAAGATAGTTGTGAAGACAATTCTAGCTAGTACACAAGTCGTTCAGCAAAGGCAATAAAGACACGTAATTCATACGTCCAGAAACAAGTCATGCATTCTGGTTTTACTAGGACTACTTCCCATCCTTGGTCTTGTGCAACATAACCGTTATGGCCGTTGATAAGACAGCGTGTTGTAACGTCATCAAAGGGACGAGGGTTACGTAATGTCCAACAGTCCCGTAATAATCTAAAAACCTCATTTCTTACCCCAATTACCGACTCCGTCACTTGTGGAAACGTTTTGTTTAATAGTTGTAGCCCGATGTTCTTGTTCTCACTTTGGTGAGAAGCGAACATTACTAATCCGTAAGCATAACATGCTTCTTTATGTTGCATGTTAGCCGCTTTTTCTAAATCACGAAGTCCAATATTCGGATATATTGAGTCAAAATAATTTCTTAACCCGTTGCGTAAAATAGCATTTGGGTTACCCGCAATATATGCGTCAAAGTAAACACATCGTAACTTATGGGTTTCCCAATGTGATATCCCCATCTTTCAAACGAAAGTCTCTTATAAACCAAGACATTCTTGGAACGTTCTTCGAATGTCTTACAAACTGATCTCGCCTTAAATAGTTGTGCCGAGGAATTCTGGCCGACTCTAGACAAGATTTCATCAATCATGTCTCCGGGTAGGTCTCTTAAAATATTGGGTTGTCTATCCATTTTGTGTTTTTAAACTGTAAAATAGACAAGAGTTAGATTCATAAAAAAAATACTTATTAATACAAGCAATTTTTACATATATCATAAAGCATAAGCACACTATATTACATATATTACACCACACGAATACAACTATCTTATTCCGACTCGCTCATTTCTTCTTCTTCGGTTTTGGTTCGTTTTGCCAAGTTTCTAGGGATATATGATGTTCCCCTAATACGAGCCGTCGTTATCCACATTGGTTTAGAAAAACCTGGTGGTTTAGAGGTTCCCGGGTCATTGTTACAACTTAAGGACTTTGAGGGTTGACGATACATATAAAGTTCATCGGGGTTGGAATTAGATTTCTCTATTTTTATGCCCTTTCCCTTATTATTTTCTTTTGCCTTTTTAAATTCAGTTGGGGTAATTTCTATAACATCATCGGAATTCTCATCGGAATCCGATTCATCGGAGAATTGGTAATCCTCCCAATATTTTGCTTCCTTGGCGGAAACACCATTGACCATAATTAACTTTGGTCGGTTGGTTGAGGATTTTCTTTTACTTAACCGTTTTATTATTTCTCCCACCGGTTCTATTTCTTCATCCGGTTCCGATTCTTCTTCCGGTTCCGATTCTTCTTCCAGTTCCGACTCTTCTTCCGGTTCCTCTTCGGGAACTTGTGAATCAGTCCACAAATCATTCCAATTTACATTTGACTCTTCATTATTATTAGGTGAGTCAATGGGACTTGTTCTAGAGGTAGACATCTATCACATAATATCAAACACGTTAAGAGATTAATATATCACATAATATTCATATGTCAAAAATATATAGTTTCCAACAAAAATGTTAAGCAATCATTTTTAAAGAAAACACGGTCGAAGTCCAGACTCACTAATGCATCCTAACAAACTCGATAAGACACACTAATGCAAATTTTCTGGTTCTCTAAGACCAACGCTCGGATACCAACTGAAATGTCCCGTTCTTATTGATTAAAAACGTTCCATATTAATTGATTTCGTTGCGAGGTTTTGACCTCTACATGAGACGTTTTTCAAAGACTGCATTCATTTTTAAAACAACCATAACCTTTATTTCATAAATAAAGGTTTAAAAAGCTTTACGTAGATTATCAAATAATGATAATCTAAAATATCCTGTTTACACACGACCATTACATAATGGTTTACAATACAAATATGTTACATCGAAATCAGTTTCTTGAATGCAGTTTTTACACAATATCATACAAACATGGACTCCAAATCTTGTCCTTATTTTAGTATGCAACAGCGGAAGCTCTTAATATTCACCTGAGAATAAACATGCTTTAAACGTCAACAAAAATGTTGGTGAGTTATAGGTTTAACCTATATATATCAAATCGTAACAATAGACCACAAGATTTCATATTTCAATACACATCCCATACATAGAGATAAAAATCATTCATATGGTGAACACCTGGTAACCGACAATAACAAGATGCATATATAAGAATATCCCCATCATTCCGGGACACCCTTCGGATATGATATAAATTTCGAAGTACTAAAGCATCCGGTACTTTGGATGGGGTTTGTTAGGCCCAATAGATCTATCTTTAGGATTCGCGTCAATTAGAGTGTCTGTTCCCTAATTCTTAGATTACCAGACTTAATAAAAAGGGGCATATTCGATTTCGATAATTCAACCATAGAATGTAGTTTCACGTACTTGTGTCTATTTTGTAAATCATTTATAAAACCTGCATGTATTCTCATCCCAAAAATATTAGATTTTAAAAGTGGGACTATAACTCACTTTCACAGATTTTTACTTCGTCGGGAAGTAAGACTTGGCCACTGTTGATTCACGAACCTATAACAATATATACATATATATTAAAGTATGTTCAAAATATATTTACAACACTTTTAATATATTTTGATGTTTTAAGTTTATTAAGTCAGCTGTCCTCGTTAGTAACCTATAACTAGTTGTCCACAGTTAGATGTACAGAAATAAATCGATAAATATTATCTTGAATCAATCCACGACCCAGTGTATACGTATCTCAGTATTGATCACAACTCAAACTATATATATTTTGGAATCAACCTCAACCCTGTATAGCTAACTCCAACATTCACATATAGAGTGTCTATGGTTGTTCCGAAATATATATAGATGTGTCGACATGATAGGTCGAAACATTGTATACGTGTCTATGGTATCTCAAGATTACATAATATACAATACAAGTTGATTAAGTTATGGTTGGAATAGATTTGTTACCAATTTTCACGTAGCTAAAATGAGAAAAATTATCCAATCTTCTTTTACCCATAACTTCTTCATTTTAAATCCGTTTTGAGTGAATCAAATTGCTATGGTTTCATATTGAACTCTATTTTATGAATCTAAACAGAAAAAGTATACGTTTATAGTCGGAAAAATAAGTTACAAGTCGTTTTTGTAAAGGTAGTCATTTCAGTCGAAAGAACGACGTCTAGATGACCATTTTAGAAAACATACTTCCACTTTGAGTTTAACCATAATTTTTGGATATAGTTTCATGTTCATAATAAAAATCATTTTCTCAGAATAACAACTTTTAAATCAAAGTTTATCATAGTTTTTAATTAACTAACCCAAAACAGCCCGCGGTGTTACTACGACGGCGTAAATCCGGTTTTACGGTGTTTTTCGTGTTTCCAGGTTTTAAATCATTAAGTTAGCATATCATATAGATATAGAACATGTGTTTAGTTGATTTTAAAAGTCAAGTTAGAAGGATTAACTTTTGTTTGCGAACAAGTTTAGAATTAACTAAACTATGTTCTAGTGATTACAAGTTTAAACCTTCGAATAAGATAGCTTTATATGTATGAATCGAATGATGTTATGAACATCATTACTACCTTAAGTTCCTTGGATGAACCTACTGGAAAAGAGAAAAATGGATCTAGCTTCAATGGATCCTTGGATGGCTCAAAGTTCATGAAGCAAAATCATGACACGAAAACAAGTTCAAGTAAGATCATCACTTGAAATAAGATTGTTAGAGTTATAGAAATTGAACCAAAGTTTGAATATGATTATTACCTTGTATTAGAATGATAACCTACTGTAATAAACAAAGATTTCTTGAGGTTGGATGATCACCTTACAAGATTGGAAGTGAGCTAGCAAACTTGAAAGTATTCTTGATTTTATGAAACTAGAACTTTTGGAATTTATGAAGAACACTTAGAACTTGAAGATAGAACTTGAGAGAGTTCAATTAGATGAAGAAAATTGAAGAATGAAAGTGTTTGTAGGTGTTTTTGGTCGTTGGTGTATGGATTAGATATAAAGGATATGTAATTTTGTTTTCATGTAAATAAGTCATGAATGATTACTCATATTTTTGTAATCTTATGAGATATTTCATGCTAGTTTCCAAATGATGGTTCCCACATGTGTTAGGTGACTCACATGGGCTGCTAAGAGCTGATCATTGGAGTGTATATACCAATAGTACATACATCTAAAAGCTGTGTATTGTACGAGTACGAATACGGGTGCATACGAGTAGAATTGTTGATGAAACTGAACGAGAATGTAATTGTAAGCATTTTTGTTAAGTAGAAGTATTTTGATAAGTGTATTGAAGTCTTTCAAAAGTGTATAAATACATATTAAAACACTACATGTATATACATTTTAACTGAGTCGTTAAGTCATCGTTAGTCGTTACATGTAAGTGTTGTTTTGAAACCTTTAGGTTAACGATCTTGTTAAATGTTGTTAACCCAATGTTTATAATATCAAAAGAGATTTTAAATTATTATATTATCATGATATTATGATGTACGAATATCTCTTAATATGATATATATACATTAAATGTCGTTACAACGATAAACGTTACATATATGTCTCGTTTCAAAATCATTAAGTTAGTAGTCTTGTTTTTACATATGTAGTTCATTGTTAATATAATTAATGATATGTTTACTTATCATAATATCATGTTAACTATATATATAACCATATATATGTCATCATATAGTTTTTTTACAAGTTTTAACGTTCGTGAATCACCGGTCAACTTGGGTGGTCAATTGTCTATATGAAACCTATTTCAATTAATCAAGTCTTAACAAGTTTGATTGCTTAACATGTTGGAAACATTTAATCATGTAAACATCAATCTCAATTAATATATATAAACATGGAAAAGTTCGGGTCACTACACATCATTCAGCGGAACAAAAGGACCAGTCGGTTTAACCCGATGGTTAGAAAAGCTGGAGTCCGTATTTAAAATCAGTGGATGTGTGGAAGGGGATAGGACAAAGTATGCTTCATGCACATTACAGGACGGTGCACTTACATGGTGGAAAAATTATGTAAAAGCTGTAGGGGCGATGAAGCATATGATACTCCTTGAGAAGAGTTGAAAAATATGCTAATCAACGAATATTGCCCAAGGAACGAGGTTAAAAAAAATGGAAGCCGAGTTACGAAATTTGAAAGTTGTCAGAACGGAACTTACCAACTATAACAGACGGTTCATGGAATTAGCCTTGTTATGTCCTGAATTGATACCAACGGAAGAGCGAAAGATTGAATTGTACAAAGATGGTCTGCCAAAAACCATCAAGGCCAATGTTACAGCATCCAAACCCAAGACAATTCATGAAGCTATCACCATGGCAAATGAGATAATGGATCAGGTCATCCTGGATAAGAACGCATCAAATACCGATGCCAAGGTATCAGATAACAAAAGAAAGTGGGATGGAAACTGTGATCGAGGTCACCAACAACAATCTCTCAAGAAACAAGAAACCACGCAAGGTGCGGGCAGTGGTTCAAGCTCAGGTTACAAAGGACGAAATCCCTTATGTAACAGATACCACAAACATCACTCTGGTTTTTGCAATGTGGTGTGCAACAATTGTAACCCAAGGGGTCATCTTGCTGAAGATTGTAGGGTTTCCGTTACAAATAAAAATGGCACCAAGACTCCTGCCACCAATGCAAATAGAACTGACCTGGCCACTATTACTTATTATGGGTGTGGGAAGCAAGGTCATATTAAGAGTCAGTACCCGAATACAGAGAAGAATAACAAACCTGCACGTGGAAGAGCATTTAATATTAATGCTAGAGATGCGTGTGAAGACCCGGAGCTTGTTACGGGTACGTTTACCATTAATAACTTATCAGCATCTATTATATTTGATACTGGTTTCGATAGAAGTTACATGTGTATAGACTTTTACGCTAAATTGAATTGTTCATTGATATCGAGCAAAAAGTCACATTTTAATCCATAAATTAAGCCCCAAAACAATAAAGATTTAAACTTTGTCGGCAAAATTATCACTTTTTCAGTGGATTTTGTAGATTAAGTAATTACGAAGGCGATGCTAAAAGAATCAAGTAAAACGGAGCTAAAACGAAGATTCGAGAGCGAAAACGGTGAAAGACAAGAAATCAAGTTACGATCCAGTGAATCAAGGCTGACCAGGCCCAAAAATGGCCTGCCATACATCTTGCCAGTATGGAAAATGGCCTGCCAAATGGTCAGACAAACGGGCTCAAAAAACGGCTCGCCTTGCAAACGGCCTGCCAAATACGGCCTGCCAAACGGCTTGCCAGCCGTTTGCAGGCAAAAATTTAGTCTATTTAAAGGGCTCTCTCCATCCATTCCAACACACACTCAATTTGTAATTCATTTCATATTTTGAAGCTTTTATTTAGTTTTTAGTAGTAGTTAGCTTAGCTTTTATTTTCCGAAGGATATCCCGGCGAGTCCCTACGTTCTCGGGCATATTTCTTCGGCCTTTTCAGGTTTTTATCCGAAACGCTTGTCTTTTGTATTAAACATGTATTCTTACTTTTTATGTTTAATAATGCATTTCAATATTGTCATGATAGCTTAATTAATCTGTATGTTGCCATGATAGAAGTTTGGGTTAGCGTAATTATGTTAATTTACTACGATTACTGTTATAATGCTGAACTAGGAAGTCTGATAGATTTGTATGCTACCATTTTAAGGATTTACCAACCTAGGTTGTGATCAGGACTTGTCTACCTATATGAAATTAGCTACTTCATAGTATTAAGACCCCTGGTTATACTGTATCTGAAGATTCTATGAACTCGGTATGGCTGAAGTTCCCGAGAGGCATCTAATGCACATTTAGGACACAGAACTTAGGAATTGAGACATGAATGACCTAGTATGCCTATTGACTGTTCCAAAGAGACCTCCTAGGAGCTGTTAAGATCTAGTTAGTGCCTTTACTGTATGACCCAAGCATATTGCATGTTCTTGTCTGATTGTTGCCCTAGGTCTTAGTCATATCAACTGTTTAGGTACTCATTGGGTTTCTATCTGCTTTACTATCAATATATTAACTGTGATGCTGTATAATGTTTGAATTGTTGTGATCTTATTAGTATGATGGAATGGTTGTTAGTTTTCATTTAAGATTTTGCCAACTTAAATCGACGGATTCCTTCCATTTATGATCAGTGTTCAATCAACACGGCACGTTGTTATTCAGTTACCTAAACTGATAACGAGGGTTAGGATTAGAGCTTAACTCACTAACCAACATAGTACTTTACTAAGGATAACCTCCGAGGTATTGTTACCTTTCAATTATACGACCAAATGACATACTTCTCAATGCTCAAAGAGAACTCCGAGAGTTCATAGGCAAGTAGGTCTGTGTAATTGGCTCATCCAACCAGATCTACATCATTCCAAGCATAGTCTTAACATAAGCATAATTACCTTTCCCTAACCCAATACTGATATCTTGGTCAACATTTCCCTGATCTGCATACTCCGGATATCCTTCCACTTTATTTACTTTTCTGCATTAAGGACCTTTAGCTAAAATCAACTACTATCTCTTATCCAGGTAATTTAACTAAAAGACAATTATCCACTTGATCTTCAATTCGTTAATCAGCAAAAAAATACGACTGTTAACTTACACCTTCTACACCTTAGAAAGTAAAAGTAAATTTAGGCCCCGCAAAATATAAATAACAAAGACACTGTGTGCTACCGAATCGGACATCCTGCGACCTAACGACATCGCACAAATAAAACCGTCCGTTAGTGGCATATTAGTAGCTCTCTTTTTCTTGGCGCCGCTACCGGGGATCGAATACTTTGATCGAGAAAGATTTTAAACAGACAAAGTGTTGTTTGGTGGTGTCTAAGAAAGACAATTATACACGGACTTGGTTTTTGGATTTTCCGAACAGTCTCCAATTATATTGGAACAAAAAGGATCCTGCCTCTCCGTAGTCGGCCTGGCCACCTCGATACAAGTAATATGTGAGAAGTTCTATCAGTTAAGATATCCGATCTGGTTAGCGACCGAATTTCAAGAATAATTGTTTTTATTAAATTATCGATCCTTTTAGTAAATTAATATTTTCTAAAAGTTACTTTTAAGTCTTTTTAAATAGAAAATTTAAAAAAAAAATGGGAACAACAAGACACCCTTTCTTCTATGCATAATTCATGCTTAGAGGGAAGAGGAGGACTAATCACCTTAGGAACCGAAGGAATTCCTGAAATTAGTTCACACATGATTAAACTAGTCAGTATGATCTATAAATTTTAAGGATTACCGACTAACGATCTAAACTTTCATATAAACAAATTTATCAGTCTGGTTGACTCTTTTAAGAAGGACGAAAACGAGAAAAACATTTTGAAACTTCATCTTTTTCAATATTCACTTTCTGCACACGCTTAAGCATAGTTTGATGAACTTAACCCGAATTCAATCCATACATGGGAGGATTTAGCCACTAAATTTCTAAACAAATTTTATCCACCCTACCTGCAAATCTGTTTAAGAAATGACATCACAAACTTTTCTCAAAAAGAAAATGAGTCATTGTGTCTAGCATGGAATAGAGTAAAGATGATGCTTAAAAGATGTCTGAATCATTCGTTAAGTTGAGCAGACATAATCTATACGCTTTACAATGGTTTGACCAAGGATGATAAGTCTCTCCAAGACATGGCCTCGCAAGGCAATTTCATGTCCCGAACAGCAGACGAAGCATGGAATCTCTTGGACACAATAGCTGCACATCAGGAAGATTGGAACAATGAAGCTGCTGAGAAGGATGACATCTTCGCTCATACGGTAAAAATGCTAGAAACCAGGTTACAAGATCTCACCCTCACTCTTCAAAATTTACCAATTCCTAGAAACTCTGATGCAACTAGAACCAATCTAAGGTATCCTTACCCTAGATGGGCACACAAACAGCAAAATAGCTCGGATCATAATATAATCTTCCCGTTGCAAAAACCTACTCTCCACTCTAAGGAAATTTTAGTTGAATTTATGAAAAAGCAATACACGATAAACCTTCATCATAGAATGCCAGAATAAGTTTGACACTTTGATAAAGACTTTTGAAGAACTAATCACTAATTTTCAGCTTACGCTTAAATGATTAACCACTAAAGTTGACTTAGAGTGTAGTGAGTTTGATGCCCTAATAATTACTTGAGGAGGGAAGGAAACAACTGTCAATATACCCATACAAGATTTTTCCGATAAGGAACCTGTGTCAATTGACCCAGCTGTCAATCCACCGGAACCTATCTCTCCTAAGACCCCGAAAATTATTCCGCGCGCCCGCATAACTTTCCCAGGTAGGCTTAGGAAGGAAAAACAAGAAGCGCAATTCGCTAAGTATTGGGATATTATTAAGAATTTGCATTTGAATGTACGACTAGTAGATGCTTTAGTAGAGATGCGAAACTGCGCTAAATTTTTCAAAGAACTGCTTTCAAACAAAGAGAGATTAAGAGGGATAGTTAGCTTGCCCTTAAGTGAAGAATGCTCGTTAGTATTACAACATGGAATTCCCCAAGTTAGGAGATACAGGAAGATTTACGGTACCTTGCTACCTGCAAGATGTACAAATTAGCAATGCGTTAGCAGACTTAGGATCCAGTGTAAACCTAATGCCCTATTCATTATTCAAAAAGCTAGGATTAAACGACTTAAGGCTCACCAGAATGACTATCCAACTCGCGGACAGATCAGTAAAGATTCCTCGGGGAATAGCTGAAGATGTCCTAGTTAGAGTGGATAAGTTCTCGTTTTCCATTGATTTTGTCATTATGGATATTGAGGAAGACACGAAGGTCCCACTCATTCTTGGCAGACCATTCCTGAATACTGCCAAGGCCGTAATTGATGTTCACGAGAAATCATTAAAGTTAATGGTTGGAGGAGAAGAAATCACATTCAATGTTGATCGCCTTATGAACCATCCTAAGGAAGAAGATATGAATCTCTCTGATTCTTTTCAAGAACTCGTCAACGAATACCTGGAAGAGACTATGGCTATATGTAGTCAAGATCAAATTTCTAAGGATATGTTCTTTACACTTCCTGAAGGAAATCTTAACAACCATTGAGCCATAAACCTTAGTCAACACATGTCTCCCCTCTCTCAAAGTAACTTTCTTGGCAAGACTATTCAAATAGCACTGCTAGGACAAGGCATTCCTTTACCTCTACTAAGGAGAAGACTGAATAAAGAAAAAGATTTCATTCCGGTATATCAGGAACCCCAGTTAAGGGAGGACTGTGAGGAGTTTCCCGAACCAACCTTCGAAACTAAAGAAGACGTTTCTGAAGAGGAAGCATTAAGAAGGACGATTTCCATAAATGAAGAATAGATAACATCAGTGATCGCTACTGAAGAATCAGAATTCCAGGAGAAGTATGACTCGTTAGACCAAAAAGAAATAGCTAGGATGAAGCCATCTATCGAGGAACCTCCGGAATTGGAATTGAAGAAGTTACCCGACAATCTGGAGTATGCATTCTTAGAAGGAGAATCGCAACTCCCTGTAATCATCTCGAAAGACCTCACGCCACAAGAAAAGGCGAAATTGATTCAAGTTTTGAAATCACATAAGAAGGCAATTGCTTGGAAGATCTCGGACATCAAAGGGATCAACCCCAACTATTGCACCCACAAGATCTTCATGGAAGATGATTTCAAACCTTCCGTTCAGAGGCACAGAAGGGTCAACCCTATGATTCAAGAAGTCTTCAAGAAAGAAGTAATCAAACTTCTGGACGCCGGTATGATCTATCCCATCTCTGATTCGCCATGGGTTAGTCCTGTTCAAGTGGTACCCAAAAAGGGAGGGACAACCGTAATTCAAAATGAGAATAATGAACTTATTCCAACTCGGGAAGTCACCGGTTGGAGGGTTTGCATAGATTATCATAAACTAAACGATGCAACCCGGAAGGATCATTTTTCATTACCTTTCATCGATCAAATATTGGAACGTCTATCAGGAAATGAATACTACTATTTCCTTGACGGTTTTTCCGGCAACTTTCAAATCCCCCTCGATCCAAAGGACCAAGAGAAAACAACCTGTCCTTATGGAACATTTGCTTATCGACGTATGCCCTTTGGGTTATGCAATGCACCAGCCACATTCCAGTGATGCATGGTGGCAATATTCCACGACATGATTGAACGTTGTATGGAAGTCTTCATGGACAACTTCTCAGTCTTTGGTAGTACCTTTAATTCATGCCTTTCAAACCTTGACAAGATGCTCACCCGGTGTGAAGAGTCAAATTTAGTTCTGAATTGGGAAAAATGTCACTTCATGGTAAAAGAAGGGATAGTTTTAGGACATAAGATTTCAATAGCAGGAATAGAAGTTGATAAGGCTATGATTGAGACCATTACTAAGCTTCCAGAACCTACCACAGTAAGAGCGGTAAGGAGTTTCCTAGGACACACTGGTTTCTAACGACGCTTCATTAAGGATTTTTCAAAGGTTACACGACCTCTCACTCATCTCCTAGGAAAGGAAGTCCCGTTTGTCTTCGATGAAGAATTTTGAAAAGCATTCAACTATCTGAAAGAACAACTAACACATGTGTCCATCATGATAGCTCCTGATTGAAGTCTACCCTTTGAAATCATGTGTGATGCGAGTGATTTCACAGTTGGGTCTGTGCTTGGACAACGGGTAGATAAGCATTTTCATCTAATCTATTACGCAAGCAAAACCTTAACCGGAGCTCAAGAGAATTACACTACCATAGAAAAGGAGCTGTTAGACGTAGTATTTGCCTTCGACAAATTCTGTTCCTATCTCATCCTGTCCAAAACTACAGTCTATACAGATCATTCAGCCCTCAAATATCTATTCACTAAACAAGATGCGAAACCAAGACTCCTACGATGGATCTTACTCCTTCAGGAATTTGATATTGAGATTAAAGATAAGAAAGGAGCGGAGAACGTCGCAGCAGACCATCTTAGTCGTTTGGAGAATCCAACGATGGAAAAACTTGATAAACAAGATATCAAAGATAAATTTTCGGAAGAACAACTTATGAGTTTAGGACAAACTCTCATAGGATCACAATTTACTACCACTCCTTGGTATGCCGACATGGCCAACTACCTATTTTCTGACATAGTACAAAAGGGAATAAGTACCTCCCGAAGAAGGAAGTTCTTCAGGATGCCAAGTACTACTACTGGGAAGATCCTTACCAGTTTAGAATTTGCCCTGATCAGAATCAGGAGGTGTGTAGATGAAAAGCAAGCAGCAGGGATTCTTCACCAATGTCACCATGGACCAACTGGAGGTCATCATGGAGCAAATTTAACCGCGATAAAAGTCTACGAATCAGGATTCTATTGGTTGTCTATATTCCGAGATGCGTAAGAGCTTGTAAAGCGTTGCGACGCATGCCAAAGGCAAGGTATTATCTCTATGAAGAATGAGATGCCTCAGACCAATATCCAAGCTTGCGAGATCTTCGATATATAGGGATTAGACTTCATGGGCCCATTCCCAAATTCTATCGAAAAAGAATATGTCCTCGTAGCAGTAGATTACGTCTCTAGATGGGTCAAAACCCAAGCATTTCCAACTAATGAAGCCAAATTCGTCACCAACTTCCTGAAGAGAGTCTTCTGCAGATTTGGAGCTCCCCGTGCTATAATAAGTGATAGAGGCACACACTTCTGTAATACTCAATTTATGAAGGTGATGCAACAATAAGGAGTTACCCACAAAATGTCCACTTCCTATCATCCGCAGACCAACGGACAAGCAGAGGTCACGAATAGAGCACTCAAAAGAATCTTAGAATGAACTGTCGGCCATCATGGAAATAAATGGGCCGAGAAGCTAGATGATGCTCTGTGGGCATTCCGGACTGCTTACAAGAATCCTCTAGGAACTACACCCTACCACATGATCTATGGAAAAGCCTGTCACCTTCCGCTGGAACTTGAATATAAAGTTCTCTAGGCGCTGAAGACCTGCAACCTCGATCCCTCAGTTACAGAAAAACATAGGAAAATGCAAATGAACGAACTCGCCGAATTGAGAGACCAAGCATATGAAACGTCATACATCTAAAAGGAATGAACGAAGCTTACGCATGATGCAAAATTGATTCCTACAAAGTTCGCCCCTGGAGATAAAGTTCTTCTCTTCAATTCTCGGTTCAAAAAGTTCGCAGAAAAATTTAGATCAAGATGGAGTGGCCCATACAAAGTTGTACATGCTTTTCCAAACGGAGCCGTGGAATTGGAAGGACCTACTGGTAACTTCAAGGTCAACGGTCACTGGTTAAAAGCTTATCTAGAAGACCATGAGGAGGAGCACCTCTTCCCCTTTGATCCATTCTGAAGATCTGACAAGGAAAAGTCGAGCTGTAACGACTTGATAAACAAAGCACTCTTGGGAGGCAGCCCTTGCTTATCCTTTTACTCTTATTTATTTTTATTTCAATTATTTTCAGTCTTAAGATATTATCTCTGTGTACTAACAACTAAGCGCCATACTTGCGCTTAGTACTTACAAGCTTGTTGAATGTGTTCAGGCAAAATGCCAAGTTCAGTAGCTTCAGCTTACATCTCAGTTCGCAGGAGGAGGACTCCTAGAGTTTACTCATCCGAAAGCAGTGCTGATCAGAACAGGCCATCAACAGCGAAATTAGGCCCAAGGCGATTGATATTGGAGAGCGTTGAGGAGGATATCGGCACAGCATCGCCAGCTCCTCTGTTCGACGATCTAGATGTTTAGCCAGGAGACCAGCCGAGCACACACAGTTTCCACAGAGATGCATGAGCCACAGACAGTGATACACTATGGAGCCACCTTATGTGACCCTGATGTTGCATAGGCACTACTCAGAGATCAGCAGAGACTCTACAGAGCTCTGAGAGCATACCTCCAGCAGGAGGGGATGCTGCACAGTACTCTGGGCTCGTCTTCATTTAGGCTAGCGCGCCGTGTTCAGCCGACACGACAAGCTACGCCCAGGCATTCCACACCGGCCTCAGTTCACTCAGTTGCCTATGCTCCCATGCCTGCACATGCTACTCCTATTCCTATCACACCGCCTGCTCCAGTCACCAAGCTAGTTCCAGTCACTGAGTAACTTGAGGGTTCTCACCTAGTCACTATTCCCATTTCAGTTGAGCTGCCAATGGCCCAGGCATTTGAGATCACTAGGAGCATACCTGAAGAGGAGCCTTTCCCGAGCTTATCCCACCTGGAGTTGCCGTTAGACTTATGTCTGGATTCACTACTAGGCCCTGAGTTGAATATAGGGCAACCTCTCGAGTACTTGCCGACACTAGAGGATGATAATGTGATCTTTGGATACTTCGCAGAGCCGACTCAGCACATTGGCCTGGATAGTATCCCATTGACTACTTTATCTTTATTTTGAAATTTCCCGTTCATATCGATTATAAACGTTTCATATTAATTGGTTTCGTTGTGAAGTTTTGACCTCTATATGAGACGTTTTTCAAAGACTACATTCGATTTTTAAAACAACCATAACCTTTACTTTATCGATAAAGGTTTAAAAGACATCGCGTAGATTACCAAATAATGGTAATATAAAGTACAACATTTACATACGACCATTACATAATGGGTTACGATAATATATTACAACAATTTATTTTTCGAATGCAGTTTTTCTTTAAACATTATCATACAAGCATGCTGACTCCAAATCTTGTCCTTAATTTAGCATGCAACAGCGGAAGCTCTTAATAATCACCTGAGAATAAATATTATAAAACGCCAACAAAAATGTTGGTGAGTTATAGGTTTAGCCTATTTGTATATCAATTTGAAATAATAGACCACAAGATTTCACTTTTCATAAACATCCATCTCATATCAGGCATTTCGCAAACTGCATAGAGATAAAAATCGTTCATATGGTGAACACCTGGTAACCGACATTAACAAGATGCATATAGAATATCCCCATCATTCTGGGACACCCACCGGACATGATAAATTCGAAGTACTAAAACATTCCAAATTCCAGAATGGGGGTTGTTAGTTCCCGTAGATCTACCTTTAGGATTTGCGTCAATTAGGGGCCAGTTCCCTAATTCTTAGGCTACCAAGCTAAAAAGGGCATATTCGATTTCAATCACTCAACCATAAAATGTAGTTTCACGTACTTGTGTCTATTTTGTAAAACATTTATAAAACTGCATGTATTCTCATCCCAAAAATATTAGATATTAAAAGTGGGACTATAACTCACTTTCACATATTTTTACTTCGTCGGAATTTAAGACTTGGCCACGGATCGATTCACGAACCTATAACAAATATATACATATATATCAAAGTATGATCGACATATATTCACAACATTTTTATTACGTTTTAATGATTTAAGTTTATTAAATTAGCGGTCCAACATTAGTAATCTACAACTAGTTGTCCATAGTTAGATGTGCAGAAATAAATCAATATATATTATCTCGAATCAATCCACGACCCAGTGTGCACAAGTCTCAGACTCGATCACAACTCAAAGTATATATATTATTTTGGAATCAACCTCCACCCTGTATAGCTAACTCAAGAATTACTGCATATAGAGTGTTTATGGTTGTTCCAAATAATATATATAGATGGATCGATATGATATGTCAAAACATTGTATACGTGTCTATGGTCTATCAAGGTTACATAATATGTTAGAGTACATGTATAATACAATATAAGTTAGTTAAGTTATGGTTAGAATAGATTTGTTACAAATTTTACATAGCTACTACAAGCAAAAATATCCAATTTTGTTTTACCCATAACTTCTTCATTTTAAATCCGTTTTGAGTGATTCAGGTTGCTATGGTTTCATAATGAACTGAAATTCATGAAACTAAACAGAAAAAGTATAAGTTTATAGTCAAAAATGCAGGTTACAAGTCATTTTTATAAGAGGTAGTCATATCAGTTGAAAGAACGACGTCTTGATGACCATTTTGAAAAACATACTTCCACTTTGAGTTTAACTATGATTTTTGGATATAGTTTCATGTTCATAAGAAAATTATTTTCCCATAAGGACAACTTTTAAATCAAAGTTTATCATAGTTTTTAATTATCTAACCCAAAACAACCCCCGGTTTTACTACGACGGCGTATGTCCGGTTTTTACAGTGTTCTTCGTGTTTTCAGGTTTTAAATCATTAAGTTAGCATATCATATAGATATAGAACATGTGTTTAGTTGATTTTAAAGGTCAAGTTAGAAGGATTAACTTTGTTTGCGAACAAGTTTAGAATTTACTAAACTATGTTCTAGTTATTGCAAGTTTAAATCTTCGAATACGATAGTTATATATATATGAATCGAATGATGTTATGAAGATCATTACTACCTCAAGTTTAGTAGGTAAACCTACTGGAAGTGACAAGAAATGATTTAGCTTCAAAGGATCTTGGACGGCTTGAAAGTTCTTGAAGTAGAATCATGACACGAAAACAAATTCAAGTAAGATTCCTACTTGAATTAAGATTGTTATAGTTATAGAAATTGAATCAAAGTTGAAATATGAGTATTACCTTGAATTAGAATAATAACCTACTGTAAATAACAGAGGTTTTTTGATCTTAGATGATTACTTAGAATGGATTAGAAAGCTTGAAAGTAGACTTGCAAACTTGAAAGTGTTCTTGAAGTTTACTTGAGTAGTTGTTTTGAAAGTTGATCTAAGTTAGGATTTATGAACTAGATTAAGCTAGATTTGGTTGAAGATGATGAAGAACACTTAGAACACCAAGAAAGAACTTGAGAGAGATACGTTTGATGCATGAAAGTTGAAAAATGAAAGTGTTATGGTTGGTGAAGAAAAACGTGATCATACCCTTGAATATAAGGTTTCATTAGTTTGTATTTTTGTTAGATATTTCATGCTAGTTGCCAAATAATAGTTCTCACATATTTAGGTGACTCATTAAGGCTGCTAAGAGATGATCATTGAAGTGTGTATACCAATAGTATATACATATAGAAGTTGTGTATTGTACGAGTACAAATACGGATTGAATACGAGTAAATAGTGTTACTGTAGCAATAGTAGTTACTGTAGCAAATAGTATTTTTTATTGTAGCGAATAGCATTTTTACTGCAGCGAATAGTATTTTACTGTAGCAAAGCGAAAATTTACTGTAGCAAAATAGTATTTTTACTGTAGCGAATAGTATTTTACTATAGCAAATAGTATTTTACTGTAATGAATAGTATTTTACTGTAGCGAATAGTATTTTACTGTAGCAAAGCGAAAGTTACTATAGTAAATAGTGTTTTACTGTAGCAAATAGTATTTTTACTGTAGCAAATAGTGTTTTAGTAGTACATCTTTGATTTAATTGTATTTCTTATATATATATATATATATATATATATATATATATATATATAAAATAAAAACTTACATCATAAAAAATAAAACGATTATATAATTATCACAAGTTATGACGTTCGTGAATCATCAAACAAACGGAGTGGTCAATTGTCTACATAAACTCATTTCAATTAATCAAGTTTTAACAAGTTTGATTGCTTAACATGTTAGAAACATTTAATCATGCAAATATAGTTTTCATTTAATATATAATCATGGAAAATTTAGGGTCACTACATATTTTACTTTTAGTTTTATCTTTTTGAAGCATTGTACTGAAAAAGTTATATATATAGTGGAAATGCTACCTTTCTCCTTGTGTTCTTCATGCAGAAATATTATCAAAAAAGACTGGTAAGTAGGAGATTGACCGTAGGAAGGCCCAACACTAGGAAAGTAACATGACCATAGGGAAGTAATCCTTCTTCAAACCTATTTCGATTATAACACACTAAAATCTCTAAGTGTGGGGTAACCCCCGCGACTAACTTAGAATTTTAGAAATCAATGTCCTTAATTTATAAAGTATTAAAATATTCTTTCTAGAGAATATTAGGGACAATGTTCTTCGAAGTGTGGGGTAATGGGTAGAAGTTTTAAAGGTCGAAGTTTTAAAAGTCGAGTAACCATAAAACGCCAAGTTTTGAAAAATTCTTTTGTCCAAAAGTAATTAAGCAATGGATATTGGGTAATTTTGAAAAACTCTTACCTTGTTTTTGCCCAAAAGATCTAATAAAATTACTAGAAATCGGTTTTCGAAACATTTATTAGAACGGAACGATTAAGCTGAAACTTATGTAAAAAGGCTACACATGATCAAGCACGACCCCTACTCCCAAAAAGGTAAGGAATCTTGGACCCAAAGTATCTGTATGACCCATCAAATCTACAGTACTTTGTTATTTCAATTGATGAGCGTGCCGGTGTACGGTTCAAGTTAGAACTAAGTTCAGACATACGTTTCAAGACCAATGGTTAGTGAGTGCCATACGTGGTGCAGGTGCGATACACCTTCCGAAATCATTCTGAATAGGAAAGACAAAAAGCCATCCGTTTCCGTTTCCTCTCCACGCAATTTAAACCGACCAACTCACATAAAGAGTTGATGAATCATAAATATTCACCCCAAATTCACTCCCAAAATACACCATTTACCATTCACTCCCATTTCCATTCATCAAAAGATCCAGAGATTAATAAAGAGATTGATCGATCAAATTCGCTTCAAAAGCACTTGTTGAAAGATTCCGAACTCCTGATTATTCTTGATAGGTCAAAGACCTATTTTCAGTGGATTATCACTTCCTCTCTGGGCACCAGGAATAAAAGACAAACGTTATGATGAAAGGCATGCCGAAAAAAAATAATGATTATGAAAGAGCAAAGTCTCTGAGAGCAAAGTCTCTATTAATAAGGCAAAAAGAAACCCGAGAAGATGCCCTGAAGAAGAATGCTGGAAGAGCAAAAAAAAATTCTAGACAAGGTCTTAGCAAAATTCGCCTCTTCCGAAGAAAAAAAACTTTTACAGAATTCTAAGCCATTCTCTATCCAAAAACGGAAACTCTGAAGAATCAAAGTCTATCAATTCTCTTAAAAATCAAAAGATCTGGATACCTTTCATCGATCCATAAATTTCCAACCAAACCCTATAACCCATCTTCCTCTTGAAAGAATGCTTAGGAAGAAGATCAATGCCATCCTTACTTAACCGGTGGAGATATCGATGCTTTACCAAGCCTATGATGAGAGCTGTTACACGACTGGCTTCGGAGCGATAATACAATTAGAATAGCACACCCTAAACACTTGAGTGATATAAGTGATCCGCTAGTGATGAGCCTGATCATGTATACTCTACATCTGAGAGTTAGAAAGTACGCCTTTTTCACTCTGGATGCAATTGAAATCTAGCGACCAAATCATCGAAGCTCGAAACTTTTTCTAATACTTTCGAAAGATGTGCCGACTTCTGATGAAGGCATAATAAAAAGATCTATGGGTGGGGCAAGGGAGAATCTATTAGGAAGATCCTGATATTCCTTTTTGCTTGAGGACAAGCAAAGCCAAGTATGGGGTATTTGATATCGGGCAAAAAGTCACATTTTTATCCCTAAATTAAGCCCTAGAACAATAAATATTTAAACTTTGTCGGAAAAATTATCGCTTTTTTGGTTGATTTTGTAGATTAAGTAATTACGAAGGCGATGCAAAAATAATCAAGTAAAACGGAGCTAAAACGAAGATTCTAGAGCGAAAACGGTGAAAGACAAGAAATTAAGTTACGATCCAGTGATTCAAGGTTTACCAGGCCCAAAAACGGACTGCCATACGGCTTACCAAAGGGCTTGCCAGTATGGTAAACGGCCTGCCAAATGGTCAGACAAACGGGCTCGAAAAATGGCTTGCCTTGCAAACGGCCTGCCAAATACGGCCTACCAAACGGCTTGCCAGCCGTTTGTAGGAAAAAATTTAGTCTATTTAAAGGGCTCTCTCCATCCATTCCAACACACACTCAATTTGTAATTCATTTCATATTTTCAAGCTTTTAGTTAGTTTTTAGTAGTAGTTAGCTTAGCTTTTATTTTCCGGAGGATATCCCGGCGAGTCCCTGCGATCTCGGGCAGATTTCTTCGGCCTTTTCAGGTTTTTATCTGAAACGCTTGTCTTTTGTATTAAACATGTGTTCTTACTTTTTATGTTTAATAATGTGTTCCGATATTGCCATGATATCTTAATTAATCTGTATGTTGCCATGATAGAAGTTTGGGTTAGCGTAATTATGTTAATTTAGTACGATTACTGTTATAATGCTGAACTAGGAAGTCTGATAGATTTGTATGCTAGTATCTTAATTGACTAACCTAGGTTATGATCAGGACTTGTCCACCTATATGAAATTAGCTACTTCATAGTATTAAGACCCCTGGTTATACTGTATCTGAAGATTTTATGAACTCGGTATGGCTGGAGTTCCCGAGAGGCATCTAATGCACTTTTAGGACACGAAACTTAGGAATTGAGACATGAATGACCTAGTATGCCTATTGACTATTCTAAAGTGACCTCCTAGGAGCTGTTAAGATCTAGTTAGTGCCTTTACTGTATGACCCAAGCCTATTGCATGTTCTTGTCTGATTGTTGCCCTAGGTCTTAGTCATATCAACTGTTTAGGTACTCATTGGGTTTCTATCTGCTTTACTATCAATATATTAACTGTGTTGCTGTATAATGTTTGAATTGTTGTGATCTCATTAGTATGATTGAATGGTTGTTAGTTTTCATTTAAGATTTTGCCAACTTAAACCGACGGATTCCTTCCATTTATGATCAGTGTTCAATCAACACGGCACGTTGTTATTCAGTTACCTAAACTGATAACGAGGGTTAGGATTAGAGCTTAAATCACTAACCAACATAGTACTTTACTGAGGATAACCTCCGAGGTATTGTTACCTTTCAATTATACGACCAAGTGGCATACTTCTCGTTGCTCAAAGAGAACTCCGAGAGTTCAGAGACAAGTAGGTCTGTGTAATTGGCTCATCCAACCAGATCTACATCATTCCAAGCATAGTCTTAACATAAGCATAATTACCTTTCCCTAACCCTATACTGATATCTTGGTTAACATTTCCCTGATCTGCATACTCCGGATATCCTTCCACTTTATTTACTTTTCTGCATTAAGAACCTTTAGCTAAAATCAACTACTATCTCTTATCCAGGTAATTTAACTAACAGACAATTATCCACTTGATCTTCAATTCGTTAATCAGCAAAAAAATACGACACTATGTTAACTTACACCTTCTACACCTTAGAAAGTAAAAGTAAATTTAGGCCCCGCAAAATATATATAACAAAGACACTGTATGCTACCGAATCGAACATCCTGCGACCTAACGACACTGCACAAATAAACCCATCCATTAGTGGCATATCATTCGTCACTACCTCTAGATGCTAAGTACATGATTGAGTTAGCTAATGGTAAACTAATTAAAGCCGATAAAATTTGCCGTGATTGTAAAATAAATTTAGCCGGAGAAACGTTTAAAATTGATTTGATACCCGTAGAATTAGGAAGTTTTGATGTAATAGTCGGCATGGACTGGATGTCCAAAATAGGAGCTGAAGTTGTGTGTGCCAAGAAGGCAATTTGCATTCCTCGTAAGGATAAAATGTCAGTAATGATTTATGGAGAGAAGGGTAACTTAAAGCTAAAACTCATTAGCTGCTTGAAAGCCTAAAAGTGCTTGAAGAAAGGGTGTTATGCTATCTTAGCACATGTTAATAAAGTCGAAATGAAGGAGAAAGAGAAGAGCATTAACGATGTGCCTGTGGCAAGAGAATTCCCCGAAGTGTTTCCGGAAGAATTACCGGGATTACCTCCAAATAGATCTGTAGAATTTCAAATAGATCTAGTACCAGGAGCTGAACCGGTGGCTCGTGCTCCATACAGACTCGCACCATCTGAAATGAAAGAACTACAAAGTCAGTTACAAGAACTACTCGACCTTGGATTCATTCGACCGAGTACTTCACCATGGGGAGCTCCGATTTTATTCGTCAAGAAGAAAGATGGATCCTTCCGCATGTGTATAGATTACCGTGAACTAAACAAGTTAACTATCAAGAATCGGTACCCATTACCGAGAATTGATGACTTGTTTGATCAGCTGCAAGGATCACGTGTTTACTCCAAGATCGATCTAAGATTGGGTTATCATCAGTTACGAGTCAAAGAAGAAGATATTCTAAAAACCGCATTTCGGACACGCTATGGTCATTATGAATTTTTGGTCATGCCATTCGGGCTGACAAACGCACCAGCTGTATTCATGGACCTCATGAATCGGGTACGCAGTTCGTATTTGGATAAGTTTGTTATTGCCTTTATTGATGATATTCTTATTTATTCCAAAAATGAACAAGAACATGAGCAACATTTAAGGTTGGTGCTGGAACTGTTGAAGAAAGAACAGTTTTACGCAAAGTTTTCCAAGTGCGCCTTTTGGCTGAAGGAAGTTCAGTTCCTTGGTCACATTATCAGCAGTGAAGGAATTCAGGTTGATCCAACCAAGATTGAAGCCATTGAAAAGTGAGAGACCCCAAAGACTACAACGCAAATACGCCAATTTTTGGGTCTTGCTGGCTATTACAGAAGGTTTATTCAAGATTTTTCCTGGATAGCCAAACCATTGACATTATTAACACACAAAGGGAAGAAGTACGAATGGACTTCTGAGCAGGAAGCCACATTTCAATTATTGAAGAAGAAGTTGACTACATCGCCTATTCTATCGTTACCTGAAGGAAACGATGATTTTGTAATTTATTGTGACGCTTTGCGACAAGGTTTTGGTTGTGATTTTGTAATTTATTGTGACGCTTCGCGACAATGTTTTGGTTGTGTCCTCATGCAACGAAAGAAGGTTATTATATATGCATCCCGACAACTGAAGATTCATGAACAAAATTATACGACTCATGATCTAGAATTGGGAGCAGTGGTGTTTGCATTAAAGATTTGGAGACACTACTTGTACGGGGTTAAATGTACTGTGTATACCGATCATAAAAGCCTTCAACATATCTTCAACCAAAATCAACCGAACATGAGGCAACGTAGGTGGGTCGAGCTGATAAATGACTATGATTGTGAAATTCGCTATCATCCCGAGAAGGCAAATGTAGTAGCAGATGCTTTAAGCAGGAAGGAAAGAGAGCCGATTCGAGTACGAGCAATGAATATGAAGATTCGTACGAACCTCACTACCCAAATTAAGGAGGCTCAACAAGGAGCTCTTTCTGAAGAAAAATTTGGAAATGAGATGCTTAAAGGGTTAGATAAATAGCTTGTTACACGGGAAGACGGAACCCGATACTTCACTGGACGCATTTGGGTACCAAAGTTCTGGACGTATTTGGGTACCGAAGTTTAAAGGGTTAAGAAAATTGGTTTTGGATGAGGCATATAAGACGAGATACTCGATATATCCAGGAGCTAGAAAGATGTATTAAGATCTAATAGCACATTTTTGGTGGCCGAATTTGAAGGCTGACATTGCAACATACATTGGAGAATGTTTGACTTGCTCCAAAGTCAAGGCAGAACATCAGAAACCATCAGGTTTGCTTTAACAACCATAAATCCTGGAATGGAAATGGGAATGTGTTACTATGGATTTCATCACAAAGCTACCAAAGACTGCATGGGGTTATGACACCATTTGGGTAATTGTCGATCGTCTCACCAAATCTGCACATTACCTACCTATGAAGGAAATGGATAAGATAGAGAAATTGGTATGATTATACATGAAGGAAGTTTTTCAAGACATGGAGTACCTATCTCCATTATATCCGATCGTGACAGTAGGTTTACGTCAAGGTTTTAGCAATCACTACATGAGGCTCTAGGGACTCGTCTGGATATGAGCACTGCATATCATCCTCAAACCGATGGGCAAAGTGAAATGACCATTCAGACTCTTGAAGACATGCTTAGAGCATGTGTGATCGATTTCGAAAATGGATGGGATAAATATTTACCATTGACAGAATTCTCGTATAACAACAGTTATCATACAAGTATTAATGATGCACCATTTGAAGCACTTTATGGAAGAAAGTGTAGATCCCTTATCTATTGGAACAAAGTAGGTGACAGACAACTGACTGGTCCCGAGATCATACAGGAGACTACTGAAAAGATTGTGCAAATCAAGGAGAGATTGAAGACCGCCCAAAGTCGTCAAAAGAGCTATGCTGATGTTCGAAGGAAGCTATTAGAATTCCAGGTTGATGACATGGTTATGTTAAAGGTGTCACCTTGGATAGGTGTGATACGCTTTGGTAAGAGGGGTAAATTAAACCCAAGATACGTAGGACCATTCAAGATCATCGAACGTATTGGACCGGTGGCTTATCGACTTAAGCTACCACAAAAACTTGCTGGAGTACACAATACCTTTCATGTCTTGAACCTAAGGAAATGCCTTGCAAAAGAGGACCTCACTGTTCCTCTTGAAGAAATCCAAATCGACGAGAAACTGCATTTTATAGAAGAGCGTGTCGAAATCATGGACCATGAAGTCAAACAGCTCAAGCAAAGGAACATACCTATAGTTAGGGTTCGTTGGAATGCTCGAAAAGGTCCTGAGTTCACTTGGGAAAGAGAGGACCAGATGAAACAGAAGTATCCACAGCTGTTTACAAACACCGCCCATTGAATAGGTACTACTTCAACTTTCGGGACGAAATTATTTTAACGGGTAGGTACTGTGATGACCCAGATTTTTCCAACTACTTGATTATACTATTTACATGATTTAATAATTTCTACTTGATAAGCAATGAATTTTAATAAGTCTTGAACCTCCGGAAAGAGTTTTATATAAGCATTTGACCGCCCTTTTATTCCTACGATCCACGAACGTCATAACTTGTATTAATTATATGTGTATATATATATATGTGTATATATATATATATATATATATATATATATATAATTTAAAAATATGATAATTAAATATCTCATTAAGTATATTAACAAGGTATTATATATATATATATATATATATATACATTTTCATACTACTAATTTAGAGAGTTTTCAAACAATATATATGTTACTATTTAAACGACGTAATTAACTTATGTTAAAATGTATTTACATACAATTTATTATGAGTATAAATATAACATTAAAAGTATTAAATACACTTAATAATATACAAAAACATATAAAGGATAGCTATACTCGTATTTTCGTTCATTTTTCTCATGAATCCTACTCATTTTCATACAGTATATATATACGCGTATTATACGAAGCTTCTAGAAGTATTTACTATTGATATATACTAATAAAAATCTGTATTAGTGGCGTATTATGTCATGCATGACATCATCAATCTTATTATGTCATGCATGACATCATCAATTTAACTTATACTAGATATTAGTCAGAAAAGACAACATAAACTATTTACTATTCGTATATACTAATAGTAACTTGCATGATTGATGTATTATGTCATGCATGACATCATAAATCTTATTATGTCATGCATGACCTCATGGTATTTAACTTATCCTATATATTTGTCATAAAACAACAAATTACAAGTAGTATATAAAGGCCTTACATGGTATAATTTTACACACATTTACATCCATTCTACTTTCAATTCTCTTCCAAGTATTCTCTTATTCTTTCTCTCTAAAAACACTCTCTAATATCCTCTCTTTAAGTTCTAATAAACCTTCATCATCTACAACAAAAACTAGTTATAAAACCAATCCATAAACATCATATAAGAAGTGATCAAGAACACTTTCAGTTGGTTCAAGTTTTGCTTCCAAGTTTGATATTCTTTAAGCAACCTTTCAAGGAGTCTTTCAAGTTCTAGAAATCCTATTCATATTCAGCTACTTCCCTTGCTTAAATCAAGGTATTATCCTTACCAAAACTCTTGTTCGATTCATATAATTATAGCTATCTATATAAGAGTTTATAAACTAGAACATAGTTTAGTTAATTCTAAACTTGTTCGCAAACAAAGTTAATCCTTCTAACTTGACTTTTAAAAACAACTTAACACATATTTTATATCTATATTATATGCTAACTTAATGAGTTAAAACTTGGAAACACAAAGAACACCGTAAAACCGGACATACGCCGTCGTAGTAAAACCGGTGGCTGTTTTGGGTTGGATAATTAAAAACTATCATAATATTTGATTTAAAAGTTGTTCTTCTGGGAAAATGATATTTCATATGAACATGATAAAATATCCAAAAATCATGGTTAAACAGAAAGTAGAAGTATGTCTTTCAAAATGGTCATCAAGATGTCGTTCTTTCGATGGAAATGACTACCTCTTTAAAAATAGGCATGTAACCTGTAACTCTGACTATAAACCACCACTTTTTTAGTTTAGTTTTACAAATTTCAGTTCGTTATGAAACCATAGCAATTTGATTCAATCAAAAGGATTTATAATGAAGAAATTATGAGCAAAATAATATTGGTTAAAAATGGCTAAAATGACTACGTGATGATTTTACAAAAATCTATACTAACCATATCTTAGCTAACTTTTCTTGTATTATACATGTATTCTAACATGTCATGGTTACACAATACGTTGGATAAATCAAAAGACACCACATACACAATACGTGCAACTACAATAGCGGTATTGTGGGTCATGATTGAGTCTTATACAATACGTGTATACTATGTCTTGATTATTTCAAGGTGATGTATCGATCTATATATTTACTACTAACCATGGACTACTAACTGTGGACTACTAATTGTGGACTACTAACGTTGGACTGCTAACTTGACAACTTAAAACACGTGATTGAAAATATAAACTTAAATAATCACACGTGATTGAAAGTATGGACTTAAATAATCACATGTGATTGAAGATATGATATGAACTTGCTATATTAATTTTTATTCACATGTATTATTATCTGAATCGTTATTATTGTTATAGGTTCGTGAATCCAAGGACGACTGCCATATTTTTAATAAGTTGAAAACTTATTATTAATATACTTTTACTACCGTGAGTATATAGTCCCATTTTTAAACTCTAAAATATTTTGGGATGAGAATACCTGCATTTTATATTTTATGCTATGGACACAAGTACTTAAAATATATTCTACGTTGAGTTGTACCACCTTGCATATCTTCCCTAATAGCTTGGTAACTAATATTTACATGTAGTAAGAACATGTATGTGCGGATCCTATTGATAGATCTATCGGGTTTGACAACCCCAACCGGGCTAGTTGCTCTAGTATCGTAAACGGTTGCATAGTACTTTGTTTTACTACACTTGGTACAGTGTAGAGAGATTTCATAATAAAGGGAATATGCTACATTAATGGTTAAGTATGGTTACCGAAACGCTCAACAACTTATAGAATATCTTTATTGAAATGTTTGTAACTATGAAATCTTGTGGTCTATATTTATATCGATGCTAGCTTTAAACCTATATATCTCACCAACCTTTGTGTTGACTGTTTAAGCATGTTTATTCTCAGATCCTTAAGAAAGTCTTCCGCTGTTGCATTATCTGAGCAAGCTGTGCATGGAGTCTCATACTTTTATTTAAATAAAGTGTTGCATTCAATAAAACCTTTGTCATGTATTATATTCGACTGTTATGTCACATGTGTAGTATTTGAAAACTGATGTATTATGGGGATTATTCCTTAAATAATCACCCAAATATTTAAAACATGCATTATGTATAATAATGGTGTGCTTTTTTATGAAACGAATGCAATATTTTCTAAAACATATCATATAGAGGTTTAATACCTCGCTATGGGACCAATAAATAACGTACTATGTTTATAGTAATACGAAAGGGTTGTTTCACCACGTATTTTTGTTTAGATTGTAGGCGACCTACACAAGTAAAGAAAAATGATTAGTTTAAGGGGATACCAATTCGTCAGCAATGGGTTTCATGTTGACATTAATAGCCTTATCATCTTCCCTGACATTAGTAGCACCCGAGATGCTAGCCCCAATGATTCCATCCTTAGTTTTCCATATTTGATTTTTATGCAAAGGTTTTGTAAAATTAACATTGTTTTGATCGACCTTTAAATGATTTACTGGTTTCGACGAATAAGCAGGAATCACATGCTTTTCAGACTTCCTAAAGGTAGGTCTGGAAGACATATGATTCTTTGGAGGAGAAGCTGATCTTTAGTTGTGAAATTTCTAAGGGGGGCTCAGCTCAATCCTCCTCCTAGGTGCTATGAACCTTTTTGGTCAATTAATTGCCCTATGACCTCCCAACCCACAATGAAAACATGAATGAGTAGTTTCTACATTATTGTCCCTATGGTAAGAGTCAAACTTAGGGTTATATACAAGTGGGGATCTAGGTCTTTGATGTCTTGGTGGAGACCTCCTTTGTACAGGTGCTCTTTTAGGAGTCCTAACCGGAGACCTTTTCGGTGGAGGAACATACTTTGGCAGCGAATTAAACGCTGGTTTCAAGAAATCCTCATCCTCAAAACTAGGACCTTTAACAAACTTAATTGGGAATCGGTTCCTAATTCTGATTGGTCTCTGATTAGCGGGGTTCTTCAAAATAGTTATGGGCTTGAGGTTAGGTTTCTCTACCTTCTCAGTCTTTTCTACCCTTCCCTTAGAAGTCTCAGATTTATCTACCCCTTACCCTTATCATGTTCGGTCACAACGGGTTGAATAGGAACATAGTCCTCACCAAACTGTTTCTTAGATGATGAGAAACTGTAATCATGCTCAAATGGTCGAGGACACTATTTATAGTCACCACTAGATTCCTTTCCAGCTATGTTTTGACAATACTCTAAAACAAAAGAAAACCTCTTATAGATATATGCCTTAACTCTTTCAGTTTCATAACTAATCCTAGAGGATTCTTTTTCTTTCTTAAGGTCATCTATGTCAGTAATCTGCCTCATAATGGTCTGAGTGTTCAAGAGCACATTAGACTTCAAATCTATCACCTGGTCCGCTAGAGATTTGATGATCTCCCTAAACTCTTTCTCCCTACTCCTATAGAACATATTATCCTCATACTGTCTCTTAAGGGTCTCATTACCTTTCTCAAGCAATTCAATTTCCTGTTCTAAGGCAATACAGTTATTACATTTTAGGCAAATCTCATTCAACTTCTTAACTTGTTCTTCTAATGTAACACATTTAGTACAGGCTTTTACTGATTCCCTAAGTTCTTTAAGATTCAAATCTAATCTAACATAATTTTCATAAACAATATTAGTTTCAGATTGTACCTTTGCTTTGTTAGAAGAATCTGCCATAAAAGCGTAAAGAGGCGTGACTTTCTCCTCAACCTGACCAGATTCTGATTCGGATTCTGATTCTAATTCTGAACTCGAGCTATCTGATTCAATCTCCAAGTTACCCATCTTCTCCGCATTAACATTTTCAGCAACATTACCTGTTGTAACACAATCAATACTATAACTGCTTCCAGAAAACTGACCATCAATCTCACACGACTTCCAAGATTCATCGTCAGAGGATGAGGACTCACTGTCTGTCCAAACGTCCCCATCATTGTGAATGGCCCATTTAAACATTTCTTCCACCCTTTTTTTCACAATCCCTTGACGCAAGTAATTAGCCCAGTACCATGCTCGGTTAATTCTTTCTTCCATCTTGCATCCAAGGCATTTGCACAACTTGTCTCATCCAACACATCCCATCTTTTCTCTCCCAGCTTTCTCTTTCTCAATCTCTTCCTCTGTCATCTGAACTCTCACAACATTAGCATGATGATCATAGGCATCAGTCACATCGATGGATCAGTCATACACTTCATCTTCATATGTTGCAGCCAAGACTTTAGAAGACTCTTCTGTAATCGGTATGTTAATCTTGGCTTTAGGTTCACGATTCTGATTATGAAATGGATTATGAAAGCCCGGCTGCTTCGGCTTACTACAGTTTCTCTTAAAATAAACTAACGCATTACAATTGTGACATTTCACTTTATTCATATCGAAGCCAAACTTGGTGTTATTATTGACCCCCAAATTTTTCTCACCGGTCTTTTGAAGATACCTCTTAGCCCTACGAATTACACTACCCATAGCCTAGAGGATGTCCATCTTCTTCATTTCATACTCATCTACCTGATCATAATCCTCTTGTTCTAAGTGACTGTTCTCGATGTGTCCATTCAGCAAATCACTGTACGAGTTCACAACCATAGTAACTAACGCCATATCCTCCTCAACTCCTTGAATGGTACGCAAACGAATGTTATCTATTTTGAGAATCTCAGAACACTCATCTTTTCTTGAAGTGGTATGATGAAGAACACTTTGGGGAGCAGGAGTAACATAGCTAGCTATCAATTTTTGGCTGTTGGAAGTGAAAGCTGTCTGAGGAGGTGCGTGTTTCTTATTAGTTGAACCAATAGCTGGAACTTTGTAAACAACAAGGTTTTGAACCACTTCCAATCTTTTCAACCTTTGTTGCAATTTCAATTCCTTCACCTTCAACTTAGTAACAAAACTACTGAAAGAATTATCCAAAATCACACACGATTGCTCAATTTGATGCACGATAGGATCCCACTTAACAGGAAACCCCTCACGAAAAACACTGCACGATCTTCTTATTTGTGAAGGTAATATCAAACCTCTTAAGTTCAGTTCAAAAAGTGATGGTACCTAGCAACAGCAGCCTCTAAAGACTCATCAGGTTGAACTGCGAAATTCTTCCATTCTTTCTTTAACACTTTACCCTTCGTCTTTCTATACTCAGCACTAACCTCAATGCCACTCTCTATCGCATTCCAAACTCCATATGTGGTCGTATGTGTCTCAAATTGAAGGAAATTCTCCTTTAAAAGAGCATGTGTAAGATGACTGAACGATTTACATTCAAGATTATAGTCCTCTCTAGCCTGAGCTGAAAGTTCCAATGGGGTCTTTGGTTCACCATGATCCTTGAGAGGGAACTTATACTCGATCTTAAGGCTGTTATAAAGTCTAGAGTCAATTCCATTCAGTGAGATTAAAAACCTAGGTTTCCATTCAGCATAATCATCAAGAGATTCAAGCCTAGGTACACGATACGAACTTCCTATCTCATTTTCTGTTTTAAGTAATTGATGCAGACCCGACGAAGAGGTACCAACTAAATCGGACTGAGTTTCTGAAGTTTCAAATTGATCTTACGTTGTAACTGTACGGTTGCAATACACGGTTACAGAAAAATAACACGGTTGCAGGTGTTACATGGGTGCACTAACACGGTTGTAGGGTTACACGGTTACAGGTGTAACCGGACTGAGTTATATGGTTGCAAGTGTAACCAGATGGTACAGGGTGTATCCGTACGGTTGTATAGACTCACGATTGTTGGTTAAACGGTTTGGATATACACGGATGTAAATGTGTATCCGTGCGGTTGTACTAAACCGGGTGGTATATCCGTACGGTTGCAGTGTGTAACCGTACGGTTGTGTTCTTGGTGAATTCTGGGAAGAAAACAGCACCAAAATTCGGGTTTTGGGGTTGATGGAGTCTAGTACTCGATCTGGATCAAAAACCTTGATGTTTTTATGTCCAAAACACTGACTTTGATAAGATTAACACTTTTAGTTAACAAAAACATAGATTAACATGTAAAAATTTAAGATTTGAAGATTTCTTTACAAAACCACCAAACCCAGAACTTTTAAAAACGATTTTTGTGACGACCCGGAAATTTCCGACCAAATTTAAACTTTAATCTTTATATATTTCTGAATAAGCAAAGTTTGTTAAGTTAAACCTCAAGGATTTCAAACTATGTTCATACATTCATTTAACCCCGACCAAACTCCAATGATTCACGAACCATTATATGAACGGATATGATTAAATATGTATATGTATATAGGTTATAACTTGAAAACATTAACATAGTATTAGATACATAATACTTTACATGAACGTATTTGTTTCAAAATATATTTAAAATAATTATCGACAGAAGTAACAGATAATATCAAATGATCGAATTATCAGATACATTGAATTATGATTACGAGTCTTTGTTGAGAGGTCCACATTGATTTGAGAAATCGTCCATTTTAACGATATTCAGAATAAATGGTAAAGTCATTCACAGGCAAGAACAAAAGTGTCAATTAAAGGGAACTAGACAAGAATTAGTGGAGATTCCTATTTGAATTTCGATTCCTGCTTTACAACATTTTCCTCATGATTTTAATAGGATAACTATTTTGACTTTCATCTTAAAGTTGGAACGTGGAATATAAATAACTTAGACAATTGGATATCGACATTTTACATTAAGATGATTTCATACGTTCATCTAACCTTTGAACTTTATAGCACGCGTCACCAACAAACGTTAATTCAAAAACTTGAAACCTATTAAGAGTATATTTAATCTTACTTTTCTAAAATGTTTTACGATATAACAATTATAACCTCTTTAGTAAAATGATTCTTAAATATATTTAATTTTGGAAAAACAAAGTTTTCTTATTTATTTAATATTGTTTCAACGTACAAAAACATTTTGGTTTAAAAAGAACTTTATCATTAAAACGTTTTATAAGATAATTTGTTCATAAGTTTTAAAGAACTTAATTAAGGCTTTGTATTATAAATTATATATATATATATATATATATATATATATATATATATATATATATATATATATATATATATATATATATATATATATATATATATATATATATATATATATATATATATATATTGATAACGTAAACGTGTTACGACATAATACTTTCTATTACTTAAACGATTTTGAAATGAACTTTGAAAAATAATTAGTTTTGAAAAACTAAAGGTTATATTATTAAATAGATATTTCAATTATATATAAGATATACAAAATTATATTTTTAAATAAGAATATATATATATATATATATATATATATATATATATATATATATATATATATATATATATATATATATATATATATATTTACAAATGCTTTAATTTTAACATAAAATGTTTCAGTATTATTAAACGTATTTTAATAAACAACGAGACATTGATTTATAGAAGCAAATGACCACAACAATCAAATAAAGAAGTTATACCTTGGGTAATATAAATTATAGATGATTAAGTCTAATTATTTATAATAGGTACACGTCGCGTAACATAAAGAGCTAGTTTTCTAAGCGTACGAATATGCGTTCGAAAAACCGGAACTAGGACATAAGTCGAGTGACAACGTACGAGTCATTAGAACTAAAATTATAGGTTAACTATGCACGTAAATATAATATAACATATAATTAATTATATAAATTAAATATATTATATATTAAATAAATATATAAACTGTCGGCAGCCTTGAAATCATTGGGAATGGGCTGGACAGGGGAACACCGCACTCACGGAGCATATGGGCACAAAACCTCCGCACTCGCGGAGGTGTTAGTTTCGGGATTTGTGTATAAAGCTCATATTTTTCTGCCGAACCATTCCATCCCTCAATCTATCTCTCGATATATATATATATATATATATATATATATATATATATATATATATATATATATATATATATATATATATATATATATATATATTATAAAGATTAATAATATTATTATTATTAATCTTATTATTATTAGTATTAGTATTATTATTATTACATAAAATATTAAGAGGAGGTCATGAGCGAGCTATTTCAAAACTGGTTTTTGAGTAGGATAGGGCTAAGAAAATTATGGGTTATAGCTATGGAGGTGATGGGTAATGTTCGGTGGTATGCTTGTGGGGTCAACCTCGTGTTTATCATCTCCGTTTCGTCTACGTACCTTTCCTACAATATTGAATCTCAATATTGATACGTAAGCACTCATAATATAACTTTTACATATTAATAGTGTATCCCTAACTAGTGCTCGAGTATATAGGATTATGCATGCTTGTATTTTTGATATTGTCGTTAGATAGGATATGTTGAATCCTGAATTAGTTACATATGCGGTTGAGATAAGGTATAAGATATGCATGTCGTTGGAAAGCTAGCGAAAAATTAAGAACTTTTCATTTAGATATCAAATGGTTTCGATGAACGGATTAGAAGTTATAGTCAACCGAATATTTGGTATTATTATTAAAAATGATTATTATTATTATCGTCGTTATTATCGTCGTTATAGTTTTTATCTAATTATTATTATTATTATTATTATTATTATTATTATTATTATTATTATTATTATTATTATTATTATTATTATTATTATTATTATTATTATTATTATTATTATTATTATCATCATTATCAATAAAAAGTATTATCATTAAAAATTGTTATTATTACTATCGTTATTATCGTTAAAGTTATAATTAGTATTATCATTATCATAATATCTATTATCATTAGTATTATTATAATTAAAAATTAATGTTAGTAACACCTAATTATTATAATTACTATTATTATCATTAACACGAACGCGATATAAAAGACGGTTAAAAGCTATTAAACAAACCGATTAGGAAATAATGAGTATGAGTATCATGATGAAATTTAAATTATTATAAGATATTGATTTAGATAAAATTATCGTTTTTCATTATTTTTATCACTATTATTATTAAAAGTATTATTAATATTAAAACTATCATTTTTATAAATTTATTATTTTAACAAGAATATCATTGTTAATATAAAATTTCATTATTTTTATTAATATGAATTACCATTTTATCATAATATCATTTTAACAAATATAAATATTGTTATTATTATTAATAGAATAATAATAATTATTATTACAAAATAATATAACTCTTACTTACTATTATTATTATCGATATTATTTTATCAAATAAATATGTAATACAAAGATGTGTTAGTACGTGTAACATAATTACATTAATATTATCTATCATATTATTTTTATGATATTAAATGAAATTTATAAATTTTATTACTTAAGATATATAAAAGTATATTTTATATAAAATTTTATTTATTAATAAATGAATTATATTATTTACTCTAATAGATCTTTTATAAATATTTAAAAATATAAAACGACGATATTTAAACTATATATTGATCATGTATAGATTTTGGAAATCATTTTGAGTCAAATGGACTTTTGTTGACCTTTGCATATTAGTCTCGAGCATTAGGATTGAGATACACTATGACTTGACCTAATTTGTTAGACAAATATTGACCAACACACACACACACACACACACACACACACATATATATATATATATATATATATATATATATATATATATATATATATATATATATATATATATATATATATATATATATAGGTTCGTGAATCCGAGGCCAACCTTGCACTTGTTCAATGACGTTATATGTATTTTTACTACGAAATACAGTATGGTGAGTTTCATTTGCCTTTTTACCCTTTATATTTTTGGGCTGAGAATACATGCGCAATTTTTATAAATGTTTTACGAAATAGACACAAGTAATCAAAACTACATTATATGGTTGAATGATCGAAGCCGAATATGCCCCTTTTGCTTGGTAGCCTAAGAATTAGGGAACATCACTAATTTTGAGAATTAGTGCACCCCTAATTGACGCGAATCCTAAAGATAGATCTATCAGGCCTAACAAACCCCATCCAAAGTACCGAATGCTTTAGTACTTCGAGTTTTTATATCATGTCCGATGGATGTCCCGGAATGATGGGGATAATCTTATATGCATCTTGTTAATGTCGGTTACCAGGTGTTCAATCTATATGAATGATTTTTGTCTCTATGCATGGGACGTATATTTATGAGAAATGGAAATGAAATTCTTGTGGTCTTTAATATGAATTACCATTTTATCATAATATCATTTTAACAAATATAAATATTGTTATTATTATTAATAGAATAATAATAATTATTATTACAAAATAATATAACTCTTACTTACTATTATTATTATCGATATTATTTTATCAAATAAATATGTAATACAAAGATGTGTTAGTACGTGTAACATAATTACATTAATACTATCTATCATATTATTTTTATGATATTAAATGAAATTTATAAATTTTATTACTTAAGATATATAAAAGTATATTTTATATAAAATTTTATTTATTAATAAATGAATTATATTATTTACTCTAATAGATCTTTTATAAATATTTAAAAATATAAAACGACGATATTTAAACTATATATTGATCATGTATAGATTTTGGAAATCATTTTGAGTCAAATGGACTTTTGTTGACCTTTGCATATTAGTCTCGAGCATTAGGATTGAGATACACTATGACTTGACCTAATTTGTTAGACAAATATTGACCAACACACACACACACACACACACACATATATATATATATATATATATATATATATATATATATATATATATATATATATATATATATATATATATATATATATATATATATATATATATATATATATATATAATTAATTTAGGTTCGTGAATCCGAGGCCAACCTTGCACTTGTTCAATGACGTTATATGTATTTTTACTACGAAATACAGTATGGTGAGTTTCATTTGCCTTTTTACCCTTTATATTTTTGGGCTGAGAATACATGCGCAATTTTTATAAATGTTTTACGAAATAGACACAAGTAATCGAAACTACATTATATGGTTGAATGATCGAAGCCGAATATGCCCCTTTTGCTTGGTAGCCTAAGAATTAGAGAACATCACTAATTTTGAGAATTAGTGCACCCCTAATTGACGCGAATCCTAAAGATAGATCTATCGGGCCTAACAAACCCCATCCAAAGTACCGAATGCTTTAGTACTTCGAGTTTTTATATCATGTTCGATGGATGTCCCGGAATGATGGGGATAATCTTATAGGCATTTTGTTAATGTCGGTTACCAGGTGTTCAATCTATATGAATGATTTTTGTCTCTATGCATGGGACATATATTTATGAGAAATGGAAATGAAATTCTTGTGGTCTTTAAAATGATGGAAATGAATGATTATGATAAACTAATGAACTCACTAACCTTTTGGTTGACACTTTAAAGCATGTTTATTCTCCGGTATTAAAGAAATCTTCCGCTGTGCATTAGCTCATTTTAAAGATATTACTTGGAATCATTCATGGCATATTTCAAAAGACGTTGCATTCAAGTCATTGAGTTCAGTAAAGATTATCATTAAGTAAATGACAGATTAGATCATTTATAGATGGATATTACGAAATGGTATGCAAGCCTGTCAACTTTCGATGTAATGAAAGATTGTCTTTTAAAACGAATGCAATGTTTGTAAAATGTATCATATAGAGGTCAAATACCTCGTAATGTAATCATATGTTATTGTATTCATTCTTATGGATTATGACGGGTCTTGTCATAACCCGTCCTTAACCATAAGAACGTGTTAAATAACGTATGATTTCATTGCGAGGTATTGACCTCTATATGCGACATTTTTAAAAGAAAAACTGCATATATTATACATTACAAACCATGATTCTTATTTTTGTTACAAGCTTTGGACAACGTAAAAATGATTATCGTTTAGCGATAATCTTCGACTTACAAACTTTACATATAATGATAACAACACGGTTTCTAGCATATTTTACAACACAGATCCTCGGGTATGCAGTTTTATTTTTGACACAAATATGCGTACGCAAGATCCTGCTCAAATTCAACATTATGCAGCGGAAGCTTTAGTAATCTCCTGAGAATAGACATGTTTTAAAAGGTCAACATAAAGTTGGTGAGATATAGGTTTAATGCCGGCAGCAATATATATATATATAGACCACAAGATTTCGTATATAAACAGTTTAATAAAAATATTCTAAGTGGTTGAGCACTTGGTAACCATACTTAACATTTAATCACGTCGCATATTCCCTTTAATATGAAATCTTACTACACCGTACCAAGTGTAGTCACAAAACGAAGTACTGTGCAACCGTTGAATACTGGTCGTCCAGTCCGGTTGGGGTTGTCAGGCCCGATAGATCTATCAACAGGATTCGCGTTTACAATACCGCTGTAAATATTAGTTACCAAGCTACAGGGAAGTATGCCAGTGGTACAACTCAACGTAGAATATATTTTTCAGTTACTTGTGTCCATATCGTAAAACATAAAATACATGTATTCTCATCCCGAAATATTTAGAGTTTAAAAGTGGGACTATATACTCACTCTTGTCTTGATGATATAAATAATTTGACTCGGTCTTCCGGTTGATATCACGAACCTATCCATATATAATATATCAATATGTTTTCATTTTTAAACAAACGTTATAAATATATACTTGTTATACTTTTAATACTTTGAATAATTCCTTAGTCCGTAGTTAGCAGTCCGATGTTAGTAATTCAATTTTAATGGTTCATTTTTAGATGTTTAATATACCCGCAATGAAATAAATAAAACCCCCAACGAAATAAATAAAACCCCCTCGTATATGTATTGGTCGAGATTAATCTTGACCCATGGTACCGGTGTTGTCAAATGACGTGTTGCGTACATAAAGTACCGGTGTTGTCAAATGACGTGTTGCGTACAATCATGGGATCTTATGATTAATCTTTTCGTGTTGTTTACAGGTGATCCTGAACCATATAAAATTGAATTATAAGTACATATATATAAAATATCATGTTAACTTAAAAAGATGTGATTTATTTAATTTTTTCCCAATTATTTTCGTGGCTAAACTAGTCTTGGATATCCGATTTTGTTTCGGTCATAGTTTCTTCGTTACAACTCCGTTTTCGTTGATTCAACTTGCCATCTCCTTGGATCGAGTCCCTCTTTAAGACTATGAACTGTAAATACCTTAGTTTGTATTCAAAATCACACGGCATAGGTCAAACTTTAGTGAAACTTATGAAGTTAATCATTTTCCATCATGTAAACAACCTCAAATGATTATTTTTCTAAAAATACTTATACTTTGAGTTAAATCATGAAATTTTTATGTGTTATCATATTCATAGTAAAAATCATTTTTCCAGAAAATAAACCTCCAATTCAAAGTTTAAGATGGTTTTTAATTATCCAACCCAAAACAGCCCCCGGTTGCACTCTGACGTCGTAAATTCAGTTTTTAAGGTGTTCTTTGAAAAACCAAGTTATACCTTGTTAAGTTAGCATATAATTAAGATATGTTACAGGTCTTGAAGTATTTTAAAAGTTAAGTTAGAAGGATCTATTTAGTTTGCGAACAAGTTTGAAATCATTCAAACTATGTTCTAGTTTATAAACTCTTATATATATAGCTTTAAATATATGAATTGAAAAAGAGTTGAAGTAGAGTTTTTACCTCAAGTTTAAAATGTAAAGTTGCTGGAAAGAAGTAGTAAAATAAAAGTTGAGAGAGTTCTTGCAAGTGTGTGTGAAAATTGGAAGTAAAATTTGGAAAATGAATGTGTAAAAATGAGTTAGAAATGGTGCTTATTTATAGGCTTGAAAATTTGGTTTTTAGTGAAAATATCTAAGATAAGTTAAAATTTATTATGTCATGAATGACATATTATTCCAATAATTGAAGATTTCTATTGGTATATACCAATAGTAAATACTTCTAGAAGCTGTGTATAGTACCCTAGATATACGTATAGGATTATTGAGGAAACGGAACGAGAATTCAAATATAACTATCTTTTGTAAATATACTTATATTGTTTTATGTATAAAAGCCCTTTAAAAATGATTAAATACATTACTTATACGATATATATATAAACATTATAAATCATCAGTATTTATGTCAAATAACGTTACGTAGGTTATTGTTTTGAAAACTTAAGTTAGTAGTTTCAAAATATACTTATGACTTTTTGTTATTAATACAAAATGAGATATTAAAACATCCTTAGATCATGTTAAATATGTATGTATAATTATCATATATTGTATAGTTCGTGATATCATCGGTCAAACTAGACGGTCAAACGTTGTGTAAAACTCTTTTCAAAAACATAAGTCTCAACAATTTAGATTGCTTATCATGTTGGTAAGGTTTAATTTATGTAAATATTAATCTCATAAGTATAGAACGATCGGAAAAGTGCGGGTCGTTACAGTACCTACCCGTTAAATAAATTTCGTCCCGAAATTTTAAAATTGTACCTATTTTGCGTCATCGAGAAACAAGTGTGGATACTTTTGTTTCATCTGATCCTCTTGTTCCCAAGTAAACTCAGGACCTCTTCGAGCATTCCAACGAACCTTAACGATTGGTATGTTGCTCTGCTTGAGCTGTTTAACTTCACGATCCATGATTTCGATTGGTTCTTCGATGAATTGTAGTTTCTCATCGACATGGATTTCTTCAAGAGGAATGGTGAGGTCTTCCTTTGCAAGACACTTCTTAAGGTTTGAGACGTGAAAGGTATTGTGTACTCCGGCGAGTTGTTGCGGTAACTCGAGTCGATAAGCTACCGGTCCAATGCGTTCGATGATCTTGAACGGGCCTACATATCTTGGGTTCAGTTTACCTCTTTTACCGAAACGTATTACACCTTTCCAAGGTGACACCTTTAGCATAACCATGTCCCCAATCTGAAACTCTAATGGTTTCCTTCGGACAGCGGCGTGGCTCTTTTGGCGACTTCGGGCTGTTTTCAATCTCTCCTTGATTTGTACTATCTTCTCAGTCGTTTCGTGTATGATCTCGGGACCAGTTAATTGTCGATCTCCTACTTCATTCCAACAGATAGGAGATCTACACTTCCTTCCATACAATGCTTCGAATGGTGCAGCTTTAATGCTTGCATGATAACTATTATTATACGAAAATTCTGCTAACGGTAGATACTTATCCCATCCGTTTCCAAAATCGATCACACATGCCCTGAGCATGTCTTCAAGAGTCTGAATCGTTCTTTCACTCTGCCCGTCGGTTTGCGGATGATATGCGGTACTCATATCTAAACGAGTTCCTAGTGCCTCCTGCAGTGATTGCCAGAACTTTGAGGTAAATCTACTATCACGATCGGATATAATGGAAATAGGTATTCCATGCCTTGAAACAATTTCCTTTATATACAATCGTAATAGTTTCTCCATTCTATCCGTTTCCTTTATAGGCAAGAAATGGGCAGATTTGGTAAGACGATCAACAATCACCCAAATGGGTCGTATCCCCAGGCAGTCTTTGGTAACTTCGTGATGAAATCCATGGTAATACCATCCCATTTCCATTCTGGGATTTCTGGTTGTTGAAGTAACCCTGATGGTTTCTGGTGTTCTGCCTTGACCTTGGAACAAGTTAAACACTCCCCAACATATGTTGCAACGTCTGTCTTTAAGTTAGGCCACCAATAATGTGTCTTAAGATCTTGATACATCTTTCCAACTCCAGGATGTATCGAGTATCTTGTCTTATGTGCCTCGTTCAATATCAACTTCCTTAATCCACCCAACTTCGGTACCCAAATACGGTTTGCAAAATATCGAATTCCATCTTCCCGTATAACGAGTTGCTTCTCATACTTCTTCATTATTTCATTTCCTATATTTTCTTTAGTAAGTGCTTCTCGTTGAACTTCTTTGATTTGTGAGTTGAGATTCATGCGAATTTTTATGTTCATCGCTCGTACTCGAATTGGTTCTCGTTCCTTTCTGCTTAGTGCGTCAGCCACCACATTCGCTTTCCCGGGATGATAACGAATTTCACAATCATAGTCGTTTATTAACTCGACCCACCTACGTTGCCTCATGTTCAGCTGTTTCTGATCAAAAATATGTTGAAGACTTTTATGATCAGTAAACACAGTTCATCTAACCCCATATAAGTAGTGTCTCCATATCTTTAACGCAAACACGACTGCTCCCAGTTCTAGATCATGCGTCGTATAATTCCGCTCGTGAATCTTCAATTGTCGAGATGCGTATGCAATAACTTTCTTTCGTTGCATAAGAACACAACCAAAACCTTGCCGCGAAGCGTCACAATATATTTCAAAATCATCGTTCCCTTCAGGTAACGATAAAATAGGCGCCGTAGTTAACTTCTTCTTCAGTAATTGAAATGCGTTCTCCTGCTCCGAGGTCCATTCGTATTTCTTCCCTTTTTGCGTTAATGCTGTCAACGGCTTAGCTATTCGGGAAAAATCTTGAATAAACCTTCTATAATAACCGGCTAAACCCAAAAATTGGCGTATCTGCATTGGTGTTTTAGGAGTCTCCCATTTTTCAATGGCTTCAATTTTTGCTGGATCAACCTGAATTCCTTTGCTACTAACAACGTGGCCAAGAAATTGCACTTCTTTCAACCAGAAAGCACACTTAGAAAATTTAGCGTATAGCTGTTCTTTTCTCAATAACTCTAATATCAACCTTAAATGCTGCTCATGCTCTTGCTCACTCTTGGAATAGATAAGAATGTCATCAATGAAAACGATAACAAACTTATCTAAATACGGACTACAAACTCGATTCATGAGGTCCATGAATACAGCTGGCGCATTCGTCAATCCAAACGGCATGACCAAAAATTCGTAATGACCATAACGTGTCCGAAAAGCAGTTTTCGGAATGTCCTCTTCTTTGACACGTAGTTGATGATAGCCCGATCTTAGGTCGATTTTCGAATAAACACATGATCCCTGGAGTTGATCAAATAAGTCGTCAATTCTCGGTAGTGGATACCGATTTTTGATAGTTAACTTATTTAATTCACGATAATCTATACACATCCTAAAAGATCCATCTTTCTTTTTAACAAATAGAATCGGAGCTCCCCACGGTGAAGTACTTGGTCGTATGAATCCGTGATCCAGTAATTCTTTTAACTGACTCTGAAGTTCTTTTAACTCGGACGGTGCAAGTCTATATGGAGCACGAGCCACTGGTGCGGCTCCTGGTACTAAATCTATTTGAAATTCTATAGATCTAAATGGAGGTAATCCCGGCAACTCTTCCGGAAAAACTTCAGGAAAATCTCTTGCCACAGGCACGTCGTTGATGCACTTCTCTTTTTCTTTCTTTTCGACTTTATTAACATGTGCTAAGATAGCATAGCACCCTTTCTTCAAGCACTTTTGAGCTTTCAAATAACTAATGAGTTTTAGCTTTGAGTTACCTTTCTCTCCATAAATCATCACCGGCATTCTATCCTTACAAGGAATGCGAATTGCCTTCTTGGCACACACAACTTCAGCTCCTACTTTGGACATCCAGTCCATGCCGACTATTACATCAAAACTTCCTAATTCTACGGGTATTAAGTCAATTTTAAATGTTTCTCCGGCTAAATTTATTTTACAATCACGGCAAATTTTATCGACTTTAATTAGTTTACCATTAGCTAACTCAATCATGTACTTAGCATCTAGAGGTAATGATGAACAATTCAATTTAGCGTAAAAGCCTCTACTCACGTAACTTCTATCGGCACCAGTATCAAATATAATAGATGCGGATAAGTTATTAATGGTAAACGTACCCGTAACAAGCTCCGGGTCTTCACACGCCTCTCTAGCATTAATAACAAATGCTCTTCCACGTGCAGATCCATTATTCTTCTCTGGATTCGGACACTGGCTCTTATAGTGACCTTGTTTTCCACACCCATAACAAGTAATGGTAGCCAAAGCAGTTCTATTTGCATTGGTGGCAGGAGTCTTGGTACCATTTGTATTTGTAACGAGAGCCCTACAATCTTCAGCAAGATGACCCTTTCGATTACATTTGTTGCATACCACATTACAGTAGCCAGAGTGATGTTTGTGGCATCGGTTGCATAAAGGATTTTGTCCTTTGTAACCAAAACTTGAACCACCACCTGCACCTTGTATGGTTTCTTGTTTCTTAAAAGATTGTTGTTGGTTACCTCGATCATAATTTCCATTCCACTTTCTTTTGTTACCTGATACCTTCACATCAGTATTGGATGCTTTCTTATCCATGATGACCTGATCCATTAGCTCGTTTGCCATGGTTATAGCTTCATGAATTGTCTTAGGTTTCGATGCTGTAACGTTTGCCTTGACCTTTTTGGGCAAACCATCTTTGTACATTTCAATCTTCCGTTCTTCGGTTGGAACCAATTCAGGACATAGCAAAACTAATTCCATGAATCGCTGATTGTAGTTGGTGATTTCAGTACCAATAACCTTCAGACTTCGTAACTCATCTTCTAACTTCCTAACCTCGTTCCTTGGACAATATTCGTTGATTAACATTGTTTTGAATTCTTCCCACAGAGTATCATAAGCTACATCTCCTCCTACAGCCTTCACATAATTTTTCCACCACGTGAGTGCACTATCTTGTAAAGTGCACGATGCATACTTGGTCATGTCCTTTTCAACACAACCACTGATTTTAAACACAGTCTCCATCTTTTCTATCCACCGGGTTAAACCGATTGGTCCTTCTGTTCCACTGAATGATGAGGGCTTGCAAGCTTGAAAAGTTTTGTAAGTGCACCCCACACGAGGATTTAGGTTAACTGCAGCACCTCTTGCAGCCTCGACCCATAACATTCTGTCGTTCACTCGTTGATTGATGAGTTCCTGGATTTCTTGTTCCGTCATTCGGTTCAATCGCGCCATATTCTTCTATAAGAATGAAAAGAAAATAATTATTCACATGGAATATTATAGATGTAGTGTATATTTACAGTACATTATAGCTTATTAATAATATGAACCAGGTATTATTATAAAAGCCTTTTCTTCTTATTAGCGTTTTATAATTATATCTAGGGTAGTACCTACCCGTTAATGTCCATACTTAATAGCTTAGTACAGAATCAATTACTACCATCTAAATAATACTTAACCATGGAAAATTATTGCATTTCACACTTCACTATTTTACATATGCTTATCTTATATCGAACATTAAGCAAACCACACTAATAATATTATACAAAACATTATATGATCCCATGGTTTAATACGGCAGCGCATCGTTTGGTCTATTTTCTAGGACGTTTAGGTTCAAGGAATGGCCTAACGCTTATCCTAGCTGTCTGCCTATATTTTGGCTGTGGGGCTGAAGAACTGGATGCCGGGACAGCACGAATAGGAATAGCGGGAATAGGGGTGGTAGTGTCTAGTGGAGTTGGTGCCACATCATCCTTACTAAACTCGGGATTTGAATTTTCTAATTCATTAGCCTTTCGTTTCTTTCCTAGTTCGAACTCGTCTTTTGTAATTTCCTGTATTTCTTCCTCGGGTTCACTTTCCTCCTCGGGTTCACTTTCCTCCTCGGGTTCACTTTCCTCCTCGGGTTCACTTTCCTCCTCGGGTTCACTTTCCGGGTTCTCTATAGTCGGTTCATCCGGAATTTGTGAGTCTTCCCCAAAGATATTATTTTCGTCATCGGATAGGTTAATGACTGGAACACCATCTGAAGATTCTGGTTCGGAGTCGCTGAATGTGATAACAAGTTTTGAGCCCGACATCTATCATACAACAACTAACCCATTAGTACTACATAATATTTACATATAAATTTTAACCAACAATGATAAGCAATGGTTTTTAAATCAGACCCGGTCAAAGTCCAGACTTACTAATGTATCCTATCGACTTATCGGTTAGACACACTAATGCAAACCTGGTTCGCTAAGACCACCGCTCTGATACCACATGTCATAACCCGTCCTTAACCATAAGAACGTGTTAAATAACGTATGATTTCATTGCGAGGTATTGACCTCTATATGCGACATTTTTAAAAGAAAAACTGCATATATTATACATTACAAACCATGATTCTTATTTTTGTTACAAGCTTTGGACAACGTAAAAATGATTATCGTTTAGCGATAATCTTCGACTTACAAACTTTACATATAATGATAACAACACGGTTTCTAGCATATTTTACAACACAGATCCTCGGGTATGCAGTTTTATTTTTGACACAAATATGCGTACGCAAGATCCTGCTCAAATTCAACATTATGCAGCGGAAGCTTTAGTAATCTCCTGAGAATAGACATGTTTTAAAAGGTCAACATAAAGTTGGTGAGATATAGGTTTAATGCCGGCAGCAATATATATATATAGACCACAAGATTTCGTATATAAACAGTTTAATAAAAATATTCTAAGTGGTTGAGCACTTGGTAACCATACTTAACATTTAATCACGTCGCATATTCCCTTTAATATGAAATCTTACTACACCGTACCAAGTGTAGTCACAAAACGAAGTACTGTGCAACCGTTGAATACTGGTCGTCCAGTCCGGTTGGGGTTGTCAGGCCCGATAGATCTATCAACAGGATTCGCGTTTACAATACCGCTGTAAATATTAGTTACCAAGCTACAGGGAAGTATGCCAGTGGTACAACTCAACGTAGAATATATTTTTCAGTTACTTGTGTCCATATCGTAAAACATAAAATACATGTATTCTCATCCCGAAATATTTAGAGTTTAAAAGTGGGACTATATACTCACTCTTGTCTTGATGATATAAATAATTTGACTCGGTCTTCCGGTTGATATCACGAACCTATCCATATATAATATATCAATATGTTTTCATTTTTAAACAAACGTTATAAATATATACTTGTTATACTTTTAATACTTTGAATAATTCCTTAGTCCGTAGTTAGCAGTCCGATGTTAGTAATTCAATTTTAATGGTTCATTTTTAGATGTTTAATATACCCGCAATGAAATAAATAAAACCCCCAATGAAATAAATAAAACCCCCTCGTATATGTATTGGTCGAGATTAATCTTGACCCATGGTACCGGTGTTGTCAAATGACGTGTTGCGTACATAAAGTACCGGTGTTGTCAAATGACGTGTTGCGTACAATCATGGGATCTTATGATTAATCTTTTCGTGTTGTTTACAGGTGATCCTGAACCATATAAAATTGAATTATAAGTACATATATATAAAATATCATGTTAACTTAAAAAGATGTGATTTATTTAATTTTTTCCCAATTATTTTCGTGGCTAAACTAGTCTTGGATATCCGATTTTGTTTCGGTCATAGTTTCTTCGTTACAACTCCGTTTTCGTTGATTCAACTTGCCATCTCCTTGGATCGAGTCCCTCTTTAAGACTATGAACTGTAAATACCTTAGTTTGTATTCAAAATCACACGGCATAGGTCAAACTTTAGTGAAACTTATGAAGTTAATCATTTTCCATCATGTAAACAACCTCAAATGATTATTTTTCTAAAAATACTTATACTTTGAGTTAAATCATGAAATTTTTATGTGTTATCATATTCATAGTAAAAATCATTTTTCCAGAAAATAAACCTCCAATTCAAAGTTTAAGATGGTTTTTAATTATCCAACCCAAAACAGCCCCCGGTTGCACTCTGACGTCGTAAATTCAGTTTTTAAGGTGTTCTTTGAAAAACCAAGTTATACCTTGTTAAGTTAGCATATAATTAAGATATGTTACAGGTCTTGAAGTATTTTAAAAGTTAAGTTAGAAGGATCTATTTAGTTTGCGAACAAGTTTGAAATCATTCAAACTATGTTCTAGTTTATAAACTCTTATATATATAGCTTTAAATATATGAATTGAAAAAGAGTTGAAGTAGAGTTTTTACCTCAAGTTTAAAATGTAAAGTTGCTGGAAAGAAGTAGTAAAATAAAAGTTGAGAGAGTTCTTGCAAGTGTGTGTGAAAATTGGAAGTAAAATTTGGAAAATGAATGTGTAAAAATGAGTTAGAAATGGTGCTTATTTATAGGCTTGAAAATTTGGTTTTTAGTGAAAATATCTAAGATAAGTTAAAATTTATTATGTCATGAATGACATATTATTCCAATAATTGAAGATTTCTATTGGTATATACCAATAGTAAATACTTCTAGAAGCTGTGTATAGTACCCTAGATATACGTATAGGATTATTGAGGAAACGGAACGAGAATTCAAATATAACTATCTTTTGTAAATATACTTATATTGTTTTATGTATAAAAGCCCTTTAAAAATGATTAAATACATTACTTATACGATATATATATAAACATTATAAATCATCAGTATTTATGTCAAATAACGTTACGTAGGTTATTGTTTTGAAAACTTAAGTTAGTAGTTTCAAAATATACTTATGACTTTTTGTTATTAATACAAAATGAGATATTAAAACATCCTTAGATCATGTTAAATATGTATGTATAATTATCATATATTGTATAGTTCGTGATATCATCGGTCAAACTAGACGGTCAAACGTTGTGTAAAACTCTTTTCAAAAACATAAGTCTCAACAATTTAGATTGCTTATCATGTTGGTAAGGTTTAATTTATGTAAATATTAATCTCATAAGTATAGAACGATCGGAAAAGTGCGGGTCGTTACAGGTCTTTACATGTGGTATCAGAGTGGTGGTCTTAGCGAACCAGGTCTGCATTAGTGTGTCTAGCTGATAAGTTGTTAGGATGTATTAGTGATTCTGGACTTCGACCATGTCTGCATGTCAAAAGTTTTGCTTATCATTTCTAGTCGGAAATCATCTGCTTATCATCCTTAGGAAATTACTTGCTTATCATTATTAGTCTAGACACGTCTTGCAACATTAATTGCATGAGTAGTGTATAGACAAAATTCATATCTTAGCGTATCTGCTAAATTATATCTTATCGTATCTATTACTTTAAACTTTGCCTGATATATTCCATAATTTCTCCGTAATCTACGAAATCTTTTGATCTATATATATAGATATCCTATGTAAATAGAATACCACCCGATAGCCGGAAAATCATTTTTATATCGAAAAATCCTTTATTCAATCGTACGAAATGGAATTCATCATTAATTCAAGTTCCTCGAATTCCGAAATGGAATTCCACTCCAGCTCCGAAAGCAGTGTGACCAGAAAGGATCAACCAATCAACCATCATCTATTCTGGATGAATTGGGGATGGGTTCATAGCCTCCTCAATCATTGGAGACAAGAAGAAGGTGATCCCTTTCATCCACCACATTGCCCTCTTGACAAAGAACCTGAAGCACTTACCGGCGAACCAATCCGAAACACCATTTTCTCTCTCATTTCCAGAGTATCTCGTCACGATTATATACTACATCAAATTCTAGATTTTATTTATTCGCTCGTCCGAACCGACAATCACCCCGGTGTAATAGAAGAAGTCAACGAGCTTCGCGCTCGGGTAGTGGCTTTGGAGAATATGATACAATGATTACAAACACCAGCAGCATAACCAGTGCCACCATCATCAACGCTAATAGTACCATTACCACCTCCAACCACAACCGCGTCGTAAACCTCAACTTCACAATCTGTCCCATGAGCATCAACGTCATACGCACCATGGATACCAAGGAGTACCAACAACAATAACTGACGAAGTATTAATTCATAACTTCATTGGAGAAACATTCCGCGATGATTATGTAATCTCTAAAGTCTTAGAGATTATCTAATCTAGCCCTAACCATAAATCAGTTAAGCGAACCAAAATGATAGAAGGAAGAGTAGAAACGCTGACAAAAATGGTGTGTGGTTAACAAGATAAACTTGTTTTACCAACAGCATCATCAGTACCGTCAGCGTCACCAGCATCGTCAGTGCAGTCAGCATCAGAATCAACAACACCTATAACATCACAAACTCTGTCAGTTCAAGATTCACTGTGGACATCATTACGAATCAATAATGCGTATATTGTATCAACGAGTTATGAAGAATTAACTCATTCCTTCTGAAGAAATTATATGTATATTTTATATATATATATTTTGAAATAAAAATAAATTTTTCCGTGCTAAGCTATTGTGTGTGAATCTTAACTACTCGGTTAATTCATATTACAAATATGCAATAATGTACATCCTTCGCCCGCAACTTAACCATCGTTAACTACAATCTCTGTCTCAATTCAACAAATTCCAATTCATAATAAATCAAGTATATATTTGATTTTACACTTTCATCATCGATGTACCCGAAACTTTTCAGATAACATCATTCGTATTTTGCGATGTTCATAAGAATTTAACGAAAACCAACATCAAACCTCTACAAATAACGAAGTATTGGTTCATAATTTCAATATTATTGAAGGAATACTTATGTAATCTCTAAAGCCTTCAAGGGATTATTCAATTCTAGTTCCAACCGTAAATCGAATGAGTTTAATTTAGTATTAACTCATTAAAATCTATGTTACATCTGAAGAGAATATATACATATATATTTTCATAAAGACTGTAATAAAATTCTTTTGTACAAAATATTAATTGTGAAATTTTTTTAACGGGTAGGTAATACCCGAGATATATATATATATATATATATATATATATATATATATATATATATATATATATATACACAATTAATATGTTACATTCTTCGAATCTGATTAAGCAAATTATCAACTATACTTCCTACTTTCACAATAATATACATTCTTTCATAGAAATCAAAACAACCATACTCATTCAAACTCAATTACATATTCTGATTTTGAAACCTCAGAATTCAATTCGAGATATAACCGGTACCATCACTTTTAGATTCCTACATCTTTCAAAGCTATACTTTGACTTCAAAACTGTGTTAGAACATCAAATGTATATTAACGATTACAATCTGTGTTCAAACCCTTCGAAAATTTCTGAAGACACTTCAAATAATGAGCAATCGAGATGATGATCTAACCACATATTACCCACAGTTATGTACTTAAAAAACTCTCGAAACCAAAGTCATAATTTAACACATATCTGTGTCAGATCCTTTGGCATTTATTAGCAAAAATAACTTTGCAATTCCTTTTCAAAGTAGCAAATTCTATCACAGCTCCAGCAAGACAACTTCGATTTTTCATTCGGAGTAACCTTATCATAATATATGATTACCCTTTTGTTACCGGAGAACCTTTCATGTTCCACCACATTAGCAATAAACTTATTCACAACTTCACTGATTTTTGACCTTTCGAAGAATCATTATATTTACCGAAACCCCATCATTTACTCATTCGCATCTTGTAACGAGAATTGCCATACGAATCATCGGGAATTAGCGATCAGTATTTTGAAATCTCGCAGCATGTCTACGCCAACAGTTATATGTGTATATATAACGTCTATCTTCTAGACTTAATTTGAATGTGAAGTTTCTGAAAAACACTCTGAACTACGAATTGGTTCTCCGAAAATGGAAAAATGCTGATGAAGCAGCAAAAACTATAAAAGACTTTAACAGTAAAAGTTTGATGATAATGAATAAGTGTGCGGGCAAAGCGCAGAAAAAGAGAAGTCTTGGAACTGGAAACCGGATTGAGCAAAGTGTGAAGGAGGCTGTGGACAAATCACAAAGACTGAACCTGACTTCAAAGAATCCAAATGATTTAGTACCTGCTGAAGTCATTAATGAATACCTTGCTCTTGACTCTAAAACCCTGCGGACAATATTCTTTATCATCCTCTGATATTAGAAATTCTAGGATATCATCGTATCTTTCATTATAAATATCCTCCATATTTCTGAAGATATTTTTATAATTATTCTTATCTGAAATCATTTACCTCTTCGCGCTATCTGTATGACATCATAAAAGAAACTATTTTAGATTCTAAATTTTGAAACATTCGAGTTTAAAATAGGAATATTTTTGAAGTAGTGTTGGGAGCTGAAGCATGAGTTAGTATAATATAATGACACTTGATCAACGTGATTATATTACAGTAAGTCATGATGAGTTTCTAAATGGAATGTGATGATTCACAGATCATAACATCATCATGTGCCATGTTATACGACTCTTGTATTCTATTTAACCTCTAAAATATCAAGAAAATATTTCTTGATGATTCGGCCTTTTTCGAGGTATTCTGGTAATTTGACAAGTCAAGATCGTGCCATTACAATTTCCTTCCTAGAACATTAACAATGTTCATTCCGAAATAGCGAATTCTGTACCATTAAAAGCGGTGCTTAATCGCAAGAAGAAGAAACGAAAGGACAAAGCTCCGAAATAGAAATTAGGGTATAAATCGCAGCAAATAAAAGAAAGCATTAATTGGAGATGACAATGATTATGGGAGACAGAAGCAGAGACATCGAAATATAAGAGAAGATATAAAACCCAACAACCACCCAGAAATTATAAACCGTATATATCAATACATATAGCAATATAAAGACACGGGAGAACTAAAAACACTATAAAACCAGGTGTATAGTAGAAGTAAATAGATTCTTCCGGCGGTAGATGAAAAAGAAGAATGACCGATATGAAGGTTAGGAATATATCAAGAAGCAGAACTAGATAGAGCATATTGATGAATGCTTTAAAGTATGAGTTAGAAGAAATGGAAGGTGTGAGTTAAAAGGAAATGAAGGAGGTAGATTTATAGTAAAATATCCAACAGAGAAATCAAAACAGATGATCGCATTTAAAACAGATCATAATTCCCTTGATTATCGAAGAATCAAATGCAATTACGAAGATTCTCTCCAAATCTCTTGAACTTGGAAATCAATCCTATCTACGTCAAAAAATATGACGAATCTATATATCACACCCCTAGTTAGGGCCTGGGCAAAATGTGACTTAATACCAAACAAACCAACATATTATAATAAACGAGAACAATACTAAATGATAAAATTATCTTTATAGAGAGTACGCAATGGAAAATGAAATGTCGTTACTGTGATGACCCGGAAATTTCTGACCAAATTTAAACTTGTTCTTTATATGATTTCGATACGATATGCAAAGCCTGTCAGATTGAATCTCAAAATTTTTGAACTATTTCATATATCCATTTGACCTCCGACCGGTTTCGAAGATTCACGAACAATAAATTGTAAGTAGTTATGCTTATATTATAAATATATATATATATATATATATATATATACATATATGAAAATAATAATGTGAAATGTTATAGTTATTAGGATTAAGACTAAAATATATAAATTTATAATACTTTATTTTATGTAAATAATTTATGTATTAATATAAATTCGTTATATTAATATTATTATTATTATTAATATCATTATTAACACTCAATCGCCATTCGATGAATATTACACCAGTTAAATTCAAACATATATTATTTTGAAATAAACGGTGTTACGAAAATGAATTCTATAATTTTTTGACTTACTAAAAATGTATTTAGGATCTAGCTATTAAATTTTAACACTTTCTATAATTATCCATAATCGAGAGGGACAACTGATGCAATTTTCATTTAATAAATTAATGATCTAATTTTATACCATAATGACTGAAATAAATAAAGGAATTTAACTTAAAAGTTTAGGATTTATCTGAGTAATTTTTATCCATCACTGATGTAACAACAGAGCGCGATTTAGCACTCCGTGAAAACTGTCGATACACTAATTCAATTCTTGCAATTTCAATACTGTTTATAACGCACGTTTTCAGTCACCCATTTGAAGTATATAATTAAATATTATATTATTACTATTATTTATGGAATTAGATTTATGGTTATATATATATATATATATATATATATATATATATATATATATATATATATATATATATATATATATATATATATATATATATATATATATATATATATATATATATATAAAATGGTAGCTGTTTAATAGCTGGATCACATTTTCATCTTACATCAATTAAATCCAAAAGCACCACTGTATGTGATTGTACATATAATTATATGATTGATACTGTGCTAGATATTATTATTATGATATTAAAAACTTAGTTCTATCTTCTATCATATATGTATACGAGTTATATTACTCATCATCACACTCTCATGTTACTATGTTTTTTCTTTTCTTTTATCCCAACTCATATCATAAGCATATGATCATATATATGCGTATACCAACAAATGTATATGAATCATGTATTCACTAAATTTCAATAAATAAAACCCATCACCATGGAGGATAACTAACTCGGTCACCGTATCTATTCATCACCATCTTAAAACGCGACAACCACTATTGTTGATGCAACTCTCACATGTTTTCTGTTTCTAAAATGAACACCAAACACCACCATCGAAACCTATCACCATTTTGATAAATTTCTTGCAACCACCATCGAAAAACAAGTAAAGCAAATCTCCTTTTTCAAATCACCTTCCATCATTTTTGTGTTCGACCCAAAACCACCGGTTCCCCATTTGAATCACCAACGAACCACGCTTCATCACCATTTAATGTTTTCTATATTATTTTGCTTCGTTTACCTTCTTTTCCCTCGATCACCATAATATATCGTAAATCTCCACCACTTGTATATCGGTTCTTAATGCCTGATTCATCGAAACCCACCACATAAATACTTACGATCATTAACCAAAAACCCAACACCATCGAATAGCTACTGCTGCAGTTTTTCAATAAAGACGTTCCATCACTGCTACGTCTGTTTCATTTTCTGTCTAACCGACCCGAAACACCACCTCCTATGATTTTTTTTTCGTTCTTGTTACTATCGGCCTTCTATTTCTACTTCCTACTATAAACAGCGAATGATGAATTAACGATGGCAAGATGTCCGTATTATACAAGTCGTTAAAATAAATATATGAGATGGAGATTTTTGTTTTCTTACGTAAAATAATGAAAGAAAACAAGGATTAGAAGAAAGTGGGAAACAGCATGTTAAGAAAAACAAATATAGTGGAAGAGGTAGACCCACCTTCTTTTCTCCTTTTTCTTTTTGTTAGTGCCACGGTCCCCTTATATTTCTGTTACAATCGCGCAGTAAACCGAAAACAATGAAATCTCATAAGTTGATAAGTGGGCTGATGAGTTAAATATTAGGTTGTGTTTGTTTTGCTTTGGGGCCGTGATCCCTAATTATGTTGCTGGACTATTGATGCTACCCGAGTCGAAGCCCATAACACACTTAAATTAGAATTAAGCGGCCCAAATACACACTTAGACTAATGGATCGCTTGGTGACTTCCTGTTGTACTATATCGTGTTTCATATATATTTGAAGACAAGTGAGGAAGATTACTAAATAACAATGAGGATGATAACTTGGTATGATTTTTATTAGGTTTATGATATACGTGTATAAAAGATGATCATCATCACAAATACTAGCAATGATATAGGATTATGATGATGATGTTGTTGTTATGTCAATGATGATGATGACTCATGTTTCATTCGATCCTATGAAATTTTGTGTCTTCTAAATTTCGAAAATGCTGTTGTTGAGTTATATTTTATGAAGGAGACGACACTCATAGGTTAGATTAATTAACTATGTGAAGTAAATTAGAAAACTAGCGATCGGCTCAATGGTTGGGGGTGTTGTTTCTAAGAGAGAGGACCAGGGTTCATTTCTAGGATGGAACATTTTTTTTTCTTTTAACAATAATCCTGGATTGGGCCGAATTAATAAAAGTGTATATATATATACCGTAACCAGTTGGGCTGCCATGTTTGTTGGGCTGCAAGAATTAGTGTTGGGCTAGGATATGGTTGTTGGGCCGCTAGTGAACTAATTAAGGATAAAAATATGGTTTAAACCAGTATGTATCAAGACAGATCATTGGTTTAGAGTGTTGCGGGTGAGCGAGAGGTCTCGGGTTCGAGTCCCATTTGGAGCATTCTTTTTAGACAAAGCTTTAAGGGTATACACAATTACTTATATTATTATTATTATTATTATTATTATTATTATTATTATTATTATTATTATTATTATTATTATTATTATTATTATTATTATTATTATTATTATTATAATAAACTTAAAAGTATTAAAACTTACAAAAAATTAGTGGGAAGCCTAGAGACAATCTGGGCCCCCACACCTCTAGCAATAGCAAAACTTATCCTAGTAATTATTATTATTATTATTATTATTATTATTATTATTATTATTATTATTATTATTATTATTATTATTATTATTATTATTATTATTATTATTATTAGTATTATGTGTATTATTAATTATTGTTATGATTATGATTATTATTATGATTGTTAGAATTATAATTATTATTACTAATTTCATATTTATATTTATAAGTATTAAAGACGTTTTTATCATTAGTATAATTTTTTTTAAGTATTATTAAAATTATTATTAATCTTATCATTTAGGTATTATTATTATTATTATTATTATTATTATTATTATGATTATACTTATTAATGTTATCATTATTTTTAATAAATATTAGTATTAGTATTATTTTTAAACATTAGTATTAGTATCACTCTTGTAAGTATTAGTATTATTATTATTATTAATAAACAAAAGTATCATTATTAACAATATCATTATTACTATTAAAAATTATCATTTTAATAAAGTAATTATTATTATTAGTAGTAGTAAATCATTAATATCAAATCTATCTTTTTTTTAAAAAAATAAATGAAATATATACATATAAAATATTTGATACATATAACATAACAAAATTTAATATTTTTATATACAAAATGAATATATGAAACATATATATATTATTAATATAAAAATGATATAACTAATAAATTTATATACTTTTTCAATTACAACTATGTATATTAATAAATATACAAATGATATAGGTTCGTGAATCTGAGGCCAACCCTGCATTGTTTAATATAGTCATATGTATTTTTACTACAAAATACATTAGGTGAGTTTCATTTTTCTTTTTACCCTTTATATTTTTGGGCTGAGAATACATGCGCAACTTTTATAAATGTTTTACGAAATAGACACAAGTAATTGAAACTACATTCTATGGTTGAATTATCGAAATCGAATATGCCCCTTTTTATTAAGTCTGGTAATCTAAGAATTTGGAAACCGATCTCCAAATTGACGCGAATCTTAAAGATAGATCTATTGAGCCTAACGAACCCCATCCAAAGTACCGGATGCTTTAGTACTTCGATATTGTTTTATCATGTCCGATGGATTTCCCGGAATGATAGGGGATATTCTAATATGCATCTTGTTAATGTCGGTTACCAGGTGTTCAATCCATATGAATGATTTTTGTCTCTATGCATGGGACGTATATTTATGAGAACTGGAAATGAAATTCTTGTGGTCTATTAAAATGATGAAAATGAATGATTATGATAAACTAATGAACTCACCAACCTTTTGGTTGACATTTTAAAGCATGTTTATTCTCAGGTACGAAAGAAATCTTCCGCTGTGCATTTGCTCATTTTAGAGATATTACTTGGAGTCATTCATGACATATTTCAATAGACGTTGCATTCGAGTCGTTGAGTTCATCAAGATTATTATTAAGTCAATTATAGTTTGATATATTACGAAATGGTATGCATGTCGTCAACTTTCGATGAAATGAAAGTTTGTCTTTAAAAAAAAAACGAATGCAATGTTTGTAAAATGTATCATATAGAGGTCAAGTACCTCACGATGTAATCAACTGTTATGAATCATTTACAATCGATATGGACCTCGTCCGGATGGATTAGGACAGGTCCTTTCAGTTACAATGATGGAATTAACAATAATGTAAATGTTCAAATGCAAAAGTAAATAATGCGATATCTCTTAATCCTATGTCCAAGTAGCATCACATAAGCAGTAAGAAAGAAAGCTTGAATCACACAGCACCTGAGACAAAACATGCTAAAGTTTCAACCAAAAAAGTTGAGTGAAATCATAGGTTTAACAAATAAGTTTGACCGTTGTTTTATACCACAAGATTTAGTTTATAATGTTGATCTCGCAGATCAAAAAGTTATGCCAATGCGTGATATTTAGACTAAACGTTCAAGTTTGCCCCAAGACAAGTTGTAGTTTATACTTGTCAGTTTAATTTTATTATTAAGTAATACAAAGACTTAGTCAAATGTATCGAAGACGTTACTCCTGATAGGCCTACCCCCAATAATTAAGCATGCATTCAACGAGCAATTAAAAATATCACTGTAGGGAGTTAGTCGGACATAGCCGGGTATAGCATAGTTTAACAGTTTGGTACTTGTGTCTGAATTGTAAAATGTAAAAACAGCATGTGTCTCACCCCAAGTAAAAGTAAATAAGTTGTGCACAATAGAAAGTGGGGCTATGAAGTTCACCTTAGTAAGTAGAGAGAGAGTTATTTCTCGAAATAAAAAGTTGGATGAGTGAGCAGAAAAGTCAACCTATTGACATTTAAGAGTAGTAAGTGTTTTTGCCCAAATTTAAGTGGATGTTTAAGTATGATAGTGTTGTAAGTTTTACCAAGTTTTCTTTCCTAGTAAGTTTCCATTTTTAGAAAGTTTCCACTTTTAGTAGGGTTCTTATTTTAGTAAGTTTCTATAACTAGAAAGTTTCTACTTTAAGAATGTTTTCCATTTTAGGATACTCTCCGTATTAGATAAGCTTCCAATCACCCCTTTCTCTTCGAATGGCCATTTCAGGTCTAGGGGCTTGAGCTATAGGATCCTTTAAATCGGAAAATCCAAACCCTTCCGCCTAGAGTTTCGTAGAAACCATTCGTCAAGAAAGTTCGAAGATCTATACATCTCTAATACATATCCCAAAATGTTTTTATGTGTTACAATATAAGTAGTAGGTTATAGGTGTTAGTAATAGTAATAGTGTATACATGTTAATTAATAGTATAAGTAGTATTAGGGTTTCATTAATTATGGTTAGTTAATTAAAGTAGTATTTTAATGATTAGGGTTTGTAATAAATGTCCTAGGGTTTAGTAAATGTCTAGGGTTTAGTAATTAAATTAGGGTTTTAATAAATTAGGGTTAGGTTTAGGGTTTTAATTAAAGTAGTGTAGTTTAGGTGTAATTAGGGTTTAGGGTTTTAGCATGAATATGTATATATATTTTCATGTATATATATATATATATATATATATATATATATATATATATATATATAATGTATTTTTTTACATGTATATATATGTATATGTCGCTATGTATATATGTATATATATAGTTATTTTGTTTCCTTAATTAAACACAAACAAATCTCCTAATTGTATCTAGGGTTTTGAAGATCAAAGTTTCCTTTCCCTCTTTTTTTTCTTAGCCGACACATATACATACAAATAAATATATATTTTTTTATTTCATGTATGTATAGATCTAGGTGTGTTTATGTATATACTTATGAATAAACAAGTGTTTGTTATGAATATGAATTAACATAGAGCAAAGTTTATGTAAATAGTTTAGGGTTTATGTTATACCTTTGAAGATTCGAAGATGACTAACAAGAAAAGAAGAAACTCTTTGATGATTGAAGATCAAAGCCTTGAAGATTCGATGAACACCTCAAAGATTCTTAAAGAACACGAAGAACGCGAAGAACGCGAAGAACACTTGAAGATCACCTTGAAGATTGATGATGATTTTGATGGGTGGTGGTGGTGTTTCGGTTTTAGGGGCCGAAAATGGGAGAGAGGGGAGAGAGATTTTGAGAGAGAATTTGTGTTTTGATTTGGTACATCTTTAGCTCTAGCCTAGGCCTCTATTTATTTATAGTAGAGATTGGAGGATTCTAGAATTTGGGTTTGATTAGGTTTTACTTAGGGAATAAGTTGGCTTGGAAAAGGGGTAAAGAGGGGATGCTTGGGCCGAAATTAGGAGGGGTATTTTAGGCAATTCATATATTTTTTTTTTAAATTTTCGGCTAGGGCTTTTTAGGGTTAGGGTTTGGGATTTTTCACTTTAGTCCTTGTACTTTAGTCTAGCTTAACAAATCCTTAATTATCCGAGTTTATTTATTTTAAGTACACAAGTCTTAAAGTTATTTATTTTTTTACGGAAGTTAATTAACTTATTATTTTTTTTATTAACTTGTCAAGTAATGAACAAAGTTAATTATCGTATTTTATAATTCTTAACGCTTAACCATTACCGATTAAAGTTTATTTATTAAGTTTAATTATATTATTGGGCATTTAATAAGGAAAAGTATAGAATGGAAAAATGATGGTCGTTATAGTACCTCCCCGTTATTGAAAACTTCGTCCCGAAGTTTTTAGGTAGATTCCTCGTTTGCATCAGTAGTTGAGAAGAGATGGGGATATTTTCGTATTATATGGTCTTTGCGTTCCCAGGTATATTCGGGGCCTCTACTCGAATTCCAACGGACTTTAACGATAGGTATATTGCTTTTACGCGTTTTTTTGACCTCTCCTTCCATGATTTCTATAGGTTCTTCAACGAAGTGCATTTGCTCATCAATGCGGATATCATCCAAAGGAATAACAAGTGTGTCATCAGCAAGACACCTTTTAATATTTGAGACATGAAACACATCATGTACTTGAATGAGTTCGGTTGGTAGTTCTAATCGATATGCCACGGGACTGACTCTTTCAGTGATTGTGAATGGTCCAACATATCGTGGACTGAGTTTACTTTGCTTACCGAAGCGTGTCATACCCCGTCCAAAATCTTCCGAATGAATACAATAACATATGGTACCATCGCGATGAACGGACCTCTATATGTCTTGAATAACTCCATGTAATGTCTCTAAAATGAGTAAATGCACAGCGAAAGATTTCTTTCATACCTGAGAATAAACATGCTTTAAAATGTCAACAAAAAGGTTGGTGAGTTCATAGGTTTATCATAAAACAATAAAATTCATCATTTTGATAGACCACAAGATTTAAATTCTATCTTTCATAAACATAATCTCGTATCAGGCATTTCGCAAACTGCATAGAGATAAAAATCATTTTTTTCAAAACAACTATCTCAAATCTGGCATTTCGCAAACGGCAGAGATAAAAATCATTTTTCATAACAATTATCTCAAATCCGGCATTTCGCAAACGGCAGAGATAAAAATCATTCTCTCGATACATAACATTCACTTTTCTTTCATAGCTTTCAATTCTTGGCTTGGTAACCGACCTTAACATATAATGCGCATAATAATATCCCCAAAACAGAACATCTCGTCTGTATACTAATCATATAAACCTCAAAGTACTAAACACCACGCCCACTAGCTCTTCCGTCTAGTGAACATTCTGGGTGGGGGTGTCAAACCCGGTAGCTACCTTTAGAATTTGCGTGAATTAGGGCCATACCCAAATTCTAATTCTTAGGTTACCAAGCATAGGGGAAAAATATTCATATCAATTGTGGCAATCATACCGTCCACATAATTCAATAATAATCCACAAAACTTCCGTCTGCATAATAATTCATTCGAGGAATGTTTTGTTTGTGTCTAGCTCGTTAAACATTTATAAAGGCATTTCATGCATTCGCAGTTCAAAATATATTTCAAAAGCATTTAATAAAGCAGTTGTAAAAATAGCGCATGTATTCTCAGTCCCAAAATGTAAAGAGTAAAAGGGAATCAAATGAACTCACCATACTGTATTTTGTAGTAAAAATACTTAGAACGACATTGAACAAGTATAGGGTTGGCCTTGGATTCACGAACCTATATTAATTGTATATCTATTAAATCATATAATCGTAATCGAACAAAATATATGTATATTATTATTAGTGATCTAATTTTTATATTAATAACTTATAGGTTTCATTATTTGATTAAATATATTCATTTTATATATTTTAAGTAAATAAAAATATTAATATAGTTAAGTTATGTGTATTAAATATATTTTTATATAAAGATCCTTTATTTGTTAATTTAACAATAATACTAGATTAAGGATAGTAATAATAATGATAGTAATAATAGTAATAATAATGATAGTAAAAATGTTAAATAAAAAAAATGATAATTTTAATAAAGATAATAACTTTAATAATAAAAATAATTTTACTAACAATGATGTTTTTAATAATAAAGATAAAATGATAGTTTTTCTAATAATGATTCTTTCAATACTAATATAGTTGTAAAACAAAATAATACTTTTTATTAATAACGATACTAATCTTGATAATACTAATGTTATTAACAATAATAATACTTACAATAATAACAATGATAATAAAGATAATAATACTTATACTTAGTAATAATAATAATATTAATGGTAATTATAATTGTAATTTTAATCATCATAATAATAGTTAATGATACTTAATACTTGTATTAATAATAATATTAACAATAATAATAATAAGTAGAAATTCTACCTTAAAATGAAAAAGGCTTAAAAGGAATGCCTCTGCCCGGGCTCGAACCCGTGACCTCTCGTTCAACCCTAACACCCGAACAATCTAGTATGTCTCGTTTTCTTGCTATAAAATGTAACTAGGACCTTATAATTCTTTTAATTCGAACAGACTAGCAGCGGACCATTAGACAATTTAAGTTGAATCTTGGCCCAATGGAAAACACAACCCAACAGGCTCAAACAATCACAAGAGCCCGGCTCTAAAAAAAATATATTCAGTCACCTTGTCTAGTTTCGAACCTGGGACCTTTTGTATAACACAAATACCCCTAACCACTCAAGCTAATCTGTTTTTTTTTTTAGTACATGGATTAAAATTCATATAACCCTACTAACAGTATGTTCCTCTTCTTCTTCTTGAAACCCATTTCATAATCATCTTCCATGACCTTTCACTGTAATATGATCATCACGAAATCATTATTTAACTATCTAAACCGTATCATCAATCATCATCATCATGTCATAATCTTAATCATAATCATATCCATAATCATCTTTATATCCTAATCATAATCATAACTATCCTTCATCGTCATAATATCATCATTATCATGAGTGTTTATCATCAACAACTTAATCAATATGATCATAATTATTTTCATTATCCTTGGTCAATTTTCAAGACTGTTCGCTACCTAGTATTCGCATTCAAATCAAACCCATTGAAAAACCTCGGCCACCACCTTCTATGTATAACATGACCTTCATGTATCATTATTATACTTGTTTACAGCCCAACAGGAGTTGGCTTACAGCCCAACAGAAAAATAGGAACCCAACAATAGAAGTCGTGACATGTAGCTGCAAAAAAAATAAGAACTCGACAGAAAGAGATCTAGCATGCGAAAACAAATGGGGTTTTTATTTTATTACTTGTTGGAGTTGTTGGCCATCAATTTCTATCTAGTCCCACTAACAAATATCCATTATTAAACCAAATGTATTTGCTGTAAAGGAAGGTACCGAATAATTACCAAATAACAAATGGATTAATCCTTTTTGATTTCAATAAAGAAAACTAATCTTTCCCTTTTGATTTCCCACTTTGGTCGGCCGTTAATCAAGTCCTTGTCCCACATGCACTAAAACATTACAAGTTTATAATGCCTAACATCATAAGGAGACCTTAATATAATACTTGATATCTATAGGTTGTGAACTTCTTCAATTTCTTTTGTCACTCTAAATAACTCGGACAGAAACAGTGAAATAGAAATATAATCGCAGGTTTAATGGTTTAAAAGGTGGCTTGAAGACAAAATGGTATACGTTGATGAAGAAGAAGGTGTAGCGTGGAGTGGAAATGAAGGGTGGCGGTATTGGTGAAGTGGGTTTGTTAATAACTTAGAGACATGAAATAATGGAAATATGGTGGTGGTCTTTTCTTGGTGATTCATGGTGGCTATTGGCTTTTGTCAATGGAAACATAAAGAAAATATGATACTCGCAGGTGGTGAAGTGAAGTGGCGTGCTTGGTGATACCCGATGTGGGTTTTTATATATATGTAAGTAATATGTACCTATAAATATGTATCTAAATAGTTTTGTTTTTCTTTTTACAATTACGTAGCGAATATATATCTATTGTGCATTTGAATGATTGAAATAGAATAAGTACGATGGTTTGTTTTATATTGAAGAAGGTGTCGATAGAAGAATCAATCCAAAGAGATACCAACAAAATTGAAAAGAAAACAGATTGAGAACGTTGTCAGAAATATTCGTTCCAGGAGGAGAAAGCAAAGAAAAATATAAAGTAGATTATGACCTGTAACAAATTCGTACGCTTAAACTGATATTGATAGCTAACAATTTTTGTATCTGTCTGTTTGATTTATCTCGTTGATTTGTAGAAGGAATAAAGATTGTCAACAGGTTCGTACAGTTTACTATTGGTCTCTGACAACTTTATTTGATCATCTTGTTTGTATTGAGAAGTTAATTTGAACGGGTAACCAGTTGAAGACAGGAAGGACGAGAAAAAATAAAATATCAAGAAGATTGATGTTGATGCCTAACTGAATTCGTTTCTTCATCTATTTAATATCTAGCAAAATCTTTGTTTCAAGCTGAATCATTATATCTGCTTTTGATTCTATCAAATTTCTTTTGTTGTGTAACTGTGATTGCGTTTGATCTGGTACTAAATTGGAGACAACAATCATAATCAAATATAGTTAGATTGAGATGTGTAACAGATTTGGATTCTGAATTCGTATATACAATAATACTGATTTCTATAGTGTATCTGTATATATCAATATATATATATATATATATATCTTTTTTATTATATCTGTATATACATATTTTTGTATTTATATTCCATTACTATATATAATTTGTATTAACCAATAATTAGGTATATTAATAATAATATTCAAGTAATACTAATAAGAATAATGATTAAAAGTAATAAAAATAATAATAATATAATTTTGGAATAAGAATGATAATTTTTTTAGTAATAATAATCATATAACACATTACATGTGTTAACTTTCATATATTTTATATTGAAAATAATAAAATAGCTAATGATGATTTTTATATTAGTAATGTAAGTAATAATAATATTAGTATAACAATTATATTTTTAATTTGTAACTACATTTAATATATTAATATTACAATCTATTAATTATGTAATTATATCATTCATTATATGATAACATTATTTAAATATTTGATACTTATACATTTTATATATATTACATTTATATATATGTACATATTTATTTACAAGTACAAGTTCGTGAATCGTCGGGAATGGTCGAATGTTAAATGAATGTACTAAATTAGTTTGAAAATTTTGAGACGCAACATAACGGACTTTGCTTATCATGTCGGAATTATGAAATCGTATCGAGAGTTCGGTTTAAAATTAGTCAAAAATTTCCGGGTCACTACAGTACCTACCCGTTAAAGAAATTTCGTCCCGAAATTTGAGTGGTGATAGTTGGAATTGAAATCGAGAATGTTTAAATATCAGATTTTGAACTCAGATTCTTATTAGAAAGATTTTTGTCATCAAAGAATATTTCATCGAAGGAAATGTAAAGATTTCTTCGAGATAGATACGCAGATAATTTTATGAATGCCCTACTCGGGTCGAGTTCGGGTTCATAATGAATTCGAATCAAGTAGCATGGTTCATGATGAATACACATCAAGTAACACGGTTCGTGGTGATGGTAATATTGATCAAGTATTACCATCATCATGTCCCATTAGAACTTCCACATGACTTACTGTAATATAATCACGTTGATCAAGTGCAATTATATTTCATTAATTCATGCTTTCATCCAATATTACTCAAGGATATCCAAGGATTTAAAGTTTCTAGGGTTTCACTAGAATTTAGAAGTCAAAGTAATTTTCAATATGATGTACTAAAGATTAAATGACGGCGAAGATAATTACGAATGAGAACAATATAAAGATACCTTCGGAAATGTCGAGGATATTTACGACTAAGGAAAATATAATGATATCATAGAAATATCGAAGATATTATAATGCAGAAAGCAGATTTTGATGTTTTTCCGTGCTTTTTCCAACGTACCATTCTTTTATTGTCAAACTTTTGACTGTTACAGTCATCCATAGTTTTTGCTGCTTTATCAGTTCTTTTAATACTCCGGGAATTGATTTCGTAAATTGGGGTGCTTATTCAGAATTTCAGAATGGAATATTATAATTCTAAAAGATACATGTTATATGTATACGTATAACTGTTGATGTAGAAATGCTGCGAGATTCAAAATAATGGTTGAAACTTTTTGGTATGACAACTATCGTCACAAGATGCAGATGGACACAGGATGGGGTTTCGACAAATATAATGATTTTTCGGAAAGTCAAAGATCAATGAAGTTGCCGGTAAGTTTACTGCTAATGTGATGAGATATAAAGGGTTCTCCAGTAACAATGACGAAAGGCAAACTTATATATCAATGTTATAATAAGGCTAATCCGAATGAAAGTCGAAGTTGATTTGCTGGAGCTGTGACAAAATTGGTTAATTTTGGAAAGGTATTGTAAAGTTATTTTCGGTAATAACACGCCAATGGATCTAACACAGTTTTGAATGCAAAGTATGGCTTCGAAAGATGTAGGAATCTAAAAGTGATGTCTTCTGTTAAATCTTGTCTTGGATTTTGATAGGTCAAAATCCGAATATGAAATTAGATTTGAATGAAAATAACTGTTTCTTGGATATATATATATGTGTGTGGTTGTATGTAGGATAGTAGGTGACTGTTGAAACCGATTTGATGAATGTACAGTGTAACTTATTAATGTGAAATCTAAATATTCCTCGGGTTCTACCTACCTGTTAAAATATTTTCACCATTAACAGTTTGTACGAAAGAATTTTTTTTTTTAATCACAATCTTTATGAGAATATACTTACATATATATTTCCTTCAGATGTAATCAAGGATTTAATGAGTCAATAATATTATACTCATTTGTTTTTTTTTTTTTGGTTTGAGATAGAATAAGTAATCTCTAAAACTATTAGGAATCACCTATTCTTCGCAGAATATTAATGAAGTTATGGTTCAATACTTCATTGTTAATTGTTGTTGGTACTCCTTGGTATCCATGGTGCGTATGATGTTGATGTTCGTGAAACAGATTGTGATGTTGAGGTGTGGGATGCGGATGTTGCTGTTGGTGATGGTGGTACTGTTGATGTTGCTGAAGCTGGTACATTTTGCACCATATTTTTCAAGACTACACTCTGGTGCGAAACTCGTTGACTTATTACTCCGGGATAATTGTCGGTAGGAACGAGCGAGTGAATAAGGTTTTGAATTTGAGATAGTATATACTCATAGCGAGATATTCGGAAAATGAGGGTGAAAATGGTGTTTCCAATAGGTTCACCGGTAAGTGCTTCAGGTTCCTTGCCAAAAGGTGAATTTGGTTGGTGGAAAGGATCGCCTTCTTTTCGTCTTATTGATTAAGTTGACTACGAGCTCATCAGATGAATTGGGGATGGCTGATTGATTGTTTCATTATGGTGACGCTGCTTTCGGAGCTGGAGTGGGACTCCATGTCGGAATCCGAGGGACTTGAAATGGTTGCAGAATTCATCTTGCATGGTTAGATAAAGGACTTTCGATGTGAAATGATTTTCGGATATCGGATGATATTCTAATTAGATAGAATACCTAATACTTATATATAGTACAAAAGATTCCATAGATTAAGGAGGAAATTAAGGAGATGTGTTAGACAAGGTTTAATGTGATGGGATATGAATTTGTCTGTACACCATCTATGCAATAATTGCAATAAGACGCGTCGAGACTGAAAATGATAGGTAGATATTTTTCTACATGGAATGATACGCAAAACTTTTGACATGCAGACCAGGTTCAAGTCCAGACTTATTAATATAACCTAACAACTACTAGGTCAAAGTCCAGACTTCACTAATGCATCCTAACAACTAACTATTAGACATACTAATGCAGGCTCACTAATGCATCCTAACAACTACCTGTTAGACACACTAATGCAGACTCACTAATGCATCTTAACAACTACCTGTTAGACACACTAGTGCAGACCTGGTTCGCTAAGACCACCGCTCTGATACCACATGTCATACACCGTCCAAAATCTTCCGAACGAATACAATAATATATGGTACCATCGCGATGAACGGACCTCTATATGTCTTGAACAACTCCATGTAATGTCTCTAAAATGAGTAAATGCACAGCGGAAGATTTCTTTCATACCTGAGAATAAACAGGCTTTAAAATGTCAATTAAAAGGTTGGCGAGTTCATAGGTTTATCATAAAACAAGAAAATTCATCATTTTGATAGACCACAAGATTTAAATTCTATCTTTCATAAACATAATCTCGTATCAGGCATTTCGCAAACTGCATAGAGATAAAAATCATTTTTTTCAAAACAACTATCTCAAATCCGGCATTTCGCAAACGGCAGAGATAAAAATCATTTTTCATAACAACTATCTCAAATCCGGCATTTCGCAAACGGCAGAGATAAAAATCATTCTCTCGATACATAACATTCACTTTTCTTTCATAGCTTTCATAGCTTTCAATTCTTGGCTTGGTAACTGACCTTAACATATAATGCGCATAATAATATCCCCAAAACAGAACATCTCGTCTGTATACTAATCATATAAAACTCGAAGTACTAAACACCACGCCCACTAGCTCTTCCGTCTAGTGAACATTCTGTGTGGGGGTGTCAAACCCGGTAGCTACCTTTAGGATTCGCGTGAATTAGGGCCATACCCGAATTCTAATTCTTAGGTTACCAAGCATAGGGGAAAAATATTCATATCAATTGTGGCAATCATACCGTCCACATAATTCAATAATAATCCACAGAACTTCCGTCTGCATAATAATTCATTCGAGGAATGTTTTGTTTATGTCTAGCTCGTCAAACATTTATAAAGGCATTTCATGCATTCGCAGTTCAAAATATATTTCAAAAGCATTTAATAAAGCAGTTGTAAAAATAGCGCATGTATTCTCAGTCCCAAAATGTAAAGAGTAAAAGGGAATCAAATGAACTCACCATACTGTATTTTGTAGTAAAAATACTTAGAACGACATTGAATAAGTATAGGATTGGCCATGGATTCAAGAACCTATATTAATTGTATATCTATTAAATCATATAATCGTAATCGAACAAAATATATGTATATTATTATTAGTGATCTAATTTTTATATTAATAACTTATAGGTTTCATTATTTGATTAAATATATTCATTTTATATATTTTAAGTAAATAAAAATATTAATATAGTTAAGTTATGTGTATTAAATATATTTTTATATAAATATACTTTATTTGTTAATTTAACAATAATACTAGATTAAGGATAGTAATAATAATGATAGTAATAATAGTAATAATAATGATAGTAAAAATGTTAAATAAAAAAAATGATAATTTGAATAAAGATAATAACTTTAATAATAATAATAATTTTACTAACAATGATGTTTTTAATAATAAAGATAAAATGATAGTTTTTCTAATAATGATTCTTTCAATACTAATATAGTTGTAAAAAAAATAATACTTTTTATTAATAACGATACTAATCTTGATAATACTAATGTTATTAACAATAATAATACTTACAATAATAATAATGATAATAAAGATAATAATACTTATACTTAGTAATAATAATAATATTAATGGTAATTATAATTGTAATTTTAATCATCATAATAATAGTTAATGATACTTAATACTTGTATTAATAATAATATTAACAATAATAATAATAAGTAGAAATTCTACCTTAAAATGAAAAAGGCTTAAAAGGAATGCCTCTGCCCGGGCTCGAACCCGTGACCTCTTGTTCAACCCTAACACCCGAACAATCTAGTCTGTCTCGTTTTCTTGCTATAAAATGTAACTAGGACCTTATAATTCTTTTAATTCGAACAGACCAGCAGCGGCCCATTAGACAATTTAAGTTGAATCTCGGCCCAATGGAAAACACAACCCAATAGGCTCAAACAATCACAAGAGCCCAGCTCTAAAAAAAATATATTCAGTCACCTTGTCTAGTTTCGAACCTGGGACCTTTTGTATAACACAAATACCCCTAACCACTCAAGCTAATCTGTTTTTTTTTTTTTTTGTTTAGTACATGGATTAAAATTCATATAACCATACTAATAGTATGTTCCTCTTCTTCTTCTTCTTGGAACCCATTTCATAATCATCTTCCATGACCTTTCACTGTAATATGATCATCACGAAATCATTATTTAACTATCTAAACGTATCATCAATCATCATCATCATGTCATAATCTTAATCATAATCATATCCATAATCATCTTTATATCCTAATCATAATCATAACTATCCTTCATCGTCATAATATCATCATTATCATGAGTGTTTATCATCAACAACTTAATCAATATGATCATAATTATTTTCATTATCCTTGGTCAATTTTCAAGACTGTTCGCTACCTAGTATTCGCATTCAAATCAAACCCATTAAAAAACCTCGGCCACCACCTTCTATGTATAACATGACCTTCATGTATCATTATTATACTTGTTTACAGCCCAACAGGAGTTGGCTTACAGCCCAAAAGAAAAATAGGAACCCAACAATAGAAGTCGTGACATGTAGCTGCAAAAAAAATAAGAACTCGACAGAAAGAGATCTAGCATGCAAAAACAAATGGGGTTTTTATTTTATTACTTGTTGGAGTTGTTGGCCATCAATTTCTATCTAGTCCCACTAACAAATATCCATTATTAAACCAAATGTATTTGCTGTAAAGGAAGGTACCGAATAATTGCCAAATAACAAATGGATTAATCCTTTTTGATTTCAATAAAGAAAACTAATCTTTCCCTTTTGATTTCCCACTTTGGTCGGCCTTTAATCAAGTCCTTGTCCCACATGCACTAAAACATTCCAAGTTTATAATGCCTAACATCATAAGGAGACCTTAATATAATACTTGATATCTATAGGTTGTGAACTTCTTCAATTTCTTTTGTCACTCTAAATAACTCGGACAGAAACAGTGAAACAGAAATATAATCACGGGTTTAATGGTTTAAAAGGTGGCTTGGAGACAAAATGGTGTACGTTGATGAAGAAGAAGGTGTATCGTGGAGTGGAAATGAAGGGTGGCGGTATTGGTGAAGTGGGTTTGTTAATAACTTAGAGACATGAAATAATGGAAAAATGGTGGTGGTCTTTTCTTGGTGATTCATGGTGGCTATTTGCTTTTGTCAATGGAAACATAAAGAAAATATGATACTCGCAGGTAGTGAAGTGAAGTGGCGTGCTTGGTGATACCCGATGTGGGTTTTTATATATATGTAAGTAATATGTACCTATAAATATGTATATAAATAGTTTTGTTTTTCTTTTTACAATTACGTAGCGAATATATATCTATTGTGCATTTGAATGATTGAAATAGAATAAGTGCGATGATTTGTTTTATATTGAAGAAGGTGTCGATAGAAGAATCAATCCAAAGAGATACCAACAAAATTGAAAAGAAAACAGATTGAGAACGTTGTCAGAAATATTCGTTCCAGGAGGAGAAAGCAAAGAAAAATATAAAGTAGACTATGACCTGTAACAAATTCGTACGCTTAAACTGATATTGATGGCTAACAATTTTTGTATCTGTCTGTTTGATTTATCTCGTTGATTGGTAGAAGGAATAAAGATTGTCAACAGGTTCGTACGGTTTACTATTGGTCTCTGACAACTTTATTTGATCATCTTGTTTGTATTGAGAAGTTAATTTGAACGGGTAACCTGTTGAAGACAGGAAGGACGAGTAAAAATAAAATATCAAGAAGATTGATGTTGATGCCTAACTGAATTCGATTCTTCATCTATTTAATATCTAGCAAAATCTTTGTATCAAGCTAAATCATTATATCTGGTTTTGATTCTATCAAATTTCTTTTGTTGTGTAACTGTGATTGCGTTTGATCTGGTACTAAATTGGAGACAACAATCATAATCAAATATAGTTAGATTGAGATGTGTAACAGATTTGGATTCTGAATTCGTATATACAATAATACTGATTTCTATATTGTATCTGTATATATCAGTATATATATATATCTTTTTTTTATATATGTATATACATATTTTTGTATTTATATTCCATTACTATATATAATTTGTATTAACCAATAATTAGGTATATTAATAATAATATTCAAGTAATACTAATAAGAATAATGATTAAAAGTAATAAAAATAATAATAATAATAATTTTGGAATAAGAATGATAATTTTTTTAGTATTAATAATCATATAACAAATTACATGTGTTAACTTTCATATATTCTATATTGAAAATAATAAAATAGCTAATGCTGATTTTTATATTAATAATGAAAGTGATAATAATATTAGTATAACCATTATATTTTTAATTTGTAACTACATTTAATATATTAATATTACAATCTATTAATTATGTAATTATATCATTCATTATATGATAACATTATTTAAATGTTTGATACTTATACATTTTATATATATTACATTTATATATATGTACATATTTATTTACAAGTACAAGTTCGTGAATCGTCAGGAATGGTCGAATGTTAAATGAATGTACTAAATTAGTTTGAAAATTTTGAGACGCAACATAACGGACTTTGCTTATCATGTCGGAATTTTGAAATCGTATCGATAGTTCGGTTTAAAATTAGTCAAAAATTTCTGGGTCACTACAAAGCGGACAACACCTTTCTAAGGGGATACTTTCAACATGACTTTATCTCCAACTTGGTATTCGATGTCTTTTCGTTTCTTATTGGCATAGCTCTTTTGTCGGCTACGGGTAGTTTCTAAACGTTGCTTAATCTGAACGATCTTTTCGGTAGTTTCGTGAATGATTTCAGGACCAGTTAAATGTCTGTCCTCAAGTTCATCCTAACACAAAGGGGATCTACACTTCCGTCCATATAAAACTTCAAAAGGTGCAGCTTTAATACTGGAGTGATAACTATTATTGTAAGAAAATTCAACCAAAGGTAGATGTGTATCCCATACTTTGCCGAAATCGATTGCACAAGCACGTAGCATATCCTCTATGGTTTGAATAGTTCGTTCACTCTGACCACCAGTTTGCGGATAATAGGCTGTACTCATGTCGAGTTGAGTTCCATGTGCAGATTGTAGAGTTTTCCAGAATCTAGAAACAAATCGACTGCCGCGATCAGAAATATTCGAGATAGGAACACCATGACGTGAGACGATTTCTTTAATATAAAGCTGTGATAATCTCTCCATCTTTTCATTTTCCTTAATCGGTATGAAATGTGCAGATTTAGTAAGATGATCAACTACGACCCAAATAGTATCATTACCGTTCGAAGTCTTAGGTAACTTAGTAACGAAGTCCATAGTGATGCACTCCCACTTCCACTGCGGAATATCGAGTTGTGTCAACAGATTAGAAGGCTTTTGATGTTCGGCCTTGACTTTCAAACAAGTAAGACACTTACTAACATAAGTAGCAATGTCGGCTTTAATGTTAGGCCACCAGTAGAATTCCTTCACATCGTGATACATTTTACTGGAACCGGGATGAATAGAATATCTAGTCTTATGTGCTTCATCCAAGACTAGTTCACGGAGATTACCGAAATGATGAACCCAAATTCTGTCGCCAAAGTACCGTGTACCATTAGCTTTCACTTGAAGTTGGTTCTCAAAACCTATATGTCCTTCACCTTCGATAAGTGTCGGTTTAATAGCTTCCAATTGAGCTTCACAGATTCGTGATATAAGATTCGATTTGATTTTTAGATTTAGAGCACGAACACGTTTAACATCGTCTTTCCGACTAAGGGCATCAACAACTACATTCGCCTTGCCAGGATGATATTTAAGCTCACAATGATAATCGTTCAATGTCTCGAGCCATCGACTTTGCCTCATATTCAACTGTTTCTGATTAAAGATGTGTCAAAGACTCTTATGGTCAGTGTACACCGTAAAGTGAGTACCATACAGATAATGTCTCCATATCTTGAATGCAAATACACGGCACCTAACTCAAGGTCATGTGTGGTATAGTTCTCCTCATGTTTCTTCAACTGCCTAGATGCGTAGGCAATAACCTTTTCACGTTGCCTTAAAACACAACCAAAGCCTTGCTTTGAAGCATCGCAGTAAACAACATCAGTACCTTCAGGTAAAGATAGAATCGGGGCTGTGGTCAATTTCTCCTTCAGAATCTTGAAAGCAGATTCCTATTCTTCGGACCACTCAAATTTCTTCCCTTTTTAAGTTAGCTTCGTAAGGGGTTTAGCAATGAGAGAAAAATCTTTTATAAATCTCCGATAGTAACCAGCAAGTCCCAAAAATTGACGAATATGCTTCGCAGTCTTTGGTACCTCCCAGTTTTGAATAGCTGTAATCTTAGCTGGATCGACATGTATTCCGTCTCTATCAACAACATATCCAAGGACTTATACAGTTTTGAGCCAAAATTCGCACTTAGAAAATTTAGCGTAGAGTTGTTCCTTCCGTAAGAGTTCAAGAATCATGCGCAGATGTTGCTCATGTTCTTCCTCAGTCTTGGAATAGATCAAAATGTCATCTATGAAAACAATGACGAATTTGTCGAGATAGGGTTTGCAAACACGGTTCATAAGATCCATGAATACTGCAGGTGCGTTGGTCAAACTAAAAGGCATGACATAAAATTCATAGTGCCCATAACGAGTGCGAAAAGCAGTCTTAGGAATATCGAATTCCTTGACTTTGAGTTGGTAATAACCGAATCTCAAATAAATCTTTGAATAGATGCTTGACCCTTGGAGTTGGTCAAATAAATCATCAATACGAGGCAACAGATAACGGTTCTTGATAGTAAGCTTGTTAAGTTCGCGGTAATCAATACACATCCTTAACGTACCATCCTTATTCTTAACAAATAGAATAGGAGCTCCCAATGGGGACGAGCTTGGAAGAACGAAACCTTTATCTAATAGTTCTTGGAGTTGGTTAGATAATTCCTTCATCTTGGAGGGTGCTAAACGATATGGAACTTTAGCAATAGGAGTAGCACCGGGAGTTAAATCAATTTGAAATTCAACTTGTCGAGGAGGTGGAAGACCAGGAAGATATTCGGGAAACACATCGGGAAAGTCTTTAACCACTGGTACATCTTTAATACGCTTCTCTTTCGATTCAATCATCTTAACGTGGGCTAGAATAGCTGGATAACCTTTCATAAGGTATTCGCGAGTTTTAATACATGAGATGATGTTGAGATTGGAACCGCTCTTTTCACCTTGTATGATGAGAGTCTCTCCATTTCCCAATGAAATATGAACAGTTTTATCGTAACACATGATAGCAGCATGTAATAGACGTAACCAATCCATTCCAATTACGATGTCAAAACTTCTGAGCTCGGCAGGTAAAAGGTCTATCTTAAATTCTTTATTGGCTAAGATTAGGTTGTAGTTTTTATAGATTTTATCGACTTGCATGATCTTTCCATTAGCTACTTCTACTAATCTTTTGGTTTCTAGGGGTTGAGGCTTTTCAGTAAATAGGATGCAAAAATCACTAGACACGTAACTTCGGTCGGCACCAGTATCAAATAAAATAGTTGCATAACAATTATTGACAAGATACGTACCCGTGATGACCTCATCTTCATCTCGGGCTTCAGCAGCAGTAATAATAAATGCACGACCCTTCGCAACAGTAGCATTAGCTCCAGTAGCAGGATTATCCTTCTTCTTAGGACAATTTGAACTAATGTGTCCCTTTTCTCCACAAGTATAGCAAGTAGGAGGAGCTTTGGCAGGAACAATCACTTTATCCTTTGAAGGAGTCTTACACGTCTTAGCAACGTGTCCCACTTTCTTATACAACGAACAAACAGCAATACACTGCCCCGGGTGATGCCTCTCACAACTAGTACAGAAAGGATAGGAACCCTTGTAATTCATCTTTGTACCTTCCACAGGCTTCTTACCAACATTCTGAGTCGAACCTTGAGATGGCTCAAACTTCCACTTACCATCATTACCCTTGGTCTCAACCTGCTTATTAGCCGACGCTCTTCTTCTCTTGGCCAACATTAGATTTTGTGCCATGAGAATCACAGCATCGAGAGTAACCTTCTCGGAAGCAATAACATTCCCCTGAACATCCTCGAGGAGACCTTCAATATACCGCTCAATTCTCCTAGCCTCGGTAGGAAACATTTCAGGACATAGAGAAGAAAGCTCAAGATATCGGTTGGTGTATCTTTCAATATCAGTACCCTTCACCTTGAGTTCCCAGAACTCAGCTTCAAGTTTCTGAACTTGACTCCTTGGGCAGAATTTGTTAACCATCATGCTTTTGAGTTCGTCCCATGGAATTGCATTAGCATTGTCAATTCCTACGGACTTGGCATGAGCAGTCCACCAAGTTAAAGCATTACCACCCAATGAGCTAGTGGCATACTTTACTCGATCGTTATCACCACAGTTGCAAATACGGAAAATAGATTCCATCTTCTCGAACCAACGAACTAATTCGACAGCTTCCTCATTTCCCTTAAATGGAGGAGGATTACAGTTTGTGAAATACTTGTATGAACAAGGTTTCGGTTGAGGATTAGCATTATTAGCTTGAGCGTTGCCTTGTGCAGCAGTGAGTAACCGTTGGAATTGCTCGGTAGTCAATACGATATTGTTAACAGTAGGTGCAGCTGAACGAACAATGATGTTGCTACATAAGTCGGATAAGTTAACAAGTTATAGGGATAAGCAATTTCAAGTATGAATAAGATAAAGTATTGATATCACATGATATAAATAAAACACTTTATATTATTAAGGAACGAGGCATTAAAATAAGCCTTTTAATACACGATTCGAGAATAGGATTAGTTTAAGGCATAGCCTTTACATAGATGGAAAAATAGGAAAATAACTAAAGAATATTAAGATTGAAGTAGTCTTCATGTCTCTTCTTCTCATCCTCAAACAGCTTCATCACTTTCTCCATGTTATCCTTCACAAGTTTCTCTAGCCTTTCGGTTTGAGAATCGAGGGAATCTTTCATAAACTTCTCATATCGCTCGTTCTTTTCTTTTTGCTTTTCGTAGAGGTATTCGAGGTTGTCGTAAAGGTTGGTAACACGACTGTTGACGGTATTGGTGTCGTATTCTCTTAAAGCAAGCTGTTTGTCGACTCGACTTCTCTCCATTCTAATTCGAAAGTCAACATCCTCCTTGAGACAAGCAAGGGATTGCTTCCCCCAACGGGTGTTACATTCTTCCTCATACTTTAGCAGCCTCAATTCTTTTCTTAGTTCAACATTTTCTTCCACCAACTTCTTAATTTCGCGATCTTTCTCACCCATACGGACCTCCACTCTTGCCACGTGGCGAAGCAAACCCTCCAAGTTTCTCTCGGTATCCTTTCGTAGGTTCGAGATCTCATACTTAGCAGCATCATTATAAGAAGGAGTTCGGGCTCTCTTCCTTGATGGACCGGCTTCTTTATGATGTTTTCCTTTATCTTCCATTCTCGAAGTTGGGTAGTATTTAGGAGACCTTTGTGAATCTCGAATAGTATTTGGTCTATAGTTTGGTGATGGTGAGGCAGGACGGTAGAAAGGACTTCAAACAGGTCTCGAAGTTACAGAGTGTCCAACACCTACTTCGATGGTAGGGTTGAGAGTGGCTTTGTTAGGCTTGTTAACGCTTGAGCTTGACATCCTAACATTAGGAAAGAGACTTTGATTAGAATCTTTAAGTCAAGTGTAGTAAAGCATAAGTGTTAAGATTATAGGGCAATCCTAAGTGCTTTAAAGTCTAAGGCAGGAAAGGTTATAGTTTCCTAGATTGCTAAGGCACCCTAGCTAGCAAGTAAGGCACACATAAAAATGCAATCCTGGTTCTCTATAACAGCCTGGTTTGCTCTGATACCAATCTATCTCACCCCCAGTTAGGGCATGGGCGAAATGTGACTTAATACCAAATAAACCAACATATTATAATAAACGAGAACAATACTAAATGATAAAATTATCTTTATTGAGAGTACGCAACAGAAAATGAATTGTCATTACAATGATGGAAGTAACAATAATGTAAATGTTCAAATATAAAAGTAAATAATGCGATATCTCTTGATCCTATGTCCAAGTAGCATCACATAAGTAGTAAGAAAGAAAACTTGAATCAAACAGCACCTGAGACAAAACATGCTAAAGTGTCAACCAAAAAGGTTGAGTGAAATCATAGGTTTAACAAATAAGTTTGACCATTGTTTTAGACCACAAGATTTAGTTTATAATGTTGATCTCGCAGATCAAAAAGTTATGCCAATGCGTGATATTTAGACTAAACGTTCAAGTTTGCCCCAAGACAAGTTGTAGTTTATACTTGTCGGTTTAATTTCATTATTAAGTTATACAAAGACTTAGTCAAATGTATCGTGGACGTTACTCCCGATAGGCCTACCCCCAATAATTAAGCATGCATTTAACGAGCAATTAAAAATATCACTGTAGGGACTTAGTCGGACATAGCCGAGTATAGCATAGTTTAACAGTTTGGTACTTGTGTCTAAATTGTAAAATGTAAAAACAGCATGTGTCTCACCCCAAGTAAAAGTAAATAAGTTGTGCACAATAGAAAGTAAGGCTATGAAGTTGAACTTAGTAAGTAGAGAGAGAAAGAGTTATTCCTCAGAATAAAAAGTACGATGAGTGAGCAGAAAAGTCAACCTATTGACATTTAAGAGTAGTAAGTATTTTTGCCCAAATTTAAGTAGATATTTAAGTATGATAGTGTTGTAAGTTTTACTAAGTTTTCTTTCCTAGTAAGTTTCCATTTTTAGAAAGTTTCCATTTTTAGTAGGGTTCTTATTTTAGTAAGTTTCTATAACTAGAAAGTTTCTACTTTAAGAATATTTTCCATTAGCGAGATGGTGGTTTTTGTTGTTCCCGCGAAGCGAGGATGATTCGACCAACGAATGAAGTTAGGATACTCTCCATATTAGATAAGCTTTCAATCACCCCTTTCCCTTCGAATGGCCATTTCAGGTCTAGGGGCTTGAGCTATAGGATCCTTTAAATTGGAAAATCCAAACCCTTCTGCCTAGAGTTTCGTAGAAACCATTCGTCAAGAAAGTTCGAAGATCTATACATCTCTAATACATATCCCAAAATGTTTTTATGTGTTACAATATAAGTAGTAGGTTATAGGTGTTAGTAATAGTAATAGTGTATACATGTTAATTAATAGTATAAGTAGTATTAGGATTTCATTAATTAGGGTTAGTTAATTAAAGTACTATTTTAATGATTAGGGTTTGTAATAAATGTCCTAGGGTTTAATAAATGTCTAGGGTTTAGTAATTAAATTAGGGTTTTAATAAATTAGGGTTAGGTTTAGGGTTTTAATTAAAGTAGTATAGTTTAGGTGTAATTAGGGTTTAGGGTTTTAGTATGTATATTTATATATATTTTCGTGTATATATGTATATATATATATATATATATATATATATATATATATATATATATATATATATATATATATATATATATATATATAAAATATTTTTTTTTACATGTATATATATGTATATGTCGATATGTATATATGTATATATATAGTTATTTTGTTTCCTTAATTAAACACAAACAAATCTCCTAATTGTATCTAGGGTTTTGAAGATCAAAGTTTCCTTTCCCTTTTTTTTTTCTTAGTCAACACATATACATACAAATATATATATTTTTTTTCTTTCATGTATATATAGATCTAGGTGTGTTTATGTATATACTTATGAATAAACAAGTGTTTATTATGAATATGAATTAACAAAGATCAAAGTTTATGTAAATAGTTTAGGGTTTATGTTATACCTTTGAAGATTCGAAGATGACTAACAAGAAAAGAAGAAACTCTTTGATGATTGAAGATCAAAGCCTTGAAGATTCGAAGAACACCTCGAAGATTCTTGAAGAACACGAAAAACGCGAAGAACACTTGAAGATCACCTTGAAGATTGATGATGATTTCGATGGGTGGTGGTGTTTTGGTTTTGGGAGCCGAAAATGGGAGAGAGGGGAGAGAGATTTTGAGAGAGAATTTGTGTTTAGATTTGGTACATCTTTAACTCTAGCCTAGGCCTCTATTTATAGTAGAGATTGGAGGATTCTAGAATTAGGGTTTGATTAGGTTTTACTTAGGGAACAAGTTGGCTTGGAAAAGGGGTAAAGAGGGGATGCTTGGGCCGAAATTAGGAGGGGTATTTTAGGCAATTCATATATATTTTTTTTAAAATTTTCGGCTAGGGCTTTTTAGGGTTAGGGTTTGGGATTTTTCACTTTAGTCCTTGTACTTTAGTCTAGCTTAACAAATCCTTAATTATCCGAGTTTATTTATTTTAAGTACACAAGTCTTAAAGTTATTTATTTGTTTACGGAAGTTGATTAACTTATTAATTTTTTTATTAACTTTTCAAGTAATGTACAAAGTTAATTATCGTATTTTATAATTCTTAACGCTTAACCATTACCGATTAAAGTTTAATTATTAAGTTTAATTATATTATTGGGCATTTAATAAGGAAAAGTATAGAATGGAAAAATGAGGGTCGTTATACTATACCTACTCATTTCACTCTTTTGGTGATAGCTTCACTCGTACTCTTCACAAAAATTAACTGGTTTTATCCATATTACACAATGATGATAAAAACCTAATCTTCAGCTTATATGCGTCATGAAAACATACTTATTGTCAGCCATGACCATCCCAATCAACTTTCGGGATGAAATTTCTTTAACGGGTAGGTACTGTGACGACCCGGAAATTTCCGACCAAATTTAAACTTTAATCTTTATATATTTCCGAAACGATAAGCAAAGTTTGTTAAGTTAAACCTCAAGGATTTCAAACTATGTTCATACATTCATTTAACCCCGACCAAACTCCAATGATTCACGAACCATTATATGAACGGATATGATTAAATATGTATATGTACATATGTTATAACTTGAAAACATTAACATAGTATTAGATACATAATACTTTACATGAACGTATTTGTTTCAAAATATATTTAAAATAATTATCGACGGAATTAATAGATAATATCAAATGATCGAATTATCAAATACATTGAATTATGATTACGAGTCTTTGTTGAGAGGTCCACATTGATTTGAGAAATTGTCCATTTTAACGATATTCAGAATAAATTGTAAAGTCATTTACAGGTAAGAACAAAAGTTTCAATTAACGGGAATTAGACAAGAATTAGTGGAGATTCCTATTTGAATTTCAATTCCTGCTTTACAACATTTTCCTCGTGATTTTAATAGGATAACTATTTTGACTTTCATCTTAAAGCTGGAACGTGGAATATAAATAACTTAGACAATTGGATATCGACATTTTACATTAAGATGATTTCATACGTTCATCTAACCTTTGGACTTTATAGCACGTGTCACCAACAAACGTTAATTCAAAAACTTGAAACCTATTAAGAGTATATTTAATCTTACTTTTCTAAAACGTTTTACGATATAACAATTATAACCTCTTTAGTAAAATGATTCTTAAATATATTTAATTTTGTAAAAACAAAGTTTTCTTATTTATTTAATATTGTTTCAATGTACAAAAACAGTTTGGTTTAAAAAGAACTTTATCATTAAAACGTTTTATAAGATAATTTGTTCATAAGTTTTAAAGAACTTAATTAAGGCTTTGTATTATATATATATATATATATATATATATATATATATATATATATTATATATATATATATATATATATATATATATATATATATACATATACATATATATTTTGATAACGTAAACGTGTTACGACATAATACTTTCTATTACTTAAACAATTTTGAAATGAACTTTGAAAAATAATTAGTTTTGAAAAACTAAACGTTATATTATTAAATAGATATTTCAATTATATATAAGATATACAAAATTATATTTTTAAATAAGAATATATATATATATATATATATATATATATATATATATATATATATATATATATATATATATATATATATATATATATATATATATATATATATATATACACACAAATGCTTTAATTTAAACATAAAATGTTTTAGTATTATTAAAAGTATTTTAATAAACAACGAGACATTGATTTATAGAAGCAAATGACTACAACACTCAAATAAAGAAGTTATACCTTGGGTAATATAAATTATAGATGATTAAGTCTAATTATTTATAATAGGTACACGTCGCGTAACATAAAGAGCTAGTTTTTTAAGCGTACAAATATGCGTTCCAAAAACCGGAACTAGGACATAAGTCGAATGTGATGACCCGAGAATTTTTGACCAAATTTAAACTTAATCTTTATATAAGCTCGACATGATAGGCAAAGTCTGTAAAGTTGAGTCTCAAAATTTTGGAACAGTTTATATTAATGTATTTGTCCTTTGACTATTCCCGACGATTCACGAACACTTGTTGTAAATAAATATATACATATAAAAATAAATGTAAGTATCGGAAGTAATAAAATGTTATTGAATCATTAGAATTAAGTATGTGAAATAAAACACAAAATAATTAGATTATAATTTAAAATGAATCTATATATATATAATTTCTAATTATGAATATTGTAAGTATATATAAAATGTATAAATTGTAAATATTCAATAAAAGTTATTATATAATATATTATATAATTGTTAAATATTACATAAGTAATAATATATATATATATATATATATATATATATATATATATATATATATATATATATATATATAATACAAGCATAAATATAATTGTTGTTATCACTTTTAATATTAATAACAATATCAATATTAATATTATTAATATTATTTTAAATATTTAATCTATAAATGTGAAATTGATATATATATATAAATAGTTATAGTAATATTATTTCTAATATTATTGTTATCATTAATAAAATTATTATTATTATAATAATAATTATTATTATTATTAATATTGTTATAAGTTTTATAGTTATTATTATTAATTAGTGAGATAAATTATAATCTATAAAGAGATATATATATAAATACAGATTTAATTACAATTATATAAATACAGACCTATATATATATGAATACTGATTTATATCTATATATACAGAAATACATATACAGATACGAGTCACAATTATTACATATAATAAAATACAGGTATATAGTTATACAGATATATATATACGCGTAATTAGAATAGGTCTTTATCTGATCTATTTTTTTTATTTATTTGTTTCCTCCCTCTGCTCATGAAACCTGGCACCCACAATCACACTACCAAACAACATTTAATCAATTTATATGCTACCTAAACCCTTCAATTACGGAGTTTATTTTCTTTATGTGCTGTCAATCGAATTTATAAAACAGAAAATAAAGAAGGAAAAAGGCTCGTTATCTATTCTTACACTTTTTCATCATATTTCAATTTCGATCAAATTTTCAAAAAGTAGTAATGTAACTTTGTTAGGAATCCTTTGTGCAATCTATCTGTAAATTTTCTGGTTTCAATTCGTCCTATCAAGCACGAATTTTAGAGTCAAAGATTTTGAAATAAAAGTCAACTGAAAGTGTTCATCGAGAAATTTGATTTCGTTTTGATGTTTCAATCTCAATTGATGATTCCTAAAGTTTTTATATACGATTAGAAAACTAATTCATGTAGAAACTTTTATGTAAAACGATCTCCATTTCTCAATCTATTTTTTTTCTTCCTGTACGCGACGAGTAACAGACAGGTTATATATTTTTTTATATATAATACAATTACTTAATATTGGTGTTCCTAATTATTTTGAAGAATATAAGTCTTTGTATTATGATATTTTTGGTAATTGGTCGTCCAAGTTTTTTTTTGAGGAAGAAGAAGAAATCAAAACAGTGGGTATGAGTTTTATAGTTTTAAGTTTGATATAATTCAGAAAAACAAGAGACAGAGGAATGGTTTAGTGTGTTGGTGAGGGAACGGGAGGTCGTGGGTTCGAGTCCCGTCTCGAGCATCTCTTTTTACTTAAAGCTTTTAAGGGTATAACTCTTTTAATTTTGTTGTTATTATTATTATTATTATTATTATTATTATTATTATTATTATTATTATTATTATTATTATTATTATTATTATTATTATTATTATTATTATTATTATTATTAACTAATATTAGTATCATTATTAATTATTATTATTGTTATGATTATGATTATGATTATGATTGTTATTATTATTATTATTATTATTATTATCATTATATTATTATTGCTAGTATTATTAATATGATTTCAAGGATTATTAAACAGGTTAATAAATCAAGTATATAATAAAAGTTGTTATATTAAAGATTATAGAAAATTGTTATAATTATATGAATACATGTAAATTATAATTTTTATATAAATTAAGGTTATGAGAAGGCATAGTTAGTAACTACGAAGATTATAATTATTATGACCATAAAAATAAAGGTTTTCATAATATTATTAAAATTAAATATAGAAATTTTGATATAAATATTATTATTATAAGAATGACTAGAATTTTAATCAAAATATGATTTAATGGAATTAGTGAAATTATTATAACTATTCTTATCATATTTATTATAAATATAATACAATTTAGTAGTAGTATCATTATTAATATCATTATTTTTATTAACATAACTATTATCACTTTTATCATTATTATTATAAAATAACATTATTATTACTAATATTGATGTTATCATAATTAATAAATTAACAAACAAATAGAAATATACCTAATACACATACTTAAACTATATTAATATTTTATTTATTAAAATATATTAGATGAATAAACTTAATTAAATAATGAAATATATAAGTATTAATATAAAAACTATAGCACTAATAATAATATATATATTTATTCGATTACAAGTATATGTTTTAATATATATACGAATAATATAGGTTTGTGAATCCGAGGCCAACCTGCATTATTCAGTATCGTCATATGTATTTTTACTACAAAATACATTATGGTGAGTTTCATTTGCTCCCTTTTTATTCATTACATTTTTGGGCTGAGAATACATGCAAATGTTTTATTAACTGTTTTACAATAATTATATGCGTGAGTTTCATTTGCTCCCTTTTTACTCATTACATTTTTAGGCTGAGAATACATGCAAATGCTTTATTAACTGTTTTACAATAATTATATGCGTGAGTTTCATTTGCTCCCTTTTTACTCTTTACATTTTTGGGCTGAGAATACATGCAAATGCTTTATTAACTGTTATACAATATTTATATGCGTGAATTTCATTAATCCCTTTTTAAATGCTTTTGCAATATATATATTTTTGGGACTGAGAATACATGCGCTGTTTTATAACTGTTTTACGAAATAGACACAAGTAATTTAAACTACATTATATGGTTGAATGATCGAAATCGAATATGTCCCTTTTTATTAAGTCTGGTAATCTAAGAATTAGGGAACATACACCCTAATTGACGCGAATCCTAAAGATAGATCTATCAGGCCCAACAAGCCCCATCCAAAGTACCGGATTCTTTAGTACTTCGAAATTTATATCATGTCCGAAGGAGGATCCCGGAATGATGGGGATATTCTTATATGCATATTGTGAATGTCGGTTACCAGGTGTTCAATCCATATGAATGATATTTTTGTCTCTATGCATGGGACGTATGTTTATGAGAAATGGAAATATGAAATCTTGTGGTCTATTAAAATTATGAAATGATTATTTATGTTAAACTAATGAACTCACCAACCTTTTGGTTGACACTTTAAAGCATGTTTATTCTTAGGTACGAAAGAAATCTTCCGCTGTGCATTTGCTCATTTTAAAGATATTACTTGAGTCATTCATGACATATTTCAAAAGACGTTGCATTCGAGTCGTCGAGTTCATCAAGATTATTATTAAGTCATTTATAGTTAGAAATATTATGAAATGGTATGCATGCCGTCAACTTTCGTTGTAATGCAAGATTGTCTTTTTAAAAACGAATGCAATGTTTGTAAAATGTATCATATAGAGGTCAAGTACCTCGCGATGTAATCAACTGTTGTGAATCGTTTATAATCGATATGGACTTCGTCCGGATGGATTAGGACGGGTCGCTTCATCAAGTGACAACGTACGAGTCATTAGAACTAAAATTATAGGTTAACTTTGCATGTAAATATAATATAATATATAATTAATTATATAAATTAAATATATTATATATTAAATAAATATATAAACCGTCGGCAGCCTTGAAATCATTGGGAATGAGCTGGACAGGGGAACTCCGCGCTCGCGGAGCAACATGGCACAAAACCTCCACACTCGCGGAGGTGTCAGTTTCAGGATTTGTGTATAAAGCTCACATTTTTCTGCCGAACCATTCCATCCCTCAATCTATCTCTCGATATCTATATATATTATATATTATTATTATTATTATTATTATTATTATTATTATTATTATTATTATTATTATTATTATTATTATTATTATTATTATTATTATAAAGATTAATATTATTATTATTAATCTTATTATTATTAGTATTAGTATTATTATTTTTACATAAAATATTAAGACGAGGTCATGAGCGAGCTATTTCAAAACTGGTTTTCGAGTAGGATAGGGCTAAGGAAATTATGGGTTATAGCTATGGAGGTGATGGGTAATGTTCGGGGGTATGCTTGTGGGGTCAACCTAGTGTTTATCATCTCCGTTACGTCTACGTACCTATCCTGCAATATTGAATCTCAATATTGATACTTAAGCACTCATAATTTAACTTTTACATATTAATAGTGTATCCCTGACTAGTGCTCGAGTATATAGGATTATGCATGCTTGTATTTTTGATATTGTCGTTAGATATGATATGTTGAATCCTGAATTAGTTACATATGCGGTTGAGATAAGGTATAAGATATGCATGTGTCACGACCCGGAAAATTTCGACTAATTTTAAATCAAACTCTCGATACGATATTGTATTTTCAACTCGATAAGCAAAGTCTGTTAGGTTGAATCTCAAAAATTTTGATTTGTTTCATGAAATCTTTTGACCTTGACTATTCCTGACAATTCACGAATCATTGTTTGTAAAAAAATATGTGTATATGTAAATATATGTACATGTATGTATATATAATAACTTAAATTAAATTAATAAGCTATTATTATATATATATTGTCATATCAAATTTAATTACTTAACATATATAATAAATATATTCATTTGTAAAATAAAACTTGCTATAGAGAGAGAGTAAATGGAAAATGAATAATATCGAGCTTAATTGGCAAACAATCGGTAACACTCGGTTGATGTTTTGTTAGTTTTAATATAGATATTGTACGTGTTCATGAAGGATTGAAATAAAAGTTGAACGGTAAATCGATTACGAGGATTTTAGAACTGTTAAAAATATTTTTACCTTTTAAAGTTTAAATATTAGTACTCCGTACATATAAATTGGAACATAAAATAATTAATTATTGAACCTTTTTGATCAGGTTTCAAACAGGTAATGAGTGAAATAATTAAATATATTTAATCTAAAAATTTGGGATTTTTAAGAACACTTTTGTACGTTAGCTGTTTATCAATGGACCACGATATACTACCCGCGTGAAAGTGTCGGCAGGATAACTGTTTCTTCTTTATGCATGTGGGTTTAATTATAATTATTATAATTATTATATTATATATTTTCCTGTTGAACATACATGCGTGAAACCTAATTGATTGTGATATAAGCTTGCTTTTTGTGACACATTACTTCACCATCTATCTATCTATTTCTCTGTATTAGATATATATACATATAAACATGTGCATAATATATATATACATACAAGACACAAAACCATTCATCCCACACGACACCTTCTCCTACCTTATGAAAATCGCTCACCACCTTCGACACTCGTCAACCACCTACAATCACCCTCTATCACCACCATCAAGCCATCACACCACCACTCTCGACCACCCTAACCCGCTACCACCCAACACCTACAACCATCATCACTTTTTCTTTCTTCTTCACTATCGAGCCACCATTACATCACAACAAACCGTCGCCACCATCATCGCCACCCTGCCCAACCATCACCATCGTTACCACCTTAACACCATAAACCTTTACCACCCTCGGCCACTTTTATTACACCACCACCTCCAACATAGTAAACCAACAACCCACACCATCGAGAGCTGCTACTGCATTGTTTTGTCCGAAAATCACGACCTCCAGTCACCATCTCAACCGTCACCATCTAGTCACCACCACCAATTGCCACCGTAACCATACCACATTCACCTTTCACTTCTCTCTCTCATTTCCCCTCTTTAATACTCCTGTTAGATCGAACCCACTTCATCACCTTAAATCTTTACAACCAACTGCTATAGGTTCTTGTTTTTTATTTTATTTTTTTATTTTCCTTCGAAAACCACCATTACCGCCATATTTTTTTTACTTGCTACAGTTCCGGGTTTTTTTCTAATTTAATCACTATTATGGTGACGATAAAGATGAGAATGATGATGTGAATATGATGAAGACGGTGACGTTTGATGAATGATGATGAAATATATGTTGCGTACCGAAAGACTCAAGGGTTTAACCCTAATCGTGATAGTTTATAACCGATTAGTGGGCTAAACTAGTTGTTGGACTTGATCTACTTGTTGGACCGTAAACTTTGTTGGGCCGGAGACTTGTTAGATCACGAATTTCAAACTTATATGTTTCAGTTTTCTTATTCAACGATAACACACACATACACATTATTTAAATGACGATGATGATCATGATGTATATGATGATGACGAAATGAAACATGGTGATCTTGATGGAGATTTTAGGTTATATATGTGTATGATTTGATGATGATTCAAGATGATTATGATTGTTTTTGCTTGGGTCGATTAGATGATTGAAGAGGAAAAAGATCACAGTTAAAGGGGTTAATAGATTTAATTTAGCAGTTAGATCAGAAAAGCTGAGATAGTTAGATGGTTTGGAGTGTTGATGGTAAACCTGGAGGTCCCGGGCTGGGACAATTATTTTTTTTTAGGCATATTCCTTTAAAAGGTAGTATACTACTCTAATTAATATTATTCTTATATAAGTAACATGGTTATTAGTATTAATATTGTTAGTGTTATGATTAGTAATAATAAGTATTATTAAGTATCCTTTTAAAATTATTATTATTATTATTATTATTATTATTATTATTATTATTATTATTATTATTATTATTATTATTATTATTATTATTATTATTATTATTATTATTATTATTATTATTATTATTATTATTATTATTAGTATCATAATAGATAAACATTTTTACATATATTATAAATATCAATATAATTATGTATGAAAGTATTAATTTTAATACATAAAAGATAAAGATAAAACATTAATAAATATATATAACACTATTAAATCATAATAAATAATAATTAATAAGAATATATAAATTTTATTTGAGTACGATTATGTGTATTAATATATATACGAATGATTTTGGTTCGTGAATCCGAGGCTAACTCTACATTTGTTCAATGTCGTCATATGTATTTTTACTACAAAATACATTAGGTGAGTTTCATTTGCTCCCTTTTTAATTGCTTTTGCAATATATATTTTTGGGCTGAGAATACATGCGCTGCTTTTATAAATGTTTATGAAATAGACACAAGTACTTAAAAGTATATTCTACATTGAGTTGTACCAATGGCATACTTCCCTGTATTCAACGGTTGCACAGTACTTCGTTTTGTAGGCTACACTTGGTACAGTGTAGTGAGATTTCATAATAAAGGGAATATGCGACGTTGATTAATAGTTAAGTATGGTTACCAAGTGCTCAACCACTTAGAATGCTTTACATACACTTGCGAGTGTATTATGTTTATGATTATGAAATCTTGTGATCTATTAATATATTGAAATGATTGTTATGATAAAACTATGAACTCACCAACCTTTTGGTTGACACTTTAAAGCATATTTATTCGCAGGTACGAATTAAGTCTTCCGCTGTGCATTTGCTTAATTTAAGGACATTACATGGAGTCGATCATCGCAATGGGACCAAATGTTGATGACTTCGTCCAGGTGGATAAGGACGGGTCTTTACAGGTGGTATCAGAGCTGGTTTAATGCCGTTTATTAGCGGGTTAATCGTAGAGGGGGTTCTCACAGTGTTACTTGTGACGAAGCATTGGCTCTTACTCCTCGCGGTCCCTATTAGGGTTGGCTGTATTGCCGAGAGGCGGGCTGTAAAATCAGTGTCTGAGGTACGCTCAGTGGTCACCAGGCGGTTAGCTGGGAAGGCACTGAGTGTGATGCGTCCTCACTATTCACAGGTGGTATCAGAGCAGTGGTCTTAGCGAACCAGGTGTTGCATTAGTGTGTCTAACTGATAGTTGTTTAGATGCATTAGTGAGTCTGGACTTGGACCTTGTCTTCATGTCAGAAGTTTTGATTATCATTCCTTGTCGAAAAATATCTACCTATCATTTTCAGTCTCGACACGTCCTATTGCAATTATTGCATAGATGATGTACAGACAAATTCATATCTCATCACATTAAACTTTGTCTGACACGCTTCCGTAATTCCCTCCGTAATATACGGGATCTTTTGTACTATATATATATATATTCTATGTAAATAGAATATCATCCGATATCCAAAAATCATTTCATATCGAGAACCCTCTAACTGACCGTGTAAGATGGATCCTGCACAAAGTGAGTTCCTATACTTCCGAAGGCGATTCTGAAAACTCTGAATGCAGTGTAACTGAAGTGTCCCAACTGGTTAACTATACTTCATTCTGGAGGAAATGGGGATGGGTTCGAGACATACTCACTCGCTGGAGAAATGAAGAGGGAGAACCCTACCGCGAACCAAACTTACCTCCCGACATTAGAGAACTTGACGCACTGATAATGCTAAAAAGGAACATATATTTCATAGCAAAATCCCCCAAGAAAGATAAGATTTTAGTTGCAATTGTTCCATTTTCAAGTAATATTCGTTTATATTTAATAAGTGCGAAGACAAAAGGCGAAAACGAAGATTTGAAGACAAAAAGGTCCAAAAAGCTCAAAAGTACAAGATACAATCAAAAAGGTTCAAATTATTGATGAAGAACGTCTAAAAATGACAAGAGTACAAGTTACAAAACGCAAAGTACACGATATAAAATTGTACGAAAGGACGTTCGAAAATCCGGAACCAGGACATGAACCAACTCTCAACGCTCGACGCAACGGTGTAAAAATTACGAGTCAACTATGCACAAGAATAAAATATAATATTTAAATAATTCATATTAAGAATAATATTAAATAATAAAAAGTTGTTAATTGAGCATAGTTCAGGGGTCGTAAATGAAAATTCAATTTCTAATTTCGCCTATAAAAGGCTATGTAACGATCAATTGAAATATACATTTTTCTATCCTAAATCTATATATCGATCCATCTATCTATTATCAATATCTATATTCTATATCTCTATCATAATGTTAACTTAATAAGATATAACAATAATCTTAATTTTAATTTTAAATTATGATAATAATAAGATTTATGATAGAGATCGTTTGAGTGTGTAAGTCGAAATTCTGTCCGTGTAACGCTACGCTATTTTTAATCATTGTAAGTTATGTTCAACCTTTTTATATTAATGTCTCGTAGCTAAGTTATTATTATGCTTATTTAAAACGAAGTAATCATGATGTTGGGCTAATTACTAAAATTGGGTAATTGGGCTTTGTACCATAATTAAGGTTTGGGCAAAAGACCGACACTTGTGGAAATTGGACTATTGACTATTAATAGATGGGGGGTATTGTCTAATTGAGTGACAACTCATTGGAGTCTGTCGAACCTATCTTCAAATTAATTATCCTAATAATTAATAATGATTATGGTTGTCCTATTTAGTGACGTTCATATGGAATCTATTATAATCATTTAATTAATTATTCGGGTTGGGTAATTGATTATTCAAACTGATCAAGTGGGTAAATTAATATTCATATCTAATCAAAACAGGGGTAGATTACATACAGTGATAACTGGTGTAATTGTTGACAGAAGTGATAACTGCGTCACAGTTTAAATCCTTAATTAGTTGGAATATTTGACTTCGGGTATAAGGGTAATTTGACGAGGACACTCGCACTTATATTTATGACCGATGGACTATTATGGATAAAAACCAGATAGGTATCAAATAAACCATGACAAAGGACAATTAACCCGAGTAACAATTAATTAAAATCAAAACGTCAAACATCATGATTACGGAAGTTTAAATAAGCATAATCCTTTTATTTCATATTCTATCGCAATTTTATTTATTGTTATTTTATTTATCGTCATTTATTTATTTTACGCACTTTAATTATTGTCATTTATCTTTACGCTTAAAAATATAAAATCGACAAACCGGTCATTAAACGGTAAAAACCCCCCTTTTATAATAATATTACTACTTATATATATATATATTTACATAAATATAGTTTTATAAAAATATAGTACGTAATCACTAGCTCCCTGTGGAACGAACCGGACTTACTAAAAACTACACTACTCTACGATTAGGTACACTGCCTATAGTGTTGTAGCAAGGTTTAGGTATATCCCATCCGTAAATTAATAAAACTTGTGTCATATTTTGTAATATTTCCTAGTAAAAATAATACTATTTCGTACCCTCACGCTACATCATCAAGTTTTTGGCGCCGCTGCCGGGAGCGCTAAAACGCTATATTTTTAATTATAATAATAATTTAATAAATATAATAATATAATAATATTGAAATAGAATATAATAATATAATAATATTGAAATAGAATATAATAATATAATAATATTTTAGAATATATTTTGAATCGTAAAAGTTTTAAAAAGTCGTATTTATTAAATACTTCAGGGGTATATTATGTAACTTGTAATTAAAAATTTCTATCATGTCGCTTTCATGTGAATAGTAAATTAATTAATTTCTTTTCATTTACTATTTATGAATAGTAAATGAATTAAAAAAAAAGTTTTGAAAAAAAAATAATAATTATAAAAAAAGTATTAATTTGTAAAAAAAAAATTCATTTTTTTAAAAAAAAAAAAAAATTGTAAAAAAAAATGTTTTTTTAAGAAAAAAAAATTCGTTTTAAAAAAAAAAAAAAAAAAAATTTTAAAAAAAAAAAATTGTAAAAAAATAAACGTTTTTTTTAAGAAAAAAAATTCGTTTTTTAAAAAAAAAAAAATTTTAAAAAAAAAATTTAAAAAAAATTAATTTTTTTTAAAAATATAATAAATTATAATTTTTTTTTTAAGTTTTATTACCTTTATATTTTTAGACTATAGTTACAATTTTTAGTATTAAGTTTAATTTTGCCATAGTTATTTTTATTTCTAGAATTTTTAGGCTTTGCCGTAAAATCCCTTAAGTGCTTATTCCTTAGACTAAGATTTAGGTGCTTTAGAATTTTGCGACGCCGTTTTTCGCGCTACTTTCTTATTTTTATTTTTCGACGCCTATTTTTCGACCTTTTATTTTTCGACATTTTTCGACGCGCAATCTATTTCTTTCTTATTTCTCGCCATTCTAGTTTTTAGGACTTAGAATTTTTTCTACTTCTTCTCTAAATTTCTTAAAATTACGAAAATTTATTTTAAGTGGTTAAATTGATAGACATCAAAATTTTCTGGTTCGTAGTAATAGTTGGATTTGTACGTGGACCGGGTTATTGGAGCCAAACAGTACTCAATTATATTGAGACCAAACGAATCCTGCCCCTCTGCTGCATCTTTTGGCTATTCGAAACGTGGGCAAAATCAGAAAAGTCTATTAATTGGATAACTTATATAATTTTTCTTTCCTTTTAAAAACTAATAGGATATTCAGTGAATGCACCGAGTAAAACGTTCACCACCTTTCATACGTTCACCACCTATAACTCGATCAAGACATCTAGCCAATATTGTCGCCGTTGATTTTTCTTTAGAATCATCATCTAGTCGACCAAGAACTCCAACTCAAATTTCCGATAATCCATCTTTTGAACCCGACCTCACAATTGAGAATTCGGAGAATATTCAGGGACAATTCCAAGATCCAGAACCACTAATCATTCCTCCTGAACCACAAACCATTAAATCAGAATCTTCTAGTGATTCGTATTCAACAAATTCAATTATGGAAAATCTGGAACCTCTAAGTATGGAAGACCGAATGAGAGCCACACGCACGGGCCAAGGTCACGCCATTATTAAGCCAGACATTAATGCGCCAGATTATGAAATCAAAGGACAAATCCTACACATGGTAACTAATCAGTGCCAATATAGTGGTGCGCCGAAGGAAGATCCAAACGAACATCTTCGTACGTTTAATAGGATCTGTACACTATTCAAAATCCGAGAAGTTGAGGATGAACAGATCTATCTCATGTTGTTTCCCTGGACTTTAAAGGGAGAAGCCAAAGATTGGTTAGAATCGTTACCTGAAGGGGCGATTGACACATGGGATGTTTTAGTTGAGAAATTTCTTAAAAGATTCTTTCCGGCATCTAAAGCCGTGACACTTCAAGGAGAAATTGTTACGTTCGCGCAAAAGCCAAACGAAACTCTATATGAGGCGTGGACAAGATTCGGAAGGATGTTGAGAGGATGTCCTCAACACGGTCTAGATACTTTTCAAATAGTGCAAATCTTCTATAAAGGCGTAGACATCGCTACAAGAAAAGACATCGACATAACAGCTGGTGGTTCCATCATGAAGAAAACCGCAACTGAAGCTTACAAAATTATTGATAACACAGCCTCCCACTCGCATGAGTGGCATCAAGAAAAAGATATCTTTCGATCATCTAAAGCGGCTAGAGCCGATTCTAGCCATGACTTTGATTCCGTTTCCGCAAAAATAGATGCTTTCGAAAGACGAATGGAAAAGATGAATAAAGATATTCACGCAATACGAATCAGTTGTGAGCAATGCGGTGGACCACACTTATTGAAAGATTGTCACATTGAACCAACGATGGAACAACGAGAGAATGTTTCCTATATGAACCAAAGGCCTGGAAATAATTATCAAAATAATTATCAACCGCCAAAGCTAAACTTCAATCGAAATCAAAACATTCTTTACAATCCAAAAGGACCCGAAAATAACTGGTATAACCAACAAGGTCCGAATAACCAACCAACTCAAAACAACACTTTCAATCAACAAAGACCTGGCTTATATAAACCACAACAACAAACTGAAGAGAAAAAGTCAAATATGGAAGACGTGGTATTCAAGCTAGTTGAATCTCAAACACAATTTATTGAAACTCAAACCCAAACGAACGAGAGGTTTGATCAGTCATTAAGAACTCAACAAGCTTCCATTTTGAATCTAGAAAAACACGTAGGTACTCTTGCTAGCATGATGAGTGAGAGGGAACAAGGAAAGCTACCGAGTAATACTGAAGTAAATCCTCGGAAAGAGAATGTTAATATGGTGTCAACAAATTCTGAAAAACCAGCTCCAGAAGATGGGAAGGTTTTAGATGTGAGTAACAATGAAGAAGTTACACCACCACCACCATCCGAGTATGTAAAGCCAATGGTGACACCATACAAACCACCCATCCCGTTTCCAAGAAAAGGAGTTGAGTATGAGCAAGTAATAAGTAATAAAGATTGTGATACTTCTAGAAAGAAGAAGAAGAAAAAGAATAAGAAAGTGCAAGAAACAAAATCCGTAGAAGTAAACCCGGTGAAGACAGTTCCACCAAAACCTCCACCTAGGGTAGGTGATCCGGGTGAATTTATTGTTCCTTGTCTACTTAGTGATTGTGTCATGTATGATGCACTAGCAGATTTAGGTGCAAGTGTAAGTGTTATGCCTCTTTCCTTATATAAGAGATTAGGTGTAGGTAAGTTAAGTCCAACGGATATGAGTGTTCGACTCTTTGATCAAACCATTAAGCACCCAGTTGGAATTGCTGACAACCTACCCGTTCAAGTAGGCAATTTAACCTTTCTAGTCGAATTTATTGTCATTGACATAGAAGAGGACCCAAACATTCCTCTAATTTTAGGTCGGCCATTCTTTGCGTTCACCAGGGCGTTATTTGATGTAGGAAATGGAAGAATGACACTTAAAAGTGGTGACAAATCGATCACCTTTATGATTCGAAAGTCTAAATCTCCACCAACCAAAACCGTTGAACCAGTAAAAACAATTGGTAAGAACCATGTGGTTTTACCAACTCCAACGGTAGTGCTTAACAATAATGAAACGCCTAAGTGTGGGGAAAATGAAGTAACACCTAATGATGACATGATAACAAAGAACCCCGTTGTTGATACGAAATTAAATGATCCCGTTATTAATAGTTCAATGAAGAAACTTATTAAACGGATTCGCGATGCTAGAACCAAGGGGAACTTTAAGTTATGTAACCGGTTAGTATCCAATCTATCACCTAAAGAAAAGGAGAAACTAGTTGAAATTGTGGATATTACACAGGAATCCGACCAATGGCTTAAAGAAAAAGTCACAGATAGGCAAGTTGATTATGGACCAAGAGAAATTAACGATGAAGTTAATCACAATTTTGACACCACGGCTACCTAAGTGTGGGGAGATTCAAATGTTCTAAAAAGAAAATGCTATCTAGAGTTAGTTGTTCTGTTCTCGTGTAGTTCCGAGAATGGAACCCGATTGGTCTTTTCCGCTAGCAGACACTAAAGAACTAGTTTTCTCCCTCCATTCTGAATTTTTATTTTTTTTAGGTTTTATTTGAAATTAATATGCATTTTAATTTATGTTTTATTGTGATTTTAAAAAACAAAATTTACTTTATTTCATTAAGTTAAAAATATGATTTTTAAAATTCGTCGTGAGTTGAAGACTAGGTCGTTGAGCCGAAATTACTTTACCCGAGGGCGGGGCGACAAATTTTGTTATCATTATTTTTAATTTTATTGATTTAAAGTATGCCAAAAATATTATACTTTATAAATTTTTGAAAAGTGGGGTTATAAACCAAACTTCAAAAATATATATATATATATATGTTTGTATTTTATCTTATGTACAAAACAGGGTAAAACAGCGCACTTTCAAAGACTGTCATGAAGTTCAGCAAAAGCTACTGATTTTGACAAGACGCAAAAAATCAAATGTGAAATAACAATATGTTTGCAAACTCGGTATTTTTAATCACTTTTCTACGCTAATCACCCTCATGAATTTAAATTATAGTCTGATTTCATGCAAATGAGGGCATTGCATGATCTTAAGTGTGGGGAAGGGTTATAAATTCTCTCAGGTTTATACTTGGTTTATTTGCCAAATTTTGTGAAAATTTGAAAAATTTTCAACTAAATGAACTCAAAATCATGTTTATACATATTTATGAACGATGAAAACTAGGTGATAATACCGAAATTATCGTTACCTCGAAAAGGACATAAATTGAGAAACACCCTAAACGCTTGAATTCATTTAAAATGAAATAGAAGAAAATAAAAAGGCAAAGAAAGAAACTAAGTGTGGGAAGAATGTACCAAGTTATTCAATTTAAAACATATATCACATATTTTTGTACAAGATTATTGCAGGTACTTTTGCTTTGGACGATACTAATCAGTTTTACCCGGTTTACTGTAATACATTTGAAAGAAAGATGGATCTACACGATGAATCAATTCCATCATTAAAAGGAAGTAAAGTCTTCCGAAAAAGACACGCGCTTCTTGATTTAGGTCATGAAGTTGTCGTCCAGACCAGCTGTAGGTTGACGAAAAATCTAGAAAAGTCATCTCTAAAATCAGCAGGAAATCCACGGACCTCAGCATCAAACAGGGTCGCCATGTGGTCAGATTTATCCTAACCATGAGAAGGATTTATCTCGTACAATGGGGAGGCACCGTGCAAATTAGCTTGATAAGACTAATGAATCAGATCCCCAGAAAAGGATAATCTCCTTAAAGATTAAAAATCAGCTTTTAAGACTGATAATACTCAATCCTAGAGATTGACCTTAAAGATTGAGAATTCAAACTCATGGAATTCGATGATATCTAAACTCGAGCATGAACGAGAAAATATTTTGATCAAAAATACAAACCGATTTGTTTTCTGAAAAACCATTTTCAATGCGTTCATTACCATTGAACGTAAAATCCTAGGAATTCACCTGGAATTCATTAGGTCACCTGAACTAAATCGGGTGTCAACCGTAAGAACGGTGGTTGCATAGCATGGTCGGAGACAGGACCTTGTGCCAGACCGAAAAATCAAAGGATGATCTTTACTATTGCTCCTACCAAGGATAGTACTAGCATCCGACACGTTTTTAGACCATAATCAAATGCATGTCATTAGACATTGCCTTAACAGTTTTTTGTTCATCGCTTTCCTTTACAACCGGACGGTAGTTTACCGAAAGGTAATATACGGGACAAATAAACTGGATGTGTGCTTTCCGATACAGGGATAGCAGTGGATTACACGAGCCTAAAAGTTTTTAGCCAAACTATTGATCCACAAATATATTTTGCAACACCGATGGTGGGTCAAATCAGAAAACTTGTCTAGGATAAAATCTAGCTTGAATTTTTAAAAGATCAAATGTTTTCATAAAGATCCAATTTCCTAACGGATCTAAATTTTCATAAGTCATGTGGGACTGTAAACCGCCTTTCAAATGTGCACTTTGCTTTGGAAACCGAAAGTAAATCGGCTATTTGATTGCAAGTGTCGTTGACCTAAACCCGATGCAACTGTGGATGACACACCCACCTTTAACCATGGTTCTATTGTTACTATCATTGTTTATACTGCCATATCAAAATCACTGATGTACAAAGTGTGAAGAATAAAGAAGTGATTCGTGTGATGTATTATATTATTTCAAGACTGTATTGCTTGAGGACAAGCAACGCTCAAGTGTGGGGATATTGATAAGGCTAAAAAGGAACATATATTTCATAGCAAAATCCCCCAAGAAAGATAAGATTTTAGTTGCAATTGTTCCATTTTCAAGTAATATTCGTTTATATTTAATAAGTGCGAAGACAAAAGGCGAAAACGAAGATTTGAAGACAAAAAGGTCCAAAAAGCTCAAAAGTACAAGATACAATCAAAAAGGTTCAAATTATTGATGAAGAACGTCTAAAAATGACAAGAGTACAAGTTACAAAATGCAAAGTACACGATATAGAATTGTACGAAAGGACGTTCGAAAATCCGGAACCAGGACATGAACCAACTCTCAACGCTTGACGCAACGGTGTAAAAATTACGAGTCAACTATGCACAAGAATAAAATATAATATTTAAATAATTCATAATAAGAATAATATTAAATAATAAAAAGTTGTTAATTGAGCATAGTTCAGGGGTCGTAAATGAAAATTCAATTTCTAATTTCGCCTATAAAAGGCTATGTAATGATCAATTGAAATATACATTTTTCTATCCTAAATCTATATATCGATCCATCTATCTATTATCAATATCTATATTCTATATCTCTATCATAATGTTAACTTAATAAGATATAACAATAATCTTAATTTTAATTTTAAATTATGATAATAATAAGATTTATGATAGAGATCGTTTGAGTGTGTAAGTCGAAATTCTGTCCGTGTAACGCTACGCTATTTTTAATCATTGTAAGTTATGTTCAACCTTTTTATATTAATGTCTCGTAGCTAAGTTATTATTATGCTTATTTAAAACGAAGTAATCATGATGTTGGGCTAATTACTAAAATTGGGTAATTGGGCTTTGTACCATAATTAAGGTTTGGGCAAAAGATCGACACTTGTGGAAATTGGACTATTGACTATTAATAGATGGGAGGTATTGTCTAATTGAGTGACAACTCATTGGAGTCTGTCGAACCTATCTTCAAATTAATTATCCTAATAATTAATAATGATTATGGTTGTCCTATTTAGTGACGTTCATATGGAATCTATTATAATCATTTAATTAATTATTCGGGTTGGGTAATTGATTATTCAAACTGATCAAGTGGGTAAATTAATATTCATATCTAATCAAAACAGGGGTAGATTACATACAGTGATAACTGGTGTAATTGTTGACAGAAGTGATAACTGCGTCACAGTTTAAATCCTTAATTAGTTGGAATATTTGACTTCGGGTATAAGGGTAATTTGACGAGGACACTCGCACTTTATATTTATGACCGATGGACTATTATGGATAAAAACCAGATAGGTATCAAATAAACCATGACAAAGGACAATTAACCCGAGTAACAATTAATTAAAATCAAAACGTCAAACATCATGATTACGGAAGTTTAAATAAGCATAATCCTTTTATTTCATATTCTATCGCAATTTTATTTATTGTTATTTTATTTATCGTCATTTATTTATTTTACGCACTTTAATTATTGTCATTTATCTTTACGCTTAAAAATATAAAATCGACAAACCGGTCATTAAACGGTAAAAACCCCCCTTTTATAATAATATTACTACTTATATATATATATATATATATATATTTACATAAATATAGTTTTATAAAAATATAGTACGTAATCACTAGCTCCCTGTGGAACGAACCGGACTTACTAAAAACTACACTACTCTACGATTAGGTACACTGCCTATAGTGTTGTAGCAAGGTTTAGGTATATCTCATCCGTAAATTAATAAAACTTGTGTCATATTTTGTAGTATTTCCTAGTAAAAATACTATTTCGTACCCTCACGCTACATCATCACGCACTCACCGGACAACCAATTCGCAATACCATTTTCACACTCTTTGCCAGAATATTCCGCCTCGAAGAACGCATTCATAGAGTTATGTTGGTGATTCAACCTCTACTCCCGACTACTAATCAATTAGGATTAGTAGAAGAAGTCGGGGAGCTTCGTGCTAGGATTGAAGAAAGAATGGAGTCTCTGGAAAGTACAGTACACAATTTGGAGGATAGACTTACGTCTACTACATCATCACCAACAACACACGCCTCAACACCACAATCTATATCTCGAACATGATCTTCGTTCTACATATCATTTTACATCGATTATATTCGTTTTACATCTTATTCTACATCAATTTTCTTCATTATACATCTTGTTCTACAACGATTATTTTCGTTCTACATGACGTTCTACATCATTTATCTTCGTTCGACATGGAAAATATGTAATCTCTAATGTTTTAGAGGTTATGTATCCTCGTTCTAACGGTAAATCAAATGATTTTAGTATTATATTGACTCATTAAATTCATGATTTTATCTGAAGAAAATATATATGTACATATATTTTCATAAAGATGGTAATTAAAAATTCTTTTGTACAAACTGTTAATGGTGAAAATATTTTAACGGGTAGGTAATACCCGAGGAATATTTAGATTTCACATTAATAAGTTACACTGTACATTCTTCGAATCTGACTCAATGTTCAGTCACTATCCTACTTGTATCCACCGATATACGTATCCGTTCACCGCATAATAACTCTTTTCATTCAATTTCATATTTGGATTTTGACCTATCAGAATCCAACAAGTGGCATAATGAAGAAAACATCGGATAAAGAAAAATTTGTTAGAAACAAACGAACTAACTAATTGAAATATTGTTAAGAATTCACGCTAACTGTTTCTAGCTAACTGTTCCTAGCTAACTGGTTACATTTTATTTATCGCAATTTACATTCTTGCAATTTACATTCTCGCAATTTACATTCTCGCAATTTTATTTATCGTCATTTAATTTCTGTTATTTACTTTTATGCACTTTAAATCGGGATACATGTACACAATACGTCGGATTAATTTTGAGACAATAAGTTGTACACGGGTCATGATACATATTTATTTATTTTACGCACTTTAAATAACGGGACACATATACAAGGTTTCGAAAAGTCATATTGACCCATCTATATATCTATCTTGTAACAACCATAGACACTCTATATGAAAATGACGGAGTTAGCTATACAGGGTTGAGGTTGATTCCAAAATATATATATAGTTTGAGTTATGATCAATACTGAGACCGGTGCACGGGTCACGATACGTATTAATTAATTCGAATATTATATATTAAACTATATATATGAATTATTGGACTATTGGATTATTGGACTATTGGACTATTAACTTTGGACAATTAAAATGAATTAAAATATTGATTATAACATATGAAACTAAACAATTCTTCAAGTTTGCCACTTGATTTCATCTTAAAGCCTCATTTGTATCTTGACGATTCCAACCCATGTTCAAATCTTTCATGATTCTTGAAAACATCTCGATCGAGAGGATGAACCAGCCACACTTCATCTACGGAAGAAAAGATTTATGCATATAGTTATGCACCTGAAAAACTCTTGGAACCTGAGTAAAGGTTTAACACGTATTTGTGCTAGCTCCTTTGGCGATGTTACTACCGAAAATCACTTTGCAATTCTTTTCCAAAATAGCCAATTTTGTCACAACTTCAGCAAGTCAACTCTGACTTTTCATCCGAAGCAACCTTATTATAACCTTGATATATATGTTGTCTTTTCGCCTTCGTTACCAGAAAATCCATTATATTCCACCCTACTACCATCAGCGTTTAATCATTTAAAAAAACAATTCTCTTAAGACCCCTCGATTTGATAACCAATGATCCAGATCTGGAACTTTAGAAATACTGACGAAGCAGCATGTAGTAAATGGTCTTAATGGCCAAAAATGATGATAAATGAATGGAGTGTTAGAAACACTCAATAGAAAATTGGTACTGGAAAACGGATTGAGCAAACCATGAAGGAGATTGTGAACAAATCACAAAGACTAAGCCTGTACTTAACGAATCCAGATGATTCAGTATCTGCTGAAACCTTTAAACGAATATCTTGCTCCTACTTATTCTAAGTCCTTGTGGAAACATTTTCTTCATCATCCTTCGATCTAGAAATTTCAAATATCGTCATAAATATCTTCGATATTTCTGAAGATATATTCATAAATATTCTTGTCCGAAATTATCTATCTCTTTGTGCTATCTGTGTTACATCCTAAAAGAAACTATTTTAGTTTCTATATTCTTTAAAATTCAAGTTAAATTATGAATGATTTTCTAGAGAAGTGTTGGGAACTGAAGCATGGATTAGTATAATATAATGCGCCCGGCCAACGTGATTATATTACAGTAAGTCATGCTGAGTTTCTAATGAAACGTGATGATTCTCAGTACCATCATCATATGCCATGTTACATAACTCTTTCATTCTATTTAACCTCTAAGCATATCAAGGACATATTTTCTTGATAGTTCTATCTTTTCCGTGAATTCTGGTAATTTGACAAATCAAATCGTGCTATTACATTTTCTTTCTGATTAGGAGATTTCCTTAAATTCCTTGAATTCCGGAAATCCACAATGACTACATCAAAAGTTAAGACGAAACTTTTCACTCTTTTGTGATAGCATCACTCGTACGCTTCACATGATCAAATCATTTTATCTATATTAATCAATAATAATAAAACTCTAATTATCAACTCTCATTCGTCATGAAAACATTTTTATTGTTAGCCATGACTACCTCACTCAAATTTCGGGACGAAATTTCTTTAACGGGTAGGTACTGTCACGACCCGGAAAATTTCGACTAATTTTAAATCAAACTCTCGATACGATATTGTATTTTCAACCCGATAAGCAGAGTCTGTTAGGTTGAATCTCAAAAATTTTGAATTGTTTCATGAAATCTTTTGACCTTGACTATTCCCGACAATTCACGAATCATTGTTTGTAAAAAAATATGTGTATATGTAAATATATGTACATGTATGTATATATAATAACTTAAATTAAATTAATAAGCTATTATTATATATATATTGTCATATCAAATTTAATTACTTAACATATATAATAAATATATTCATTTGTAAAATAAAACTTGCTATAGAGAGAGAGTAAATGGAAAATGAATAATATCGAGCTTAATTGGCAAACAATCGGTAACACTCGGTTGATGTTTTATTAGTTTTAATATAGATATTGTACGTGTTCATGAAGGATTGAAATAAAAGTTGAACGGTAAATCAATTACGAGGATTTTAGAACTGTTAAAAATATTTTTACCTTTTAAAGTTTAAATATTAGTACTCCGTACATATAAATTGGAACATAAAATAAATAATTATTGAACCTTTTTGATCAGGTTTCAAACAGGTAATGAGTGAAATAATTAAATATATTTAATCTAAAAATTTGGGATTTTTAGGAACACTTTTATACGTTAGCTGTTTAGCAATGGACACAGATATACTACCCGCGTGAAAGTGTCGGCAGGATAACTGTTTCTTCTTTACGCATGTGGGTTTAATTATAATTATTATAATTATTATATTATATATTTTCCTGTTGAACATACATGCGTGAAACCTAATTGATTGTGATATAAGCTTGCTTTTTGCGACACATTACTTCACCATCTATCTATCTATGTCTCTGTATTAGATATATATACATATAAACATGTGCATAATATATATATACATACAAGACACAAAACCATTCATCCCTTACGACACCTTCTCCTACCTTATGAAAATCGCTCACCACCTTCGACACTCGTCAACCACCTACAATCACCCTCTATCACCACCATCAAGCCAGCACACCACCACTCTCGACCACCCTAACCCGCTACCACCCAACACCTACAACCATCATTTCTTTTTCTTTCTTCTTCACTATCGAGCCACCATTACATTACAACAAACCGTCGCCATCATCATCGCCACCCCGCCCAACCATCACCATCGTTACCACCTTAACACCATAAACCTTTACCACCCTCGGCCACTTTTATTACACCACCACCTCCAATATAGTAAACCAACAACCCACACCATCGAGAGCTGCTACTGCATTGTTTTGTCCGAAAATCACGACCTCCAGTCACCATCTCAACCGTCACCATCTAGTCACCACCACCAATTGCCACCGTAACCATACCACCTTCACCTTTCAGTTCTCTCTCTCATTTCCCCTCTTTAATACTCCTGTTAGATCGAACCCACTTCATCACCTTAAATCTTTACAACCAACTGCTATAGGTTCTTGTTTTTTTTTTTTTTTTCTATTTTCCTTCGAAAACCACCATTACCGCCATATTTTTTTTACTTGCTGTAGTTCCGGGATTTTTTCTAATTTAATCACTATTATGATGACAATAAAGATGAGAATGATGATGTAAATATGATGAAGTCGGTGACGTTTGATGAATGATGATGAAATATATGTTATGTACCGAAAGACTCAAGGGTTTAACCCTAATCGTGATAGTTTATAACCGATTAGTGGGCTAAACTAGTTGTTGGACTTGATCTACTTGTTGGACCGTAAACTTTGTTGGGCCGGAGACTTGTTAGATCACGAATTTCAAACTTATATGTTTCAGTTTTCTTATTCAACGATAACACACACATACACATTATTTAAATGACGATGATGATCATGATGTATATGATGATGACGAAATGAAACATGGTGATCTCGATGGAGATTTTAGGTTATGTATGTGTATGATTTGATGATGATTCAAGATGATTATGATTGTTTTTGCTTGGGTCGATTAGATGATTGAAGAGGAAAACGATCACAGTTAAAGGGGTTAATAGATTTAATTTAGGAGTTAGATCAGAAAAGATGAGACAGTTAGATGGTTTGGAGTGTTGATGGTAAACCTGGAGGTCCCGGGCTGGGACAATTTATTTTTTTTAGGCATATTCCTTTAAAAGGTAGTATACTACTCTAATTAATATTATTCTTATATAAGTAACATGGTTATTAGTATTAATATTGTTAGTATTATGATTAGTAATAATAAGTATTATTAAGTATCCATTTAAAATTATTATTATTATTATTATTATTATTATTATTATTATTATTATTATTATTATTATTATTATTATTATTATTATTATTATTATTATTATTATTATTATTATTATTATTATTACTATCATAATAGATAAACATTTTTACATATATTATAAATATCAATATAATTATGTAGAAAGTATTAATTTTAATACATAAAAGATAAAGATAAAACATTAATAAATATATATAACACTATTAAATCATAATAAATAATAATTAATAAGAATATATAAATTTTATTTGAGTATGATTATGTGTATTAATATATATAAGAATGATTTAGGTTCGTGAATCCGAGGCCAACTCTACATTTGTTCAATGTCGTCATATGTATTTTTACTACAAAATACATTAGGTGAGTTTCATTTGCTCCCTTTTTAATTGCTTTTGCAATATATATTTTTGGGCTGAGAATACATGCGCTGCTTTTATAAATGTTTATGAAATAGACACAAGTACTTAAAAGTATATTCTACGTTGAGTTGTACCACTGGCATACTTCCCTGTAGCTTGGTAACTACTATTTACATGAGTATTGTAAACGCGAATCCTGTTGATAGATCTATCGGGCCTGATAACCCCAACCGGACTGGACGACCAGTATTCAACGGTTGCACAGTACTTCGTTTTGTAGGCTACACTTGGTACAGTGTAGTGAGATTTCATAATAAAGGGAATATGCGACGTTGATTAATAGTTAAGTATGGTTACCAAGTGCTCAACCACTTAGAATGCTTTACATACACTTGCGAGTGTATTATGTTTATGATTATGAAATCTTGTGGTCTATTAATATATTGAAATGATTGTTATGATAAACCTATGAACTCACCAACCTTTTGGTTGAAACTTTAAAGCATAGTTATTCTCAGGTACGAATTAAGTCTTCCGCTGTGCATTTGCTCAATTTAAGGACATTACATGGAGTCGATCATCGCAATGGGACCAAATGTTGATGACTTCGTCCAGGTGGATAAGGACGGGTCTTTACAGCATGTCATTGGAAAGCTAGCAAAAAATTAAGAACTTTTTATTTAGATATCGAATGGTTTCGATGAACGGATTAGAAGTTATAGTCAACCGAATATTTGGTATTATTATTAAAAATGATTATTATTATCATCGTTATTATTTTCGTTATAGTTTTTATCTAATTATTATTATTATTATTATTATTATTATTATTATTATTATTATTATTATTATTATTATTATTATTATTATTATTATTATTATTATTATTATCATTATCAATAAAAAGTATTATCATTAAAAATTGTTATTATTACTATCGTTATTATCGTTAAAGTTATAATTAGTATTATCATTATCATAATATCTATTATCATTAGTATTATTATAATTAAAAATTAATATTAGCAACACCTAATTATTATAATTACTATTATTATCATTAACACGAACGCGATATAAAAGACGATTAAAAGCTATTAAACAAACCGATTAGGAAATAATGAGTATGAGTATCATGATGAAATTTAAATTATTATAAGATATTGATTTAGATAAAATTATCGTTTTTCATTATTTTTATCACTATTATTATTAAAAGTATTATTAATATTAAAACTATCATTTTTACAAAATTATTATTTTAACAAGAATATCATTGTTAATATAAAATTTCATTATTTTTATTAATATGAATTACCATTTTATCATAATATCATTTTAACAAATATAAATATTGTTATTATTATTAATAGAATAATAATTATTATTATTACAAAATAATATAACTCTTACTTACTATTATTATTATCGATATTATTTTATCAAATAAATATGTAATACAAAGATGTTTTAGTACGTGTAACATAATTACATTAATACTATCTATCATATTATTTTTATGATATTAAATGAACTTTATAAATTTTATTACTTAAGATATATAAAAGTATATTTTATATAAAATTTTATTTATTAATAAATGAATTATATTATTTACTCTAATAGATCTTTTAAAAATATTTAAAAATATAAAACGACGATATTTATACTATATATTGATCATGTATAGATTTTGGAAATCATTTTGAGTCAAATGGACTTTTGTTGATCTTTGCATATTAGTCTCTAGCATTAGGATTGAGATACACTATGACTTGACCTAATTTGTTAGACAAATATTGACCAACACACACACACACACACATATATATATATATATATATATATATATATATATATATATATATATATATATATATATATATATATATATATATATATATATAATTAATTTAGGTTCGTGAATCCGAGGCCAACCTTGCACTTGTTCAATGACGTTATATGTATTTTTACTACGAAATACGGTATGGTGAGTTTCATTTGCCTTTTTACCCTTTATATTTTTGGGCTGAGAATACATGCGCAATTTTTATAAATGTTTTACGAAATAGACACAAGTATTCGAAACTACATTATATGGTTGAATGATCGAAGCCGAATATGCCCCTTTTGTTTGGTAGCCTAAGAATTGGGGAACATCACTAATTTTGAGAATTAGTGCACCCCTAATTAATCCTAAAGATAGATCTATCGGGCTTAACAAACCCCATCTAAAGTACCGGATGCTTTAGTACTTCGAGTTTTTATATCATGTCCGATGGATGTCCCGGAATGATGGGGATATTCTTATATGCATCTTGTTAATGTCGGTTATCTGGTGTTCAATCCATATGAATGATTTTTGTCTCTATGCATGGGACGTATATTTATGAGAAATGGAAATGAAATTCTTGTGGTCTATTAAAATGTTGGAAATGAATGATTATGATAAACTAATGAACTCACCAACCTTTTGGTTGACACTTTAAAGCATGTTTATTCTCGGGTATTAAAGAAATCTTCCGTTGTGCATTAGCTCATTTTAAAGATATTACTTGGAATCATTCATGGCATATTTCAAAAGATGTTGCATTCAAGTCGTTGAGTTCAATAAAGATTATGATTAAGTAAATGACAGATTAGATCATTTATAGATGGATATTACAAAATGGTATGCATGCTTGTCAACTTTCGATGTAATGAAAGATTGTCTTTTAAAACGAATGCAATGTTTGTAAAATGTATCATATAGAGGTCAAATACCTCGTGATGTAATCATATGTTATTGTATTCGTTCTTATGGATTAGGACTGGTCTTTACAATTTTGACACCAAAAATCGATCAAATAATCACACCTACAGCTCTGATACCACGTGTAGGATCGTGTAAACAGGATTAAACGATCTAATCTTCAATATCGAGTGCGGAATAACCCGATATTGGGTTTTACTATAAAAAAACAACCAATTACTCTATGATCTTATGTTATTATAAGACTTAGGATGATTAAGATCAACCCAAACAAATGCTAGACAACCAGGGATTTGGTTTAGACACTTAGTAATGTTTAGGATATGTAACCCTAACAATGAACCCGAATTGGCCTCTATATACTTACAGCACGTGCTACCGTGCGGTTGCAGCTTGCAACTGTGAGGTTACCCAATGTGGTCGTAATGAACTCGGGGATTATTACGCACCAACACATGGCTTGTTGTCATTATTGTTAACAGCTATGTGAAATGGTAGTTGAAAATGGAAGAAGATGAGCAGTGAAATGGCTTGGAAGGCTATCGGCCTTCATATCTCCTTATCAATGTGTTTGGTTATTTTTTATTTAGTACAAGAAGTTGGTTAATAGTTATGAGATTAAATGACTTTGGGGACTCATCACACTAATAAGCTAGGTGATATGGAAGTTGAAAAACGAGGATGGCGATAATAAGCAACATAAACCCACACTACTACATTTCGGCTCATTTAGTGCCCCTCATTTAGACGTGTTCACCAGATAATACGTCTAATTTGACAAAAGGAACATGTCTAATTAAGGTTTTTACACAAAATAACACGGAAAACGTCTAAATAATAGTAGCAACACGTCTAATTAGAAACTTGCAACATGTCTAAATAAGTATAACACCTCTCATTGGTAACCACGTCTAATAAGTTTTACCAGTAACACGTCGAATTAACAACACGTCTAACAAGTATTGCAAGGAACATGTCTAATTAACAACACGTCTAATAACTTTTACCAGGAACACTTCTGATTGAAAAAACAACATGTCTAATTGGAAACACGTCTAATACGTTTTGCCAGGAACATGTCTAAATGACGAACACATCTAATAAGTAACAAAAAACACGTCTAATTAGTTTGCAACACACGCCTTTTAACAGGAACACGCCTAAATAAGTTTAAATAAGTTAACGGGTTAAATAAGTTAACGAGCTCACGTTTAATCAACCTAACCCTTACACTAAGTTAACATAAGTTAACAGAACACGTCTAATTAAACAAAGAGTCCAAATAACCTAACACGTCTAATTGCAGATCAACACTAACGGACCAAATTAATAGGAAGTTAGTTAGAGGAGAAGAGTTTGAATTAGGAAATAATTTGATTTTGGAATGTATTTTGATAAATATAGCCTACATAATATAATATAATATATTTTAATAATATAAAAGTTTATATACCTTAAATAAGATTATTAATAAACTCATATATATTACAAAAAATCTATACAGAGAAATACATGTATCAAAGTTCTGCTTGTTTCTGCTTCGTAAGTGCAGGGATTAAGGTTTTAGTTACAAAAATCAAGTTACAAGAGTTAACAATGGAGACATCAAAATCAGAGGTAATTCATTATTTATTTTTCTTTACATGTTGTAGTTTGTCGTTTGTTATGTAGGTTGTATGAATCTGGGTTTACATGAACTTTAATAATAGCGAGACACATGTTTGATTCTATAGCACAACTATTTGACTCTATAACACACCATGATTCACACGATTACACAACACGATTGTAGACATGTAGTGCAGAGCTGGAAATAATATCAATAAGCAGAACTGAACATAAAAACGAAACACAACCATTTGACTGTTTTAACACACAATGATTGACGCGATTACACAATATGATTCTAAACATCATATAACACTATATTAACAACATATAAACTTTATAAACATCCTATAAACACACTATATATAACCTATAACATATAAACCATTATTATGTAATGAAAGAAAGTTATACTCTATAGTAACAATAGGCAACCACAACCTGCTAGTATGTAGCAGAACCAACGGGGACAACTTAATCAAAACCTGGACTAGTTAAACAGCTGCACACTATGGCAACCAAAAGAAAATCAAATGTAGTCTATTATATATATGCCTAATTCAGAAACCAACATATGTATGGTGAAGTAATAACAACTCAACGCTCACTCCAATTAAGGAAAAAAAACCCATGATGTAGTATACATGGCAAATCAGACCCAATAACTAATAAGAATAGCTATGTTGACCTTATAACCACCTATAGTGGCAATCATAACCCTAGGTACATTTGCATTGGCAAATTACCATAACCAAAGACATTTATATTACCATAACAAAATTTCATACAAAAGTAGCATAAAAAATATTCATTAACTTCATACAAAAGTAGCATCACAAATATACATTAACAAACACAGTTATAGTAGCATCAAAAATATTAACCACATATTACAATTTGATTAGATTGGTCTCACTCATACCTTTTCCATATTTGACAAAAACAGTCTTTGAAAGTTCTTTAATAAGATTCTTTCAGACTTCCTTCTTCTTGTTGGAGGTTTGGGTTTCATTCTTATATTGGCAAGCTTTGCATCAATATTTTAATCAACGGATCTTCCTCTTTATTAACTTCTTCATTAACATCTTCATCAATATGTTCTTTTTTGTCATCTTCCATCACCATTTCTTAATCAACATCATCTTCAAACTCCGCATCTTTTTCTGCTTCATTAAGTTTTTTAAACATTCTATCTTGTACTTCTCGAACCACATAATCTTCTTTTTCATCAACGTGTTCTTCTTCCTCTTCATCCATCACCATTTGGATATCAACATATTCTTCAAACTCTGCATCTGTTACTGGTTCATTCACTTCTTCAATCACTACATCTTCTTTTTCATTCATGTCATCATCAACATTTTCATTTTCATCGGGCTGTTTTCAACATCCTGTCCATTAACAAACATGAAATACTAATTGTAGTAAGTAATTTAAAAGGCGGGGAAAAAAACAACATTAAGTTAAATAAGTTACCTTTATGTTTCTTGATTGTCTTACTAATATTTTTGTGAACTTCTGATGTAAAGCCCTCGGTACATTTTGTCTCGCCACCTTCTTTTCTTTAGCCACTTATTCGTCAACATCCTCTTCATCATCGGCCTTCTCATCAACATCCTCTTCATCATCACCTTCCTCTTCATCATCACCATCCTCTTCATCATCAGCCTTCTCATCAACATCCTCTTCATCATCACCTTCCTCTTCATCATCACCTTCCTCTTCATTATCAGCCTTCTCATCAACATTTTCATTGTCATCAACATTCTCTTCATCATCAAGATCCTCTTCATCATCACCTTCCCCTTCATCATCACCTTCCTCTTCATTATCACCTTCCTCTTTGTCACCACATTCCTCTTCATCATCACCTTCATCTTCATCATCACCTTCCTCTTCATCATCATCATCAGCCTTCTCATCAACATTGTCATTGTCATCAACATCCTTTAAGTTATATTTTTTGTCATCATCAACATTCGCATTCACATTGTAATCATCACCTTCCTCTTCATCATCAACCTTTTCATTGTCATCACCACGCTTTTCGTTTTCCTGAGACTTCTCATTAGCAAACATGAAATATAAAATGTAGTAAGTAAGCATTTAAATATTGCAAGAAAATAACATCAGTTAAATCAGTTAAAAAATCAGTTACCCTCGTTCCTTTATCATCTACTTTCTGTGTCTTTCTGCTTTTATTGTAGCCTATTGTGCTACTTAAACCCCTTGTTCGACCACCGTGTTCCTTCCCCACATGAGCTAACAAGGCATTCCCGCCTTCTTAATCCATCCTAACCACATACTCGAGCATACACTTCCTTCTCCCATTGTGCTTTTTCCTACGATATCCCGAACCACATACTCGTGCATACTTTTATTTTTCTTTTTTCAAAGCGTTTAGCCTGCCTTATTCTCTAAGAGCCTATACAGTGTAAATGCGATTAAAGAGCACATTAGTTACAATATCACAATGAACCTCCACACCTGTTACAATTCAAATGAATAGCACTAACTCGTTTAGCAGGCGTATCTTTGATTTCACAAAACTTTTTCCATTTTTTTGGAGTTATGAATTCGTAATATTTTACTTCCGCATAAGGAAACTTGTCTTCATCCATAAATGTTCACAACTTGTGCATGAATCTCGTAAACGCTGTGTTGCGTTTTTGTAGTGTTGTGTTTTGTGCAAAATCGTCTTCTATCTTATGAAGTTCCTGTATAACTTAAACTAACGTAAGTGGTGAATGTTGTTACATAAATAAATAAAAAGTAGTTAAAAAAAATCTTAGATTTTTATACCTTTATTTTCAACCATAATTTTTGTTTCTCATCAGGAGATACTTGCTTACAATCTTTTACAAGAAAATCACAATTACTCCTAGTTAAAACTCCGATGTTGCTGGAAAAAAGCGCTTGGTTTTTTCCAATTGCTTGGTCGTACTCGTCAAATTCAACCTTTAACGGAACTACTGACTTATTTTTCAGTTTGTTAACACTTCTCTTCTTATTTATTTTTTTGTATCTGTACACAAAATGCAATAGTAACATACACATCTAAGCACATGCATATACACCTTAAGATCATAGTACAGCAAACCTAGGCATATACACCTTAATATCATGACAAACACATGCAATCTTGTTATTGTGTTATGAATAATACAGCAAACACTTCACACATACACAATATGCAATAACAACTAAATTGAACGACCTTATAACCAAAACCATTTCAAAGTCTAATTGAGCAACGATCATATATATTTTTTTTTGAACAAAAAAGAGTAATAACTTTAGATTATCAAATACAAAAGTAAATATAACTACTTATTGGAACTAACCTTAGAAATCACCTCTCTTGAAATAGCTTTCTTCGAGTAATGCATGGTAGCAAAGTATAATCTTGCAGAGACCGAAACTAAATTAGAACAGGAATCGAATTGGGTATCGAACAATTAGGGTTTACAGATTCAATTGATTTGGGTTACTTCGGGGATTTTGGTGATCACAGATACATAAAAAAGAGAGATGATAAAGACTAAATGGAATTATGATCTATAAAATTCAATTGATTTTGATTTGGGGGTTTTTGTCACACATTGAACTTACGTGAGGGTTTTATATAAAAGAAATGTAAAGTTCTCAGGTTAACACAGTTGCTTAGATGGTTAGGATGTTACTTGGTAAAGAGGAGGTCGTGGGTTCGAGTCCCTTTTCCCTTTTTTTACATTCTTTATTGTTTATTACTATTGCTTATATTGAATTTATTTACTTAAATCGAAAAATATTTAAAAATTGATGTTACCTTGGATGGTTAAATTAATTAAATTGTTTATTTATAATGTGTTAACTTTTGCACTGTTACTTGTAGATGGATCAGAATACATGGATGTAAGAGATAGGTCACGCTAGCTCCGAGTGTATTAAAAGTCTTGAAGAATTCATTAAATTACCGAGACTGGTCAACTAGAAAAAGGAAACACCACAATTAGTTGTCCTTATAAGAAATGCAAAAATGCCCGGTGGTATAGTGATTCTACCAATATCAAAAATCATCTAATTGCACATGGATTTATGAGAGGGTACACATATTGGTCTTTTCATGGCGAATCATTAGCTGACTGTAACCCGTCTGTTTCGAATAACGATAATGATAACAAAGAAGATTCATACAATAGTGATAATAATGTTAATTTTGATGACATGTTTGACGAAATGGATATGGAGGATAATGTTGCTGATAAGTATCATGACAGATTACAACAACTATTTGTTGACGCTGAAAAGCCGTTATATATCGGTTGTATGAATTTTACAAAACTTTTCGTCATGATAAAACTGGTTAACAAAAAATCAAACAATGGTTGGAGTGACACAAGTTTCAGTAGCCTTTTAGAGTTGTTGAAAAAAATGCTACCAGAAGGTAATGAGTTGCCGGTTTCAACATACCAAGCAAAGAAATTGATGAGCCCAATGGGATTGGAAATACAGAGAATACATGCTTGTCCAAATGATTGTATTCTATACAGGAATGAAGACTACGACCTTCATCAATGTAAGGTATGTGGTACATCTAGGTATAAACATGGAAAACCAACTGATGTTGATAGTGATGTGTCAGAAAATGGACCTCCTGCAAAATTATTGTGGTACTTACCTATCATACCAAGATTAAAGAGATTATTTTCGAATGCCAAAGATGCAAAATTATTACGTTGGCATGCTGAAGATCGTAAAAAGGATGGAAAAATGCGACATGTGGCCGATTCACTTCAATGGAAAAATATTGATAACGATTTTGGAGAATTTGGGGATGAGATACGTAATATAAGGCTCAGACTCAGTTCAGATGGAATTAATCCTTTCGGAGATTTGAGTAGTCGCCATAGCACGTGGCCTGTTCTTCTATGCTTTTATAACCCTGCGCCTTGGCTATGTATGAAACGAAAATACATAATGATGTCTCTTTTAATTCAAGGCCTAAAGCAACCTGGAAACGACATTGATGTTTATTTGCAACCATTAGTTGATGACATGATGGAACTATGGAGTACCGGCATAGATGTTTATGATGCATACATGAAAGAATATTTCTAACTACGGGCAATGCTTTTTTGCACCATTAATGATTTTCCTGCTTATGGTAATTTGTCTGGATATAGTACGAAGGGGAAAAAGGCATGTCCTGTTTGTGAGGAAAATGCTCACTAGATATGGCTCACAAATTGTAAGAAACCGACATTTATGAGACATCAGAGAGAGCTAGCTGAGAATCGCCCGTATCGCAAAAACTCGGACTTATGTGATGGTACTATAGAGGATAGATAGCTACCGCCACCATTGGATGGAGAAACTACACTATCCAAAGTTGCTAATATAAATGTTGTGTTGGGAAAAAAAGGTTTTAGTCCTCCTAAAGGTATTTGGAAGAAAAAGTCTATTTTTTTGAAAATTACCATACTAGAAGCATTTACGAGTCCGACATTGTCTTGATGTTATGCATATTGAGAAAAATGTTTGTGAAAGTTTTTTGGGGGTACTGTTGAAAATTCCTTGAAAAACAAAAGATGGAATTAAAGTTAGAAGGGACATGGAAATAATGAAAATCGGACCAGAGCTACAACCTAAAGATATTGATGGAAGGTCCACCAAGTTTCTTCCACCGGCCTGTTATACTATGTCGAAGGTTGAGAAAACTAAATTCTAACAATGTTTTCATGGTATTAAGGTTCCATCAGGATACTCTGCTAACAATTGGAAGTTGGTTTCGATATATATATATATATATATATATATACATATATATATACATATATAACTTGGAATGAAGTCACATGATTGTCATGTACTAATGACTCAGATGATTCCTATCGCAATTCGTGGAATTCTACCCTATCGTATTCGACACACAATACCAAAACTATGCTTATTTTTGAACATGATTCATTCGAAGGTGATTGATCCTGATGTGCTGGATGAATATCAAAGAGATATCATACTTATCCTTTGCGAACATGAGATGTACTTTCCACCTTCTTTCTTTGATGTCATGGTTCACTTGGTATCTCATATTGTAGGATAAATAAAGGCATGTGGTCCAGTTTTCTTACGGTACATGTATCCATTTGAAAGATATATGGGTATCTTAAAAGGGTATGTAAGGAACCTTAATCGACCAGAAGGCAGTATCGTTGAAGGATATGCTTCTGAAGAGGTGATTGAATTATGCACAAACTATATGGATGGGTTTCAAAGTTTTGGGATTCCACAAAGTCAACATGAAGGTAGACTTTCAGGTCAAGGGACCATTAGGTGCATGTAATACCCCATCAGAATCCACTAACGGTGTATTAACTCCGGTCCTACAGTTTTACGGTCACGCCCTCTATATGTGACGTTTTCGAAAAAGTATTCACATTAAATACCAAAACAAAGTCATGTATTAAAAGAAATATATCTTAAAAGCAGTTGACATAAATAACCAACTTAAGTAAACTAAAAACATTATTTAAAATGACAGTTTTCAATGCGAATATATGTTCTTAAAATACGTCAAGATGAAAACATGTTGGACAACATCCGGTACTAGCAGCTAACAAGCAATCATGACAACTCTGTAAAGCGGAAGCTATACCTCTATGGACCTGAGATGAAAACATGTAAAATGTCAACGAAAAATGTTGAGTGAATCTACAGGTTTAGTAAAGCATTTCATAAGTTAGGCCATGAGATTTCTGAAAAACATCGTAAAATTATACATAAGCATGAGCACTTGATTATAAAGATTTAACCCTACGGATAGCTAAAGCGCTACACCTCTTCCCTTTACCCTTTCTAAGTATACACTGATCAAGTGGACAAGTTACAACAGAATAAGCACCTCGTAGGTTGAGGCGAGGTTCATCAAACCTAACGGTACCATCCCTATAAGTCCAGCTTACGTAAAGTAATTAATATAATCAAGCTAAGGGATTTTTGATCTGAACTCATATGTATATCGTTTAAGTTACTTGTGCCTAATATGTAAAACATTTGTAAAAAAAAGCATGTTATCTCATCCCTGTAAAAGTTGTAGGGACTGTAGATTCACCTTATCAAAAGCACTGAAATATCTCTTAGTAAAATCGTACAGTAGTCGAAAAATCTTGACCGAACAACACAACCTAGTCAAATAGTTCATCTTAAGTATACATATATGTCACACTATGTCAACACATAGTGTACGCAAAGTCCTAGTGCTCAGACTGACTCAATAGGCAAGTAAAAGTCAACTAGTCCAAGCAAATTGTAACATCCTCAATCTCGCCTAGCTGTAAGATTACTATATTACCCCTAAGTTGGTGTTGTGTTATTATATGCTTTAATTTTTTATTTAATGTTTATTATTATTAATGATGTGATTAGGACCAGTTTGTGACAAGGGTCACAGAACAGGTTTGTTTATTTATTTTGGACTTCGTTTGGGTTGCCAAATGTCGTACGAAAGATATCAGATAACTGATAAATACCCGTGTGTTGCACAGTGTGGGAATTATCCACAATTAAGTGACTAGTGAACTGTGTTCTTACCATTTCTAGAAAATTCACCAAACACCTCATTCTTCATCTTTCACCTACATAAAAACCCTAAATTCTAATATTTGATCTACAGCTCGAATCGTCCACATCTTCTAGATCCTTGTGAATTACTGAATCTGTTGAGGTAGGAATCACAAGTTTTCATGCTTTAATCTTCAAGAAAATTGAGTTTTTGTGTTAGTTTTTACAAAGTTTGTATTTTGGGTTAAAATGGTTAAATTTGATGTTGTTTGAGTCTAAATATTGTGGGTTTATTTTTCTTAATGTATAGTGTCTTCGATTTGGTCAGTTTTGAGGTCATAATCGAGCTCTAGAGCAAAAATTGGTCGATTTTGGGTGAAACTCGCAACTTTGTTCTTCAGCTTCTGCAGATAAACATAGTCGGCTGAGTGTCTCCTGACACTCTACCGACCGACTCGACCATCGACCGAGTGTGTATGACCCGCGGCTGAGTGTGTCTGTGAGAGACCATCGACCGAGTGACTAGACACTCGGCCAAGTGAGTGTAGACAGTCACCGAGTGTCTTTGGCAGTGAAATATTTTACTAAGTGTTGATTTTTAGCCGTTATGCTGCCCGTTTGTATTTTGATGATCAGGATGTAAATTTTGAAAATGCAAAAGTGTTAAGAAGAAATTTTTAGCGGACGCTTTTTGAAACAAAAATTTATGTACTGTGTTGTTTGCTGTTAACGGACAGCAACTAACTTGATTTGCCTTATGTTCATGTGATAAAGATAAGGAAGCCGCTCAGTAGTAAGATTATCTGAGTTGGTTGCTGATATTTGGTGTGTGGGACTAACTGGAGAATATAGTATAGAGTAGCATGTTATATTATGATTGCCATGCTTGTTAGATATACTTACTGTTGTAGTTAGTTTGTACGTTGTGATGACTGCATGTTAGTTGATGCTTATCTTCTGAAGCCCAGTGCATCCCTATTGTGTGGTAGCCTCGGTAGGAGAGATCAACCTACGGGTTGGGTTCCTCATGTGGTAACCTAGACAATCGAGGTGTATATATGTGAATGACGTGTCCGTTGCGTGTGGATTATATATATACACACGGTGGTGGAGGAACTCCTGGTAAGCCCCAGTCCGATCAGTTGGTGGTGAATGGTTTGGCCGATCCGCCAGTCTCTGTAGACAGCACTTGGGTGATGTTTGTGTGTTAGACTTTGTGACATGATTAGTATGATGGTTCCTGTATACTATTGCCTGTAGTTAGTTTTACTCACTTAGCGTCGTGCTAATTCCCCTCCATCTCCTCCCTGCATGTTGTTAGTTTTTGTAAGTGATGCTCTTTGGGGAGAAGACGGGCATGGTGATGTTATATTTGACAGGAGTCAACTCTAATGTTGTTTGACTTTCTTTAAACAGTGATATTTTGTAAACGTATTGTAAATTCGTCTTCTCCATATATACATGTATTTTGTTGAAATGACACGTGACACTGGTTGTGCTGTAATTAACAATACTGAAAGTGAATTTCGGAATTAATTAATAAATGCTTCCGCCACGTATAAAAAAAAAATTAGCTGTGTCACACAAATTAACAAAAGTCAACCAAAGTCAAACCAAAAGTCAACTCGGTCAAAGTGGTCAACTAAAGTCAAACATCTCAGTAGGTCATGAAATCATCTTCAACATGTCAAACCTATGTCAAACAACATGTTACAGGAGTAATTTGCACATTCGCAATTTATCGCATGTTGTTAAAATACGCGCATCACAGAAAGATATGAGTATAACTCTTAGCACACAATTCAAGAAAACATGGCAAACTCCAGATCATAACTAGACTCAAAATCGATTCCAAAAAGTCTAGCCAGGGTCTCATACAATGTCTACAAGTCAGGTTTCAAAAAAGGTTTAGTTAAAGTTTACCAAATCAGTTTCAGCATGCGCATCAGTTTTAGAAAATTTCTCATAGAATATTGAAAATAGCTTTTAACTAACGGCCAATTGGAGATGACTAAAAACACTCCAAAGTTTTAGTGATAAAATAATTAAAGACATTCATTTAGCCAATTTTTACATATTAGCCAATATTTACAGACCCTTCAGTTTTAGTCAACAAACAGACATATCGTTTGGTCAAGCTTTTAACTCATGGAAAATCACATTTTTAGAAGTTAGCATGCAAATGAAATACATAAAGGAACATATAAAATAACATATTCCAGAAGATCAAAGGCTAAATCAATTTTTACTTCACTCTAGGTCAATTCATTTAACTTCGAAAACAGATTCAGCACACTATAAAGCACGAATCTTCGTTTTGACATACCGAGAGCATTACAAAAGCTTTTGACGCAAATATTAAGTCTAACATGCATGATATTTCACAAAGAATACAATAATACATATTTAAAAATCTAAATCTCAAAGTACATAACTCAAAAAATTTGGATTTCAAGTAAAACCTAATCAAAACCTCGATCTAGCATATCTTGAGCATACGATAACGAAATTAAGCAAAATCAAAGTCCAAACTTATTAATTTTTTGATGCCTATCCATCTAGATAACATAAAAGATCAGTATATAAACCAATTTAATCCGATCAATAGCAAAAAAATCGTGAATCATGCAAATGATAACAATCGAGCAATTTAACGATAAACGAGAACTCTATACTGAAATGTCCCGTTCTTATTGATTAAAAACGTTCCATATTAATTGATTTCGTTGCGAGGTTTTGACCTCTATATGAGACGTTTTTCAAAGACTGCATTCATTTTTAAACAAACCATAACCTTTATTTCATCAATAAAGGTTTAAAAAGCTTTACGTAGATTATCAAATAATGATAATCTAATATATCCTGTTTACACACGACCATTACATAATGGTTTACAATACAAATATGTTACAACAAAATAAGTTTCTTGAATGCAGTTTTTACACAATATCATACAAGCATGGACTCCAAATCTTGTCCTTATTTAAGTATGCGACAGCGGAAGCTCTTAATAATCACCTGAGAATAAACATGCTTAAAACGTCAACAAAAATGTTGGTGAGTTATAGGTTTAACCTATATATATCAAATCGTAACAATAGACCACAAGATTTCATATTTCAATACACATCCCATACATAGAGATAAAAATCATTCATATGGTGAACACCTGGTAACCGACAATAACAAGATGCATATATAAGAATATCCCCATCATTCCGGGACACCCTTCGGATATGATATAAATTTCGAAGTACTAAAGCATCCGGTACTTTGGATGGGGTTTGTTAGGCCCAATAGATCTATCTTTAGGATTCGCGTCAATTAGGGTGTCTGTTCCCTAATTCTTAGATTACCAGACTTAATAAAAAGGGGCATATTCGATTTCGATAATTCAACCATAGAATGTAGTTTCACGTACTTGTGTCTATTTTGTAAATCATTTATAAAACCTGCATGTATTCTCATCCCAAAAATATTAGATTTTAAAAGTGGGACTATAACTCACTTTCACAGATTTTTTACTTCGTCGGGAAGTAAGACTTGGCCACTGGTTGATTCACGAACCTATAACAATATATACATATATATCAAAGTATGTTCAAAATATATTTACAACACTTTTAATATATTTTGATGTTTTAAGTTTATTAAGTCAGCTGTCCTCGTTAGTAACCTACAACTAGTTGTCCACAGTTAGATGTACAGAAATAAATCGATAAATATTATCTTGAATCAATCCACGACCCAGTGTATACGTATCTCAGTATTGATCACAACTCAAACTATATATATTTTGGAATCAACCTCAACCCTGTATAGCTAACTCCAACATTCACATATAGAGTGTCTATGGTTGTTCCGAAATATATATAGATGTGTCGACATGATAGGTCGAAACATTGTATACGTGTCTATGGTATCTCAAGATTACATAATATATAATACAAGTTGATTAAGTTATGGTTGGAATAGATTTGTTACCAATTTTCACGTAGCTAAAATGAGAAAAATTATCCAATCTTGTTTTACCCATAACTTCTTCATTTTAAATCCGTTTTGAGTGAATCAAATTGCTATGGTTTCATATTGAACTCTATTTTATGAATATAAACAAAAAAAGTATAGGTTTCTAGTCGGAAAAATAAGTTACAAGTCGTTTTTGTAAAGGTAGTCATTTCAGTCGAAAGAACGACGTCTAGATGACCATTTTAGAAAACATACTTCCACTTTGAGTTTAACCATAATTTTTGGATATAGTTTCATGTTCATAATAAAAATCATTTTCTCAGAATAACAACTTTTAAATCAAAGTTTATCATAGTTTTTAATTAACTAACCCAAAACAGCCCGCGGTGTTACTACGACGGCGTAAATCCGGTTTTACGGTGTTTTTCGTGTTTCCAGGTTTTAAATCATTAAGTTAGCATATCATATAGATATAGAACATGTGTTTAGTTGATTTTAAAAGTCAAGTTAGAAGGATTAACTTTTGTTTGCGAACAAGTTTAGAATTAACTAAACTATGTTCTAGTGATTACAAGTTTAAACCTTCGAATAAGAAAGCTTTATATGTATGAATCGAATGATGTTATGAACATCATTACTACCTTAAGTTCCTTGGATGAACCTACTGGAAAAGAGAAAAATGGATCTAGCTTCAATGGATCCTTGGATGGCTCAAAGTTCTTGAAGCAAAATCATGACACGAAAACAAGTTCAAGTAAGATCATCATTTGAAATAAGATTGTTATAGTTATAGAAATTGAACCAAAGTTTGAATATGATTATTACCTGGTATTAGAATGATAACCTACTGTAAGAAACAAAGATTTCTTGAGGTTGGATGATCACCTTACAAGATTGGAAGTGAGCTAGCAAACTTGAAAGTATTCTTGATTTTATGAAACTAGAACTTTTGGAATTTATGAAGAACACTTAGAACTTGAAGATAGAACTTGAGAGAGTTCAATTAGATGAAGAAAATTGAAGAATGAAAGTGTTTGTAGGTGTTTTTGGTCGTTGGTGTATGGATTAGATATAAAGGATATGTAATTTTGTTTTCATGTAAATAAGTCATGAATGATTACTCATATTTTTGTAATCTTATGAGATATTTCATGCTAGTTGCCAAATGATGGTTCCCACATGTGTTAGGTGACTCACATGGGCTGCTAAGAGCTGATCATTAGAGTGTATATACCAATAGTACATACATCTAAAAGCTGTGTATTGTACGAGTACGAATACGGGTGCATACGAGTAGAATTGTTGATGAAACTGAACGAGAATGTAATTGTAAGCATTTTTGTTAAGTAGAAGTATTTTGATAAGTGTATTGAAGTCTTTCAAAAGTGTATAAATACATATTAAAACACTACATGTATATACATTTTAACTGAGTCGTTAAGTCATCGTTAGTCGTTACATGTAAGTGTTGTTTTGAAACCTTTAGGTTAACGATCTTGTTAAATGTTGTTAACCCAATGTTTATAATAACAAAAGAGATTTTAAATTATTATATTATCATGATATTATGATGTACGAATATCTCTTAATATGATATATATACATTAAATGTCGTTACAACGATAAACGTTACATATATGTCTCGTTTCAAAATCATTAAGTTAGTAGTCTTGTTTTTACATATGTAGTTCATTGTTAATATAATTAATGATATGTTTACTTATCATAATATCATTTTAACTATATATATAACCATATATAAGTCATCATATAGTTTTTTTACAAGTTTTAACGTTCGTGAATCACCGGTCAACTTGGGTGGTCAATTGTCTATATGAAACCTATTTCAATTAATCAAGTCTTAACAAGTTTGATTGCTTAACATGTTGGAAACATTTAATCATGTAAACATCAATCTCAATTAATATATATAAACATGGAAAAGTTCGGGTCACTACAGTACCTACCCGTTAAATAAATTTCGTCCCGAAATTTTAAGCTGTTGAAGGTGTTGACGAATCTTCTGGAAATAGATGCGGGTATTTCTTCTTCATCTGATCTTCACGCTCCCAGGTGAACTCGGGTCCTCTACGAGCATTCCATCGAACCTTAACAATTGGTATCTTGTTTTGCTTAAGTCTTTTAACCTCACGATCCATTATTTCGACGGGTTCTTCGATGAATTGGAGTTTTTCGTTGATTTGGATTTCATCTAACGGAATAGTGAGATCTTCTTTAGCAAAACATTTCTTCAAATTCGAGACGTGGAAAGTGTTATGTACAGCCGCGAGTTGTTGAGGTAACTCAAGTCGGTAAGCTACTGGTCCGACACGATCAATAATCTTGAATGGTCCAATATACCTTGGATTTAATTTCCCTCGTTTACCAAATCGAACAACGCCTTTCCAAGGTGAAACTTTAAGCATGACCATCTCTCCAATTTCAAATTCTATATCTTTTCTTTTAATGTCAGCGTAGCTCTTTTGTCGACTTTGGGCGGTTTTCAACCGTTGTTGAATTTGGATGATCTTCTCGGTAGTTTCTTGTATAATCTCCGGACCCGTAATCTGTCTATCCCCCACCTCACTCCAACAAATCGGAGACCTGCACTTTCTACCATAAAGTGCTTCAAACGGCGCCATCTCAATGCTTGAATGGTAGCTGTTGTTGTAGGAAAATTCTGCTAACGGTAGATGTCGATCCCAACTGTTTCCGAAATCAATAACACATGCTCGTAGCATGTCTTCAAGCGTTTGTATCGTCCTTTCGCTCTGCCCATCAGTTTGTGGATGATAGGCAGTACTCATGTCTAGACGAGTTCCTAATGCTTGCTGTAATGTCTGCCAGAATCTTGAAATAAATCTGCCATCCCTATCAGAGATAATAGAGATTGGTATTCCATGTCTGGAGACGACTTCCTTCAAATACAGTCGTGCTAACTTCTCCATCTTGTCATCTTCTCTTATTGGTAGGAAGTGTGCTGATTTGGTGAGACGATCAACTATTACCCAAATAGTATCAAAACCACTTGCAGTCCTTGGCAATTTAGTGATGAAATCCATGGTAATGTTTTCCCATTTCCATTCCGGGATTTCGGGTTGTTGAAGTAGACCTGATGGTTTCTGATGCTCAGCTTTGACCTTAGAACACGTCAAACATTCTCCTACGTATTTAGCAACATCGGCTTTCATACCCGGCCACCAAAAATGTTTCTTGAGATCCTTGTACATCTTCCCCGTTCCAGGATGTATTGAGTATCTGGTTTTATGAGCTTCTCTAAGTACCATTTCTCTCATATCTCCAAATTTTGGTACCCAAATCCTTTCAGCCCTATACCGGGTTCCGTCTTCCCGAATATTAAGATGTTTCTCCGATCCTTTGGGTATTTCATCCTTTAAATTTCCCTCTTTTAAAACTCCTTGTTGCGCCTCCTTTATTTGAGTAGTAATGTTATTATGAATCATTATATTCATAGATTTTACTCGAATGGGTTCTCTATCCTTCCTGCTCAAGGCATCGGCTACCACATTTGCCTTCCCCGGGTGGTAACGAATCTCAAAATCGTAATCATTCAATAATTCAATCCACCTACGCTGCCTCATATTCAGTTGTTTCTGATTAAATATGTGTTGAAGACTTTTGTGGTCGGTATATATAATACTTTTGACCCCATATAAGTAGTGCCTCCAAGTCTTTAATGCAAAAACAACCGCGCCTAATTCCAAATCATGCGTCGTATAATTTTGTTCGTGAATCTTCAATTGTCTAGACGCATAAGCAATCACCTTCGTTCGTTGCATTAATACACAACCGAGACCTTGCTTTGATGCGTCACAATAAATCACAAAATCATCATTCCCTTCAGGCAATGACAATATAGGTGCCGTAGTTAGCTTTTTCTTCAATAACTGAAACGTTTTCTCTTGTTCATCATTCCATTCAAATTTCTTCCCTTTATGCGTTAATGCAGTCAAGGGTTTTGCTATTCTGGAAAAGTCTTGGATGAACCTTCTGTAGTAACCAGCTAGTCCTAAAAACTGGCGTATGTGTTTCGGAGTTTTCGGGGTTTCCCACTTTTCAACAGTTTCTATCTTTGCCGGATCCACCTTAATACCTTCTTTGTTCACTACGTGACCGAGGAATTGAACTTCTTCCAACCAAAATGCACACTTTGAAAACTTAGCGTACAATTCTTCCTTCCTCAATACTTCTAACACTTTTCTCAAATGTTCACCGTGTTCTTGGTCATTCTTTGAGTAAATAAGTATGTCATCAATGAAAACAATGACAAACTTGTCAAGGTATGGTCCACACACTCGGTTCATAAGGTCCATGAACACAGCTGGTGCATTAGTTAAACCAAACGGCATGACCATAAACTCGTAATGACCGTAACGTGTTCTGAAAGCAGTCTTTGGAATATCATCTTCTTTCACCCGCATTTGATGATACCCGGAACGTAAGTCAATCTTTGAATAAACAGACGAGCCTTGTAGTTGATCAAATAAGTCGTCGATTCTCGGTAGTGGGTAGCGGTTCTTGATGGTAAGTTTGTTCAACTCTCGGTAGTCGATACACAACCTGTATGTACCATCTTTCTTCTTGACAAACAAAACAGGAGCTCCCCACGGTGATGTGCTTGGTCGAATGAAACCACGCTCTAAAAGTTCTTGTAATTGGCTTTGCAGTTCTTTCATCTCGCTGGGTGCGAGTCTGTAAGGAGCACGAGCTATTGGTGCAGCTCCTGGTACAAGATCTATTTGAAATTCAACGGATCGATGTGGGGGTAATCCCGGTAATTCTTTCGGAAATACATCGGGAAATTCTTTTGCAATGGGAACATCATTGATGCTCTTTTCTTCAGTTTGTACTTTCTCAACGTGTGCTAGAACAGCATAGCAACCTTTTCTTATTAGTTTTTGTGCCTTCAAATTACTAATAAGATGTAGCTTCGTGTTGCCCTTTTCTCCGTACACCATTAAGGGTTTTCCTTTTTCTCGTATAATGCGAATTGCATTTTTGTAACAAACGATCTCCGCTTTCACTTCTTTCAACCAGTCCATACCGATTATCACATCAAAACTCCCTAACTCTACTGGTATCAAATCAATCTTAAATGTTTCGCTAACCAGTTTAATTTCTCGATTCCGACATATATTATCTGCTGAAATTAATTTACCATTTGCTAATTCGAGTAAAAATTTACTATCCAAAGGCGTCAATGGACAACTTAATTTAGCACAAAAATCTCTACTCATATAGCTTCTATCCGCACCCGAATCAAATAAAACGTAAGCAGATTTATTGTCAATAAGAAACGTACCCGTAACAAGCTCCGGGTCTTCCTGTGCCTCTACCGCATTAATATTGAAAACTCTTCCACGGCCTTGTCCATTCGTGTTCTCCTGGTTCGGGCAATTTCTAATAATGTGGCCTGGTTTTCCACATTTATAACAAACTACATTGGCATAACTTGCTCCGACACTACTTGCTCCGCCATTACTCGTTCCGACACCATTTGTTCCTTTCGTTCTATTAACCCCTGGTCCGTAGACCTCACACTTCGCCGCGCTATGACCATTTCTTTTACACTTGTTGCAAAATTTGGTGCAGAACCCCGAGTGATTCTTTTCACACCTTTGGCATAGTTGCTTCTGATTGTTGTTGTTGTTGCGGTTATTATTGTTGTTGGGATGATTGTTGTAGTTACTGTTGTTGTTGTTGTTGTTGTTGTTGTTGGGCCGTTTGTTGTAGTTGCGATTGATGTTGCGATTGTTGGGATAATTGTTGCGATTATTGTTGTAATTGCTGTTGTTGTTGTATTGGTGATTCTTATCACCGTTTTCCTCCCACTTTCTTTTGACTTGCTTCACATTGGCCTCTTCAGCAGTCTGTTCTTTAATTCTTTCTTCAATCTGGTTCACTAGTTTGTGAGCCATTCTACATGCCTGTTGTATGGAGGCGGGCTCGTGTGAACTTATATCTTCTTGGATTCTTTCCGGTAATCCTTTCACAAACGCGTCGATCTTCTCTTCCTCATCTTCGAATGCTCCCGGACACAATAGGCACAATTCTGTGAATCGTCTTTCGTACGTGGTAATATCAAATCCTTGGGTTCGTAACCCTCTAAGTTCTGTCTTGAGCTTATTGACCTCGGTTCTGGGACGGTACTTCTCGTTCATCAAGTGCTTGAATGCTGACCACGGTAGTGCGTACGCATCATCTTGTCCCACTTGCTCTAGATAGGTATTCCACCATGTTAACGCAGAACCTGTGAAGGTATGCGTAGCGTACTTCACTTTGTCCTCTTCAGTACACTTACTTATGGCAAACACCGATTCAACCTTCTCGGTCCACCGTTTCAATCCGATCGGTCCTTCAGTTCCATCAAATTCCAAAGGTTTGCTGGCGGTGAATTCTTTGTAGGTGCATCCTACACGATTTCCTGTACTGCTAGATCCAAGGTTATTGTTGGTATGTAGCGCAGCCTGTACTGCGGCTATGTTTGAAGCTAGAAAAGTACGGAATTCCTCTTCATTCATATTCACGGTGTGTCGAGTAGTCGGTGCCATTTCCTTCAAAATAGTTAAATGGAACAAGTTAATCATACAGAATATTAAGAGTAGTTAATAGTATTTCGTAGCATAATATGAACTCATTTATAAAAGCTTTTTCTTCATATTAGCGTTTTATAAGTTTAAATTCGGGTAGTACCTACCCGTTAAGTTCATACTTAGTAGCTAATATACAATTCAACTACTACCATTCTATATGAAAAACTGATTATAATAATATTTCGCGTTCAAACTTTTATACAATATTTTACAAACTTACAATACCGCTTATTTTACATAAAGCATGAAATATAGCACACAATAACTTTGATACAAGATAGTTGTGAAGACAATTCTAGCTAGTACACAATTCGTTCAGCAAAGGCAATAAATACACGTAATTCATACGTCCAGAAACAAGTCATGCATTCTGGTTTTACTAGGACTACTTCCCATCCTTGGTCTTGTGCAACATAACCGTTATGGCCGTTGATAAGACAGCGTGTTGTAACGTCATCAAAGGGACGAGGGTTACGTAATGTCCAACAGTCCCGTAATAATCTAAAAACCTCATTTCTTACCCCAATTACCGACTCCGTCACTTGTGGAAACGTTTTGTTTAATAGTTGTAGCCCGATGTTCTTGTTCTCACTTTGGTGAGAAGCGAACATTACTAATCCGTAAGCATAACATGCTTCTTTATGTTGCATGTTAGCCGCTTTTTCTAAATCACGAAGTCCAATATTCGGATATATTGAGTCAAAATAATTTCTTAACCCGTTGCGTAAAATAGCATTTGGGTTCCCCGCAATATATGCGTCAAAGTAAACACATCGTAACTTATGGGTTTCCCAATGTGATATCCCCCATCTTTCAAACGAAAGTCTCTTATAAACCAAGACATTCTTGGAACGTTCTTCGAATGTCTTACAAACTGATCTCGCCTTAAATAGTTGTGCCGAAGAATTCTGGCCGACTCTAGACAAGATTTCATCAATCATGTCTCCGGGTAGGTCTCTTAAAATATTGGGTTGTCTATCCATTTTGTATTTTTAAACTGTAAAATAGACAAGAGTTAGATTCATAAAAAAAACACTTATTAATACAAGCAATTTTTACATATATCATAAAGCATAAGAACACTATATTCCATATATTACACCACACGAATACAACTATCTTATTCCGACTCGCTCGTTTCTTCTTCTTCGGTTTTGGTTCGTTTTGCCAAGTTTCTAGGGATATATGATGTTCCCCTAATACGAACCGTCGTTGTCCACATTGGTTTAGAAAAACCTGGTGGTTTAGAGGTTCCCGGGTCATTGTTACAACTTAAGGACTTCGGGGGTTGACGATACATATAAAGTTCATCGGGGTTGGAATTAGATTTCTCTATTTTTATGCCCTTTCCCTTATTATTTTCTTTTGCCTTTTTAAATTCAGTTGGGGTAATTTCTATAACATCATCGGAATTCTCGTCGGAATCCGATTCATCGGAGAATTGGTAATCCTCCCAATATTTTGCTTCCTTGGCGGAAACACCATTGACCATAATTAACTTTGGTCGGTTGGTTGAGGATTTTCTTTTACTTAACCGTTTTATTATTTCCCCCACCGGTTCTATTTCTTCATCCGGTTCCGATTCTTCTTCCGGTTCCGATTCTTCTTCCGGTTCCGACTCTTCTTCCGGTTCCTCTTCGGGAACTTGTGAATCAGTCCACAAATTATTCCAATTTACATTTGACTCTTCATTATTATTAGGTGAGTCAATGGGACTTGTTCTAGAGGTAGACATCTATCACATAATATCAAACACGTTAAGAGATTAATATATCACATAATATTCATATGTTAAAAATATATAGTTTCCAACAAAAATGTTAAGCAATCATTTTTAAAGAAAACACGGTCGAAGTCCAGACTCACTAATGCATCCTAACAAACTCGATAAGACACACTAATGCAAATTTTCTGGTTCTCTAAGACCAACGCTCGGATACCAACTGAAATGTCCCGTTCTTATTGATTAAAAACGTTCCATATTAATTGATTTCGTTGCGAGGTTTTGACCTCTATATGAGACGTTTTTCAAAGACTGCATTCATTTTTAAACAAACCATAACCTTTATTTCATCAATAAAGGTTTAAAAAGCTTTACGTAGATTATCAAATAATGATAATCTAATATATCCTGTTTACACACGACCATTACATAATGGTTTACAATACAAATATGTTACAACAAAATAAGTTTCTTGAATGCAGTTTTTACACAATATCATACAAGCATGGACTCCAAATCTTGTCCTTATTTAAGTATGCGACAGCGGAAGCTCTTAATAATCACCTGAGAATAAACATGCTTAAAACGTCAACAAAAATGTTGGTGAGTTATAGGTTTAACCTATATATATCAAATCGTAACAATAGACCACAAGATTTCATATTTCAATACACATCCCATACATAGAGATAAAAATCATTCATATGGTGAACACCTGGTAACCGACAATAACAAGATGCATATATAAGAATATCCCCATCATTCCGGGACACCCTTCGGATATGATATAAATTTCGAAGTACTAAAGCATCCGGTACTTTGGATGGGGTTTGTTAGGCCCAATAGATCTATCTTTAGGATTCGCGTCAATTAGGGTGTCTGTTCCCTAATTCTTAGATTACCAGACTTAATAAAAAGGGGCATATTCGATTTCGATAATTCAACCATAGAATGTAGTTTCACGTACTTGTGTCTATTTTGTAAATCATTTATAAAACCTGCATGTATTCTCATCCCAAAAATATTAGATTTTAAAAGTGGGACTATAACTCACTTTCACAGATTTTTTACTTCGTCGGGAAGTAAGACTTGGCCACTGGTTGATTCACGAACCTATAACAATATATACATATATATCAAAGTATGTTCAAAATATATTTACAACACTTTTAATATATTTTGATGTTTTAAGTTTATTAAGTCAGCTGTCCTCGTTAGTAACCTACAACTAGTTGTCCACAGTTAGATGTACAGAAATAAATCGATAAATATTATCTTGAATCAATCCACGACCCAGTGTATACGTATCTCAGTATTGATCACAACTCAAACTATATATATTTTGGAATCAACCTCAACCCTGTATAGCTAACTCCAACATTCACATATAGAGTGTCTATGGTTGTTCCGAAATATATATAGATGTGTCGACATGATAGGTCGAAACATTGTATACGTGTCTATGGTATCTCAAGATTACATAATATATAATACAAGTTGATTAAGTTATGGTTGGAATAGATTTGTTACCAATTTTCACGTAGCTAAAATGAGAAAAATTATCCAATCTTGTTTTACCCATAACTTCTTCATTTTAAATCCGTTTTGAGTGAATCAAATTGCTATGGTTTCATATTGAACTCTATTTTATGAATCTAAACAAAAAAAGTATAGGTTTCTAGTCGGAAAAATAAGTTACAAGTCGTTTTTGTAAAGGTAGTCATTTCAGTCGAAAGAACGACGTCTAGATGACCATTTTAGAAAACATACTTCCACTTTGAGTTTAACCATAATTTTTGGATATAGTTTCATGTTCATAATAAAAATCATTTTCTCAGAATAACAACTTTTAAATCAAAGTTTATCATAGTTTTTAATTAACTAACCCAAAACAGCCCGCGGTGTTACTACGACGGCGTAAATCCGGTTTTACGGTGTTTTTCGTGTTTCCAGGTTTTAAATCATTAAGTTAGCATATCATATAGATATAGAACATGTGTTTAGTTGATTTTAAAAGTCAAGTTAGAAGGATTAACTTTTGTTTGCGAACAAGTTTAGAATTAACTAAACTATGTTCTAGTGATTACAAGTTTAAACCTTCGAATAAGAAAGCTTTATATGTATGAATCGAATGATGTTATGAACATCATTACTACCTTAAGTTCCTTGGATGAACCTACTGGAAAAGAGAAAAATGGATCTAGCTTCAATGGATCCTTGGATGGCTCAAAGTTCTTGAAGCAAAATCATGACACGAAAACAAGTTCAAGTAAGATCATCATTTGAAATAAGATTGTTATAGTTATAGAAATTGAACCAAAGTTTGAATATGATTATTACCTGGTATTAGAATGATAACCTACTGTAAGAAACAAAGATTTCTTGAGGTTGGATGATCACCTTACAAGATTGGAAGTGAGCTAGCAAACTTGAAATATTCTTGATTTTATGAAACTAGAACTTTTGGAATTTATGAAGAACACTTAGAACTTGAAGATAGAACTTGAGAGAGTTCAATTAGATGAAGAAAATTGAAGAATGAAAGTGTTTGTAGGTGTTTTTGGTCGTTGGTGTATGGATTAGATATAAAGGATATGTAATTTTGTTTTCATGTAAATAAGTCATGAATGATTACTCATATTTTTGTAATCTTATGAGATATTTCATGCTAGTTGCCAAATGATGGTTCCCACATGTGTTAGGTGACTCACATGGGCTGCTAAGAGCTGATCATTGGAGTCTATATACCAATAGTACATACATCTAAAAGCTGTGTATTGTACGAGTACGAATACGGGTGCATACGAGTAGAATTGTTGATGAAACTGAACGAGAATGTAATTGTAAGCATTTTTGTTAAGTAGAAGTATTTTGATAAGTGTATTGAAGTCTTTCAAAAGTGTATAAATACATATTAAAACACTACATGTATATACATTTTAACTGAGTCGTTAAGTCATCGTTAGTCGTTACATGTAAGTGTTGTTTTGAAACCTTTAGGTTAACGATCTTGTTAAATGTTGTTAACCCAATGTTTATAATAACAAAAGAGATTTTAAATTATTATATTATCATGATATTATGATGTACGAATATCTCTTAATATGATATATATACATTAAATGTCGTTACAACGATAAACGTTACATATATGTCTCGTTTCAAAATCATTAAGTTAGTAGTCTTGTTTTTACATATGTAGTTCATTGTTAATATAATTAATGATATGTTTACTTATCATAATATCATTTTAACTATATATATAACCATATATATGTCATCATATAGTTTTTTTACAAGTTTTAACGTTCGTGAATCACCGGTCAACTTGGGTGGTCAATTGTCTATATGAAACCTATTTCAATTAATCAAGTCTTAACAAGTTTGATTGCTTAACATGTTGGAAACATTTAATCATGTAAACATCAATCTCAATTAATATATATAAACATGGAAAAGTTCGGGTCACTACATATACATCATCAATTGAGCACTAGAGTTGATAAAAAAACTGGTTTAGAAAAATTAGGGTTTGTAAATATACCTTAAAACACAAATTGATTGATGCTAGGGTGTGTAGAACGATCTAGGGAACAACCTTTATGCACAACGTTTGACTTTTGATGATGATGGTGGTGGGGTTTATGGTCGAAGAAAAAAAATAGGGAGGGAGAGGGAGTAATCGGTCAAGAAAAGATAAAAAGTGAGGATTTAGGCTAGTTACTTGCTATTTATATGTAGTTAAGCTAGTAGTGATCCCCTAGTCCAAGTTTAAGTCCAATTGAGGAGTCCATGAGGGGGTTCGGCCGAATGGCCCTATAAGGGGTGTTCTGGGCTCGTTTTGCTTAATTACTTGTACGCGCGTGGTTCGTTTCGAGTGCCGTTAACTGTACCGGGTTTCTGTAACATCCCGCCTTTTTCCATTTACTTTTCCGTTATACTAATATAAAGTCCGTTATATGTTTATAACATCTCCCATTGATACGCATTTTAAATTATCTCGTTTAGGTAATTCACGCACCCGAACGAAAGTTGAAGGACTAAACTTGACAAGGGATCAAACCCTTGACTAGGTCAAAGGGTCAAACCCCTTTCACCCATTCATTATCATCTCCATCTCTCTCTCTTTCTCTCTAGCAAGAACACACACACCATTACCAAATTCATTCAATCATCATCTAAATCCGATCTAGGAGGCTTACAACAAAATAAATTACATATTCGTAATCCTCTCTTCATCCTCTTCATTTTGGTACCAACTTCATCTCGTTTGGGTAACATTTCTAAAACTCTAGATTTCTCTAAATTCGTGTTTTTGACTTAAAATGGTGTTAGTTAGTGTCTATGGCTCATTGTGATGTCGTTGTGTAATTTATATGCTCGATCTCGTTGTTTTAGTGTAACTAGCATGAACTTGAATTTTGGTGTGTTGTTCTTGAATTTTGGATGATCATATGTTGTTAAATGTTAAAAGTTCATGTTCTAATTGTGTTCCTAGTATCACTAGCTTCAATTTGATGTGTAGGTTGCTTTAGAAAAGTTCATGAACTTGATTTATGATTTTGGTGAATTTGGGTTAGGGTTGATGAACTTGAAATGGACTTTTGATGCATTGAATGCCATGGATTATTATTGGTAAGTGTTTAGTTGGATTGTATGCTTGATTACCTTCGAAACGGCATATCATTCATGTAAATTGGTTGCCCGAATCATTGAATTGCATTTATGAACTTGTATGCGGTTAATGTTAAGCATTAGATGCGGTTTTGGTTGTTGTATTAGGTAGATTGATTGATGAAATGTGTTTAGTTGTTTTCCTCGTCAAATTACCTTCCCAACGGTATAAGATACTTGTCTTGATTGTTTGCGGATCATAAATGGTGATTGTTTGAAGTTAGGTTCGTGCATAAAACTTAAAAACTGACAGAATTCTCTGCACAGGTAATGGCGCGGCGCGCCATATACCCGCGCGGCGCGCCAAAGTGGTCTGTCCAACTTTGTCAATTTTCGAATAATGTTTGCTATGCTACGCACCTCCGATTCACATGTAACTTGTCCTAACATGCTCATACATGATTAAAAACCTCAGAAAAATAGTTCGGGACCCGACCCGAACGTGTTGACTTTTTCGTTGACTTTGACCGACCAAAGTTTAACTTTTTGTCAAACTTAACCAAATGATTATGCAACCTTCCTAACTTGTTTATATACTTGTACCTTGCATGAAACTTGACAATTTGATTTCACATGCTACATAATCGAGTCGTAACGAGCCATAGGACTAATTGAACATCTTTGACCTATCGTGTTTACCGTTATTGATACGACCTATTTGTTTAGGTCAAGACTAGCACTATCCTTCGCACACGTTATTTTGTGAAGTACTTTTCGTACGTGCACTGAAGGAGAGATCATAGTCCCACTTTTACTCTTTTTGAACTTACATTTGGGATGAGAAAACATAAACATTTCTTTTACTAAGTGAACACAAGTACAGGAAAACAAACATTCTACATACGAGTTTAGAACAAAATCCTCAATTCGATTATCATTAGTTACACTTGCCGGGTGTAAGCGAGAACTTATGTTGTATGGATCCATATGGGTTTGACAAACCCTCATTCAAACGGTTCGCTACCGTTTACGAATGAAATATATTTTCGAGAAACAGTGTATGTTCTAGCACTAAGTGATGGGGTTCAATGGAAGGAATGTTAAGCATTGATAATTGCGTGCTCGTGAAATAAACTTTTGGAATGTATTACTATTATTTCATTGATGCAAATCTTGTGGTTCACTTGTACTTACTTACTTAAACCTATGATTTCACCAACGTTTTCGTTGACAGATTTCTATGTTTTTCTCAGGTCCTTGAACGATACATGATACATGCTTCCGCTCATTATTTTGATACTTGCATTGGATGTCGAGTATATATGCATACATGGAGCGTCTTTTGGATACTTTTAAATTGTGTCGCATAAGTTTCATTTGTACTTAAAACTTTGTATCGTAACTTGTGGTGGAACTATTCTTGTAAACTTTGAACAATCTTTACATTTGAAATGAATGCGACATATCTTTTGGTCAAACGTTGTTTTAAAGACTTATGACCACGTAACGGGACCTAAGTAGATGGCGCCGTCAATGACGATTTGGTCGGGTCGCTACAGATGGTATCAGAGCGTTGGTTGTAGGGATTTAGAGTTCATTGGTGTCAACCTCGAGTCATAGGGTACATTGGTGAGTCTAGACTACAACCGGCATATAGACTTGAAGTAGGAATTACTTGACTACTTGTGCATTTATACTCGAACGCTTCTACTCATATATACTCTTAGTTCATCTTAATCTCACGTTGTTTAATTTGATTGACGCGCCACCTTGACTATATGAAATGATGTCGAATGCACATATGAATCAGGGTAATATAATTTCCTGGATTATATTACGGTGACTCATATGAACGTTCCGACATTATGGCATAAAGAATTTAAGGCGAGTCGAGGAAAAACTTCTCTTTATCTTTATTCTATATCACGGTTAGTATTATTGAGAATACTAATCAATGATATTCTTGTGTCTTGAAGGAACAATGGCTCCTCGTCGTGTACGCCGCAATGAAACTCCCGAACAAGCTCTCGAACGGATGATAGCCACCGCCGTAGATGCGGCCATGGCCGGTCACTCATCCAACAACGATAATAATAACAACCACAACAACAACAACAACAACAATGGAGCCGGAAACTCAAACGAGGGATGCTCCTATAAAGCTTTCATGGGGTGCAAACCTCACACTTTTGATGGAACCGGGGGACCGGTCGTGCTCACCCGATGGTTTGAGCAAACGGAAGCCGTCTTTAGCATAAGCGGTTGTCGGGACCAAGACAAGGTCAAATACTCCACTCACAACTTCGCCGGTGTCGCTCTTACATGGTGGAATACTTATGTACAATCGGTGGGTACCGATGAAGCTCACGCCCTCTCTTGGGCCGACTTGAGGGAAAAGATGATTGTCGAATATTTCCCTCGTGAAGAAACCCGAAGGCTCGAACAAGAGCTAAGAACTTTAAAGGCGATCGGAAATGATCTCAAAGCTTATAATCAACGATTTTCCGAACTAGCCTTGATGTGCCCAAATCTTGTGAACCCCGAAGCTTTAAGGGTTGAACTTTACATGGATGGTCTTCCAAAGAGTATCAAACACGGAGTAATGTCATCCAAACCCACTAATCATCAAGAAGCTTTGAACATGGCCCGCAAATTGATAGAAACGGTTGACGAAATCGTAGTTCCGGCACCTAAGGCCGAGGATAAATCGGGCGGCAACAAAAGAAAGTGGGAACCCTCCCAATCAAACAACAACAACTTTGCTAAGAAGCCTTACACCTCCGACGGCAAGAAGGGTTATGCCGGGAACCTACCTCTTTGCAACAAATGCAACAAACATCACTTTGGCGAATGTAGTAAGTTAATTTGCCACCGGTGCCAAGGAGTTGGTCATAAGACCAACGATTGTAAAAGTGCCACTCCCGTCGCTCGAAAGTGGCCCAATGCACCAAAGACGGGCACTTGTTATGAATGTGGCCAAACGGGCCATTATAGAAATGCATGCCCGAAGAGGAAAGATAACACCAATATGTGCGGCCGAGCTTTCAACATCAACACCGAGGAAGCCCGAGATGATAATGAATTAGTCACGGGTACGTTTCTTCTCAACAATTCTTATGTCTCTTGCTTATTCGATTCGGGTGCCGATAAATGCTTTGTATCCAAGACTTTGACTCATTCTTTTAGCACTCCACCTCTTCCATTAGATACCACTTATACCATTGAAGTGGCTAACGGGAAACTATTAAGTGCCGACACATATTACCGAGGGTGTACGTTAAACATTTTGGGTAAGGAATTTGAAATTGACTTGATACCCATAGAACTAGGAAGCTTTGATGTAATAATCGGTATGAATTGGTTGGTCAAAACGAAATCTCACATCCTTTGTGATCTTAACGCAATCCGAATTCCTATCGAGAATGGTGAACCTTTGATTGTTTATGGCGATAAGAGTTGCACCAGACTCAACCTCGTTTCGTGCCTTAAAGTTAGAAAACTACTTCGTAAGGGTTGTTTTGCGATCCTTGCCCACGTTAAGAAAGTCGAGTCCGATGATAAGCATATCGATGATGTGCCAATTGTTAGTGACTTTCCCGATGTATTTCCCGACGAATTGCCGGGTCTTCCACCTCATCGACCGGTAGAATTCCAAATCGATCTTATCCCGGGAGCCGCACCCGTAGTACGTGCACCATATAGACTCGCTCCATCCGAAATGCAAGAATTGCAAAGTCAAATCCAAGAACTACTTGATCGTGGTTTTATCCAACCTAGCCATTCACCATGGGGCGCTCCGATTTTGTTTGTTAAAAAGAAACACGGATCCCTACGAATGTGCATTGATTATCGTGAACTAAATAAATTGACGGTTAAGAACCGATATCCTCTTCCTCGCATCGATGACCTCTTTGATCAACTACAAGGGTCTTGTGTATATTCGAAAATCGATCTCCGCTCGGGTTATCATCAATTAAGGGTTAAGGGGGAAGATGTCTCCAAAACCGCTTTCCGGACTCGTTATGGTAGTTATGAATTCCTCGTCATGCCATTTGGTCTCACTAACGCCCCGGCGGTTTTCATGGATCTTATAAACCGCGTGTGCAAACCGTATCTCGATAAATTCGTTATTGTGTTCATCGATGATATATTGGTCTATTCAAAAAACGAAGAAGAACATGAGGAACACCTCCGACTTGTGCTTGAACTTTTAAGACAAGAACAACTCTATGCCAAATTCTCCAAGTGTGAATTTTGGTTAAAGGAAGTTCAATTTCTTGGTCATGTTGTAAGTGACCAAGGTATTAAAGTCGATCCAACAAAAATCGAAGCCATTAGCAAATGGGAGACTCCTACTACTCCTACTCACATTCGTCAAATCTTGGGTCTCGCCGGGTACTATCGTAGATTCATCGAAAACTTCTCTTTGGTTGCACGTCCTCTAACCGCATTGACTCACAAGGGAAAGAAATTCATTTGGGCGACCGAACATGAATCCGCATTCCAAATCTTGAAAACGAAGCTAACCACCGCCCCTATCTTGTCACTTCCCGAAGGCAATGATGACTTTGTTGTATATTGCGATGCCTCGAAACATGGTTTTGGTTGTGTATTGATGCAACGAACGAAAGTCATTGCTTATGCTTCTCGACAACTAAAAATTCATGAACGGAATTACACGACTCATGATCTCGAACTCGGAGCCGTTGTCTTTGCACTTAAAATGTGGAGACACTATCTTTATGGAACCAAGAGTACTATCTTTACCGACCACAAAAGTCTCCAACACATTTTCGATCAAAAGCAACTAAACATGAGACAACGAAGGTGGATTGAAACCTTAAACGATTACGATTGCGAGCTTCGTTACCATCCCGGGAAGGCAAATGTAGTAGCCGATGCCTTAAGTCGAAAAGAAAGAGCGGTGCCTCTTCGTGTCCGAGCCTTAAACATCACCATCCACACAAACCTTAATAGCCAAATTCGGGTAGCCCAAGATGAGGCTCTCAAGGATGAAAACCTTTCACACGAGCTCTTGAACATTCTCGTCTCTCGATTAGAAATTAGGGAGACCGGACTCCGATATTACGCCGGAAGGATTTGGGTGCCTAGTTATGGGGACCTACGAAGCCTTATTTTAGATGAAGCCCATAAGTCACGATACTCGATTCACCCCGGTGCCAATAAGATGTACCACGACCTTAAACAGCTATATTGGTGGCCGAACATCAAAAGGGACGTAGCTACTTATGTTTCCAAGTGTTTGACATGTTCCAAAGTCAAAGCCGAACACCAAAGACCGTCCGGACTACTTCAACAACCCGAGATCCCACAATGGAAGTGGGAAAGAATAACGATGGATTTTATCACCAAACTACCAAAAACGACGGGCGGTTATGATACCATTTGGGTTATTGTTGATCGTCTCACCAAATCCGCACACTTCCTGGCCATGAAAGAAACGGACAAAATGGAGAAACTTGCACAACTTTACATTAAGGAGATCGTAGCCCGACACGGTGTACCTTTATCGATTATCTCCGACCGAGATGGCCGTTTCGTTTCTAGATTTTGGCGTACATTGCAAGAAGCGTTGGGAACGCGTTTAGACATGAGCACCGCATATCATCCTCAAACCGATGGACAAAGCGAACGTACAATTCAAACCTTAGAGGACATGTTACGAGCTTGCGTGGTTGATTTCGGAAAAGCTTGGGACAAGCACTTACCTCTCGCAGAGTTCTCTTACAACAATAGTTATCACGCGAGTATTAAAGTCGCACCTTTTGAAGCGCTATATGGCCGAAAATGTCGTTCACTTCTTTGTTGGGCCGAAGTGGGCGACGTACAAATCACTGGACCCGAACTCATTCACGAAACCACCGAGAAAATCGTTCAAATTCGAGATAGGCTTAGGACGGCCCGAAGTCGTCAAAAGAGCTATACCGACAAATGATGCAATGATCTTGAATTTCAAGTCGGTGATCGAGTAATGTTAAAAGTCGCGCCTTGGAAGGGTGTAATCCGTTTTGGGAAACGCGGGAAGCTGAATCCAAGGTATATTGGTCCTTTCGAAATCTTGGAGCGTATTGGAACCGTTGCGTATCGTTTAGATCTTTCGCCTCAATTGAACTCCGTTCATCCTACCTTCCATGTATCTAACTTGAAAAAGTGTCTTGCCGAACCCGACTATCGTCATTCCTCTCGAGGAACTTACTATTTGTAACGACCCGGAAAATTTCGATCAAATTTAAACCCTAATCATTATATGTTTCCGACACGATAAGCAAAAATCTGTAATGTTGAGTCTTGAAAGTTTCGAAATCTATATTCATGAAATCAATTACCCTTTTGACTATGCTCGACGATTCACGAACCATTAATTGTAAATAGATAGGTGCGTATGGATATATAAATAATAATTCGAGATTTAATTTGAAGTACTATATGTTGTTGTTAATAAAATGTAATAAAATAAAAAAATAAAATATTATAATAATTATTATTATTTAAAATATATCTCTCTCTCTCTCTCTATATATATATATATATATATATATATATATATATATATATATATATATATATATATATATAAAGTATATTAAAAGTAAATATTAAATGATTGTACTACTCGTTTGCTGTTCCGATTGATATTAAGCAAGTTAAATTCAAACTTATATTATTTTAAAATAAACGGTGATCTGGAAATGAGTTCTATAAATTTTAAACTTACTAAAAATATATTTAGGATCTAGTTATTTAATTTTAACATTTTTTTTATATATTTTTCCCAGAATTGAGAGGGACAGTTGATGTATTTTTATTTAATAAATTAATGATCGAATTTTATACCATAATGACTGAAATAAATAAAGATAATTGATATAAAAATATGGAATTTTTCTGAAGACTTTTTATTCGCCATTGAGTGAACAACGTGGCACGATCTAACAGTCCTAGACTGTCGGCAGAATTAGTATAATGAATTCACACGTTCTTAACTTCTAAATTATATTATAATAAAACACTGTAATTCATTTTACTGTTTTAATGATTGAATGATTTAGGAATATTAGTATATTATTATTTTATTTTATCCTATCTCTATGTATCTGTATGCTTATGGAGATTTATTCCCAAACCCACAACTTATACATCTCTTATCATCACTCCCTTGTTTTCTAATCCCTTGAACGAATCATGAGCCACCCATTTTAAACCACTAACTAAATATATATATTTATATACATTCATGCTAGACAAACACCCACTTACTACTTATATTTTTATTTCAAGATCAACCTTAAACCCCGCTACTTTAGCTATCCGTTTCTTTAGATTACAAGTTAACCATCTATATATACATACACACATACATATTATGGGATTACAAACCACCACCTCCATCAAGAACCATGATCCACTTTCTAAAAACCACAACACCACAAACCCAATAAAGCATAAATGTTCCAACTGCCATTCGTATACTTTGTAAATCCATGGTTACTTTTGTCTTTGATTGATTACAAACCGCCACCACTACTTTGAACTCACCACCACCTTCCATCTCCGATCACCACTATCACTTTGGCCATCACTTCGATCACCATATCAAACATGTAACGTATGCTTTCTGTTTTTTTTTTTTTTTTCTGTTTCACAGCTAACCGGCACCAAACCACAACCTTCCATGTCACTCTTTCTCTAACTCACCATATCTCTCTTCTCTCTCTCCTAATCGAAATCATGGACAATACAATTGTGAAACACCTTGAATCGTCTCCTTCATTCGAACCATCGACTACCATCATGGCAACCACCGTCGCCACCTCACAGCCACCATCGGCACAGCAACAACACTATCACCTTTATTTCCTTACTAACCTATTCAACCACCACCTTGGACTTCTGCAAACACACCTTGTTCCACACTTGCTTCGATTACATCTTAAAAACTATGTTCATGTTGCTTCTATTTCTGTTCAGATAAGACCCCAAAACAATATCAAAACCTACAGTTACTACCTGAATACTTCTGCTCGAACTGCTCCTGCTACGATTCTTTGTTGTGTGGGCTGTTACTATTTCTGTCAAGCGAATAAAATTCTACACCATTGAATCTGTTGCTGTTCGGTTTAAAAAAAAAAAAACCGAAGCCTTATGACAATTGATGATAATGATGTTTGCACGTCTCATATATTTTTATATATATTGGCCGACATCTAACAATTAAACAGACCCCACTTGTGATTGGATATTGACAGCTAAAAACCTTTAAATTGTTATGGACCGATTGCTAGTTAAAAGGAATTTTGTATCAGTAAAAAAAAAAGTGCCGTGACCCACTTGGGGATGGTGATGCTCGAACAAACACAAAGAAGGGACCGGCATATCAAGTGCATACGTTATGATTTTTTTTTTTCTGCCGTTCGAAACTCAACTATAATCACACCACTCAATTAGTCCCTTTTGGGCCTGTTGGGCCGAAAATCCACCTTGAGTTTCTTTTTGGACCGATTGAATTTCAAAATGGATGGAGAAAAACGAAACAGCAATGGGAACGGGTTTATAGTTTTGAGATGATATTAAATACAGAAAAGTAGAGGTGGTTGGGTGGTTAAGGTCGTTGGTGGGTTAACAAGAGGTTAGGGGTTCGAGCCTAGGCAAAGGCATTTTTTTTAAAAGGGCCTAATACATTGAGGTAGCCTTTTCTATTATTACTATTATTATTATTATTTTTTTAAAAATTATCTATCTAAGGTAAATAAAGTAAATATATTTAATTAAATTATTAAGAAAACCTATGAATTATTAAATATAATAATTATATCACTAAGATTAATACAAAAATTTGTTCGATTTCAATCATGTGTGTTAATATATATAAATGATATAGGTTCGTGAATCCGAGGTCAACCCTACACTTGTTCAATGATGTTATATGTATTTTTACTACAAAATACAGTATGGTGAGTATATAGTCCCTTTTAAACTCTAAATATTTTGGGATGAGAATACATGCATTTTATGATTTACGATATGGACACAAGTGATTAAAAATATATATTCTACGTTGAGTTGTACCACTGGCATACTTCCCTATAGCTTGGTAACTGTTATTTACAGCGGTATTGTAAACGCGAATCCTGTTGATAGATCTATCGGGCCTGACAACCCCAACCGGACTGGACGACCAGTATTCAACGGTTGCACAGTACTTCATTTCGTGACTACACTTGGTACGGTGTAGTAAGATTTCATAATAAAGGGAATATGCGACGTGATTAAATGTTAAGTATGGTTACCAAGTGCTCAACCACTTAGAATATTTTTATTAAAATGTTTACATATGAAATCTTGTGGTCCATAGTTATAACGCTGCTAGCATCAAACCTATATATCTCACCAACTTTATGTTGACTTTTTAAAGCATGTTTATTCTCAGGTACGAATTAAGTCTTCCGCTGTGCATTAGCTCATACTAAGGACCTTACTTGGAGTCGATCATCGCAATGGAACCGGATGTTGTTGATTTCGTCCAGGGGGATATGGACGGGTCGTCACAGATGGTATCAGAGCGTTGGTCTTAGTGAACCAGGTCTTGCATTAGTGTGTCTGACTAGTAGTTGTTAGGATACATTAGTAAGTCTGGACTTTGACCGTGTCTACATATTAAAAGTTTTGCTTATCATATCTCGTCGGAAATCATCTGCTCATCATCCTTAGGAAATTACCTGCTTATCATTCTTTAGTCTAGACACGTCTTACTGCATTTAGTGCATCGATAGTGTATAGACAAAAATTCATATCTTAGCGCATCTGTAGACTTGCTTGTCATATGCCGTAAGTTCCTCGGTAGGCTACGAAATCTTTAGTATTATAGATATTCTATGAAGTTAGAATATCATCCTATATTCGAAAATCATTTCAAATCAAAGATCCTTCTCAAATTGCCTTCTTGGCAATGAACCTGAAAGCACTTACCGGCGAACCTGTTCGAGAAATCATTTACCCTCTCATTTCTAGAGTATCCCGTCACGATTATATATTATCCTATATTTCGAATTGTACTCAACCGCTCGTCTCAACCGTCAATCATTCCGTAGTACTAGAAGAAGTTAACAAACTACGCGCTCGTGTGACAACTTCGGAGGACCTGGTGCGAAGGTTACGAATACCAGCAGCAGCACCAGCAGCATAATCAGTACCACCATTATCGACGTCGACAGTACCCTTATCATCCCTAAACCATAACCGCGCCGTAACTCTCAACATCACAATCTGTACCTCGAATATCAACATCACACGCCTCAACATTACCATCTGTATTTAGAGTATGATCTTCGTTCTACATATCGTTCTACATCGATTAATTTCGTTCTACGTATTGTTCTACCTCATTTACCTTCGTTCGACATGGCAATTATGTAATCTCTAATGTCTTAGAGATCATGTAATCAAGTGCCAACAATAAATCAAATGAGTATAATATTTTATTGACTCATTAAATCCATGATTACATCCGATGAAAATATATATGCAAGTATATTTCCATAAAGATTGTAATTAAAAATTCTTTTGTACAAACTGTTAATGATGAAAATATTTTAACGGGTGGGTAGTACCCGAGGAATATTTAGAATTCACATTAATAAGTTACACTGTACATTCTTCGAATCTGATTCAACGATCATTTACTATCCTACTTACAACTACCGATATACGTATCCGTTCACCACAGAATAACCATTTCTATTCAAATTTCATATTTGGATTTTGACCTATCAGAATCCAACGAGTGGCATAATGAAGAAAACATTGGACAAAAATAAAAAGTGTTAGAAACAAACGAATTAATTAATTAAAATTGTGATAGGATTTCACGCTAACTGTTCCGGCTAACTGTTCCCAGCTAACTGATTAACATTTAATTTATCGCAATTTACCTTCTCGCAATTTTAATTTCTGCACTGTACATACTGTCGGGACACATGTACAACAATACGTCGGATTAATTCTGAGACAACACGTTGTATAATGGGTCATGATATATATTTATTTATTTTACGCACTTTAAATAACGGGACACGTATACAAGGTTTCGACTTATCATATCGACCCATCTATATATATATTTCGGAACGACCATAGACACTCTATAGTTGACTATATAGGGTTGAGGTGGATTCCAAAATATATATATGGTTTGAGTTGTGATCGACACTGAGACCGGTACACGGGTCACGATACGTATTATTTAATTCGAATATTATATATTTAATTTATATATGAATTTATTGGACCATTGGACAATCGGACTATTGGACTGCTAACTTTGGACAATTAAAATGAATTAAAATATTGATTATAACATATGAAACTAAATAATTCTTCAAGTTTGCCACTTGATTTCATCCTAAACCTCATTTGTATCTCGACAATTTCAATCCGCGTTCGAACCTTTCATGATTCTTGAAAACCCCTCAATCAAGAAGTTGAACCAACCGCACTTCATCTACGGAAGAAAAGATTTGTGCACCTGAAAAACTCTCGAACCCAAATTCATAGTTTAACACGTATCCGTGTTGAGTCCGTTATCATTTATTAGCAACAACAACCTTACGATTCCCTTTTCGATGAAGCCAATTTTGTCACAGCTCCAGCAGAAAAACTTCGACCTTTCATTCGAAAAGTCTTATTATAACTTTGATATATACGATTGGCTTTCCTCATCGTTACCGGGGAACCTTTCATACTCCACCATGTTATCATCTAAAAACACAATTCTTCAGAAACCACCTCGGTTTGATAACCGATGACCCAGATCCGTTAACTTTGAGAATGCTGACGAAGCAGCATGTTGTAAATGGTCTTAATGGCCAAAAGTTGATGATAAAGAATGGAGTATTGGAAACATTCAATAGAAAGTTTAGTACCGAAAAGCGGATTATGCAAAATTATGAAGGAAGCTGTAGATGAATCATAAAGAATAAATTTGACTTCAAAGAATCCAAATGATTCAGTGTCTGCTGAAACCGTTAGTAAAAAAAAAAAACCTACTCTTTATTCTAAACCTTTCAGATGATATTCTTCATCATCATCTTATCTTAGATATTACAAAATATCTCCATATCTTCCGTTATATATATTCTCCATATTTCTGGAGATATTTTCACAACTATTCCTATCTGAGATCACTTATCTCTCCGTAATATCTGCATTACAACATAAAAGAAACCGTGTTAGTTTCTAAAATTCTGAAATCCTCCAAGATAAAATAGGAATGTTCTGAAGCAGTGTTGGGAACTGATACATGAATTAGTATAATATAATGAAACTTGATCAACTTCATTATATTATAGTAAGCCATGTTAAGTTTCTAATGGAATGTGATGATTCACAGTACCATCATCATGTGCCATGTTACACGGCTCTTACATTCTATATAAATTCTAAAAATATCAAGAAAATATTTCTTGATGATTCGGTTTTTTCCAGGATACTATGGTAATTTGACAAAACAAGATCGTGCCATTACTATTTCTTTTTGAGAATATTAACTATGTTCACCTCAAACTTCATACCTACGAATTCCGAACCATTGTTCGCTCGACTCGAGGACGAAGAAAAAGAAACGAAAGAATGAAATTCTGAAATAGAAATGGGAGTATAAATCGCAGCAAATAGGAGAAGGCATTAACTGTGGATAACAATTATTATAGAAGAAAGAAGCATGGACATCAAAGTATAAGGGAAGATATAAAACTCAACAACCATCCAGAAATTTCAAACCGTGTATATTGATACAGATAACAATATAGAGACACGGGAGAATTAGAAACACTATAAACACAAGAGTATAATAGAAGTAAATAGACTCTTCTGGTAGTAGATGAAAAAGAAGAATGACAGATGTGAAAATTAAGAGTATATCAAGGATCAGAATGGGATGAAGCATAATGTCTTAAAGTAGGAATTAAGGTGAAAAAGTAGAAGATGTGAGTAGTGAAAAATGAGGAAACGAAGGAGGTGGATTTATAGTAAAGTATTCGACAGAGAAATCGAAACAGATTGCCACATTAAATCAAGGAAGATCCTGATCTCCTTAATTGCCGAAGAACCAAATCTTATTACATAAGATTTTCTTAAAATCCCTTCAATTCCGGAAATCAATCCTAATCACGTCATCGGTTAAAACGATTTCATATTTCTCCATTTCACTCTTTTGTGATAGCTTCACTCGTGCGTTCCATTTGATCGAATCGTTTTACCTATATCTCTCAATAATGATAAAACTCCATTATTACCTCATATTCGTCATGAAAACATTTCTGTTGTTATCCGTGACGACCTCTATCAAATTTCGGGGACGAAATTTCTTTAACGGGTGGGTACTGTAACGACCCGGAAAATTTCGATCAAATTTAAACCCTAATCATTATATGTTTCCGACACGATAAGCAAAAATCTGTAATGTTGAGTCTTGAAAGTTTCGAAATCTATATTCATGAAATCAATTACCCTTTTGACTATGCTCGACGATTCACGAACCATTAATTGTAAATAGATAGGTGCGTATGGATATATAAATAATAATTCGAGATTTAATTTGAAGTACTATATGTTGTTGTTAATAAAATGTAATAAAATAAAAAAATAAAATATTATAATAATTATTATTATTTAAAATATATATATATATATATATATATATATATATATATATATATATATATATATATATATATATATATAAAGTATATTAAAAGTAAATATTAAATGATTGTACTACTCGTTTACTGTTCCGATTGATATTAAGCAAGTTCCGATTTCATATTTCTCCATTTCACTCTTTTGTGATAGCTTCACTCGTGCGTTCCATTTGATCGAATCGTTTTACCTATATCTCTCAATAATGATAAAACTCCATTATTACCTCATATTCGTCATGAAAACATTCCTGTTGTTATCCGTGACGACCTCTATCAAATTTCGGGGACGAAATTTCTTTAACGGGTGGGTACTGTAACGACCCGGAAAATTTCGATCAAATTTAAACCCTAATCATTATATGTTTCCGACACGATAAGCAAAAATCTGTAATGTTGAGTCTTGAAAGTTTCGAAATCTATATTCATGAAATCAATTACCCTTTTGACTATGCTCGACGATTCACCAACCATTAATTGTAAATAGATAGGTGCGTATGGATATATAAATAATAATTCGAGATTTAATTTGAAGTACTATATGTTGTTGTTAATAAAATGTAATAAAATAAAAAAATAAAATATTATAATAATTATTATTATTTAAAATATATATATATATATATATATATATATATATATATATATATAAAGTATATTAAAAGTAAATATTAAATGATTGTACTACTCGTTTACTGTTCCGATTGATATTAAGCAAGTTAAATTCAAACTTATATTATTTTAAAATAAACGGTGATCTGGAAATGAGTTCTATAAATTTTAAACTTACTAAAAATATATTTAGGATCTAGTTATTTAATTTTAACATTTTTTTATATATTTTTCCCAGAATTGAGAGGGACAGTTGATGTATTTTTATTTAATAAATTAATGATCGAATTTTATACCATAATGACTGAAATAAATAAAGATAATTGATATAAAAATATGGAATTTTTCTGAAGACTTTTTATTCGCCATTGAGTGAACAACGTGGCACGATCTAACAGTCCTAGACTGTCGGCAGAATTAGTATAATGAATTCACACGTTCTTAACTTCTAAATTATATTATAATAAAACACTGTAATTCATTTTACTGTTTTAATGATTGAATGATTTAGGAATATTAGTATATTATTATTTTATTTTATCCTATCTCTATGTATCTGTATGCTTATGGAGATTTATTCCCAAACCCACAACTTATACATCTCTTATCATCACTCCCTTGTTTTCTAATCCCTTGAACGAATCATGAGCCACCCATTTTAAACCACTAACTAAATATATATATTTATATACATTCATGTTAGACAAACACCCACTTACTACTTATATTTTTATTTCAAGATCAACCTTAAACCCCGCTACTTTAGCTATCCGTTTCTTTAGATTACAAGTTAACCATCTATATATACATACACACATACATATTATGGGATTACAAACCACCACCTCCATCAAGAACCATGATCCACTTTCTAAAAACCACAACACCACAAACCCAATAAAGCATAAATGTTCCAACTGCCATTCGTATACTTTGTAAATCCATGGTTACTTTTATCTTTGATTGATTACAAACCGCCACCACTACTTTGAACTCACCACCACCTTCCATCTCCGATCACCACTATCACTTTGGCCATCACTTCGATCACCATATCAAACATGTAACGTATGCTTTCTGTTTTTTTTTTTTTTTCTATTTCACAGCTAACCGGCACCAAACCACAACCTTCCATGTCACTCTTTCTCTAACTCACCATATCTCTCTTCTCTCTCTCCTAATCGAAATCATGGACAATACAATTGTGAAACACCTTGAATCGTCTCCTTCATTCGAACCATCGACTACCATCATGGCAACCACCGTCGCCACCTCACAGCCACCATCGGCACAGCAACAACACTATCACCTTTATTTCCTTACTAACCTATTCAACCACCACCTTGGACTTCTGCAAACACACCTTGTTCCACACTTGCTTCGATTACATCTTAAAAACTATGTTCATGTTGCTTCTATTTCTGTTCAGATAAGACCCCAAAACAATATCAAAACCTACAGTTACTACCTGAATACTTCTGCTCGAACTGCTCCTGCTACGATTCTTTGTTGTGTAGGCTATTACTATTTCTGTCAAGCGAATAAAATTCTACACCATTGAATCTGTTGCTGTTCGGTTTAAAAAAAAAAAAAAAAAAACCGAAGCCTTATGACAATTGATGATAATGATGTTTGCACGTCTCATATATTTTTATATATATTGGCCGACATCTAACAATTAAACAGACCCCACTTGTGATTGGATATTGACAGCTAAAAACCTTTAAATTGTTATGGACCGATTGCTAGTTAAAAGGAATTTTGTATCAGTAAAAAAAAAAGTGCCGTGACCCACTTGGGGATGGTGATGCTCGAACAAACACAAAGAAGGGACCGTCATATCAAGTGCATACGTTATGATTTTTTTTCTGCCGTTCGAAACTCAACTATAATCACACCACTCAATTAGTCCCTTTTGGGCCTGTTGGGCCGAAAATCCACCTTGAGTTTCTTTTTGGACCGATTGAATTTCAAAATGGATGGAGAAAAACGAAACAGCAATGGGAACGGGTTTATAGTTTTGAGATGATATTAAATACAGAAAAGTAGAGGTGGTTGGGTGGTTAAGGTCGTTGGTGGGTTAACAAGAGGTTAGGGGTTCGAGCCTAGGCAAAGGTATTTTTTTTAAAAGGGCCTAATACATTGAGGTAGCCTTTTCTATTATTACTATTATTATTATTATTTTTTAAAAAATTATCTATCTAAGGTAAATAAAGTAAATATATTTAATTAAATTATTAAGAAAACCTATGAATTATTAAATATAATAATTATATCACTAAGATTAATACAAAAATTTGTTCGATTTCAATCATGTGTGTTAATATATATAAATGATATAGGTTCGTGAATCCGAGGTCAACCCTACACTTGTTCAATGATGTTATATGTATTTTTACTACAAAATACAGTATGGTGAGTATATAGCCCCTTTTAAACTCTAAATATTTTGGGATGAGAATACATGCATTTTATGATTTACGATATGGACACAAGTGATTAAAAATATATATTCTACGTTGAGTTGTACCACTGGCATACTTCCCTATAGCTTGGTAACTGTTATTTACAGCGGTATTGTAAACGCGAATCCTGTTGATAGATCTATCGGGCCTGACAACCCCAACCGGACTGGACGACCAGTATTCAACGGTTGCACAGTACTTCGTTTCGTGACTACACTTGGTACGGTGTAGTAAGATTTCATAATAAAGGAAATATGCGACGTGATTAAATGTTAAGTATGGTTACCAAGTGCTCAACCACTTAGAATATTTTTATTAAAATGTTTACATATGAAATCTTGTGGTCCATAGTTATAACGCTGCTAGCATCAAACCTATATATCTCACCAACTTTATGTTGACTTTTTAAAGCATGTTTATTCTCAGGTACGAATTAAGTCTTCCGCTGTGCATTAGCTCATACTAAGGACCTTACTTGGAGTCGATCATCGCAATGGAACCAGATGTTGTTGATTTCGTCCAGGGGGATATGGACGGGTCGTCACACTATTGATGACAAACTTCATTTTGTGGAGGAACCGGTTGAAATTGTGGACACCTCCGTCAAGACATTGAAACAAAGTCGAATCCCGATTGTTAAAGTCCGTTGGAACGCCAAAAGGGGACCCGAGTTTACTTGGGAAAGACAAGATCAAATGCAAAGGAAGTATCCTCATCTATTCGTGAATTCGGAAACGCAAGATCTCGAGGAAGAAACAACGACTACTACGCCTACTTAAATTTCGGGACGAAATTTCTTTTAAGGAGTAGGTAATGTAACATCCCGCCTTTTTCCATTTACTTTTCCGTTATACTAATATAAAGTCCGTTATATGTTTATAACATCTCCCGTTGATACGCGTTTTAAATTATCTCGTTTAGGTAATTCACGCACCCGAACGAAAGTTGAAGGACTAAACTTGACAAGGGATCAAACCCTTGACTAGGTCAAAGGGTCAAACCCCTTTCACCCATTCATTATCATCTCCATCTCTCTCTCTTTCTCTCTAGCAAGAACACACACACCATTACCAAATTCATTCAATCATCATCTAAATCCGATCTAGGAGGCTTACAACAAAATAAATTACATATTCGTAATCCTCTTTTCATCCTCTTCATTTTGGTACCAACTTCATCTCATTTGGGTAACATTTCTAAAACTCTAGATTTCTCTAAATTCGTGTTTTTGACTTAAAATGGTGTTAGTTAGTGTCTATGGCTCATTGTGATGTCGTGTGTGTAATTTATATGCTTGATCTCGTTGTTTTAGTGTAACTAGCATGAACTTGAATTTTGGTGTGTTGTTCTTGAATTTTGGATGATCATATGTTGTTAGATGTTAAAAGTTCATGTTCTAATTGTGTTCCTAGTATCACTAGCTTCAATTTGATGTGTAGGTTGCTTTAGAAAAGTTCATGAACTTGATTTATGATTTTGGTGAATTTGGGTTAGGGTTGATGAACTTGAAATGGACTTTTGATGCATTGAATGCCATGGATTATTATTGGTAAGTGTTTAGTTGGATTGTATGCTTGATTACCTTCGAAACGGCATATCATTCATGTAAATTGGTTGCCCGAATCATTGAATTGCATTTATGAACTTGTATGCGGTTAATGTTAAGCATTAGATGCGGTTTTGGTTGTTGTATTAGGTAGATTGATTGATGAAATGTGTTTAGTTGTTTTCCTCGTCAAATTACCTTCCCAACGGTATAAGATACTTGTCTTGATTGTTTGCGGATCATAAATGGTGATTGTTTGAAGTTAGGTTCGTGCATAAAACTTAAAAATTGCCAGAATTCTCTGCACAGGTAATGGCGCGGCGCGCCATATACCCGCGCGGCGCGCCAAAGTGGTCTGTCCAAGTTTGTCAATTTTCGAATAATGTTTGCTATGCTACGCACCTCCGATTCACATGTAACTTGTCCTAACATGCTCATACATGATTAAAAACCTCAGAAAAATAGTTCGGGACCCGACCCGAACGTGTTGACTTTTTCGTTGACTTTGACCGACCAAAGTTTGACTTTTTGTCAAACTTAACCAAATGATTATGCAACCTTCCTAACTTGTTTATATACTTGTACCTTGCATGAAACTTGACAATTTGATTTCACATGCTACATAATCGAGTCGTAACGAGCCATAGGACTAATTGAACATCTTTGACCTATCGTGTTTACCGTTATTGATACGACCTATTTGTTTAGGTCAAGACTAGCACTATCCTTCGCACACGTTATTTTGTGAAGTACTTTTCGTACGTGCACTCAAGGTGAGATCATAGTCCCACTTTTACTCTTTTTGAACTTACATTTGGGATGAGAAAACATAAACATTTCTTTTACTAAGTGAATACAAGTACAGGAAAACAAACATTCTACATACGAGTTTAGAACAAAATCCTCAATTCGATTATCATTAGTTACACTTGCCGGGTGTAAGCGAGAACTTATGTTGTATGGATCCATATGGGTTTGACAAACCCTAATTCAAACGGTTCGCTACCGTTTACGAATGAAATATATTTTCGAGAAACAGTGTATGTTCTAGCACTAAGTGATGGGGTTCAATGGAAGGAATGTTAAGCATTGATAATTGGGTGCTCGTGAAATAAACTTTTGGAATGTATTACTATTATTTCATTGATGCAAATCTTGTGGTTCACTTGTACTTACTTACTTAAACCTATGATTTCACCAACGTTTTCGTTGACAGATTTCTATGTTTTTCTCAGGTCCTTGAACGATACATGATACATGCTTCCGCTCATTATTTTGATATTTGCATTGGATGTCGAGTATATATGCATACATGGAGCGTCTTTTGGATACTTTTAAATTGTGTCGCATAAGTTTCATTTGTACTTAAAACTTTGTATCGTAACTTGTGGTGGAACTATTCTTGTAAACTTTGAACAATCTTTACATTTGAAATGAATGCGACATATCTTTTGGTCAAACGTTGTTTTAAAGACTTATGACCACGTAACGGGACCTAAGTAGACGGCGCCGTCAATGACGATTTGGTCGGGTTGCTACAGTTTCCGGAATGTTAACTAGTCGTTGAAACAAAATCATCGGGTTTAATTTACTAAATGAATAATAAATTAAATAAGTTTTTCTTAAAGTCAATAATTATTAAAAATAATTATTTTATCGTTTTTCTAGGTTCCGTAAACTGAAAAGCTTTCTAGGCGATTAACTTAATCGTATCGTTTTCTACTTATTTCGTTATCCGAAACAAGTTCATAAATTAGTATAACATATTAATTCAAGTAATCCAATAGGATCAAATATGCATTTAAATCTATTAAACACATAAAGTTCCATGTGAACACCGTTAAATATTTAACGAACAAGTAACGATAGTAACGGAAAGAGTCGGGTTGTTACATTACCCACCTGTTATGAAAAATTTCATCCCGAAATTTTAGTGCACATCCGCCGTAGTAGTCTCCTTGGGAAATAGTTGCGGATACTTTTGTCTCATCTGATCTTCACGCTCCCACATGAATTCTGGTCCTCTACGGGCGTTCCATTGAACTTTAACTAACAGGATTCTGCTTTGCTTTAGCTGCTTGACCTCACGGTCCATGATCTCAACAGGTTCTTCAACAAAATTAAGCTTAGGATCAACTTGTATCTCATCAAAAGGAATTACCAAACTTTCGTCTGATAAGCATTTCTTCAAGTTAGAAACGTGGAAAGTGTCATGAATTTCGCAGAGTTCTTGTGGTAGTTTCAATCTGTACGCTAACGGTCCAATTTTCTCGGTAATCTCAAATGGTCCAATATATCTCGTACTTAGCTTGCCTCTCTTACCAAAACGTATTACACCCTTCCAGGGTAATACCTTGAGCATAACTTTATCCCCAACCTGAAACTCTAAATCTCGCCTTCTAACGTTGGCATAACTCTTTTGATGACTTCGCGCCGTTTTCAGTCTCTCTTGTATCTGTACGATCTATTCAGTCGTTTCGTGTATGATCTCAGGACCAGTCAATTGACTATCTCCTAACTCAGTCCAACATATGGGTGATCTGCACTTCCTGCCATACAGTGCTTCAAAAGGCGTTGCCTTTATACTTGCGTGATAACTGTTATTATAGGAGAATTCTGCTAACGGTAGATGTCTATCCCATCCAATTCTAAAATCAATAACACATGCCCTTAACATGCCTTCTAGCGTTTGGATGGTTCTCTCGCTTTGACCATCAGTTTGTGGGTGATATGATGTACTCATGTCTAAACGGGTTCCCATTGCCTCTTGCAATGCTTGCCAGAATCTAGAGGTAAATCTGTTGTCTCTGTCGGAAATAATGGATATCGGCACTCCATGTCGAGAAACTACGTCCTTTATATAGATCTGTGCCAACTTCTACATCTTATCCGTTCCCTTAATCGGTAGAAAATGAGCTGACTTTGTGAGACGATCAACGATAACCCAAATCGTATCATAACCTCCCACAGTCTTGGGCAATTTAGTGATGAAATCCATAGTAATACATTCCCATTTCCATTGGGAAATCTCTGGCTGTGTCAGCAATCCTGATGGTTTTTGATGTTCTGCTTTTACCTTAGCATACGTTGAGCACTTGCCAACATAAGTTGCAATATCGTCTTTCATATTAGGCCACCAGTACAGTTCCTTAAGATGATGGGTAAATCTCCATGAAAAAGGGGCAACTTTCGTGTAGTTTGTAATTGGATGTAACTATTTTTTCGAAAGCTCCGGTGGACCACCTACCACTAGTCTTCGGCCGGAGGGGTTTATTGCACAAAAATGCTGGGGCGCAGGCTCCCGGAGAGGGAAGCCCAACGAATGTCAGATGACCGACCTGCTATAATAATTCCATAAACACCTAGCAAATATATGGCAAACAAATAAAGTTTCTTGTTGGATCCAGGGTGAATAGAATACATTGTCTTATGTGCCTCATCTAGCACTAGTTACCTTAATCTACCAAATCTCGGTACCCAAATTCTATCTAAGAAGTATTGGGTTTCATCTTCTTGAATGACAAACTTCTTGTCCATTCCTCTAAGGGACTCAGTAGTAACGTTCTCTTATTTTGATGCCTCTAGTTATGCATCGTGTATCTGAGAAGTAAGGTTCGTTCAGACAGTTATGTTCAATGCTCTAACTTTTAGAGGTTTAGCCTTTTCCTTCCTACTTAAGGCATCTGCAACGACATTAGCCTTGCCAGGATGGTTGCAAATCTCGCAGTCGTAGTCATTCAATAGCTCTATCCAACGTCTCTGCCTCATGTTAAGCTGTTTCTGGTCGAAAATATGTTGTAAGCTCTTGTGATCGGTGAAAACAGTGAACTTAGTACCATACAAGTAATGTCTCCACATCTTCAGTGCAAAGACCACATCACCAAGTTTTAAATCGTGAGTCGTGTAATTCTGTTCATGTATTTTCAACTGTCGTGACCCATAGGCGATCACTTTCTTCCGTTGCATTAACATGTAACCAAAACCCTGTCATGACGCATCGCAATAAATCACGAAATCTTCATTTCCTTCGGGTAAAGACAAAATCGGGGCAGTAGTCAACTTCTGTTTCAACAACTGAAATGCAGACTCGTGTTGCTCAGTCCACACATACTTCTAACCCTTGTGAGTCAATGCTGTTAACGGTCGGGCAATAGTAGAAAATCCCTCAATGAATCTTCTATAATAACCTGCAAGACCTAAGAATTGCTGGATCTGCGTTGGCGACTTAGGCGTCTCCCATTTCTTGACCGTTTCTATCTTTGCAGGATCAACTTGAATAACATTGACACCTATGATATGACCCAAAAATTGCACTTCTTGAAGCCAGAAATCACACTTCGAAAATTTTGCGTACAACTGCTCTCTCCTGAGCATCTCAAGTAGAAAACGGAGATGTTGCTCATGTTCTTCCTCGTTCTTAGAATATACCAGAATATCATCGATAAACACAATAACAAACTTGCCCAGATATGGCTTACACACACGGTTCATGAGATCCATGAACACAGTCGGTGCGTTCGTCAATCCAAATGGCATTACTGTGAACTTATGATGTCCATAGTGTGTCCTAAACGATGTCTTTAGTATATCTGTCTCCTTTAGTCTCATTTGATGGTAACCTGACCTCAAATCGATCTTAGAGTAACATGCTGATCCTTGTAATTGATCAAACAAATCATCAATCCTCGATAGCGCATATATATTCTTGATAGTCAGCTTATTCAACTCCCTGTAATCGATACAGAGTCTCATTGATCCATTCTTTTCTTAACAAAAAGAACTGGAGCTCCTCATGGTGAAGAAATCGGTCAAATTAATCCTTTGTTCAAAAGCTCTTGTAACTGACTAGACAAATCTTGCAAATCTGAAGGTGCGAGTCTATACAGTGTGCACGCTACATGTGCTGTACCAGGCACTAAGTCAATTTGGAACTCTACATCTCTATGCGGAGGTAGTCCGGGTAACTCGTCCGGAAAAACATCGAGAAATTCTCTAACAATCGGCACATCTTCGAGTTTCTTGCCTTCAGATTCAGTTTTGCTCATATGAACCAGCATAGCAAGAAAACCCTTTCTTATGTGTTTCTGCACCTTCAAACAGGTAATGAAGTGTAGCGGTGTATTGCTTTGCTCTCCATACACCATCAAAGATTCATCTTCGGTAACAGCTGTACGAATCGCTTTCTGGTGGCAAATGATGTCAGCTCTTGTCATACCCCCAAATAGGGCCGGGGAAATATGACTTCACAATATCACAACATAAGTATGTATAAACGAGAACGACTCTATATGAGACGTTTTTAATATAACCAATGTATTAAAGCCGCAAAGTCCAAATAGCAACTAATCTTTTGCAATCTTCACCTGAGACAAAACATGCTTAAAGTGTCAACCAAAAATGGTTGAGTGAACAACCTAGGTTTATCAATAATAACCAAGTTTTTAGACCACAAGATTTAATTATAAAGTTTAATCAGTTCGGTAGTAGTGCTGGTGTATGATATCAAAACTAACCATAAGTTACCCTAAACACATCACGTTCATGTCGTTGAATCTTTATTATGTATCCATTGACCAACTGTCATCCGGATAGAGACGTCACTCTCAATAGCGCTACTCAAAATAACTAAGCTTGCCTTTATACGTAGCAATTAACGATATCATGGCAGGGATTTAGCACGAATCAAAGCATGTTAGCACAGTTTGAACTAATCAAAATAAAGTTTTCATGTACTTGTGTCTAAGCGTAAAACAGTTTAAAAGCAAGCATGTGTCTCACCCCAAAGTTTAAAATAAGTAAATAGAGAAAGTCAAAAAGTGGGGCTATGAAGTTCACCTTAGTAGCAAGTAGATATTCCACGCAAGTAGTAAGAACGGAATATGTAATTGGAGATCTCAACCTAGAGATGTAATGTTTAATTAGTTAATGTCTATTAGACATAAGTTTGTTTATTAATATAGTAAACTATATTAACAGTGACCATTTTTCGAGAAAAGTTATATTTATATAAGGTATAATATACTTAGTGTACTTAAGTGTTACTATATAGATAAGTGTATAGGTTATACTAATAATAGTATTATTATTTAATTAATCAACTATTATGTACACTTACCATTATATGTTACATATATAAATATACACCTATGTGATACATACATATATATTCTTTATTTATTTTCATACATATATATATTTATAACTAGGTGATATATATGTATAATATGTGTAAGTGTTATATATATACATTAATGTAAGAGTGATACATATATATACTTATTACTTTTATTATTATAGTTTTCTATCCTTATATATATATATATATATATACACTCATACATACACACACGTACATATACATACATATACACGTATGTATATACTTATGTATACACACACACATATATCTACTACGTATACATGTACATACATACGTATGCATGCATGCAGGTATATCATTATCATTATTCTATTATCACCATAACTTACAATCATAGTCTTTCATTATAGTAGCTAATCATAATCATAAACTAGTTCAATAACTTATTCATAATCTTAATCTTTAACTTTTAATCATCATTATCTCATTAACCCTAATTTGTATCATATCCTTTTTAACTTATTCATAATGCTTTTAATTTGACAAATCTTAATCTTATTATTAATAATCATAATCTTTTTTTTTTTTAATAATAAATCTCATATTCAAGATCATAATACATATCATTATTATTATTATCTAGTTTCATAATTAGCATCCACACATAATCTTAATACTTATAGATTAACAACTCAATATTAATAATCATAATCATATTCTTACAATCATTCTTTTAACTTAATCATAATACTTATAACATACATGCTTATTCTTATTACTCAGAATCCAATTCTTTTATTTACTACAATACTAATAATCATATTCAATCTTATTATTAGTTCATAGTTTTATAATTATTCCCACTTCAAGATCATAGTAAACATAATAACTAAAACATAAATTAATAAGTAGCATTAGGTAAGGGTTCTAGGTATACCTTAGGAGATTAAGCTTAAAAAAGGTGGTGTTTTTAACCCGGATGAAATCTGAAACCCAGCAGACGTCCAGCAGGGAATCTTGACCCAAAAGAGGACTCTCTTGGCCTGTTTTGGGTTCGATAACACAATAGGGACAGCAGCACAGTTATAGTAACAAAATTGACCCAAAACAAGTGCTTCTTGGGTCTGACTTGCTCGACAAAAGACAGCAATACAGCAGCAAAATTTATCGACTTTGGAGGCTATTTTTGAAGGTGAAACAGGAGCTGAAACATCAGCAGGTTAATGGCGAATTGTAGGAGGGTTGAAGGTGATAATTGTCGACTAAAAGAGGCTGTGATGGTAATGGTGATTTACGATTACAGCAGACTAAATGAGTGATGACCAAGTCAACTGTAGGAGGGCTGAATGTTACGATGTAGGCTGGCTTTTTGGTGGTTTATTTAGTTGAACAAAATTAGAGGGAAACTTGCAGAATAATTAGTCGACTAATGCAGGTTTTTTGGGTTTATTTTGTGATGCAAAACTTGGAAATACATGATGCCTTTTATAGGGAAACAAATCTAAGTGTTAGGATTGATTTAGAATTCATGAAAACTTAGAATTAGGATTAAACTAGAATTAGGGAAACAAATCTAAGTGTTAGGATTGATTTATTATCATTATTATTATTATTAGTAATATTATTAATATTAGGGTTACATTTTATTTATTTATTAGACTCTAACTTTTATTAAATTTTATTTGGTTCCAACTAGTTTATTAGTTTTTAATACTTATAAAATGTCACATTTAATATTAATACACATAGTTTATATTATTTATTAAGTATTAGGGTTAGGGTTTATTATTTAATATTAAATGGTATTAGGGTTTTGTAGTTAATAGGTAAGGTTAAGTTTAGGGTTTTATATCATATTAGGGTTTTAATAATAATTACGATCATTTAATGAAAGTAAAAAATTTTAGTTCATTGGTTGTAACGGATAACAACCCTAAATCGATTACACGGAGGAACAAATGAAAAAACCCAAGGGCATTTTGGTCATTTCATGATGGAAAAATGAGGGTTGTTATAGTACTTCCCCGTTAATTTAAACTTCGTCCTGAAGTTTCAGGAAGGCTTCTCAGATGCATCAGCTAGTGAGTATAGATGTGGATACTTTCGCTTCATCTGGTCTTCACGTACCCAGGTATACTCGGGGCCTTTACGTGAATTCCAATGGAGCTTAACAACAGGAATAGAGCTTTGTTTCAAACGTTTATCCTCATGATCCAGAACTTCTCTAGGTTTTTCGGTGAAGTGCAATTTATCAATAATGCGAAGATCATTCAAGGAATAACAAGTATGTCATCAACAGAGCACTTTTTAAGATTCGAGATGTGAAATGTATGAACTTTAATTAACAGGAAGTGTTTACTAAAAATTACCATTCGGTCAACGTTTTGTTAAAGCAAAGTTTACACTTAATTACAGTGGGGATCTATTTGAGTGAGAGCTGATGTTGCATGAAATTTTAGCTAAAAGAGCCTAGGTGATTAGAATATCTAGTCTTATGGACTTGTTCCATGACTAGTTCTTGAAAATTTCCGATTAATGGTGATTTTTATAGGATCGACATGTATTCCTTCACTATTAACTACATTTCCAAGGAATTGTACGATTCTTAGCCAAAGTTCACATTTGGAAAAACTTGGCATACAGTTGTTCCTTCTTTAAAAGCTCTAGAATCAATTGCAGATGTTGCTCATGCTCTTTCTCGCTCTTGGAATAGATTAAGATGTCATCAATGAAAATGGTTACGAATTTATCAAGATAAGGTTTGCATACACGGTTCATAAGATCCATGAATACAGCAGGAGTATTGGTTAAACCAAAAGGCATGACAAGAAACTCATAGTGTCTACAATGAGTTCGGATAGTAGTCTTAGAAACATCGGTTTTCTTGACTCTTAAATGATGATAACCCAACCTAAGATCAAGCTTTGAATAGATACTTGATCCTTGCAGTAGGTCATCAATAAGCGGGAATGGATAACGATTCTTGAGGGTTAGCTTGTTGAGTTCTCGATAAATAATACACATCCTCAACGTGCCATCTTTCTTCTTAACAAATAGAACGGGTGCTCCTCATGGAGGCAAGCTAAGACGAATGAAACCTTTTTCCAAAAGTTCTTTGGGATTGGCTGGGTAATTCCTTCATTTCGGATAGAGCTAAACGGTATGATACCTATGCAATATGTACAGCACCGGGCGTAGATAATTGGCAAGTGAAGGATATATAATATCTAGGATTGATATTTTTAGTTGACAATATAGTGATAAGGAGTATGTAATTGTACACAATGGTCCTAAGGTTGATCAAATCTTATTCCCATCATGATCCATTAGGATTTCTGTATGACTTATCATAATATAATTACGTTGATCAAGTGTCATTATATTATTCTAAATCATACTTTTATCACTCCATAAGGTTACTACTATGTCATCTAGTCAATATGCATCTTCTTCGAGGTGAATAATTCAATGGAAAATGAAAGGAAAGAAAATAACATCATTCATTCATTTAAAAGAAAATAACCAGAGTATTACAGAAACTTAACGAAATCTTCCAAAATGTAAAAGTACTAAATGGTAACATAAAGAACACTATGAAAATGAAAAATTTAAATGTCTAGTGGTGTCCAAAAACTCTTCATTGTGCCTCTTCATTCTTCTTCTTATCCAAACATTGATTTTTGAAATGCCTACTCCTCCTCAGTTATAGCAAGTAGGAACGGTTGCATTTACCTTTGTAGTTGGAGTTTTTGTTAGAGGAATAACGACTCTACAATTCTTGGATATGTGACTCACCTTCTTACACTTGGTGCACTTGGCCTTACACCCTCCTTCATGATGTCTCTCACATCTTTTGCAATAAGGACGTGTTCTCTTATACAACTTGTTGAATTTTCCCTTGTAAAGCTTGTTAAATTTGCTTTTAGGATTTTCTTTCCCCATTCCTTCTCTCTTCCTTTTTGCACCTTCTTTCTCCTTATGTTTGTCGATGAAATAGCTTGCCATGCAAGCAGCTTCTCGTATGGTGCTCGGGTTCTCCAAGATAACATATCTCCGGACTTCATCAAGTAATCCATTGATGTAGCATTGGATCCCTAGATACTCGGGAGTAGCCATGAGAGCAAACTCTTGAAATCGGTTGGTGTAGCTCATGAGATCAGCATTCACCATTTCTATATTACTGAGCCCAGGTCTTTTAGTACTATTGTATGTAGGGGGCTGGTAGCTTATAAAACTTTGATGAGAACAAATAGTAGAAATGTTTCGCGGTGTGCCATTGTTGCCATTGCCTTGCGCGGTAGCCAACACTTGTTGAAATTGTGCGGGAGTCAAAGTGACATTTAGAAGAGCGTTAGCACCACGAGTAGGTTGAGCCATTGACCTTCAACACATACAACAGTATTAGTCGAAGAGTTATGGTTCCAGTAAGTTATAAGTTTGTTTAATGATGCATAAATTTTACACAACATATATTAGGAAAATTGATAGGAGAAATAACGAGATGTTTTATAAACACTTTGAATTTCATTAAACATCACAAAGATAACTAACATCTTTTATTACACACGAAACGAAAATAGAATAAACACGAAACGAAACTAAGATAGTAGGTTTAGGCAAAGCCTTTACAATGAACGAAAACTAATACAAAAATAGAAAAGAAATCTTAAGATCTATTTCTTAGGTGATGGGGGTTGGGTATTGAAAATGTTCCCACAGAAGATCCTTGAGAAACTGCACCTCCTTCTCTAGTTCCTCAATCCCTTGATCTTGAAGCTCAATCTCTCTATCATGTCTCCTAGTAGTCTTTCTAAAGATGTTATACACATCATACGAGTATTTTGACAATTCCTCTTGTTGATCTTCAAGCGTACTAAATTGTCCATCAAGAAGTTCCTTTATCTTACCAAATTCTGTATTCACTTCTTGTAAATCACTCTTTACCTTAGCATGTTCAACAGAGTTCATGCAAAGCACGGGTACAGTGGTAAGACGGGGTTCCTTGGATGAACTTGAACTCTCGGTTTTTGATGTTTCAGGTTCCTTTCTTTTTAAAAAAGGAGGTAAGGCAACGGAGGGCTTGGACTTGGATTCTTCCTCGGGTTCTTCCATGGAAGGCTCCTCTTCCACTTCTTCTTCAATCATCTCTTCCAAAAACTCTTCCTCCTCGTCATCCCCATCATAGTTACATTAGTGTGGGATTCTTCTAAATGAGGGGAGTGTGGTGGACTAGCAGGGATATAATTTGGGTGAGTTAGTGATAATGGCGGGGAAACGGGTCCATAAGCCGGTGTGCGGACAGATCTTTCGGAGTCGGATCCCTCGGAGTCATAAATGACGATCGGGTTAAGGCGAGACATCCTAAATGAAAAGAAAGAGAGATGATTAGGTAGGTTCTAAGGATGACGCAAAAGCACGAATAAAATGTAAGGGGAAAAAGCACTAGAAACTAAAACAGGAAAGGTTATAGTCCTATAGATTGATAAGGCACCTAACTAACACATATGGCACACATAATATGCAATCTTGGTTCTCTATAACAAACCTGGCTCTGATACCACTCTGTCATACCCCCAAATAGGGCCGGGGAAATATGACTTCACAATATCACAACACAAGTATGTATAAATGAGAACGACTCTATATGAGACGTTTTTAATATAACCAATGTATTAAAGCAGCGGAAAGTATTAAGTCATTACAATAGGTGTTCTAATGCAATAATATGAATGTATAAATGCGGACTCCAAAAGCAGCAAAGTCTAAATAGCAACTAATCTTTAGCAATCTTCACCTTAGACAAAACATGCTTAAAGTGTCAACCAAAAATGGTTGAGTGAACAACATAGGTGTATCAATAATAACCAAGTTTTTAGACCACAAGATTTAATTATAAAGTTTAATCAGTTCGGTAGTAGTGCTGGTGTATATGATATCGAAACTAACCATAAGTTACCCTAAACACATCACGTTCGTGTCGTTGAATTATTATTATGTATCCACTGACCAACGGTTATCCGAATAGAGACGTCACTCTCAATAGCGCTACTCACAATAACTAAGCTTGCCTTTATACGTAGCAATTAACGATATCATGGCAGGGATTTAGCACGAATCAAAGCATGTTAGCACAGTTTGAACTAATCAAAATAAAGTTTTCATGTACTTGTGTCTAAGCGTAAAACAGTTTAAAAGCAAGCATGTGTCTCACCCCAAAGTTTAAAATAAGTAAATAGAGAAACTTAAAAAGTGGGGCTATGAAGTTCACCTTAGTAGCAAGTCGATATTCCGCGCAAGTAGTAAGAACGGAATATGTAATTTGAGATCTCAACCTAGAGATGTAATGTTTAATTAGTTAATGTCTATTAGACATAAGTTTGTTTATTAATATAGTAAACTATATTAACAGTGACCATTTTTCGAGAAAAGTTATATTTATATAAGTGATAATACACTTAGTGTACTTAAGTGTTACTATAAAGATAAGTGTATAGGTTATACTAATAATAGTATTATTATTTAATTAATCAACTATTATTTACGCTTACCATTATATGTTACATATATAAATATACACCTATGTGATACATACATATATATTCTTTATTTATTTTCATACATATATATTTATAACTAGGTGATATATATGTATAATATGTGTAAGTGTTATATATATACATTAATGTAAGAGTGATATATATACTTATTACTTTTATTATTATAGTTTACTATCCTTATATATATATATATATATATATATATATATATATATATATATATATATATATATATATATATACACTCATACTGAAAGGACCCGTTCATATACATTATAAACGATTCACGATAGTTGATTACATCGCGAGGTATTTTGACCTCTATATGATACATTTTACAAACATTGCATTCGTTTTTAAAAGACAAACTTTCTTTACAACGAAAGTTGATGGAATGCACACCATTTCATAATACATCCAACTATAATTGACATAATAATAATCTTGATGAACTCAATGACTCGAATGCAACGTCTTTCAAAATATGCCATGAATGACTCCAAGTAATATCCTTAAAATGAGCTAATGCACAGCGGAAGATTTCTTTAATACCTAAGAATAAACATGCTTTAAAGTTTCAACCAAAAGGTTGGTGAGTTCATAGGTTTATCATAACAATCATTTCAATATATTAATAGACCACAAGATTTCTGTTTATAAATATATGTACACTCGTAAGTGTATAAAAGTATTCTATAAATTGTAGGCACCCGGTAACAAGCCTTAACGTTCATGTTTTACCCTCTGAAGTACACCAGATCATGTGTGTTTAAAATAACCTCGAAGTACTAAAGCATCCCATAGTCAGGATGGGGTTTGTCAGGCCCAATAGATATATCTTTAGGATTCGCGCCTACCGTACATAGACAAGTAGTTTAATGTTACCAAGCTAAGGGTATATTTCTGGTTTAAACCCACGTAGAATTAGTTTTAGTACTTGTGCCTATTTCGTAAAACATTTATAAAAAACAGCGCATGTATTCTCAGTCCCAAAAATATATGTAAAAGGGAGCAAATGAAACTCACCATACTGTATTTCGTAGTAAAAATACATATAACGTCATTTAACAAGTGCAAGGTTGGTCTCGGATTCACGAACCTATATTAATTATATATATTTATATGTTGGTCAATATTTGTCTAACAATTTTTGGTCAAGTCATAGTGTACCACAATCCTAATGCTCGAGACTAATATGCAAAAGTCAACAAAAGTCAACTTGACCCAAAATGACTTTTAAAATTTATACGTGCTTATTATATAACTTAACTATAGTCGTTTTATATATTTAAATATATTTATTAGATTTTATAATAATAAAAGTCATTTATTAATAAAAATTTATATTAATGTTTATATATGATAAAATATACTTTTATATATCTTAAGTAGTAAAATTTATAAAGTTCACTTAATATCGTAAAACTATAGTGGTATGTATTATTAATGTAATTATATTACGCATGGTGAAAAATATCTTTGTATCCCCTATTTATTTGATAAAATAATATTGATCATAATAATAATAAGTAAAAGTTGTATTATTTTGTAATAATAATTATTATTATTCTATAAAAAAATAACAATATTTATATTTACTAAAAATGTTATTATGATAAAATGATAACACTAACATAATAGTAATAATGATATTTTATAATAACAATGATATTTCTATTAAAATAATAACGACGATAGTAATAATAATCATTTTAACAATAATACTAAAATTCAGTTGACTATAACTTCAAATCTGTTCATCGAAACCATTCGATATCTAAATAAAAAGTTCTTAATTTTTCGCTAGCTTTCCAATGACATGCATATCATATACCCTATCTCAGTAGCATATGTATCTAATTCAGGATTCAACAAACCTATCTAAGGACAATATTGAATGTACAAGCATGCATAATCCTATATACTCGAGCACTAGTCAGGGATACACTATTGATATATAAAAGTTAAGTTATGAGTGCTCACGTATCAATATTGAGATTCAATATTGCAGGAAAGTACGTAGATGCAACGGAGATGATAAACACTAGATTGACCTCACGAGCATACCCATGAACCATACCCATCACCTCCATAGCTATAACCCATAATTTCCTTAGCTTCGACTCATTCAAAAAAAACTATTTTGAAATCACTCGGAGATCACTCCGTCGTAATATTTTATGTATACTAATAATATCTTGAAATAATACAGAGCAAATATATATATATATATATATATATATATATATATATATATATATATATATATATATATATATATATATATATATATATATATATATAAATCGATTGAGAGAGTTTAGAGAAATATATTTTTAAGTTTCTATGAAATAATGAAACCTATTGAATTCTATTTTTAATAGATTTTTAAATTATTAAAGTGAATTATTAAAGTTTGAATTATTAAAGTGAATTATTAAAGTATGAATTATTAAAGTGAATTATTAAAGTATGAATTATTAAAGTGAATTATTAAAGTATGAATTATTAAAGTGAATTATTAAAGTATGAATTATTAAAGTGAATTATTAAAGTATGAATTATTAAAGTGATTATTAAAGTATGAATTATTAAAGTGAATTATTAAAGTTAAAGTAAAGTAAAAGTAAAGTAAAGTTAAAGTTAAAGTATAGTAAAAGTATAAAAACTATATATGTATAATACGCATATAAATATATATAATATTAATTTAAATCGTTATATATATTTAATGAAATAAAATATAAATATCGTTATATTTATTATACTGGTTAAGTAATGAGTTGTCAAAAGTGATTCTAGATATTTATAAAAGTTATATACATTTTAATAATAAAGTTCTTTTTAAACTGAAAACGTCTTTGTACGTTTGAAAATAGATTAATAGAATATTATGGAAACCAATTCTCCACTAACTTTTGTCTAACTTTCGTAAATGACACTTTTTGTTTTTATTAATAAATAGCTTTACAAATTATTCTGAATATCGTTAAGAGGAATAGATTTTCTCAAATCATAGTGGACCTCTCAACAGAGACTTATAATCATAATTCAATGTTTCTAATAATTCAATCATTTAATATATATATTTTTTTCGTCAAAAATCATATTGAAACAAATACATTCGTGTAAAGTATTATACGTTTAATACTTTATTAATATTCTCAAGTTATAATATATATATATACATATTTATTTATATATAACGGTTCGTGAATCGTCGGAATTTGGTCGAGGTTATAATGAATGTATGAACACAGTTAAAAATTCTTGAGATTTAAGTTAACAAACTTTGCTTATCATGTCGGAATAATATAAAGATTAAAGTTTAAATTTGGTCGGAAATTTCCGGGTCGTCACAGTACCTACCCGTTTAAGAAATTTCGTCCCCGAAATTTGATAGAGGTCGTTATGGCTAACAATGAGAATGTTATTATGACGATTATGAAGTTTTATCATGTCTAAGAAGTATGGATAAAATAATTCGATTACTCAAAGCGTATGAGGGAAGTTATCATAAATGAAGGAAATAAGATTATAGTGATTCGTCATATCTTTTGACGTCATCACAATTGATCTCCGAATTTAAAGAAAATCTTTGTAATCTATGTTGGATTTGATGCTTTGGTGATTAAGGAGATTATGATTCTCTTCGAATTAATACGATAATCCATCTTGATTTCTCTGTCGGGTATTTCACTATAAATCCACCTCCTTCGTTTCCTTACAACTCACACCTTCTATTCTTTCTCCCTCAACTCATATTTTAACGTATTTGTCAATATGCTTCATCCAGTACTGATTCTCGATATACTCCTCACTTTCATATCTGTCGTTCTTCTTTTTCATCTGTCTCCGGAAGAATCTATTTACTTCTACTATACTCTCGGTTTTATAGTGTTTTTAGTTCTTCCGTGTCTTTATATTGCTATATGCATCGATATATACGGTTTATAATTTTTGGGTGGTTGTTGGGTTTTATATCTTCCCTTATATTTCAAAGCCCCTGCTTTTGTCTTCTATAATCATTGACATCCACAGTTAATGCTCCCTTCTATTTGCTGCGATTTATACTCCAATTTCTATTTTGGAGTTTTTTCCTTTCGTTTCTTCTTCTTGCGATTAAGCAACGTTTGTAATGGTCCAGTATTCGCAGATATGAATTTCAGAATGAACATAGTTAATGTTCTAAGAAGGAAATGGTAATGGAACGATCTTGATTTGTTAATTTACCAGAATACCCTGAAAAGACCGAATCATCAAGAAAATATATTCTTGATATTTTTAGAGATTAAATAGAATACAAGAGTCGTGTAACATGGAACATGATGACGGCATGGTCTGTGAATCGTCATGTCCCATTAGAAACTCAGCATGACTTACTGTAATATAATCACGTTGATCAAGTGTCATTATATTATACTAACTCATGCTTCAGTTCCCAACATTACTTCAAAACATTCATAATTTAAACTCGAAAGTTTATAGAATATAGAAACAAATAGTTTCTTATATGATGTAACACTGATAGCGCAAAGAGATAAATGACTTCAGATAAGATTAGTTGTGAAAATATCTTCAGAAATATCGCAGATATTTATAATGAAAGATATGATAATATCTTAGAATTTCTAATATTGATGGATGATGATGAAGATTTGTCTGTAAAGGTTTAGAATAAAGAGTAAGGTATTCGTTAATGACTTTAGCAGGCACTGAATCATTTGGATTCTTTGAAGGCAGATTTAGTCTTTGTGATTTGTCCACAGCCTCCTTCATAGTCTGTTCAATCCGTTTTTCAGTTCCAAACCTTCTCTTTTTCTCAGCTTTACCACCTTACTATTCTTTGTCATCAAACTTTTTACTGTTAAGATCTTTTACATTTTTTGATGCTTCGTCAGCATTTCAAGAACTAGTTTGCAGTTTAAAATATTTTTCAGAACTTCACATTCAAAGTATGTAAGTCCAGGAGATAGACGTTTTACGTACACATATAACTGTTGGCGTAGACATGCTGCGCGATTTCAAAAAACTGGTTACTGTTTTCCGATGATTCGTATGACAATTCTCGTTACAAGATGCGAATGAGTAAATGATGTGATTTCAATAAATATAATGATTTTTCGAAAAGTCAAAGATAATTGAAGTTGTTGGTAAGTTTATTGCTAAGGTGGCGAGATATGAAAGGTCCCCAGTAACGATGATGAAATGACAACGTATCTATCGAGGTTATAATAAGACTAGTCCGACTGAAAAGTCGAAGTTGACTTGCTGGAGCTGTGACAAAACTGTCTACTTTGAAAAGGAATTGAAAAGTCATTTTAGCTAATAAATGCCAAAGGGTCTGACATGGATACGCGTAGAACTATGACTTTGGCTTCGAGAGCTTTTTAGGTACATAAATGTGGGTAATATGTGGTTGGATCATCATCTCGATTGTTCATTGTTTGAAGTGTCTTCAAAAACTTCGGAGAGTTTGAACACAGTTTGTAATCGTTAATATACATATGATGTTCTAACATAGTTTTGAAGTCAAAGTATAGCTTTGAAAGATGTAGGAATCTAAGAGTGATGTCTTCTGTTAAATCATGACTTGGATTTTGATTTGTCAAAATCAGAATGTGTAATCAAATTTGGGTGACAATGGTTGTTTTGATTTCTATACAAGAATGTATATTGTTGTGAGATTTTGGGAGTATAGTTGATGATTTGCTTAATCAGATTCGAAAAATGTAACATATTAATTGTGAATTTATATATCTCTCGGGTATTACCTACCCGTTAAAAAAAAATTCACAATTAATATTTTGTACAACAGAATTTTATTACAGTCTTTATGAAAATATATATGTGCATATTTTCTTCATATGTAACATAGATTTAATGAGTTAATATTAAATTAAACTCATTTGATTTACAGTTGAAACTAGAACTGAATAATCCCTAAAGACTTTAGAAATTATATAACTTTTATGGAGTATTTATTCAATAAAATTGAAATTATGAATTAATACTTCGTTATTTGTTAGTGTTTGTAACCCTTGCACCATATTCTCTAAAGCCACTACTCGAGCGCGAAGCTCGTTGACTTCTTCTATTACACCAGGGTGATTGTCGGTTCGGACGAGCGGATAAATAAAATCTAGAATTTGATGTTGTATATAATCGTGATGAGATACTCTGGAAATGAGAGAGAAAATGGTGTTTCGGACCGGTTCGCCGGTAAATGCTTCAGGTTCATCGCCAAGAGGGCAATGTGGTGGATGGAAGGGATCACCTTCTTCTTGTCTCCAATTATTGAGGAGGCTACGAACCTATCCTCAATTCATCCAGAATAGATGATGGCTAATTGGTTGATCCATTCCGGTCACACTGCTTTCGGAGCTTGAGTGGGATTCCATATCGGAATTCGACGGACTTGAACTAATGACGAATTCTATTTCATTCGATTGAATAAAGGATTTTTCGATATGAAATGATTTTTCGGCTATCGGGTGGTATTCTAATTACATAGAATATCTATATATATATATAGCGCAAATGATTTCGTAGATTACGGAGGAAATTACGGGATATGTCAGGCAAAGTTTACAGTAACAGATATGCTAAGATATGGATTAGCAGATACGCTAAGATATGAATTTTGTCTATACACTATTCATGCAATCAATGCAGTAAGACGTGTCTAGACTAAGAATGATAAGCAGGCAATTTCCGACAAAAATGATAAGCAAAATTTTTGACATGCAGACACGGTCGAAGTCCAGGCTCACTAATGCATCTTAACGACTATCAGTTAGACACACTAATGTAGACCTGGTTCGCTAAGACCACCGCTCTGATACCAACTGAAAGGACCCGTTCATATACATTATAAAAGATTCACGATAGTTGATTACATCGCGAGGTATTTTGACCTCTATATGATACATTTTACAAGCATTGCATTCGTTTTTAAAAGAAAAACTTTCTTAACAACGAAAGTTGATGGAATGCACACCATTTCATAATACATCTAAATATAATTGACATAATAATAATCTTGATGAACTCAATGACTCGAATGCAACGTCTTTCAAAATATGCCATGAATGACTCCAAGTAATATCCTTAAAATGAGCTAATGCACAGCGGAAGATTTCTTTAATACCTGAGAATAAACATGCTTTAAACTGTCAACCAAAAGGTTGGTGAGTTCATAGGTTTATCATAACAATCATTTCAATATATTAATAGACCACAAGATTTCTGTTTATAAATATATGTACACTCGTAAGTGTATAAAAGTATTCTATAAATTGTAGGCACCCGGTAACAAGCCTTAACGTTCATGTTTTACCCTCTGAAGTACACCAGATCATGTGTGTTTAAAATAACCTCGAAGTACTAAAGCATCCCATAGTCAGGATGGGGTTTGTCAGGCCCAATAGATCTATCTTTAGGATTCGCGCCTACCGTACATAGACAAGTAGTTTAATGTTACCAAGCTAAGGGTATATTTCTGGTTTAAACGCGCGTAGAATTAGTTTTAGTACTTGTGCCTATTTCGTAAAACATTTATAAAAAACAGCGCATGTATTCTCAGTCCCAAAAATATATGTAAAAGGGAGCAAATGAAACTCACCATACTGTATTTCGTAGTAAAAATACATATAACGTCATTTAACAAGTGCAAGGTTGGTCTCGGATTCACGAACCTATATTAATTATATATATTTATATGTTGGTCAATATTTGTCTAACAATTTTTGGTCAAGTCATAATGTACCACAATCCTAATGCTCGAGACTAATATGCAAAAGTCAACAAAAGTCAACTTGACCCAAAATGACTTCTAAAATTTATACGTGCTTATTATATAACTTAACTATAGTCGTTTTATATATTTAAATATATTTATTAGATTTTATAATAATAAAAGTCATTTATTAATAAAAATTTATATTAACGTTTATATATGATAAAATATACTTTTATATATCTTAAGTAGTAAATTTATAAAGTTCACTTAATATCGTAAAACTATAGTGGTATGTATTATTAATGTAATTATATTACGCGTGGTGAAAAATATCTTTGTATCCCCTATTTATTTGATAAAATAATATTGATCATAATAATTATAAGTAAAAGTTGTATTATTTTGTAATAATAATTATTATTATTCTATAAAAAATAACAATATTTATATTTACTAAAAATGTTATTATGATAAAATGATAATACTAACATAATAGTAATAATGATATTTTATAATAACAATGATATTTCTATTAAAATAATAACGACGATAGTAATAATAATCATTTTAACAATAATACTAAAATTCAGTTGACTATAACTTCAAATCCGTTCATCGAAACCATTCGATATCTAAATGAGAAGTTCTTAATTTTTCGCTAGCTTTCCAATGACATGCATATCATATACCCTATCTCAGTAGCATATGTATCTAGTTCAGGATTCAACAAACCAATCTAAGGACAATATCGAATGTACAAGCATGCATAATCCTATATACTCGAGCACTAGTCAGGGATACACTATTGATATATAAAAGTTAAGTTATGAGCGCTCACGTATCAATATTGAGATTCAATATTGCAGGAAAGTACGTAGACGCAACGGAGATGATAAACACTAGATTGACCTCACGAGCATACCCATGAACCATACCCATCACCTCCATAGCTATAACCCATAATTTCCTTAGCTTCGACTCATTCAAAAAAAACTATTTTGAAATCACTCGGACATCACTCCGTCGTAATATTTTATGTATACTAATAATATCTTGAAATAATACAGAGCAAATATATATATATATATATATATATATATATATATATATATATATATATATATATATATATATATATATATATATATATATATATATATATATATATATATATATATATAAATCGATTGAGAGAGTTTAGAGAAATATATTTTTAAGTTTCTATGAAATAATGAAACCTATTGAATTCTATTTTTAATAGATTTTTGAATTATTAAAGTGAATTATTAAAGTTTGAATTATTAAAGTGAATTATTAAAGTATGAATTATTAAAGTGAATTATTAAAGTATGAATTATTAAAGTGAATTATTAAAGTATAAATTATTAAAGTGAATTATTAAAGTATGAATTATTAAAGTGATTATTAATGTATGAATTATTAAAGTGAATTATTAAAGTAAAAGTAAAGTAAAAGTAAAGTAAAGTTAAAGTTAAAGTATAGTAAAAGTATAAAAACTATGTATGTATAATACGCATATAAATATATATAATATTAATTTAAATCGTTATATATATTTAATGAAATAAAATATAAATATCGTTATATTTATTATACTGGTTAAGTAATGAGTTGTCAAAAGTGATTCTAGACATTTTAATAATAAAGTTCTTTTTAAACTGAAAACGTCTTTGTACGTTTGAAAATAGATTAATAGAATATTATGGAAACCAATTCTCCACTAACTTTTGTCTAACTTTCGTAAATGACACTTTTTGTTTTTATTTATAAATAGCTTTACAAATTATTCTGAATATCGTTAAGAGGAATAGATTTTCTCAAATCATAGTAGACCTCTCAACAGAGACTTATAATCATAATTCAATGTTTCTAATAATTCAATCATTTAATATATATATTTTTTTTCGTCAAAAATCATATTGAAACAAATACGTTAGTGTAAAGTATTATACGTTTAATACTTTATTAATATTCTCAAGTTATAATATATATATATATATATACATATCTATTTATATATAACGGTTCGTGAATCGTCGGAATTTGGTCGAGGTTATAATGAATGTATGAACACAGTTAAAAATTCTTGAGATTTAAGTTAACAAACTTTGCTTATCATGTCGGAATAATATAAAGATTAAAGTTTAAATTTGGTCGAAAATTTCCGGGTCGTCACACATACATACACACACGTACATATACATACATATATACACATACATATACATGTATGTATATACTTACGTATACACACACATATATCTACTACGTATACATGTACATACATACGTATACATACATGCATGTATATCATTATCATTATCCTATTATCTCTAACACTTACAATCATAGTCTTTCATTATTGTAGCTAATCATAATCATAAACTAGTTCAATAACTTATTCATAATCTTAATCTTTAACTTTTAATCATCATTATCTCATTAACCCTAATTTGTATCATAACCTTTTTAACCTTATTTATAATGCTTTTAATTTGACAAATCTTAATCATATTATTAATAATCATAATCTTTTTTTTATATATAATCAATCTCATATTCAAGATCATAATACATATCATTATTATTATTATTATCTAGTTTCATAATTAGCATCCATACATAATCTTAATACTTATAGATTAACAACTCAATCTTAATAATCATAATCATATTCTTACAATCATTCTTTTAACTTAATCATAATACTTATAACATACATGCTTATTCTTATTACTTATAATCCAATTCTTTTATTTACTGCAATACTAATAATCATATTCAATATTATTATTAGTTCATAGTTTTATAATTATTCCCACTTCAAGATCATAGTTAACATAATAACTAAAACATAAATTAATAATGAAGGTGTTTTGTATACCCGAGAGTCATATTAAAGTAATGTGGCTAACATGTTATGATCCAAGTCGAGTCATACCCAATAACAAGCTTACCGACACTTTATATGTATTTAATCTTAACGATTGGATCATTAAGTAAATAAGCGACACTTGAACTTTAGAAAATCGGTTTTCAAAAATATTATCACTTGAGATAAATTATTTGGATAATTTATATTTACAAAGGATTTAATTATTTATAGGTTTAAATAATTATGATGTGTTATGTTTTATAAATTGGTTTAGAAAAAATACAAGTAACAAAACAAATGGATGGTCTTTTATTACAAGTTTTATTTTAAAACAATTCTTGTTATAAAAGATGAAGGGTGGCGTTTTTGAAGGAAACAAGACAACACCCCATGCTTAATTTTGTTACTTTTAAGATTACACAACTCATTAGGTACATGCTTAACTAGTAAACCAAGGTTTTGACTCAAGTAATCCAAGGAATACACATCAAAAGAGCAAAAAAATGTTGCTTTCTCTCTACCTTGAAATGTCCCGTTCATATTGATTATAAACGTTCCATATTAATTGATTTCGTTGCGAGGTTTTGACCTCTATATGAGACGTTTTTCAAAGACTGCATTCATTTTTAAAACAACCATAACCTTCATTTTATCAATAAAGGTTTCAAAAGCATTACGTAGATTATCAAATAATGATAATCTAAAATATACTGTTTACATACGACCATTACATAATGGTTTACCATAGAAATATATTACATCGACATATGTTTCTTGAATGCAGTTTTTACATAATATCATACAAACATGGACTCCAAATCTTGTCCTTATTTTAGTATGCAACAGCGGAAGCTCTTAATATTCACCTGAGAATAAACATGCTTTAAACGTCAACAAAAATGTTGGTGAGTTATAGGTTTAACCTATATATATCAAATCGTAACAATAGACCACAAGATTTCATATTACAATACACATCCCGTACATAGAGATAAAAATCATTCATATGGTGAACACCTGGTAACCGACATTAACAAGATGCATATATAAGAATATCCTCATCATTCCGGGACACCCTTGGGATATGATATAAATTTCGAAGTACTAAAGCATCCGGTACTTTGGATGGGGTTTGTTAGGCCCAATAGATCTATCTTTAGGATTCGCGTCAATTAGGGTGTCTTGTGACGACCCGGGAATTTTCGACCAAATTTAAACTTAATCTTATTATGATTTCGATACGATAAGCAAAGTATGTAATGTTGAGTCTAGAAAACATTGGAACAATGTCCATATATTCAATTGACCTTCGACTGCTCTCGACGATTCACGAACAATTAATTGTAAATAGATATGTGTGTATGTATATATAAATAATAATTCAAAATATAATTTGAAGTATTATATGTTGTTGTTATTAATAATTAATAAAATAAAAATAGGGTATTATAATAATTATTATTTAAAATATATCTATATATGTAAATAAAGTATATTGAAAATAAATATTTAATAATTGTAATACTCGTTTGATGTCCCAATTGATATTAAGCAAGTTTAATTCAAACATATATGATTTTAAAATAAACGGTGATCCGAAAATGAGTTATATAAGTTATAGTCTTATTAAAAGTATATTTAGGATCTAATTATTTAATTTTAACACTTTTTATATTTTACTCATAAATGAGAGGGACAGTTGATGTACTTTTTATTTATTAAATTAATGACTAAATTTTATACCATAATGACCTAAATAAATAATGACATTTAATTTAAAATTTTGGGAATTTTTAGGAAGACTTTTATCCACCACTGATCGACAACGGAGTACGAAATAATACCCCATATGAACTGTCGGTAGAATGAATCTAATATTTGAGACTACTGTTTGATCTTTACACATTTATTATTATATATTATTAAATTTTAATATATATATTATTTTGATTTAACATCTAACCGAATTTGGAATTAAGTGAAATGATCCATGATATTTGAGATTTTAATTATCCTTTTAACTGTTCTATAATTGACTTAGTTGAATTATGTAACGACCCGGAATTTTCCGATCGTTCTATACTTATGAGATTAATATTTACATAAATTAAACCTTACCAACATGATAAGCAATCCAAACTGTTGAGACTTATATTTTTGAAAAGAGTTTTACACAACGTTTGACCGTCCAATTTGACCGATGATATCACGAACTATATAACACACGATAATTATACGATTATGTATATGTACATATCTATACATATTTAACATGATTTAAGGATGGTTTAACATTTCATTGTGAACTAACAACAATGAGTTATAAGTATGCTTTGAGACCACTAACTTAAGTTTTCAAAACGATAACTATATGTAACGTTCTTTGACATATATACTTACAATCTATAATGTGTTGTGATTTATGTCACCAATATGATTTAAGTGTAATGGGATTAATTTGTAACCAAAATAATCTTGATAAATATCGAACAAGTTTGGGGAAGTATGGAGTGCACACTTGTTTGAACTTATCTTGATTATGACGGGGGTTCGGGGGTAGCGCCCCCGATAAGCGGGGTCCAAGGGGTGGCAACCCCTTGCGGGGTCCAAGGGGCAGAGCCCCTGGCTGGGCTAACATTGCTTTATTAAAAATGTCTTAAAATTTTATTTTTGGCCCGGTTGGACCCAAAATAAAAGCCCGATTTTGAGATTCTTTTACCGTATCATACCCATCATCTATACGTATTTACTATTGGTAAATACACATCAAATCAATATCTTTATCAGCCTTAGATCTACCCTAGATAAGAGGGAATCTTATTTGTAAGCTAGCATACATTATTACTCAAAAATTCAACACAATAATTTGTCCTTGTTCCCTCAACAACCAGACTGTCCTATAAGTATCACCATCACCTTGGTTTTTCATTTCATTCTTACAACCATCTTTCTCTAACCAAAAACACACTCTTAGGAACTCTAAGTGTTCTTCACAATCTCAGCAAATACTCATGAAGAACTAGCTTCATGAACAACCTATAATCATCATAAGAAAGTTTGATCAAGATTATTTTCTATCTTTTCCAGTAGCTTTATCTAAGTAACTTGAGGTAGTAACCTTATTCATAATCTTATTCGATTCATATTTATATAGCTATCTTATTTTGTGTTATAAAATTTTTAACAACAAGAACATAGTTTGAATGATTTCAAACCTGTTCGCAAACTAAATAGATCCTTCTAATTTGATTTTTAAAACACTTCAAAACCTGTAATATATCATATTATGACAAAATCGGATTAATCATATCTTGGCTAATTAACATAATATTTAATATATATTTACTTATGATTTGATTTTATATATTTCAGGACCACTCGTAAACAACACGAGAAGATTAATCATAAGACCTCATGATTGTACGCAACACGTCATCTGACAACACGGTACTTTATGTACGCAACACGTCATTTGACAACATGGTACCATGGGTCGAGATTAATTATGATCAATACGAATATGATGAGGTCTTTATTTATTTTATTGAGCAACTAATTGTGGATCATTAACAACAGACTGCTAACTACGGACTAAGAAAATATTAAAAGTATTATAAGTATATATATATGTAACGATTACTTGAAAAGAAAATATGTTGATATATTATATATATGGTTAGGTTCGTGATATCTATCGGAGACCAAGTCGAGTTAAATACCTTCAAGGGAAAGGTGAGTATATAGTCCCACTTTTAAACTCTAAATATTTCGGGATGAGAATACATGCATTTTATGATTTACGTTATGGACACAAGTGATTAAAATTATATATTCTACGTTGAGTTGTACCACTGGCATATCTCCCTGTAACTTGGTAACTATTATTTACATGCGGTATTGTAAACGCGAATCCTGTTGATAGATTTATCGGGCCAGACAACCCCAACCGGACTGGACGACCAGTATTCAACGGTTGCACAGTACTTCATTTCGGTGACTACACTTGGTACGGTGTAGTAAGATTTCATAATAAAGGGAATATGCGACGTTGATTAAATGTTAAGTATGGTTATCAAGTGCTCAACAACTTAGAATATTTTTATTAAAACGTTTATATATGAAATCTTGTGGTCTATATTCATAACGCCGCCGGCATTAAACCTATATTTCACCAACTTTATGTTGACGTTTTAAGCATGTTTATTCTCAGGTGATAACTAAAAGCTTCCGCTGCAATATGTTGAATTTAAGCAAGATCTTGAGTATGCATATTTGTGTCAAAAATAAAACTGCATATCGGAGGATTTGTAATGTAAAATATGTTGGAAGTCGTATTGTTATTATCACATGTAAAGCTTGTAAGTCTAAGATTATCGCTAAACGATAATCATTATTATCTTGTTTAAACCTGGTATTTGTAATAAAAGTTATGGTTTCTATTGTAAAAACGAATGCAGTTTTTGAAAAACGCCGCATATAGAGGTCAATACCTTGCGATGAAATCATATGTTATTGTATTCGTCCTTATGGTTAAGGTCGGGTTCTGACAAATTAAGATGCTGGTGTTTTGTTCTTTATCACCCCACTTGCATTTCTATTCCTTCTTTCCTTTTCTGTCAACATTCAGACAACTAACCATCTCACATTTCTTTCTTTAATTCATGACTTATTTAATACCTAATTAATATTGTGTTTCCACTACTATGACTACTTATTAAAGTTATATATGATATATGATACATGAATTTACAGATACATCTTCACTCATTTTAACTCTTTTCTTCTCTATATATATCTTAATTTTTTCTTTTCTTACTCCTTCATACAAACCGACCGAGAACAACCATTCAAATCCCACTTAAACTTGTTGCCTCTTGTTTTCCTGTTTCTTGGTTCGAGTTTACTCACCACCAAGTCGACAACCACCACTTGTTTACTCTACTACTGCATTTTCTTATTTATGTTTCTATTGAAAATTACAACCGTAAACCATCACTCAACATCTCAACCACAACCTTCACTACATCGGTTACCCTCACCACCTTCACCATTAAACAACCCTTGCACCTTCATCACTCTTGCTTCATTTCTCTGCAATCCACCATCATAATCACCGGAGCACCACCTTTATCCCTCTAAAGTATCACCATTTTTCCTTCTCTTTATTTTTTCTGTTTCTGACCGAGACCTCCATCACCATTAAATAATTGCCACCACCTTCATCGTGAGCCACCCTCTATCAAAACTTCCGTTATATTTTTTTCTGTCGATAGTAAACTGCAGTTGCTGTTTCACCCTATAATCCAACATACACCCACTGTTATTTAGTCGAGTAGGCTGCTGCAAATTCTATCACTGTTCCATGATCTATTAAACCCACTACTTTAACAACTCTTCAAGTATATGAAGCTGAATCTTTTCCTATCTATCTGTTTCTTACTCGCATTGAGATCTTGTTCATTCCAACTCTATTCTTAAACGCCACATGGTATATCGATTATCAGCCACATGGTATACACTCATACATACACACACGTACATATACATACATATATACACATACATATACACATATGTATATACTTACTTACGTATACACACACATATATCTACTACGTATACATGTACATACATACGTATGCATACATGCATGTATATCATTATCATTATCCTATTATCTATAACACTTACAATCATAGTCTTTCATTATTGTAGCTAATCATAATCATAAACTAGTTCAATAACTTATTCATAATCTTAATCTTTAACTTTTAATCATCATTATCTCATTAACCTTAATTTGTATCATAACCTTTTTAACCTTATTTATAATGCTTTTAATTTGACAAATCTTAATCATATTATTAATAATCATAATCTTTTTTTTATATATAATCAATCTCATATTCAAGATCATAATACATATCATTATTATTATTATTATCTAGTTTCATAATTAGCATCCATACATTATCTTAATACTTATAGATTAACAACTCAATCTTAATAATCATAATCATATTCTTACAATCATTCTTTTAACTTAATCATAATACTTATAACATACATGCTTATTCTTATTACTTATAATCCAATTCTTTTATTTACTGCAATACTAATAATCATATTCAATCTTATTATTAGTTCATAGTTTTATAATTATTCCCACTTCAAGATCATAGTTAACATAATAACTAAAATATAAATTAATAATGAAGGTGTTTCGTATGCCCGAGAGTCATATTAAATTAATGTGGCTAACATGTTATGATCCAAGTCGAGTCATACCCAATAACAAGCTTACCGACACTTTATATGTATTTAATCTTAACGATTGGATCATTAAGTAAATACGCGACACTTGAACTTTAGAAAATCGGTTTTCAAAAATATTATCACTTGAGATAAATTATTTGGATAATTTATATTTACAAAGGATTTAATTATTTATAGGTTTAAATAATTATGATGTGTTATGTTTTATAAAGTGGTTTATAAAAAATGCAAGTAACAAAACAAATGGATGGTCTTTTACTACAAGTTTTATTTTAAACCAATTCTTGTTATAAAAGATGAAGGGTGGCGTTTTTGAGGGAAACAAGACAACACCCCATGCTTAATTTTGTTACTTTTAAGATTACACAACTCATTAGGTACATGCTTAACTAGTAAACCAAGGTTTTGACTCAAGTAATCCAAGGAATACACATCAAAAGAGCAAAAAAAATGTTGCTTTCTCTCTACCTTGAAATGTCCCGTTCATATTGATTATAAACGTTCCATATTAATTGATTTCGTTGCAAGGTTTTGACCTCTATATGAGACGTTTTTCAAAGACTGCATTCATTTTTAAAACAACCATAACCTTCATTTTATCAATAAAGGTTTCAAAAGCATTACGTAGATTATCAAATAATGATAATCTAAAATATACTGTTTACACACGACCATTACATAATGGTTTACCATAGAAATATATTACATCGACATATGTTTCTTGAATGCAGTTTTTACATAATATCATACAAACATGGACTCCAAATCTTGTCCTTATTTTAGTATGCAACATCGGAACCTCTTAATATTCACCTGAGAATAAACATGCTTTAAATGTCAAAAAAAATGTTGGTGAGTTATAGGTTTAACCTATATATATCAAATCGTAACAATAGACCACAAGATTTCATATTACAATACACATCCCGTACATAGAGATAAAAATCATTCATATGGTGAACACCTGGTAACCGACATTAACAAGATGCATATATAAGAATATCCCCATCATTCCGGGACACCCTTCGGATATGATATAAATTTCGAAGTACTAAAGCATCCGGTACTTTGGATGGGGTTTGTTAGGCCCAATAGATCTATCTTTAGGATTCACGTCAATTAGGGTGTCTTGTGACGACCCGGGAATTTTCGACCAAATTTAAACTTAATCTTATTATGATTTCGATACGATAAGCAAAGTATGTAATGTTGAGTCTAGAAAACATTGGAACAATGTCCATATATTCAATTGACCTTCGACTGCTCTCGACGATTCACGAACAATTAATTGTAAATAGATATGTGTGTATGTATATATAAATAATAATTCAAAATATAATTTGAAGTATTATATGTTGTTGTTATTAATAATTAATAAAATAAAAATAGGGTATTATAATAATTATTATTTAAAATATATCTATATATGTAAATAAAGTATGTTGAAAATAAATATTTAATAATTGTAATACTCGTTTGATGTCCCGATTGATATTAAGCAAGTTTAATTCAAACATATATGATTTTAAAATAAACGGTGATTCGAAAATGAGTTATATAAGTTATAGTCTTATTAAAAGTATATTTAGGATCTAATTATTTAATTTTAACACTTTTTATATTTTACTCATAAATGAGAGGGACAGTTGATGTACTTTTTATTTATTAAATTAATGACAAAATTTTATACCATAATGAACTAAATAAATAATGACATTTAATTTAAAATTTTGGGAATTTTTAGGAAGACTTTTATCCACTACTGATCGACAACGGAGTACGAAATAATACCCCATATGAACTGTCGGTAGAATGAATCTAATATTTGAGACTACTGTTTGATCTTTACACATTTATTATTATATATTATTAAATTTTAATATATATATTATTTTGATTTAACATCTAACCGAATTTGGAATTAAGTGAAATGATCCGTGATATTTGAGATTTTAATTATCCTTTTAACTGTTCTATAATTGACTTAGTTGAATTATGTAACGACCCGGAATTTTCCGATCGTTCTATACTTATGAGATTAATATTTACATAAATTAAACCTTACCAACATGATAAGCAATCCAAACTGTTGAGACTTATATTTTTGAAAAGAGTTTTACACAACGTTTGACCGTCCAATTTGACCGATGATATCACGAACTATATAACACACAATAATTATACGATTATGTATATGTACATATCTATACATATTTAACATGATTTAAGGATGGTTTAACATTTCATTGTGAACTAATAACAATGAGTTATAAGTATACTTTGAGACCACTAACTTAAGTTTTCAAAACGATAACTATATGTAACGTTCTTTGACATATATACTTACAATCTATAATGTGTTGTGATTTATGTCACCAATATGATTTAAGTGTAATGGGATTAATTTGTAACCAAAATAATCTTGATAAATATCGAACAAGTTTGGGGAAGTGTGGAGTGCACACTTGTTTGAACTTATCTTGATTATGACGGGGGTTCGGGGGCAGCGCCCCCGATAAGCGGGGTCCAAAGGGTGGCAACCCCTGGCGGGGTCCAAGGGGCAGAGCTCCTGGCTGGGCTAACATTGCTTTATTAAAAATGTCTTAAAATTTTATTTTTGGCACGGTTGGACCCAAAATAAAAGCCCGATTTTGAGCTTCTTTTACCGTATCATACCCATCATCTATACGTATTTACTATTGGTAAATACACATCAAATCAATATCCTTATTAGCCTTAGATCTGCCCTAGATAAGAGGGAATCTTATTTGTAAGCTAGCATACATTATTACTCAAAAATTCAACACACTAATTTGTCCTTGTTCCCTCAACAACCAGACTGTCCTATAAGTATCACCATCACCTTGGTTTTTCATTTCATTCTTACAACCATCTTTCTCTAACCAAAAACACACTCTTAGGAACTCTAAGTGTTCTTCACAATCTCAGCAAATACTCATGAAGAACTAGCTTCATGAACAACCTATAATTATCATAAGAAAGTTTGATCAAGATTATTTTCTATCTTTTCCAGTAGCTTTATCCAAGTAACTTGAGGTAGTAACCTTATTCATAATCTTATTCGATTCATATTTATATAGCTATCTTATTTTGTGTTATAAAATTTTTAACAACAAGAACATAGTTTGAATGATTTCAAACCTGTTCGCAAACTAAATAGATCCTTCTAATTTGATTTTTAAAACACTTCAAAACCTGTAATATATCATATTATGACAAAATCGGATTAATCATATCTTGACTAATTAACATAATATTTAATATATATTTACTTATGATTTGATTTTATATATTTCAGGACCACTCGTAAACAACATGAGAAGATTAATCATAAGACCTCATGATTGTACGCAACACGTCATCTGACAACACGGTACTTTATGTACGCAACACGTTATTTGACAACATGGTACCATGGGTCGAGATTAATTCTGATCAATACGAATACGATGGGGTCTTTATTTATTTTATTGAGCAACTAATTGTGGACCATTAACAACAGACTGCTAACTACGGACTAAGAAAATATTAAAAGTATTATAAGTATATATATATGTAACGATTACTTGAAAAGAAAATATGTTGATATATTATATATATGGTTAGGTTCGTGATATCTATCGGAGACCAAGTCGAGTTAAATACCTTCAAGGAAAAGGTGAGTATTTAGTCCCACTTTTAAACTCTAAATATTTCGGGATGAGAATACATGCATTTTATGATTTACGTTATGGACACAAGTGATTAAAATTATATATTCTACGTTGAGTTGTACCACTGGCATATCTCCCTGTAACTTGGTAACTACTATTTACATGCGTATTGTAAACGCGAATCCTGTTGATAGATTTATCGGGCCAGACAACCCCAATCGGACTGGACGACCAGTATTCAACGGTTGCACAGTACTTCATTTCGGTGACTACACTTGGTACGATGTAGTAAGATTTCATAATAAAGGGAATATGCGACGTTGATTAAATGTTAAGTATGGTTATCAAGTGCTCAACAACTTAGAATATTTTTATTAAAACGTTTATATATGAAATCTTGTGGTCTATATTCATAACGCCGCCGGCATTAAACCTATATCTCACCAACTTTATGTTGACGTTTTAAGCATGTTTATTCTCAGGTGATAACTAAAAGCTTCCGCTGTAACATGTTGAATTTAAGCAAGATCTTGAGTATGCATATTTGTGTCAAAAATAAAACTGCATATCGGAGGATTTGTAATGTAAAATATGTTGGAAGTCGTATTGTTATTATCACATGTAAAGCTTGTAAGTCTAAGATTATCGCTAAACGATAATCATTATTATCTTGTTTAAACCTTGTATTTGTAATAAAAGTTATGGTTTGTATTGTAAAAACGAATGCAGTTTTTGAAAAACGTCGCATATAGAGGTCAATACCTTGCGATGAAATCATATGTTATTGTATTCGTCCTTATGGTTAAGGTCGGGTTCTGACAAATTAAGATGCTGGTGTTTTGTTCTTTATCACCCCACTTGCATTTCTATTCCTTCTTTCCTTTTCTGTCAACATTCAGACAACTAACCATCTCACATTTCTTTCTTCAATTCATGACTTATTTAATACCTAATTAATATTGTGTTTCCACTACTATGACTACTTATTAAAGTTATATATGATATATGATACATGAATTTACAGATACATCTTCACTCATTTTAACTCTTTTCTTCTCTATATATATCTTAATTTTTTCTTTTCTTACTCCTTCATACAAACCGACCGAGAACAACCATTCAAATCCCACTTAAACTTGTTGCCTCTTGTTTTCCTGTTTCTTGGTTCGAGTTTACTCACCACCAAGTCGACAACCACCACTTGTTTACTCTACTACTGCATTTTCTTATTTATGTTTCTATTGGAAATTACAACCGTAAACCATCACTCAACATCTCAACCACAACCTTCACTACATCGGTTACCCTCACCACCTTCACCATGAAACAACCCTTGCACCTTCATCACTCTTGCTTCATTTCTCTGCAATCCACCATCATAATCACCGGAGCACCACCTTTATCCCTCTAAAGTATCACCATTTTTCCTTCTCTTTATTTTTTTCTGTTTCTGACCGAGACCTCCATCACCATTAAATAATCGCCACCACCTTCATCGTGAGCCACCCTCTATCAAAACTTCCGTTATATTTTTTTCTGTCGACAGTAAACTGCAGTTGCTGTTTCACCCTATAATCCAACATACACCCACTATTATTTAGTCGAGTAGGCTGCTGCAAATTCTATCACTGTTCCATGATCTATTAAACCCACTACTTTAACAACTCTTCAAGTATATGAAGCTGAATCTTTTCCTATCTATCTGTTTCTTACTCGCATTGAGATCTTGTTCATTCCAACTCTATTCTTAAACGCCACATGGTATATCGATTATCGGCTACTGCTGCTTTGTTTATTTTTTTACAAATTAATGGGGATATTTAATGAAAAGTAATGATGGCAGACATATTAATAAATAATGATAGCTCCACAATCCACTTGTGTGTGTCGGTTTAAAAAGAAAAGAAAAGGCACCGAATACTTTTGTGATATGATTTTTGGGCTATTGTTTTGTTTGCTAATGGACTAGAAAAGTGGATTTCTTTTGTTTTATAAATGGACTGCACAGTTAACCTTAGTTGTTGGGCTCTAAATAAGGTGTAAAAGCTTAACATGGTCACGCTTTGCAAATCCATCTTTCTGTCCTTTTGGTTATTGCTCGACAACAGAAGGATTGAACTGATGTACTTACGTATGTGCTCCTGTTACGGTGATGAAGGTGGCGAAAGTAAATGAACGCAACGATAGATATGATAATCACAATTATAATCATGTTTAGGGTTGATAATGATAAGTAGTTGTGAGTATAATAACGATTCAGATTGATGATGATAAATTAATTATGATTATGATCACGGATTTTGAGTATGAACATGGATTATGATTATGAAAATGATTCGTAGCTAACTATGATGGATGAAGGAGAGAAGACATCGATAGAAAAACTGGTTAAATAGTTTTAATCCACGATTTAAAACAGAAATGAATAAACAGAGGGTTGGTTGGGTGTATGGTCAGCGCACGAGAGGTCATGGGTTCGAACCCGGGCAAAGACAGTTATTTTTCTTTTTGGAGCATTTTCTTGTGAGGTAGTATTGTTATTACTTTTATTATTATTATTATTATTATTATTATTATTATTATTATTATTATTATTATTATTATTATTATTATTATTATTATTATTATTATTATTATTATTATTATTATTATTATTATTATTATTATTATTATTATTATTATTAAGTACTAATTATTGTATTAGTAAGTATTAAGTACTATTATTAATATATAAGTATTATTATTAATACCATTATTAATATCATTAGAAAAATCATTATTTTTATAGATATTGTAATTATTAGTATTATTATTAACATTATTATCATTTTTAATCAAAATTTATAAAATTATCATTTAGGTTATTATTAGTATCGATATTATTATTAAAACTATTATTATTATCATTATTACTTTCATATTAACAATATTATTATAACAAATAAATATTTTCTGTATAAGGGTATATTATTTATAACTACCTCAATATATCAAATATATATATATATATATATATATATATTAAGATTATTTATATAAATATTTACATATAACAAATTGTTGATTCTTAATATAATATTAATCATATGTATATATAAAAACTCTAAAACATTAACTATATTAGATATATACAAGTTAAGTATATAAGATATATAATTTAAGATATAATATATAAATTTATTCGAATATGATTATATGTATTAATATACATATAAATGATATATGTTCGTGAATCCGAGGCCAACCATGCATTGTTCAGTATCGCCGTATGAATATTTTTACTACAAAATATCGTAGAGTAAGTTTCATTACTCCCTTGTTAAATGCTTTTTCAATATATATTTTTGGGACTGAGAATGCATGCGCTTTTATAAATGTTTTACGAAATAGACACAAGTAATCGAAACTACATTATATGGTTGAATGATCGAAATCGAATATGCCCCTTTTTATTAAGTTTGGTAATCTAAGAATTAGGGAACAGACACCCTAATTGAGGCGAACTCTAAAGATAGATCTATCGGGCCCAACAAGCCCCATCCAAAGTACCGGATGCTTTAGTACTTCGAAATTTATATCATGCCCGAAGGAGGATCCCAGAATGATGGGGATATTCTAATTTGCATATTGTGAATGTCGATTACCAGGTGTTCAATCCATATGAATGATTATTTTTGTCTCTATGCATGGGACGTATATTTATGAGAACTGAAAATGAAATCTTGTGGTCTATTAAAATGATGGAAATGATTATTTATGTTAAACTAATGAACTCACCGACCTTTTGATTGACACTTGAAAGCATGTTTATTCTCATGTACGAAAGAAATCTTCCGCTGTGCATTTGCTCATTTTATAGATATTACTTGGAGTCATTCATGACATATTTCAAAAGACATTGCATTCGAATCGTCGAGTTTATCAAGATTATTATTAAGTCAATTTTAGTTGGATATATTAGGAAATGGTATGCATGCCTGTCAACTTTATATGTAATGAAAGATTGTCTTTTTAAAAACGAATGCAATGTTTGTAAAATGTATCATATAGAGGTCAAGTACCTCGCGACGTAATCAACTGTTGTGAATCGTTTATAATCTATATGGACTTGGTCCGGATAGATTAGGATGGGTTGCTTCAGTTGGTATCAGAGTGATGGTCTTAGCGAACCAGGTCTGCATTAGTGTGTATAACTGATAAGTCGTTAGGATGCATTAGTGAGTCTGGACTTCGACCGTGTCTGCATGTCAAAAATTTTGCTTATCATCTTTGTCGAAAATCATCAGTTTATCCTCCTTAGGAAATTACCTGCTTATCATCTTAGTCTAGACACATCTTACTGCATTGATTGCATAAATAGTGTATAGACAAAACTCATATCTTAGCGTATCCGCTAATTCATATCTTAGCATATCTATTACTGTAAACTATGCCTGACATACTCCGTATATTCCTCCGTAACTTATGGGATCTTAGTATTATATATGCATATGTAACTTATGTATTGCAGGGTACTAATCTACATCATATAATCTGTTTCTTATTGAAAATCCTTCAGCTGATCGTACGAGATGAATCCCTCGACCAGTTCGAGTCCCTCAGATTCTGATAGCTATTCCGATAGTTATTCTGACAGTTATTCCGATATGGATTTCCACTCGAACTCCGAAAGCAGTATAACCAGAATGAATCAACCAATCAGTCATCCTCAATTCATCTGATGGATTCATAGTCGACTTAATCCATGGAGATGCGAAGAAGGCGATCCTTTCCATCAACCAAATTCACCTCTTGGTGAAGAACCTGAAGCACTTACAGGCGAACTTGTCCGAAACACCATTTTCACACTCATTTCCAGGATACCACGCAATGATATTATGATATCAAAAATTCTAAAAATTTATTCATTCGCTCTTTCCTACTGACGATCATTCTAGAGTAATAAGTCAACGAGCTTCGAGCCCGAGTTGTAGCCTTGGAAAATATGGTGCAAAACGTACCAGCTCCAACAACATCACCGGCACCAGCAGTACCATCAGTAACAGCACCAGTACCATCAACAATCCATGTCTCAACATCTCATTCTGTACCTCGAGTATAATCATCGTTTTACTTATTGTTCTACATCAATTATCTTCGTTCTTCATGGCAATTATGTAATCTCTAAAGTTTTAGAGATTATGTACTCTAGTTCTAGCCGTAAATTTGAAGAGTTTAATATCACATTGACTCATTAAATCCATGATTACATCTGAAGAAAATATATATGTATATATATTTTTTCATAAAGATTGTAATTTAAAATTCTTTCGTACAAACTGTTAATGGTGAAAATATTTTAACGGGTAGGTAATACCCGAGGAATATTTAGATTTCACATTAATAAGTACACTGTACATTCTTTCGAATCTGATACAACAGTCAATTACTATCCTACTTACACCTACCGATATACGAATCCGTTCACCACAGAATAACCATTTTTATTTAATTTCATATTTGGCTTTTGATTTATCAGAATCCGACAAGTGGCATAATGAAGAACACATTTGACGAAATAAAAATTTTATAGGAACAAACAAATTAAATACGGAAAATTTTGTTAAGAATCCACGCTAACTGTTCCAGCTAACTGTTCCTAGCTAACTGATTACATTCTATTTATCGTATTTTATTTATCGCAATTTAATTATCGCAATTTACATTCTCGTAATTTTATTTATTGTCATTTAATTTATGTTATTTACTTTACGCACTTTATTTATCGTTATTTAATTTCTGTTATTTATTTTACGTACTTTAAATATCGGGACACATATACAAGGTTTTGACATATCATATCGACGCATCTATATATATTATTTGGAATCACCATAGACACTCTATATGCAGTAATGATCGAGTTCTCTATACAGGGTTAAGGTTGATTCTACAATAATACATATAGTTTGAGTTGTGATCGAGTCTGAGACATGTACACGGGTCACATATGTATTAATTAATTTGAATATTATATATTAAACTATATATGAATTATTGGACTGTTAACTATGGACTATCAACATTGGACAATTAAAATGAATTAAAATATTGATTATAACATATGAAACTAAACAATTCTTCAAGTTACCACTTGATTTCATCTTAAAACCTCATTTGTATCTTGACGATTACAATCTGCGTTCAAACCTTTCATAATTCTTGAAAACACCCCAATCGAGAGGATGAACCAACCGCATTCCATCTACGGAACAAAAAGATTAATGCATATAGTAATGCACCTGAAAACACTCAGAACCTGAGTAAACGTTTAACACATATCTGTGCTAGCTCCTTTGGCATTGTTATTACCAAAAATAACATTGCAACTCTTTTTCAAATTAGCCAATTTTGTCACAGCTTCAACAAATCAACTCCGACTTTCATTCGGATTAGCCTTATTATAATCTTGATTATATAAGTTACCTTTCGTCATTGTTACCTGAGAATTGTTTATATTTCACGACCTTAGCAATAAATTTACCAGCAATTTCATTGATCTCTGATCTTTCGAAGAACCATTATGTTCATTGAAACCCTATCATATACTCATCCGTATCTTGTAACGAAAATTTCCATACCAATTACCAGGGATTAGCAAGCAGTATTTTGAAATCTCGCAGCATGTCTACATCAACAGTTATATGTATACATATAACAATTATCTCCTAGAATTACGATCTTCAATTCTAAAATTTTGAAAAGCACCCAGCCTACAACTCAATACATTGAACTTTGAAAAGCTGAATGAAGCAGCAGAAACTGTAGGCAACCATAAACGACCTCAATCGTCGAAAGTTTGATGATAAAGAATGGAGTATTGGAAGCACTCAATAGAAAATTTAGTACCAAAAGGCGGATTATGTGAAACTATGAAAGAAGCCGTGGACATATCACAAAGAATAAGTTTGACTTTAAAGAATCTTAATGATTCAATGTCTGCTGAAGTCTTTAGCGAATATCTTGCTCCTTACTCTAAACCCTTGCAGACAATAGTCTCCATCATCCTCTGATCTTAGATATTCAAAGATATTATCGTATCTTTCATTATAAATATCCTCCATATTCCTGAAGATATTTTCATAACTATTCTTATCTGAAATCATTAATCTCTTAGTGCTATCAGTGTTACATCATATAAAAACTGTTAGTTTCTATATTCTGTAAACATTGAGCTTAAAATATGAATGTTATTGAAGTAATGTTAGAAACTGATGCATGATATAGTATAATATAATGACACTTGATCAACGTGATTAAATTACAGTAAGTCATGTTGAGTTTCTATTGGGACATGATAATTCACAGATCATAACGTCATCATGTACCATGCTACATAACTCTTTCATTCTGCTTAACTTCTGAACATATCAAGAAAGTATATTCTTGATAGTTCTATTCTTAGTGATTTTGGTAATTTGACAAATCAAATCGTGCTATAACGTTCTTTCTTGTTTAGAACATTAAATTCATTCGAAACTCCATATCTACGAATTCTGGACCATTACCAGAGATGTCCAATCATAAAAAGAAGAAACGAAGGGACAAAGCTCCAAAAGAAATAGATAATTGGAGTATAAATCGCAGCAAAATAGGAGAGAGCATTAACTGTGGATGACAATGATTATAAAAAAACGGAAGCAGGGATTTCGAAATATAAGGGAAAATATAGAGCCCAATAACGACACAGAGATTACAAACCGTGGATATTAATACGAATAGCAATATAAAAACACAGTATAATTAAGAATAGTATCACCCCAAAGTTATATTAAAAGTAAACAGATTTTTCTAGTGGAAGATTGAAAAGAAGGATGACATAAATGATAATTAGGAAAATATTAGGGATTAGAACTATACTAAGCATTTTCACAATCTTTTGGATGTATGAACTAAGAAAGAAAGTATAGGAATGGTGAGAATAATGGAGCGAAAGAGTTTAATTTATAATGGAAATATCAGACAGAGTAACCAAGGCAGATCACCGTATTTAATTATAGAGATCTTAATTCCCTTACTCGCCGAAGAATCAAATCTTTTAGATTTCGTGGATTTTCTCTAAATCCCTTGAATTCTGGAATTCAACCCCCTACATCAAAAGTCAAGACGCATCTTATTTTCTAAATTCAACTCTGACTACGTCAAAAGTTAAGGAGAATCTTTAATTTTCTCAATTCACTCATTTATGATAACTTCACTCGTACATTTCGAATAATCGAATTGTTTTATCTGTATTACTCAATAATGATAAAAACTCTATTTTATCAGCTCATATTCGTCATGAAAATATTTTTACTGTTAGCCATGACCGCCTCACTCAAATTTCGGGACGAAATTTCTTTAACGGGTAGGTAATGTGACGACCCGGGAATTTTCGACCAAATTTAAACTTAATCTTATTATGATTTCGATACGATAAGTAAAGTATGTAATGTTGAGTCTAGAAAACATTGGAACAATGTCCATATATTCAATTGACCTTCGACTGCTCTCGACGATTCACGAACAATTAATTATAAATAGATATGTGTGTATGTATATATAAATAATAATTCGAAATATAATTTGAAGTATTATATGTTGTTGTTATTAATAATTAATAAAATAAAAATAGGGTATTATAATAATTATTATTTAAAATATATCTATATATGTAAATAAAGTATGTTAAAAATAAATATTTAATAATTGTAATACTCGTTTGATGTCCCGATTGATATTAAGCAAGTTTAATTCAAACATATTTGATTTTAAAATAAACGGTGATCTGAAAATGAGTTATATAAGTTATAGTCTTATTAAAAGTATATTTAGGATCTAATTATTTAATTTTAACACTTTTTATATTTTACTCATAAATGAGAGGGACAGTTGATGTACTTTTTATTTATTAAATTAATGACTAAATTTTATACCATAATGACCTAAATAAATAATGACATTTAATTTAAAATTTTGGGAATTTTTAGGAAGAATTTTATCCACCACTGATCGACAACGGAGTACGAAATAATACCCCATATGAACTGTCGGTAGAATGAATCTAATATTTGAGACTACTGTTTGATCTTTACACATTTATTATTATATATTATTAAATTTTAATATACATATATATATTATTTTGATTTAACATCTAACCGAATTTGGAATTAAGTGAAATGATCCGTGATATTTGAGATTTTAATTCTCCTTTTAACTGTTCTATAATTGACTTAGTTGAATTAAGATGCTGGTGTTTTGTTCTTTATCACCCCACTTGCATTTCTATTCCTTCTTTCCTTTTCTGTCAACATTCAGACAACTAACCATCTCACATTTCTTTCTTCAATTCATGACTTATTTAATACCTAATTAATATTGTGTTTCCACTACTGATGTGTAAAATCGCGTCTATAAATTTATAATGGGAAATACCGGTTAAAAGGATTACTACACACTAACGGGCAGTGTACCCGATCGTGCAATAGTATTAAGTTGGTAAATCCAAGATCGTTCCAAGGACAGTTTAGACGTGAAAATTAAGATTGTAACTAATGAAATTAAACTAAGTTAATCTAGAAAATGGAAATTACGAGATAATTTGTTTTGTTGGCTATTTAACGATTAGCCAAATCAGGATAGATTCAATTAAAAACAAGAAATAACAATATTTTTGGTGTTTTCAGTTTAAGCTTTAAAGCAAACAAAAGAGTAAATAAAGATAGTTGTAAACAATTAGAGAAACGAATGCTTGTCTAGACCTTTTTCACCTAGTATTGGATGCATTTAAATTAAGCCCCAGTTATTATCTAACTTATGCGAATTATCTAGTCGGTTCACCTGGAATTCCCCAGCGCAAACACTTCAATCAAGATTACACGACACGGAATTCCCCGTAGCCTAAGACCTCCTAATTGTGACTAAACAGCTCAACTGATATGAAGACTTAAATCACAATCACACCAACTCTCGTTGCGAGTAATTCACCCCTATCTTGTCTAGCCTTTTGAATTCAATTTACCCTCGTCTCCGAGTAGGCAAACAATCAATTAAGACAAACCAATTATAAATTAATGCACTAAATTAATGAACTCTCGTCCTATCAAACAAGTACACAATCAATTGAATCGAAAAGTCTAGCTTCAACAAGAATGGTTCTTTAGTTCAAACATCAAATCATCATAAATCAAACAATAAACTGATAAGTAGCATCCAATACATAGGTTTATAAGTCTAAACAAGCATTAAATACTTAGCCAATAACCATGGCAACAATAGAAATCAAAGTAATAAATAATAGAGAAAACATCTTTGGATAATTAAGAATCAACCTAACACGATGAATCTTGAAGAATGGTTGGATCGATCCTTGAAATCGTAATGATTGGAGCGTTATAAGAACCTTGGAATTCCCCAAAAGTTGCAGAAAATCGCACCTCAAAACTCCCAAAATCGGCTGCCAAAAGATAACCCTTGAAAATAAAATCTGCAACCTTTTATACCTGAAAAATAGCTGGGCGGCCGCTTTTGCGCGGTGCGCAAAAATCTGCGCGGTGCGCACTTTCGTAGTCAGCAATTCTTCCTCCTTTTGACTTAGAACTTGATAAAATCATAACCAAAATCATCCCTTATCATATGAACTGCTGTAAACGCTCAATAATACCATAAAACTCTTAATTTATCACTTCTCGGCTCTCAAATAATAATCTTCCAAAAACTCATGAATAATAGCTAAAAACCGTATCCGAAGGACCAAAAATGAAGGATATTGCCCTGATAAATATATGAAAGATGGGCAATATCAAATCACCCCACACTAGAGTCTTGCTTGTCCTCAAGCAAAGTCGACTCGAAAATAATCTTCAACTCAATAATAACGTCATCATAAGCGTGAGAAGAACCAACGAACATGAACCAAAAAGACAACTAGCGTGGGCACGGTTTAACAAAATCATAACAACAACGTGACTTCCACTTGTAATCCCAAAATCTGATAATGTCTTCAAATATGTGAAACAAGGGATACAAATGGAAGTCATGAGCCGAGAAGGTGAAACCAACGAACCAAAGAACCGTACGGGCTACCCCGCGATTGGTCAAGCCAATGCCTCCCACAGTACCTAACATCGCGAGATGGTAGAAAATAATGTGCTTAGGAGGATACACATTACGTCCGGATATCATCGATGGTTATGAGGTAACCGTCTAATCCGTTAAGTCAACCATAAAGATTGAGGTTCATCAGGCTTAAAAGCTGATATCTTACCTTTCCGGAGGTTATCCACTGGGAATCTGATCAATCACTGACATTTTGTGTATCATGGTGCGCTTCCCATTAAGCTAGCAAATCTCCCTCATTGAGATAAGCTTCGACTACCAGTTTCCCTGTTTGATGTTGAGGCCTGGTAGATTTCCAGTCGATTTTAGCAATGACTTTTCAAGATTTTTCGTCACCCTACAACTGGTCTGGACTACAACTTCTGAAATGAATCAGCAAGTGTGTCGTTCGGGAGACTTGACTCCCTTTAGGATGGAGTGGATTCATCCTGTATGGTCATAAAAGGTGGTCGAGCGCATACATTGTCCTTGTTAGGAGAAACAATGAAGACCGCCCTATAAAGTTTTCGATCTAGCGTATGGCCCGGCTTCGACCACACGATCCAATCACCGTTCATACGGTTGACACCCGTTTTTGTACAAGTGACCTACGTATGAACTGAATGTTCATGTAGGATTTCACATTCAAAATAATGAACGTGTTTTGAAAGTTCAAGACTTTCTCCTCTAACAGTACCTCATCGTGAAATGATGGGTAATGAAATGGCACGCTTAAGAGGTATACGTACCAAGTAGGACAATCGGAAGACTTTACTTCCTTAATGAGTGGATCTGAGTCACTCGGAAGTGCCAATCTGTTTCACTTGACACCGGTTTTGTAAAATCCCGAAAACCTTCGGGTTCCATAGCTTTTGGCTATGGTTTGTGTTGTCTAAGCAAACACAAGCACGTAGCTATTGCTCCTGAAAAGGACAGCACTGGTGAAGCTCAAGGCTCCTCTTCCCACAGTATCACATCATTAAATGATGTAATAATAAAATGATATAGTTTCGGAAGTCTGCTATACCAAGTAACCAAAAGTTTTTGATCTGGCACGTGATTCGGTCACAATCACGCTATGCAATCACCGCTCTCTCACGGTTTACACCCGTTTTGGTACAGGTGACCTACTATTGAGTTCTTTGGACTCGTAGGATTTCATGTCCAAGAAAATGAATATGTGGAGCACTTTTGGCTTCTTTAAATTCACAAAATAAAAATACCAAGCCATATCTTAAACAAGGGTTTTGGTCGAATTTTCACTTGTTTTTTCTATTTTTTTTTTCTTTTTCTCTAACTTTTCTCATTTTTTATTTTTATTTTACCCTAAATTTTTCAATTTTTTTTTTATTATGACCAAAACCCCGTGAAACGTCAAGTCCTTTAAATATCAAAACCAAAATAATGATGATGATTCTATTAATAACCAACCCGAGAGATTTTACATCCCCCACCCCACACTTGAGATCAAGTAATGTCCCCATTATTTGAGATCAAAAATGGATTAAAATCAAAAGGGTAAGAAAAATAAAAACTTATCGAGCTTAACCACAGATCGTGGAATGACAGTGACAGATGGCGCTGAACTGACTGCCAGCATAAGAACATCGTCCATTCCCGATCCTCACACCAATATCATCACTCAAGTAGTTTTGATGAACTTAATGCCAGACTTGAAAAACCGTTTCACCAACAACCTATGAAAAACAAAAACACACCAAATACATAAATGGGCAAGGTGGTACCACCCGGTACCGAAACGCCTTGCCCCTAATAGGTCTCAAAGTACATCATACGAAAAATAAAAATAGTCAAGTACAACCAAATCGAAATAGAAATAGTCTAAGACAAATACAACAAGATCTACGGGCACGCAGGCCCTCATCACTGAAACCCATCATACGGCCAGCTGCCGTATGGGTACTGCTGCTCATATCTGCGCTGAGCATCCTGCAATCTCTCCCTCTCATCATAAATCGGAGCCTCAACTGGAGGCCTAACCTCACTCCGATAGTAAACTGGCTGCTGAGCAATGGTACCAAAATAGTTCTCTGGATCGTGGTAGTAGAGGCGATCGTTGTGGCGTTGCCAGTCATTACCATATGCTATCCACCGCTGATCGTGGACCGACTCATTCATCCTATCCTCTATGCGTTGCTGACTTTGCCACATTCGATCATTATGCACACTAACGTCGGTATTATGTCGCTCAACCGCTGAATGATGCCTACGCACCTCTTCCTGAAAGTCTATGTTATCTGAACGATCAATACCATACTGAACCACATGGTTCTCCAACTGTCCTGAAAGATCACCATAATCCAACCATATTTGACTCACCCCGCCAACCAAACTATCCCAACTTTGCTGACTTGGGTGCCAAGAACCCGCAACATATGCACCTGCCGACGAACCCGCGCTCGGGCCCGGCACTGAACCCCCTGCGGCCCCAGCTGCACTTGTACCTGCTACACTAGTACCCACGGGCTCCCGATACAAAACCAAATGATTATTAAAACCCGGCATCAAAATCTTCCCATTCGTGTAGAACAACGACCCAAAAACAGGCATACTCTGATCCGTAGGAACCAACAAACTCAAATCAACATTCAAAGCTCTTGCGAACTTCGTAATGTAATGACACCCAAGAAGCTTCTTACCACTCGCCGTCTCATTTGCACACTTACTCAAATAGGAACCGATAGAACCAACTATATCGGTATGTTTTCCTCGCTTAATTTGATCCATGAACCAAAGATCCTTTTTATTCGGCTTCTCGTTACCATTCACCCGAGCGTTAAAAGTAGTTGCAATCAACCTTTGTAACAACCTATCAAACGGAAGCTTGATTCTTTCATATCCGACTCGTCCCGCATTGAATTGTTCACCCCCGGTTATACTTCCCCAAAACGCATTATCATCAAATGGTTCTTGCTTGTAGTACTCGGTTATTGCCAAATAATTTTTAAGTCGTATATCATTTAACTCCGGATATAAATCCAAAGCTTTTGCCACTTGAGCTCGACTTAACGAGTGATTTTTACCTCCAAGACGAAACTGCATATAAGTACTGGCAAGTGGGTTTCGTGTACCCGAAACCGCTAACGAAGAAAAGAATTCTTTAACCAAAACCGGATAAATATCGTCATAAAGCGAAAACACTCTCTCCCATGGGCGAAGAATCGTGTTGTTGTAGGACACCATCAATAACTGCTCAAATTCCCTACGACATTCGGCTTGCTCAAGGAAGCTCCACTCAAAATACCAAGTCAACCCAATAACTCTTCTATCAACCCTTGAAAACTCGGTTGGATACTCATTCCTAACAAACTCGATCCAATCCCTTGGATCCTCTTGTTGTGGTATTTCTGAGGTACTTGGACCCGTTCTAGAACGCTTAGGTTGTCCCTGCATTCATAATTTTAAACCACAAAACAACCACAAAAACTCAAAAGTTAGCGTTAGCTAAATAAAATCTCGCAAACATCCCTTTATTTAATATTGCATCTTTTCCAATTAAACAACATATAAGAGTATGTTTTCCAATTAGCACTAACTTTCATTTCAAACAAAACCAACTAATCCCGCAAAATCAATAACAACTCATATGACATGGAAAGCTAGCATAAAGATTAACAATGAATTTCACTTTTCCAAATTAACTAGACTTAACCATTCATAAACATAATACTTAACCAACGCAAAAACATCTCTGAAAACAACTTTAACACATGAACAACTCTTAACATACTCCAACAAACTCAAAACTATCAATTTATTAAGCAAATTCAACTCACAACATCCAAAATCAAGAAACTTTATACTTGACCCGCCCAAATTACCCCACACTATCATGAACTACTTCCAATAAATCAATTAATCACCTCACACACAAAATCCCCAAAATTAAAGATCAAAATTCGGATTTAATCTTGACACAAACCCTAGCAACAATGATATGCACTAATCATATGCAAACAACTCACAAATTAAGCATATTAAGCATTATCAACACTAATCATGTGAACAATTAAGCATTAAGCAACTTAGGGTTAACCCCACACTTGAATTTCAATTAATCATCAATTTAAAGCATAACTATCACAATTAAAGATGAAATTAAGTGGAAGAGTAAGAGAAACGGACCCTAGGAGGCATGATTCACAAGTTGTTTGAGATAAAATCACAAGAAAAACTTTTGAAAAATTGAAAACCCTAGCTTGGAGATCGTTGTTTGTGTTTGTGTGTGTTAGAGTAGGTGAAAAGTGGGATAAAATAGGTTTTAAAACCCCCTAAATACGACAGAGCCCGTGTGAAATTCGGGTTATAAAATTCGGTTCGGGTTAATAAAAAGAGCGATCGGCTGCAGATGGCCCATATGCGCGGTGCGCAAAAATCGCGCGGCGCGCAATCACGCTTTGAAATACTGCACGGCGCGCAAACGGTTGCGTGGTGCGCGTTTAGTGTAAATTCTTATCAGAAAATTGCCAGTTCTGGAACGTGACATCTTGCGCGGTGCGCACAATCTGCGCGGCGCGCGGATCCTGGAACTCGTATTTTTCCTCTTTTTTCACATAAAATTCATTTTTACTCATTTTAATCCATTCTCCATGAGCCAATACATTACCGTAGATCAAATTGTACCTGTTTCAAGCATGAAAACGCAACTACAAAAATAATATACACAAATTTACAACAATAATTTCATCCAAGAGCATTACGCATCGTTAGAGGTAAAGATGAGTTTAATCTCATCTTCCACCTCTTGTGGTCCATCGACATAGTGTTTCAACCGATGACCGTTAACCTTGAACTCTTCTCCCTTCGAATTTACCAAATCAACTGCCCCGTGAGAATATACCTTTCGAACAACAAAAGGTCCCGACCATTTTGATTTCAACTTTCCGGGAAACAACTTAAACCTCGAATTGAAAAGAAGCACACGATCCCCTTCCTTAAATTCTTTAGGATCTTTCAAACGACTATCGTGCCACTTTTTTGACCTTTCCTTACTAATCAACGAGTTCTCATACGCATCGAGCCTTAGCTCTTCTAACTCGTTCAATTGACTCAACCGAAGGCGACCCGCCTCCTTTAGATCAAGATTGCTCGTCTTTAGAGCCCAAAAAGCTTTGTGTTCAATCTCCACCGGGAGATGACACGCTTTACCATAAAGTAACCTAAAAGGAGTGGTTCCGGTTGGCATTTTGTAAGCCGTTCTAAACGCCCACAAGGCATCATCGAGCTTAAACGACCACTCCTTAGGATTAGAACCAATAGTTTTCTCAAGAATTCTCTTCAAAGCTCGGTTGGTGTTTTCGACTTGCCCGTTCGTTTGAGGATGGTAAGATGTCGAAACTCTATGGGTTACCCCATATCGCTTCAACACCTTTTCAAGTTGGGCGTTACAAAAGTGCGTTCCCCGATCACTAATTAAAGCTTTCGGGGCACCAAACCGAGAAAAGAGTTGCTTTAAGAACGACACTACAACCCTTGCATCATTAGTGGGCAAAGCTTGTGCTTCAACCCATTTTGACACATAATCGATAGCGACAAGAATGTAGAGCTTATTATTCGATTTCGGGAACGGGCCCATGAAATCAATCCCCCAAATATCAAAGACCTCACAAACTTGGATGACATTTTGAGGCATCTCGTCTCGTTGGGTGATTTGGCCCGCCCGTTGACAAGCATCACACGATTGACAAATCCGGTGGGCATCCTTGAAGATAGTAGGCCAATAAAAACCGGCCTCAAAGACTTTTCGCCCCGTAACTTGGGGACCATAATGCCCACCTGTCGGACCAGAATGACATTGGACAAGAATGCGTTCGCACTCTTCTCCCGAAACACACCGGCAGATCATTCCATCGGAACACCGCCTAAAGAGATAAGGGTCCTCCCAAAAATAATACTTAAGGTCACTAAAGAACTTCTTACGTTTATGATGTGACCAACCCTTCTCTAAGAATCCACCAACCAAGTAATTCGCAAAATCAATGAACCAAGGGTCTTCACACTCTTCCACCTTCATGAGATATTCATCGGGAAAATCATCATGAATAGTAGTCTCATCGAGAACCTCACGGGAGGGGTTCTCAAGACGTGAAAGGTGATCGGCCGCTAAGTTCTCGGCACCCTTTTTGTCCCGGATCTCAACATCAAATTCTTGCAAAAGCAAGATCCATCTAAGATGTCGGGGTTTTGCATCCGGTTTGGCAAAAAGGTACTTTAAAGCAGAATGGTCCGTAAAAACAATAGTCTTAGACAAGACTAAGTAGGACCGGAACTTATCAAACGAAAAGACCACCGCAAGGAGCTCTTTTTCAGTGGTAGTATAATTCAATTGCGCTCCTTGCAAGGTCTTGCTTGCATAGTAGATGGGTCGGAAATGTTTCTCGACCCTTTGACCCAACACTGAGCCAACAGCGAAATCAGATGCATCGCACATAAGCTCGAATGGAAGAGACCAATTCGGAGCAATTATGATTGGTGCATTGATGAGTTTCTCCTTCAAAAGCTCGAATGCCTTTTGACACTCGTCGGAGAAGTTCCACGGGGTGTCCTTTTCAAGGAGTTTATTCATCGGGTTGGCAATCTTAGAAAAATCTTTAATGAATCGCCGGTAAAAACCGGCGTGCCCGAGAAAACTCCTAACACCCTTAACATCGGTAGGGGGTGGAAGGTTCTTAATAGCGGTAACCTTTGCGGGATCCACCTCTATACCGTTTTTAGAAATCTTGTGCCCGAGAACGATGCCCCCTTGAACCATGAAATGGCACTTCTCCCAGTTGAGCACAAGATTAGATTTTTCGCACCTGACCAACATCCGTTCTAAATTAAGAAGGCATGAATCGAAAGTGTCACCGAAGACCGAGAAGTCATCCATGAACACCTCCATGCAATCTTCGATCATGTCATGGAATATGGCCATCATGCACCTTTGAAAAGTGGCCGGAGCATTGCAAAGGCCAAAGGGCATGCGTCGATAAGAGAACGTGCCATACGGGCACGTGAAAGTAGTCTTCTCTTGGTCCTCGGGCGAGATAGGAATTTGAAAATACCCCGAGAAACCATCGAGAAAGCAATAGAAACTGTTTCCCGCCAACCTCTCTAGCATTTGATCCATGAAAGGTAGCGGGAAGTGGTCTTTACGTGTGGCGTCGTTCAACTTACGGTAGTCGATACAAACACGCCACCCCGTGACAGTCCGAGTGGAAATTAACTCATTTTTATCATTAGTGGTAACAGTCATACCACCTTTCTTAGGTACACAGTGTACCGGGCTAATCCATGGACTGTCAGAAATCGGGTAAATCAGACCTGCATCAAGGAGCTTTATGATCTCTTTCTTCACGACATCTTGCATGTGCGGATTCAACCTCCTTTGGCGTTGCACCACAGGTTTGGAGTTATCCTCCATTAAAATTTTGTGGGTGCAATAGGAGGGACTAATACCCTTAATGTCGTGAATCTTCCATGCAATGGCCGGTTTATGGGCCTTTAGCATGGTTACAAGCTCAGTTTTCTGACCTGCTGAAAGAGAAGAAGAAATAATTACCGGAAGCTTAGATTCCTCATGCAAGTAAGCGTATTCCAAATGATCTGGAAGTGGCTTCAATTCAAGCTCGGGAGGTTCTTCAATTGAAGACTTGCTCCGGTAATTTGAATCACGTTCGAGTTCTTTGAACTCCTCTTCAGTCGGCTCATAGCCGTTTTCCATCAAGGTGGTTAAAATATCCACCTCCTCAACCTGCACATCCTCATCAATCTCAACCAATGAGCATTCTCCTGAACCCTGTAACTCTGGGAATTCCTGCAAAAACTCAGACTGGACATTCACAGTGTTAAGAAAATAACATGTATCATCAGTGTAGCCAGGGTATTTCAAAGCATGGTCGATTGAGAATGTTGCACTCAAATCATCTATCCTAAGGGTCAGCTTTTGGCCATACACATCAATCATACACCTAGCAGTATTTAAGAATGGCCGACCCAAAATTAGTGGAATCCTTTCATCCACTTCCATATCCAAAACCACAAAATCCGCCGGAAAAACTAACGACCCGGTCTTCACTAGCATATTCTCTATGATTCCACGAGGGAATTTAATAGAGCGGTCGGCTAGCTGCACAGCCATACGCGTGGGTTTTAACTCCCCGGGGTCTAGCTTTAAGTAAATAGAATAAGGCATTAAATTAATGCTAGCCCCCAAATCCGCCAAAGCCCTCATACAGTCCAAATTACCAAGTAAACAAGGAATGGTAAAACTTCCAGGATCTTCAAGCTTCTCGGGAAGCTTGTTTGCAACAACCGCTGAGCATGCGACATTCAACCTGACTGAAGACACGTTCTTCAGCTTCTGCCTGTTAGTCACCAAATCTTTGAGAAACCTCGCATACTTAGGCATACCTGCAATAACATCAATAAAAGGCATATTTATGTTAACTTTTTTAATCATGTCCATGAACTTGGACTTTTCGGCCTCTAGCTTCTCCAATCGCTGTTTCCTCGGGAATCGGAGCGGTGGTTGATACTCTCTAACTACCGGTTTAGCAGCAACAGTAACCGGTTCCTTAACAACTTTTTCAGCCACCTGTTCCGGCTCCTTTTCCCTTGCCGGTTCACTTTCAACAACCGGCTCACTATCATTAACTAACGGTACCCTCAAATCATACTCGTCGGGCTTCCTCGGTGGATAATATGCTAAACCACTTCGGGTGGTGATAGCATTAACATGCCCGTTTTTCGGGTTAGTATCCGTCTTGCTCGGTAACTCTCCCGGCTTCCTCTCACTACTCTTATTAGCAAGTTGACCAATCTGCTATTCAAGATTATGAATAGCTGCTTGCTGATTTCGAAACATTTGGTCATTCTTTTCATTATTCTGAGTAACGGTAGTGACAAGTTGAGTCTGAGATATCACTAACTTCTCGATCATAGCCTCAAGGTTGGACTTTTTCTCTTCGACCTGTGGTTTCTGAAAATAACCGGGAGCTTGCTACTGAAAACCTCCACTAGAACCCGGTTGGAACCTCGAACCCTGATTACCTTGCGGATTATAAGGATTATTGAAATTCCTATTAAACTGAGCACGTCCCTGAAACTGATTGTTATTCTGCTGACTAATATAGTTGACCTCTTCTTTCTGATTCATAGTCAAACCCGCATCACAATCTTTGCCCAGATGCAAACCTCCACAGTATTCACAACCAACCTTCATACCATGAATATCCTTGTTCATCTTCTCCAAATTCCTACCAAACGAATCCAACTTAGCACTGAAAGACCCAAAATCATCATAAGCACCTGTACCTGTAGTCTCTGTTCTCTTAACTGAAGCTGAAGGGTAAGATTCATGATCCTGATGCCACTCATGAGAATAAGCAGCTTGCTTTTCAATGATCTCTAACGCCTCTTCTTCAGTCTTATCCATTAACGTACCACCTGCAGCTTGATCAATACTCTGACGCGTAGGAATATCACAACCTTTGTAGAAAATCTGAACCTTCTGTAAATCATTCAACCCGTGTTGCGGGCACGAGCGTAACAAAGTAGCAAAACGGTCCCAAGCATCAAACAATGTCTCACTGCTCTTTTGTCTAAATTGAGAAATATCTGCTTGAAGTCGAGCAGCTCGAGATGCAGGGAAAAACTTCGACAAAAACTTATCCTCCAAAGTCTCCCAAGATCTAATCGTACCCTCAGGTTGCTTATCTAACCATCTCTTAGCTTCTCCCTTAAGAGTCCAAGGGAAAAGTCTTGTCTTAATTGAAGTGTCGGCAACCTCATGTAGCTTAAACAAGTTACAAACATCATTAAAATTACGAAGATGCTTGTTAGCATCCTCGGTATCTTTGCCATAGAATCGGCAATCAGAAGAAATCAAATTCAGGATCGGCCCTGTAATTTGAAAAGGCTGAGTAATATTCGGTTGAGTAATCGAATTGCCTTGGCCTCCTCGGGTGGCCTTTAACTTTTCAGCCATAGTCTGAGGACGGGGTGCTTCTCCTTCGGCCATTTCTTCAGTTTCTGTAGTATCAGATGAAGCGTAAGAGTCTTCTTCGTTAAAAATTTCAGGTGGTGTCTCGGGCACCACAGTCTCAGAAGTACTACCCAAATTAACGTAAGTATCACCCGATAAAACTGATGAATCCACTGTTAACTTTTGCTTCTGACTTAAAGCTTTAAACAACTCTCTTTCAGGCTCGTCAAATGGTTTAACAATTGGAGAATGTGAAGAACGCGTATGTTGCATGCACTACCTGTAACTGCAAGAACACAGCCAACAAACCGATTAAACGCACCGACTCAATTAGAATTAAAATAAAATAAACAGTTAAAATTAACTAAAAACAAACTTAATTTTCAAACTTAATTTTCAACACAACTGTCCCCGGCAGCGGCGCCAAAAACTTGATGTGTAAAATCGCATCTATAAATTTATAATGGGAAATACCGGTTAAAAGGATTACTACACACTAACGGGCAGTGTACCCGATCGTGCAATAGTATTAAGTTGGTAAATCCAAGATCGTTCCAAGGACAGTTTAGACGTGAAAATTAAGATTGTAACTAATGAAATTAAACTAAGTTAATCTAGAAAATGGAAATTACGAGATAATTTGTTTTGTTGGCTATTTAACGATTAGCCAAATCAGGATAGATTCAATTAAAAACAAGAAATAACAATATTTTTGGTGTTTTCAGTTTAAGCTTTAAAGCAAACAAAAGAGTAAATAAAGATAGTTGTAAACAATTAGAGAAACGAATGTTTGTCTAGACCTTTTTCACCTAGTATTGGATGCATTTAAATTAAGCCCCAGTTATTATCTAACTTATGCGAATTATCTAGTCGGTTCACCTGGAATTCCCCAGCGCAAACACTTCAATCAAGATTACACGACACGGAATTCCCCGTAGCCTAAGACCTCCTAATTGTGACTAAACAGCTCAACTGATATGAAGACTTAAATCACAATCACACCAACTCTCGTTGCGAGTAATTCACCCCTATCTTGTCTAGCCTTTTGAATTCAATTTACCCTCGTCTCCGAGTAGGCAAACAATCAATTAAGACAAACCAATTATAAATTAATGCACTAAATTAATGAACTCTCGTCCTATCAAACAAGTACACAATCAATTGAATCGAAAAGTCTAGCTTCAACAAGAATGGTTCTTTAGTTCAAACATCAAATCATCATAAATCAAACATTAAACTGATAAGTAGCATCCAATACATAGGTTTATAAGTCTAAACAAGCATTAAATACTTAGCCAATAACCATGGCAACAATAGAAATCAAAGTAATAAATAATAGAGAAAACATCTTTGGATAATTAAGAATCAACCTAACACGATGAATCTTGAAGAATGGTTGGATCGATCCTTGAAATCGTAATGATTGGAGCGTTATAAGAACCTTGGAATTCCCCAAAAGTTGCAGAAAATCGCACCTCAAAACTCCCAAAATCGGCTGCCAAAAGATAACCCTTGAAAATAAAATCTGCAACCTTTTATACCTGAAAAATAGCTGGGCGGCCGCTTTTGCGCGGTGCGCAAAAATCTGCGCGGTGCGCACTTTCGTAGTCAGCAATTCTTCCTCCTTTTGACTTAGAACTTGATAAAATCATAACCAAAATCATCCCTTATCATATGAACTGCTGTAAACGCTCAATAATACCATAAAACTCTTAATTTATCACTTCTCGGCTCTCAAATAATAATCTTCCAAAAACTCATGAATAATAGCTAAAAACCGTATCCGAAGGACCAAAAATGAAGGATATTGCCCTGATAAATATATGAAAGATGGGCAATATCAACTACTATGACTACTTATTAAAGTTATATATGATATATGATACATGAATTTACAGATACATCTTCACTCATTTTAACTCTTTTCTTCTCTATATATATCTTAATTTTTTCTTTTCTTACTCCTTCATACAAACCGACCGAGAACAACCATTCAAATCCCACTTAAACTTGTTGCCTCTTGTTTTCCTGTTTCTTGGTTCGAGTTTACTCACCACCAAGTCGACAACCACCACTTGTTTACTCTACTACTGCATCTTCTTATTTATGTTTCTATTGGAAATTACAACCGTAAACCATCACTCAACATCTCAACCACCACCTTCACTACATCGGTTACCCTCACCACTTTCACCATGAAACAACCCTTGCACCTTCATCACTCTTGCTTCATTTCTCTGCAATCCACCATCATAATCACCGGAGCACCACCTTTATCCCTCTAAAGTATCACCATTTTTCCTTCTCTTTATTTTTTTTTTTCTGTTTCTGACCGAGACCTCCATCGCCATTAAATAATCGCCACCACCTTCATCGTGAGCCACCCTCTATCAAAACTTCTGTTATAAATTTTTTCTGTCGATAGTAAACTGCAGTTGCTGTTTCACCCTATAATCCAACATACACCCACTGTTATTTAGTCGAGTAGGCTGCTGCAAATTCTATCACTGTTCCATGATCGATTAAACCCACTACTTTAACAACTCTTCAAGTATATGAAGCTGAATCTTTTCCTATCTATATGTTTCTTTCTCGCATTGAGATCTTGTTCATTCCAACTCTATTCTTAAACGCCACATGGTATATCGATTATCGGCTACTGCTGCCTTGTTTATTTTTTTACAAATTAATGGGGATATTTAATGAAAAGTAATGATGGCAGACATATTAATAAACAATGATAGCTCCACAATCCACTTGTGCATGTCGGTTTAAAAAGAAAAGAAAAGGCACCGAATACTTTTGTGATATGATTTTTGGGCTATTGTTTGTGTGCTAATGGACTAGAAAAGTGGATTTCTTTTGTTTTATAAATGGACTGCACAGTTAACCTTAGTTGTTGGGCTCTAAATGAGGTGTAAAAGCTTTACATGGTCACGCTTTTCAAATCCATCTTTCTGTCCTTTTGGTTATTGCTCGACAACAGAAGGATTGAACTGATGTACTTACTTATGTGCTCCTGTTACGGTGATGAAGGTGGCGAAAGTAAATGAACGCAACGATAGATATGATAATCACAATTATAATCATGTTTAGGGTTGATAATGATAAGTAGTTGTGAGTATAATAACGATTCACAATGATGATGATAAATTAATTATGATTATGATCACGGATTTTGAGTATGAACATGGATTATGATTATGAAAATGATTCTTAGCTAAGTAGGATGGATGAAGGAGAGAAGACATCGACAAAAAAACTGGTTAAATAGTTTTAATCCACGATTTAAAACAGAAATGAATAAACAGAGGGTTGGTTGGGTGTATGGTCAGCGCACGAGAGGTCATGGGTTCGAACCCGGGCAAAGACAGTTATTTTTCTTTTTGGAGCCTTTTCTTGTGAGGTAGTATTGTTATTACTTTTATTATTATTACTATTATTATTATTATTATTATTATTATTATTATTATTATTATTATTATTATTATTATTATTATTATTATTATTATTATTATTATTATTACTATTATTAAGTACTAATTATTGTATTAGTAAGTATTAAGTACTATTACTAATATATAAGTATTATTATTAATACCATTATTAATATTGTTAGAAAAATCATTATTTTTATAGATATTGTAATTATTAGTATTATTATTAACATTATTATCATTTTTAATCAAAATTTACAAAATTATCATTTAGGTTATTATTAGTATCGATATTATTATTAAAACTATTATTATTATCATTATTACTTTCATATTAATAATATTATTATAACAAATAAATATTTTCTGTATAAGGGTATATTATTTATAACTACCTCAATATATCAAATATATATATATATATATATATATTAAGATTATTTATATAAATATTTACATATAACAAATTGTTGATTCTTAATATAATATTAATCATATGTATATATAAAAACTATAAAACATTAACTATATTAGATATATACAAGTTAAGTATATAAGATATATAATATATAATTTAAGATATAATATATAAATTTATTCGAATATGATTATATGTATTAATATACATATAAATGATATAGGTTCGTGAATCCGAGGCCAACCATGCATTGTTCAGTATCGCCGTATGAATATTTTTACTATAAAATATTGTAGAGTGAGTTTCATTACTCCCTTGTTAAATGCTTTTGCAATATATATTTTTGGGACTGAGAATGCATGCGCTTTTATAAATGTTTTACGAAATAGACACAAGTAATCGAAACTACATTATATGGTTGAATGATCGAAATCGAATATGCCCCTTTTTATTAAGTCTGGTAATCTAAGAATTAGGGAACATACACCCTAATTGACGCGAACTCTAAAGATAGATCTATCGGGCCCAACAAGCCCCATCCAATGTACCGGTTGCTTTAGTACTTCGAAATTTATATCATGTCCGAAGGAGGATCCCGGAATGATGGGGATATTCTAATATGCATATTGTGAATGTCGGTTACCAGGTGTTCAATCCATATGAATGATTATTTTTGTCTCTATGCATGGGACGTATATTTATGAGAACTGAAAATGAAATCTTGTGGTCTATTAAAATGATGGAAATGATTATTTATGTTAAACTAATGAACTCACCGACCTTTTGGTTGACACTTGAAAGCATGTTTATTCTCAGGTACGAAAGAAATCTTCCGCTGTGCATTTGCTCATTTTATAGATATTACTTGGAGTCATTCATGACATATTTCAAAAGACGTTGCATTATAATCATCGAGTTCATCAAGATTATTATTAAGTCAATTTTAGGTGGATATATTATGAAATGGTATGCATGCCTGTCAAATTTAGATGTAATGAAAGATTGTCTTTTCAAAAACGAATGCAATGTTTGTAAAATGTATCATATAGAGGTCAAGTACCTCGCGATGTAATCAACTGTTGTGAATCGTTTATAATCGATATGGACTTGGTCCGGATGGATTAGGACGGGTTGCTTCATGTCTGTTCCCTAATTCTTAGATTACCAGACTTAATAAAAAGGGGCATATTCGATTTCGATAATTCAACCATAGAATGTAGTTTCACGTACTTGTGTCTATTTTGTAAATCATTTATAAAACCTACATGTATTCTCATCCCAAAAATATTAGATTTTAAAAGTGGGACTATAACTCACTTTCACAAATTTTTTACTTCGTCGGGAAGTAAGACTTGGCCACTGGTCGATTCACGAACCTTTAACAAATATGTACATATATATCAAAGTATGTTCAAAATATATTTACAACACTTTTAATACATTTTGATGTTTTAAGTTTATTAAGTCAGCTGTCCTCATTAGTAACCTACAACTAGTTGTCCACAGTTATATGTACAGAAATAAATCGATATATATTATCTTGAATCAATCCACGACCCAGTGTATACATATCTCAGTATTGATCACAACTCAAACTATATATATTTTGGAATCAACCTCAACCCTGTATAGCTAACTCCAACATTCACATATAGAGTGTCTATAGTTGTTCCGAAATATATATAGATGTGTCGACATGATAGGTCGAAATATTGTATACGTGTCTATGGTATCTCAAGATTACATAATATACAATACAAGTTGATTAAGTTATGGTTGGAATAGATTTGTTACCAATTTTCACGTAGCTAAAATGAGTAGTTTTTACCAATTTTGTTTTGCTCGCCATTTCTTCGTTTATAATTCGTTTTGAGTGATTTAAGTGGCCACGGTTTCGTATTGAACTTGACTTTATGAAACTAAATAGAAAAGGTATAGGTTTATAGTCGGAAATACAAGTTACAAGTCGTTTTTGAAAGAGGTAGTCATTTCCGTCGAAAGAACGACATCTTGATGACTGTTTTGAAAAACATACTTTCACTTTGAGTTTAACCATGATTTTTGGATATGGTTTCATGTTCATAAGAAAAATAATTTTCCCAGAAGTATAGCTTTTAAATCAAAGTTTTTCATAGTTTTTAATTATCCAAACCAAAACAGCCCCCGGTTGTAACTAATACGGCGTAAATCCGGTTTTATGGTGTTTATCGTGTTTTCGGGTTTTAAATCATTCAGTTAGCATATCATATAGATATAGATCATGTGTATAGTTGATTTTAAAAGTATAGTTAGAAGGATTAACTTTATTTGCGAACAAGTTTAGAATTAACTAAACTATGTTCTAGTGATTACTAGTTTACCACTTCGAATATGATAGCTTTTTATGTATGAATCGAATGATGTTATGAACATCATTACTACCTTAAGTTCCTTGGATAAACCTACTAGAAAATAGAAAAATGGATCTAGCTTCAACGGATCCTTGGATGGCTCGAAGTTCTTGAAGCAGAATCATGACACGAAAACAAGTTCAAGTAAGATCATCACTTGAAATAAGATTGTTATAGTTATAGAAATTGAACCAAAGTTTGAATATAATTATTACCTTATATTAGAATGATAACCTACTGTAAGAAACAAAGATTTCTTGAGGTTGGATGATCACCTTACAAGATTGGAAGTGAGCTAGCAAACTTGAAAGTATTCTTGATTTTATGTAACTAGAACTTGTAGAATTTATGAAGAACACATAGAACTTGAAGTTAGAACTTGAGAGAGATTAATTAGATGAAGAAAATTGAAGAATTAAAGTGTTTTTAGGTGTTTTTGGTCGTTGGTGTATGGATTAGATATAAAGGATATGTAATTTTGTTTTCATGTAAATAAGTCATGAATGATTACTCATATTTTTGTAATTTTATGAGATATTTCATGCTAGTTGCCAAATGATGGTTCCCACATGTGTTAGGTGACTCACATGGTCTGCTAAGAGCTGATCATTGGAGTGTATATACCAATAGTACCTACATCTAAAAGATGTGTATTGTACGAGTACGAATACGGGTGCATACGAGTAGAATTGTTGATGAAACTGAACGAGGATGTAATTGTAAGCATTTTTGTTAAGTAGAAGTATTTTGATAAGTGTCTTGAAGTCTTTCAAAAGTGTATGAATACATATTAAAACACTACATGTATATACATTTTAATTGAGTCGTTAAGTCATCGTTAGTCGTTACATGTAAGTGTTGTTTTGAGACCTTTAGGTTAACGATCTTGTTAAATGTTGTTAACCCAAAGTTTATAATATCAAATGAGATTTTAAATTATTATATTATCATGATATTATGATATATTAATATATCTTAATATGATATATACATTTAATTGTCGTTACAACGATAATCGTTACATATATGTCTCGTTTCGAAATCCTTAAGTTAGTAGTCTTGTTTTTACTTATGTAGTTCATTGTTAATACACTTAATGATATATTTAATTATCATATTATCATGTTATATATAATATAACAATGTATTAATATGCTTCATATATATTTAGTAAGACGTGGTTATAACGATAATCGTTATATGTATCGTTTCGAGTTTCATACGTCAATAGTCTCCTTTTTAAGTATATAACTTATTGTTACTATTTTTAATGAGATACTTGATGATCATTATATCATGTTAAACATATATATTTATTCATTTATGTATCATCATGTCATATACAACTTATAGCGTTCGTGAATCATTGGTCAAACTGGGTAATCAGACGTTTACAAAATTTCCATTTCAATTAACCAAGTCTTAACAAGTTTGATTGCTTAACATGTTGGAAACATTTAATCATGTAAATATAGTTTTCATTAAACATATAATCATAGAAAGGTTCGGAAAAGTTCGGGTCACTACATACCTGCTGGCCGTGACCTTCCAAGGAGAAACAATAGGTTTTTTTCTTGTTATTCTAGGTGATTAAGTGTCTAAAATCCTAACTCAATCAAAGGTGGTGTTGGTGTAAAAAGGGCTTGTGGGTATAACACTCTTGAGGCTTCAAGTTAGAGGCTATTGTTCTTCATCTTCACCATCATCTTGCTTATTCCAAAACAGCCCTCAACTTGCTTGAGGAGGTATGAACACCTTTCCTTTCTTGATATATGTAAGCATATGTTTCAAGACTTGATAACAATTGGAATTCATTCAAAATGGTTTAACATATAAACTTGTTTTTATAAACCATCATGCTTTCGCTTTCTTTAACTATTATAAAATGGTTTTGTGATTATGATGACATTAAGAACTTGTTGTTATGTTGAATTCCATCAATGGTATCTAGTGCCGAAGTATATGAAATATGCTTCTTATATATGGTCTTTAAAACCCACCAACTTTGCATTCTATTAACATGCATGAAAGTAGAATGTAAAAATGTTCGGGTTTGGGTGGGTTATGGTTTTGGTCGAATTATTAGGGGTTCCAAAAGTGGTTTTGGACTTGCCATTTGGTTCATATTTGTTGATATATTTGGTGTTAAAGTGAAGGGGTATAAAATACTATTAATTTTTACAAGGAAATACTATTAAATACGATACAATTTTACACAAGTTATTTATTTATTTAAAGAGTGGATATACCTAAACCTTGCTACAACACTTATAGGCAGTGTACCTAATCGTACAGTAGTTTAGTTTTTAGTAAGTCCAGTTCGTCCACGGGGAACTCTAGCCAAGTTTAACGCTATATTTTTAACTTATAATTGTAAAAATACAAAAATATATATAAGTAGTATTATTATTATTATAAAAGGGGGTTTTTACAGTTTAATGACCGGTTTGTCGATTTTAAAACTTTAGTCGCAGTTAAAACCTAAAGTAAAATATTAAATATATAAAAGACTTAATCTAAAGTGTAAAGTAAATAACGATAATGAAATTGCGATAAATAAAAGTGCGATAAAATAAAATTGCGATAATTAAAGAGTACGATAATTAAAAGTGCAATTAAATAAAATGACAGTAAATAAAAGTGCGATAATTAAAAATGCAATTAAATATGAAATAAGAGAATTATGCTTATTTAAACTTCCGTAATCATGATGTTTAACGTGTTGTTTTTAGTTTATTCCTATGGGTTAATTGTCCTTTGTCCTGGTTTATTTGATATGTCCATACGGATTTGTCCATAATAGTCCATCAGTCACAATCATAAAGTGCGGAAGTCTTCGTCAAATTATTCTTATTCCCGAAGTCAAATATTCCAACTAATTGGGGATTCGAATTGTAACAAGGTCTTAATACTTTGTTTAATGAATACACCAGGTTATCGACTGCGTGTAGTCCAAGGTTTTACTACTTTGTTAACAATTACACCAATTACCCTTGAATGTAATCCACCCCTGTTTCAACAAGTCTATTAACTATTAATCCAATCCCGTGTCTGGTAAAATGAACAATTATTGGTATTTATAGATATCCCGCCCACCGTACCCAGTCAAGCGTATGTGGTTATATATAAATACGTCAAATTATAAGTCTATATATTAAATTAACGAGGTATCGTTTAGTTATTATAAAACCCATTAATAGCCTATAGTCTAATTTCTACAAGTGTCGTTCTTTTATCCAAACCCCAATTATGGTACAAAGCCCAATTGCCTAATTTTAATATTTAGCCCAACATCACGATTACTTCGGCATTAAATAAGCATAATAATAACTTAGCTAGGAGACATTAAATTAAAAAGGTTGAACATAACTTACAATGATTAAAAATAGCGTAGCGTTACACTGACAGAATTTCGACTTACACCCTTACAACATTAGCTAACATACCCTTATTATTAGAATTAAAATTAAAATTAAAATTAAAATTATAATATATATATATATATATATATATATATATATATATATATATATATATATATATATATATATATATATATTATACGAGTGAGAGATAGAGGAAAGATATATATGGATATATGATCACCAAACTGCGAAATTTATAGGCATGTGGCCAGCCACCTACTGCCATGCGATCGCATGGAAAATGCTCTTCCAGGCCATGCGATCGCATGGCCCCTTTTTCCAGCTCACATGAACTTGTTTCCTAGCTTGCCGACGGTTTTAAATATAATATATAATATATAAATAATTTTAAGAATTATTTAAATATTATATTATATTTATGTGCATAGTTGACTCGTAATTTTTAGTCCGTTGCGTCGAGAGTTGAGAGTTGACTCTGGTCCCGGTTTCGGATTTTCGAACGTCCTTGCGTACAATTTAATATCTTGTATTTTGCATTTTGCGACTTGTACTCTTATAATTTTGAGACGTTTCTCATCAATAATTTGAACCACTTTGATTGTACTTTGTACTTTTGAGCTTTTTGGTCGTTTGCGTCTACAATTCGTCGAATCTGTCTTTTGTCTTCACCTTTTATTATTTAAACGAATATTACTTGTAAATAGAACAATTGCAACTAAAAGATTGTCTTTCTTGAGGGATAATGCTATGAAATATATGTTCATTTTTAGCATTATCAAATATTCCCACACTTGAGCGTTGCTTGTCCTCAAGCAATATAGTCTTGAAATAAAAATACTAGAATCACTTCTTTATTCTTCACACTTTGTACATCAGTAATTTCTATACGGCAGTATGAACAATGGTAGTAACGATGTGGTTTACAGTCCCACATGACTATAAAAATTTAGATCCTTAAGGAAATTGGATCTTTATGAAAATATTTGATCTTTTTGAAAATACGATCTAGCTTTTACCCTAGATAAGTTTTCTGGAATAACCCTTCACCGGTATTTGCAAAATGTTTTTGTGGGTTTGGTGGGTTTCATATTTGAAAATTTTAGCTCAAAACTTGCGGTTTTGTGTCACCCACTTGCTAACCTTGTATTGGGAAAGCAACACGTCCAGTATACTTGCTCCGTATATTACCTTTCGGTAAACTACCGTCTGGTTGTAAAGGAAAGCGTTGAACAAGCAACTGTTAAGGCAATGTCCCCTGACATGCTATTAATTATGGTCTATAACATGTCAAATGCAATTACTATCCTTTGTAGGAGCAATAGTGAAGCTCACCCTATAGTTTTTTTTTTTTTTTTTTTTTTTGGTCTGGCACAATGTCCTGTCTTTGACCATGCTATGCAACCACCGTTCTTACGGTTGACACCCAAATTAGTTCAGGTGACCTAATGAATTCCAGCTGAATTCCTAGGATTTTGCGTTCAATGGTAATGAACGCATTAAAAATGGGTTTTTCAGAAAACAAATCGGTTTTTAATTTTGATCAAAATATTTTCTCGTTCAAGCTCGAGTTTAGATATCATCGAATTCCATGAGTTTGTAATTCTCAATCTTTAAGGTTCATCTCTAGGATTGAGTAATATCAGTCTTAAAAGCTGATTTTTAATCTTTAAGGAGATTATCCTTTTCTGGGGATCTGATTCATTAGTCTTATCAAGCTAATTTGCATGGCACCCTCCCCATTTTACGAGACAGATCCTCTCATGGTTAGGATAAGTCTGACCACTTGGCGACCCTGTTTGATGCTGAGGTCCGTGGATTTCTAGCTGATTTTCGAGAAAACTTTTCAAGGTTTTTCGTAGACTCTACAACTGGTCTGGACGACAACTTCTTGACCTAAATCAAGAAGCGCGTGTCTTTTTCGGAAGACTTTACTTCCTTTTAATGATGAAATTGATTCATCGTGCAGATCCATCATTCTTTCAAATATATTACAGTTTTTCGGGTAAAACAGTTAATTTTGTCCAAAACAAAAGTATCTTCAGTTATTAGTACAAAAATATGTGATATATGTTCAAAATAACTTGGTAAATTTTTCCCACACTTGGCTTTTATTTTCCTTTCTTTGCCTTTTTATTGTCCTCTATTCCATTTTAAATGAATTCTAACATTTTAGGTTGTTTCTCAATTTATGTCCTTTCTGAGGTAACAATAATTTCGGTGTTAACACCTAATTTTATCGTTCATAAATATGTATAAACATGATTTTGAATTCATTTAATTGAAAATTTTGAAAATTTTACTAGAATTAGGTAGTCAGTATATAAGACTAGGGTTGTTCTTTATTATCAGAGAGCACTAGATTCTAATACAACTACTGCATTACTAGTATTTTTAATGGTAACCAAGTGTATAAGTCAAAAATTTTAAAAATTCGAAAGAATTTAACCCCTTTCCCACACTTAAGATCTTGCAATACCCACATTTGCAAGAAATCAGTAACAATTTTAAATTATTGAGGGTGATTATCGTAGAAAAATGATTAAATTTTACCAAAGTTTCCAAACATATTCGCGTTTGTTTGCTGAATGATAAATGGTGCACATCATTTGTTCATTCCGTCTTGTTGTTACATCACATTTGTTTTTCGTTTTGATACCAGTCTTTGAAAATGTGCTGTTTTACCCTGTTGTGTACATGAAATAAAATACATACAATACAAATATAAACATGAATGGTAATTTGAAATGGGACTTAAAATCCCACTTTCAAATCAAATATGAAATATTAGTATCAAATAAAAAATATTAAACAACACATTAATGTATCACAATATCATATGTTTAAACATAAATAAAAATCATAAAAAGATAAAAATCATAGAAATCACCAATAGGAACTATATCAATCTAGATAGGGGTTCCAGTTCATGTTGTCATCCGGGTTCCATGGTTGGTGATAGGTGTACTGGTAGGCCTGGTTAGGGTTGTAGAGAGTATATGGTGGTCTCATCTCGGGCTGGTGTGTAGGATAGTAAGCGGGTCGGGTTGGTACGTAGTGATCCTGAGGTGACAGCCGGCTCATAATCTGACACTGATGATAGTCCCATCTATCATACTGTCGTTGCCTGGAATGTTCGTAATCATTCCGGGCTTGCCACTGCTCCATCCGACTAAATCTCTCTCCATTTGTCATATCTACCTCATCTACACGCTGGTAGACGTCAGTCATAGCCTCCCTAATGACATCCCTAATGTCATATGCTTCCTCCATTTCCTCATCTGAAACTCTCACTACCTGAGGATGACTACCTTCATAGGGTACTGGCTGGTTGCGTCTGCTCTTTAATACCTTAGCACCCTGATAGACCTTCAATCCTAAAGGCTCAACCTGTTCCCTACATTCCAAAAGTGGACCCTCTTGGTCCCTATCTATACCCAAATACTCTCCAATGAGAGTAACAAAAATACCTCCTCCTATAATCCCCCCTTCCTGTATTCCTTCCACCATTTTTAATAAATAAAAACCAACACAGTAGGGGATATTAACAAAGCTTCTTGGGTCTCGAATACACTTTAGGTAAAATAAATCATGTAAGGTAATTTTCTCCTTGTTGTGACCTCTCTGTGTAATTGAGTTATCCAAAAATCTATGAATTATACGAAGCTCGGCTTTGTTAATATGTAAGTAGGAGTGTTTTCCTCCCAGTGTAAAAATATTATAGTTTGACATACGCCTCCAGACGGCTTTCGCGTCAAAATTCCTATCTACCCTTTCACCATGATAAATCAAATTCATACAATCGGGTAGTAGTAATTCACCAGGAGTGTAAATCTGTAATGCCCTGGTCATGTCCAGCATAGATATCCTGTACATCCTACGGCCAAGTATAAACCTAAGAAAACTTCTATCATCTAACCTATCTACATCTGCATTTAATGCTATAGTACTCATAAGCTCTATACACCATTCCTTATATACAGGTCTACGAATGGTGAATAAACGTTCCCAATTGTGAAAAGAAGTGCTGCCATACCTTTGGATCAAATGCTGTCTAACTGAGTTAGCAAGTTGGACCCTTTCCAAAGGATCCCAATCGATTACCCTCGGCACTTCTACATTTTTCGATATCAGTTTGAATTTGTTACTTTGATATGATGGGTAATCTCTCCTGCTTCTATCGAATCTCAGATTAGGATGCAACGTGTGTTCAGGAATCGTTGGGTATTCTACTGGCGGATGTATCGGAAATACTATAAAGGCATCAACAAATTGTAGCGGATCATAATAAGGTACGTGTTGATCAGGCTGTTGTTGTGGTTCCTGTTGTTGTTCTTGTTCGGGCTCGTATTGTATTTCTGGTTCAGGTTCTGGAGCAGGTCGTCGAGATGATGATGATGAACCTCCAGTTTCAGTATTAGTAAATCTCTGCAAAACACATTAAACACAAAATTTGTGCATCCAAATATGCATTAGTGTTAGCAAAATAACAAATTAACACAATTACAATAACATGTTAAATCAAAATTAAACTTATACACATTTTCACAATTTTAACAATTCTACACTTTTTCAAATAAGCATATATGAAAATGTATACAAAGTTCATAAGCATTTAACTCAAATAACATGTCAAAATAGTCATTACTAGCAATTAAACAAATCTCAAATGGCAATTATATCAAATTAATCAAGTTCATGAATTTTGGACCTAAAAAGTCCACTTTAATTCTCAAAAATCATGTTTAGGATCAAAGTTTGGATTATTTAGCTACCTAAACATGTTACACTACTTAATTTAGCAATAATTCATGACAAAAATCGGCCATAACCTGTTTATATCAAAAAGCCCCAAATTGCTCAAGAACACAAACCCTAGATTTCTAAAAATTTTGAAGTTTTTGGCTTCAAATCATGTTAAATAGCATCAATCTAGGTTATACATGCATAAAATATTATCAATTTAACTCTAATTACACTAGAAATTAACAAAATCAAATTAGGTAAAATATAGCTCAAGAACACTTAAAATCAAATTTAAAGAGGTTTAGGGTTGAAATTGTTACCCTTTTTGATAAACTCCTTATCAAATTCATGTTTGGAGCGGATTATAGCAAGAAATTTGGTTGATTTTGGTGAAAAATTGATGATTTTAGGGTGATATGTGTGTATGTGTTCGTGTGTTTGTGTATGTGTGGAGTGGAGACAGAAGCAGCTCGACTGGGTTTTTATTTCTGGCCATTTTTCCAGCTCATCGCATGGATCTGGAGGCCAAATCCCATGCGATCGCATGGGGTTCAGTTATTATTATTATTTTTTATTATAAAAACCTTATACTTTTTAAACACAAATTAATAAAATTTTAAAAATTTATTTCTTTTTAGGAGTGAGAGCGTTTCGGAACGATGTCCTAGTCCGTCCCTCAACAAAATTTTTAAAATTTTGTCATTTTTAAGCATGGTTTTAAAAGCAAAGATTTTTGAGTTTTTTTTAATGTTTTTGGCATACTTTAATTCAATAAGATTAAAAATAATGATAATAAAAGTTCTCGTCCCTCCCTTGGGTAGAGCAATTTCGGTTCAACGACCTAGTTTTCAACTCACGACGAATTTTAAAAATCGTTTTTTTAATTTAACGAAATAAAGTAAATTTTTGTTTTTAAATTCACACCAAACTTAAATGCATAAAATTTAAAATTCATATTATTAAAATTTTAAAAATTCACACCAAATTTATATTATAATTTTGTTTTTATACATACAAACTTATATTAAATTTTTTTTAAAATATTTACAAACTTAAATATATTGATTTTAAAAAGTTTACAATATTATTTTAATATTAATTTTAAAAACAAAGTAAAAATAAAATTAAAAATCTTTTTGGTCTTTTATCCCACTTTAATCAATCAAATATTATCAAAAATATACGCCCCTCTTTTCGCTAAAGTAATTTCGGCTATATTACCTAGTTTTACTCCTGACGAATTTCTGAAATATTTTGGGTTGATTGATTAAAGATATTTATACCTTAAGAATAAACAGTAAATTTCGCAGTGATGTAATAAATTTTTGTATGATATCAATAATTTCGGTTGCGCATACCTAATTTTATTGAATACCAATTTAATACTTTATAGCGAACGATTCAGCGTTTATTATCAAAAGGTTAAAAGCAATAAAAATAAAAATAAAAACTGTACATACTTACTTGTGAGAAAGAATTCTCAGAGACCCGCTTTAGCCCACTCATAAGATAGTCGGACTAATTGGTTTTCCATAGCTACATACGCATAACATCGAGCATTCAACGATTTTTCTTCGAAACATATGAACGGTCCTTCTCTGCATAAAGTAACGAACTCGGTATTGGAATATGTCTGATTCGTCGAGCATTTTCCTTCGTGTGACCATTTTCCGCATTTGCGACATCTTTCAAGGCAAAATTTAACTTATTATGATCGTTTCTGAGTTCTTTTCTTACTCCGTCCAATTTGGCTCTTATTACTGATACCAGGTCACTCGGGAGTGTGTCATTATTACGTTTAGTGATCAAAGCGTGTAGCATTAGACCATGGTTTAGTTCACAGGAATTCTTCATCTTGTAAAATCTAAAAAAATAAAAATTCAGAATGGGGGGAGAAGACTAGTTCTTTAGGGTCTGCTAGGGAAAGACCATTCGGATTCCATTCTCGAGAACTACACGAAAACAGAATATCTAACTCTAACAGAAATACATATTACCCTAAAAAGATTCGAACCTCCACACACTTAGTTAGATGTGGTGTCGAAATTGTAATTAACTTCATTGTCAACTTCCATCGGACCATGTATGTAATGTTTAACTCTGTGACCATTAACTTTAAATTCAATCCCATTTGAATTTATTAACTCTATTGTTTCGTATGGGAAAACTCTTTTGACTATGAATGGTCCAGACCATCTTGATTTCAATTTTCCAGGAAATAGCTTGAATCGTGAATTGAAAAGAAGAACTCGGTCTCCTTCCTTAAATTCTTTTGAACTTCTGATTCTTTTATCATGCCATTTCTTCGTTATTTCTTTATAGATTAACGAATTTTCATATGCTTCATGTCTTAATTCTTCTAATTCGTTTAGTTGACTTAATCGTAGACGTCCGGCTTCATGTAATTCAAGATTACATGTCTTCAAAGCCCAAAATGCTTTGTGTACAATTTCTACTGGAAGATGACATGCTTTTCCGTAAACGAGTTTAAAAGGTGTGGTTCCAATTGGAGTTTTGTAGGCTGTTCTAAAAGCCCAGAGTGCATCCTCCAATTTCATGGACCATTCCTTTGGATTTGATCTTACGGTTTTCTCTAGAATACGTTTTAATGCTCGGTTGGTATTTTCAACTTGTCCACTTGTCTGTGGATGATAAGCAGTGGAGATTTTATGAGTTACTCCATATCTTTTGAGAACTTTCTCAAGTTGATTATTACAAAAATGAGTACCCCGATCACTTATTAAAGCTTTCGGTGTTCCAAACCTAGCAAAAAGACGTTTTAAAAAGTTGACTACAACTCGTGCATCGTTAGTTATGAGAGCTTGTGCTTCCGCCCATTTAGATACATAATCAATGGCAACGAGAATGTAGAGATTATTATGAGATTTTGGAAATGGACCCATAAAGTCAATACCCCAAATGTCAAATACTTCACATACTTGAATGACATTTTGTGGCATTTCATCACGTTGACTTATTTTTTCGGCCCTTTGACAAGCATCACAGGATTTGCAAAGAAGGTGTGCGTCTTTGAAAATTGTAGGCCAATAGAATCCAGCATCGTAAACTTTTCTTGCTGTGAGTTGAGGCCCATAATGCTCTCCTGTTGGTCCTGTGTGACAATGGTTTAAGATTTGACTAGCTTCATCTCCGAATACTCATCAGCGTATTATTCCATCGGGACAACTTTTGAATAAATGTGGATCTTCCCAGAAATAGTGTTTTATATCACTAAAGAATTTCTTTCGTTTTTGGTACGATAATTCTTTTTCAAGGAATCCACATACTAAGTAGTTTGCATAGTCTGCAAACAATGGAATTTCATTATAATCTATCTCCAATAGATATTCATCAGAAAAGTTGTCTTGTATGGCCGATTCATTTAGAACTTCTAATTCGGGATTTTCAAGACGAGAAAGATGATCAGCTGCGAGATTTTCTGCTCCCTTTTTGTCTCGGATTTCAATATCGAACTCTTGTAAGAGTAAGATCCAACGGATTAATCGTGGTTTAGCATCTTGTTTCGAAAATAGGTATCTAAGAGCAGAATGGTCAGTATAGACCACCGTTTTAGCTAGAACGAGATATGAACGAAATTTGTCAAAAGCAAAGATAATAGCAAGGAGTTCTTTTTCAGTAGTTGTATAATTCATTTGTGCTCCTTGTAACGTCTTATTAGCATAATATATAGGTTGAAATCGTTTTTCAATCCTTTGTCCTAAAACGGCTCCCATTGCAAAATCACTTGCATCGCACATAAGTTCAAACGGTAGATTCCAATTTGGAGTTATCATGATTGGCGCATTAGTGAGTTTTTCTTTAAGAATATTAAAAGATTTGATACATTCATCTGAAAAGATGAATGGAGCATCCTTTTCTAGGAGTTTATTCATAGGAGTGGCAATTTTAGAAAAATCTTTTATAAAACGTCGGTAAAAACCGGCATGCCCTAGAAAACTCCTAACTCCTCTAACATTGGTGGGATGTGGAAGTTTAGCAATTACATCCACTTTAGCTCTATCTACTTCAATTCCTTCCTGTGAAATTGTATGACCAAGAACGATGCCTTCATTAACCATGAAATGGCATTTCTCCCAATTAAGTACTAGATTTGATTGTTCGCATCTAATAAGCATTCGTTCAAGATTAACAAGACATGATTCAAATGTATCACCAAAGACTGAAAAGTCATCCATGAAAACTTCCATGCATTCTTCTATCATGTCGTGAAAAATCGTCATCATGCACCTTTGAAAGGTTGCAGGGGCGTTGCAAAGTCCAAATGGCATTCGTTTATAAGCAAAAGTACCATAAGGGCACGTGAATGTGGTTTTCTCTTGATCTTCGGGTGCTATTGGAATTTGAAAATATCCGGAAAAACCATCAAGAAAACTGTGATGCCCCGTACAAAACCATCGTGTACGAATCATCAACAACAGGATCATTACAAGGTTAAGTACTATATGCATTTTCAAAGCAAGTTGCATTCATGATTAAAAGGTGACGTCATAACCGACGTCGAATGTTTTACATCAAAAGCGTGCTTCAATAAATAGAAGCAAATAAATAAGTGTGCGTGACCCCAATGGTCGTTACAAGCATAGTTTCAAAAGTAGTAAAGTTATGAATGCAAAAGTAAACGTTCATGCAGGACATCTCTAGAGCAATGGGTGTCTACAGCATGACTAGTATACAACGGAGGCTAACCTTAAGCACCTGAGAAAAACATGCTTAAAAACATCAACACAAAGGTTGGTGAGCTATAGTTTAAGTATAACAGTAAGTAAGGTAGGCCACGAGATTTCAGTGCTACAAAGAGCGTTTCAAAATAGTATGATAATGTATATGTTAACCGTGGGCATTTGGTAACTAACTTAATGTTTATACCCCCTGAAAGAACACTTGGCAAGTGCGTATGTCTACGAAGTATTAAACACTCGTTAAATGCTAGCGCTACTAGCCCGAGTGGGGATGTCAAACCCTATGGATCCATATCTAAGATTCGCGTTCACCAGTTCAAAAACCGATGACTAAACGTTACCGAGCTAAAGGGAATGTTTCTGCCGTTATATAACCCACACATATATAAGTTTAAGTACTCGTGCCTAGTATGTAAAACATAAAATCCGCATGTATTCTCAGTTCCCAAAATAAGTTAAAGTAAAAAGGGAATGCTATAACTCACAATGATAATGTAGTCGTAAAGTCGGTTCGAAAAAGGTGTGCAAGTAATCGGTTCGAAGGTCCTCAACCTAAGGCAAATAGTACTAAGTCAGTAAATTATCTTAATAGGTTTAAAAGTATGTATTTAAGGTCATAAAGGTCATCATCATTCATCATCAAACAAAAGGCGTAAAGTAGGTTTCGTTTATGAAAGTAGTTTAAAACAAAGGCTGACTTCGATCAGTCACCACGGCCTCTACGCTTACTGAATTAAGGTGAGACCAGTGGCCATGGATCCGTATATGAGTCCCTTAAGTGTGGTAAAATTTCCAGAAGCAAACTCGTCTTTTTTTGACCGTGGCGACGATCTAAGTGCGAGTAGGTCAGAAATTTATGCACAACGTTAAAAGGACATAGTGACGATCGGAGGGCCATAAATCCTAAACCGTGACTCGGATTAAGACGAGTCCTATATGAAAAGTTATCTACTCGAAAAGTTCTATCTAAAAATCATGGTCTGAGTAGCCCAGGTCTACTGGTATGTTACAGAAATAGCATGTCAGTGGGGTTTGGACAGAAACAGTAAGTTTAAGTGAGTTCCGGTGGTCTTGGTGCTTGATGTTCATCACGGTTCTCATCCTTGATGCATATAGCTTCAAGTGTACAACTCATTGATGTGTCTACATCATCTTTACCAAGTTTTGACCATCATAACCCAAGTGCAAGTCTAAGACATGAAGCACAACTCACTTAGGAGTTATATGAAGTTGATGAACCAAAGTTACATCAAGGTCTTAGATCTAACACTTACATGAACTTTAAAAGTTAATATTGAACTATAAACTTGAAAGTAAGCTAACTATTCAAGATCTTAAGGTGTAGAACATAGTTCTTAGTTAGATCTTGAAGATCCAAGACTCAAAAGTCTAGTTCAAGCATAAGTATACAAAGTTATATTTAAAGAAAACTTATTTATATGTTCTTGAACTTTCAAGTTAACTTTTAGTTCAAGATTAATGAGATCAAGGTTAACTAGTAACACTTGACCAATAATACCCAACAAACATAAAATTAGAGTGCAAGTAACTAAATAAACTAAGTAAACAAGAAAAAGGTTCATGGTTTGTTCATACTTTTAAAGATTCAACCAAGGTTTGATCTTTAAGTAAAGTAAACTTTAAGTTTACTTCAAGTACTACAAGTATGAGTTACAACACAAGAACTTACAAACTTTTGAAACAATAAAAGTAGAATCATAAACTAGTAAGTTTATGTTCTTTTGTTCTTGATAAATACAAGATATTATGAAGAATCAAACTAGTAAGTTTTATCTTGTAACTAGTAAAGAATAACTAACAATTACATGTAACAAACTAACAACAAGTAATCAAACTACAAATAACAAAAGATGATGATGATTGTGGGGTGTTTGAATTCGGTTTTCATCAAGAAAGAAAAGAAGGACAAGTTGTTCAAAACACTTGCAAGATAGAGAGAAAAATGAGAGAGAAAAGAGAGAAAAAATGTATGCAAGTAAGTGTGTGTAGTGAATGAGAGAATGTGAGTGAAGTAGTAAGTAAAAAAAAATATTTGAATCCCTTGTAACCCTCCCTAGGTCACTGTTACAGCAGCTCACAAGGGGGGAGGGAGTAGTTCTTTGGTTACAAGCATGAAAAGTCTTACAAATGTTGGGTAAAAGAGGTGATTACATGGGGATTACATGCAACTAGATTCCTAAACAAGTTAACCAACTAGTTCATGTTCAAATGATACTTACAAGTAGTAGTAATGGACTAGTTAGTCCAATAAGGTGTAGGGTGGGCTTATAAGCCCAAAACCATGAGTTCATTAACATTAAACAAAGCCCAAGTTCAATAAATCACAAGTTAAACCAATTAAAGTCCAAGTAACTAACTAATAGTCTTAGTTAATTAAAATGATTAATAAATTTAATCATGAATGTAAATAATATCTAAAAATATTATTCGTGAAGTTTCGTGTGTCACAAAGACGTTTCGGGCACTTAAAAGTCAAGTACGGGCAATCATGGCAACATGTAAATGTAATTACATACATTCGTTTAATCACACGTATTAATAATAATAATTATTAATAAATAAACGTTGGAAAATCCAGGGTCGTTACATTACCCACCTGTTAAAGAAAATTTCGTCCCGAAATTTAAGCTGAGGTAGATGGAGGATTCGGGAAAAGGTGAGGATACTTTTGCATCATTTGATCCTCTCGCTCCCAAGTAAACTCATGTCCTCGTTTGGCATTCCATCGCACTCGGATGATCGGAATCTTGTTGCGTTTCAAAGTTTTGATCTCACGATCCATAATTTCAACAGGCTCTTCCACAAAGTGGAGTTTGTCGTCAATTGTAAGTTCCTCAAGTGGTATGATAAGTTCGGGTGCAGCAAGACACTTCTTCAGGTTTGACACATGGAAGGTAGGATGAACTGAGCTCAACTGTGCTGGTAAATCCAAACGGTAAGTAACGGGTCCAACACGTTCCAAGATTTCAAAAGGACCAATGTATCGTGGGTTTAACTTTCCACGTTTTCCAAAACGGATCACACCTTTCCAAGGTGCAACCTTCAACATTACACGATCACCAACGTTGAATTCAAAGTCTTTACATTTAAGATCAGCATAACTCTTCTGACGATCGCGGGCAGTCTTAAGTCTAGCTTGAATCTGAGCAATCTTTTTCGTTGTTTCGTGGACGACCTTGGGTCCGGTGATTTGCTTTTCGCCTACTTCGGCCCAACAAATAGGAGATCGGCACTTACGACAATACAATGCTTCAAAAGGTGCAACATTAATGCTCGAGTGGTAACTGTTGTTGTACGAGAATTCGGCGAGTGGCAAATGTCTTTCCCAGGCCTTTCCGAAATCAATGACACATGCACGCAACATGTCCTCCAAGGTCTGAATCGTTCGTTCACTCTGCCCGTCAGTATGAGGATGATAAGCAGTACTCATATCAAGACGAGTTCCCATGGCTTCTTACAAAGAACGCCAAAATCTAGAGGAAAAACAGGGATCGCGATCGGAGATGATCGATAAAGGTACACCGTGACGAGATACAACCTCCTTAATGTATAGTTGAGCAAGTCTCTCCATTGTATCCGTTTCCTTCATTGCTAGAAAGTGTGCAGATTTGGTAAGGCGGTCAACAATAACCCAAATAGTATCGTATCCGCCCACCGTCTTTGGCAGCTTGGTGATGAAATCCATTGTGATCCTTTCCCACTTCTATTGTGGGATTTCCGGTTGTTGAAGCAACCCAGAAGGTCTCTGATGCTCGAATTTAACCTTCAAGCAAGTCAAATACTTACCAACATAAGTCGCAACTTCCTTCTTAAGATTCGGCCACCAATATTGTTCTTTAAGGTCGTGGTACATCTTGCCCGCTCCAGGATGAATCGAATATCTTGATTTGTATGCTTCATCAAGTATCAGGTTTCGTAGATCTCCATAAAGAGGTACCTAAATTCTTCCAGCATAACATCGGAGTCCAGACTCCCTAACCTCGAATCGAGAAACAAGTATGTTCAAATGTTCATGAGATATATTCTCCTCCTTGAGAGCCTCTTCTTGGGCTACTCTGATCTGGCTGTTGAGGTTTGAATGGATAGTGATGTTCAGAGCCCTAACAAGAAGAGGTGCCGTCCTCTCCTTTCGGCTTAAAGCGTCAGCTACAACATTGGCCTTGCCAGGGTGATAGCGAAGTTCACAGTCGTACTCGTTGAGCATCTAGATCCATCGACGCTGTCTCATATTCAGTTGCTTCTGATCAAAGATGTGCTGGAGGCTCTTGTGGTCGGTGAAGATAGTGCTCTTAGTTCCATACAAATAGTGTCTCCACAATTTGAGCGCAAAGACAACGGCTCCAATTTCAAGATCGTGAGTAGTGTAGTTCCGCTCGTGAATCTTCAATTGGCGGGAGGCATAGGCAATAACCTTTGATCGTTGCATCAGTACACAACCAAAACCACTCTTCGATGCATCACAATAAACAACGAAATCGTCACTGCCCTCAGGAAGTGATAGGATAGGTGTGGAGGTTAACTTCTTCTTCAAAGTTCGGAATGCTGATTCGTGTGCGGGTTCCCAAATGAAGTTCTTGCTCTTGTGAGTCACCGCAGTCAAAGGGCGCGCAATCAGATAAAATCCTTCAACGAACCTTCGGTAATATCCGGCGAGACCTAGGAATTGGCGAATATGCGTCGGAGTAGTGGGGGTCTCCCACTTGCTGATGGCTTCAATCTTGGCGGGATCAACTTTGATACCCTGGTCGCACACAACATGACCCAGGAATTGAACTTCCTTCAACCAAAATTCGCACTTGGAGAATTTGGCGTAAAGTTGCTCTTGCCTCAAGAGTTCAAGCACTAATCGGAGGTGTTGTTCATGTTCTTCTTCGCTCCTAGAGTAGATGAGAATATCATCTATGAAGATGATAACGAACTTATCCAAGTACTGCTTGCAGACACGATTCATAAGGTCCATGAACATGGCAGGTGCATTTGTCAAACCGAATGGCATCACGAGAAACTCATAATGACCATAACGGGTCCTGAATGCAGTTTTCATCACGTCACTTTCCTTCCCCCTCAACTGGTGATAACTAGATCACAAATCGATCTTTGAGTAGACACTCGATCCTTGTAGGTGATCAAAAAGATCGTCAATTCGTGGAAGAGGATACCGATTCTTGATTGTCAATTTGTTGAGTTCGCGGTAGTCGATACACATACGGAAGGATCCATCCTTCTTCTTCACAAACAACACAGGTGCACCCCATGGTGAGAAACTTGGTTGGATAAATCCATGGCCAAGTAGTTCTTGGCACTAAATCAATCTGATACTTGGTTGGATAAATCCATGGTCAAACTTGGTTGGATAAATCCATGGTCAAGGTGCGAGTCTATAAGGTGCGCGAGCTACAGGTGCAGCTCCTGGCACTAAATCAATCTGATACTTTACTGCTCTCTGCGGCGGCAATCCAGGCAATTCCTCTAGGAAGACATCGGAAAATTCGTTCACAATTCGAACATCGTTCACGCTTTTTACCTCAGTTTCTACTGCTTTCACATGTGCTAGGACAGCAAAACGTCCCTTCCTCATAATCTTTTGCGCTTTCACGCAACTAATGAGGTTCAACTTTGAGGTACATCTCTTTCCATAGATAACTAGTGGTTCGCCATATCCTTGTGGTATGCGAAGTGCTTTATCTCCACAAATAATATCGGCTCTTATCTTGCTCAACCAATCCATACCAACGATCACATCAAAACTTCCCAGTTTGATAGGTATCAAATCAATTTCGAAATCTGCACCAGCTATGTTGATAATAGCTCCACGACTAATATGGTCAACTTTTTCAAGTTTTCCATTGGCGACCTCGACAAGCATACTCTCTTTTAACGGGACTAATGACCAATTAATCTTATCGCAAAAATGTCTACATACATAACTTCTATCTGCACCAGTATCAAACAAGACAGTAGCTAAAAGATTGTTGATTGTGAATATACCTGTTACCAAGTCGGGGTTATCGCGTGCATCCCTTGCATTAACATTAAAAGCTTGTCCACGGGGTGGTCCTTTGTCTTTTCCCTTGTTTGGGCACGCATTTCTGAAATGGCCCGTCTGTCCACATTCGTAGCACTTCTTAGGTCCATTGGTGTTTGGCTTCTCATTCAAAGTGGTGACCTTGCAGTCTTTTCTGATATGCCCAGCCCGTTGACACTTCTCGCAGACAACATTGCAATACCCAGTGTGGTGTTTGTAACACCTCTTACATTGTGGTAAGGTTCCCTTGTAGTTCGGGTTAGAGTTGGTGTTGTTGTTGGGGTTGGTGTTTCCACCATTGTTGTGCCTCTTGGCGAGGGTCTGGTCATAGGTTCTCCCCCTGTTGTTGTGGTGGTTGTTGTTGTTGTTGTTGTTGTTGTTGTTGTTATCCCACTTTCGCTTTTCGCTACTACCAGCTTCAAACTTAGCCTTCTCCGGCTCATCAATAAGAATCTGATTCATGAGGGTATGTGCCATGCGCATTGCTTCGAGAACATTTGGTGGTTTGGACGATGTGACGTTTCCCTTGATGGACTTAGGGAGTCCCCAGAAGTATCTCTCCATACGCTTGAATTCCGGGGTGACCATTGTCGGGCACATAAGAGCTAACTTAAGAAACCTCCTGTTGTAACCATCAAGGTCGTTCCCAACGGCCTTTAACTGCATAAATTCGATTTCCATCTTCTGGATTTCGGTTCTCGGACAATACTCATCAATCATTGCAGCCTTGAATTCCTCCCATGGCGTAGCATACGCCTCGTCAATGCCTATCGCTTGAGCTAACGTGTTCCACTACATTAGCGCGCCGTCAGATAGCGTGCATGAAGCAAACTTAGTCTTATTATCCTCCGAACAGTTGCTAAATCGGAATACTGATTCAAGTTTCTCGAACCATCTGGTGAGACCAACCGGTCCCTCGGTTCCACTGAAGTTATGTGGTTTGCAGCTCTGGAATTCCTTGTAAGTACACCCATTTCGAACGGGTGGGATAACTGGTGGTGGTGGCGGTGGAGCTTGAAGATTTCTTTCTGCTAGGGCTGCAGTGTGACGACCCGGAAATTTCTGACTAAATTTAAACTTTATCTTTATATTATTGTGACACGATAAGCAATGTTTGTTAAGTTAAATCTCAAGGATTTTAAACTATGTTTATACATTCATTTAAACCTCGACCAAGTTCCAATGATTCACGAACCATTAAATGAACATATATGAATATGTATGTATATGTGTATATGTTATAAATTGAAAATGTCAACAAAGTATTTAAACGTATAATGCCTTATATGAACGTATTTGTTTCAATATGATTATCGACGAAAAAAATATATATTAAATGATTGAATTATCAGAAACATTGAATTATGATTACAAGTCTCTGTTGAGAGGTCCACTATGATTTGAGAAAATCTATTCCTCTTAACGATATTCGGAATAATTTGTAAAGCTATTTATAAATAAAAATAAAAAGTGTCATTTACGAAAGTTAGACAAAAGCTAGTGGAGAATTGGTTTCCATAATATTCTATTAATCTATTTTCAAACGTACAAAAACGTTTTCAGTTTAAAAAGAACTTTATTATTAAAACGTACATAACTTTTATAAATATCTAGAATCACTTTTGACAACTCATTACTTAACCAGTATAATAAATATAACGATATTTATATTTTATTTTATTAAATATATATAACGATTTAAATTAATATTATATATATTTATACGCGTATTATACATACATAGTTTTTATACTTTTACTATACTTTAACTTTACCTTTACTTTACTTTTACTTTACTTTAACTTTAATAATTCACTTTAATAATTCATACTTTAATAATTCACTTTAATAATTCATACTTTAATAATTCACTTTAATAATTCATACTTTAATAATTCACTTTAATAATTCATACTTTAATAATTCACTTTAATAATTCATACTTTAATAATTCATATTTTAATAATTCAAAAATCTATTATAAATAGAATTCAATAGGTTTCATTATTTCATAGAAACTTAAAAATATATTTCTCTAAACTCTCTCAATCGATATATATATATATATATATATATATATATATATATATATATATATATATATATATATATTTGCTCTGTATTATTTCAAGATATTATTAGTATACATAAAATATTACGACGGAGTGATGTCCGAGTGATTTCAAAATAGTTTTTTTGAATGAGTCGAAGCTAAGGAAATTATGGGTTATAGCTATGGAGGTGATGGGTATGGTTCATGGGTATGCTCGTGAGGTCAATCTACTGTTTATAATCTCCGTTGCGTCTACGTACTTTCCTGCAATATTGAATCTCAATATTGATACGTGAGCACTCATAACTTAACTTTTATATATCAATAGTGTATCCCAGACTAGTGCTCGAGTATATAGGATTATGCATGCTTGTACATTCGATATTGTCCTTAGATAGGTTTGTTGAATCCTGAATTAGATACATATGCTACTGAGATAGGGTATATGATATGCATGTCATTGGAAAGCTAGCGAAAAATTAAGAACTTTTCATTTAGATATCGAATGGTTTCGATGAACGGATTAGAAGTTATAGTCAACTGAATTTTAGTATTATTGTTAAAATGATTATTATTACTATCGTCGTTATTATTTTAATAGAAATATCATTGTTATTATAAAATATCATTATTACTATTATGTTAGTATTATCATTTTATCATAATACCATTTTTAGTAAATATAAATATTGTTATTTTTTATAGAATAATAATAATTATTATTGCAAAATAATACAACTTTTACTTATTATTATTATGATCAATATTATTTTATCAAATAAATAGGGGATACAAAGATATTTTTCACCACGCGTAATATAATTACATTAATAATACTTACCACTATAGTTTTATGATATTAAGTGAACTTTATAAATTTTACTACTTAAGATATATAAAAGTATATTTTATCATATATAAACGTTAATATAAATTTTTATTAATAAATGACTTTTATTATTATAAAATCTAATAAATATATTTAAATATATAAAACGACTATAGTTAAGTTATATAATAAACACGTATAAATTTTAGAAGTCATTTTGGGTCAAGTTGACTTTTGTTGACTTTTGCATATTAGTCTCGAGCATTAGGAATGTGGTACACTATGACTTGACCAAAAATTGTTAGACAAATATTGACCAACATATAAATATATATAATTAATATAGGTTCATGAATCCGAGGCCAACCTTGCGCTTGTTAAATGACGTTATATGTATTTTTACTACGAAATACAGTATGGTGAGTTTCATTACTCCCTTTTTATATATATTTTTGGGCTGAGAATACATGCGCTGTTTTATAAATGTTTTACGAAATAGGCACAAGTACTAAAACTAATTCTATGTGGGTTTAAACCAGAAATATACCCTTAGCTTGGTAACATTAAACTACTTGTCTATGTACGGTAGGCGCGAATCCTAAAGATAGATCTATTGGGCCTGACAAACCCCATCCTGACTATGGGATGCTTTAGTACTTCGAGGTTATTTTAAACACACCTGATCTGGTGTACTTCAAAGGGTAAAACATGAACGTTAAGGCTTGTTACCGGGTGCCTACAACTTATAGAATACTTTTATACACTTTCGAGTGTACATATATTTATAAACGGAAATCTTGTGGTCTATTAATATATTGAAATGATTGTTATGATAAACCTATGAACTCACCAACCTTTTGGTTGACACTTTAAAGCATGTTTATTCTCAGGTATTAAAGAAATCTTCCGCTGTGCATTAGCTCATTTTAAGGATATTACTTGGAGTCATTCATGGCATATTTTGAAAGACGTTGCATTCGAGTCATTGAGTTCATCAAGATTATTATTATGTCAATTATAGTTGGATGTATTATGAAATGGTGTGCATGCCGTCAACTTTTGTTGTAAAGAAAGTTTGTCTTTTAAAAACGAATGCAATGTTTGTAAAATGTATCATATAGAGGTCAAATACCTCGCGATGTAATCAACTATTGTGAATCGTTTATAATGTATATGAACGGGTCCTTTCAGTTGGTATCAGAGCGGTGGTCTTAGCGAACCAGGTCTGCATTAGTGTGTCTAACTGATAGTCGTTAGGATGCATTAGTGAGCCTGGACTTCGACCGTGTCTGCATGTCAAAAGTTTTGCTTATCATTTTTGTCGAAAATTGCCTGCTTATCATTCATAGTCTAGACACGTCTTACCGCATTAATTGCATGAATAGTGTATAGACAAAATTCATATCTTAGCGTATCTGCTAATCCATATCTTAGCGTATCTGTTACTGTAAATTTTGCCTGACATATCCAGTAAATTCTTTCGTAATCTACGAAATCTTTTGCGCTATATATATAGATATTCTATGTAATTAGAATACCACCCGATAGTCGAAAAATCATTTCATATAAAAAAAATCCTTTATTCAATCGAACGAAATGGAATTCGTCATTAGTTCAAGTCCCTCGAATTCCGATATGGAATCTCACTCAAGCTCCGAAAGCAGTGTGACCGGAATGGATCAGCCAATTAGCCATCATCTATTCTGGATGAATTGGGGATAGGTTCATAGCCTCCTATATAATTGGAGACAAGAAGAAGGTGATCCCTTTCATCCACCACATTGCCCTCTTGGTGATGAACCTAAAGCACTTACCGGCGAACCGGTCTGAAACACCATTTTCTCTCTCATTTCCAAAGTATCTCGTCACGATTATATACTACATCAAATTCTATATTTTATTTATCCGCTCGTCCGAACTGACAATCACCCCGGTGTAATAGAAGAAGTCAACGCGCTTCACGCTCGAGTAGTGGCTTTAGAGAATATGGTGCAAGTGTTACAAACACCAACAAATAACGAAGTATTAATTCATAATTTCAATTTTATTGAATAAATACTCCGTAAAAGTTATGTAATTTTTAAAGTCTTTAGGGATTATTTAGTTCTAGTTTCAACCGTAAATCAAATGAGTTTAATTTAATATTAACTCATTAAATCTATGTTACATCTGTAGAAAATATGCACATATATATTTTCATAAAGACTGTAATAAAATTCTGTTGTACAAAATATTAATTGTGAAAAAAAAAATTTAACGGGTAGGTAATACTCGAGAGATATATAAATTCACAATTAATATGTTACATTTTTCGAATCTGATTAAGCAAATCATCAACTATACTCCCAAAATTTCACAACAATATACATTCTTGTATAGTAATCAAAACAACCATTCTCACCCAAATTTGATTACGCATTCTGATTTTGACAAATCAAAATCCAAGTCATGATTTAACAGAAGACATCACTTTTAGATTCCTACATCTTTCAAAGCTATACTTTGACTTCAAAACTGTGTTAGAACTTCATATGTATATTAACGATTACAAACTGTGTTCAAACTCTCCGAAGTTTTCGAAGACACTTCAAACAATGAACAATCGAGATGATGATCCAACCACATATTACCCACATTTATGCACCTAAAAAGCTCTCGAAGCCAAAGTCATAGTTCGACGCGTATCCGTGTCATACCCTTTGGCATTTATTAGCCAAAATGACTTTTCAATTCCTTTTCAAAGTAGACAGTTTTGTCACAGCTCCAGCAAGTCAACTTCAACTTTTTAGTTGGACTAGTCTTATTATAACCTCGATAGATACGTTGCCCTTTCGTCATCGTTACTGGGGACCTTTCATATCTCGCCACCTTAGCAATAAACTTACCAACAACTTCAATTATCTTTGACTTTTAGAAAAATCATTATATTTATTGAAATCACATCATTTACTCATTCGCATCTTGTAACGAGAATTGTCATACGAATCATCGGAAAACAGTAACCAGTATTTTGAAATCTCGCAGCATGTCTACGCCAACAGTTTTATGTGTACGTAAAACGTCTATCTCCTGGACTTACATACTTTGAATGTGAAGTTCTGAAAAATATTTTGAACTGCAAACTAGTTCTTGAAATGCTGACGAAGCATCAAAAACTGTAAACGATCTTAACAGTAAAAAGTTTGATGACAAAGAATAGTAAGGTGGTAAATCTGAGAAAAAGAGAAGGTTTGGAACTGGAAAACGGATTGAACAGACTATGAAGGAGGTTGTGGACAAATCACAAAGACTAAATCTGCCTTCGAAGAATTCAAATGATTCAGTGCCTGCTAAAGTTATTAACGAATACCTTACTCTTTATTCTAAACCTTTACAGACAAATCTTCATCATCATCCATCAATATTAGAAATTCTAAGATATTATCATATCTTTCATTATAAATATCCGCGATATTTTTGAAGATATTTTCACAACTAATCTTATCTGAAGTCATTTATCTCTTTGCGCTATCAGTGTACATCATATAAGAAACTATTAGTTTCTATATTCTATAAACTTTCGAGTTTAAATTATAGATGTTTTGAAGTAGTGTTGGGAACTGAAGCATGAGTTAGTATAATATAATGACACTTTATCAACGTGATTATATTACAGTAAGTCATGCTGAGTTTCTAATGGGACATGACGATTCACAGACCATGCCGTCATCATGTTCCATGTTACACGACTCTTGTATTCTATTTAATCTCTAAAAATATCAAGAATATATTTTCTTGATGATTCGGTCTTTTCAGGGTATTCTGGTAAATTAACAAATCAAGATTGTGCCATTACCATTTCCTTCTTAGAACATTAACTATGTTCATTCTGAAATTCATATCTGCGAATACTGGACCATTACAAACGTTGCTTAATCGCAAGAAGAAGAAACGAAAGGACTAAACTCCAAAATAGAAATTGGAGTATAAATCGCAGCAAATAGAAGGGAGCATTAACTATGGATGTCAATGATTATAGAAGACAAAAGCAGGGGCTTTGAAATATAAGGGAAGATATAAACCCAACAATCACCCAAAAATTATAAACCGTATATATCGATGCATATAGCAATATAAAGACACGGAAGAACTAAAAACACTATAAAACCGAGAGTATAGTAGAAGTAAATAGATTCTTCCTGAGGCAGATGAAAAAGAAGAATGACATATATGAAAGAGAGGAGTATATCGAGAATCAGTACTGGATGAAGCATATTGACAAATACTTTAAAATATGAGTTGAGGGAGAAAGAATAGAAGGTGTGAGTTGTAAGGAAACGAAGGAGGTGGATTTATAGTGAAATACCTGACAGAGAAATCAAGATGGATTATCGTATTAATTCGAAGAGAATCATAATCTCCTTAATCCCCGAAGCATCAAATCCAACATAGATTACAAAGATTTGGAGATCAATTGTGATGACGTCAAAAGATATGACGAATCACTATAATCTTATTTCCTTCATTTACAATAACTTCCCTCATACGCTTCGAGTAATCGAATTATTTTATCCATACTTCTTAGACATGATAAAACTTCATAATCGTTACGTCATAATAACATTCTCATTGTTAGCCATAACGACCTCTATCAAATTTCGGGGACGAAATTTCTTTAACGGGTAGGTACTGTGACGACCCGGAAATTTCCGACTAAATTTAAACATTATCTTTATATTATTCTGACACGATAAGCAATGTTTGTTAAGTTAAATCTCAAGGATTTTAAACTATGTTTATACATTCATTTAAACCTCGACCAAATTCCAATGATTCACGAACCATTAAATGAACATATATGAATATGTATGTATATGTGTATATGTTATAAATTGAAAATGTCAACAAAGTATTTAAACGTATAATGCCTTATATGAACGTATTTGTTTCAATATGATTATCGACGAAAAAAATATATATTAAATGATTGAATTATCAGAAACATTGAATTATGATTAGAAGTCTCTGTTGAGAGGTCCACTATAATTTGAGAAAATCTATTCCTCTTAACGATATTCGGAATAATTTGTAAAGCTATTTATAAATAAAAATAAAAAGTGTCATTTACGAAAGTTAGACAATAGCTAGTGGAGAATTGGTTTCCATAATATTCTATTAATCTATTTTCAAACGTACAAAAACGTTTTCAGTTTAAAAAGAACTTTATTATTAAAACGTACATAACTTTTATAAATATCTAGAATCACTTTTGACAACTCATTACTTAACCAGTATAATAAATATAACGATATTTATATTTTATTTCATTAAATATATATAACGATTTAAATTAATATTATATATATTTATACGCGTATTATACATACATAGTTTTTATACTTTTACTATACTTTAACTTTACCTTATTTTACTTTTACTTTACTTTAACTTTAATAATTCACTTTAATAATTCATACTTTAATAATTCACTTTAATAATTCATACTTTATTAATTCACTTTAATAATTCATACTTTAATAATTCATATTTTAATAATTCAAAAATCTATTATAAATAGAATTCAATAGGTTTCATTATTTCATAGAAACCTGAAAATATATTTCTCTAAACTCTCTCAATCGATTTATATATATATATATATATATATATATATATATATATATATATATATATATATATATATATATATATATATATATATATATATATATATATATATGTATGTATATATATATTTGCTCTGTATTATTTCAAGATATTATTAGTATACATAAAATATTACGACGGAGTGATGTCCGAGTGATTTCAAAATAGTTTTTTTGAATGAGTCGAAGCTAAGGAAATTATGGGTTATAGCTATGGAGGTGATGGGTATGGTTCATGGGTATGCTCGTGAGGTCAATCTAGTGTTTATCATCTCCGTTGCGTCTACGTACTTTCCTGCAATATTGAATCTCAATATTGATACGTGAGCACTCATAACTTAACTTTTATATATCAATAGTGTATCCCTGACTAGCGCTCGAGTATATAGGATTATGCATGCTTGTACATTCGATATTGTCCTTAGATAGGTTTGTTGAATCCTGAATTAGATACATATGCTACTGAGATAGGGTATATGATATGCATGTCATTGGAAAGCTAGCGAAAAATTAAGAACTTTTCATTTAGATATCGAATGGTTTCGATGAACGGATTAGAAGTTATAGTCAACTGAATTTTAGTATTATTGTTAAAATGATTATTATTACTATCGTCGTTATTATTTTAATAGAAATATCATTGTTATTATAAAATATCATTATTACTATTATGTTAGTATTATCATTTTATCATAATACCATTTTTAGTAAATATAAATATTGTTATTTTTTATAGAATAATAATAATTATTATTACAAAATAATACAACTTTTACTTATTATTATTATGATCAATATTATTTTATCAAATAAATAGGGGATACAAAGATATTTTTCACCACGCGTAATATAATTACATTAATAATACTTACCACTATAGTTTTACGATATTAAGTGAACTTTATAAATTTTACTACTTAAGATATATAAAAGAATATTTTATCATATATAAACGTTAATATAAATTTTTATTAATAAATTACTTTTATTATTATAAAATCTAATAAATATATTTAAATATATAAAACGACTATAGTTAAGTTATATAATAAACACGTATAAATTTTAGAAGTCATTTTGGGTCAAGTTGACTTTTGTTGACTTTTGCATATTAGTCTCGAGCATTAGGAATGTGGTACACTATGACTTGACCAAAAATTGTTAGACAAATATTGACCAACATATAAATATATATAATTAATATAGGTTCATGAATCCGAGGCCAACCTTGCACTTGTTAAATGACGTTATATGTATTTTTACTACGAAATACAGTATGGTGAGTTTCATTACTCCCTTTTTATATATATTTTTGGGCTGAGAATACATGCGCTGTTTTATAAATGTTTTACGAAATAGGCACAAGTACTAAAACTAATTCTATGTGGGTTTAAACCAGAAATATACCCTTAGCTTGGTAACATTAAACTACTTGTCTATGTACGGTAGGCGCGAATCCTAAAGATAGATCTATTGGGCCTGACAAACCCCATCCTGACTATGGGATGCTTTAGTACTTCGAGGTTATTTTAAACACACCTGATCTGGTGTACTTCAGAGGGTAAAACATGAACGTTAAGGCTTGTTACCGGGTGCCTACAACTTATAGAATACTTTTATACACTTGCGAGTGTACATATATTTATAAACGGAAATCTTGTGGTCTATTAATATATTGAAATGATTGTTATGATAAACCTATGAACTCACCAACCTTTTGGTTGACACTTTAAAGCATGTTTATTCTCAGGTATTAAAGAAATCTTCCGCTGTGCATTAGCTCATTTTAAGGATATTACTTGGAGTCATTCATGGCATATTTTGAAAGACGTTGCATTCGAGTCATTGAGTTCATCAAGATTATTATTATGTCAATTATAGTTGGATGTATTATGAAATGGTGTGCATGCCGTCAACTTTTGTTGTAAAGAAAGTTTGTCTTTTAAAAACGAATGCAATGTTTGTAAAATGTATCATATAGAAGTCAAATACCTCGCGATGTAATCAACTATTGTGAATCGTTTATAATGTATATGAACGGGTCCTTTCATGCAGCGACCCGTTCGTTGATCATGTCCTCAATCTGGGCTGCGGTAGGTGTGGTTCTTCCGTTGGCCATGGTATTCTAAACAAACATTTTGACTGAAGTCAAAATCCAGTATGCAAATAGTAATAATACAGTATATAGTAACCAACATGGAATTAAAACATCACATGTTATTAAATAACGCATCTAGGTACAAATACCACAGAATCATCGTACAGTAATGTAAATAGAACATCGTGCAAGAATTAAATAACGCAAAGTTCCATTCATTAATAATAAAAAGTTTCATACATCTGAATAAGTCCGTACAATATATGAGTAATACAATAAACTACAACTAGATTACATCATGAAATCTAATACAAAAGTCCTACGGTGAAGGTGGGTGTAGGATGTCTAAAACCTGAGCCAACTGCTCCTCGAGCTCAGTAACCCGAGCTCGGAGGATTCCCACCTCCCTTGTCAATTCCTCGACAGTGGGAGTTGGTGGGGCAGGCGGTGCTGGTGGTGCAGGTGGTGCAGGTGGTGCAGATGGTGCCGGTGGTGCAGGTGGTGCAGCCCTCACGAAACGAGGTTCAGATGTCCCGGCTCCAGAAATAATCAGCACGTAACGAGGTGCCTTACGTATGAGTGGGTCGGCAGGGTACGGCACAAGCCGCTTACGGGAAGTAACCCTCCGACGCCGACCAAAAGCGTCAGTGAAAGCACGACCTCCATTCACCCCTAGGATAACGGTGCCATCAGGACGGTACCGCTTCTTCGGCGGGGTGGAGGGTACCTGTATAGGTATATCAGCAGGGTCCTCATCGTCACTGGAGTCATCCGAAGAGGTGTCGTCTGATGGAGCATCAGTGGAAGACCCGTCGTCTGAATCATGTGGTGGTGACACGGGTGGCTCAACTGGCAGTCCGAAGGCGGCCAACATCTGTCTGTGTCTGCCTGGCGGAATCGGCACTAAACGTTCATCGGGAGTGCGTCGGCAAGGCGTGCGCATATGGTTACAAAATGGCCCTTCCCCGAACTCCGCGGGAATCTCAATCCCACCAATGCGGGGCTGTGACCCCGAGGGTCCGGGAGCAGATGGAGCTGGAATCTCCATAGGGCCTACGTGTCCATCGAAAGCAGCCACTGGGGCAGGTGTACTACTACTGGCTCCGGAAGTAGAAGTGCCGGGATCACTAATGGGTAGCGGGACCGGTGTATCGGCAGCAGCAGTAGGTGGGGCGACGGGGTCTGAGTCTGAACTGCCCAAAACGCTAGCAGGTGGTACATCCGACATCTGAACAAGGAAAAATAAATTTTCCATGTCAGTAAGTCATAAAGCAAGCACGTATTAGGCCAACAGTTTAAATCATGTATAACAATAAGTAGCATGGCAATAACAGCAAATCGTACGAAGGTAGCATGCAATCGAAAGCAAGTAATAGCATGCAGTAGTGAAATCATGTAGTAGCATACGGCATATAGCAGTAACAGTAAGCAGCAGCATGCAGTATATTCACCGAAAACACGTAAACTAGCAAGTTGTAAATTAGTCCTATTAGTGAATCCTACTCGGGTCGGTCTTAGACTCACTAATGTAACCTAATTCCCTACAACCAATGCTCTGATACCAAATGTGATGCCCCGTACAAAACCATCGTGTACGAATCATCAACAACAGGATCATTACAAGGTTAAGTACTATATGCGTTTTCAAAGCAAGTTGCATTCATGATTAAAAGGTGACGTCATAACCGACGTCGAATGTTTTACATCAAAAGCGTGCTTCAATAAACAGAAGCAAATAAATAAGTGTGCGTGACCCCAATGGTCGTTACAAGCATTGTTTCAAAAGTAGTAAAGTTATGAATACAAAAGTAAACGTTCATGTAGGACATCTCTAGAGCAGCGGGTGTCTACAGCATGACTAGTACACAACGGAAGATAACCTTAAGCACCTGAGAAAAACATGCTTAAAAACGTCAACACAAAGGTTGGTGAGCTATAGTTTAAGTATAACAGTAAGTAAGGTCGGCCAAGAGATTTCAGTGCTACAAAGAGCGTTTCAAAATAGTATGATAATGTATATGTTAACTGTGGGCACTTGGTAACTAACTTAACGTTTATACCCCCTGAAAGTACACTTGGCAAGTGTGTATGTCTACGAAGTATTAAACACTTGTTAAATGCTAGCGCTACTAGCCCGAGTGGGGATGTCAAACCCTATGGATCCATATCTATGATTCGCGTTCACCGGTTCAAAAACCAATGACTAAACGTTACCGAGCTAAAGGGAATGTTTCTGCCGTTATATAACCCACACATATATAAGTTTAAGTACTCGTGCCTAGTATGTAAAACATAAAATCCGCATGTATTCTCAGTTCCCAAAATAAGTTAAAGTAAAAAGGGAATGCTATAACTCACAATGATAATGTAGTCGTAAAGTCGGTTTAGAAAAGGTGTGCAAGTAATCGGTCCGAAGGTCCTCAACCTAAGGCAAATAGTACTAAGTTAGTAAATCGTCTTAATAGGTTTAAAAGTATGTATTTAAGGTCATAAAGTTCATCATCATTCATCATCAAACAAAAGGCGTAAAGTAGGTTTCGTTTATGAAAGTAGTTTAAAACAAAGGCTGACTTCGATCAGTCACCACGGACTCTACCCTTACTGAATTAAGGTGAGACCAGTGGCCATGGCTCCATATATGATTCCCTTAAGTGTGGTAAAATTTCCAGACGCAAACTCGTCTTTTTTTGACCGTGGCGACGGTCTAAGTGCGAGTAGGTCAGAAATTTCTGCACAACGTTAAAAGGACATAGTGACGATCGGAGGGCCATAAATCCTAAACCGTTACTCGGATTAAGACGAGTCCTATATGAAAAGTTATCTAATAGAAAATTTCTATCTAAAAATCATGATCTCAGTAGCGCAGGTCTACTGGTATGTTACCTAAACAGCAGGTCAGTAGGGTTTGGACAGAAACAGTAAGTTTAAGTGAGTTCCGGTGGTCTTGGTGCTTGATGTTCATCACGGTTCTCATCCTTGATGCATATAGCTTCAAGTGTACAACTCATTGATGTGTCTACATCATCTTTACGAAGTTTTGACCATCATAACTCAAGTGCAAGTCTAAGACATGAAGCACAACTCACTTAAGAGTTATATGAAGTTGATGAACCAAAGTTACATCAAGGTCTTAGATCTAACACTTACATGAACTTTAAAAGTTAATATTGAACTATAAACTTGAAAGTAAGCTAACTAATCAAGATCTTAAGGTGTAGAACATAGTTCTTAGTTAGATCTTGAAGATCCAAGACTCAAAAGTCTAGATCAAGCATAAGTATACAAAGTTATTTTTAAAGAAAACTTATTTATATGTTCTTGAACTTTCAAGTTAACTTTTAGTTCAAGATTAATGAGATCAAGGTTAACTAGTAACACTTGACCAATAATAACCAACAAACATAAAATTAGAGTGCAAGTAACTAAATAAACTAAGTAAACAAGAAAAAGGTTCATGGTTTGTTCATACTTTTAAAGATTCAACCAAGGTTTGATCTTTAAGTAAAGTAAACTTTAAGTTTACTTCAAGAACTACAAGTATGAGTTACAACACAAGAACTTACAAACTTTTGAAACAATAAAAGTAGAATCATAAACTAGTAAGTTTATGTTCTTGTGTTCTTGATAAATACAAGATATTATGAAGAATCAAACTAGTAAGTTTGATCTTGTAACTAGTAAAGAATAACTAACAATTACATGTAACAAACTAACAACAAGTAATCAAACTACAAATAACAAAAGATGATGATGATTGTGGGGTGTTTGAATTCGGTTTTCATCAAGAAAGAAAAGAAGGACAAGTTGTTCAAAACACTTACAAGATAGAGAGAAAAATGAGAGAGAAAAGAGAGAAAAAAATGTATGCAAGTAAGTGTGTGTTGTGAATGAGAGAATGTGAGTGAAGTAGTAAGTAAAAAAAAGATTTGAATCCCTTGTAACCCTCCCTAGGTCACGGTTACAGCAGCTCACAAGGGGGGAGGGAGTAGTTCTTTGGTTACAAGCATGAAAAGTCTTACAAAAGTTGGGTAAAAGAGGTGATTACATGGGGATTACATGCAACTAGATTCCTAAACAAGTTAACCAACTAGTTCATGTTCAAATGATACTTACAAGTAGTAGTAATGGACTAGTTAGTCCAATAAGGTGTAGGGTGGGCTTATAAGCCCAAAACCATGAGTCCTTTAACATTAAACAAAGCCCAAGTTCAATAAATCACAAGTTAAACCAATTAAAGCCCAAGTAACTAACTAATAGTCTTAGTTAATTAAAATGATTAATAAATTTAATCATGAATGTAAATAATATCTAAAAATATTATTCGTGAAGTTTCGTGTGTCACAAAGACGTTTCGGGCACTTAAAAGTCAAGTACGGGCAATCATGGCAACATGTAAATGTAATTACATACATTCGTTTAATCACACGTATTAATAATAATAATTATTAATAAATAAATATTAGAAAATCCAAGGTCGTTACAAAAACAGTAGTAACTATTTCCGGCTAATCTTTCCAACATTTGATCAATGAAAGGTAAGGGAAAGTGATCTTTTCTGGTGGCGTCATTTAATTTTCAATAATCAATACAAACACACCATCCTGTTACAGTCCTAGTAGGAATAAGCTCATTTTTCTCATTTGTGATGACAGTCATGCCACCCTTCTTAGGTACGCATTGAACTGGGCTTACCCATGGACTATCAGAAATTGGATAAATTAAACCTGCATCTAGCAGTTTAATAATTTCTTTCTTAACAACATCTTACATATTAGGATTTAGTCTTCATTGGCGTTGCACATACGTTTTATGACCTTCTTCCATAAGGATTTTATGTGTGCAATACGAAGGACTTATTCCTTTAATATCATGAATCTTCCATGCAATAGCTGGTTTATGAGCTTTTAGCACAGAAATGAGTTGAGATTTTTCATTTTTTGTAAGAGAAGACGATATTATTACAGGTAATTCAGATTCACCATGTAAATAAGCATATTCCAAATGGTTTGGAAGTGGCTTTAACTCTAATGTCGGTGGTTCTTCTATCGATGATTTATATCGATATCTGTCTTCCTCTTTTAGCATTTGAATTTCTTCTGTTGTTGGTTCATATCCATTAGCCATAAGTGTAGCTAACATTTCAGTTTCATTAATTGGTTCAGTTCCTTCTCCTAAAGAACATTATCCTGTTCCTTGTAATTCTGGAAATTCTTCTAACAATTCTGCATGTGATTCTATAGTTTGAATATAATAACATGTATCATCTGCAGATTGTGGTTGTTGAATGGCTCTATCAACAGAAAAGGTAACACTCTCGTCCTCTATACTTAGGGTCAGTTTCTTACCAAACACGTCTATTATTGCTTTAGCCGTGTTTAAGAATGGTCTTCCTAATATGAGAGGAACTCGAGAATCTTCTTCCATGTCCAGAATAACAAAATCTACTGGAAATACTAAAGTACCAACTTTAACTAGCATGTTTTCCATTATCCCTCTAGGATATTTTACTGATCGATCGGCTAGTTGTATGCTTATTCGTGTTGTTTTCAATTCTCCAAGGTCTAGTTTAGCGTATAGCGAATATGGTATTAGATTTATACTAGAACCTAAGTCTGCCAATGCTTCTATTGAACTAAGACTTCCCAGAAAACATGGAATTGTGAAACTTCCTGGATCAGATAATTTTTCTGGTATCTTATTCAACAGCACTGCAGAACAATTAGCATTCATAGTAACAGCCGAGAGTTCTTCCATTTTCTTTCTATTTGTGATTAGATCTTTCAGAAATTTAGCATATCTAGGCATTCCTAAAATCACATCAATGAAAGGAAGATTGACATTTATTTGTATAAACATATTCAAGAATTTGGATTGCTCGGCTTCAAGTCTCTCTTTTCTCATTTTACTAGGGTAAGGAAGTGGTGGTTGGTATGGTTTAACATAAGGTTAACTTTAACTGTGTTATCTTCATTAACCTTTTCAACTACCGGTTCTGTTTCCTTATCTTGCTTAGATTATGGTTCTTGTGGAGTAGGAATAACTTCATCAGAAATTACAGGTATTTCAGGTGGTTTAAGTGTAATACCACTTCTTGTGGTAATAGCTTTAGCTGTTTCATTCCGGGGGTTAGCATTTGTATCGCTAGGTAGACTTCCCAGTTTTCTTTCACCTATTAACCTTGCTAGGTTGCTCACTTGTTGTTCCAAATTTTGAATCGAAGCTTGTTAATTTCTAAATGCTTGAGCATTTTGTTCATTGGTTTGTTTCTGAGATGTGAAAAATTGTTTTTGAGATTCAACTAGCTTTGACATCATGTCTTCTAAATTTGGCTTTTTATCATCTGTTTGTGGTGGTTTGTTTTGAAAAATAGGTCTTTGCTGATTATAAGTATTATTGGATACTTGTTGATTTCTTGGACCTTGTTGGTTGTTGTATGGAACATTTCAGTTATAATTCTTATTTTGATTGTAGATTGGCCTTGGCGGTTGATAATTATTCTGATAATTATTTCCAGGCCTTTGGTTTATGTATGAAACATTCTCTCTTTGTTCCATTGTTAGTTCAATATTGAGACAATCTTTTGTCAAATGTGGTCCTCCACACTGCTCACAACTAATTCGTATTGAGTTGATATCTTTAGTCATCTTTTTCATTCGTCTCTCGACAGCATCTATCTTTGCAGAAATGGAATCGAAGTCATGGCTAGAATCGGCTCTAGCTGCTTTAGATGATCTAACGATATCTTTTTCTTGGTGCCACTCATGTGAGTAGGAAGCAGTGTTATCAATAATTTTGTAAGCATCAGTTGCGGTTTTCTTCATAATGGAACCACCAGCTGCTATATCGATGTTTTTTCTTGTAGTGATGTCGCATCCTTGGTAAAATATTTGTACTATTTGACAAGTGTCTAAACCATGTTGCGGACATCCTCTCAATAACTTTCCAAATCTTGTCCATGCCTCATATAGAGTTTCATTTGGCTTTTGCGTGAAAGTAACAATTTCTCCTTGAAGTCTTACGGCTTTAGATGCCAAAAAGAATTGTTTAAGAAATTTTTCAACTAAAACGTCCCATGTATCAATCGCCCCTTCAGGTAACGATTCTAACCAATCTTTGGCTTCTCCCTTTAAAGTCCAGGGAAATAACATGAGATATATCTGTTCATCCTCCACTTCTCGGATTTTAAATAGTGTACAGATCCTATTAAAGGTACGAAGATGTTCATTTGGATCTTCCTTCGGTGCACCACTAAATTGGCATTGATTAGTTACCATGTGTAGAATTTGTCCTTTGATTTCATAATCTGGTGCATTAATTTCAGGTTGAGTAATTGCGTGACCTTGGCCAGTGCGTTTATCTCTCATTCGATCTTCCATACTTAGAGGTTCCAGATTTTCCATAATTGAATTTGTTGAATCTGAATCACTAAAGGATTCTGATTTAATGGTTGGTTCCTCTACAATCTCTGTTTGAATGATTGGTGGTTCCGGAGGAAAGATTAATGGTTCAGGATCTCTGAATTGTCCCTGAAGATCCTCCGGATTCTCAATTTTGAGGTCGGGTTCAAAAAATGGATTATCGGAAATTTGAATTGGAGTACTTGGTTGACTGGATGAAGATTCTAAAGAAAAATCAACGGCGACAATATTGGCTAGATGTCTTGATCGAGTTACAGGTGGTGAACGTACAAAAGGTGGTGAACATTTTGCTCGGTGCATTCACTGAATATCCTATTAGTTATAAAAGATAAAAATTATTAAAGTTATCAAATTAACAGACTTTTCTGCTTTTACCCACATTTCGAATAGCCAATAGATGTAGCAGGGAGCCAGAACCCTTTAAATCGAAAGCTCACAACTCAGCCACTAACAAATCCAAGTATTACTACGAAGCAGAAAATTTAGATGTCTATCATTTTAACCACTTAAAATAATTTTTCGTTGAAATTTAAAGAAATTTTAGAGAAGAAATAGAAAAAAATCTAAGTCCTAAAAACTAGAGCGGCGAAAAATAAGAAAGAAAAATAGCGCGTCGAAAAATGACGAAAAATAAAAGGTCGAAAAATAATAGGCGTCGAAAAATAAAAATAAGAAAGTAGCGCGTCGAAACTTAAAAAGGAACTAAAAACTAAGAATTAAAAGTTACGTCTAAAAATATTAAAGCTTAGAAAAATACTATATTCCAAAACGGCAATAACTTAAAAAAGGTACCAAAATATAAAAACGGCGTCGCAAAATTCTAAAGCACCTAAATCTTAGTCTAAAGAAAAAGCACTTAAGGGATTTTACGGCAAAGCCTAGAAATCTAAAAATAAAAATAACTACAGCAAAAACTATGACTTAAAACTAAATACGAGCGAAAAATACAAATATTATGCTAAAACGAATAAAAATAAACTTAAAGTTGTAAAAAGTACAATTTTATAAAAATATTATTTTTATATTATTTATTTTATAAAAGTATTAATTTTATATATTAATAAAAACTAATTAAACTTAAAATACAAATTATAAATAAACTAAAATAAATAAATATTAAATATAACCCTAATTAGGGTTTTAGTTAAATAATAATAATAATAATAATAATAATAATAATAATAATAATAATTACTCCGTAATCTGGTCGCCTGAGGTATCAGACAGGTCAAATCAAGCCATTCGATCGCATGGTTTGATAGTTAAATTTCTATGCGGTCGCATGGGGTAGATTTTCGGGCCAGGATATTGGGCTTCAACAGTGATCGGGCCGAGTTCTTATATATATATTTTTTTCTATTTTATATATTTATATAAAAATATTTATATAAAACTTATATTTTTACAAACTAAAATAAATAAAAATAAATAAACTTTATTAAACTTATATATTTAACAATCTCTTAAAAATATATAAATTTTGTTTTTCTTTTTATATTTTTGAATTTTTAATATTTAAAACGTATATTTTTTTTATACAAAGAACTTTATAAAAAAAATATTTATAGCGTTGCGCTTTCGGCGTTTTAGTGTCCCCGGCAGCGGCACCAAAAATACTTGGTGTTAAAGCGAAGGGGTATAAAATATTTTTACAAGGAAATACTATTAAATACGATACAATTTTACACAAGTTATTTATTTATTTAAAGAGTGGATATACCTAAACCTTGCTACAACACTTATAGGCAGTGTACCTAATCGTACAGTAGTGTAGTTTTTAGTAAGTCCGGTTCGTCCACAGGGAACTCTAGCCAAGTTTAATGCTATATTTTTAACTTCTAATTGTAAAAATACAAAATATATATAAGTAGTATTATTATAATAAAAGGGGGTTTTTACCGTTTAATGACCGGTTTGTCGATTTTAAAACTTTAGTCGCAGTTAAAACCTAAAGTAAAATATTAAATATATAAAAGACTTAATTTAAAGTGTAAAGTAAATAACGATAATGAAATTGCGATAAATAAAAGTGCGATAAAATAAAATTACGATAATTAAAGAGTATGATAATTAAAAGTGCAATTAAATAAAATGACAGTAAATAAAAGTGCGATAATTAAAAGTGCAATTAAATATGAAATAAAAGAATTATGTTTATTTAAACTTCCGTAATCATGATGTTTGACGTGTTGTTTTTAGTTTATTCCCATGGGTTAATTGTCCTTTGTCCTGGATTATTTGATATGTCCATACGGATTTGTCCATAATAGTCCATCAATCACAATCATAAAGTGCGAAAGTCTTCATCAAATTATTCTTATTCCCGAAGTCAAATATTCCAACTAATTGGGGATTCGAATTGTAACAAGGTCTTAATACTTTGTTTAATGAATACACCAGGTTATCGACTACGTGTAGTCTAAGGTTTTACTACTTTGTTAACAATTACACCAATTACCCTTGAATGTAATCCACCCCTGTTTCAACAAGTCTATTAACTATTAATCCAATCCCGTGTCCGGTAAAATGAATAATTATTGGTATTTATAGATATCCCGCCCACCGTAACTAGTCAAGCATATGTGGTTATATATAAATACGTCAAATTATAAGTCTATATATTAAATTAATGAGGTATCGTTTAGTTAATATAAAACCCATTAATTGCCCATAGTCTAATTTCTACAAGTGTCGTTCTTTTATCCAAACCCCAATTATGGTACAAAGCCCAATTACCCAATTTTAATATTTAGCCCAACATCACGATTACTTCGGAATTAAATAAGCATAATAATAACTTAGCTACGAGACATTAAATTAAAAAGGTTGAACATAACTTACAATGATTAAAAATAGCGTAGCGTTACACGGACAGAATTTCGACTTACACCCTTACAACATTCGCTAACATACCCTTATTATTAGAATTAGAATTAGAATTAAAATTAAAATTAAAATTAAAATTATAATATATATATATATATATATATATATATATATATATATATATATATATATATATATATATATATATATATATATATATATATATATATATATATATTATACGAGTGAGAGATAGAGGAAAGATATATATGGATATATGATAACCAAACTGCGAAATTTATAGGCATGTGGCAAGCCACCTACTGCCATGCGATCGCATGGAAAATGCTCTTCCAGGCCATGCGATCGCATGGCCCCTTTTTCCAGCTCACATGAACTTGTTTCCTAGCTTGCCTATGGTTTTAAATATAATATATAATATATAAATAATTTTAAGAATTATTTAAATATTATATTATATTTATGTGCATAGTTGACTCGTAATTTTTAGTCCGTTGCGTCGAGGGTTGAGAGTTGACTCTGGTCCCGGTTTCGGATTTTCAAACATCCTTGCGTACAATTTAATATCTTGTATTTTGCGTTTTGCAACTTGTACTCTTGTAATTTTGAGACTTTTCTCATCAATAATTTGAACCACTTTGATTGTACTTTGTACTTTTGAGCTTTTTGGTCGTTTGCATCTTCAATTCGTCGAATATGTCTTTTGTCTTCACCTTTTATTATTTAAACGAATATTACTTGTAAATAGAACAATTGCAACTAAAAGCTTGTCTTTCTTGAGGGATAATGCTATGAAATATATGTTCGTTTTTAGCATTATCAATATTAAAGTTCACAATCAATGCCTTGACCTTATGTTTGAATGCATGCTTGTTTGGTTGATTTAATTCATTCATTTGGTATGTAATATTAATTCATTCATTTGGTTTGTAATATTTATTCATTTGGTTATGTAATTTATTTTATATTTGGTATGTAAAATAGATTAGGTTGTATTTCATTTTCTAGACAAAATGTATTAGGATATATTTTGTAATAAGATGAAGATACAAGATGAAGACTTGGAAGAACACAAGAAGAAGCATTTGGATGCAAGATTAAGTGGGAGATTTAAAATCTCCTACTTTGTGTTATAACCCCTTAACCGATGGCATTTGTTTTCGGCTAAACAAATGTCTACCAAATTGGCTTGATTGTGAACATATTTGTTTTGAATGCATGGTTATTTATTGTGTTTGTATGTTTGGTTGCTACAAGTAAATCACTAGTTAACAACAAGCAAAATGACAATTTAATTGGTTAAATTAAAAGTGGCTAAATGGATTATAATAATTGGTTATTAAAACACATATAAAATGGTTTATATCAATGTAATGAAATTGGCTTTATTACATAACAAGAAAAATGGATTTTCAAATAAACCATACACTAAATGCATGTTGGTGTATAGTATAATTGTTTTCTTAAACTAGAAATAACGAAAACTTAAAATCCCTTATTAACAAGGCAAACAAGTAAAACGCCATCCTTTTGTGTGACACTTAAACATATTAGGGAACTCATAATGGGATAAAGGTCACCTAACCGTTATGAGCAAACTAATATGATTAAGGTGAATTTCGCACACTTGTGGGATAATGGTCACCTAACCACTTATATGTTAAATTAACACATTTACACAAGTAGGACGACTTGATTTGGAAATCATGAACTTAGGGTCACCGAAGTATGAGGAACAAATAGGTGTTGATGGGATAAATATGTCATACAAAAGGATTGTATGATCCCATAACTTAGAAGTTGCAAAAGGATTGCAATTGTCATATAATGACTACCTAGCTAAATCAAATGACGGGATAAAGGTCACCTAACTGAAATTTGGTTTACCGTTGGATTCTAAAATTTAATAAATATCAATTGGATTTAAAGGGTATTGATTGTTAAATTAAAATTGATACTTAAACAACTTTGTTAAATTTTGTAGATGGCCGCCAATAACAACAACATTCCAAACGCACCAATCAACTTTAACAACCTATCGTTGAGGTCAATCCTCGAAAAGGAAAAACTCAACCATACGAATTTCATGGATTGGTTTTGCAATCTAAGAATTGTCCTCAAACTCGAGGATAGGGCGTATGTGTTGGAAGACCCCATTCCCGATCAACCCAACGAGGATGATACGGAAGGCATGGCTTATTGGGATAAGTATTGCACCGATTTGGTGCAAGTCGCTTGCCTTATGCTTGGGACTATGATACCCGAACTCCAAAAGGACTTCGAGCATTATAGTGCATATGACATGATCACACAATTGAAGGAGATGTTCCTTCAACAAGCTCGTGTCGAGCGCTTTGAAACGGTTCGAACGCTTCATGCATGTCGGATGGACGACTCCCAATCCATTTCATCTTATGTTCCGTTTCATCTTATGTCCTTAAGATGAAAAGCCTAATTGATCGAGCGAACCGTCTGAATTGCAACGTGTCTAGTGAATTAGCCACGGACCTTATCCTTAATTCTTTGTCAAAAAGGTTTGACACATTTGTAATGAATTACAACATGAATGGTTGGGATAAGAGCATTGACGTATTACATACCATGCTTAAGACGGCCGAAGCAAGCATGGGTAAAAGGGCTTCACCCGTGCTTATGATCAATGAAGGCAGGCCCAAAAAAAATAACACTTCTAAGCCAAAGGTGGCTAAGAGGAAAGGACCCGCCTACCAAGGCAAGGGCAAGGGAAAGGGGAAGATGGTTACCCCAACCAATAATAACAAGAAGCAAAAGGTTGCTGGTAGAGCAAACCCCAAGGAAGATCCGTGCTTTAGTTGCGGTGAGATGGGTCACTGGAAACGCAACTGCCCGATCTACCTTAAGGAGTTGAAAGAAAAGAGGGATGCAGGGCAAACCTCAGGTAATGTATATATGGTATACATTGAGCTTAGTATTACTTCTTCTAATACATGTGCATTAGACACAGGATGTGGAACTCACATTTGCAATTCTATGCAGGGGTTCAAAAGAAGTAAACAAGAAGCGGGAACATCAAGTCTCTTCATGGGAAATGGAGCTAAGGTGCACATAGTAGCTCAAGGAGACTTTATTTTGAAGCTTCCAAGTGGTTTAGAGCTTATTTTGAAAAATGTTTTGTATGCACCCTATTTATCTCGAAACATTATTTCTGTATCCCATTTGAAACAATGTGGTTTTAATCATAATTTCATTAATTATGATATCCATGTTTCTTTAGATAATGTGTTCTATTTCAAGGCTTCACCTTTGAATGGTATTTATGAATTGGTTCATGACGACACATCATACAATAGCTCAATGTTCCATGCAAACACCAAGAAACTCAAAAGGGATTTGAGTGATTCCTACTTATGGTATTGTCGCCTTGGTCACATAAATAAGGATTGAATGCATACACTTCAAAAGAATGGACTTTTGAAATCAAATGAACTAGACTCGTTTGATGTATGTGAATCTTGTTTACAAGGCAAAATGACTAAAGCACCTTTCAAAGGGACCTATGAAAGGGCTAAAGACTTATTAGGATTAATACATTCAGATGTATGTGGACCTTTTAAGCCCATGACTAGAAAAGGTGAAAGATACTTCGTCACTTTCATTGATGATTCAGTCGTTTCGGATATGTCTATTTATTAAGGCACAAGGACGAAACTTTTGAAGCATTCAAAGAATATCAAAACGAAGTACAAAATCAACTCAACAAGACAATCAAGGTACTTCGTACCGATAGAGGAGGTGAATACCTAAGCGATGCTTTCCAAGATCACCTTAAAGGTTGTGGGATTATCTCGCAACTCACTCCTCCTGGAACACCCCAACTTAATGGAGTTTCCGAAAGGAGGAACCGAACCCTAATGGATATGGTTCGATCTATGATGGCTAGAAGCTCGTTACCTCTATCATTTTGGGGTTATTGTCTATGCTCCATGGCTCGTATTCTAAATATGGCCCCAACCAATAAAGTGGAATGAACTCCTCATGAGATGAGGTTTGGAAAACCTCCATCTCTATCATACTTAAAGGTATGGGATGTGAAGCTTATCCTAAGCATTACGTCCCTAATAAGTTGAATGCTCGATCCACGAAGTGTATCTTCATAGGATATCCCAAGGATGATATGGGATACTATTTCTATGATCCTTCCGAGCAGAATGTATTTGTTGCTCGGAAGGCTGAATTCCTTGAAACTAAGTTCCTAATGGAAGGTAATAGTGAAAGGAAGATAGATCTTGAAGAGGTTCAAGATCAAGTAGATGATACATAATTGGTTGACACTAGCACTCAACATGAAAATGTTGAGAATGATCAAATGGATGATCAAAGTATACAAGACATTCGCAGATCTGGTAGGATTAGTAATCCTCCTGAGAGATATGGGTTTCTCATGGATGGTTGCTATGTGGTTGATTTGGATGAACCAACAAACTACCAAGATGCTTTATTAAGGATTGATAAAGATAAATGGTAGGAAGCCATGAACGCTGAGATGCAATCCATGTATGACAACCAAGTTTGGGAACTTGTTGCACAACCTACTGGCTCAAGGCTAGTTGGTTGTAAATAGCTTTTCAAAATGAAAACCGACATACATGGAAACTTGGATACATATAAAGCTTGACTTGTAGCAAAAGGTTTCACTCAAACTCAAGGGGTTGACTATGATGAAAATTTTTCTCCTGTGGCAATGCTAAAGTCTATTATGATATTACTTGCCATTGCTGCTCATTATGATTATGAAATATGGCAAATGGATGTCAAGACCGCTTTACTAAATGGACATCTTGAGGAAGATGTCTATATGGTTCAGCCTGAAGGTTTTGTTGATTCGAAATATCCTAAAAAGGTATGCAAGTTAAAAAAGTCAATCTACAGATTGAAACAAGCATCTAGAATGTGGAATCATCGTTTTAATGAGGAGGCCAAGAAATTTGGCTTCATTAAAAATGGTGATGAAGCTTGTGTATACAAGAAAGCTAGTGGGAGCACTATCATGTTCCTTGTAATATATGTGGATGACATATTGTTATTTGGAAATGATATTCCGGCAATGCAAGGTATTAAAACTTGGCTAAGTAAATGCTTCTCCATTAAGGATCTTGGAGAAGCACAATACGTTTTGGGGATTAGGATCTACAGAGATAGGTCCAAGAAATTGATAGGTTTGAATCAAAGTGCATACATTGAAAAGGTCTTGAAAAGGTTCAAGATGGAGAACTCTAAGAAAGGTTTGGTACCTATTCAAAGAGGAAAGCTCCTTAGTTCATCTCAGTGCCCCACCACGAAAGATGAACAGGAGAGAATGAAGAAAGTCCCATATGCGTCTACCATTGGGTTAATCATGTATGCAATGATAGGCACTAGACCAGATGTGTCATGCGCTCTTAGCCTGACAAGTAGATACCAGAATAACCCAGGAAACAGTCATTGGATTGCTGTCAAAAGTATATTGAAATACCTTAGGAAGACTAAGGATATGTTTCTAATATATTGGTCTGGTGAGGAGGAACTCGCTGTAAAAGGTTACGTGAACGCGAGTTTCCAAACTGATCGGGATGATTCTCGATCACAATCCGGTTATGTCTTCACATTAAATGGAGGTGCGGTCTCTTGGAAGAGTTCAAAACAGGATGTTGTTGCCTTATCCACTACAGAGTCAGAGTACATTGCCACCTCATTGGTAGCCTAGGAAGCTGCATGGATGAAGAAATTCATCGACGACTTAGGAGTTGTCCCTTCCATTTAGGACCCTCCTGAGATCTTTTGTGACAACGAGGGTGTGATTGCTCAAATCAAAGAACCTCGTGCTCACCAAAAGACCCGTCACATTGAGCGGAGATTCAACTACATAAGGGATGAAGTTGAAAAGGGAAAGATATGTATCCGCAAAGTTCATACAGATCATAATATAGCGGATCCACTCACGAAGCTCTTACATGGTGCAAAACATCAAGGGCATGTTAGTGCATTAGGGCTTCGATATTCTAGTGATTGGTTGTGATCTGTTTTATGTATTGTAACGGAACGAAGTGGTTCAAACTCATTAATATAATTATGGTGTTAATTTATTTTGAGTTAAGTTCCTATTTTACATATTTTATCCTTGAATAAGTAATTATTCTAAATTCCGTAGTTGATCACATTTGTGGGAACAAGTGTGAGGTTTAGACTATTATGAACTTGGATTGGTATACATTCATAGGTTGAATGTGGGGAAAGGTTGCTACCAAGGTTCATAGATATTTGTGGGATACAAATATTGGAAGACTCGCTCTCAAGATTTACTAAATGGAGCCTTTGTGGTTGATCACGTGTAATCTTGAGTAAAGGCGAATATCATTGTATCCTCTGACCTGAGATACATATTGGGTTCGGATATTCACTAAGTATTATGTCTTGATTCTTTCCTTCGCTATTCTGAAATATGGTAGTTCATAAGGAAGAGCTCAGGTGTGATACAAAGTATATATCTAGGACGTATGTAGTCAAGATAGAATTTGTCCCTCTTATTCATTAAGAGTCAGATGTCTAAGGCCTGATAAAGTTAAATCTAGAAGAGAGTAATCACTTTGTGTCTCTTGGATTTAACATGACATCTAGGATGAAAGGACATAATGAAAGATTCACCTATTCATATTCGAGATGGGAACTCGAAAAGGATGATGTTATTGAATGGCACAAAGTTATAACATATTGGGGGTGATGGACGGTCGTTAGGTGGTATCCATCACTTGCATTAATTTCTTATGTTTCTCGTGCAAGTGGGAGATTGAAGGTGTTTCGTATGTACGAGAGTCATATTAAATTTATGTGGCTAACATGTTATGATCCAAGTCAGGTCATACCCAATAACAAGCTTACCGACACTTTATATGTATTTAATCTTAACGATTGGATCATTAAGTAAATACGCGACACTTGAACTTTAGAAAATCGATTTTCTAAAATATTATCACTTGAGATAAATTATTTGGATAATTTATATTTACAAAGGATTTAATTATTTATAGGTTTAAATAATTATGATGTGTTATGTTTTATAAATTGGTTTATAAAAAATGCAAGTAACAAAACAAATATATGGTATTTTATTACAAGTTTTTTTTTAAAACAATTCTTGTTATAAAAGATGAAGGGTGGCATTTTTGAGGGAAACAAGACAACACCCAATGCTTAATTTTGTTACTTTTAAGATTACACAACTCCTCAGGTACATGCTTAACTAGTAAACCAAGGTTTTGACTCAAGTAATCCAAGGAATACACATCAAAAGAGCAAAAAAAAAAATTCTACTTTTTCTCTACCTGCTGGCCGTGACCTTCCAAGGAGAAACAATAGGTTTTTTGCTTGTTAATCTAGGTGATTAAGTGTCTAAAATCCTAACTCAATCAAAGGTGGTGTTGGTACAAAAAGGGCTTGTGGGTATAACACTCTTGAGGCTTCAAGTTAGAGGCTATTGTTCTTCATCTTCATCATCATCATCATTATCTTGCTCATTCCAAAATAGCCCTGAACTTGCTTGAGGAGGTATGAACACCTTTCCTTTCTTGATATATGTAAGCATATGTTTCAAGACTTGATAACAATATGGAATTCGTTCAAAATGGTTTAACATATAAACTTGTTTTTATAAACCATCATGCTTCCGCTTTCTTTAACTATCCTAAAATGGTTTTGTGATTATGTTGACATTAAGAACTTGTTGTTATGTTGAATTCCATCAAATAAGTAGCATTAGGTTAGGGTTCTAGGTATACCTTAGGAGATTAAGATCAAAAAAAGGTGGTGTTTTTAACCCGGATGAAAACTGAAACCCGGCAGACGTCCAGCAGGGAATCATGACCAAAAGAGGACTCTCTTAGCCTATTTTGGGTTCGACAACACAACAGGGACAACATCACAGTCACAATAACAAAATCGACCCAAAACAAGTGCTTCTTGGGTCTGACTTGCTCAATAAAACACAGCAATACAGCAGCAAAATTTATCGACTTTGGAGGCTATTTTTTATGGCGAAATAGGAGCTGAAACAGCAGCAGGTTAATGGTGAATTGCAGGAGGGTTGAAGGTGATAATTGTCGACTAAAAGATGTTGTGATGGTAATGGTGATTTATGATTACAGCAGACTAAATGAGTGATGACCAAGTCGACTATAGGAGGGCTGAATGTTACGATGTAGGCTGGCTTTTTGGTGGTTTATTTAGTCGACCAAAATTAGAGGGAAACTTGCAGAATAATTAGTCGACTAATGCAGGATTTTGGGGTTTATTTTGTGATGCAAAACTTGGAAATACAAGATGCCTTTTATAGGGAAACAAATCTAAGTGTTAGGATTGATTTAGAATTCATGAAAACTTAGAATTAGGATTAAACTAGGAGTTGTTAACTTAGTGATCAAGCTTGCTATTTTTTTTATAGGATAATACTTATTTTTTTTAAACCGGCATTTTACTTATTTATGTGCTTTATATATTTTTTTATTATCATTATTATTATTAGTAATATTATTAATATTATGGTTACATTTTATTTATTTATTAGACTCTAACTTTTATTAAATTTTATTTGGTTCCAATTAGTTTATTAGTTTTTAATAGTTATAAAATGTCACATTTAATATTAATACACATAGTTTAAATTAGTTATTAAGTATTAGGGTTAGGGTTTATTATTTAATATTAAATGGTATTAGGGTTTTGTAGTTAATAGGTAAGGTTAAGTTTAGGGTTTTATATCATATTAGTGTTTTAATAATAATTACGATCATTTAATGAAAGTATAAATTTTTAGTTCATTGGTCGTAACGGATAACAACCCTAAATTGATTACACGGAGGAACAAATGAAAAACCCCAAGGGCATTTTAGTCATTTCATGATGGAAAAATGAGGGTTGTTATAGCTCAATTCTCAGCTAACCAGTCCATTCCAACCACGAGGTCGAAACTTCCTAGCTGAATTGGTATCACATCTATTCTAAACGACGTTCCAGCCAAAATCAAAGTACAATCACGATAGACCTTATCGACTCTCATTAGATTACCATTCCCAAGTTCAATAGAGTACAAGTTTTCTAACGACGCTACATGATTCTTAAGCTTATGGCAAAAATCTCTAGACACAAAGCTTCTATCTGCTCCAGAATCAAAAAGTACATAAGCATGATGATTGTCGATTAAAAAACGTACCCGTAACTAGCTTGGGATCATCATGTGCCTCACTGGAGTTGATGTTGAAAGCTCTACTCTAGCAGGTTCATCACTCTTACTTGCAGTCGGACAATCCTTCTTAAAGTGTCCAGCTTTTCCGCATACTTAGCACATATTTGAACCAGCTTTACATTCTACGGCCAAGTGTCCATTCTTCTTGCACTTATCACACTTCATAATGCAATCTCCCGGATGGTGCCTATTCCATTTAGCACACAACAGAAATCTTCCCTTATAACCAGGGTTGGTATTTGGAGTAGCAGTGTTGCCCTTGGCAGTATCTTGTTTCTTATAAGACTGCTGGTTTTAGCTCTTCCCAGAGTTATTGTTATTGTTGTTCCATTCCTCTTGTTATCATAAGTCTTAGTCTCAGTCGATGCAGGAGTCTTTACTCGCTGTTCAACTTGATCCATCAACTCGTTAGCCATTTCAATGGCCTCTTGAACAGTCCTTGGCTTCAAAGTAGTCACACCGCTCTGAATGTTCTCAGTTAATCCTTTCACATACAAAGTAATCTTGCGGTGTTCAGGAGTAACCATGTTTGGACACATGAGAGCAAGCTCAAAGAATCTCCTATTATAGCTGGCTAAGTCAGTACCAACTAGTTTCAAGTTCTGGAGTTCCCGCTCCATCTTAACAATCTCATTATAAGGACAATACTCCTCAACCATCCTCTATTTCAAATCCTCCCATGAAGTCTCAAAAGCCTGATCCATACCTATAGACTTTGCATAAGTATCCTACCAAGTTAAAGCGCCGTCAGATAGTTTACAAGATACAAACTTTGTCCTATCAGCATCTCTACAACCACTGATATGGAAAACCGACTCAAGCTTCTCGAACTAACGAGTCAGACCGACTGGGCCTTCAGTTCCAGTGAATGTGTGCGGATCGCAGCTCGTGAAAGCCTTATACGTGCACCCTCCTTGATTGGTGTTGATGTTGACATTGATGGGTTGCTGATCCTCAGTGTTGGTAGTGTTGGTGGCATCCTGGTTGGTCTGGTTCCTTTGGTTGTTGTTGGTTCCATTTCGGAGTTTAGCTACAGCCTCGGTTAAACCTTCATTCATCCATCGACGGACATCGGCTTGGGTAACACTCTTGGGCGGCATTATCTTTCTGGTCAAGATAACACACCGGTTAGCGTCAACGAAATCAGTACGTAAAAATATACTAGCAACGGTAATGATGCATAGTAGATAATATTAAATCATAAAGATTCTAGTAGTGCGAATAGTAAGTAATAGTGGTACATAGTGCTTAGTAGTAACAATAGCATTAACAGTATACAGTAGTGGTATTAACACTAAGTAGCAATAGCAATAGTAACAACAAACAATTCACAGCACTAAATAATAACTTATCATGCCTCATTAGCTAATAGCAAACCAAACACTTTAAATAGAAAAATTCCTCATTCATTAATCAAGCATAATCAAAGAAAGTAAAATATCCCTCATGTCATAAGTAAAAGCCATAAAATCAAACCACATCTAGCAATGTATGTGCGAGTATCAAGTAATTAGTAATAATAATAAGATAGCTTCTAATAACGTGGAACAAGTCCAAGCAAGCAACTCTATTTCAGTTTTTGTAGTTCCTTCAACAGATACTCGACCATCCTTTCCAGGTTCTCGACTCTTGACTGATAATGTTAAAAACGAACATATATTTCATAGCATTATCCTTCAAGAAAGACAAGCTTTTAGTTGCAATTGTTCTATTTACAAGTGATATTCGTTTAAATAATAAAAGGTGAAGACAAAAGACAGATTCGACGATTTGAAGACGCAAATGGCCAAAAAGCTCAAACGTACAAGATACAATCCAAGTGGTTCAATTTATTGATAAGAAACGTCTAAAAAATACAAAAGTACAAGTCGCATGACGCAAAGTACAATATATTACATTGTACGAAAAGGCGTTCGAAAATTCGGAACCGAGACATGAACCAACTATCAACGTGCGATGCAACGGACCAAAAATTACAAGTCAACTATGCACAAGAATATAATATAATATATAATTAATTATATATATTATTATATATATTATTATATTTTATATTTATAAGCAGCCCATGTTTTAATCACTATGGTGAGCTGGAATCCATATCTCCGCACTCGCGGAGCTGTGAGGCACAAAACCTCAGTACTCGCGGAGATGCACAGTTCAGAGTGGGCCTATAAAAGGCAACAAATTATGCTCAATCAAACACACCTTTTTCTTTTCCTTTCTCATATCATATACGATATATATATATATATATATATATATATATATATATATATATATATATATATATATATATATATATATATATATATATTTTATAATTATAATTTATGTTTAATAATAATAAGGTTATAGTAGCGAATGTTTTAAGTTTCTAAGTCGAAATTCTGTCAGTGTAACACTACGCGATTAATACTCATTGTAAGTTATGTTCAACCTTTTTAAATTAATGTCTCGTAGCTATATTATTATTATGTTTATTTAAGCCGAAGTAATCATGATGTTGGACTAAATACTAAGACGGGGTTATTGGGCTTTGGACCATAATTGGGGTTTGGACAAAAGACCGACACTTGAGAAATTGGATTATGAGCTATTAATGGGCTTTATATTTGTTTAACTGAATGATAGTTCGTTAATTTAATATAGAGATTTACAATTTGAGGTAATTATAAATAACCACATACACTCGATCGGACACGATGAGCGGGATATTTATAAATACTAATAATCGTTCATTTAACCAGACACGAGAATGGATTAATAGTCAATGGACTCATTACAGGGGTGGATTACATACAAGGACACTTGATGTAATTATTAACAACATATTAAAACCTTGGGTTACACGCAGTCGATATCCTGATGTGATCATTAACAAAGAATTAAGACTTTGTTATAGTTTAAATCCCCAATTAGTTGGAATATTTGACTTCGGGTATAAGGATAATTTAACGAGGACACTCGCACTTTATATTTATGACCGATTGACTGTTATGGACAAAAACCATGGACATATCGAGTAATTCTGGACAAAGGATAATTAACCCATGGTAATAAATTAAAATCAACACGTCGAACATCATGATTATGGAAGTTTAAATAAACATAATTCCTTTAATTTATATCTCATCGTACTTTTATTTACCGTCATTTTATTTATCGTCATTTTATTTATTGTACTTTAAATTATTGCACTTATATTTATCGCACTTTTATTTATCGTCATTTACTTTACGCTTTAAATTAAGTTATATTTATATTTAATATTTTACATTAGGTTTTAATTGTGACTTAAAACATAAAAACGACAAACCGGTCACTAAACGGTAAAAACCCCCTTTTATAATAATAATAATACTACTTATATATATATATTTATACAAATATAGTTTAAAATAAATATAGCGTTAGACTCAGCTAGCTCCCTGTGGAACGAACCAGACTTACTAAAAACTACACTACTCTACGATTAGGTACACTGCCTATAAGTGTTGTAGCAAGGTTTAGGTATATCCCATTCAATAAATAAATAAATAACTTGTGTAAAATTGTATCATATTTAATAGTTTTTCGTAGCAAAATATAATCTATTACATACTACACCTCGCACACATCAAGTATTTTTGGTGCCGCTGCCGGGGACTTCATCAACACCGAAGCGAAACGCTATATAAAAAAATTAGTTTTTAAGTTATTTTTGTAAAAATATATGTTTATAAGTCTTAAATATTAAAAATACAAAAATATAAAAAGAAAAGAAAAATAAATATCTATATTTTTAAGTTAAAAAGTTTATATTTTTTTTTCATTACTTTTGTTAAAAGTTATAAAAACTAATAAGTATTTTTTTATATAAGTTTTATTTTTATAAGATTAAAATCAGAAAACTAAATAAATAAATAAAATAAAATAAAACACGCTGAACCTGCGTAATTTGAGCATGCGACTCATTTGAATTTGCATCCTCCGCACTCGCGGAGCTTTTGGGCAGCAAGAATCCGCACTCGCGGAGCTCTCTGACACGCTCATACCTGGTACAGCATTAATTACAGTTTAGGTTTTATTAATTTTTATTATTATTGATTAAACCTAATTAGGGTTTAAGTATTTAATTAGTTTTTAATTTTAGTTTATAGTTAGTAATATTAAGTTTTAATTAGTTTTATTACTTATAAAATTAATACTTTTATAAAATAATAAGATAAAAATAATATTTTTATAAAAATTGTATTTTTATAACTTTAAGTTTTATTTTTATATTTTGTATCTTTTTATTAGTTTATTTGTAATTTGTATTTTTATCGTTCGTAACTAGTTTTAAACTTAGTTTTTTCCGTAGTTAATTTTTATTTCTAAATTTTAAGTTTTGCCGTAAAATCCCTTAAGTGCTTTTTCTTTATATTAAGATTTAGGCGCTTTTGAATTTTACGACGTCACTTATCGCTTTAATATTTAATATATTTTAGTGCCTATTAAGTTATTGCCGTTTTGGATATAGAATTTCTTTTAAGCTTTAATTCCTTTAGACGCAACTTTTAATAATTAGTTTTTAGACTTTTAAGTTTCGACGCTCTACTTTCTTATTATTGTTTTTCGACCTTTTATTTTTCGACGTTTTTCGACGCACTCTTCTTGTTTCTCATTTCTACGCTCTAGTTTTTAGGACATAGACTTTTCTTTATTTTCTTTAAACTTCGACGAAAGAATTATTTTAAGCGGTTAAATTGATAGACATCCAAAATTTTCTGCTTCGTAGTAATAGTTGGATTTGTTAGTGGCTGAGTTGTGGATTTTCCGACTTAAAGGATCCTGGCTCCCTGCTGCATCTTTTGGCTATTCGAAACGTAGGTAAAAGCATAAAAGTCTATTAATTTGATAACTTATATAATTTTTATCTTTATAACTAATAGGATATTCAATGAATGCACCGAGCAAAACGTTCACCACCTTTCATACGTTCACCACCTGTAACTCGATCAAGACATCTAGCCAATATTGTCGCCGTTGATTTTTCTTTAGAATCGTCATCTAGTCGACCAAGTACTCCAATACAAATTTCCAATAATCCATTTTTTGATCCCGACTTCACAATTGAGAACCCGGAGGATATTCAAGGACAATTCAGAGATCCTGAACCATTAATCATTCATCCTGAACCACAAATCATTCAACCAGAGATTGTCGAAACCATTAAATCAGAATCCTCTAGTGATTCAGATTTAACAAACTCAATCATGGAAAATCCGTAACCTCTAAGTATGGAAGATCGAATGAGAGCTACACGCACTGGCCAAGGTCACGCAATTACTCAACCAGACATTAATGCGCCAGATTATGAAATCAAAGGACAAATCCTACACATGGTAACTAATCAATGCCAATTTAGTGGTATGCCAAAAGAAGATCCAAATGAACATCTTCGAACCTTTAATAGGATATGTTCTCTATTCAAAATCAGAGAATTTGAGGATGAACAGATCTACCTCATGTTATTTCCCTGGACTTTAAAGGGAGAAGCCAAAGATTGGTTAGAATCGTTACCTGAAGGGGCGATTGATACATGTGATGTTTTAGTTGAGAAATTTCTTAAAAGATTCTTTCCGGCATCTAAAGCCGTGAGACTTCAAGGAGAAATTGTTACGTTCACGCAGAAGCCAAATGAAACTCTATATGAGGCGTGGACAAGATTTGGAAAGTTATTTAGAGGATGTCCTCAACATGGTTTAGACACTTATCAAATAGTACAAATATTCTACCAAGGATGCGACATTACTACACGAAAAGACATCGACATAGCAGCTGGTGGTTCCATTATGAATAAAACCGCAACTGAAGCTTACAAAATTATTGATAACACATCCTCCCACTCACATGAGTGGCATCAAGAAAAAGACATCGTTAGATCATCTAAAGCGGCTAGATCCGATTCTAGCCATGACTTTGATTCCATTTCCGCAAAGTTAGATGCTTTCGAGAGACGAATGGAAAAGATGACTAAGGATATTCACGCAATATGAATTAGTTGTGAGCAGTGTAGAGGACCACATTTGACAAAAGATTGTCTCAGTATTGAACAAACAATGGAACAAAGAGAGAATGTTTCATACATGAATCAAAGGCCAGGAAATAATTATCCAAATAATTATCAACCGCCAAGACCAAATTACAATCAAAATCAGAATTATAACCGAAATGTTTCATACAACAACCAACAAGGTCCTAGCAATCAACAAGTATCTAATAATACTTACAATCAGCAAAGACCTATTTTTCAAATTAAACCACCACAAATCGATGATAAAAAGCCAAATTTAGAAGATATGATGTCAAAGCTAGTTGAATCTCAAACGCAGTTTTTCACATCTCAGAAACAAAATAATAAACAAAATGCTCAAGCATTTAGAAATCAACAAGCTTCTATTCAAAATATGGAACAAGAAGTAAGCAACCTAGCAAGGTTGATAGGTGAATGAAAACCGGGGAGTCTACCTAGTGATACAAATGCTAACCCCCGAAATGAAACAGCTAAAGCCATTACCATGATAAGTGGTATTACACTTAAACCACCTGAAATGCCTGTAATTTCTGATGACTCTATTCCTACTACACAGGCACCACAACCTGAGCAAGAGAAGGAAACAGAATCGGTAGTTAAAAAGGTTAATGAAGATAACACAGTTAAAGCTAAACCTTATGTTAAACCATACCAACCACCGCTTCCTTACCCAATTAAAATGCGAAAAGAAAGACTTGAAGACGAGCAATCCAAATTTTTGGATATGTTTAAACAAATAAATGTAAATCTTCCTTTCATTGATGTGATTTTAGGAATGCCAAGATATGCTAAATTCTTGAAAGATCTAATCACAAATAGAAAGAAAATGGAAGAACTCTCGGCTGTTACAATGAATGCTAATTGTTCTGCAGTGCTGTTGAATAAGATACCAGAAAAACTCTCAGATCCAGGAAGTTTCACAATTCCATGTTTTCTGGGTAGTCTTAGTTCAATAGAAGCATTGGCAGACTTAGGTGCTAGTATAAATCTAATGCCATATTCACTATACGCTAAACTAGACCTTGGAGAATTGAAACCAACAAGAATAAGCATACAACTAGCCGATCGATCAGTAAAATATCCTAGAGGGATAATGGAGAACATGCTAGTTAAAGTTGGTACTTTAATATTTCCAGTAGATTTTGTTATTCTGGAAATGGAAGAAGATTCTCGAGTTCCTCTCATATTAGGAAGACCATTCTTAAACATAGCTAAAGTAATAATAGACGTGTTCGGTAAGAAACTGACCATAAGTATAGAGGACAAGAGTGTTACCTTTTATGTTGATAGATATAATGACCCGTCCTAATCCATCTGGACGAATACATTACATTTGCTTACATCGCAAGGTACTTAACCTCTATATGATACATTTTACAAACATTGCATTCATTTTTAAAAGACAAACTTTCATCACATTGAAAGTTGACGGCATGCATACCATTTCATAATATATCCCATTATAATTGACTTAATAATAATCTTGATGAACTCAACGACTCGAATGCAACGTCTTTTGAAATATGTCATGAAATGACTCCAAGTAATATCTCTAAAATGAGCAAATGCACAGCAGAAGATTTCTTTCATACCTGAGAATAAGCTTGCTTTAAAGTGTCAACCAAAAGGTTGGTGAGTTCATAAATTTATCGTAAACAATAAAATTCATCATTTTGATAGACCACGAGATTTAAATACAGTACACCTATCTCGTGTACTAAACCATTTTCATAAATCATAGTAACCGTACACATATCTCGTGTACAAAATATTATACACATAACCTGTGTATAAAATCATTCTCTCGATACATAACATTCACTTTTCATTCATTGCTTGGCTTGGTAACCAACCTTAACATATAATGCGCATCAATAAAATCCCCAAAACAGAACATCTCGACTGTATAATATATAAACCTCGAAGTACTAAACACCACGCCCACTAGCCCTTCTGTCTAGTGAACATTCTGGGTGGGGGTGTTAAACCCCTTAGCTACCTTTAGGATTCGCGTGAATTAGGGCCATACCCGATTCTAATTCTTAGGTTACCAAGAAATAATAATTAGGGGAAAAATATTCACAACAATTAGTGGCAATTATGACGTCCAACTAATTCAATAATAATCCACAGAACTTCTGTCTGCATAATAATTCATTCAAGGAATGTTTTGCTTGTGTCTATCTCGTCAAACATTTATAAAAGCATTTCATGTATTCTCAGTTCAAAATATATTTCAAAAGCATTTAATAAAGCAGTTATAAAATCAGCGCATGTATTCTCAGTCCTAAAAATGTAAAGAGTAAAAGGGAATCAAATGAACTCACAATACTGTATTTTGTAGTAAAAATACATATGACGATATGGAACAATGCAGGATTGGCCTTGGATTCACGAACCTATATCATTCGTAAATATATATTAAAACATGTAATAGATCTATCACATAATTTCATTTATATATATATATATTATTTATATATTTGTAGTTATATAGAATTTATACTAAATTCCATTTAAAACATATACTTATATTATATCTTAATTTTTATATTATGTGTATTTATTTTGTAAATATATTTAAAATAATTAGTATCCATACATTTAGTTATATTAATATATCTATATATTTATGATTAGTATTATATTTAAAATTGGTAGTTTGTTATATGTGTATATTTATATATAAAAATATTAATAGGTTTGATATATAGATATATGAGATATGAGATATTAATATGATTATAGTATAGGTAATAAGTATATTTTTTATATACAAAATATTTATCTGTTAAAAAGGACAGTTTTGATGATACTGATTCTTTTGATAGAAATAATAATAATAATAACTTTATTAATAATGATAATATAATTCTAATAATAAAATAATAATGATAATAATAATAATACTAATAGTATTTATGTTACTAATAATGATAATACTTATATCAATATTAATGATACTAATAATAACACTAATAATACTTATTGATGATACTTAGTAATAACAATAATATTAATAATATCAATTATATTAGTGGTAATAATATTGGTATAATTAATATTAATAATAATAATAATTTACATCACAACAACAATAATTGTTAATAATGATAACAATAACAATAACAATAACAATAACAATAACAATAACAATAACAATAACAATAACAATAAGAATAACAATAACAATAACAATAACAATAACAATAACAATAACAATAACAATAACAATAACAATAACAATAACAATAACAATAACAATAACAATAACAATAACAATAACAATAACAATAACAATAACAATAACAATAACAATAACAATAACAATAACAATAACAATAACAATAACAATAATATTAATAGAGATAAATAAAAAGAAAGAAATTATACCCCTTGGAAGGATTTTATTAAAAGATTGCCCCAGACTGGGCTTGAACTCAAGACCCCTCGCTCACCCGCCACTCGCCTAAACCAACTGAGCTGCTGCCTATTTTTTGATTAAACCTTACGACCATATTTATTTAACCTGTGTTTTTAGTTCATCTTATTTCTTCATCACTTTAATCCAGTCATCCCCAATCCAACCCAAAACATATCAACCAGGTTTATAATTTGATGTATATTGAAACTTAACCAGATACATATTGTTGTGATCATATAATTTAACAGGAACAAAAATTAAAGTTTAGAAAAAAATTCATACAGACGTGAAGAACACATCTTTGGAACTCGGATTTGCTTTTCGAATTTAAAGATGTTTCAGACCTCGAATATAACATAAAAAAGGTTTTAAATTGTGCTGATAAACTTTATGAAACTTCAATTTAATCTAAATCATCAAAACAAATTCCAATTTCTTCAAGAACCATTCTGTTGACTTTTGTGAATAAAATTTTAACTTCCAAATTTGACATCAATTTGAGAAATTGGTTTGTGAAACTTTCCAGATAGTTTTAATAAAAGATTCCTAACCATCCTACATTTATAGATTTTTGAAAATCGTTTGAAAATGAGTTTTGAAAAAAAAATAACTCGTGAACAGGGACGAACTGGGTTTCTATTTTCACTTTCTGTTTTCTTTCGAATTTGCAGAGGACAGATATATGTATTGTGAGTGTATAATGGATGTAAGAATTTGAATTAATCATGTTGTTGTATTAAATTGATTTAGATGTGTAAAAATCTTCAAACAGGATCAATTAACTCAAAAGAAAATATGAATAAAATGAAAATAGAGGAGGATCGTGACATTAAAGTGATTTTGGTTTGTAGTGACAAGGGAATCATTCTGTTAACTCTAGCAGAAAACTTCAAAAAGCACAAATAGCGTTTTACAACTGAATTGGATTCTATAATGGTACGTATGATTCATATATATATATATATATATATATATATATATATATATATATATATATATATATATATATATATATATATATATATATATATATATAATTATAAATATATTAATAATAATTCTAATTCTAATAATATTATTAATAGAATTAATAATTATAATATTAATTTTATAAAAATATTGAAAATGATATTAATAATATTATTAATGATTAAAAAAATAATAAATGTATTATTTTCTAATAACTATAATAATGATAATAATAGTTTTATAAATAATAAAAATAATAACATTAACAATTATGATAATAATAATCATCATTAACAATATAAATGATAATTTGTATTATTTATATGGTAAGATTAATAATGACTTTAATAATAGTGGTAATTTACAACTAGATAGTAGATAATATTTAATTTACAACTAAATAATAATTTTAATCATTCTTATAGTAATATTTATATTTAAGTATTTATTTTGATAATCATAATCTTAAATTTATTAAAATTTTAATATTTAACATTTATTAACATTACTAATAATGATATTAATAATAATGAAGGTAGTAATAATATAATCTGTCATTACTATTATATTTTTAACTTGTTGTTACTTCATATTTTATATATATAAATATAAATACTTTAATAATGTTTTATATATATAATTATTATATATCTATCTATTTACTATATTATTTCATAATAAAAATAGATATCATAAATTTCAACACATAATATTTATATCTTTTATATACATATACATATACATATACATATACATATATATATATATATATATATATGTATATATATATTACAATATACATATAATAATAGTTATGTATAGTTATCATATATGTTTATATATAGGTTCTTTTAATAATATCTTTATTATATTATATATTATTTTACATACTTAATTCTACTAATTAATTTGTATTTTATTATTTTCTAATATCATATATATTTTCATCTATGTATGTATATATATTTAATTACAAATAATTGTTCGTGAATCGTCAAAATTTGGTCGAGGTTAAATGAATATATTAAACACAGTTCAAAGTTTTTAAGATTTCAACATAACAGACTTTGCTTATCGTGTCGAATTCATTTAAAGATTTAAGTTTAAAATTGATCGAAAATTCTCGGGTCGTCACAGTACCTACCCGTTAAAGAAATTTCATCCCGAAATTTGATTGGGAGGGTCATGGCTAACAATAAGTATGTTTTCATGATGTATATGAGCTAGAAACTAGAGTTTTATCATCAGTGGGTAATATGGATAAAATAATTTGATTTTTGTGAAGAGTACGAGTGAAGCTATCACAAAATAGTGGAATGAGAAAAATAAGTTTTTTCATAACTTTTGACGTAGTCATGGTTGAATTCTGAAATTCAAGGGATTCAAAAGAAAATCTTGGAAATCTATAAGATTTGATTCTTCAAGATTTAATGAAATTGAGATCTCTTTAATTAAATGCGATGATCTGTCCTGATTACTACGTCTGATATTTCCATTATAAATTTACCTTTTCCATTCCATTAGTTGTCACCACTTCTATACTCAATTTCCAAATTCAAAAAAATTTTGAAAATGCTTAATCCAGTTCTGATCCTTGTCGTTATCCTTACTATCGCAATAATCATTCTCTTTTTCCAACTTCCACTGGAGGAATCTGTTTTCTTCTACTTCGCCCTTGGAGTTATAGTGTTTTTAATTCTCCCGTGTCTTTATGTTGCGATAAACATTGACATACACGGTTTGTAATTTATGTGTTGTTGTTGGGCTTTATATTCACCCTTATATTTCGAAGCTCTTTGCATTTTTATTCTCTTCTCGACTCTAAGTACAAGAAGTAATGGTCAAGAATTCATAGGTATGGTGTTTCGAATGAACGTGGCTAATGTTCTAAGAGAGAAATTTTGATAACACGATCTTGATTGGTTAAATTACCAGAATTTAAGAGATAAGATAGAACTATCAGGAAGATATGTTCCCGATCTTTTTGTGTGACGACCCGGAAATTTCTGACCAAATTTAAACTTAATCTTTATATGGTTTCAACAAGATAAGCAAAGTCTATTAAACTGAGTCTCAAAATTTTGAACTGTTTCATATATGCATTTGATTTACGACCGTTCTCGACGATTCACGAACAGTTAATTGTAAATAGTCATGTGTTTATATGTACATATATATATATATATATATATATATGTAAATTGGAAAAATAATTTGAAACATTATATGTTGTCGTATTTAAAATTAACTATGTAAAATAAAAATAAAATATGATATTATAATAATTATTATTTAAAACATAACTATATATAAATAAAATATATTAAAAATAAATAGTAAATGATTGTAATACTCGTTAGACATTTCAATTATTAATTAGACAAGTTTAATTCGAACTTTTATGAATTTAAAATAAACGGTAATCCAAAAACGAGTTCTATAAATTTTAGGCTTATTAAAAATATATTTAGGAACTATTTGTTGAATTTTATAACTTTTTATATTTTACTAGGAGTTGGGAGTGAATAATTAATGTAATTTTTATTTAAAAGTTAATGATCGAATTTTGTACCATAATGACCAAAATAAATAAATATAATTAATACAACAATTTGGGAATTTTTTGAAGACTTTTATACGCCACTGATTAACAACGGAACACGAATTAATACCCTTAAAAATTCGATGGCAATAAGAAGAGTACAAAAAGCCCGGCTGCTTACTGCTCCACATGTTGAATAATAAGTATTATTATTATATTATTATTATTATTATTAATTATTACTAATATTATATTATATATAAGTTATATATATAGACGATAGGTATTGTTATATGTAAATATCACAGCCAACTTGTGTTTAACTTTTGTTTCAATCATTCACCCACCATCTTATTTATCTCTTTCTCTTCTTGATTCGGTTTACCATCCCCTCCCACACTTCATCTTCTCCCTCGCTGCCACATCTGATAAACCCTCACCACTATCTTCAACCGAAACCACCAAAGACCATCATCATTATGATCCGCCACCATCACCACCATGGATCACCCATTCATGTTCATGTTTCTTTTCGATGATCAACAAACCAAACCAACCTACAACTCATTAATTCTGCTGCATTTAACCTTCTATTTGTAGTTTAACCATCATGAACCACCATCATACTGTGATCGTCTCATATTCAGTTCATTTCAGTTGTTGACAAACGCAACCACCACAAACCCATTTTTATCATCACTAAACACCCATGTTTACTTTCTAATCGAAACCCTCTAGATAGATGATGCTGATGATGTGACGGAGAATGATGATGTGGGCAGACTAAGGCGGTTATGAAATCTACCAAAAACAACGGTCACTAGTTTTATCCGGCGACTAGAAATCTTACTCCTACAGGTATACATAAATACATATACATGTGTATATCTTATATATTAAATGTTTGATATGTTAACTGTATATGTTATATGTATTTTTAATAGAGTTGATGAGATAAAGTTTAGACTTGAATATATAGGGAACGTGTATACGTATTCAGGAAGTAGAAAATTGAAGATTAGTTCGATGATCAGCTGGGTGTATTAATTAAGGTCTTTGCCGTTACAATTATTATCGTGTTTTGTTTCTAGTTTGAGAATTATTCAGAATTTTGATGCTAGTAGTAAGGAAGATGATAAGCAGATTCATACTTATTAAATATATAGTCATGTGAGATATAACAAGAAAGTAAGTAATGGTTCAATGGTTTAGTCGCGTGGTTGTTAAACTAGAGGTCATGGGTTCGAATCTAGGCGACTGCAAATATTTTTATCAAAATTAAAAATCGAATTGGGCTTTAAATTGGGCTACGGTTGGGCTGTGAACAGGCTAGCAATAGGACACAGAATATAAAACGTGTTATATAGATTTACCAGTTAAACTTAAACATAAAAATAACTAGCAGCATGATGGTTTAGTGGGTTTCGTTTAACCAAGAGGTCTTGGGTTCGAGACTGGGCTATGATTTATTTGTTGTCTTTTTATGAAATTATTACTATTTTTATTATTATGATTATTGTTATTTTTATCATTTTATTATTAAACGTATCATTATTATTAAAATTATCATTTTTACTAAAATTATCATTTTATTATCATTAAAACTATCATTATTATTATTATTAGTATTAGTATTATTATTGCTATTACTATTATAGTTAAGTATTAGTAGGTAATATTATTATTGTAGTATTTATTATTATTATTATTGTGAAAATAATACAAATTATTATTATTTTTATAAATATTAGTATTATTATCACTTTATAAATGTTAGAAACATTTTTATTAATATAAGTATATTATTATTATTATTAATATCAATATTTTTATCACTAATGAAATCATAATCATTAGTATCTTAACTAGTAATATAAAGTAGTACAACTATTATCATTTTTATTATTATTAATATTACTATAGCATTACTATAATTAATATTTTGTAAACAAAAGATTAAGTAAATAAAAATATGTATAATAACCATAACTTAAATATATAAACACTTTACTTAAATATATAAAATGAATATATAATAAAGTATATAAGTTATTAATATAAAAATTATCACTAATAATAATATAATTATTTGTTCAATTACGATTATATGTATTGATGAAAATACAAATGATATAGGTTCATGAATCCGAGGCCAACCCTGTATTGTTCAATATTGTCATATGTATTTTTTACTACAAAATACATTAGGTGAGTTTCATTTGCCTTTTTACCCTTTATATTATTGGGCTGAGAATACATGCGAAATTTTTATAAATGTTTTACGAAATAGACACAGGTCATCGAAACTACATTATTTGGTTGAATGATCGAAGCCGAATATACCCCTTTTGCTTGGTAGCCTAAGAATTAGTAAACCAGTCTACTAATTGACGCGAATCCTAAAGATAGATCTATTGGGCCTAACAAACCCCATCCGTTGTAGCGGATGCTTTAGTACTTCGATGTTGTTTTATCATGTCCGATGGATGTTCTGGAATGATAGGGGATATTCTTATATGCATCTTGTTAATGTCGATTATCAGGTGTTCAATTCATATAAATGATTTTTGTCTCTATGCATGGGACGTATTTTTATGAGAAATGGAAATGAAATTCATGTGGTCTATTAAAATGATGAAAATGATCGATTATGATAAACTAATGAACTCACCAACCTTTTGGTTGACACTTTAAAGTATGTTTATTCTCAGGTATGAAAGAAATCTTCCGCTGTGCATTTGCTCATTTTAGAGAAATTACTTGGAGTCATTCATGGCATATTTCAAAATACGTTGCATTCGAGTCGTTGAGTTCATCAAGATTATTATTAAGTCAATTATAGTTGGATGTATTATGAAATGGTATGCATGCCATCAACTTACGATGTGATGAAAGTTTGTCTTTTAAAAACGAATGCAATGTTTGTAAAATGTATCATATAGAGGTCAAGTATCTCGCGATGTAACCAAATATAATGTATTCGTCCAGATGGATTAGAACGGGTCGTTATAGGTGGTATCAGAGCTGTAGTCTTAGTGAACCAGGTCTGCATTAGTGTGTCTAACTGATAAGTCGTTAGGATGCATTAGTGAGTCTGGACTTCGATCGTGTCTGCATGTCAAAAGTTTTGCTTATCATTTCTTGTCAAAAATTACCTTCTTATCATTCTTAGTCTAGACACGTTTTACTGCATTGACTGCATGAATAGTGTATAGACAAAATTCATATCTTAGCATATCTGCTAATTCATATCTTAGCGTATCTGTTACTGTTACCTTTGCCTAACAGCTTCCGTAGATTCCTCTGTAATTTATGGAATTTTAGTATTATATATGCATATGTAAATTATGTATTGTATGGTACAAATCTACATCCTATAATCTATTTCTTATCGAAAATCCTTCATCTGATCGTACGAGATGAATCCCTCAACCAGTTCGAATTCCTCGGATTCCGACATCTATTTCGATATGGAGTTTCACCTAAGCTTCGAAAGCAGTGTCACCAGAATGAATCAACCAATTCATTTGATGGGTTCGTAGCCTACTTAATCATTGGAGACAAAAAGAAGGTGATCCTTTCAATCAACCAAATTCACCTCTTGGCGAAGAACCTGAAGCACTTACCGTGAACCAGTCCGAAATACCATTTTCACCCTCATTTCCCGAATATCTCGCCACGATTATATTCTATCTAAAATTCTAAACCTTATTCATCCACTCGTTCCAACCAACAATCATCCCAGAATAATAGAAGAAGTCAATGAATTTCACGCTCGAGTAATCAATTTGGAGAATATGGTGCAAAACGTACCAGCTTCAGCAACATCACTGACACCAACAGTACCACCAACATCAATACCAGTACACAACAACTCAAGTTTCAAGATCACACGCCTCAACATCTCATTCTGTACCGCGAGAATAATCATTGTTCTACATGACGTTCTATATTATTTATTTTCGTTCGACATGACAATTATGTAATCTCTAATGTTTTAGAGATTATATATATTCTTGTTATAATTGTAAATCAAATGAGTTTAATATCATATTGACTCATTAAATCCATGATTACATCTGAAGAAAATATATATGTATATATTTTCATAAAAATTGTAATTGAAAATTCTTTTGTACAAACTGTTAATGGTGAAAATATTTTAACGGGTAGGTAATACCCGAGGAAATATTTAGTTTTCATATTAACATGTTATACTGTACATTCTTCCAATCTGATTCACCAGTCATTTACTATCCTACTTACATCCACAGATATACGTATCCGTTCACCGTAGAATAACCATTTTCATTCAATTTGATATTTGAATTTTGATCTATCAGAATCCAACAAGTGGCATAATGAAGAAAACATTGGACAAAATAAAATTTGTTAGAAACAAACAAATTAATTATGAAAAATTTTGTTAAGAATCCACGCTAACTATTCCTAGCTAACTGTTCCTAGCTAACTGTTAATTTCGTATTACATTTTATTTATCGCAATTTATTTATCGCAATTTAATTATCGCAATTTAAATTCTTGCAATTTTATTTATCGTCATTTTATTTCTGTTATTATTTATTTTACGCACTTTAAATATCGGGACACGTATACAAGGTTTTGACATATCATATCGACGCATCTATATATATTATTTGGAATAACCATAGACACTCTATATGCAGTAATGATCGAGTTAGCTATACAGGGTTGAGGTTGATTCTATAATAATATATATACTTTGAGTTGTGATCAAGTCTGAGACATGTACACGGGTCACGATACGTGTTAATTAATTCGAATATTATATATTAAACTATATTTGAATTATTGGACTGTTAACTGTGGACTATCAACTGTGGACTAATAACATTGGACAATTAAAATGAATTAAAATATTGATTATAACATATAAAACTAAACATTTCTTCAAGTTTGCCACTTGATTTCATCTTAAACCTCATTTGTATCTTGACGATTCCAATTTGCGTTCAAACCTTTCATAATTCTTGAAAACACCTCGATCGAGAGGATGAATCAACCGCACTTCATCTACGGAAGGAAATATTTATGCATACAGTTATACACCTGAAAACACTCAAAAACTGAGTAAACGTTTAACACAAAGTTGTGTTAATTCCTTTAGCGTTATTATTACCGAAAATAACTTTGCAATTCCCGTTCGAGATAGCCAGTTTTGTCACAGCTCCAACAAGTCAACTTCGACTTTTCGTTCTAAACAACCTTATTATAACCTTGATATATATGCGTGCTCTTTTTTTGTTACAGGGAAACCTTTTATATTCCATCATATTACCAGCAGACGTACCAGCAACCTCGTTGCTCCTTGGCTTAAATCTCTTCGACAAATCACTATATTTATCTATTGAAGTCTCATCATTTACTCATCCGCATCTTGTAACAAGAATTGCCATACCAATTACCGGGAATCAGCAAATCTGTATTGTGAGTCTCGCAATGTTTCCACATCAACAGTTATATGTATCCATATAACATTTATCTCTTAGAACTATGATCTTCCATTTTGAAATTCTGAAAAGCACCCAGTCTGCGAATTAATGCTCTGAATTTTGAAAAGTTGAATGAAGCAACAAAAACTGTAAACGACCTCAACAGCAAAAAGTTGATGATAAAGAATTGTATGTTGGCAAAGCTCAGAAAAAGTTTGAAACTGAAAAACTGATTGAGCAAACTACGAAGGAGTCTCTGAATAAATCACAAGGACTAAACTTGTACATTAAGAATCCTGATGATTCTGTTTCTGATGAAATCTTTAGCGAAAACCTTGCTTCTGACTCCAAACTCTTGCGGACAAATTTTTTTCACCATCCTTCGATATTAGAAATTCCAAGATATCATCGTATATTTCATTATAAATATCCTCCATATTTCTGAAGATATTTTCATAACTATTCTTATCTGAAATCATTAATATCTTCGTGATATCAGTGTTACACCATATAGAAACTGTTAGTTTCTATATTCTGTAAACTTTCGAGCTTAAAATATGAATGATTTTGAAGTAGTGTTGGAAATTGATGCATGAGTTAGTATAATATAATGACACTTGATCGACGTGATTATATTACAGTAAGTCATGCTGAGTTTCTAACGAAACGTGATGATTCACAGACCATAACGTCATCATGTACCATGTTACACGACTCTTACATTCTATCTAATCTCTAAACATTTCAAGAACATATTTCTTGATAGTTCTATCTTTTCTCTTGAATTCTGGTAATTTAACCAATCAAGATCGTGCTATTACAATTTCTTTCTCAGAACATTAACTATGTTCATTCCGAAATTCAAATCTACGAATTCTGGACCATTATTCGCTTGACTTAAAGTCAGGAAGAGAAAACAAAAAGATGGAACTCCATAATATAAAAGAAATGAAGAGGGTGGATTTATAGTGAAATATCCAACAGAACAATCAAAACAGATTATCGCATTTAACCAAAGATGATCCTAATTTTCTTAAATATCGAAGAACCAAATCTTATTACGAAGATTTCTTCTAAATTCCTTGATTTCCAAAAATCAACCGTGACTACGTCACTAGACAAGACGAATATGCATTTATTCATTTCACTCTTTTGTGATAGCCTCATTCGTAACTTTTCAAATAATCGAATTGTTCTATCCATATTACTCAATGATGATAAAACTCTATTTATCAATTCATATTCATCATGAAAACATTTTTATTGTTAGCTATGACGACCTCGATCAAATTTCGAGACGAAATTTCTTTAACGGGTAGGTACTGTGACGACCCAGAAATTTCTGACCAAATTTAAACTTAATCTTTATATGGTTTCAACAAGATAAGCAAAGTCTATTAAACTGAGTCTCAAAATTTTGAACTGTTTCATATATGCATTTGACTTACGACCGTTCTCGACGATTCACGAACAGTTAATTGTAAATAGTTATGTGTTTATATATATATATATATATATATATATATATATATATATATATATATATATATATATATATATATATATATATATATATGTAAATGTTAATTGGAAAAATAATTTGAAACATTATATGTTGTCGTATTTAAAATTAACTATCTAAAATAAAAATAAAATATGATATTATAATAATTATTATTTACTCCCTCCGTCCCAAAATAACTTTCCCACTTTGACTTTTTGAGTCTTTCTTCTACAACTTTGACTAAAAATATATTTTCTTGTGCTATATAATATTTGTTGAAAATTATACTAATGAGAAGACATTTCAAAACCGATTCCATTGATATAAATTTTATCAAATATTATATGCTATACATAAAAATATTTAAAGTCAAAATTTAATAAGAAAGACTTTGAAAAGTCAAATGGGACAGTTATTATGGGACGGAGGGAGTAAAACATAACTATATATAAATAAAATATATTAAAAATAAATAATAAATGATTGTAATACTCGTTAGACGTTTCAATTATTAATTAGACAAGTTTAAATCGAACTTTTATGAATTTAAAATAAACGGTAATCCGAAAATGAGTTCTATAAATTTTAGGCTTATTAAAAATGTATTTAGGAACTATTTGTTGAATTTTAAAACTTTTTATATTTTACTAGGAGTTGAGAGTGAATAATTAATGTAATTTTTTATTTAAAAGTTAATGATCGAATTTTGTACCATAATGACCAAAATAAATAAATATAATTAATACAAAAATTTGGGATTTTTTCGAAGACTTTTATACGCCACTGATTAACAACGGAACACGAATTAATACTCTTAAAATTCGATGGCAATAAGAAGAGTACAAAAAGTCCGGCTGCTTACTGCTCCACATGTTGAATAATAAGTATTATTATTATATTATAATTATATTATTATTATTAATTATTATTAATATTATTTATATATAAGTTATATATATAGACGATAGGTATTGTTATATGTAAATATCACAGCCAACTTGTGTTTAACTTTTGTTTCAATCATTCACCCACCATCTTATTTATCTCTTTCTCTTCTTGATTCGGTTTACCATCCCCTCCCACACTTCATCTTCTCCCTCGCTGCCACATCTGATAAATCCTCACCCCTATCTTCAACCGAAACCACCAAAGACCATCATCATTATGATCCGCCACCATCACCACCATGGATCACCCATTCATGTTCCTGTTTCTTTTTGATGATCAACAAACCAAACCAACCTGCAACTCATTAATTCTGCTGCAGTTAACCTTCTATTTGTAGTTTAACCATTATGAACCACCATCATACTGTGATCGTCTCATATTCAGTTCATTTCGGTTGTTGACAAACGCAACCACCACAAACCCATTTTTATCATCACTAAACACCCATGTTTACTTTCTAATTGAAACCCTCTAGATAGATGATGCTGATGATGTGACGGAGAATGATGATGTGGGCAGACTAAGGCGGTTATGGAATCTACCAAAAACAACGGTCACTAGTTTTATTTCGGGGACTAGAAATCTTACTCCTATAGGTATACATAAATCTATATACATGTGTATATCTTGTATATTAAATGTTTGATATGTTAACTGTATATGTTATATGTATTTTTTTAATAGAGTTGATAGAATAAAGTTTAGACTTGAATATATAGGGAACGTGTATACATATTCAGGAAGTATAAAATTGAAGACTAGTTCGATGATTAGTTGAGTGTATTAATTAAGGTCTTTGCCGTTACAATTATTATGTTTTGTTTCTAGTTTGAGAATTATTCAAAATTTTGATGCTAGTAGTAAGGAAGATGATAAGCAGATTCATACTTATTAAATATATAGTCATGTGAGATATAACAAGAAAGTAAGTAATGGTTCAATGGTTTAGTAGTGTGGTTGTTAAACTAGAGGTCATGGGTTCGAATCTAGGCGATTGCAAATATTTTTATAAAAATTAAAAATCGAATTGGGCTTTAAATTGGGCTACGGTTGGGCTGTTAACAGGCTAGCAACAGGACATAGAAAATAAAACGTGTTATATAGATTTAGCAGTTAAACTTAAACATAAAAATAACTAGCAGCATGATGGTTTAGTGGGTTTCGTTTAACCAAGAGGTCTTGGGTTCGAGACTGGACTGTGATTTATTTATTGTCTTTTTATGATATTATTACTATTTTTATTATTATGATTATTGTTATTATTATCATTTTATTATTAAACGTATCATTATTATTAAAATTATCATTTTTACTAAAATTATCATTTTATTATCATTAAAACTATCATTATTATTATTATTAGTATTATTATTACTATTACTATTATAGTTAAGTATTAGTAGGTAATATTATTATTGTAGTATTTATTATTATTATTATTGTGAAAATAATACAAATTTTTATTATTTTTATAAATATTAGTATTATTATCACTTTATAAATGTTAGAACCATTTTTATTAATATAAGTATATTATTATTATTATTAATATCAATATTTTTACCACTAATGAAATCATAACCATTAGTATCTTAACTAGTAATATAAAGTAGTACAACTATTATCATTTTTATTATTATTAATATTACTCTAGTATTACTATAATTAATATTTTGTAAACAAAAGATTAAGTAAATAAAAATATGTATAATAACCATAACTTAAATTGTGACAACCCGGAAATTTTCAACTAAATTTAAACTTTAATCTTTATATGTTTCCGACACAATAAGCAATATTTGTTAAGTTAAATTTCAAGAATTTTAAACTATGTTCATACATTCATTCAACCTCGACCAAGTTCCAACGATTCACGAACCATTAAACGAATATGATTATATATGTATATGTGTATATATATTATAACTTGAAACGTAAACAAAATATTAGATTAAATACTTTACATGATTGTATCTGTTTCAAAATGTTTATAAATGGAATTAGAAGATAAGATCAAATGATTGAATTATCAGATATATTAAATTATGATTACAAGTCTCTGTTGAAAGGCCCACGTTGATTTGAGAAATCTTTCCATTTTAACAATAAATGGTAAAGTGATTTATAAATAAGAATAAATTGTCAATCATTGAGAACTAGACAAAGGATAGTGGAAGATTGAATCTCATAAAGACTCGATTGATCTATTTAGTTTCAAACATACAAAAACGTTTTCAGTTTAAAAAGAACTTTATTATTAAAACGTATATAACTTTTATAAATATCTAGAACCACTTTTGACAACTCATTACTTAACTAGAATGATAAAGATAACGATATTTATATTTTATTTTATTATATATATATATAACGATTTAAATTAATATTATATATATTTATACGTGTATTATACGTACATAGTTTTATACTTTTACTATACTTAAACTTTACCTTTACTTTATTTTTACTTTACTTTAACTTTAATAATTCACTTTAATAATTCATAGTTTAATAATACACTTTAATAATTCATACTTTAATAATTCACTTTAATAATTCATACTTTAATAATTCACTTTAATAATTCATACTTTAATAATTCACTTTAATAATTCAAAAATCTATTATAAATAGAATTCAATAGGTTTCATAATTTCATAGAAACTTGAAAATATTTTTCTCTAAACTCTCTCAATCGATTTACAAATATATATTTACTCCGTATTATTTCAAGATATTATTAGTATACATAAAATATTACGATGGAGTGCTGTCCGAGTGATTTCGAAATTGTTTTTCGAGTAGGATAGGATTAAGGAAATTATGGGTTATAGCTATGGAGGTGATTGAGTATGGTTCATGGGTATGCTCGTAAGGTCAATATAGTGTTTATCATTTCCATTGCGTCTACGTACCTTTCCTGCAATATTGAATCTCAATATTGATACGTTTTGAATCCGAGGCCAACCTTGCACTTGTTCAATGACGTTATATGTATTTTTACTACGAAATACAGTATGGTGAGTTTCATTTTCCTTTTTACCCTTTATATTTTTGGGACTGAGAATACATGTGTTTTTATAAATGTTTGACGAAATAGACACAAGTAATTGAAACTACATTCTATGGTTGAATTATCGAAATCGAATATGCCCCTTTTTATTAAAGTCTGGTAATCTAAGAATTAGGGAACAGATACCCTAATTGACGCGAATCCTAAAGATAGATCTATTGGGCCTAACAAACCCATCCAAAGTACCGGATGCTTTAGTACTTCGAAATTTATATCATGTCCGAAGGAGGATCCCGGAATGATAGGGGATATTCTTATATGTATCTAGTTAATGTCGGTTACCAGGTGTTCACCATATGAATGATTATTTTTGTCTCTATGCATGGGACGTATATTTATGAGAACTGTAAATGAAATTCTTATGGTCTATTAAAATGATGGAAATAAATGATTATGATAAACTAATGAACTCACCAACCTTTTGGTTGACACTTGAAAGCATGTTTATTCTCAGGTGTTAAAGAAATCTTCCGCTGTGCATTTGCTTATTTTAAAGATATTACTTGAAGTCTTTCATAGCATATTTCGAAGAACATTGCATTCGAGTCATTGAGTTCATCAAAGATTATTATTAAATCAATTTATAGTTGGATAGTGGATATTATGAAATGGTATGCATGCCTGTCAATTTTTGATGTAAAGAAAGTTGTCTTTTAAAAACGAATGCAATGTTTGTAAAATGTATCATATAGAGGTCAAATACCTCGTAATGTAATCAACTATTGTGAATCGTTTATAATGTATATGAACGGGTCCTTACAGTTGGTATCAGAGCGGTGGTCTTAGCGAACCAGGTCTGCATTAGTGTGTCTAACTGATAAGTCGATAGGATGCATTAGTGAGTCTGGACTTCGACCGTGTCTGCATGTCAAAAGTTTTGCTTATCATTTTTTGTCGAAAATTAACTACTTATCATCCTCAGAAAATTACCTGCTTATCATTTTTAGTCTAAGACACGTCTTGCTGCATTGATTGCATGAATAGTATATAGACAAAAATTCATATCTTAGCATATCTGCTAAATCATATCTTATCGTATCTGTTACTTTAAACTTTGCCTGACATATCCCGCAAAGTCCTCCGTAATCTACGAAATCTTTTGATCTATATATATATATATATATATATATTCTATGTAATTAGAATACCATCTGTTAGCCAAAATCATTTCATATCGAAAAAAAAAAATCCTTTATCCAATCGTACGAAATGGAATTCGTCATCAGTTTAAGTCACTCAAATTTCGAAATGGAATCCCATTCAAGCTCCGAAAGCAGTGTGACCGGAATAGTTCAACCAATTAGTCATCACCTATTTTGGATGAATTGGGGATGGGTTCGTAGCCTCCTCAATCATTGGAGACAAGAAGAAGGTGATCTCTTCCATCCACCACATTGCCCTCTTGACGAAGAACCTGAAGCACTTACCGGCGAACCTGTCCGAAACACCATTTTCTTGCTCATTTCCAGAGTATCTCATCACGATTATATATTACATCAACTTTTAGATTTTATTTATCCGCTCGTCCGAACCGACAATCACCCCGGTGTAATAGAAGAAGTCAACGAGCTTCGCGCTCGGGTAGTGGCTTTGGAGAATATGATGCAGAGATTACAAACACCAGCAGCAGCATCAACAACATAACCAGTACCACCATCATCAACGCCAACAGTACTATTACCACCTTCAACCACAACCGCGTCGTAAACCTCAACTTCACAATCTATCCCACGAGCATCAACGTCATACGCACCATAGATACTAAGGAGTACCAACAACAATAACTGACGAAGTATTAATTCATAACTTCATTTTAGAAACATTTCCGCGGTGATTATCTAATCTCCAAAGTCTTAGAGATTATCTAATCAAGCCCTAACCATAAATCAGTTAAGCGAACCAAAATGATAGAAGGAAGAGTAGAAACCCTGACAAAAATGGTGTGTGATTAACAAGCTAAACTTGCTTTACCAACAGCATCAACAGTACCTTCAGCGTTACCAGCATCGTCAGTACAGTCAACATCCGAATCAACAACACCGATAACATCACAAACTCCGTCAGTTCAAGAATCACTGTGGACATCATTACGAATCAATAACGTGTATATTGTATCAATGAGTTATGAAGAATTAACTCATTCCCTCTGAAGAAATTATATGTATATTATATATATATATATATATATATATATATATATATATATATATATATATATATATATATATATATATATATATATATATATATATATATTGAAATAAATCTTTCCGTGCTAAGCTATTGTGTGTGAATCTTAACTACTCGGTTAATTCATATTACAAATATGCAATAATGTACGTCCTTCGGCCGCAACTTAACCAGCGTTAACTACAATCTCTGTCGCAATTCAACAAATTCCAATTAATAATAAATCAAGTATATATTTGATTTTACACTTTCATCATCGATGTACCCGAAACTTTTCAGATAACATCATTCGTACTTTGCGAAATTCACAAGAATTCCACGAACCGAACATCATACATCAACAAATAACGAAGTATTGATTCATAATTTCAATGTCATTAAAGAAATACTGCGTAAAAGTTATGTACTTTTTAAAGCCTTTAGGGATTATTCAATTCTAGTTTCAACCGTAAATCAAATGAGTTTAATTTAACATTAACTCATTAAATCTATGTTACATCTGAAGAAAATATACATATATATATTTTCATAAAGACTGTAATAAAATTCTTTTGTACAAAATATTAATTGTGAAATTTTTTTTAACGGGTAGGTAATACCCGAGAGATATATAAATTCACAATTAATATGTTACATTCTTCGAATCTGATTCAGCAAATCATCCATTATACTCCCTACTTTCACAACAATATACATTCTTTTATAGAAATCAAAACAACCATACTCATTCAAAATTTAATTACATATTCTGATTTTGAAATCTCAAAATTCAACTTGAGATATGACCAAAATCATCACTCTTAGATCTTTACATCTTTCACAAGCTATATTTTGACTTCAAAACTGTGTTAGAACATCAAATGTATGTTAACGATTACAATCTGTGTTCAAACCCTTCGAAAATTTCTGAAGACACTTCGAATGATGAGCAATCGAGATGATGATCGAACCACATGTTACCCACAGTTATGTACCCGAAAAACTCTTGAAACCAAAGTAAAAGTTTAAACAACGTATGCGCGTCAGATTCTTTGGCATTTATTAGCAAAAAATAACTTTGCGACTCCTATTCAAAGTAGCCAGTTTTGTCACAGCTCCAGCAAGTCAACTTCAACTTTTCAGTCAGACTAACCTTATTATAACCTTGAGATATACACCTTCGTTACCAGGGAACCTTTTACATTCCACCACATTATTAGCAGATGTACCAACAACTTCATTACCCTTTGACTTTAGCCTCTCCAAAAAGTCATTATAATTATTCATTGAAACTCCATCATTTACTCATTCGCATCTTGTAATGAGAATTACTATACGAATCATTGAGAATTAGCAATCAGTATTTTGAAATCTCGCAGGATGTCTACACCAACAGTTATATGTGTATATATAACGTCTATCTTCTGGACTTAATTTGAATGTGAAGTTTCTGAAAAACACTCCGAACTACGAATTGGTTCTTCGAAAATGGAAAAAAAATGCTGATGAAGCAGCAAAAACTATAAACGACTTTAAACGGTAAAAGCTGGATGATAATGATGAAGTGTGCTGGCAAAGCGCAGAAAAAGAGAAGTTTTAAAACTGGAAAACGGATTGAGCAAAGTAGGAAGGAGACTGTGGACAAATTACAAAGACTGAAACTGACTTCAAAGGATCCAAATGAAATGTCCCGTTCTTATTGATTAAAAACGTTCCATATTAATTGATTTCGTTGCGAGGTTTTGACCTCTATATGAGACTTTTTTCAAAGACTGCATTCATTTTAAAACAAACCATAACCTTTATTTCATCAATAAAGGTTTAAAAAGCTTTACGTAGATTATCAAATAATGATAATCTAAAATACCCTGTTTACACACGACCATTACATAATTGTTTACAATACAAATATGTTACAACAAAATAAGTTTCTTGAATGCAGTTTTTACACAATATCATACAAGCATGGACTCCAAATCTCGTCCTTATTTAAGTATGTGACAGCGGAAGCTCATAATAATCACCTGAGAATAAACATGCTTAAAACGTCAACAAAAATGTTGGTGAGTTATAGGTTTAACCTATATATATCAAATCATAATAATAGACCACAAGATTTCATATTTCAATACACATCCCATACATAGAGATAAAAATCATTCATATGGTGAACACCTGGTAACCGACATTAACAAGATGCATATATAAGAATATCCCCATCATTCCGGGACACCCTTCGGATATGATATAAATTTCGAAGTACTAAAGCATCCGGTACTTTGGATGGGGTTTGTTAGGCCCAATAGATCTATCTTTAGGATTCGCGTCAATTAGGGTGTCTGTTCCCTAATTCTTAGATTACCAGACTTAATAAAAAGGGGCATATTCGATTTCGATAATTCAACCATAGAATGTAGTTTCACGTACTTGTGTCTATTTTGTAAATCATTTATAAAACCTGCATGTATTCTCATCCCAAAAATATTAGATTTTAAAAGTGGGACTATAACTCACTTTCACAGATTTTTACTTCGTCGGGAATAGGACTTGACCACTGGATGATTCACGAACCTATAACAATATATACATATATATCAAAGTATGTTTAAAATATATTTACAACACTTTTAATATATTTTGATGTTTTAAGTTTATTAAGTCAGCTGTCCTCGTTAGTATCCTACAACTAGTTGTCCACAGTTAGATGTACAGAAATAAATCGATAAATATTATCTTGAATCAATCCACGACCCAATGTATACGTATCTCAGTATTGATCACAACTCAAACTATATATATTTTGGAATCAACCTCAACCCTGTATAGCTAACTCCAACATTCACATATAGAGTGTCTATGGTTGTTCTGAAATATATATAGTTGTGTCGACATGATAGGTCGAAACATTGTATACGTGTATATGGTATCTCAAGATTACATAATATACAATACAAGTTGATTAAGTTATGGTTGGAATAGATTTGTTGCCAATTTTCACGTAGCTAAAATGAGAAAAATTATCCAATCTTGTTTTACCCATAACTTCTTCATTTTAAATCCGTTTTGAGTGAATCAAATTGCTATGGTTTCATATTGAACTCTATTTTATGAATCTAAACAGAAAAGTATAGGTTTATAGTCAGAAAAATAAGTTACAAGTCGTTTTTGTAAAGGTAGTCATTTCAGTCGAAAGAACGACGTCTAGATGACCATTTTAGAAAACATACTTCCACTTTGAGTTTAACCATAATTTTTGGATATAGTTTCATGTTCATAATAAAAATCATTTTCTCAGAATAACAACTTTTAAATCAAAGTTTATCATAGTTTTTAATTAACTAACCCAAAACAGCCCGCGGTGTTACTACGACGGCGTAAATCCAGTTTTACGGTGTTTTTCATGTTTCCAGGTTTTAAATCATTAAGTTAGCATATCATATAGATATAGAACATGTGTGTAGTTAATTTTAAAAGTCAAGTTAGAAGGACTAACTTTTGTTTGCGAACAAGTTTAGAATTAACTAAACTATGTTCTAGTGATTACGAGTTTAAACCTTCGAATAAGATAGTTTTATATATATGAATCGAATGATGTTATGAACATCATTACTACCTCAAGTTTAGTAGATAAACCTACTGGAAGTGACAAGAAATGATCTAGCTTCAAAGGATCTTGGATGGCTTGAAAGTTCTTGAAGTAGGATCATGACACAAAAACAAGTTCAAGTAAGATTTTTACTCGAATTAAGATAGTTTATAGTTATAGAAATTGAATCAAAGTTTGAATATGAATATTACCTTGAATAAGAAAGATAACCTACTGTATATAACAAAGGTTTCTTGATCTTAGATGATTACTTGGAATGGATTAGAATGCTTGGAAGTAAATTAGTAAACTTGAAGGGATTTTTGAAGTGTTCTTGAAGTGTTCTTCCTATGATGATTATAGCTTGATTCTTGAAGTGATTTTTGATGAAGATGATGATTAACTACTGGAAAAATACGTTCATAATAGTGTGTGTGTGTGTTGAGAGAGAACTAGAAAGAGAATTGGAAGTGAAATGGAGTGAATGATGAGTGGTAATTGGTGAGTGGTGAGTGGTGAGTGGGGTTAAAAGGAGTTCTAGTTAGTTGACTAGCTCATGGTAGAAGTTAAAATTGATTAGTCATACATGACATAATCAAGAGTGGAATCCCATGCTAGTTCCTATTGGTATATACTCATAGTAAGTACGTTTTGAAGCTGTGTATAATACGGGTAAGAATACGACTAGAATTCTTGATGAAAGAAAAGAATGGAAAAGTAACTGTAACCATTTTCGTTAAGTATGAGTGTTTTGATATATGTCTTGAAGTCTTCCAAAAGTATTTTAATACATCTAAATACACTACATGTATATACATTTTAACTGAGTCGTTAAGTCATCGTTAGTCGTTACATGTAAGTGTTGTTTTGAAACCTTTAAGTTAACGATCTCAATTAATGTTGTTAACCCATTGTTTATTATATCTAATGAGATGTTAAATTATTATATTATCATGATATTATGATATATTAATATATCTTAATATGATATATATACATTTAAATGTCGTTACAACGATAATCGTTACATATATGTCTCGTTTCGAAATCCTTAAGTTAGTAGTCTTGTTTATATGTATATAACTCATTGTTAATATACTTATGGAGATACTTACTTATCATAATCTCATGTTAACCATATGTATATCCATATATATATCGTCATGTCGTTTTTACAAGTTTTAACGTTCGTGAATCGCCGGTCAACTTGGGTGGTCAATTGTCTATATGAAACATATTTCAATTAATCAAGTCTTAACAAGTTTGATTGCTTAACATGTTGGAAAAATTTAATCATGTAAATATCAATCTCAATTAATATATATAAACATGGAAAAGTTCGGGTCACTACACCAAATGATTCAGTACCTGCTGAAGTCATTAACGAATACCTTGCTCCTAACTCTAAACCTCTGCGGACAATATTCTTCATCATCCTATGATATTAGAAATTCTAAAATATCATCATATCTTTCATTATAAATATCCTCCATATTTCTGAAGATATTTTCTTAATTTTTCTTATTTGAAATCATTTACCTCTTCGCGCTATCTGTATTACATCATAAAAGAAACTATTTTAGTTTCTAAATTCTGAAACATTCAAGTTTAAAATAGGAATATTTTGAAGTAGTGTTGGGAACTGAAGCATGAATAAGTATAATATAATGACACTTGATCAATGTGATTATATTACAGTAAGTCATGCCGAGTTTCTAAATGGAACGTGATGATTCACAGATCATAACATCATCATGTGCCATGTTATACGACTCTTGTATTCTATTTAACCTCTAAAATATCAAGAAAATATTTCTTGATGATTCGGCCTTTTCCAAGGTATTCTAGTAATTTGACAAGTCAAGATCGTGCTATCACAATTTCCTTCCTAGAACATTAAAAATGTTCATTCTGAAATTTATATCTGTGAATTCTGGACCATTACAAGCGGTGCTTAATCGCAAGAAGAAGAAACGAAAGGACAAAACTCCGAAATAGAAATTGGGGTATAAATTGCAGCAAATAAAAGAGAGCATTAACTGTGAATGATAATGATTATAGAAGACAGAAGCAGAGACTTTGAAATATAAGGGAACATATAAAGCCCAACGACAAACCAGAAATTATAAACCATATATATCGATGCATATAGCAATATAAAGACACGGGAGAACTAGAAACACTATAAACCCAAGAGTATAGTAGAAGTAAATAGATTCTTCCGTCGGTAGATGAAAAAGAAGAATGACCAATATGAAAGTTAGAAGTATATCGAGAATCAGAACTGGATGGAGCATATTGATGAATACTTTAAAATATGAGTTGAGGGGGAAAGAATAGAAGGTGATGAAACATGACTAGGAACTTAGAAATCAACAGATTTAACTCACACAATGGCGGAATAAGTGAATCAAACCCTCTAGTGAATAGGTTAAGTTTTTTTTGATTAATTTAGTCAAACCACAACTAAATCAAGTGTTGATTAGATCAACACCTAGAGCTATTATTCACCACCTGGTTGATTTGGACTGAGAGAGAATCGGAGGAGCTCACTAGATCTGAGTGTGTGTAACAAATGAGAGGCTTAACCTAAAATGAAGAACATAAGACTTTATATACCTCTGCTTTTGACTTACCCATACGATTCATTCATCACATGTACGAGTTGGCTTGATCAGCCGTACGGGTGATCACTCACTCGTGTCTTCTCATTTAGGTTGTAATTGTGACTTAGCTCAGCATCAACCGTGCGTATGAGCCTGTCAGCCGTACTAGTGAGGCTTCACTCGTACGTCTGACTAAGTCTAACATAGTCAAACATCTAAATCTCATTCCTGCAGTTCCTGTAACCACATACAAACACGGATAGGATAATAACGAGCAATCATGGTGGCCTGTAAACTGTTGTACCTGCAATGGACGTGGGTAGATGTCTAGGGACTTGCATAAAATGCATCAACAGGAGGTGTGAGTTGTAAGGAAATGAAGGAGGTGAATTTATAAGAAAATCTCCGACAGAACAATTAAAATGGATGATCGCATTTAAAGCGGATCCTAATTCCCTTGATTACCGGATAGTCAAATCTTATTAAGAAGATTTTCTTCAAATCCCTTGAAATCTGGGAATCAATCATATCTACGTCAAATGATAAGATGAATCTACACTTACTCATTTCACTCTTGTATGTTAGCTTCATTCGTACTCTTCATATAAATGGATTGTTTATCCAAATTATTCGCTGATGATAAAACTCTAATTTTCAGCCTGTATGCATCATGAAAACATACTTATTATCATTCACGACCTTTCCACTCAAATTTCAGGACGAAATTTCTTTAATGGGTAGGTACTGTGACAACCCGGAAATTTTCAACCAAATTTAAACTTTAATCTTTATATGTTTCCGACACGATAAGTAATATTTGTTAAGTTAAATTTCAAGAATTTTAAACTATGTTCATACATTCATTCAACCTTGACCAAGTTCCAACGATTCGCGAACCATTAAACGAATATGATTATATATGTATATGTGTATATATATTATAACTTGAAACATAAACAAAATATTAGATTAAATACTTTACATGATTGTATCTGTTTCAAAATGTTTATCAATGGAATTAGAAGATAAGATCAAATGATTGAATTATCAGATATATTAAATTATGATTACAAGTCTCTGTTGAAAGGCCCACGTTGATTTGAGAAATCTTTCCATTTTAACAATAAATGGTAAAGTGATTTATAAATAAGAATAAATTGTCAATCATTGAGAACTAGACAAAGGATAGTGGAAGATTGAATCTCATAAAGACTCAATTGATCTATTTAGTTTCAAACGTACAAAAACGTTTTCAGTTTAAAAAGAACTTTATTATTAAAACATATATAACTTTTATAAATATCTAGAACTACTTTTGACAACTCATTACTTAACTAGAATGATAAAGATAACGATATTTATATTTTATTTTATTATATATATATAACGATTTAAATTAATATTATATATATTTATACGTGTATTATACGTACATAGTTTTATATTTTTACTATACTTAAACTTTACCTTTACTTTTTTTTACTTTACTTTAACTTTAATAATTCACTTTAATAATTCATAGTTTAATAATTCACTTTAATAATTCATACTTTAATAATTCACTTTAATAATTCATACTTTAATAATTCACTTTAATAATTCATACTTTAATAATTCACTTTAATAATTCATACTTTAATAATTCACTTTAATAATTCAAAAATCTATTATAAATAGAATTCAATAGGTTTCATAATTTTATAGAAACTTGAAAATATTTTTCTCTAAACTCTCTCAATCGATTTACATATATATATTAACTCCGTATTATTTCAAGATATTATTAGTATACATAAAATATTACGATGGAGTGCTGTCCGAGTGATTTCGAAATTGTTTTTCGAGTATGATAGGATTAAGGAAATTATGGGTTATAGCTATGGAGGTGATTGAGTATGGTTCATGGGTATGCTCGTAAGGTCAATATAGTGTTTATCATTTCCGTTGCGTCTACGTACCTATCCTGCAATATTGAATCTCAATATTGATACGTTCGTGAATCCGAGGCCAACCTTGCACTTGTTCAATGACGTTATATGTATTTTTACTACGAAATACAGTATGGTGAGTTTCATTTGCTTTTTTACCCTTTATATTTTTGGGACTGAGAATACATGCGCTTTTATAAATGTTTGACAAAATAGACACAAGTAATTGAAACTACATTCTATGGTTGAATTATCGAAATCGAATATGCCCCTTTTTATTAAAGTCTGGTAATCTAAGAATTAGGGAACAGACACCCTAATTGACGCGAATCCTAAAGATGATCTATTGGGCCTAACAAACCCCATCCAAAGTACCGGATGCTTTAGTACTTCAAAATTTATATCATGTCTTAAGGAGGATCCCGGAATGATAGGGGATATTCTTATATGTATCTAGTTAATGTCGGTTACCAGGTGTTCACCATATGAATGATTATTTTTGTCTCTATGCATGGGACGTATATTTATGAGAACTATAAATGAAATTCTTGTGGTTTATTAAAATGATGGAAATAAATGATTATGATAAACTAATGAACTCACCAACCTTTTGGTTGACACTTGAAAGCATGTTTATTCTCAGGTGTTAAAGAAATCTTCCGCTGTGCATTTGCTTATTTTAAAGATATTATTTGGAGTCTTTCATAGCATATTTCGAAGAACGTTGCATTCGAGTCATTGAGTTCATCAAAGATTATTATTAAATCAATTTATAGTTGGATAGTGGATAATATGAAATGGTATGCATGCCTGTCAATTTTCGATGTAAAAAAAGTTTGTCTTTTAAAAACGAATGCAATGTTTGTAAAATATATCATATAGAGGTCAAATACCTCGCAATGTAATCAACTATTGTGAATCGTTTATAATGTATATGAACGGGTCCTTTCATAAATATATAAACACTTTACTTAAATATAAAAAATGAATATATAATAAAGTATATAAGTTATTAATATAAAAATTATCACTAATAATAATATAATTATTTGTTCAATTACGATTATATGTACTGATGAAAATACAAATGATATAGGTTCGTGAATCCGAGGCCAACCCTGCATTGTTCAATATTGTCATATGTATTTTTTACTACAAAATACATTAGGTGAGTTTCATTTGCCTTTTTACCCTTTATATTTTTGGGCCGAGAATACATGCGAAATTTTTATAAATGTTTTACGAAATAGACACAAGTAATCAAAACTACATTATATGGTTGAATGATCGAAGCCGAATATGCCCCTTTTGCTTGGTAGCCTAAGAATTAGTAAACCAGTCTACTAATTGACGCGAATTCTAAAGATAGATCTATTGGGCCTAACAAACCCCATCCGTTGTAGCGGATGCTTTAGTACTTCAATGTTGTTTTATCATGTCCGATGGATGTCCCGGAATGATAGGGAATATTCTTATTTGCATCTTGTTAATGTCGGTTACCAGGTGTTCAATCCATATGAATGATTTTTGTCTCTATGCATGGGACGTATTTTTATGAGAAATGGAAATGAAATTCTTGTGGTCTATTAAAATAATGAAAATGATCGATTATGATAAAATAATGAACTCACCAACCTTTTGGTTGACACTTTAAAGCATGTTTATTCTCAAGTATGAAAGAAATCTTCCGTTGTGCATTTGTTCATTTTAGAGATATTACTTGGAGTCATTCATGGCATATTTCAAAAGACGTTGCATTCGAGTCGTTGAGTTCATCAAGATTATTATTAAGTCAATTATAGTTGGATGTATTATGAAATGGTATGCATGCCATCAACTTACGATGTGATGAAAGTTTGTCTTTTAAAAACGAATGCAATGTTTGTAAAATGTATCATATAGAGATCAAGTATCTCGCGATGTAACCAAATGTAATGTATTCATGCAGATAGATTAGGACGGGTCGTTATATTTTGGAGATTTGGTAGAATGTGAGAGTCGTGTAATATGGCACATGATGACGTTATGATTTGTGAATCATCACGTTCCATTAGAAACTCAGCATGACTTACTGGAATATAATCACGTTGATCAAGTGTCATTATATTATACTAACTCATGCATCAATTTCCAACACTACTTCAAAACATTCATATTTTAAATTCGAAGATTTACATAATATAGAAACTAATACAGTTTCCTTTTATGAAATAACACAGATAGCGCGGAGAGATAATTAATATCGGACGATAATATTTATGAAGATATCTTCAGAAATATTGAGGATATTAATAATGAAAGATACGATAATGTCTTAGAATTTTAGAATCAAATTGTGAGGAAGAAATTGATTCACAATGGTTTAGAGCGATTAAGGAGCAAGGTATTCGCTAAAGATTTCATCAGAAACAGAATCATCAGGATTCTTTATGTACAAATTTAGTCCTTGTGATTTGTTCAGAGTCTCTTTCATGGTTTGCTTAATTTGTTTATCAAAATCTTTGAGCTTTTTTAACACTCCAATTTTTACCATCAAACTTTCGACGGTTAAGATCGTCTACGGTTTTTGCTACTTCATTCAGCTTTTTCAGAATTCAGAGAATTGATTCGTAGACTGGGCGGTTTCCAGAATTTCAGATTGGAAGATCATAATTCTAAGAGATAAATGTTATATGTACATATAACTGTTGATGTAAAAACGTTGCGAGAATCAAAATACTGATTGCTGATTCTCAGTAATTGGTATGTCAATTCTCGTTATAAAATGTGGATGAGTATATAATAGGGTTGCAACGAAAATAATGATTTTTATGAAAATCAAATATCAACACAGTTCTTGGTAAGTTTACTGTTAATGTGGTGGAATGTAAACGGTTCCCCGGTAACGATGACGAAAGGCAAACTTATATATCAAGGTTATAATAAGGCTAATCCGAATGAAAGTTGAAGTTGATTTGTTGAAGCTGTGATAAAATTGGCTAATTTGGAAAGAGATTGTACGGCTATTTCTGGTAATAACAACGCCAAAGGAGCTAGCACAGATACGTGTTAAATGTTTACTCAGATTCCAAGAGTTTTTCAGGTGCATAACTATATGCATAAATCTTTCCTTCCGTAGATGAGGTGCAGTTGGTTCAATCTCTCGATTGAGGTGATTTCAAGAATCATGAAAGGTTTGAACGCAGATTGTAATCGTCAAGATACAAATGAGGTTTAAGATGAAATCAAGTGGCAAACTTGAAGAAATGTTTACTTTCATATGTTATAATCAATATTTTAATTCATTTTAATTGTCCAATGTTGGTAGTCCACAGTTAGTAGTCCAATAATTCATATACAGTTTAATATATAATATTCGAATTAACTAATACGTATCGTGACCCATTATATACATGTCTCAGACTCGATCACAACTAAAAGTATATATATTATTGTAGAATCAACCTCAACCCTGTATAGCTAACTCAAACATTACTGCATATAGAGTGTCTATGGTTATTCCAAATAATATATATAGATGCGTCGATATGATATGTCAAAACCTTGTATACGTGTCCCGATATTTAAAGTGCGTAAAATAAATAACAGAAATTAAATGACGATAAATAAAATTACAAGAATATAAATTGCGATAATTAAATTGCGATAAATAAAATGTAATCAGTTAGCTTGGAACAGTTAGCTAGGAACAATTAGCGTGGATTCTTAACAAAATTTCTCATAGTTGATTTGTTTGTTTCTAACAAATTTTATTTTTGTCCAATGTTTTCTTCATTATGCCACTTGTTGGATTCTAATAGGTCAAAATCCAAATATGAAATTGAATGAAAAAGGTTATTTTGTGGTGAACGGATTCGTATATCTTGTGGATGTAAGTAGGATAGTAAACGACTGTCGAATCAGATTTAAAAAATGTACAGTGTAACTTATTAATGTGAAATCTAGATATTCCTCGGGTATTATCTACCCGTTAAAAATGTTTTCACCATTAACAGTTTATACCAGAGAATTTTTAATTACAATCTTTATGAAAATATATATACATATATCTTTTCTTCAGATGAAATCATGGATTTACTGAGTCAATTATGATATTAATCTCATTTGATTTTCCTTTAGCACTAGAATATATAATATCTAAACATTAGAGATTACATAATCGCCATATCGAACGAAGATAAATGATGTAGAACGTCATGTAGAACGATGATTATGCTTAAGGTATAGATAGTGATGTTGAGTCATGGGATGTGGATGTTGTGGATGGTGGTACTGGTTATGCTTCTGATGCTGCTGCTGGTGCTTGTAATCTTTGCACCATATTCTCCAAAGTCACTATCCGAACGCAAAGCTCGTTGACTTCTTCTATTACACTGGGATGATTGTCGGTTCGGACGAGTGGATGAATAAGATCTAGAATCTGAGATAGTATATAATCGTGATGGGATACTCTGGAAATGAGAGAGAAAATGGTATTACGAACAGGTTCGCCGGTAAGTGCTTAGGTTCTTCACCAAGAGGTGAATTCGGTTGATGGAAAAGATTGCCTTCTTCTTGTCTCCAATGATTAAGTAGACTACGAACCCATCAGATGAATTGATGATGGCTAAATGGTTGATCCATTCCGGTCTCACTGCTTTCGGAGTTTGAGTGGAAATTCATATCGGAATAGCTGTCGGAATCCGAGGGATTTGAACTAGTTGCGAGTTCCATCTCGTACGATAGAGTAAAGGATTTTTCGATATGAAATGATTTTCGAATATTGGTTGATATTCTAACTACATAGAATATCTATATATATATATATATATATATATATATATATATATATATATATATATATATATATATATATATATATATATATATATATATATATATATAGTACTAAAGATTTCGTAGACTACGTAGGAATTTACGGCATATGTCAGGCAAGTCAACAGTAACAGATGCGCTAAGATATGAATTATCAGATACGCTAAGATATGAATTTTGTCTATACACTATTCATGCAGTCAATGCAGTAAAACGTGTCTAGACTAAGAATGATAAGCACGTAATTTCCTAAGGATGATAAGCAAGTAATTTTTGACACGAAATGATAAGCAAAACTTTTGACATGCAGACACGGTCGAAGTCCAGATCCACTAATGCATCTAAACAACTATCAGTTAGACACACTAATGCAAGACCTGGTTCGCTAAGACCACCACTCTGATACTAACTATAATGACCCGTCCTAATCCATCTGGACCAATACATTACATTTGGTTACATCACGAGGTACTTGACCTCTATATGATATATTTTACAAACATTGCATTAGTTTTTAAAAGACAAACTTTCATTACATTGAAAGTTGACGGCATGCATACCATTTCATAATATATCCCACTATAATTGACTTAATAATAATATTGATGAACTCAACGACTCGAATGCAACGTCTTTTGAAATATCTCATGAAATGACTCCAAGTAATATCTCTAAAATTTGCAAATGCACAGTGGAAGATTTCTTTCATACCTGAGAATAAACATGCTTTAAAGTGTCAACCAAAAGGTTGGTGAGTTCATAAGTTTATCGTAAACAATAAAATTCATCATTTTGATAGACCACAAGATTTAAATACACTACACCTATCTCGTGTACAAAACCATTTTCATAAATCTTAGTAACCATACACATATCTCGTGTACAAAATATCATACACATAACCTGTGTATAAAATCATTCTCTCGATACATAACATTCACTTTTCATTTATTGCTTGGCTTGGTAACCGACCTTAACATATAATGTGCATCAATAATATCCCCAAAATAGAACATCTCGTCTGTATAATATATAAACCTTGAAGTACTAAACACCACGCCCACTAGCCCTTCCGTCTAGTGAACATTCTGGGTGGGAGTGTTAAACCTGATAGCTACCTTTAGGATTCGCGTGAATTAGGGCCATACCTGAAATGTCCCGTTCTTATTGATTAAAAACGTTTCATATTAATTGATTTCGTTGCGAGGTTTTGACCTCTATATGAGACGTTTTTTCAAAGACTGCATTCATTTTTAAACAAACCATAACCTTTATTTCATAGATAAAGGTTTTAAAAAGCTTTACGTAGATTATCAAATAATGATAATCTAAAATATCCATTTTACACACGACCATCATAATGGTTTACAATACAAATATGCTACAACAAAATAAGTTTCTTGAATGCAGTTTTTACACAATATCATACAAGCATGGACTCTAAATCTCGTCCTTATTTAAGTATGCGACAGCGGAAGCTCTTAATAATCACCTGAGAATAAACATGCTTAAAACGTCAACAAAAATGTTGGTGAGTTATAGGTTTAACCTATATATATCAAATCATAATAATAGACCACAAGATTTCATATTTCAATACACATCCCATACATAGAGATAAAAATCATTCATATGGTGAACACCTGGTAACCGACATTAACAAGATGCATATATAAGAATATCCCCATCATTCCGGGACACCCTTCGGATATGATATAAATTTCGAAGTACTAAAGCATCCGGTACTTTGGATGGGGTTTGTTAGGCCCAATAGATCTATCTTTAGGATTCGCGTCAATTAGGGTGTCTGTTCCCTAATTCTTAGATTACCAGAATTAATAAAAAGGGGCATATTCGATTTCGATAATTCAACCATAGAATGTAGTTTCACGTACTTGTGTCTATTTTGTAAATCATTTATAAAACCTGCATGTATTCTCATCCCAAAAATATTAGATTTTAAAAGTGGGACTATAACTCACTTTCACAGATTTTTACTTCGTCGGGAAGTAAGACTTAGCCACTGGTTGATTCACGAACCTATAACAATATATACATATATATCAAAGTATGTTCAAAATATATTTACAACACTTTTAATATATTTTGATGTTTTAAGTTTATTAAGTCAGCTGTCCTCTTTAGTAACCTACAACTAGTTGTCCACAGTTAGATGTACAGAAATAAATCGATAAATATTATCTTGAATCAATCCACGACCCAGTGTATACGTATCTCAGTATTGATCACAACTCAAACTATATATATTTTGGAATCAACCTCATCCCTGTATAGCTAACTCCAACATTCACATATAGAGTGTCTATGGTTGTTCCGAAATATATATAGATGTGTCGACATGATAGGTCGAAACATTGTATACGTGTCTATGGTATCTCAAGATTACATAATATACAATACAAGTTGATTAAGTTATGGTTGGAATAGATTTGTTACCAATTTTCACGTAGCTAAAATGAGAAAAATTATCCAATCTTGTTTTACCCATAACTTCTTCATTTTAAATCCGTTTTGAGTGAATAAAATTGCTATGGTTTCATATTGAACTCTATTTTATGAATCTAAACAGAAAAAGTATAGGTTTATAGTCGGAAAAATAAGTTACAAGTCGTTTTTGTAAAGGTAGTCATTTCAGTCGAAAGAACGACGTCTAGATGACCATTTTAGAAAACACACTTCCACTTTGAGTTTAACCATAATTTTTGGATATAGTTTCATGTTCATAATAAAAATCATTTTCTCAAAATAACAACTTTTAAATCAAAGTTTATCATAGTTTTTAATCCGGTTTTACTGTGTTTTTCGTGTTTCCAGTTTTTAAATCATTAAGTTAGCATATCATATAGATATAGAACATGTGTTTAGTTGATTTTAAAAGTCAAGTTAGAAGGATTAACTTTTGTTTGCGAACAAGTTTAGAATTAACTAAACTATGTTCTAGTGATTACAAGTTTAAACCTTCGAATAAGATAGCTTTATATGTATGAATCGAATGATGTTATGAACATCATTACTACCTTAAGTTCCTTGGATAAACCTACTAGAAAAGAGAAAAATGGATCTAGCTTTAACGGATCCTTGGATGGCTCGATGTTCTTGAAGCAGAATCATGACACGAAAACAAGTTCAAGTAAGATCATCACTTGAAATAAGATTGTTATAGTTATAGAAATTGAACCAAAGTTTGAATATGATTATTACCTTGTATTAGAATGATAACCTACTGTAAGAAATAAATATTTCTTGAGGTTGTATGATCACTTTACAAGATTGGAAGTGAGCTAGCAAACTTGAAAGTATTCTTGATTTTATGTAACTAGAACTTGTAGAATATATGAAGAACACTTACAACTTGAAGATAGAACTTGAGAGAGATCAATTAGATGAAGAAAATTGAAGAATGAAAGTGTTTGTAGGTGTTTTTGGTCGTTGGTGTATGGATTAGATATAAAGGATATGTAATTTTGTTTTCATGTAAATAAGTCATGAATGATTACTCATATTTTTGTAATTTTATGAGATATTTCATGCTAGTTGCCAAATGATGGTTCTCACATGTGTTAGGTGACTCAAATGGGCTGCTAAGAGCTGATCATTGGAGTGTATATACCAATAGTACATACATCTAAAAGCTGTGTATTGTACGAGTACGAATACGAGTGCATATGAGTAGAATTGTTGATGAAACTGAATGAGGATGTAATTGTAAGCATTTTTGTTAAGTAGAAGTATTTTGATAAGTGTATTTAAGTCTTTCAAAAGTGTATAAATACATATTAAAAAACTACATGTATATACATTTTAACTGAGTCGTTAAGTCATCGTTAGTCGTTACATGTAAGTGTTGTTTTGAAACCTTTAGGTTAACGATCTTGTTAAATGTTGTTAACCCAATGTTTATAATATCAAATGAGATTTTAAATTATTATATTATCATGATATTATCATGTATGAATATCTCTTAATATGATATATATACATTAAATGTCTTTACAACGATAATCGTTACATATATGTCTCGTTTAAAAATCATTAAGTAGGTAGTCTTGTTTTTACATATGTAGTTCATTGTTAATATACTTAATGATATGTTTACTTATCATAGTATCATGTTAACTATATATATATCCATATATATGTCATCATATAGTTTTTACAAGCTTTAACGTTCGTGAATCACCGGTCAACTTGGGTGGTCAATTGTCTATATGAAACATATTTCAATTAATCAAGTCTTAACAAGTTTGATTGCTTAATATGTTGGAAACATTTAATCATGTAAATATCAATCTCAATTAATATATGTAAACATGTAAAAGTTCGGGTCACTACAGTACCTACCCGTTAAATAAATTTCGTCCCGAAATTTTAAGCTGTTGAAGGTGTTGACGAATCTTCTTGAAATAGATGCGGGTATTTCTTCTTCATCTAATCTTCACACTCCCAGGTGAACTCGAGTCCCCTACGAGCATTCCATCGAACCTTAACAATTGGTATCTTGTTTTGCTTAAGTCTTTTAACCTCACGATCCATTATTTCGACGGGTTCTTCGATGAATTGAAGTTTTTCGTTGATTTGGATTTCATCTAACAGAATAGTGAGATCTTCTTTAGCAAAAAATTTCTTCAAATTCGAGACGTGGAAAGTGTTATGTACAGCCGCGAGTTGTTGAGGTAACTCAAGTCGGTAAGCTACTAGTCCGACACGATCAATAATCTTGAATGGTCCAATATACCTTGGATTTAATTTCCCTCGTTTACCAAATCGAACAACGCCTTTCCAAGGTGCAACTTTAAGCATGACCATCTCTCCAATTTCAAATTCTATATCTTTTCTTTTAATGTCAGCGTAGCTCTTTTGTCGACTTTGGGCGGTTTTCAACCGTTGTTGAATTTGGATGATCTTCTCGGTAGTTTCTTGTATAATCTCCGGACCCGTAATCTGTCTATCCCCCACTTCACTCCAACAAATCAGAGACCTGCACTTTCTACCATAAAGTGCTTCAAACGGCGCCATCTCAATGCTTGAATGGTAGCTGTTGTTGTAGGAAAATTCTGCTAACGGTAGATGTCGATCCCAACTGTTTCTGAAATCAATAACACATGCTCGTAGCATGTCTTCAAGCGTTTGTATCGTCCTTTCGCTCTGCCCATCAGTTTGTAGATGATAGGCAGTACTCATGTCTAGACGAGTTCCTAATGCTTGTTGTAATGTCTGCCAGAATCTTGAAATAAATCTGCCATCCCTATCAGAGATAATAGAGATTGGTATTCCATGTCTGGAGACGACTTCCTTTAAATACAGTCGTGCTAACTTCTCCATCTTGTCATCTTCTCTTATTGGCAGGAAGTGTGCTGATTTGGTGAGACGATCAACTATTACCCAAATAGTATCAAAACCACTTGCAGTCCTTGGCAATTTAGTGATGAAATCCATGGTAATGTTTTCCCATTTCCAATCCGGGATTTCGGGTTGTTGAAGTAGACCTGATGGTTTCTGATGCTCAGCTTTGACCTTAGAACACGTCAAACATTCTCCTACGTATTTAGCAACATCGGCTTTCATACCCGGCCACCAAAAATGTTTCTTGAGATCCTTCTACATCTTCCCCGTTCAAGGATGTATTGAGTATCTGGTTTTATGAGCTTCTCTAAGTACCATTTCTCTCATATCTCCAAATTTTGATACCCAAATCCTTTCAGCCCTATACCGGGTTCAGTCTTCCCGAATATTAAGATGCTTCTCCGATCCTTTGGGTATTTCATCCTTTAAATTTCCCTTTTTTAAAACTCCTTGTTGCGCCTCCTTTATTTGAGTAGTAAGGTTATTATGAATCATTATATTCATAGATTTTACTCGAATGGGTTCTCTGTCCTTCCTGCTCAAGGCATCGGCTACCACATTTGCCTTCCCTGGGTGGTAACGAATCTCAAAGTCGTAATCATTCAATAATTCAATCCACCTACGCTGCCTCATATTCAGTTGTTTCTGATTAAATATGTGTTGAAGACTTTTGTGGTCGGTATATATAATACTTTTGACCCCATATAAGTAGTGCCTCCAAGTCTTTAATGCAAAAACAACCGCGCCTAATTCTAAATCATGCGTCGTATAATTTTGTTCGTGAATCTTCAATTGTCTAGACGCATAAGCAATCACCTTCGTTCGTTGCATTAATACACAACCGAGACCTTGCTTTGATGCGTCACAATAAATCACAAAATCATCATTCCCTTCAGGCAATGACAATATAGGTGCCGTAGTTAGCTTTTTCTTCAATAACTGAAACGCTTTCTCTTGTTCATCATTCCATTCAAATTTCTTCCCTTTATGCGTTAATGCAGTCAAGGGTTTTGCTATTCTGGAAAAGTCTTGGATGAACCTTCTGTAGTAACCAGCTAGTCCTAAAAACTGGCGTATGTGTTTCGGAGTTTTTGGGGTTTCCCACTTTTCAACAGTTTCTATCTTTGCCTGATCCACCTTAATACCTTCTTTGTTCACTATGTGACCGAGGAATTGAACTTCTTCCAACCAAAATGCACACTTTGAAAACTTAGCGTACAATTCTTCCTTCCTCAATACTTCTAACACCTTTCTCAAATGTTTACCGTGTTCTTGGTCATTCTTTGAGTAAATAAGTATGTCATCAATGAAAACAATGACAAACTTGTCAAGGTATGGTCCACACACTCGGTTCATAAGGTCCATGAACACAGCTGGTGCATTAGTTAAACCAAACGGTATGACCATAAACTCGTAATGACCGTAACGTGTTCTGAAAGCAGTCTTTGGAATATCATTTTCTTTCACCCGCATTTGATGATACCCGGAACGTAAGTCAATCTTTGAATAAACAGACGATCCTTGTAGTTGATCAAATAAGTCGTCGATTCTCGGTAGTGGGTAGCGGTTCTTGATGGTAAGTTTGTTCAACTCTTGGTAGTCGATATACAACCTGAATGTACCATCTTTCTTCTTGACAAACAAAACAGGAGCTCCCCACGGTGATGTGCTTGGTCGAATGAAACCACGCTCTAAAAGTTCTTGTAATTGGCTTTGCAGTTCTTTCATCTCGCTGGGTGCGAGTATGTAAGGAGCACGAGCTATTGGTGCAGCTCCTGGTACAAGATCTATTTAAAATTCAACGGATCGATGTGGGGGTAATCCCGGTAAATCTTTTGGAAATACATCGGGAAATTCTTTTGCAATGGGAACATCATTGATGCTCTTTTCTTCAGTTTGTACTTTCTCGACGTGTGCTAGAACAGCATAGCAACCTTTTCTTATTAGTTTTTGTGCCTTCAAATTACTAATAAGATGTAGCTTCGTGTTGCCCTTTTCTCCGTACACCATTAAGGGTTTTCCTTTTTCTCGTATAATGCGAATTGCATTTTTGTAACAAACGATCTCTGCTTTCACTTCTTTCAACCAGTCCATACCGATTATCACATCAAAACTCCCTAACTCTACTGGTATCAAATCAATCTTAAATGTTTCGCTAACCAGTTTAATTTCTCCATTCCGACATATATTATCTGCTGAAATTAATTTACCATTTGCTAATTCGAGTAAAAATTTACTATCCAAAGGCGTCAATGGATAACTTAATTTAGCACAAAAATCTCTACTCATATAGCTTCTATCCGCACCCGAATCAAATAAAACGTAAGCAGATTTATTGTCAATAAGAAACGTACCCGTAACAAGCTCCGGGTCTTCTTGTGCCTCTGCCGCATTAATATTGAAAACTCTTCCGCGGCCTTGTCCATTCGTGTTCTCCTGGTTCGGGAAATTTCTAATAATGTGGCCCGGTTTTCCATATTTATAACAAACTACATTGGCATAACTTGCTCTGACACTACTTGCTCCGCCATTAATCATTCCGACACCATTTGTTCCTTTCGTTCTATTAACCCCTGGTCCGTAGACCTCACACTTAGCCGCGCTATGACCATTTCTTTTACACTTGTTGCAAAATTTGGTGCAGAACCCCGAGTGATACTTTTCACACCTTTGGCATAGCTGCTTCTGATTGTTGTTGTTGTTGCGGTTATTATTGTTGTTGGGATGATTGTTGTAGTTGTTGTTGTTTTTGTTGTTGTTGTTGTTGTTGGGCCATTTGTTGTAGTTGCGATTGATGTTGCGATTGTTGGGATAATTGTTGCGATTATTGTTGTAATTGCTGTTGTTGTTGTATTGGTGATTCTTATCACCGTTTTCCTCCCACTTTCTTTTGACTTGCTTCACATTGGCCTCTTCAGCAGTCTGTTCTTTAATTCTTTCTTCAATCTGGTTCACTAGTTTGTGAGCCATTCTACATGCCTGTTGTATGGAGGCGGGCTCGTGTGAACTTATATCTTCTTGGATTCTTTCCGGTAATCCTTTCACAAACGCGTCGATCTTCTCTTCCTCATCTTCAAATGCTCCCGGACACAATAGGCACAATTCTGTGAATCGTCTTTCGTACGTGGTAATATCAAATCCTTGGGTTCATAACCCTCTAAGTTCTGTATTGAGCTTATTGACCTCGGTTCTGGGACAGTACTTCTCGTTCATCAAGTGCTTGAATGCTGACCACGGTAGTGCGTATGCATCGTCTTGTCCCACTTGCTCTAGATAGGTATTCCACCATGTTAACGGTAGTGCGTAGCATACTTCACTTTGTCCTCTTCAGTACACTTACTTATGGCAAACACCGATTCTACCTTCTCGGTCTACCTTTTCAATCCAATCGGTCCTTCGGTTCCATCAAATTCTAAAGGTTTGCAGGCAGTGAATTCTTTGTAGGTGCATCCTACATGATTTCCTGTACTGCTAGATCCAAGGTTATTGTTGGTATGTAGCGCAGCCTGTACTGCGGCTATGTTTGAAGCTAGAAAAGTACGGAATTCCTCTTCATTCATATTCACGGTGTGTCGAGTAGTCGGTGCCATTTCCTTCAAAATAGTCAAATGGAACAAGTTAATCATACAGAATATTAAGAGTAGTTAATAGTATTTCGTAGCATAATATGAACTCATTTATAAAATCTTTTTCTTCATATTAGCATTTTATAAGTTTAAATTCGGGTAGTACCTACCCGTTAAGTTCATACTTAGTAGCTAATATACAATTCAACTACTACAATTCTATATGAAAAACTGATTATAGTAATATTTCGCGTTCAAACTTTTACACAATATTTTACAAACTTACAATACCGCTTATTTTACATATAGCATGAAATATAGCACACAATAAATTTGATACAAGATGGTTGTGAAGATAATTCTAGCTAGTACACAAGTCGTTCAGCAAAGGCAATAAAGACACGTAATTCATACGTCCAGAAACAAGTCATGCATTCTGGTTTTACTAGGATTACTTCCCATCCTTGGTCTTGTGGAACATAACCGTTATGGCCGTTGATAAGACAGCGTGTTGTAACGTCGTCAAAGGGATGAGGGTTACGTAATGTCCAACAGTTCCGTAACAATCTAAAAACCTCATTTCTTACCCCAATTACCGACTCCGTCAGTTGTGGAAATGTTTTGTTTAATAGTTGTAGCCCGATGTTCTTGTTCTCACTTTGGTGAGAAGCGAACATTACTAATCCGTAAACATAACATGCTTCTTTATGTTGCATGTTAGCCGCTTTTTCTAAATCACGAAGTCCAATATTCGGATATATTGAGTCAAAATAATTTCTTAACCCATTGCGTAAAATAGCATTTGGGTTCCCCGCAATATATGCGTCAAAATAAACACATCGTAACTTATGGATTTCCCAATGTGATATCCCCCATCTTTCGAACGAAAGCCTTTTATAAACCAAGGCATTCTTGGAACATTCTTCGAATGTCTTACAAACTGATCTCGCCTTAAATAGTTGTGCCGAAGAATTCTGACCGACTCTAGACAAGATTTCATCAATCATGTCTCCGGATAGGTCTCTTAAAATATTGGGTTGTCTATCCATTTTGTGTTTTTATACTGTAAAATAGACAAGAGTTAGATTCATAAAAAAAAAATACTTATTAATACAAGCAATTTTTACATATATCATAAAGCATAAGCACACTATATTATATATATTACACCACACGAATACAACTATCTTATTCCGACTCGCTTGTTTCTTCTTCTTTGGTTTTGGTTCGTTTTGCCAAGTTTCTAGGGATATATGATGTTCCCCTAATACGAGCCGTCGTTTTCCACATTGGTTTAGAAAAACCTGGTGGTTTAGAGGTTCCCGGGTCATTGTTACAACTTAAGGACTTCGGGGGTTGACGATACATATAAAGTTCATCGGGGTTGGAATTAGATTTCTCTATTTTTATGCCATTTCCTTTATTATTTTTTTTGCCTTTTTAAATTTAGGTGGGGTAATTTCTATAACATCATCGGAATTCTCGTCGGAATCCGATTCATCGGAGAATTGGTAATCCTCCCAATATTTTGCTTCCTTGGCGGAAACACCATTGACCATAATTAACCTTGGTCGGTTGGTGAGGATTTTCTTTTACTTAACCGTTTTATTATTTCCCCCAACGGTTCTATTTCTTCATCCGGTTCCGATTCTTCTTCCGGTTCCGATTCTTCTTCCGGTTCCGACTCTTCTTCCGGTTCCTCTTCGGGAACTTGTGAATCAGTCCACGAATCATTCCAATTTACATTTGACTCTTCATTATTATTAGGTGAGTCAGTGGGACTTTTTCTAGAGGTAGACATCTATCACATAATATCAAACGCGTTAAGAGATTAATATATCACATAATATTCACATGTTAAAAATATATAGTTTCCAACAAAATTTGTTAAGAAATCATTTTTCAAGTAAACACGGTCGAAGTCCAGACTCACTAATGCATCCTAACAAACTCGATAAGACACACTAATGCAAAATTCTGGTTCTCTAAGACCAACACTCGGATACCAACTGAAATGTCCCGTTCTTATTGATTAAAAACGTTCCATATTAATTGATTTCGTTGCGAGGTGTTGACCTCTATATGAGACGTTTTTCAAAGACTGCATTCATTTTTAAAACAAACCATAACCTTTATTTCATAGATAAAGGTTTTAAAAAGCTTTACGTAGATTATCAAATAATGATAATCTAAAATATCCATTTTACACACGACCATTACATAACGGTTTACAATACAAATATGTTACAACAAAATAAGTTTCTTGAATGCAGTTTTTACACAGTATCATACAAGCATGGAATTAAAATCTCATCCTTATTTAAGTATGCGACAGCGGAAGCTCTTAATAAACACCTGAGAATAAACATGCTTAAAACGTCAACAAAAATGTTGGTGAGTTATAGGTTTAACCTATATATATCAAATCATAATAATAGACCACAAGATTTCATATTTCAATACACATCCCATACATATAGATAAAAATTATTCATATGGTGAACACCTGGTAACCGACACTAACAAGATGCATATATAAGAATATCCCCGTCATTCCGGGACACCCTTCGGATATGATATAAATTTCAAAGTACTAAAGCATCCGGTACTTTGGATGGGGTTTGTTAGGCCCAATAGATCTATCTTTAGGATTCGCGTCAATTAGGGTGTCTGTTCCCTAATTCTTAGATTACCAGACTTAATAAAAAGGGGCATATTCGATTTCGATAATTCAATCATAGAATGTAGTTTCACTTACTTGTGTCTATTTTGTAAATCATTTATAAAACCTGCATGTATTCTCATCCCAAAAATATTAGATTTTAAAAGTGGGACTATAACTCACTTTCACAGATTTTTAATTCGTCGGGAAGTAAGACTTGGCCACTGGTTGATTCACGAACCTATAACAATATATACATATATATCAAAGTATGTTCAAAATATATTTACAACAATTTTAATATATTTTGATGTTTTAAGTTTATTAAGTCAGCTGTCCTCGTTAGCAACCTACAACTAGTTGTTCACATTTAGATGTACAGAAATAAATCGATAAATATTATCTTGAATCAATCCACGACCCAGTGTATACGTATCTCAGTATTGATCACAACTCAAACTATATATATTTTGGAATCAACCTCAACCCTGTATAGCTAACTCCAACATTCACATATAGAGTGTCTATGGTTGTTCCGAAATATATATAGATGTGTCGACATGATAGGTCGAAAAATTGTATACGTGTCTATGGTATCTCAAGATTACATAATATACAATACAAGTTGATTAAGTTATGGTTGTAATAGATTTGTTACCAATTTTCACGTAGCTAAAATGAGAAAAATTATCCAATCTTGTTTTACCCATAACTTCTTCATTTTAAATCCGTTTTGAGTGAATCAAATTGCTATGGTTTCATATTGAACTCTATTTTATGAATCCAAATAGAAAAAGTATAGGTTTATAGTCAGAAAAATAAGTTACAAGTCGTTTTTGTAAAGGTAGTCATTTCAGTCGAAAGAACGACGTCTAGATGACCATTTTAGAAAACATACTTCCACTTTGAGTTTAACCATAATTTTTGGATATAGTTTCATGTTCATAATAAAAATAATTTTCTCAAAATAACAACTTTTAAATCAAAGTTTATCATAGTTTTTAATTAACTAACCCAAAACAGCCCGCGGTGTAACTACGACGGCGTAAATCCGGTTTTACGGTGTTTTTCGTGTTTCCAGGTTTTAAATCATTAAGTTAGCATATCATATAGATATAGAACATGTGTTTAGTTGATTTTAAAAGTCAAGTTAGAAGGATTAACTTTTGTTTGCGAACAAGTTTAGAATTAACTAAACTATGTTCTAGTGATTACAAGTTTAAACCTTCGAATAAGATAGCTTTATATGTATGAATCGAATGATGTTATGAACATCATTACTACCTTAAGTTCCTTGGATAAACCTACTGGAAAAGAGAAAAATAGATCTAGCTTCAACGGATCCTTGGATGGCTCGAAGTTCTTGAAGCAGAATCATGACACAAAAACAAGTTCAAGTAAGATCATCACTTGAAATAAGATTGTTATAGTTATAGAAATTGAACCAAAGTTTGAATATGATTATTACCTTGTATTATAATGATAACCTACTGTAAGAAATAAAGATTTCTTGAGGTTGGATGATCACCTTACAAGATTGGAAGTGAGCTAGCAAACTTGAAAGTATTCTTGATTTTATGTAACTAGAACTTGTAGAATATATGAAGAACACTTAGAACTTGAAGATAGAACTTGAGAGAGATCAATTAGATGAAGAAAATTGAAGAATGAAAGTGTTTGTAGGTGTTTTTGGTCGTTGGTGTATGGATTAGATATAAATGATATGTAATTTTGTTTTCATGTAAATAAGTCATGAATGATTACTCATATTTTTGTAATTTTATGAGATATTTCATGCTAGTTGCCAAATGATGGTTCCCACATGTGTTAGGTGACTCACATTGAAATGTCCCGTTCTAATTGATTAAAAACGTTCCATATTAATTGATTTCGTTGCGAGGTTTTGACCTCTATATGAGACGTTTTTCAAAGACTGCATTCTTTTTAAAACAAACCATAACCTTTATTTCATCAATAAAGGTTTAAAAAGCTTTACGTAGATTATCAAATAATTATAATCTAAAATATCCTGTTTACACACGACCATTACATAATGGTTTACAATACAAATATGTTACAACAAAATAAGTTTCTTGAATGCAGTTTTTACACAATATCATACAAGCATGGACTCCAAATCTCGTCCTTATTTTAGTATGCGACAGCGGAAGCTCTTAATAATCACCTGAGAATAAACATGCTTAAAACGTCAACAAAAATGTTGGTGAGTTATAGGTTTAACCTATATATATCAAATCATAATAATAGACCACAAGATTTCATATTTCAATACACATCCCATACATAGAGATAAAAATCATTCATATGGTGAACACCTGGTAACCGACATTAACAAGATGCATATATAAGAATATCCCCATCATTCCGGGACACCCTTCGGATATGATATAAATTTCGAAGTACTAAAGCATCTGGTACTTTGGATGGGGTTTGTTAGGCCCAATAGATCTATCTTTAGGATTCGCGTCAATTAGGGTGTCTGTTCCCTAATTCTTAGATTACCAGACTTAATAAAAAGGGGCATATTCGATTTTGATAATTCAACCATAGAATGTAGTTTCACGTACTTGTGTCTATTTTGTAAATCATTTATAAAACCTGCATGTATTCTCATCCCAAAAATATTAGATTTTAAAAGTGGGACTATAACTCACTTTCACAGATTTTTACTTCGTCGGAAAGTAAGACTTGGCCACTGGTTGATTCACGAACCTATAACAATATATACATATATATCAAAGTATGTTCAAAATATATTTACAACACTTTTAATATATTTTGATGTTTTAAGTTTATTAAGTCAGCTGTCCTCGTTAGTAACCTACAACTAGTTGTCCACAGTTAGATGTACAGAAATAAATCGATAAATATTATCTTGAATCAATCCACGACCCAGTGTATACGTATCTCAGTATTGATCACAACTCAAACTATATATATTTTGGAATCAACCTCAACCCTGTATAGCTAACTCCAACATTCAGATATAGAGTGTCTATGGTTGTTCCGAAATATTTATAGATGTGTCGACATGATAGGTCGAAACATTGTATACGTGTCTATGGTATCTCAAGATTACATAATATACAATACAAGTTGATTAAGTTATGGTTGGAATAGATTTGTTACCAATTTTCACGTAGCTAAAATGAGAAAAATTATCCAATCTTGTTTTACCCATAACTTCTTCATTTTAAATCCGTTTTGAGTGAATCAAATTGCTATGGTTTCATATTGAACTCTATTTTATGAATCTAAACAGAAAAAGTATAGGTTTATAGTCGGAAAAATAAGTTACAAGTCGTTTTTGTAAAGGTAGTCATTTCAGTCGAAAGAACGACGTCTAGATGACCATTTTAGAAAACATACTTCCACTTTGAGTTTAACCATAATTTTTGGATATAGTTTCATGTTCATAATAAAAATCATTTTCTCAGAATAACAACTTTTAAATCAAAGTTTATCATAGTTTTTAATTAACTAACCCAAAACAGCCCGCGGTGTTACTACGACGGCGTAAATCCGGTTTTACGGTGTTTTTCGTGTTTCCAGGTTTTAAATCATTACGTTAGCATATCATATAGATATAGAACATGTGTTTAGTTGATTTTAAAAGTCAAGTTAGAAGGATTAACTTTTGTTTGCGAACAAGTTTAGAATTAACTAAACTATGATCTAGTGATTACAAGTTTAAACCTTCGAATAAGATAGCTTTATATGTATCAATCGAATGATGTTATGAACATCATTACTACCTTAAGTTCCTTGGATAAACCTACTGGAAAAGAGAAAAATAGATCTAGCTTCAACGGATCCTTGGATGGCTCGAAGTTCATGAAGCAGAATCATGACACGAAAACAAGTTCAAGTAAGATCATCACTTGAAATAAGATTGTTATAGTTATAGAAATTGAACCAAAGTTTGAATATGATTATTACCTTGTATTAGAATGATAACCTACTGTAAGAAACAAAGATTTCTTGAGGTTGGATGATCACCTTACAAGATTGGAAGTGAGCTAGCAAACTTGAAAGTATTCTTGATTTTATGTAACTAGAACTTGTAGAATATATGAAGAACACTTAGAATTTGAAGATAGAACTTGAGAGAGATCAATTAGATGAAGAAAATTGAAGAATGAAAGTGTTTGTAGGTGTTTTTGGTCGTTGGTGTATGGATTAGATATAAAGGATATGTAATTTTGTTTTCATGTAAATAAGTCATGAATGATTACTCATATTTTTGTAATTTTATGAGATATTTCATGCTAGTTGCCAAATTATGGTTCCCACATGTGTTAGGTGACTCACATGGGCTGCTAAGAGCTGATCATTGGAGTGTATATACCAATAGTACATACATCTAAAAGCTGTGTATTGTACGAGTACGAATACGGGTGCATACGAGTAGAATTGTTGATGAAACTGAACGAGGATGTAATTGTAAGCATTTTTGTTAAGTAGAATTATTTTGATAGGTGTATTGAAGTCTTTAAAAAGTGTATAAATACATATTAAAACACTACATGTATATACATTTTAACTGAGTCGTTAAGTCATCGTTAGTCGTTACATGTAAGTGTTGTTTTGAAACCTTTAGGTTAACGATCTTGTTAAATGTTGTTAACCTAATGTTTATAATATCAAATGAGATTTTAAATTATTATATTATCATGATATTAACATGTATGAATATCTCTTAATATGATATATATACATTAAATGTCTTTACAACAATAATCGTTACGTATATGTCTCTTTTAAAAAATCATTAAGTTAGTAGTCTTGTTTTTACATATGTAGTTCATTGTTAATATACTTAATGATATGTTTACTTATCATAGTATCATGTTAACTATATATATATATCCATATATATATCATCATATAGTTTTTACAAGTTTTAACGTTCGTGAATCACCGGTCAACTTGGGTGGTCAATTGTCTATATGAAACATATTTCAATTAATCAAGTCTTAACAAGTTTGATTGCTTAACATGTTGGAAACATTTAATCATGTAAATATCAATCTCAATTAATATATATAAACATGGAAAAGTTCGGGTCACTACAGTACCTACCCGTTAAATAAATTTCGTCCCGAAATTTTAAGCTGTTGAAGGTGTTGACGAATCTTCTGGAAATAGATGCGGGTATTTCTTCTTCATCTGATCTTCACGCTCACAGGTGAACTCGGGTCCTCTACGAGCATTCCATCGAGCCTTAACAATTGGTATCTTGTTTTTCTTAAGTCTTTTAACCTCACGATCCATTATTTCGACGGGTTCTTCGATGAATTGAAGTTTTTCGTTGATTTGGATTTCATCTAACGGAATAGTGAGATCTTCTTTAGCAAAACATTTCTTTAAATTCGAGACGTGGAAAGTGTTATGTACAGCCGCGAGTTGTTGAGGTAACTCAAGTCGGTAAGCTACTGGTCCGACACGATCAATAATCTTGAATGGTCCAATATACCTTGGATTTAATTTCCCTCATTTACCAAATCGAACAACGCCTTTCCAAGGTGCAACTTTAAGCATGACCATCTCTCCAATTTCAAATTCTATATCTTTTCTTTTAATGTCAGCGTAGCTCTTTTGTCGACTTTGGGCGGTTTTCAACCGTTGTTAAATTTGGATGATCTTCTCGGTAGTTTCTTGTATAATCTCTGGACCCGTAATCTGTCTATCCCCCACTTCACTCCAATAAATCGGAGACCTGCACTTTATACCATAAAGTGCTTCAAACGGCGCCATCTCAATGCTTGAATGGTAGCTGTTGTTGTAGGAAAATTCTGCTAACGGTAGATGTCGATCCCAACTGTTTCCAAAATCAATAACACATGCTCGTAGCATGTCTTCAATCATTTGTATCATCCTTTTGCTCTGCCCATCAGTTTGTGGATGACAGGCAGTACTCATGTCTAGACGAGTTCCTAATGCTTGCTGTAATGTCTGCCCGAATCTTGAAATAAATCTGCCATCCCTATCAGAGATAATAGAGATTGGTATTCCATGTCTGGAGACGACTTTCTTCAAATACATTCGTGCTAACTTCTCCATCTTGTCATCTTCTCTTATTGGCAGGAAGTGTGCTGATTTGGTGAGACGATCAACTATTACCCAAATAGTATCAAAACCACTTCCAGTCCTTGGCAATTTAGTAATGAAATCCATGGTAATGTTTTCCCATTTCCATTCCGGGATTTCAGGTTGTTGAAGTAGACCTGATGGTTTCTGATGCTCAGCTTTGACCTTAGAACACGTCAAACATTCTCCTACGTATTTAGCAACATCGGCTTTCATACCCGGCCACCAAAAATGTTTCTTGAGATCCTTATACATCTTCCCCGTTCCAGGATGTATTGAGTATCTGGTTTTATGAGCTTCTCTAAGTACCATTTCTCTCATATCTCCAAATTTTGGTACCCAAATCCTTTCAGCCCTATACCGGGTTCCGTCTTCCCGAATATTAAGATGCTTCTCCGATCCTTTGGGTATTTCATCCTTTAAATTTCCCTCTTTTAAAACTCCTTTTTGCGCCTCCTTTATTTGAGTAGTAAGGTTATTATGAATAATTATATTCATAGATTTTACTCGAATGGGTTCTCTGTCCTTCCTGCTCAAGGCATCGGCTACCACATTTGCCTTCCCCGGGTGGTAACGAATCTCAAAGTCGTAATCATTCAATAATTCAATCCACCTACGCTGCCTCATATTTAGTTGTTTCTGATTAAATATGTGTTGAAGACTTTTGTGGTCGGTATATATAATACTTTTGACCCCATATAAGTAGTGCCTCCAAGTCTTTAATGCAAAAACAACCGCCTCTAATTCCAAATCATGCGTTGTATAATTTTGTTCGTGAATCTTCAATTGTGTAGACACATAAGCAATCACCTTCGTTCATTGCATTAATACACAACCGAGACCTTGCTTTGATGTGTCACAATAAATCACAAAATCATCATTCCCTTCAGGCAATGACAATATAGGTGCCGTAGTTAGCTTTTTCTTCAATAACTGAAACGCTTTCTCATGTTCATCATTCCATTCAAATTTCTTCCCTTTATGCGTTAATGCAGTCAAGGGTTTTGCTATTCTGGAAAAGTCTTGGATGAACCTTCTGTAGTAACCAGCTAGTCCTAAAAACTGGCGTATGTGTTTTGGAGTTTTCGGAGTTTCCCACTTTTCAACAGTTTCTATCTTTGCCGGATCCACCTTAATACCTTCTTTGTTCACTATGTGACCGAGGAATTAAACTTCTTCCAACCAAAATGCACACTTTGAAAACTTAGCGTACAATTCTTCCTTCCTCAATACTTCTAACACCTTTCTCAAATGTTCACCGTGTTCTTGGTCATTCTTTGAGTAAATAAGTATGTCATCAATGAAAACAATGACAAACTTGTCAAGGTATGGTCCACACACTCGGTTTATAAGGTCCATGAACACAGCTGGTGCATTAGTTAAACCAAACGGCATGACCATAAACTAGTAATGACCATAACGTGTTCTGAAAGCAGTCTTTGGAATATCATCTTCTTTCACCCGCATTTGATGATACCCGGAACGTAAGTCAATCTTTGAATAAACAGACGAGCCTTGTAGTTGATCAAATAAGTCATCGATTCTCGGTAGTGGGTAGCGGTTCTTGATGGTAAGTTTGTTCAACTCTCGGTAGTCGATACACAACCTGAATGTACCATCTTTCTTCTTGACAAACAAAACAGGAGCTCCCCACGGTGATGTGCTTGGTCGAATGAAACCACGCTCTAAAAGTTCTTGTAATTGGCATTGTAGTTCTTTCATCTCGCTGGGTGCGAGTCTGTAAGGAGCACGAGCTATTGGTGCAGCTCCTGGTACAAGATCTATTTGAAATTCAACGGATCGATGTGGGGGTAATCCCGGTAATTCTTTCGGAAATACATCGGGAAATTCTTTTGCAATGGGAACATCATTGATGCTCTTTTCTTCAGTTTGTACTTTCTCGACGTGTGCTAGAACAGCATAGCAACCTTTTCTTATTAGTTTTTGTGCCTTCAAATTACTAATAAGATGTAGCTTCGTGTTGCCCTTTTCTCCGTACACCATTAAGGGTTTTTCTTTTTCTCGTATAATGCTAATTGCATTTTTGTAACAAACGATCTCTGCTTTCACTTCTTTCAACCAGTCCATACCGATTATCACATCAAAACTCCCTAACTCTACTGGTATCAAATCAATCTTAAATGTTTCGCTAACCAGTTTAATTTCTCGATTCCGACATATATTATCTGCTGAAATTAATTTACCATTTGCTAATTCGAGTAAAAATTTACTATCCAAAGGCATCAATGGACAACTTAATTTAGCACAAAAATCTCTACTCATATAGCTTCTATCCGCACCCGAATCAAATAAAACGTAAGCAGATTTATTGTCAATAAGAAACGTACCCGTAACAAGCTCCGGGTCTTCCTGTGCCTCTGCCGCATTAATATTGAAAACTCTTTCGCGGCCTTGTCCATTCGTGTTCTCCTGGTTCGGGCAATTTCTAATAATGTGGCCCGGTTTTCCATATTTATAACAAACTACATTGGCATAACTTGCTCCGACACTACTTGCTCTGCCATTACTCGTTCCGACACCATTTGTTCCTTTCGTTCTATTAACCCCTGGTCCGTAGACCTCACACTTCGCCGCGCTATGACCATTTCTTTTACACTTGTTGCAAAATTTGGTGCAGAACCCCAAGTGATACTTTTCACACCTTTGGCATAGCTGCTTCTGATTGTTGTTGTTGTTGCGGTTATTATTGTTGTTGGGATGATTGTTGTAGTTGCTGTTGTTGTTGTTGTTGTTGTTGTTGTTGTTGTTGTTGTTGTTGTTGTTGTTGTTGTTGTTGGGCCGTTTGTTGTAGTTGCGATTGATGTTGCGATTGTTGGGATAATTGTTGCGATTATTGTTGTAATTTCTGTTGTTGTTGTATTGGTGATTCTTATCACCGTTTTCCTCCCACTTTCTTTTGACTTGCTTCACATTGGCCTCTTTAGCAGTCTGTTCTTTAATTCTTTCTTCAATCTGGTTCACTAGTTTATGAGCCATTCTACATGCCTGTTGTATGGAGGAGGGCTCGTGTGAACTTATATCTTCTTGGATTCTTTCCGGTAATCCTCTCACAAACGCGTCGATCTTCTCTTCCTCATCTTCGAATGCTCCTGGACACAATAGGTACAATTCTGTGAATCGTCTTTCGTACGTGGTAATATCAAATCCTTGGGTTCGTAACCCTCTAAGTTCTGTCTTGAGCTTATTGACCTCGGTTCTGGGACGGTACTTCTCGTTCATCAAGTGCTTGAATGCTGACCACGGTAGTGCGTACACATCATCTTGTCCCACTTGCTCTAGATAGGTATTCCACCATGTTAACGCAGAACCTGTGAAGGTATGCGTAGCGTACTTCACTTTGTCCTCTTCAGTACACTTACTTATGGCAAACACCGATTCGACCTTCTTGATCCACCGTTTCAATCCGATCGGTCCTTCGGTTCCATCAAATTCCAAAGGTTTGCAGGCAGTGAATTCTTTGTAGGTGCATCCTACATGATTTCTTGTACTGCTAGATCCAAGGTTATTGTTGGTATGTAGCGCAGCCTGTACTGCGGCTATGTTTGAAGCTAGAAAAGTACGGAATTCCTCTTCATTCATATTCACGGTGTGTAGAGTAGTCGGTGCCATTTCCTTCAAAATAGTCAAATGGAACAAGTTAATCATACAGAATATTAAGAGTAGTTAATAGTATTTCGTAGCATAATATGAACTCATTTATAAAAGCTTTTTCTTCATATTAGCGTTTTATAAGTTTAAATTCGAGTAGTACCTACCCGTTAAGTTCATACATAGTAGCTAATATACAATTCAACTACTACAATTCTATATGAAAAACTGATTATAATAATATTTCGCGTTCAAACTTTTACACAATATTTTACAAACTTACAATACCGCTTATTTTACATATAGCATGAAATATAGCACACAATAAATTTGATACAAGATGGTTGTGAAGATAATTTCAGCTAGTACACAAGTTGTTCAGCAAAGGCAATAAAGACACGTAATTCATACGTCCAGAAACAAGTCATGCATTCTGGTTTTACTAGGATTACTTCCCATCCTTGGTCTTGTGGAACATAACCGTTATGGCCATTGATAAGACATCGTGTTGTAACGTCGTCAAAGGGACGAGGGTTACGTAATGTCCAACAGTCCCGTAACAATCTAAAAAACCTCATTTCTTACCCCAATTACCGACTCCGTCACTTGTGGGAACGTTTTGTTTAATAGTTGTAGCCCGATGTTCTTGTTCTCACTTTGGTGAGAAGCGAACATTACTAATCCGTAAGCATAACATGCTTCTTTATGTTGCATGTTAGCCGCTTTTTCTAAATCACGAAGTCCAATATTCGGATATATTGAGTCAAAATAATTTCTTAACCCATTACGTAAAATAGCATTTGGGTTCCCCGCAATATATGCGTCAAAGTAAACACATCGTAACTTATGGGTTTCCCAATGTGATATCCCCCATCTTTCAAACAAAAGTCTCTTATAAACCAAGACATTCTTGGAACGTTCTTCGAATGTCTTACAAACTGATTTCGCCGTAAATAGTTGTGCCGAAGAATTCTGACCGACTCTAGACAAGATTTCATCAATCATGTCTCCGGATAGGTCTCTTAAAATATTGGGTTGTCTATCCATTTTGTGTTTTTATACTGTAAAATAGACAAGAGTTAGATTCATAAAAAAAAAATACTTATTAATACAAGCAATTTTTACATATAACATAAAGCATAAGCACACTATATTACATATATTACACCACACGAATACAACTATCTTATTCCGACTCGCTCGTTTCTTCTTCTTCGGTTTTGGTTCGTTTTGCCAAGTTTCTAGGGATATATGATGTTCTCCTAATACGAACCGTCGTTTTCCACATTGGTTTAGAAAAACCTGGTGGTTTAGAGGTTCCCGGGTCATTGTTACAACTTAAGGACTTCGGGGGTTGACGATACATATAAAGTTCATCGGGGTTGGAATTAGATTTCTCTATTTTTATGCCCTTTCCCTTATTATTTTCTTTTTCGTTTTTAAATTCAGTAGGTATAATTTCTATAACATCATCGGAATTCTCGTCGGAATCCGATTTATCGGAGAATTGGTAATCCTCCCAATATTTTGCTTCCTTGGCGGAAACACCATTGACCATAATTAACCTTGGTCGGTTGGTTGAAGATTTTCTTTTACTTAACCGTTTTATTATTTCCCCCACCGGTTCTATTTCTTCATCCGATTCTTCTTCCGGTTCCGATTCTTCTTCCGGTTCCGACTCTTCTTCCGGTTCCTCTTCGGGAACTTGTGAATCAGTCCACGAATCATTCCAATTTACATTTGACTCTTCATTATTATTAGGTGAGTCAATGGGACTTGTTCTAGAGGTAGACATCTATCACATAATATCAAACGCGTTAAGAGATTAATATATCACATAATATTCACATGTTAAAAATATATAGTTTCCAACAAAATTTGTTAAGCAATCATTTTTCAAGTAAACACGGTCGAAGTCCAGACTCACTAATGCATCCTAACAAACTCGATAAGACACACTAATGCAAAATTCTGGTTCTCTAAGACCAACGCTCGGATACCAACTGAAATGTCCCGTTCTTATTGATTAAAAACGTTCCATATTAATTGATTTCGTTGCGAGGTTTTGACCTCTATATGAGACGTTTTTCAAAGACTGCATTCATTTTAAAACAAACCATAACCTTTATTTCATCAATAAAGGTTTAAAAAGCTTTACGTAGATTATCAAATAATGATAATCTAAAATATCCTGTTTACACACGACCATTACATAATGATTTACAATACAAATATGTTACAACAAAATAAGTTTCTTGAATGCAGTTTTTACACAATATCATACAAGCATGGACTCCAAATCTCGTCCTTATTTAAGTATGCAACAGCGAAAGCTCTTAATAATCACCTGAGAATAAACATGCTTAAAACGTCAACAAAAATGTTGGTGAGTTATAGGTTTAACCTATATATATCAAATCATAATAATAGACCACAAATTTCATATTTCAATACACATCCCATACATAGAGATAAAAATCATTCATATGGTGAACACCTGGTAACCGACATTAACAAGAAGCATATATAAGAATATCCCCATCATTCCGGGACACCCTTCGGATATGATATAAATTTCGAAGTACTAAAGCATTCAGTACTTTGGATGGGGTTTGTTAGGCCCAATAGATCTATCTTTAGGATTCGCGTCAATTAGGGTGCTTGTTCCCTAATTCTTAGATTACCAGACTTAATAAAAAGGGGCATATTCGATTTCGATAATTCAACCATAGAATGTAGTTTCACGTACTTGTGTCTATTTTGTAAATCATTTATAAAACCTGCATGTATTCTCATCCCAAAAATATTAGATTTTAAAAGTGGGACTATAACTCACTTTCACATATTTTTACTTCGTCGGGAAGTAAGACTTGGCCACTGGTTGATTCACGAACCTATAACAATATATACATATATATCAAAGTATGTTCAAAATATATTTACAACACTTTTAATATATTTTGATGTTTTAAGTTTATTAAGTCAGCTGTCCTCGTTAGTAACCTACAACTAGTTGTCCACAGTTAGATGTACAGAAATAAATCGATAAATATTATCTTGAATCAATCCACTACCCAGTGTATACGTATCTCAGTATTGATCACAACTCAAACTATATATATTTTGGAATCAACCTCAACCCTGTATAGCTAACTCCAACATTCACATATAGAGTGTCTATGGTTGTTCCGAAATATATATAGATGTGTCGACATGATAGGTCGAAACATTGTTTACGTGTCTATGGTATCTCAAGATTACATAATATACAATACAAGTTGATTAAGTTATGGTTGGAATAGATTTGTTACCAATTTTCACGTAGCTAAAATGAGAAAAATTATCCAATCTTGTTTTACCCATAACTTCTTCATTTTAAATCCGTTTTGAGTGAATCAAATTGCTATGGTTTCATATTGAACTCTATTTTATGAATCTAAGCAGAAAAAGTATAGGTTTATAGTCAGAAAAATAAGTTACAAGTCGTTTTTGTAAAGGTAGTCATTTCAGTCGAAAGAACGACGTCTAGATGACCATTTTAGAAAACATACTTCCTCTTTGAGTTTAACCATAATTTTTGGATATAGTTTCATGTTCATAATAAAAATTATTTTCTCAGAATAACAACTTTTAAATCAAAGTTTATCATAGTTTTTAATTAACTAACCCAAAACAGCCCGCGGTGTTACTACGACGGCGTAAATCCGGTTTTACGGTGTTTTTCGTGTTTCCAGGTTTTAAATCATTACGTTAGCATATCATATAGATATAGAACATGTGTTTAGTTGATTTTAAAAGTCAAGTTAGAAGGATTAACTTTTGTTTGCGAACAAGTTTAGAATTAACTAAACTATGTTCTAGTGATTACAAGTTTAAACCTTCGAATAAGATAGCTTTATATGTATGAATCGAATGATGTTATGAACATCATTACTACCTTAAGTTCCTTGGATAAACCTACTGGAAAAGAGAAAAATAGATCTAGCTTCAACGGATCCTTGGATGGCTCGAAGTTCTTGAAGCAGAATCATGACACGAAAACAAGTTCAAGTAAGATCATCACTTGAAATAAGATTGTTATAGTTATAGAAATTGAACCAAAGTTTGAATATGATTATTACCTTGTATTAGAATGATAACCTACTGTAAGAAACAAAGATTTCTTGAGGTTGGATGATCACCTTACAAGATTGGAAGTGAGCTAGCAAACTTGAAAGTATTCTTGATTTTATGTAACTAGAACTTGTAGAATATATGAAGAACACTTAGAACTTGAAGATAGAACTTGAGAGAGATCAATTAGATGAAGAAAATTGAAGAATGAAAGTGTTTGTAGGTGTTTTTGGTCGTTGGTGTATGGATTAGATATAAAGGATATGTAATTTTGTTTTCATGTAAATAAGTCATGAATGATTACTCATATTTTTGTAATTTTATGAGATATTTCATGCTAGTTGCCAAATTATGGTTCCCACATGTGTTAGGTGACTCACATGGGCTGCTAAGAGCTGATCATTGGAGTGTATATACCAATAGTACATACATCTAAAAGCTGTGTATTGTACGAGTACGAATACGGGTGCATACGAGTATAATTGTTGATGAAACTGAACGAGGATGTAATTGTAAGCATTTTTGTTAAGTAGAATTATTTTGATAGGTGTATTGAAGTTTTTCAAAAGTGTATAAATACATATTAAAACACTACATGTATATACATTTTAACTGAGTCGTTAAGTCATCGTTAGTCGTTACATGTAAGTGTTGTTTTGAAACCTTTAGGTTAACGATCTTGTTAAATGTTGTTAACCCAATGTTTATAATATCAAATGAGATTTTAAATTATTATATTATCATGATATTATCATATATGAATATCTCTTAATAAGATATATATACATTAAATGTCTTTACAACGATAATCGTTACGTATATGTCTCTTTTAAAAAATCATTAAGTTAGTAGTCTTGTTTTTACATATGTAGTTCATTGTTAATATACTTAATGATATGTTTACTTATCATAGTATCATGTTAACTATATATATATCCATATATATATCATCATATAGTTTTTACAAGTTTTAACGTTCGTGAATCACCGGTCAACTTGGGTGGTCAATTGTCTATATGAAACATATTTCAATTAATCAAGTCTTAACAAGTTTGATTGCTTAACATGTTGGAAACATTTAATCATGTAAACATCAATCTCAATTAATATATATAAACATGGAAAAGTTCGGGTCACTACACACATGGGCTGCTAAGAGCTGATCATTGGAGTGTATATACCAATAGTACATACATCTAAAAGCTGTGTATTGTACGAGTACGAATACGAGTGCATACGAGTAGAATTGTTGATGAAACTGAACGAGGATGTAATTGTAAGCATTTTTGTTAAGTAGAAGTATTTTGATAAGTGTATTTAAGTCTTTCAAAAGTGTATAAATACATATTAAAACACTACATGTATATACATTTTAACTGAGTCGTTAAGTCATCGTTAGTCGTTACATGTAAGTGTTGTTTTGAAACCTTTAGGTTAACGATCTTGTTAAATGTTGTTAACCCAATGTTTATAATATCAAATGAGATTTTAAATTATTATATTATCATGATATTATCATGTTTGAATATCTTTTAATATGATATATATACATTAAATGTCTTTACAACGATAATCGTTACATATATGTCTCGTTTAAAAATCATTAAGTTAGTAGTCTTGTTTTTACATATGTAGTTCATTGTTAATATACTTAATGATTTGTTTACTTATCATAGTATCATGTTAACTATATATATATATATCCATATATATGTCATCATATAGTTTTTACAAGTTTTAACGTTCGTGAATCACCGGTCAACTTGGGTGGTCAATTGTCTATATGAAACATATTTCAATTAATCAAGTCTTAACAAGTTTGATTGCTTAACATGTTGGAAACATTTAATCATGTAATTATCAATCTCAATTAATATATATAAACATGGAAAAGTTCGGGTCACTACAATACCCGATTCTAATTCTTAGGTTACCAAGCAATAATAATCAGGGGAAAAATATTCACAACAATTAGTGTTAATTATCACGTCCAACTAATTCAATAATAATCCACAGAACTTCTGTCTGCATAATAATTCATTCGAGGAATGTTTTGCTTGTGTCTATCTCGTCAAACATTTATAAAAGCATTTCATGTATTCTCAGTTCAAAATATATTTCAAAAGCATTTAATAAAGCAGTTATAAAATCAGTGCATGTATTCTCAGTCCCAAAAATGTAAAGAGTAAAAGGGAATCAAATGAACTCACAATACTCTATTTTGTAGTAAAAATACATATGACGATATTGAACAATGCAGGATTGGCCTTGGATTCACGAACCTGTATCATTCGTATATATATATATATTAAAACATATAATAGAACTATCACATAATTTCATTATATATATATATATATATATATATATATATATATATATATATATATATATATATATATATATATATATATATATATATATATATTATTTATATATTTGTAGTTATATAGAATTTATACTAAATTCCATTTAAAACATATACTTATATTATATCTTAATTTTTATATTATGTCTATTTATTTTGTAAATATATTTAAAATAATTAGTATCCATACCTTTAGTTATATTAATATATCTATATACTATATATATATGATTAGTATTATATTTAAAATCATTAGTTTGTTATATGTGTATATTTATATATAAAAATGTTAATAGGTTTGATATATAGATATATGAGATATTAATATGATTATAGTATAGGTAATAAGTATATTTTTTATATACAAAATATTTATCGGTTAAAAAGGATAGTTTTGATGATACTGATTCTTTTGATAGAAATAATAATAATAATAACTTTATTAATAATGATAATATAATTCTAATAATAAAATAATAATGATAATAATAATAATAATAATAATAATAATAATAATAATAATAATAATAATAATAATAATAATAATAATAATAATAATAGTATATATGTTACTAATAATGATAATACTTATATCAAAATTAATGATACTAATAATAACAATAATAATACTTATTGATGATTCTTAGTAATAACAATAATATTAATAATATCAATTATATTAGTGGTAATAATATTCGTATAATTAATATTAATAATAATAATAATTTACATCACAACAACAATAATTATTAATAACCATAACAATAACAATAACAATAACAATAACAATAACAATAACAATAACAATAACAATAACAATAAAAATAACAATAACAATAACAATAACAATAACAATAACAATAATAATAATAATAATAATAATAATAATAATAATAATAATAATAATAATAATAATAATAATAATAATAATAATAATAATAATAATAATAATAATAGAAATAAATAAAAAGAAAGAAATTATACCCCTTGGAAGGATTTTATAAAAAGATTGCCCCAGACTGGGCTTGAACTCAAGACCCCTCGCTCACCCGCCACTCGCCTAAACCAATTGAGCTGCTGCCCATTTTCTGATTAAACCTTACGACCATATTTATTTAACCTGTGTTTTTAGTTCATCTTATTTCTTCATCACTTTAATCCAGTCGTCCCCAATCCAACCCAAAACATATCAACCAGGTTTATAATTTGATGTATATTGAAACTTTACCTGATACATATTGTTGTGATCATATAATTTAATAGGAACAAAAATTAAAGTTTAGAAAAAAATTCATACAGACGTGAAGAACACATCTTTGGAACTCCGATTTTCTTTTCGAATTTAAAGATGTTTCAAACCTCAAATATAACATGAAAAAGGTTTTAAATTGTGCTGAGAAACTTTATGAAACTTCAATTTAATCTAAATCATCAAAACAAATTCCAATTTCTTCAAGAACCATTCTGTTGACTTTTGTGAATAAAATTTTGACTTCCAAATTCGACATCAATTTGAGAAATTGGTTTGTGAAACTTTCCAAATGGTTTTAATAAAAGATTCCTAACCATCCTACATTTATAGATTTTTGAAAATCGTTTGAAATTGAGTTTTGAAAAAAAAATAACTCGTGAACAGGGACGAACTGGGTTTCTGTTTTCACTTTCTGTTTTCTTTCGAATTTACAGAGGACAGATATATGTAATGTGAGTGTATAATGGATGTAAGAATCTGAATTAATCATGTTGTTGTATTAAATTGATTTAGACGTGTAAAAATCTTCAGATAGGATCAATTAACTCAGAAGAAAATATGAATAAAATCAAAATAGAGGAGGATCGTGACATTAAAGTGATTTTGGTTTGTAATGACAAGGGAATCATTCTGTTAACTCTAGCAGAAAACTTCAAAAAGTACAAATAGCGTTTTACAACTCAATTGGATTCTATAATGGTATGTATGATTCATATATATATATATATATATATATATATATATATATATATATATATATATATATATATATATATATATATATATATATATATATATATATATATATATATAATTAATAATTATAAATATATTAATAATAATTGAAATTCTAATAATATTATCAATAGAATTAATAATTATAATATTAATGTTATAAAAATATTAAAAATGATATTAATAATATTATTAATGATAAAAAAAATGTATTATTTTCTAATAACTATAATAATGATAATAATAATTTTATAAATAATAATAATAATAACATTAACAATTATGATAATAATAATCATCATTAACAATATAAATGATAATTTGTATTATTTATATGGAAAGATTAATAATGACTTTAATAATAGTGGTAATTATAATTATAAGAGTAATAATAATTTTAATCATGATAATAGATAATATTTAATTTACAACTAAATAATAATTTTAACCATTCTTATAGTAATATTTATATTTAATTATTTATTTTGATAATCATAATCTTAAATTTATTAAAATTTTAATATTTAACATTTATTAACATTACTAATAATGATATTAATAATAATGAAGGTAGTAATAATATAATCTGTCATTACTATTAAATTTTTAACTTGTTGTTACTTCATATTTTATATATATAAATATAAATACATTAATAATGTTTTATATATATAATTATTATATATCTATTTACTATATTATTTCATAATAAAAATAGATATCATAAATTTCAACACATAATATTTATATCTTTTATATGTATGTATGTGTGTGTGTATATATATATATATATATATATATATATATATATATATATATATATATATATATATATATATATATATATTACAATATACATATAATAATAGTTATGTATAGTTATCATATATGTTTATATATAAGTTCTTTTAATAATATCTTTATTATATTATATATTATTTTACATACTTAATTCTACTAATTAATTTGTATTTTATTATTTTCTATTATCATATATATTTTCATCTATGTATGTATACATATTTAATTACAAACAATTGTTCGTGAATCGTCAGAATTTGGTCGAGGTTGAATGAATATATTAAACACAGTTCAAAGTTTTTAAGATTTCAACATAACAGACTTTGCTTATCGTGTCAAATTCATTTAAAGATTTAAGTTTAAAATTGGTCGAAAATTCCCGGGTCGTCACAATAGAGCCATGCAACAACCACAATCTGCAGATGATACATGTTATTATATTCAAACTATAGATTCACATGCAGAATTATTAGAAGAATTTACAGAATTACAAGGAACATGAGAATGTTCTTTAGGAGAAGGAACTGAACCAATTGATGAAGCTGAAATGTTAGCCGCACTCATGGCTAATGATTACGAACCAACAACAGAAGAACTTCAAATGTTAAAAGAGGAAGACAGATATCGATACAAATCATCGATAGAAGAACCACCGATTTTAGAGTTAAACCACTTCCTACCCATTTGGAATACGCTTATTTACATGGTGAATCTGAATTACCTGTAATAATATCGTCTTCTCTTACTGAAAATGAAATATCTCGACTTATTTCTATGCTAAAAGCTCATAAACTAGCTATTCCATGGAAGATTCATGACATTAAAGGCATAAGTCCTTCGTATTGCACACATAAAATCCTTATGGAAGAAGGTCATAAAACCTATGTGCAACGCCAACGAAGTCTAAATCCAAATATGCAAGATGTTGTTAAGAAAGAAATTATTAAACTACTCAATGCAGGTTTAGTTTATCCAATCTCTAATAGTCCATGGGTAAGCCCAGTTCAATGTGTACCTAAGAAGGGTGGCATGACTGTCATCACAAATGAAAAAGATGAGCTTATTCCTACTAGGACTATAACAGGATGGCGTGTTTGTATGGATTATAGAAAATTAAATGACGCCACCAGAAAAGATCACTTTTCCTTACCTTTCATTGATCAAATGTTGGAAAGGTTAGCTGGGAACAGTTACTATTGTTTTCTTGACGGTTTCTCCGGATACTTTCAAATTCCAATCGCACCCGAGGACCAAGAGAAAACCACATTCACGTGCCCTTATGGTACTTTTGCTTACAAACGCATGCGATTTGGACTTTGCAAGCCCCTGCAACCTTTCAAAGGTGCATGATGACGATTTTTCAGGACATGATAGAAGAATGCATGGAAGTTTTCATGGATGAATTTTCAGTCTTCGGTGATACTTTTGAAACATGTCTAGTTAATCTTGAACGAATGCTTATTAGATGCGAGCAATCCAATCTAGTACCTAATTGGGAGAAATGCCATTTCATGGTTAGAGAAGGCATCGTTCTTGGACATAAAATTTCAAAGGAAGGAATTGAAGTGGATAGAGCTAAAGTATATGTAATAGCTAAACTTCCACATCCCACCAATGTTAAAGGAGTTAGGAGTTTTCTAGGGCATGCCAGTTTTTACCGACGTTTCATAAAAGACTTTTCTAAATTTGCCACTCCTATGAATAAACTCCTAGAAAAATATGCTTCATTCATCTTTTCGGATGAATGCATCAAATCTTTTAATATTTTTAAAGAAAAACTCACTAATGCGCCGATCATGATAACTCCAAATTGGAATCTACCATTTGAACTTATGTGCGATGCAAGTGATTTTGCAATGGGGGGCCGTTTTAGGACAAAGGATTGAAAAACGATTTCAACCTATGTATTACGCTAGTAAAACATTACAAGGAGCACAAACGAATTACACAACTACTGAAAAAGAACTCCTTGCTATTGTCTTTGCTTTTGACAAATTTCGTTCATATCTCGTTGTAGCTAAAACGGTGGTCTATACCGATCATTCTGCTCTTAGATACCTATTTTCGAAACAAGATGCCAAACCACGATTAATCCGTTGGATCTTACTCTTACAAGAGTTCGATATTGAGATCCGAGACAAAAAGGGAGCAGAAAATCTCGCCGCTGATCATCTTTCTCGCCTTGAAAATCCTGAATTAGAAGTTCTAAATAAATCGGTCATACAAGACAACTTTCCTGATGAATATCTTTTGAAGATCGATTATAATGAAATTCCATGGTTTGCAGACTATGCAAACTACTTAGTATGTGAATTCCTTGAAAAAGGGTTGTCGTACCAAAAACGAAAAAAATTCTTTAGTGATATAAAACACTATTTTTGGGAAGATTCACATTTGTTCAAAAGTTGTCCCGATGGAATAATACGCCGATGTGTATTCGGAGATGAAGCTAGTCAAATCTTAAACCATTGTCACACAGGACCAACAGGAGGGCATTATGGGCCTCAACTCACAGCAAGAAAAGTCTATGACGCTGGATTCTATTGGCCTACAATTTTCAAAGACGCACACCTTTTTTGTAAATCCTGTGATGCATGTCAAAGGGCCGGAAAAATAAGTCAACATGATGAAATGCCACAAAATGTCATTCAAGTATGTGAAGTATTTGACATTTGGAGTATTGACTTTATGGGTCCATTTCTAAAATCTCATAATAATCTCTACATTCTCGTTGCCATTGATTATGTTTCTAAATGGGCGGAAGCACAAGATCTCCCAACTAACGATGCACGAGTTGTAATCAACTTTTTAAAACGTCTTTTTGCAAGGTTCGGAACACCGAAAGCTTTAATAAGTGATCGGGGTACTCATTTTTGTAATAATCAACTTCAGAAAGTTCTTAAAAGATATGGAGTAACTCATAAAATCTCAACCTCTTTTCATCTACAAACAAGTGGACAAGTTGAAAATACCAACCGAGCATTAAAACGTATTCTAGAGAAAACCGTAGGATCGAATCCGAAGGAATGGTCCATAAAATTGGAGGATGCACTCTGGGCTTTTAGAACCACCTACAAAACTCCAACTGGCACCACACCTTTTAAACTCGTTTACGGAAAAGCATGTCACCTTCCAGTAGAAATTGAGCACAAAGCATTTTGAAAATTGAAGACATGTAATCTTGATTTACATGAAGCTGGACGTCTACGGCTAAGTCAACTAAACGAATTAGAAGAATTAAGACATGAGGCATATGAAAATTCGTTAATCTATAAGAAAAGAACAAAGAAATGGCATGATAAAAGAATCAGAAGTTCAAAAGAATTTAAGCAAGGAGACAGAGTTCTTCTTTTCAATTCACGATTCAAGCTATTTCCTGGAAAATTGAAATCAAGATGGTCTGGACCATTCATAGTCAAAAGAGTTTTCCCGTACAGAACAATAGAGTTAATAAATTCAAACGGGATTGAATTTAAGGTTAATGGTCACAGAGTTAAACATTACATTGATAATCCAATGGAAGTTAAAGATGAAGTTAATCACAATTTCGACACCACAGCTAACTAAGTGTAGGAAGATTCGAATCTTTTAAGGGCAATATGAATTTCTGTTAGAATTAGATGTTCTGTTTTCGTGTAGTTTTCGAGAATGGAATTCGAATGGTCTTTCCCTAGCAGACCCTAAAGAACTAGTCTTCTCCCTCCATTCTGAATTTTTATTTCTTTTAGGTTTTACGAGATGAAGAATTCCTTTGATCTGACCCATGGTCTACTACTACACGCTATGATTACTAAACGTAATAATAACACCTTCCCGAATGAACTGGTATCATTCATAAGAGGCAAAATGGACGAAGTAAGGAAAGTGTGACGACCCGAAAATTTCTAACCAAATTTAAACTTAATCTTTACTTGATTCTGACACGATAAGCAAAGTCTGTTAAGTTGAGTCTCAAAAAGTTTGAACTGTTTCATATATTCAATTGACCTTCGACCGTTCTCGACGATTCGCGAACAATTAATTATAAATAGTTATGTGTTTATATGTACATATATATATATATATATATAAATGGAAATTAGAAAAAAAAAATTGAAACATTATATGTTGTTGTACTTAAAATTAATTATGTAAAATAAAAAAAATAAGATATTATAATAATTATTATTTAAAACATATCTATATAAATAAAAGTATATTAAAAATAAATATTAAATGATTGTAATACTTGTTTGATGTTCCGATTGATTTTAAGCAAGTTAAATTCAAACTTATGTAATTTTTAAATTAAACGGTGATACGAAAATGAGTTCTATAAATTTTAGGCTTATTAAAAATGTATTTAGGAATTATTTGTTAAGTTTTAACACTTTTTATATTTTATCCAGAATTGAGAGGGACAGTTGATGTAATTTTTATTTAACAAATTAAGGATCGAATTTTATACCATAATGACCAAAATAAATAAATATAGTTAATCTAAAAATTTGGGATTTTTCCGAAGACTTTTATCCGCCACTGACTAACAACGGAGTATAAAATCTAGTCCATGAAAGAAATAGTAAACTAATAATTGAAGGCTGCTAACTTAATGCACGTTTAAATTCTTTAATTATATTATAATTATTATTATACGGAGTATTAAATATTACTGTGTTTTTGTTGAAATTCATTTCAACTCTCTTTCTTTATATACATAATATATGCATATACATTCATGACACCACCTACAACTGCTATCACTGTTTCTACTTTGATTTTCTGTTTTACTTGCTCAATATAAAACCCACCATCTCTCTGACTCTGAATATTATACATATTCATAAATTAATTGGTTCATCACTAACCCATATCCTAGTCTCAATCCTACTCAACATCAACCAAGAACATTACCTTAGCTTTTTTCCTAGTCGACTACCATCGCCACCACCACAACTACACCATGATCAAACCACCATTTAACCATCATGAACCAAAACCCACTTGGGTTATCGAAACCCACTTGCAATGAAAACCCACCATAACAACACCATCTTAATATTTAACTTGATCACCACCATCGACCGGTACCTTCTGTTCTTATATTATTCGACCACCACTTCATCACCACCCATTACAACCTCCGGTTACCATCACCAAACCCTCACCACTACCGTAGGCTTCTATTTATTGTTAACCGTTTATGAATTCAATTTGTCCAGCTGCTATTTTGATCAGACCTAGATCACATGTAAATCTTCATCAAACCGTCACTATTGTTGTCCTCATGTATCCAAAACTACTCACGAACCACCATGAATCATCGGTTAACCTCATCACCATGAAACACTATCATGAACCACAAATAACCATCGTTGCCACCTTTTACCACCTCCTTCTCTCTTTCTTTTTCTGTTGCACCATTCGCAGGTCACACCCATCGATCTCCTTCTTATTTAACTACTGCCGTTTATTGCTGTTTCTTTTGTTTTTGTTTTCAACGAGTAGCCTAACCCGAATACTTCTTGTTATGATTATTTAGTTTCTATTTCATGTGAGCAAGCCCAACATCAAAACCCTCCTAACCACTTTAACCAACACTGTCGATCAACACCATTTGCAAGATGTATGGGATTGTGGGTTGAGCAACTTAATGAGATGAAACGGGTAGAGTATGGTCAACGTTTAATGATTTGTCAATTTGGATATATTGAATATTACTATAAAAAGCATTATCAAATTCCTAGACAAATGTAAAGACATGTGGGACAATTTACAATTTTTATGGTCGACAAAAGGAAGTAACTAGCTGGACTTGTTTACTATGATTGGGCTCCTTTTTAATTAATGGGATTCTGTTGGGTCTATTGGGCTCTCTTATTGAAATTCAATAAAGGTATTGGGCTTTTTAAAATGGACTATGATAATTGGGCCGAGAAATAGATTATATAAATATAAATCGGCATTTAATCAGATTTATGGTGATGGAGAAATGGTTAAGTATTGGGTGTATCCGAGAGGTCGCGGGTTCGAACCCGGGCAATGGCGTTAATTTTTTTTAAAGGCCTTTTCTTTTGAGGTAGCATTTTTATTATTATTATTATTATAATTAATATTTCTAACTATAACTTTAGTTTTTAAATATATTATGTATATAAAATATAACTATATTTTTATGATCTTAAACTAAAAAGATAGATATTATAATTTAGATACAAACATTAGATATATAGAAGTATATAATAAGTATACTACTTTTACTAACAAAATAGTTTTTGTTCATTTATGTTTTAATATAACTCGAATTTATTAAAAATGTTATCATATTAAAAATTATGAATATTTAAAAAAATGTTAATATTAAGTACTTATTCAAAATATTTTAATAAAGTATATAATATGTTATTAGGATAATTTAATAGAATATATATAAAATAAATATATTTAAGTAATTATTAATAATAAATTTAATATCACAAGTATATTACTAATATCAATATATATATTTAGTTGAACATTATTATATGTGTTAATATACATACATGATATAGGTTCGTGAATCCGAGGCCAACCCTGCATTGTTCAGTTTCGTCATATGTATTTTTACTATAAAATACAGTATGGTGAGTTCATTTGATTCCCTTTTACTCTTTACATTTTTGGGACTGAGAATACATACGCTGTTTTTATAACTGTTCTATTAAATGCTTTTACAGTCTATATTTTGGAACTGAGAATACATGAAATGCTTTTATAAAAGTTTGACGAGATAGACACAAGCAAAACATTCCTCGAATGAATTATTATGTAGACAGAAGTTCTGTGGATTATTATTGAATTAGTTGGACGTTGTAATTGCCACTAATTGTTGTGAATATTTCCCCTGATTATTATTGCTTGGTAACCTGAGAATTAGAATCGGGTATGGCCCTAATTCTTGCGAATCCTAAAGGTAGCTACCGGGTTTAATACTGAAATGTCCCGTTCTTATTGATTAAAAACGTTCCATATTAATTGATTTCGTTGCGAGGTTTTGACCTCTATATGAGACGTTTTTCAAAGACTGCATTCATTTTTAAACAAACCATAACCTTTATTTCATCAATAAAGGTTTAAAAAGCTTTACGTAGATTATCAAATAATGATAATCTAAAATATCCTGTTTACACACGACCATTACATAATGGTTTACAATACAAATATGTTACAACAAAATAAGTTTCTTGAATGCAGTTTTTACACAATATCATACAAGCATGGACTCCAAATCTTGTCCTTATTTAAGTATGCGACAGCGGAAGCTCTTAATAATCACCTGAGAATAAACATGCTTAAAACGTCAACAAAAATGTTGGTGAGTTATAGGTTTAACCTATATATATCAAATCGTAACAATAGACCACAAGATTTCATATTTCAATACACATCCCATACATAGAGATAAAAATCATTCATATGGTGAACACCTGGTAACCGACAATAACAAGATGCATATATAAGAATATCCCCATCATTCCGGGACACCCTTCGGATATGATATAAATTTCGAAGTACTAAAGCATCCGGTACTTTGGATGGGGTTTGTTAGGCCCAATAGATCTATCTTTAGGATTCGCGTCAATTAGGGTGTCTGTTCCCTAATTCTTAGATTACCAGACTTAATAAAAAGGGGCATATTCGATTTCGATAATTCAACCAGAGAATGTAGTTTCACGTACTTGTGTCTATTTTGTAAATCATTTATAAAACCTGCATGTATTCTCATCCCAAAAATATTAGATTTTAAAAGTGGGACTATAACTCACTTTCACAGATTTTTACTTCGTCGGGAAGTAAGACTTGGCCACTGGTTGATTCACGAACCTATAACAATATATACATATATATCAAAGTATGTTCAAAATATATTTACAACACTTTTAATATATTTTGATGTTTTAAGTTTATTAAGTCAGCTGTCCTCGTTAGTAACCTACAACTAGTTGTCCACAGTTAGATGTACAGAAATAAATCGATAAATATTATCTTGAATCAATCCACGACCCAGTGTATACGTATCTCAGTATTGATCACAACTCAAACTATATATATTTTGGAATCAACCTCAACCCTGTATAGCTAACTCCAACATTCACATATAGAGTGTCTATGGTTGTTCCGAAATATATATAGATGTGTCGACATGATAGGTCGAAACATTGTATACGTGTCTATGGTATCTCAAGATTACATAATATATAATACAAGTTGATTAAGTTATGGTTGGAATAGATTTGTTACCAATTTTCACGTAGCTAAAATGAGAAAAATTATCCAATCTTGTTTTACCCATAACTTCTTCATTTTAAATCCGTTTTGAGTGAATCAAATTGCTATGGTTTCATATTGAACTCTATTTTATGAATCTAAACAAAAAAAGTATAGGTTTCTAGTCGGAAAAATAAGTTACAAGTCGTTTTTGTAAAGGTAGTCATTTCAGTCGAAAGAACGACGTCTAGATGACCATTTTAGAAAACATACTTCCACTTTGAGTTTAACCATAATTTTTGGATATAGTTTCATGTTCATAATAAAAATCATTTTCTCAGAATAACAACTTTTAAATCAAAGTTTATCATAGTTTTTAATTAACTAACCCAAAACAGCCCGCGGTGTTACTACGACGGCGTAAATCCGGTTTTACGGTGTTTTTCGTGTTTCCAGGTTTTAAATCATTAAGTTAGCATATCATATAGATATAGAACATGTGTTTAGTTGATTTTAAAAGTCAAGTTAGAAGGATTAACTTTTGTTTGTGAACAAGTTTAGAATTAACTAAACTATGTTCTAGTGATTACAAGTTTAAACCTTCGAATAAGATAGCTTTATATGTATGAATTGAATGATGTTATGAACATCATTACTACCTTAAGTTCCTTGGATGAACCTACTGGAAAAGAGAAAAATGGATCTAGCTTCAATGGATCCTTGGATGGCTCAAAGTTCTTGAAGCAAAATCATGACACGAAAACAAGTTCAAGTAAGATCATCACTTGAAATAAGATTGTTATAGTTATAGAAATTGAACCAAAGTTTGAATATGATTATTACCTTGTATTAGAATGATAACCTACTGTAAGAAACAAAGATTTCTTGAGGTTAGATGATCACCTTACAAGATTGGAAGTGAGCTAGCAAACTTGAAAGTATTCTTGATTTTATGAAACTAGAACTTTTGGAATTTATGAAGAACACTTAGAACTTGAAGATACAACTTGAGAGAGTTCAATTAGATGAAGAAAATTGAAGAATGAAAGTGTTTGTAGGTGTTTTTGGTCGTTGGTGTATGGATTAGATATAAAGGATATGTAATTTTGTTTTCATGTAAATAAGTCATGAATGATTACTCATATTTTTGTAATCTTATGAGATATTTCATGCTAGTTGCCAAATGATGGTTCCCACATGTGTTAGGTGACTCACATGGGCTGCTAAGAGCTGATCATTGGAGTATATATACCAATAGTACATACATCTAAAAGCTGTGTATTGTACGAGTACGAATACGGGTGCATACGAGTAGAATTGTTGATGAAACTGAACGAGAATGTAATTGTAAGCATTTTTGTTAAGTAGAAGTATTTTGATAAGTGTATTGAAGTCTTTCAAAAGTGTATAAATACATATTAAAACACTACATGTATATACATTTTAACTGAGTCGTTAAGTCATCGTTAGTCGTTACATGTAAGTGTTGTTTTGAAACCTTTAGGTTAACGATCTTGTTAAATGTTGTTAACCCAATGTTTATAATAACAAAAGAGATTTTAAATTATTATATTATCATGATATTATGATGTACGAATATCTCTTAATATGATATATATACATTAAATGTCGTTACAACGATAAACGTTACATATATGTCTCGTTTCAAAATCATTAAGTTAGTAGTCTTGTTTTTACATATGTAGTTCATTGTTAATATAATTAATGATATGTTTACTTATCATAATATCATGTTAACTATATATATAACCATATATATGTCATCATATAGTTTTTTTACAAGTTTTAACGTTCGTGAATCACCGGTCAACTTGGGTGGTCAATTGTCTATATGAAACCTATTTCAATTAATCAAGTCTTAACAAGTTTGATTGCTTAACATGTTGGAAACATTTAATCATGTAAACATCAATCTCAATTAATATATATAAACATGGAAAAGTTCGGGTCACTACAGTACCTACCCGTTAAATAAATTTCGTCCCGAAATTTTAAGCTGTTGAAGGTGTTGACGAATCTTCTGGAAATAGATGCGGGTATTTCTTCTTCATCTGATCTTCACGCTCCCAGGTGAACTCGGGTCCTCTACGAGCATTCCATCGAACCTTAACAATTGGTATCTTGTTTTGCTTAAGTCTTTTAACCTCACGATCCATTATTTCGACGGGTTCTTCGATGAATTGGAGTTTTTCGTTGATTTGGATTTCATCTAACAGAATAGTGAGATCTTCTTTAGCAAAACATTTCTTCAAATTCGAGACGTGGAAAGTGTTATGTACAGCCGCGAGTTGTTGAGGTAACTCAAGTCGGTAAGCTACTGGTCCGACACGATCAATAATCTTGAATGGTCCAATATACCTTGGATTTAATTTCCCTCGTTTACCAAATCGAACAACGCCTTTCCAAGGTGAAACTTTAAGCATGACCATCTCTCCAATTTCAAATTCTATATCTTTTCTTTTAATGTCAGCGTAGCTCTTTTGTCGACTTTGGGCGGTTTTCAACCGTTGTTGAATTTGGATGATCTTCTCGGTAGTTTCTTGTATAATCTCCGGACCCGTAATCTGTCTATCCCCCACCTCACTCCAACAAATCGGAGACCTGCACTTTCTACCATAAAGTGCTTCAAACGGCGCCATCTCAATGCTTGAATGGTAGCTGTTGTTGTAGGAAAATTCTGCTAACGGTAGATGTCGATCCCAACTGTTTCCGAAATCAATAACACATGCTCGTAGCATGTCTTCAAGCGTTTGTATCGTCCTTTCGCTCTGCCCATCAGTTTGTGGATGATAGGCAGTACTCATGTCTAGACGAGTTCCTAATGCTTGCTGTAATGTCTGCCAGAATCTTGAAATAAATCTGCCATCCCTATCAGAGATAATAGAGATTGGTATTCCATGTCTGGAGACGACTTCCTTCAAATACAGTCGTACTAACTTCTCCATCTTGTCATCTTCTCTTATTGGTAGGAAGTGTGCTGATTTGGTGAGACGATCAACTATTACCCAAATAGTATCAAAACCACTTGCAGTCCTTGGCAATTTAGTGATGAAATCCATGGTAATGTTTTCCCATTTCCATTCCGGGATTTCGGGTTGTTGAAGTAGACCTGATGGTTTCTGATGCTCAGCTTTGACCTTAGAACACGTCAAACATTCTCCTACGTATTTAGCAACATCGGCTTTCATACCCGGCCACCAAAAATGTTTCTTGAGATCCTTGTACATCTTTCCCGTTCCAGGATGTATTGAGTATCTGGTTTTATGAGCTTCTCTAAGTACCATTTCTCTCATATCTCCAAATTTTGGTACCCAAATCCTTTCAGCCCTATACCGGGTTCCGTCTTCCCGAATATTAAGATGCTTCTCCGATCCTTTGGGTATTTCATCCTTTAAATTTCCCTCTTTTAAAACTCCTTGTTGCGCCTCCTTTATTTGAGTAGTAATGTTATTATGAATCATTATATTCATAGATTTTACTCGAATGGGTTCTCTATCCTTCCTGCTCAAGGCATCGGCTACCACATTTGCCTTCCCCGGGTGGTAACGAATCTCAAAATCGTAATCATTCAATAATTCAATCCACCTACGCTGCCTCATATTCAGTTGTTTCTGATTAAATATGTGTTGAAGACTTTTGTGGTCGGTATATATAATACTTTTGACCCCATATAAGTAGTGCCTCCAAGTCTTTAATGCAAAAACAACCGCGCCTAATTCCAAATCATGCGTCGTATAATTTTGTTCGTGAATCTTCAATTGTCTAGACGCATAAGCAATCACCTTCGTTCGTTGCATTAATACACAACCGAGACCTTGCTTTGATGCGTCACAATAAATCACAAAATCATCATTCCCTTCAGGCAATGACAATATAGGTGCCGTAGTTAGCTTTTTCTTCAATAACTGAAACGCTTTCTCTTGTTCATCATTCCATTCAAATTTCTTCCCTTTATGCGTTAATGCAGTCAAGGGTTTTGCTATTCTGGAAAAGTCTTGGATGAACCTTCTGTAGTAACCAGCTAGTCCTAAAAACTGGCGTATGTGTTTCGGAGTTTTCGGGGTTTCCCACTTTTCAACAGTTTCTATCTTTGCCGGATCCACCTTAATACCTTCTTTGTTCACTATGTGACCGAGGAATTGAACTTCTTCCAACCAAAATGCACACTTTGAAAACTTAGCGTACAATTCTTCCTTCCTCAATACTTCTAACACCTTTCTCAAATGTTCACCGTGTTCTTGGTCATTCTTTGAGTAAATAAGTATGTCATCAATGAAAACAATGACAAACTTGTCAAGGTATGGTCCACACACTCGGTTCATAAGGTCCATGAACACAGCTGGTGCATTAGTTAAACCAAACGGCATGACCATAAACTCGTAATGACCGTAACGTGTTCTGAAAGCAGTCTTTGGAATATCATCTTCTTTCACCCGCATTTGATGATACCCGGAACGTAAGTCAATCTTTGAATAAACAGACGAGCCTTGTAGTTGATCAAATAAGTCGTCGATTCTCGGTAGTGGGTAGCGGTTCTTGATGGTAAGTTTGTTCAACTCTCGGTAGTCGATACACAACCTGAATGTACCATCTTTCTTCTTGACAAACAAAACAGGAGCTCCCCACGGTGATGTGCTTGGTCGAATGAAACCACGCTCTAAAAGTTCTTGTAATTGGCTTTGCAGTTCTTTCATCTCGCTGGGTGCGAGTCTGTAAGGAGCACGAGCTATTGGTGCAGCTCCTGGTACAAGATCTATTTGAAATTCAACGGATCGATGTGGGGGTAATCCCGGTAATTCTTTCGGAAATACATCGGGAAATTCTTTTGCAATGGGAACATCATTGATGCTCTTTTCTTCAGTTTGTACTTTCTCGACGTGTGCTAGAACAGCATAGCAACCTTTTCTTATTAGTTTTTGTGCCTTCAAATTACTAATAAGATGTAGCTTCGTGTTGCCCTTTTCTGCGTACACCATTAAGGGTTTTCCTTTTTCTCGTATAATGCGAATTGCATTTTTGTAACAAACGATCTCCGCTTTCACTTCTTTCAACCAGTCCATACCGATTATCACATCAAAACTCCCTAACTCTACTGGTATCAAATCAATCTTAAATGTTTCGCTAACCAGTTTAATTTCTCGATTCCGACATATATTATCTGCTGAAATTAATTTACCTTTTGCTAATTCGAGTAAAAATTTACTATCCAAAGGCGTCAATGGACAACTTAATTTAGCACAAAAATCTCTACTCATATAGCTTCTATCCGCACCCGAATCAAATAAAACGTAAGCAGATTTATTGTCAATAAGAAACGTACCCGTAACAAGCTCCGGGTCTTCATGTGCCTCTACCGCATTAATATTGAAAACTCTTCCACGGCCTTGTCCATTCGTGTTCTCCTGGTTCGGGCAATTTCTAATAATGTGGCCTGGTTTTCCACATTTATAACAAACTACATTGGCATAACTTGCTCCGACACTACTTGCTCCGCCATTACTCGTTCCGACACCATTTGTTCCTTTCGTTCTATTAACCCCTGGTCCGTAGACCTCACACTTCGCCGCGCTATGACCATTTCTTTTACACTTGTTGCAAAATTTGGTGCAGAACCCCGAGTGATTCTTTTCACACCTTTGGCATAGTTGCTTCTGATTGTTGTTGTTGTTGCGGTTATTATTGTTATTGGGATGATTGTTGTAGTTGCTGTTGTTGTTGTTGTTGTTGTTGTTGTTGGGCCGTTTGTTGTAGTTGCGATTGATGTTGCGATTGTTGGGATAATTGTTGCGATTATTGTTGTAATTGCTGTTGTTGTTGTATTGGTGATTCTTATCACCGTTTTCCTCCCACTTTCTTTTGACTTGCTTCACATTGGCCTCTTCAGCAGTTTGTTCTTTAATTCTTTCTTCAATCTGGTTCACTAGTTTGTGAGCCATTCTACATGCCTGTTGTATGGAGGCGGGCTCGTGTGAACTTATATCTTCTTGAATTCTTTCCGGTAATCCTTTCACAAACGCGTCGATCTTCTCTTCCTCATCTTCGAATGCTCCCGGACACAATAGGCACAATTCTGTGAATCGTCTTTCGTACGTGGTAATATCAAATCCTTGGTTTCGTAACCCTCTAAGTTCTGTCTTGAGCTTATTGACCTCGGTTCTGGGACGGTACTTCTCGTTCATCAAGTGCTTGAATGCTGACCACGGTAGTGCGTACGCATCATCTTGTCCCACTTGCTCTAGATAGGTATTCCACCATGTTAACGCAGAACCTGTGAAGGTATGCGTAGCGTACTTCACTTTGTCCTCTTCAGTACACTTACTTATGGCAAACACCAATTCAACCTTCTCGGTCCACCGTTTCAATCCGATCGGTCCTTCGGTTCCATCAAATTCCAAAGGTTTGCAGGCAGTGAATTCTTTGTAGGTGCATCCTACACGATTTCCTGTACTGCTAGATCCAAGGTTATTGTTGGTATGTAGCGCAGCCTGTACTGCGGCTATGTTTGAAGCTAGAAAAGTACGGAATTCCTCTTCATTCATATTCACGGTGTGTCGAGTAGTCGGTGCCATTTCCTTCAAAATAGTTAAATGGAACAAGTTAATCATACAGAATATTAAGAGTAGTTAATAGTATTTCGTAGCATAATATGAACTCATTTATAAAAGCTTTTTCTTCATATTAGCGTTTTATAAGTTTAAATTCGGGTAGTACCTACCCGTTAAGTTCATACTTAGTAGCTAATATACAATTCAACTACTACAATTCTATATGAAAAACTGATTATAATAATATTTCGCGTTCAAACTTTTATACAATATTTTACAAACTTACAATACCGCTTATTTTACATAAAGCATGAAATATAGCACACAATAACTTTGATACAAGATAGTTGTGAAGACAATTCTAGCTAGTACACAAGTCGTTCAGCAAAGGCAATAAAGACACGTAATTCATACGTCCAGAAACAAGTCATGCATTCTGGTTTTACTAGGACTACTTCCCATCCTTGGTCTTGTGCAACATAACCGTTATGGCCGTTGATAAGACAGCGTGTTGTAACGTCATCAAAGGGACGAGGGTTACGTAATGTCCAACAGTCCCGTAATAATCTAAAAACCTCATTTCTTACCCCAATTACCGACTCCGTCACTTGTGGAAACATTTTGTTTAATAGTTGTAGCCCGATGTTCTTGTTCTCACTTTGGTGAGAAGCGAACATTACTAATCCGTAAGCATAACATGCTTCTTTATGTTGCATGTTAGCCGCTTTTTCTAAATCACGAAGTCCAATATTCGGATATATTGAGTCAAAATAATTTCTTAACCCGTTGCGTAAAATAGCATTTGGGTTCCCCGCAATATATGCGTCAAAGTAAACACATCGTAACTTATGGGTTTCCCAATGTGATATCCCCCATCTTTCAAACGAAAGTCTCTTATAAACCAAGACATTCTTGGAACGTTCTTCGAATGTCTTACAAACTGATCTCGCCTTAAATAGTTGTGCCGAAGAATTCTGGCCGACTCTAGACAAGATTTCATCAATCATGTCTCCGTGTAGGTCTCTTAAAATATTGGGTTGTCTATCCATTTTGTGTTTTTAAACTGTAAAATAGACAAGAGTTAGATTCATAAAAAAAATACTTATTAATACAAGCAATTTTTACATATATCATAAAGCATAAGAACACTATATTCCATATATTACACCACACGAATACAACTATCTTATTCCGACTCGCTCGTTTCTTCTTCTTCGGTTTTGGTTCGTTTTGCCAAGTTTCTAGGGATATATGATGTTCCCCTAATACGAGCCGTCGTTGTCCACATTGGTTTAGAAAAACCTGGTGGTTTAGAGGTTCCCGGGTCATTGTTACAACTTAAGGACTTCGGGGGTTGACGATACATATAAAGTTCATCGGGGTTGGAATTAGATTTCTCTATTTTTATGCCCTTTCCCTTATTATTTTCTTTTGCCTTTTTAAATTCAGTCGGGGTAATTTCTATAACATCATCGGAATTCTCGTCGGAATCCGATTCATCGGAGAATTGGTAATCCTCCCAATATTTTGCTTCCTTGGCGGAAACACCATTAACCATAATTAACTTTGGTCGGTTGGTTGAGGATTTTCTTTTACTTAACCGTTTTATTATTTCCCCCACCGGTTCTATTTCTTCATCCGGTTCCGATTCTTCTTCCGGTTCCGATTCTTCTTCCGGTTCCGACTCTTCTTCCGGTTCCTCTTCGGGAACTTGTGAATCAGTCCACAAATCATTCCAATTTACATTTGACTCTTCATTATTATTAGGTGAGTCAATGGGACTTGTTCTAGAGGTAGACATCTATCACATAATATCAAACACTTTAAGAGATTAATATATCACATAATATTCATATGTTAAAAATATATAGTTTCCAACAAAAATGTTAAGCAATCATTTTTAAAGAAAACACGGTCGAAGTCCAGACTCACTAATGCATCCTAACAAACTCGATAAGACACACTAATGCAAATTTTCTGGTTCTCTAAGACCAACGCTCGGATACCAACTGAAATGTCCCGTTCTTATTGATTAAAAACGTTCCATATTAATTGATTTCGTTGCGAGGTTTTGACCTCTATATGAGACGTTTTTCAAAGACTGCATTCATTTTTAAACAAACCATAACCTTTATTTCATCAATAAAGGTTTAAAAAGCTTTACGTAGATTATCAAATAATGATAATCTAAAATATCCTGTTTACACACGACCATTACATAATGGTTTACAATACAAATATGTTACAACAAAATAAGTTTCTTGAATGCAGTTTTTACACAATATCATACAAGCATGGACTCCAAATCTTGTCCTTATTTAAGTATGCGACAGCGGAAGCTCTTAATAATCACCTGAGAATAAACATGCTTAAAACGTCAACAAAAATGTTGGTGAGTTATAGGTTTAACCTATATATATCAAATCGTAACAATAGACCACAAGATTTCATATTTCAATACACATCCCATACATAGAGATAAAAATCATTCATATGGTGAACACCTGGTAACCGACAATAACAAGATGCATATATAAGAATATCCCCATCATTCCGGGACACCCTTCGGATATGATATAAATTTCGAAGTACTAAAGCATCCGGTACTTTGGATGGGGTTTGTTAGGCCCAATAGATCTATCTTTAGGATTCGCGTCAATTAGGGTGTCTGTTCCCTAATTCTTAGATTACCAGACTTAATAAAAAGGGGCATATTCGATTTCGATAATTCAACCATAGAATGTAGTTTCACGTACTTGTGTCTATTTTGTAAATCATTTATAAAACCTGCATGTATTCTCATCCCAAAAATATTAGATTTTAAAAGTGGGACTATAACTCACTTTCACAGATTTTTACTTCATCGGGAAGTAAGACTTGGCCACTGGTTGATTCACGAACCTATAACAATATATACATATATATCAAAGTATGTTCAAAATATATTTACAACACTTTTAATATATTTTGATGTTTTAAGTTTATTAAGTCAGCTGTCCTCGTTAGTAACCTACAACTAGTTGTCCACAGTTAGATGTACAGAAATAAATCGATAAATATTATCTTGAATCAATCCACGACCCAGTGTATACGTATCTCAGTATTGATCACAACTCAAACTATATATATTTTGGAATCAACCTCAACCCTGTATAGCTAACTCCAACATTCACATATAGAGTGTCTATGGTTGTTCCGAAATATATATAGATGTGTCGACATGATAGGTCGAAACATTGTATACGTGTCTATGGTATCTCAAGATTACATAATATATAATACAAGTTGATTAAGTTATGGTTGGAATAGATTTGTTACCAATTTTCACGTAGCTAAAATGAGAAAAATTATCCAATCTTGTTTTACCCATAACTTCTTCATTTTAAATCCGTTTTGAGTGAATCAAATTGCTATGGTTTCATATTGAACTCTATTTTATGAATCTAAACAAAAAAAGTATAGGTTTCTAGTCGGAAAAATAAGTTACAAGTCGTTTTTGTAAAGGTAGTCATTTCAGTCGAAAGAAAGACGTCTAGATGATCATTTTAGAAAACATACTTCCACTTTGAGTTTAACCATAATTTTTGGATATAGTTTCATGTTCATAATAAAAATCATTTTCTCAGAATAACAACTTTTAAATCAAAGTTTATCATAGTTTTTAATTAACTAACCCAAAACAGCCCGCGGTGTTACTACGACGGCGTAAATCCGGTTTTACGGTGTTTTTCGTGTTTCCAGGTTTTAAATCATTAAGTTAGCATATCATATAGATATAGAACATGTGTTTAGTTGATTTTAAAAGTCAAGTTAGAAGGATTAACTTTTGTTTGTGAACAAGTTTAGAATTAACTAAACTATGTTCTAGTGATTACAAGTTTAAACCTTCGAATAAGATAGCTTTATATGTATGAATCGAATGATGTTATGAACATCATTACTACCTTAAGTTCCTTGGATGAACCTACTGGAAAAGAGAAAAATGGATCTAGCTTCAATGGATCCTTGAATGGCTCAAAGTTCTTGAAGCAAAATCATGACACGAAAACAAGTTCAAGTAAGATCATCACTTGAAATAAGATTGTTATAGTTATAGAAATTGAACCAAAGTTTGAATATGATTATTACCTTGTATTAGAATGATAACCTACTGTAAGAAACAAAGATTTCTTGAGGTTGGATGATCACCTTACAAGATTGGAAGTGAGCTAGCAAACTTGAAAGTATTCTTGATTTTATGAAACTAGAACTTTTGGAATTTATGAAGAACACTTAGAACTTGAAGATAGAACTTGAGAGAGTTCAATTAGATGAAGAAAATTGAAGAATGAAAGTGTTTGTAGGTGTTTTTGGTCGTTGGTGTATGGATTAGATATAAAGGATATGTAATTTTGTTTTCATGTAAATAAGTCATGAATGATTACTCATATTTTTGTAATCTTATGAGATATTTCATGCTAGTTGCCAAATGATGGTTCCCACATGTGTTAGGTGACTCACATGGGCTGCTAAGAGCTGATCATTGGAGTGTATATACCAATAGTACATACATCTAAAAGCTGTGTATTGTACGAGTACGAATACGGGTGCATACGAGTAGAATTGTTGATGAAACTGAACGAGAATGTAATTGTAAGCATTTTTGTTAAGTAGAAGTATTTTGATAAGTGTATTGAAGTCTTTCAAAAGTGTATAAATACATATTAAAACACTACATGTATATACATTTTAACTGAGTCGTTAAGTCATCGTTAGTCGTTACATGTAAGTGTTGTTTTGAAACCTTTAGGTTAACGATCTTGTTAAATGTTGTTAACCCAATGTTTATAATAACAAAAGAGATTTTAAATTATTATATTATCATGATATTATGATGTACGAATATCTATTAATATGATATATATACATTAAATGTCGTTACAACGATAAACGTTACATATATGTCTCGTTTCAAAATCATTAAGTTAGTAGTCTTGTTTTTACATATGTAGTTCATTGTTAATATAATTAATGATATGTTTACTTATCATAATATCATGTTAACTATATATATAACCATATATATGTCATCATATAGTTTTTTTACAAGTTTTAACGTTCGTGAATCACCGGTCAACTTGGGTGGTCAATTGTCTATATGAAACCTATTTCAATTAATCAAGTCTTAACAAGTTTGATTGCTTAACATGTTGGAAACATTTAATCATGTAAACATCAATCTCAATTAATATATATAAACATGGAAAAGTTCGGGTCACTACAAATACCCCCACCCAGAATGTTCACTGAATGGAAGAGCTAGTGGGCGTGGTGTTTAGTACTTCGAGGTTTATTTATTATACAGACGAGATGTTCTGTTTTGGGGATATTATTGATGCGCATTATATGTTAAGGTCGGTTACCAAGCCAAGCTATGAAAGCAATGAAAAGTGAATGTTATGTATCGAGAGAATGATTTTATACACAGGTTATGTGTATGTTATTTTTGTGCACTAGATATGTGTACGGTTACTAAGATTTATGAAAATGGTTTCGTACACGAGATAGGTGTACTGTATTTGAATCTTGTGGTCTATCAAAATGATGAATTTTATTGTTTACGATAAACTTATGAACTCACCAGCCTTTTGGTTGACACTTTAAAGCATGTTTATTCTCAGGTATGAAAGAAATCTTCCGCTGTGCATTTGCTCATTTTAGAGATATTACATGGAGTCATTCATGGCATATTTCAAAAGACGTTGCATTCAAGTCATTGAGTTCATCAGGAATATTATTAAGTCATTTATAGGTGGATATATTATGAAATGGTATGCATGCCGTCAACTTTCGTTGTGATGAAAGTTTGTTTTTTAAAAACGAATGCAATGTTTGTAAAATGTATCATATAGAGGTCAAGTACCTCGCGATGTAACCAAATGTAATGTATTCGTCCAGATGGATTAGGATGGGTCATTAGAGTTGGTATCAGAGCGGTGGTCTTAGCGAACCAGGTCTTGCATTATTGTGTCTAACTGATAGTTCTTTAGATGCATTAGTGGGTCTGGACTTCGACCGTGTCTGCATGTCAAAAGTTTTGCTTATCATTTCATGTTGAAAATTACCTGCTTATCATCCTTAGGAAATTACCTACTTATCATTCTTAGTCTAGACACGTTTTACTGCATTGACTGCATGAATAGTGTATAGACAAAATTTCATATCTAAGCGTATCTGATAATTCATATCTTAGCGCATCTGTTACTGTAGACTTGACTGACATATGCCATAAATTCCTCCGTAGTCTACGAAATCTTTAGTACTATATATATAGATATTCTATGTAGTTAGAATATCATCCAATATTCGAAAATCATTTCATATCGAAAAGTCCTTTACTCTATCGTACGAGATGGAACTCGCAACTTGTTCAAATCCCTCGGATTTCGATAGCTATTCCGATATGAATTTTCACTCAAACTCTGAAAGCAGTGAGACCGGAATGGATCAACCATTTAGCCATCATCAATTCTGGATGAATTGAGGATGAGTTCGTAGTCGACTTAATCAATGGAGACAAGAAGAAGGTGATCTTTTCCATCAACCGAAATCACCTCTTGGCGAAGAACCTGAAGCACTTACCGGCGAACCTATTTGTAATACCATTTTCTCTCTCATTTCTGGAATATCTCGCCACAACTATATCACAAGCCAGATTCTAAACCTTATTCATTCGCTCGTTCTGACCGATAATCATCCCAGAATAATAGAAGAAGTCAACGAACTTCGCACTCGAGTAATCAATTTAGAAAACATGGTGCAAAACTTACCAGCTTTAGCAACATCACCGGCCCCAACAGTACCACCAACAACTCAAGTTTCAACATCATATGCCTCAACATCTCATTCTGTACCTCGAGTATAATCACCGTTCTACATGACGTTCTACATCATTTATCTTCGTTCGACATGGCGATTATATAATCTCTAATGTTTTAGAGATTATATATTCTTATTCTAACGGTAAAGCAAATGAGATTAATATTATATTAACTCATTAAATCTATGATTACATCTGAAGAAAATATATATATAAGTATATTTTCATATGGATTGTAATTAAAAATTCTTTTGTACAAACTGTTAATGGTGAAAATATTTTAACGGGTAGGTAATACCCGAGGAATATTTAGATTTCAGATTAATAAGTTACATTGTACATTCTTCGAATCTGATTCAACAGTCATTTAGTATTCTACTTACAACCACCGATATACGTATTTGTTCACCGCAGAATAACTATTTTCATTCAATTTCATATTTGGATTTTGACCTATCAGAATTCAACAAGTGGCATAGTGAAGAAAACATTTGACAAAATAAAATTTGTTAGAAACAAACAAAATAACTATGAGAAATTTTGTTAAGAATTCACGCTAACAAAATCCTAGCTAACTGTTCCTAGCTAAATATTAATTCCGTATTACATTTATTTATCGCAGTTTATTTATCGCAATTTTAATTCTCGCAATTTTATTTATCGTCATTTAATTTCTGTTATTTATTTTACGCACTTTAAATATCGGGACACGTATACAAGGTTTTGACATATCATATCGACGCATCTATATATATTATTTGGAATAACCATAGACACTCTATATGCAGTAATGCTTGAGTTAGCTATACAGGGTTGAGGTTAATTTTAGAATAATATATATAATTTGAGTTGTGATCGAGTCTGAGACATGTATAATGGGTCACGATACGTATTAATTGATTCAAATGTTATATATTAAACTATATATATGAATTATTAAATTACTAATTGTGGACTGCTAACTGTGGACTGCCAACATTGGACAATTAATATGAATTAAAATATTGATTATAACATATGAAACTAAACAATTCTTCAAGTTTGCCCCTTGATTTCATCTTAAACCTCATTTGTATCTTGGCAATTACAATCTACGTTCAAACCTTTCATGATTCTTGAAAACACCTCAATCGAGAGGATGAACCAACCGCACTTCATCTACGGGAGAAAAGATTGATGCATATAGTTATGCACCTGAAAACACTCGGAATCTGAGTAAATGTTTAACATGTATCTGTGCTAGCTCCTTTGGCATTGTTATTACAGAAAATAACTTTGTAATTCTTTTTCAAATTAGCCAATTTTGTCATAGCTCCAGCAATCAACTTCAATTTTTCATTCGAATTAACCTTATTATAACCTTGATATATAAGTTCGCCTTTCATCATTGTTACCGGGGAACCTTTTATACTCCACCATGTTACCAGCAGACGTACCAGCAACCTCGTTGCTCTTTGGCTTAAATCTCTTCGACAAATCACTATATTTATCTATTGAAGTCTTACCATGAACTCATCGGCATCTTGTAACGATAATTGTTGTACCAAATACCGGGAAGCATTAAGCATTAATTCTCGAATTTCGCAGCATTCCTACGTCAACAATTATATATCTATATATAACGTATATCTTCTGGACTGATGAATTTCAATTCGGAGTCCCTGAAATCCTGAAAAGCACTCTAGCTTACGAATCAGATCTCTGAGTCCTGAAAAAGCTGATGAAGCAGCGAAAACTGAAGACTGTTTAAACAGTCAAAAGTTTGATAATAAAGAGCGACATACTGAAAAAGATCAAAAGTTTTGATGCTGAAAAACAGATTGAGCAAACCATGAAGGAGACCAAGGCCAAATACAAGGACCATACCATATATTCAAAGAATCCAGGTAATTCTGGATCTGATGAAACCTTCAACGAATATTTTGCTCCGTACTCATGTTAAAATCTTGCAGAAAATCTTGCTTCATCAACCATCGAACTTAGAAATTACAAAATATCATCATAAATATCTTCGATATTTCTGAAGATATTTTCATAAATATTCTCGTCTGAAATTATTTATCTCTTCGTGCTATCTATATTACATCATAAAGGAAACTACTTTAGTTTCTAAATTTCTTTAAAATTTGAGTTTGAATTATGAATGATTTTGAAGTAGTGTTGGAAATTGATGCATGAGTTAGTATAATATAATGACACTTGATCAACGTGATTATATTATAGTAAGTCATGCTGAGTTTCTAATGGAACGTGATGATTCACAGACCGAAACGTCATCATGTGCCATGTCACACGACTCTTACATTCTACATAATCTCTAAACATATCAAGAACATATTTTCCTGATAAGTTCTAACTTTTCTCCTAAATTCTGGTAAATTAACCAATCAAGATCGTACTATCACAATCTCTCTCTTAAAACATTAGTCATATTCATTCGAAACTTCATACCTACGAATTTTGGACCATTATTCACTTGACCTAAAGTCGGGAAGAAAAAAAACAAAAGGATGGAACTCCAAAATATAAAGGAAACGAAGGGGGTGAATTTATAGTGAAATATCTGACAGGGCAATTGAGTCAGATTATCACATTTAACCAAAGAGGATCATAATTTCCTTAATTACCGAAGAATCAAATCCTATATAGATTTCAAAGATTTTCTTTAAATCCTTGGAATTCTGGAATTTAAACATGACTACGTCACAAGTTAAGACGAGCCTCTATTTCATTGTTGCACAATTTTGTGATAGCTTCACTCGTACTCTTCACATAAATGAATTATTTTATCCATATTATTCAATGACGATAAAACTCTAATTTCTAGCTCGTATGCGTCATGAAAGCATACTTATTGTCAGCCATGACCATCCCAACCAAATTTCGGGATGAAATTTCTTTAACGGGTAGGTACTGTGACGACCGAAAATTTCCAACCAAATTTAAACTTAATCTTTACTTGATTCTGACATGATAAGCAAAGTCTGTTAAGTTAAGTCTCAAAAAGTTTGAATTGTTTCATATATTCCATTGACCTTCGACCGTTCTCGACGATTCACGAATAATTAATTGTAAATAGTTATGTGTTTATATGTGTGTATATATATATATATAAATGGAAATTAGAAAAAAAAAATTTGAAACATTATATGTTGTTGTACTTAAAATTAATTATGTAAAATAAAATAAAATAAGATATTATAATAATTATTATTTAAAACATATCTATATATAAATAAAAGTATATTAAAAATACATATTAAATGATTGTAATACTTGTTTGATGTTCCGATTGATTTTAAGCAAGTTAAATTCAAACTTATGTAATTTTAATATAAACGGTGATACGAAAATGAGTTCTATAAATTTTAGGCTTATTAAAAATGTATTTAGGAACTATTTGTTAAGTTTTAACACTTTTTATATTTTACCCAGAATTGAGAGGGACAGTTGATGTAATTTTTATTTAACAAATTAAGTATCGAATTTTATACCATAATGACCAAAATAAATAAATATAGTTAATCTAAAAATTTGGGATTTTTCCGAAGACTTTTATCCGCCACTGAGTAACAACGGAGTACAAAATCCAGTCCGTGAAAGAAATAGTAAACTAATAATTGAAGGCTGCTAACTTAATGCACGTTTAAATTCTTTAATTATATTACAATTATTATTATATTAAATATTACTGTGTTTTTGTTGAAATTCATTTCAACTCTCTTTCTTTATATACATAATATATGCATATACATTCATGACACCACCTACAACTGTTATCACTGTTTCTACTTTGATTTTCTGTTTTAATTGCTCAATATAAAACCCACCATCTCTCTGACTCTAAATATTATACGTATACATACATTAATTGGTTCATCACTAACCCATATCCTAGTCTCAATCCTACTCAACATCAACCAAGAACATTACCTTAGCTTTTTTCCTAGTTGACTACCATCGCCACCACCACAACTACACCATGATCAAACCACCATTTAACCATCATCAACCAAAACCCACTTGGGTTATCGAAACCTACTTGCAACGAAAACCCATTATAACAACACCATCTTAATATTTAACTTGATCACCACCATCGACCAGTACCTTCTGTTCTTATATTATTCGACCACAACTTCATCACCACCCATTACAACCTCTGGTTACCATCACCAAACCCTCACCACTACCGTAGGCTTCTATTTATTGTTAACCGTTTATGAATTCAATTTGTCCAGCTGCTATTTTGATCAGACCCAGATCACATGTAAATCTTCATCAAACCGTCACTATTGTTGTTCTCATGTATCCAAAACCACTCACGAACCACCATGAATCATCGGTTAACCTCATCACCATGAAACACTATCATGAACCACCAAATCACCGCCATCGCCACCTTTTACCACCTCCTTCTCTCTTTATTTTTCTGTTGCACCATTCGCAGGTCACACCCATCGATCTCCTTCTTATTTAACTACTACTGTTTATTGCTGTTTCTTTAGTTTTTTTTTCAACGAGTAGCCTAACCCGAATACTTCTTGTTATGATTGTTTCGTTTCTATTTCATGTGAGCAAGCCCAACATCGAAACCCACCTAACCGCTTTAACCAACACTATCGATCAACACCATTTGCAAGATGTATGGGATTGTGGGTCGAGCAACTTAACGAGATGAAAAGGGTAGAATATGGTCACCGTTTAATGATTTGTCAATTTGGATTTACTGAATATTACTATAAAAAGCATTATCAAATTCCCAGAAAAATGTAAAGACATGTGGGACAATTTACAATTTTTATAGTCGACAAAAGGAAGTAACTAGCTGGACTTGTTTACTATGATTGGGCTCCTTTTTAATTAATGGGCTTCTGTTGGGCCTATTGGGCTCTCTTATTGAAATTCAATCAAGGTATCGGGCTTTTTAAAATGGACTATGATAATTGGGCAGAGAAATAAATTATATAAATATAAATCGGGGTTTAATCAGATTTATGGTAATGGAGAAATGGTTAAGTATTGGGTGTATCCGAGAGGTCGCGGGTTCGAACCCGGGCAATGGCGTTAATTGTTTTTAAAGGCCTTTTCTTTTGAGGTAGTATTTTTATCATTATTATTATAATTAATATTACTAACTATAACTTTAGTTTTTAAATATATTATGTATATAAAATATAACTATATTTTTATGATCTTAAACTAAAAAGATAGATATTATAAATTAGATACAAACATTAGATATATAGAAGTATATAATAAGTATACTACTTTTACTAACAAAATACTTTTTGTTCATTTACGTTTTAATATAACTCGAATTTATTAAAAATGTTATCATATTAAAAATTATGAATATTTAAAAAAATATTAATATTAAGTACTTATTAAAAATATTTTAATAAAGTATATAATATATTATTAGGATAATTTAATAGAATATATATAAAATAAATATATTTAAGTAATTATTAATAATAAATTTAATATCACAAGTATATTACTAATATCAATATATATATTTAGTTGAACATTATTATATGTGTTAATATACATATATGATATAGGTTCGTGAATATAAAACCCACCATCTCTCTGACTCTAAATATTATACATATACATACATTAATTGGTTCATCACTAACCCATATCCTAGTCTCAATCCTACTCAACATCAACCAAGAACATTACCTTAGCTTTTTTCCTAGTCAACTACCATCGCCACCACCACAACTACACCATGATCAAACCACCATTTAACCATCATCAACCGAAAACCACTTGGGTTATCGAAACCTACTTGCAACGAAAACCCACCATAACAACACCATCTTAATATTTAACTTGATCACCACCATCGACCGGTACCTTCTGTTCTTATATTATTCGACCACAACTTCATCACCACCCATTACAACCTCCGGTTACCATCACCAAACCCTCACCACTACCGAAGGTTTCTATTTATTGGTAACCGTTTACGAATTCACTTTATCCAGCTGCTATTTTGATCAGACCCAGATCACATGTAAATCTTCATCAAACAGTCACTATTGTTGTTCTCATGTATCTAAAACCACTCATGAACCACCATGAATCATCGGTTAACCTCATCACCATGAAACACTATCATGAACCACCAAATCACCGCCATCGCCACCTTTTACCACCTCCTTCTCTCTTTATTTTTCTGTTGCACCATTCGCAGGTCACACCCATCGATCTCCTTCTTATTTAACTACTACCGTTTATTGCTGTTTCTTTTGTTTTTTTTTCAATGAGTAGCCTAACCCGAATACTTCTTGTTATGATTGTTTCGTTTCTATTTCATGTGAGCAAGCCCAACATCGAAACCCTCCTAACTACTTTAACCAACACTATCGATCAACACCATTTTCAAGATGTATGGGATTGTGGGTCGAGCAACTTAACGAGATGAAAAGGGTAGAATATGGTCACCATTTAATGATTTGTCAATTTAGATTTATTGAAAATTACTATAAAAAGCATTATCAAATTCCCAGACAAATGTAAAGACATGTGGGACAATTTACAATTTTTATGGTCGACAAAAGGAAGTAACTAGCTGGACTTGTTTACTATGATTGGGCTCCTTTTTAATTAATGGGCTTCTGTTGGGCCTATTGGGCTCTCTTATTGAAATTCAATCAAGGTATCGGGATTTTTAAAACGGACTAAGATAATTGGGCCGAGAAATAAATTATATAAATATAAATCGGGGTTTAATCAGATTTATGGTAATGGAGAAATGGTTAAGTATTGGGTGTATCCTAGAGGTCGCGGGTTCGAACCCGGGCAATGGCGTTAATTGTTTTTAAAGGCCTTTTCTTTTGAGGTAGTATTTTTATCATTATTATTATTATTATTATTAATATTACTAACTAAAACTTTAGTTTTTAAATATATTATGTATATAAAATATAACTATATTTTTATGATCTTAAACTAAAAGGATAGATATTATAAATTAGATACAAACATTAGATATATAGAAGTATATAATAAGTATACTACTTTTACTAACAAAATACTTTTTATTCATTTACGTTTTAATATAACTAGAATTTATTAAAAATGTTATCATATTAAAAATTATGAATATTTAAAAAAATATTAATATTAAGTACTTATTAAAAATATTTTAGTAAAGTATATAATATATTATTAGGATAATTTAATAGAATATATATAAAATAAATATATTTAAGTAATTATTAATAATAAATTTAATATCACAAGTATATTACTAATATCAATATATATATTTAGTTGAACATTATTATATGTGTTAATATACATACATGATATAGGTTCGTGAATATAAAACCCACCATCTCTCTGACTCTAAATATTATACAGATACATACATTAATTGGTTCATCACTAACCCATATCCTAGTCTCAATCCTACTCAACATTAACCAAGAACATTACCTTAGCTTTTTTCCTAGTCGACTACCATCGCTACCACCACAACTACACCATGATCAAACCACCATTTAACCATCATCAACCGAAACCCACTTGGGTTATCGAAACCTACTTGCAACGAAAACCCACCATAAAAACACCATCTTAATATTTAACTTGATCACCACCATCGACCGGTACCTTCTGTTCTTATATTATTCGACCACAACTTCATCACCACCCATTACAACCTCCGGTTACCATCACCAAACCCTCACCACTACCGAAGGCTTCTATTTATTGTTAACCGTTTACGAATTCAATTTGTCCAGCTGCTATTTTGATCAGACCCAGATCACATGTAAATCTTCATCAAACCGTCACTATTGTTGTTCTCATGTATCCAAAACCACTCACGAACCACCATGAATCATCGGTTAACCTCATCACCATGAAACACTATCATGAACCACCAAATCACCGCCATTGCCACCTTTTACCACCTCCTTCTCTCTTTATTTTTCTGTTACACCATTCGCAGGTCACACCCATCGATCTCCTTCTTATTTAACTACTACTGTTTATTGCTGTTTCTTTAGTTTTTTTTCAACGAGTAGCCTAACCCGAATACTTCTTGTTATGATTGTTTCGTTTCTATTTCATGTGAGCAAGCCCAACATCGAAACCCTCCTAACCACTTTAACCAACACTATCGATCAACACCATTTGTAAGATGTATGGGATTGTGGGTCGAGCAACTTAACGAGATGAAAAGGGTAGAATATGGTCACCGTTTAATGATTTGTCAATTTGGATTTACTGAATATTACTATAAAAAGCATTATCAAATTCCCAGACAAATGTAAAGACATGTGGGACAATTTACAATTTTTATGGTCAACAAAAGGAAGTAACTAGCTGGACTTGTTTACTATGATTGGGCTCCTTTTTAATTAATGGGCTTCTGTTGGGCCTATTGGGCTCTCTTATTGAAATTCAATCAAGGTATCGGGCTTTTTAAAACGGACTATGATAATTGGGCCGAGAAATAAACTATATAAATATAAATCAGGGTTTAATCAGATTTATGGTAATGGAGAAATGGTTAAGTATTGGGTGTATCCGAGAGGTCGCGGGTTCGAACCCGGGCAATGGCGTTAATTGTTTTTAAAGGCCTTTTCTTTTGAGGTAGTATTTTTATCATTATTATTATAATTAATATTACTAACTATAATTTTAGTTTTTAAATATATTATGTATATAAAATATAACTATATTTTTATGATCTTAAACTAAAAAGATAGATATTATAAATTAGATACAAACATTAGATATATAGAAGTATATAATAAGTATACTACTTTTACTAACAAAATACTTTTTGTTCATTTACGTTTTAATATAACTCGAATTTATTAAAAATGTTATCATATTAAAAATTATGAATATTTAAAAAAATATTAATATTAAGTACTTATTAAAAATATTTTAATAAAGTATATAACATATTATTAGGATAATTTAATAGAATATATATAAAATAAATATATTTAAGTAATTATTAATAATAAATTTAATATCACAAGTATATTACTAATATCAATATATATATTTAGTTGAACATTATTATATGTGTTAATATTCATACATGATATAGGTTCGTGAATATAAAACCCACCATCTCTCTGACTCTAAATATTATACATATACATACATTAATTGGTTCATCACTAACCCATATCCTCGTCTCAATCCTACTCAACATCAACCAAGAACATTACCTTAGCTTTTTTCCTAGTCGACTACCATCGCCACCACCACAACTACACCATGATCAAACCACCATTTAACCATCATCAACCAAAACCCACTTGGGTTATCGAAACCTACTTGCAACGAAAACCTACCATAACAACACCAACTTAATATTTAACTTGATCACCACCATCGACCGGTACCTTCTGTTCTTATATTATTTGACCACAACTTCATCACCACCCATTACCACCTCCGGTTACCATCACCAAACCCTCAACACTACCGAAGGCTTCTATTTATTGTTAATCGTTTACGAATTCAATTTGTCCAGCTGCTATTTTGATCAGACCCAGATCACATGTAAATCTTCATCAAACCGTCACTATTGTTGTTCTCATGTATCCAAAACCACTCACGAACCACCATGAATCATCGGTTAACCTCATCACCATGAAACACTATCATGAACCACCAAATCACCGCCATCGCCACCTTTTACCACCTCCTTCTCTCTTTATTTTTCTGTTGCACCATTCGCAGGTCACACCCATCGATCTCCTTCTTATTTAACTACTACTGTTTATTGCTGTTTCTTTAGTTTTTTTTTCAACGAGTAGCCTAACCCGAATACTTCTTGTTATGATTGTTTCGTTTCTATTTCATGTGAGCAAGCCCAACATCGAAACCCTCCTAACCACTTTAACCAACACTATCGATCAACACCATTTGTAAGATGTATGGGATTGTAGGTTGAGCAACTTAACGAGATGAAAAGGGTAGAATATGGTCACCGTTTAATGATTTGTCAATTTGGATTTACTGAATATTACTATAAAAAGCATTATCAAATTCCCAGACAAATGTAAAGACATGTGGGATAATTTACAATTTTTATGGTCAACAAAAGGAAGTAACTAGCTGGACTTGTTTACTATGATTGGGCTCCTTTTTAATTAATGGGCTTCTGTTGGGCCTATTGGGCTCTCTTATTGAAATTCAATCAAGGTATCGGGCTTTTTAAAACGGACTATGATAATTGGGCCGAGAAATAAATTATATAAATATAAATCGGGGTTTAATCAGATTTATGGTAATGGAGAAATGGTTAAGTATTGGGTGTATCCGAGAGGTCGCGGGTTCGAACCCAGGCAATGGCGTTAATTGTTTTTAAAGGCCTTTTCTTTTGAGGTAGTATTTTTATCATTATTATTATAATTAATATTACTAACTATAACTTTAGTTTTTAAATATATTATGTATATAAAATATAACTATATTTTTATGATCTTAAATTAAAAAGATAGATATTATAAATTAGATACAAACATTAGATATATAGAAGTATATAATAAGTATACTACTTTTACTAACAAAATACTTTTTGTTCATTTACGTTTTAATATAACTCGAATTTATTAAAAATGTTATCATATTAAAAATTATGAATATTTAAAAAAATATTAATATTAAGTACTTATTAAAAATATTTTAATAAAGTATATAACATATTATTAGGATAATTTAATAGAATATATATAAAATAAATATATTTTAAGTAATTATTAATAATAAATTTAATATCACAAGTATATTACTAATATCAATATATATATTTAGTTGAACATTATTATATGTGTTAATATACATACATGATATAGGTTCGTGAATATAAAACCCACCATCTCTCTGACTCTAAATATTATACATATACATACATTAATTGGTTCATCACTAACCCATATCCTAGTCTCAATCCTACTCAACATCAACCAAGAACATTACCTTAGCTTTTTTCCTAGTCGACTACCATCGCCACCACCACAACTACACCATGATCAAACCACCATTTAACCATCATCAACCGAAACCCACTTGGGTTATCGAAACCTACTTGCAACGAAAACCCACCATAACAACACCATCTTAATATTTAACTTGATCACCACCATCGACTGGTACCTTCTGTTCTTATATTATTCGACCACAACTTCATCACCACCCATTACAACCTCCGGTTACCATCACCAAACCCCCACCACTACCGAAGGCTTCTATTTATTGTTAAACGTTTACGAATTCAATTTGTCCAGCTGCTATTTTGATCAGACCCAGATCACATGTAAATCTTCATCAAACAGTCACTATTGTTGTTCTCATGTATCCAAAACCACTCACGAACCACCATGAATCATCGGTTAACCTCATCACCATGAAACACTATCATGAACCACCAAATCACCGCCATCACCACCTTTTACCACCTCCTTCTCTCTTTATTTTTCTGTTGCACCATTCGCAGGTCACACCCATCGATCTCCTTCTTATTTAACTACTACCGTTTATTGCTGTTTCTTTAGTTTTTTTTTCAACGAGTAGCCTAACCCGAATACTTCTTGTTATGATTGTTTCGTTTCTATTTCATGTGAGCAAGCCCAACATCGAAACCCTCCTAACCACTTTAACCAACACTATCGATCAACACCATTTGTAAGATGTATGGGATTGTGGGTCGAGCAACTTAACGAGATGAAAAGGGTAGAATATGGTCACCGTTTAATGATTTGTCAATTTGGATTTACTGAATATTACTATAAAAAGCATTATCAAATTCCCAGACAAATGTAAAGACATGTGGGACAATTTTTACAATTTTTATGGTCAACAAAAGGAAGTAACTAGCTGGACTTGTTTACTATGATTGGGCTCCTTTTTAATTAATGAGCTTCTGTTGGGCCTATTGGGCTCTCTTATTGAAATTCAATCAAGGTATCGGGCTTTTTAAAACGGACTATGATAATTGGGCCGAGAAATAAATTATATAAATATAAATCGGGGTTTAATCAGATTTATGGTAATGGAGAAAGGGTTAAGTATTGGGTGTATCCGAGAGGTCGCGGGTTCGAACCCGGGCAATGGCGTTAATTGTTTTTAAAGGCCTTTTCTTTTAAGGTAGTATTTTTATCATTATTATTATAATTAATATTACTAACTATAACTTTAGTTTTTAAATATATTATGTATATAAAATATAACTATATTTTTATGATCTTAAATTAAAAAGATATATATTATAAATTAGATACAAACATTAGATATATAGAAGTATATAATAAGTATACTACTTTTACTAACAAAATACTTTTTGTTCATTTACGTTTTAATATAACTCGAATTTATTAAAAATGTTATCATATTAAAAATTATGAATATTTAAAAAAATATTAATATTAAGTACTTATTAAAAATATTTTAATAAAGTATATAACATATTATTAGGATAATTTAATAGAATATATATAAAATAAATATATTTTAAGTAATTATTAATAATAAATTTAATATCACAAGTATATTACTAATATCAATATATATATTTAGTTGAACATTATTATATGTGTTAATATACATACATGATATAGGTTCGTGAATATAAAACCCACCATCTCTCTGACTCTAAATATTATACATATACATACATTAATTGGTTCATCACTAACCCATATCCTAGTCTCAATCCTACTCAACATCAACCAAGAACATTACCTTAGCTTTTTTCCTAGTCGACTACCATCGCCACCACCACAACTACACCATGATCAAACCACCATTTAACCATCATCAGCCGAAACCCACTTGGGTTATCGAAACCTACTTGCAACGAAAACCCACCATAACTGTAGTGACCCGAACTTTTCCATGTTTATATATATTAATTGAGATTGATATTTACATGATTAAATGTTTCCAACATGTTAAGCAATCAAACTTGTTAAGACTTGATTAATTGAAATATGTTTCATATAGACAATTGACCACCCAAGTTGACTGGTGATTCACGAACGTTAAAACTTGTAAAAACTATATGATGACATATATATGGATATATATATAGTTAACATGATACTATGATAAGTAAACATATCATTAAGTATATTAACAATGAACTACATATGTAAAAACAAGACTACTAACTTAATGATTTTTAAACGAGACATATATGTAACGATTATCGTTGTAAAGACATTTAATGTATATATATCATATTAAGAGATATTCATACATGATAATATCATGATAATATAATAATTTAAAATCTCATTTGATATTATAAACATTGGGTTAACAACATTTAACAAGATCGTTAACCTAAAGGTTTCAAAACAACACTTACATGTAACGACTAACGATGACTTAACGACTCAGTTAAAATGTATATACATGTAGTGTTTTAATATGTATTTATACACTTTTGAAAGACTTCAATACACTTATCAAAATACTTCTACTTAACAAAAATGCTTACAATTACATCCTCGTTCAGTTTCATCAACAATTCTACTCGTATGCACCCGTATTCGTACTCGTACAATACACAGCTTTTAGATGTATGTAATATTGGTATATACACTCCAATGATCAGCTCTTAGCAGCCCATGTGAGTCACCTAACACATGTGGGAACCATCATTTGGCAACTAGCATGAAATATCTCATAAAATTACAAAAATATGAGTAATCATTCATGACTTATTTACATGAAAACAAAATTACATATCCTTTATATCTAATCCATACACCAACGACCAAAAACACCTACAAACACTTTCATTCTTCAATTTTCTTCATCTAATTGATCTCTCTCAAGTTCTATCTTCAATTTCTAAGTGTTCTTCATAAATTCCAAAAGTTCTAGTTTCATAAAATCAAGAATACTTTCAAGTTTGCTAGCTCACTTCCAATCTTGTAAGGTGATCATCCAACCTCAAGAAATCTTTGTTTCTTACAGTAAGTTATCATTCTAATACAAGGTAATAATCATATTCAAACTTTGGTTCAATTTCTATAACTATAACAATCTTATTTCAAGTGATGATCTTACTTGAACTTGTTTTCGTATCATGATTCTGCTTCAAGAACTTCGAGCCATCCAAGGATCCATTGAAGCTAGATCCATTTTTCTCTTTTCCAGTAGGTTTATCCAAGGAACTTAAGGAAGTAATGATGTTCATAACATCATTCGATTCATACATATAAAGCTATCTTATTCGAAGGTTTAAACTTGTAATCACTATAACATAGTTTAGTTAATTCTAAACTTGTTCGCAAAAAAAAGTTAATCCTTCTAACTTGACTTTTAAAATCAACTAAACACATGTTCTATATCTATATGATATGCTAACTTAATGATTTAAAACCTGGAAACACGAAAAACACCGTAAAACCGGATTTACGCCGTCGTAGTAACACCGCGGGCTGTTTTGGGTTAGTTAATTAAAAACTATGATAAACTTTGATTTAAAAGTTGTTATTCTGAGAAAATTATTTTTATTATGAACATGAAACTATATCCAAAAATTATGGTTAAACTCAAAGTGGAAGTATGTTTTCTAAAATGGTCATCTAGACGTCGTTCTTTCGACTGAAATGACTACCTTTACAAAAATGACTTGTAACTTATTTTTCCGACTATAAACCTATACCTTTTCTGTTTAGATTCATAAAATAGAGTTCAATATGAAACCATAGCAATTTGATTCACTCAAAACGGATTTAAAATGAAGAAGTTATGGGTAAAACAAGATTGGATAATTTTTCTCATTTTAGCTACGTGAAAATTGGTAACAAATCTATTCCAACCATAACTTAATCAACTTGTATTGTATATTATGTAATCTTGAGATACCATAGACACGTATACAATGTTTCGACCTATCATGTCGACACATCTATATATATTTCGGAACAACCATAGACACTCTATATGTGAATGTTGGAGTTAGCTATACTGGGTTGAGGTTGATTCCAAAATATATATAGTTTGAGTTGTGATCAATACTGAGATATGTATACACTGGGTCGTGGATTTATTCAAGATAATATTTATCGATTTATTTCTGTACATCTAACTGTGGACAACTAGTTGTAGGTTACTAACGAGGACAGCTGACTTAATAAACTTAAAACATCAAAATATATTAAAAGTGTTGTAAATATATTTTGAACATACTTTGATATATATGTATATATTGTTATAGGTTCGTGAATCAACCAGTGGCCAAGTCTTACTTCCCGACGAAGTAAAAATCTGTGAAAGTGAGTTATAGTCCCACTTTTAAAATCTAATATTTTTGGGATGAGAATACATGCAGGTTTTATAAATGATTTACAAAATAGACACAAGTACGTGAAACTACATTCTATGGTTGAATTATCGAAATCGAATATGCCCCTTTTTATTAAGTCTGGTAATCTAAGAATTAGGGAACAGACACCCTAATTGACGCGAATCCTAAAGATAGATCTATTGGGCCTAACAAACCCCATCCAAAGTACCGGATGCTTTAGTACTTCGAAATTTATATCATATCCGAAGGGTGTCCCGGAATGATGGGGATATTCTTATATATGCATCTTGTTAATGTCGGTTACCAGGTGTTCACCATATGAATAATTTTTATCTCTATGTATGGGATGTGTATTGAAATATGAAATCTTGTGGTCTATTGTTACGATTTGATATATATAGGTTAAACCTATAACTCACCAACATTTTTGTTGACGTTTAAAGCATGTTTATTCTCAGGTGAATATTAAGAGCTTCCGCTGTTGCATACTAAAATAAGGACAAGATTTGGAGTCCATGTTTGTATGATATTGTGTAAAAACTGCATTCAAGAAACTGATTTCGATGTAACATATTTGTATTGTAAACCATTATGTAATGGTCGTGTGTAAACAGGATATTTTAGATTATCATTATTTGATAATCTACGTAAAGCTTTTTAAACCTTTATTTATGAAATAAAGGTTATGGTTTGTTTTAAAAATGAATGCAGTCTTTGAAAAACGTCTCATATAGAGGTCAAAACCTCGCAACGAAATCAATTAATATGGAACGTTTTTAATCAATAATAACGGGACATTTCAGTTGGTATCAGAGCTGGTATAACGCCGTCCATGTGTGGCGGGTTAGTCGTAAAGGAGGTTCTCACAGTGTTACCTGTGACAAAGCATTGGCTCTTACTCCTTGCGATCCCTTATGAGGGTTGGCAGTAGCCGAGAGGCAGGCCCTAAAATTAGTATCTGAGGTACACTCAGTGGTCACCAGGCGGTTAGCTGGGAAGGCACTGGGTGGGACGGTGGTTGTCCCCAACTGTATTTCAGTTGGTATCCGAGCGTTGGTCTTAGAGAACCAGAATTTTGCATTAGTGTGTCTTATCGAGTTTGTTAGGATGCATTAGTGAGTCTGGACTTCGACCGTGTTTACTTGAAAAATGATTGCTTAACAAATTTTGTTGGAAACTATATATTTTTAACATGTGAATATTATGTGATATATTAATCTCTTAACGCGTTTGATATTATGTGATAGGTGTCTACCTCTAGAACAAGTCCCATTGACTCACCTAATAATAATGAAGAGTCAAATGTAAATTGGAATAATTCGTGGACTGATTCACAAGTTCCCGAAGAGGAACCGGAAGAAGAGTCGGAACCGGAAGAAGAGTCGGAACCGGAAGAAGAATCGGAACCGGATGAAGAAATAGAATTGGTGGGGGAAATAATAAAACGGTTAAGTAAAAGAAAATTCTCAACCAACCGACCAAGGTAAATTATGGTCAATGGTGTTTCCACCAAGGAAGCAAAATATTGGGAGGATTACCAATTCTCCGATGAATCGGATTCCGACGAGAATTCCGATGATGTTATAGAAATTACCCCAACTGAATTTAAAAAGGCAAAAGAAAATAATAAGGGAAAGGGCATAAAAATAGAGAAATCTAATTCCAACCCCGATGAACTTTATATGTATCGTCAACCCCCGAAGTCCTTAAGTTGTAACAATGACCCGGGAACCTCTAAACCACCAGGTTTTTCTAAACCAATGTGGATCACGACGGCTCGTATTAGGGGAACATCATATATCCCTAGAAACTTGGCAAAACGAACCAAAACCGAAGAAGAAGAAACAAGCGAGTCGGAATAAGATAGTTGTATTCATGTGGTGTAATATATGTAATATAGTGTGCTTATGCTTTATGATATATGTAAAAATTGCTTGTATTAATAAGTATTTTTTTTTTATAAATCTAACTCTTGTCTATTTTACAGTATAAAAACACAAAATGGATAGACAACCCAATATTTTAAGAGACCTACCTGGAGACATGATTGATGAAATCTTGTCTAGAGTCGGTCAGAATTCTTCGGCACAACTATTTAAGGCGAGATCAGTTTGTAAGACATTCGAAGAACGTTCCAAGAATGCCTTGGTTTATAAAAGGCTTTCGTTCGGAAGATGGGGGATATCACATTGGGAAATCCATAAGTTACGATGTGTTTACTTTGACGCATATATTGCGGGGAACCCAAATGCTATTTTACGCAATGGGTTAAGAAATTATTTTGACTCAATATATCCGAATATTGGACTTCGTGATTTAGAAAAAGGGGCTAACATGCAACATAAAGAAGCATGTTATGCTTACAGATTAGTAATGTTCGCTTCTCACCAAAGTGAGAACAAGAACATCGGGCTACAACTATTAAACAAAACGTTCCCACAAGTGACGGAGTCGGTAATTGGGGTAAGAAATGAGGTTTTTAGATTGTTACGGGATTGTTGGACATTACGTAATCCTCGTCCCTTTGACGACGTTACAACACGCTGTCTTATCAACGGCCATAACGGTTATGTTCCACAAGACCAAGGATGGGAAGTAGTCCTAGTAAAACCAGAATGCATGACTTGTTTCTGGACGTATGAATTACGTGTCTTTATTGCCTTTGCTGAACGACTTGTGTACTAGCTAGAATTATCTTCACAACCATCTTGTATCAAATTTATTGTGTGCTATATTTCATGCTATATGTAAAATAAGCGGTATTGTAAGTTTGTAAAATATTGTGTAAAAGTTTGAACGCGAAATATTATTATAATCAGTTTTTCATATAGAATTGTAGTAGTTGAATTGTATATTAGCTACTAAGTATGAACTTAACGGGTAGGTACTACCCGAATTTAAACTTATAAAACGCTAATATGAAGAAAAAGCTTTTATAAATGGGTTCATATTATGCTACGAAATACTATTAACTACTCTTAATATTCTGTATGATTAACTTGTTCCATTTAACTATTTTGAAGGAAATGGCACCGACTACTCGACACACCGTGAATATGAATGAAGAGGAATTCCGTACTTTTCTAGCTTCAAACATAGCCGCAGTACAGGCTACGCTACATACCAACAATAACCTTGGATCTAGCAGTACAGGAAATCGTGTAGGATGCACCTACAAAGAATTCACTGCCTGCAAACCTTTGGAATTTGATGGAACCGAAGGACCGATCGGATTGAAACGGTGGACCGAGAAGGTCGAATCGGTGTTTGCCATAAGTAAGTGTACTGAAGAGGACAAAGTAAAGTACGCTACGCATACCTTCACAGGTTCTGCGTTAACATGGTGGAATACCTATCTAGAGCAAGTGGGACAAGAAGATGCGTACGCACTACCGTGGTCAGCATTCAAGCACTTGATGAACGAGAAGTACCGTCCCAGAACCGAGGTCAATAAGCTCAAGACAGAACTTAGAGGGTTACGAACCCAAGGATTTGATATTACCACGTACGAAAGACGATTCACAGAATTGTGCCTATTGTGTCCGGGAGCATTCGAAGATGAGGAAGAGAAGATCGACGCGTTTGTGAAAGGATTACCGGAAAGAATCCAAGAAGATATAAGTTCACACGAGCCCGCCTCCATACAACAGGCATGTAGAATGGCTCACAAACTCGTGAACCAGATTGAAGAAAGAATTAAAGAACAGACTGCTGAAGAGGCCAATGTGAAGCAAGTCAAAAGAAAGTGGGAGGAAAACGGTGATAAGAATCACCAATACAACAACAACAGCAATTACAACAATAATCGCAACAATTATCCCAACAATCGCAACATCAATCGCAACTACAACAAACGGCCCAACAACAACAACAACAACAACAACAGTAACTACAACAATCATCCCAACAACAATAATAACCGCAACAACAACAACAATCAGAAGCAGCTATGCCAAAGGTGTGAAAAGAATCACTCGGGGTTCTGTACCAAATTTTGCAACAAGTGTAAAAGAAATGGTCATAGCGCGGCGAAGTGTGAGGTCTACGGACTAGGGGTTAATAGAACGAAAGGAACAAATGGTGTCGGAACGAGTAATGGCGGAGCAAGTAGTGTCAGAGCAAGTTATGCCAATGTAGTTTGTTATAAATGTGGAAAACCGGGCCACATTATTAGAAATTGCCCGAACCAGGAGAACACGAATGGACAAGGCCGTGGAAGAGTTTTCAATATTAATGCAGCAGAGGCACAGGAAGACCCGGAGCTTGTTACGGGTACGTTTCTTATTGACAATAAATCTGCTTACGTTTTATTTGATTCAGGTGCGGATAGAAGCTATATGAGTAGAGATTTTTGTGCTAAATTAAGTTGTCCATTGACGCCTTTGGATAGTAAATTTTTACTCGAATTAGCAAATGGTAAATTAATTTCAGCAGATAATATATGTCGGAATCGAGAAATTAAACTGGTTAGCGAAACATTTAAGATTGATTTGATACCAGTAAAGTTAGGGAGTTTTGATGTGATAATCGGTATGGACTGGTTGAAAGAAGTGAAAGCGGAGATCGTTTGTTACAAAAATGCAATTCGCATTATACGAGAAAAAGGAAAACCCTTAATGGTGTACGGAGAAAAGGGCAACACGAAGCTACATCTTATTAGTAATTTGAAGGCACAAAAACTAATAAGAAAAGGTTGCTATGCTGTTCTAGCACACGTCGAGAAAGTACAAACTGAAGAAAAGAGCATCAATGATGTTCCCGTCGCAAAAGAATTTCCTGATGTATTTCCGAAAGAATTACCGGGATTACCCCCACATCGATCCGTTGAATTTCAAATAGATCTTGTACCAGGAGCTGCACCAATAGCTCGTGCTCCTTACAGACTCGCACCCAGCGAGATGAAAGAACTACAAAGCCAATTACAAGAACTTTTAGAGCGTGGTTTCATTCGACCAAGCACATCACCGTGGGGAGCTCCTGTTTTGTTTGTCAAGAAGAAAGATGGTACATTCAGGTTGTGTATCGACTACCGAGAGTTGAACAAACTTACCATCAAGAACCGCTACCCACTACCGATAATCGATGACTTATTTGATCAACTACAAGGCTCGTCTGTTTATTCAAAGATTGACTTACGTTCCGGGTATCATCAAATGCGGGTGAAAGAAGATGATATTCCAAAGACTGCTTTCAGAACACGTTACGGTCATTACGAGTTTATGGTCATGCCGTTTGGTTTAACTAATGCACCAGCTGTGTTCATGGACCTTATGAACCAAGTGTGTGGACCATACCTTGACAAGTTTGTCATTGTTTTCATTGATGACATACTTATTTACTCAAAGAATGACCAAGAACACGGTGAACATTTGAGAAAGGTGTTAGAAGTATTGAGGAAGGAAGAATTGTACGCTAAGTTTTCAAAGTGTGCATTTTGGTTGGAAGAAGTTCAATTCCTCGGTCACATAGTGAACAAAGAAGGTATTAAGGTGGATCCGGCAAAGATAGAAACTGTTGAAAAGTGGGAAACCCCGAAAACTCCGAAACACATACGCCAGTTTTTAGGACTAGCTGGTTACTACAGAAGGTTCATCCAAGACTTTTCCAGAATAGCAAAACCCTTGACTGCATTAACGCATAAAGGGAAGAAATTTGAATGGAATGATGAACAAGAGAAAGCGTTTCAGTTATTGAAGAAAAAGCTAACTACGGCACCTATATTGTCATTGCCTGAAGGGAATGATGATTTTGTGATTTATTGTGATGCATCAAAGCAAGGTCTCGGTTGTGTATTAATGCAACGAACGAAGGTGATTGCTTATGCGTCTAGACAATTGAAGATTCACGAACAAAATTATACGACGCATGATTTGGAATTAGGCGCAGTTGTTTTTGCATTAAAGACTTGGAGGCACTACTTATATGGGGTCAAAAGTATTATATATACCGACCACAAAAGTCTTCAACACATATTTAATCAGAAACAACTGAATATGAGGCAGCGTAGGTGGATTGAATTATTGAATGATTACGACTTTGAGATTCGTTACCACCCGGGGAAGGCAAATGTGGTAGCCGATGTCTTGAGCAGGAAGGACAGAGAACCCATTCGAGTAAAATCTATGAATATAATGATTCATAATAACATTACTACTCAAATAAAGGAGGCGCAACAAGGAGTTTTAAAAGAGGGAAATTTAAAGGATGAAATACCCAAAGGATCGGAGAAGCATCTTAATATTCGGGAAGACGGAACCCGGTATAGGGCTGAAAGGATTTGGGTACCAAAATTTGGAGATATGAGAGAAATGGTACTTAGAGAAGCTCATAAAACCAGATACTCAATACATCCTGGAACGGGGAAGATGTACAAGGATCTCAAGAAACATTTTTGGTGGCCGGGTATGAAAGCCGATGTTGCTAAATACGTAGGAGAATGTTTGACGTGTTCTAAGGTCAAAGCTGAGCATCAGAAACCATCAGGTCTACTTCAACAACCCGAAATCCCGGAATGGAAATGGGAAAACATTACCATGGATTTCATCACTAAATTGCCAAGGACTGCAAGTGGTTTTGATACTATTTGGGTAATAGTTGATTGTCTCACCAAATCAGCACACTTCCTGCTAATAAGAGAAGATGACAAGATGGAGAAGTTAGCACGACTGTATTTAAAGGAAGTCATCTCCAGACATGGAATACCAATCTCTATTATCTCTGATAGGGATGGCAGATTTATTTCAAGATTCTGGCAGACATTACGGCAAGTATTAGGAACTCGTCTAGACATGAGTACTGCCTATCATCCACAAACTGATGGGCAGAGCGAAAGGACGATACAAACGCTTGAAGACATGCTACGAGCATGTGTTATTGATTTCGGAAACAGTTGGGATCGACATCTACCGTTAGCAGAATTTTCCTACAACAACAGCTACCATTCAAGCATTGAGATGGCGCCGTTTGAAGCACTTTATGGTAGAAAGTGCAGGTCTCCGATTTGTTGGAGTGAAGTGGGGGATAGACAGATTACGGGTTCGGAGATTATACAAGAAACTACCGAGAAGATCATCCAAATTCAACAACGGTTGAAAACCGCCCAAAGTCGACAAAAGAGCTACGCTGACATTAAAAGAAAAGATATAGAATTTGAAATTGGAGAGATGGTCATGCTTAAAGTTGCACCTTGGAAAGGCGTTGTTCGATTTGGTAAATGAGGGAAATTAAATCCAAGGTATATTGGACCATTCAAGATTATTGATCGTGTCGGACCAGTAGCTTACCGACTAGAGTTACCTCAACAACTCGCGGCTGTACATAACACTTTCCATGTCTCGAATTTGAAGAAATGTTTTGCTAAATAAGATCTCACTATTCCGTTAGATGAAATCCAAATCAACGAAAAACTTCAATTCATCGAAGAACCCGTCGAAATAATGGACCGTGAGGTTAAAAGACTTAAGCAAAACAAGATACCAATTGTTAAGGTTCGATGGAATGCTCGTAGAGGACCCGAGTTCACCTGGGAGCGTGAAGATCAGATGAAGAAGAAATACCCGCATCTATTTCCAGAAGATTCGTCAACACCTTCAACAGCTTAAAATTTCGGGACGAAATTTATTTAACGGGTAGGTACTGTAGTGACCCGAACTTTTCCATGTTTATATATATTAATTGAGATTGATATTTACATGATTAAATATTTCCAACATGTTAAGCAATCAAACTTGTTAAGACTTGATTAATTGAAATATGTTTCATATAGACAATTGACCACCCAAGTTGACCGGTGATTCACGAACGTTAAAACTTGTAAAAACTATATGATGACATATATATGGATATATATATATATAGTTAACATGATACTATGATAAGTAAACATATCATTAAGTATATTAACAATGAACTACATATGTAAAAACAAGACTACTAACTTAATGATTTTTAAACGAGACATATATGTAACGATTATCGTTGTAAAGACATTTAATGTATATATATCATATTAAGAGATATTCATACATGATAATATCATGATAATATAATAATTTAAAATATCATTTGATATTATAAACATTAGGTTAACAACATTTAACAAGATCGTTAACCTAAAGGTTTCAAAACAACACTTACATGTAACGACTAACGATGACTTAACGACTCAGTTAAAATGTATATACATGTAGTGTTTTAATATGTATTTATACACTTTTGAAAGACTTCAATACACTTATCAAAATACTTCTACTTAACAAAAATTCTTACAATTACATCCTCGTTCAGTTTCATCAACAATTCTACTCGTATGCACCCGTATTCGTACTCGTACAATACACAGCTTTTAGATGTATGTACTATTGGTATATACACTCCAATGATCAGCTCTTAGCAGCACATGTGAGTCACCTAACACATGTGGGAACCATCATTTGGCAACTAGCATGAAATATCTCATAAAATTACAAAAATATGAGTAATCATTCATGACTTATTTACATGAAAACAAAATTACATATCCTTTATATCTAATCCATACACCAACGACCAAAAACACCTACAAACACTTTCATTCTTCAATTTTCTTCATCTAATTGATCTCTCTCAAGTTCTATCTTCAATTTCTAAGTGTTCTTCATAAATTCCAAAAGTTCTAGTTTCATAAAATCAAGAATACTTTCAAGTTTGCTAGCTCACTTCCAATCTTGTAAGGTGATCATCCAACCTCAAGAAATCTTTGTTTCTTACAGTAGGTTATCATTCTAATACAAGGTAATAATCATATTCAAACTTTGGTTCAATTTCTATAACTATAACAATCTTATTTCAAGTGATGATCTTACTTGAACTTGTTTTCGTGTCATGATTCTGCTTCAAGAACTTCGAGCCATCCAAGGATCCATTGAAGCTAGATCCATTTTTCTCTTTTCCAGTAGGTTTATCCAAGAAACTTAAGGTAGTAATGATGTTCATAACATCATTCGATTCATACATATAAAGCTATCTTATTCGAAGGTTTAAACTTGTAATCACTAGAACATAGTTTAGTTAATTCTAAACTTGTTCGCAAACAAAAGTTAATCCTTCTAACTTGACTTTTAAAATCAACTAAACACATGTTCTATATCTATATGATATGCTAACTTAATGATTTAAAACCTGGAAACACGAAAAACACCGTAAAACCGGATTTACGCCGTCGTAGTAACACCGCGGGCTGTTTTGGGTTAGTTAATTAAAAACTATGATAAACTTTGATTTAAAAGTTGTTATTCTGAGAAAATGATTTTTATTATGAACATGAAACTATATCCAAAAATTATGGTTAAACTCAAAGTGGAAGTATGTTTTCTAAAATGGTCATCTAGACGTCGTTCTTTCGACTGAAATGACTACCTTTACAAAAACGACTTGTAACTTATTTTTCCTACTATAAACCTATACCTTTTATGTTTAGATTCATAAAATAGAGTTCAATATGAAACCATAGCAATTTGATTCACTCAAAACGGATTTAAAATGAAGAAGTTATGGGTAAAACAAGATTGGATAATTTTTCTCATTTTAGCTACGTGAAAATTGGTAACAAATCTATTCCAACCATAACTTAATCAACTTGTATTGTATATTATGTAATCTTGAGATACCATAGACACGTATACAATGTTTCGACCTATCATGTCGACACATCTATATATATTTCGGAACAACCATAGACACTCTATATGTGAATGTTGGAGTTAGCTATACAGGGTTGAGGTTGATTCCAAAATATATATAGTTTGAGTTGTGATCAATACTGAGATATGTATACACTGGGTCGTGGATTGATTCAAGATAATATTTATCGATTTATTTCTGTACATCTAACTGTGGACAACTAGTTGTAGGTTACTAACGAGGACAGCTGACTTAATAAACTTAAAACATCAAAATATATTAAAAGTGTTGTAAATATATTTTGAACATACTTTGATATATATGTATATATTGTTATAGGTTCGTGAATCAACCAGTGGCCAAGTCTTACTTCCCGACGAAGTAAAAATCTGTGAAAGTGAGTTATAGTCCCACTTTTAAAATCTAATATTTTTGGGATGAGAATACATGCAGGTTTTATAAATGATTTACAAAATAGACACAAGTACGTGAAACTACATTCTATGGTTGAATTATCGAAATCGAATATGCCCCTTTTTATTAAGTCTGGTAATCTAAGAATTAGGGAACAGACACCCTAATTGACGCGAATCCTAAAGATAGATCTATTGGGCCTAACAAACCCCATCCAAAGTACCGGATGCTTTAGTACTTCGAAATTTATATCATATCCGAAGGGTGTCCCGGAATGATGGGGATATTCTTATATATGCATCTTGTTAATGTCGGTTACCAGGTGTTCACCATATGAATGATTTTTATCTCTATGTATGGGATGTGTATTGAAATATGAAATCTTGTGGTCTATTGTTACGATTTGATATATATAGGTTAAACCTATAACTCACCAACATTTTTGTTGACGTTTAAAGCATGTTTATTCTCAGGTGAATATTAAGAGCTTCCGCTGTTGCATACTAAAATAAGGACAAGATTTGGAGTCCATGTTTGTATGATATTGTGTAAAAACTGCATTCAAGAAACTGATTTCGATGTAACATATTTGTATTGTAAACCATTATGTAATGGTCGTGTGTAAACAGGATATTTTAGATTATCATTATTTGATAATCTACGTAAAGCTTTTTAAACCTTTATTTATGAAATAAAGGTTATGGTTTGTTTTAAAAATGAATGCAGTCTTTGAAAAACGTCTCATATAGAGGTCAAAACCTCGCAACGAAATCAATTAATATGGAACGTTTTTAATCAATAAGAACGGGACATTTCAATAACAACACCATCTTAATATTTAACTTGATCACCACCATCGACCGATACCTTCTGTTCTTATATTATTCGACCACAACTTCATCACCACCCATTACAACCTCCGGTTACCATCACCAAACCCTCACCACTACCGAAGGCTTCTATTTATTGTTAACCATTTACGAATTCAATTTGTCCAGCTGCTATTTTTATCAGACCCAGATCACATGTAAATCTTCATCAAACCGTCACTATTATTGTTCTGATGTATCCAAAACCACTCACGAACCACCATGAATCATCGGTTAACCTCATCACCATGAAACACTATCATGAACCACCAAATCACCGCCATCACCACCTTTTACCACCTCCTTCTCTCTTTATTTTTCTGTTGCACCATTTGCAGGTCACACCCATCGATCTCCTTCTTATTTAACTACTACCGTTTATTGCTGTTTCTTTAGTTTTTTTTTCAACGAGTAGCGTAACCCGAATACTTCTTGTTATGATTGTTTCGTTTCTATTTCATGTGAGCAAGCCCAACATCGAAACCCTCCTAACCAATTTAACCAACACTATCGATCAACACCATTTGTAAGATGTATGGGATTGTAGGTCGAGCAACTTAATGAGATGAAAAGGGTAGAATATGGTCACCGTTTAATGATTTGTCAATTTGGATTTACTGAATATTACTATAAAAAGCATTATCAAATTCCCAGACAAATGTAAAGACATGTGGGACAATTTATAATTTTTATGGTCGACAAAAGGAAGTAACTAGCTGGACTTGTTTACTATGATTGGGCTCCTTTTTAATTAATGGGCTTCTGTTGGGCCTATTGGGCTCTCTTATTGAAATTCAATCAAGGTATCGGGCTTTTTAAAACGGACTATGATAATTGGACCGAGAAATTAATTATATAAATATAAATTGGGGTTTAATCAGATTTATGGTAATGGAGAAATGGTTAAGTATTGGGTGTATCTGAGAGGTCGCGGGTTCGAACCCGGGCAATGGCGTTAATTGTTTTTAAAGGCCTTTTCTTTTGAGGTAGCATTTTTATCATTACTATTATAATTAATATTACTAACTATAACTTTAGTTTTTAAATATATTATGTATATAAAATATAACTATATTTTTATGATCTTAAACTAAAAAGATAGATATTATAAATTAGATACAAACATTAGATATATAGAAGTATATAATAAGTATACTACTTTTACTAACAAAATACTTTTTGTTCATTTACGTTTTAATATAACTCGAATTTATTAAAAATGTTATCTTATTAAAAATTATGAATATTTAAAAAAATATTAATATTAAGTAATTATTAAAAATATTTTAATGAAGTATATAATATATTATTAGGATAATTTAATAGAATATATATAAAATAAATATATTTAAGTAATTATTAATAATAAATTTAATATCACAAGTATATTACTAATATCAATATATATATATATATATATTTAGTTGAACATTATTATATGTGTTAATATACATACATGATATAGGTTAGTGAATCCAAGGCCAACCCTGCATTGTTCAGTTTCGTCTTATGTATTTTTACTATAAAATACAGTATGGTGAGTTCATTTGATTCCCTTTTACTCTTTACATTTTTGGGATTGAGAATACATGCGCCGTTTTTATAACTGCTCTATTAAATGCTTTTACAATCTATATTTTGGAACTGAGAATACATGAAATGCTTTTATAAATATTTGACGAGATAGACAAAGCAAAACATTCCTCGAATGAATTATTATGCAGACAAAAGTTCTGTGGATTATTATTGAATTAGTTGGACGTTATAATTGCCACTAATTGTTGTGAATATTTCCCTTGATTATTATTGCTTGGTAACCTAAGAATTAGAATCGGGTATGGCCCTAATTCACGTGAATCCTAAAGGTAGCTACCGGGTTTAACACCCCCACCCAGAATGTTCACTAGACGGAAGAGCTAGTGGGCGTGGTGTTTAGTACTTCGAGGCTTATTTATTATACAGACGAGATGTTCTGTTTTGGGGATATTATTGATGCGCATTATATGTTAAGGTCGGTTACCAAGCCAAGCTATGAAAGCAATGAAAAGTGAATGTTATGTATCGAGAGAATGATTTTATACACATGTTATGTGTATGTTATTTTTGTGCACGAGATATGTGTATGGTTACTAAGATTTATGAAAATGGTTTCGTACACGAGATAGGTGTACTGTATTTTAATCTTGTGGTCTATCAAAATGATGAATTTTATTGTTTACGATAAACTTATGAACTCACCAACCTTTTGGTTGACACTTTAAAGCATGTTTATTCTTAGGTATGAAAGAAATCATCCGCTGTGCATTTGCTCATTTTAGAGATGTTACTTGGAGTCATTCATGGCATATTTAAAAAGACGCTGCATTCAAGTCATTGAGTTCATCTGGAATATTATTAAGTCATTTATAGGTGGATATATTATGAAATGGTATGCATGCCGTCAACTTTCGATGTGATGAAAGTTTGTCTTTTAAAAACGAATGCAATGTTTGTAAAATGTATCATATAGAGGTCAAGTACCTCGCGATGTAACCAAATGTAATGTATTCGTCCAGATGGATTAGGACAGGTCATTAGAGAAAGAACTCAGGAGGAATCATCATAAGACACATTTTGGTAAAGGAAAATCAAAATCCGCAACAAAAAGAAGAGCACGACACCTTGAAAGATGTCATAAATGCAGAAAATGGTCACACGAAGGGAAATGTTCGAACAATCAAATACATTCCAATACCGAATTCGTTACTCTATGCAGAGAAGGACCAATCATATATTTAGAAGAAAAGTTATTGAAGAATCGAGGTTATGCCTATGTAGCTATGTAAAACCAAATCGAACGACTCTCCTATGAGTCGTCTAAAGCAGGTCTCTGAGAATTCTATCTCACAGGTAAGTATGTACAGTTTTTATTTGTTTTTATTTATTGCTTTTAACCTTTTGATAATAAACGCTGAATCGTTCGCTATAAAGTATTAAATTTATATTCAATAAAATTAGGTATGCGAAACCGAAATTATTGATATCATACAAAAAAATTTATTACATCACTGCGAAATTTACCGTTTATTCATAAGGTATAAATATCTTTAATCAATCAATTCAAAATATTTCAAAAATTCGTCAGAAGTAAAACTAGGTAAAATAACCGAAATTACTTTACCCAAAAGAGGGGCATATATTTTTGTTAATATTTGATTGATTAAAGTGGGATAAAAGACCAAAAAAAAATTTATTTCATTTTTACCTTGTTTTTAAAATTTATAACTATATTATTTTCAAATGCAAGATTGAAAAATTAATGTATATAAATATTATTAATATTTATATGAAATTTTAATATGCATTTTAAATTTAAGTTTGGTGTGAATTTAAAAACAAAAATTTACTTTATTTCATTAAGTTAAAAATTTGATATTTAAAATTCGTCGTGAGTTGAAGACTAGGTCGTTGAACCAAAATTGTTTTACCCAAGGGCGGAACGAGAAATTTTATTATCATTATTTTTAATTTTATTGATCTAAAGTATGCCAAAAACATTGAAAAAACCCAAAAAAATCTTTGCTTTTAAAACAATCGCTTTAAAATGACAAATTTTAAAATTTTGTTGAGGGACGAACTAGGTAAACATACCGAAACGCCCTAAATCTAAAGAAACAAAATTTTAAAAATTAATCAATTAATTGTTTTAATAGTTAAAAAAAAAAAGCTTAGCACTCGCGGAGCTCCAGAGTGGAAGAAGCTCAGCACTCGCGGAGGTTGAAAATCCCAGACCAGTTTAACTGGTCGAACAGACCAGTCTACATACACATATACACAATTTTTTGCGAAATTACACACAAAAACACTCTAAAATTCGCAATTTTTCACCATAAATCATCAAATCTTTCATAAAAACATGTTCAGAAGAATCCTATCAAGAAGTTTTTCAAGGTGATCGGTAATTTCTACATCTAAACACTCTTTAATTCGGATTTTTAGTATTCTTGAGCAATATTATACCTAATTTAATTTTGATGATTTCTAGTTTAATTGTGCACAAATTGTTTGTATATTATGCTTGTATAACCTAGATTGATGCTATTTAACATGATTAGAAGCCTTAAACTTCAAATTTTTAACAATAGTGGGTTTGTGTTCTTGAGCAAAATTGGGGCTTTTTGATATAAACGGGTTATGGTCAAATTTTGTTAATAGTTCATGCTTAATTAAGTAGTGTAACATGTTTAGGTTGCTAAATGATCAAAAATTTGATCCTAAACATGATTTTTGAGCAAGATTGTTGACTTTTTGAGTCAAAAATGCATGAACTTGATTAATTTGATATGAATGCCATTTGAAACTTGTTTAATTGCTATAATGATTATTTTTGACATGTTTTATAAGATGAATGCTAAGGAACATTGTTTACATTTTCATATATGTTTATTTGTAAAAGTGTAGAATTGTGAATATTATGAAAATGTGTATAAGTTATTATTGTTTAAACATGTCATTATGGTTATTTTGATTTATGATTCTGCTAACACTAATGCATATTTGGATGCACAAAAATTGTGTTTAATGTGTTTTGCAGACTGAAAGGGGTGAATCTTCATCCGCTTCTCAGGCTCACAATGCTCCTCCTGAGAATGCAGACGAACAGGAGATTAACGACCAATATAAACAAAATCTACCGCATCAATTCATTTCATATTCAAATATAGAATTGGCAGATTTACACCCTAATTTAAGATTTGACAACATTGGATAGATTATCCAAAATATCAGAGGAATTTACACACCCTCCAGTCAAAAAATGTTGAAGTACCCAGGGTGATAGATTGGGAACCGTTAGAAACAGTGGGATTAGCCGAGCCAATAAGAAAATTACTTACACAAAGGTATGGTAATTCTGCTTTTAATGATTGGGAACGATTATTCAATATACGTAGGCCTGTATATAGAGAATGGTGTGTGGAATTATTATGTAGTGTTGAAATAAATGATCTGGTAGCTACCTTAACCGATCGGAGCTTTATTAGATTTTTGTTAGGAGGTATGATGCGCCATATGTCTCTATTAGATATGGCTCAGGCTTTGTGTATATATACACCTGAGGAACTAGCATCAAGTGATTGTCAAAGGTTGATAATTAATGGTAGGAGGGTTGATGAAAATTTTGATATGAATGGAATATGGAGTAGAATGACTAGCCATAACTGATTTCGTAGGGGATATTACTCTTATGCTGATATTAATAGAGCTGAGCTAAAGTGATCCATAGGTTTTTAGCAAACTCGATTACACAGTGAGGTAGGAACAAAGAGAAGGTAAATGAAAATGATTTATTTTACGTCATGTGTATTTGAGACCCACAGATCGTTGTGAGTAAACCTTATTATGTGGGTTATTATTTATCGGTAATGGTTATGGGTATGCGGTCAAATAGTATAATAGGAGGTGGTATCTTTATTACCTTAATTGCTGAGTATCTCGGTGTGGATAGAAGTCAGGGGGGATTATTAATTGCAGTACCAGAACCCCGTGATAGAATTAGTTTGCAAGTATATCATGGAGCAAAGGCTTTAAAGAAACGACATAACTCTGCAGCACCATATGATGGCAATCATCCACAGGTAGAAAGAGATCAGGAGCAAGGTAATGCAGGAGGAGTAAATCAGATGATAGAAATGCAAATTTTTATGGCTCAACATGAGTATGAAATGGCTAGACAACGAGCATTTCAAGATTGGAAGTATCATCAAAGCCAAATCATAAGTCATTGTGCACTCATAAATACAAACTACATTCCTACTCAAATGCCCATATTTCCTCCCTGGACTATACAGACCCGACCACCGTACCCTACATATAACCCATCTCAAGCATTCTACAGCACTTACGGCTATGAATGGAATCCCTACTGGAACCATCCTCATCAACCCTAATTTTCTTTTATTTCTATTTTTATTTATTTTGTAACTTGTAATTTTATACTTTTAATATTTCTTTTGATACTGTAATAGTTTTTATAATTTTCTAACTTTTTTTATTATATTTTAATAATTTTTGAATGTGGGGTGATATACCCAACTTCAAAAATATGTATATATATGTTTGTAGTTTATCTCATGTACAAAATAGGGTAAAACCGCCAACTTTCAAAGACTGGCATTAAGTTTAGCAAAAGCAACTAATTTTGGCGACAAGATGCAAAATAAATGTGATATAACAACTGCAGGAATGAACAAATGATGTGCACCATTTATCATTCAAACAAACAACAATATGTTTGGAAACTTTGGTAAATTTAATCATTTTTCTACGCTAATCACCCTCAATAATTTAAATTGTTACTGATATCTTGCAAAAGAGGGCATTGAAAGATCTTAAGTGTGGGAAGGGATTAAATTATTTCAGTTTTTAATTTTTTTGACTTATACACTTGGTTTAATAGCCACCGTTAAACTTTACTAGTAACGCAGTAGTTGTATTAGAATCTAGTGCTCTCTGATAATAAAGAACAGCCCTAGTCTTATATACTGACTACCCACTTCTAGTAAAAATTTTAAAAAATTTTAAAAATTTTCAAATAAATGAATTCAAAATCTCGTTTATATATATTTATGAACAATAAAACTAGGTGTTAACACCGAAATTATTGTTACCTCGGAAAGGACATAAATTGAGAAACAACCCAAAACGCTTGAATTCATTTAAATGGAATAGAGGAGAATAAAAAGGCAAAGAAAGAAAAATAAAAGCTAAGTGTGGGAAAAATTTACCAAGTTATTTAAAACATATATCACATATTTTTGTACAAATAATTGAAGATACTTTTGTTTTGGACGATATTAATCAGTTTTACCCAGCTTATTGTAATATAAATAGAATTTAAAAGTAAGTAAAGTCTTTCGAGAAAAAGACACGCGCTTCTTGATTTAGGTCAGGAAGTTGTCGTCCACCCCAGTTGTAGAGACTACGAAAAACCTTGAAAAGTTTTCTCGAAAATCAGCTGGAAATCCACGGTCCTCAGTATCAAACAGGGTCGCCAAGTGGTCAGACTTATCCTAACCATGAGAGGATCTGTCTCGTACAATGGGGGGCACCGTGCAAATTAGCTTATAAGACTAATGAATCAGATCCCCAGAAAGGATAATCTCCTTAAAGATTAAAAAACAGCTTTTAAGCCTGATATTACTCAATCCTTGAGATTGACTTTTAAAGATTGAGAATTACACACTCATGGAATTCAATGATATCTAAACTCGAGCTTGAACGAGAAAATATTTTGATCAAAATTACAAACCAATTTGTTTTCTGAAAACCTATTTTCAATGTGTTCATTACCATTGAACGTAAAATCCTAGGAATTCACCTGGAATTCATTAGGTCACCTGAACCAAATCGGGTGTCAACCGTAAGAACGGTGGTTGCATAGCATAGTCGAAGTCAGGACCTTGTGCCAGACCGAAAAACTATAGGGTGATCTTTACTATTTCTCCTACAATGGATAGTAATTGCATCTGACACATTGTGGACCATGAACATATGCATGTCATTAGACATTGCCTTAACAGTTGCTTGTTCAACGCTTTTCTTTACAACTGGACGGTAGTTTACCGAAAGGTAATATACGGAGCAAGTATACTGGACGTATTGCTTTCCCAATACAAGGTTAGCAAGTGGGTGACACAAAACCATAAGTTTTGAGCTAAAATTTTCAAATCTGAAACCCACAAAACCCACAAAAAACATTTTGTAAACACCGGTGAAGGATTATTCTGGAAAACTTGTCTAGGGTAAAATCTAGCTTAAATTTTCAAAAGATCAAATGTTTTCATAAAGATCCAATTTCCTTAAAGGATCTAAATTTTTAGTCATGTGGAACTGTAAATCACATCGTTACTATCATTGTTCATACCGCCGTATTAAAATCACTGATGTACAAACTGTGAAGAATAAAGAAGTGATTCAAGTATGTTTTTATTTCAAGTTCTATATTGCTTGAGGACAAGCAACACTCAAGTGTGGGAATATTTGATAATGCTAAAAATGAACATATATTTCATAGCATTATCCTTCAAGAAAGACAAGCTTTTAGTTACAATTGTTCTATTTACAAGTGATATTCGTTTAAATAATAAAAGGTGAAGATAAAAGACAGATTCGACAATTTGAAGACACAAATGACCAAAAAGCTCAAACATACAAGATACAATCCAAGTGGTTCAATTTATTGATAAGAAACGTCTAAAAATTACAAAAGTACAAGTCACACAACGCAAAGTACAAGATATTAAATCGTACGAAAAGGCGTTCGAAAATCCGGAACCGAGACATGAACCAACTATCAACGTGCGACGCAACGGACCAAAAATTACAAGTCAACTATGCACAAGAATATAATATAATATATATTTAATTATATATATATTATTATATATTATATTTATAAGCAGCCCACGTTTAAATCACTATGGTGAGCTGGAATCCATATCTCCGCACTCGCGGAGCTGTGAGGCACAAAACCTCAGCACTCGCGGAGATGCACAGTTCAGAGTGGGCCTATAAAAGGCAACGAATTCTGCTCAATCGAACACACCTTTTTCTTTTCCTTTCTCATATCATATATATATATATATATATATATATATATATATATATATATATATATATATATATATATATATATATATATATATATATATATATATATATATATATATATATATATATATATATATATATATTTATATTTTATAATTATAATTTTAATTTAAGTTTAATAATAATAAGGTTATAATGGCGAATGTTTTAAGTTTGTAAGTCGAAATTCTGTCCATGTAACACTACGTGATTAATACTCATTGCAAGTTATGTTCAAGCTTTTTAAATTAATGTCTCGTAGCTAAATTATTATTATGTTTATTTAAGCCCAAGTATTAATATAATACTCATGATGTTGGACTAAATATTAAGACGGGGTTATTGGGCTTTGGACCATAATTGGGGTTTGGACAAAAGACCGACACTTGTAGAAATTGGACTATGGGCTATTAATGGGCTTTATATTTGTTTAACTGAATGATAGTTCGTTAATTTAATATAGAGATTTACAATTTAAGGTAATTATAAATAACCACATACACTTGATCGGACACGATGGGCGGGATATTTATAAATACTAATAATCGTTCATTTAACCGGACACGGGAATGGATTAATAGTCAATGGACTCATTAAAACAGGGGTGGATTACATACAAGGACACTTGATGTAATTGTTAACAACGTATTAAAACCTTGGGTTACACGCAGTCGATATCCTGGTGTGATTATTAACAAAGAATTAAGACTTTGTTACAGTTTAAATCCCCAATTAGTTGGAATATTTGACTTCGGGTATAAGGGTAATTTAACGAGGACACTCGCACTTTATATTTATGACCGATGGACTGTTATGGACAAAAACCAGATGTACATATCGAATAATCCAGGACAAAGGACAATTAACCCATGGTAATAAATTAAAATCAACACGTCGAACATCATGATTACGGAAGTTTAAATAAGCATAATTCCTTTAATTTATATCTCATCGAACTTTTATTTACCGTCATTTTATTTATCGTCATTTTATTTATTGTATTTTAAATTATCGCACTTTTATTTATCGCACTTTTATTTATCGTCATTTACTTTACGCTTTAAATTAAGTTATATTTATATTTAATATTTTACATTAGGTTTTAATTGTGACTTAAGACATAAAAACGACAAACCGGTCACTAAACGGTAAAAACCCCCTTTTATAATAATAATAATAATACTACTTATATATATGTTTATACAAATATAGTTTAAAATAAATATAGCGTTAGACTCAGCTAGCTCCCTGTGGAACGAACCGGACTTACTAAAAACTACACTACTCTACGATTAGGTACACTGCCTATAAGTGTTGTAGCAAGGTTTAGGTATATCCCATTCAATAAATTAATAAATAACTTGTGTAAAATTGTATCGTATTTAATAGTTTTTCGTAGCAAAATATAATCTATTACATACTACACCTTGCACACATCATTGACCTAAGGTCATCTGGTTCGTTGTCATTAGCAGCAGCAGTGGAGGTGTTAGGTTTAGAAGTAGAGGTAGAGGCGTCATAGGGGTGAAAACGATGAAACATATGAAGTGATTGGCTGTTGTAGCGAAAACTCTTATAAAATGGGTTATTAGCTCGAGCAGGTCCTTTAGGTATCCTACAATGGCCTCTCGGTCTGTAGGAGTTAACAAAGTCGGGATCAACAAAAGGTGATTGGGATCCAGTAGGTGAATCGGGTAAATTGGGTTCAGATTCGGATTCGGGTTTCGGGTCCTCTTCAAGATCCTCCTCCGGTTCCTCTTTCGGTTCTTCCTGTGGTTCCTCTTCCATCTCGGGTTCGGACTCAGTCTCGTCCACAAATTCAAGTATAGTGTTTCCTTGCGCTTGCACGGTTTTCTCGGATTCTGTGTCAGAGTCGGTAAGAATGATAGGATTAGAAGAAGTCATCTAGCACTCACGAAAAACACAAAGTTAGTACACTTAGAAATCATGTCAATCAAGTAAGGTAACAAGTAGTGTAACTATGGTTCATGTAACTTAACAAGCCTAGGGTTACAGTCCAGACTCAAAAGATGTCCTAAAATACGACACTCTAATGCAGCCTAGTCCTAGGTAACCGATCTGCTCTGATACCATATGTAATACCCCGTCAGAATCCACTAACGGTGTATTGACTCCGATTCCACATTTTAACGGTCACGCCCTCTATATGTGAAATTTCTGAAAAAGTATTCGCATTAAATAGCAAAACAAAGTCATTTATTAAAAGAAATATATCTGAAAAGCAGTTGACATAAATAACCAACTTAAACAAACTCAAAACATTATTTAAAACGACAGTTTTCAATGTGAATATATGTTCTTAAAATACGTCATGACGAAAACATACTGGACAACATCCAGTACTAGCAGCTAACAAGCAATCATGACAACTCTGCAAAGCGGAAGCTATACCTCTATGGACCTGAGATAAAAACATGCAAAATGTCAACGAAAAATGTTGAGTGAATCTACAGGTTTAGTAAAGCATTTCGTAAGTTAGGCCACATGATTTCTGAAAAACATTGTAAAATTATACATAAGCATGAGCACTTGATTATAAAGCTTTAACCCTGCGGATAGCTAAAGCACTACACGTCTTCCCTTTACCCTTTCTAAGCATACACCGATCAAGTGTACAAGTTACAACAGAATAAGCACGTCGTAGGTTGAGGCGAGGTTTGTCAAACCTAACGGTACCGTCCCTATAAGTCGAGCTTACGTAAAGTAATTAATATAATCAAGCTAAGGGATTTTTGATCTGAACTCATATGTATATCGTTTAAGTTACTTGTGCCTAATATGCAAAACATTTATAAAAAAAACATGTTATCTCATCCCTGTAAAAGTTGTAGGGACTGTAGACTCACCTTAGCTAAAGCACTGCAATATCTCTTAGTAAAATCGTACAGTTGTCGAACAATCTCGACCGAACAACGCAACCTAGTTAAATAGGTCATCTTAAGTATACATATAGGTCACACTATGTCAATCCATAGTGTACACAAAGTCCTAGTGCTCATACTGACTCAATAGCCAAGTAAAAGTCAACTAGTCCAAGCAAGGCAACAAAAGTCAAGTAAAGTCAAACCAAAAGTCAACTCGGTCAAAGTGGTCAACTAAAGTCAAACATCTCAGTAGGTCATTTGTGATGACCTGGGAATTTCCGACCAATTTTAAACTTAATCTTTATATGTTTCGACACGTTAAGCAAAATAGGTAATGTTGAGTCTCGAAAGTTTTGAAATCTATATTTATGTCATCAATTACCCTTTGACTGTGCTCGACGATTCACGAACAGTTAATTATAATTAGATATGTGAATATATATATATATATATATATAATTCCTATGTACAACTATTATATGTATATTGGAATATATATAATTTATAAATAATAAATAGTTAATAAAAGTTATTATATAACATATTATGTAGTTATTAAATTTTACATAATAATAAGTTAAATATATAATTGTTATAGTAACATTATTATTACTTTCAATATTAACAATTACATTAGTATTATTAAGATTATTATATATAATATATTGATATGCAAATTCGACACATTCAATTTGTTATAATATTATAATATTATTTATTATATTTATTACTAATATTAATATTTTGATATTATTATTATTTTTAATTCTATTATTAATACTTCCAATTTAGATTACAGTTTTATAATGAGTCAGTAATATTAATTAATTATAAATTGTACAGACAGATCCAAATGCAGTTAAACATCAATTTCACTTTCCATTCTTTTGTTTCTTTCTTCATTTTGTTTTTTTTGCCTAATTCTTGTCAACTAATTCATCTAAAAGCAAACGAATATTTTGTGTTTGTGGAAAAATCATGTAAGTGTTTAGTACCATTATTAATCACAAGCACCCATATTATAATTCTATTTTTTTTCTTCTCTCTTTCTTTCCTGCATCCTTCACACACCTCCACCATGATCAATCATCGACAACCATTGCATCACCCGTAAGCACACCCATTTCCCATTTTTGTTTATAGTCTATATTCGATCAACTCACAAGAATGAACCATCCACCACCTCCATAATCATATGCACCTGCAACTGTTCGCCATTCATGGATACTTGTTTCGATTTTATGTTCTCAGCCTACATGATCAACACCATCATTCTTTGAAACAACATGAAACTATCAGGAACCAAACACAACACCTATCACCACTTCTCACTACCTCCGGCCACCATCAAGTCTACACCGAATCACCCCATATAATCATCACGGATCACCTAAACCCGATGTCAATATCATCATAAGCAACCACACCATTGTTGTAATTCTATTACAATTTTTGTCTCGGTTTTAATAACAACCGAAACTCGTCATCACCTTCACAAACTTTAAAATTCGAAACTCATTAACATCATCACCCACTTCAACCCGTTAACCACCATAATATGTTGCTACCGTTGTAATTAAATCTTTTCTTTACACAACCACTAAACGCCATGACCACCTGGAACCTCCATAAAATAATCACCATCACCACTAATCTTCATCTCTCTCTTTTCTATCTCTCCACTTTCTTCTTCTTATTAGTAACCCATTAAGATCATCACTGTTGCGTTCTATACCTGCTATCCCTCCGTTTCTGTTCGAACAACCAAACAAGAAACAACCACTAAAGATCAAGCTGCTGTACGATACTTTATTTTCTGTTCGAAGCCGGATAATACTTTAAATCATCCCATGTTCTGCTCGAGCCATAGAGGAACCGTTGTAAATATATTTAGATATTTATTAGTTATAAAAAGCATTGTGTATCCATCTTGATCTGTCCGATTGCTTAAAATATTGGAGAGTGACTCTTGATGATGATAATGGTGTGTGAGCTGTAAATTTGCGGCTGCAACTTGCTTCTTTTTTTTTTTTTTTTTTATACCGAAACCCACACAAACTTGCATTTTCTATTAAAATTCTACGAATCAGGGTATAAAGAAAGTGGACTGTGAATATTTTTTTTTTTACGGGCTTATGACACAGAAAAATCAGGCTAGGCCATTTAAATAAAACTGGCTGCTGGACCGTAGACTTTGATTTGGGTGTTGGGCTGAGTCCCATTTTGTGCTGTTGGGCTTCTGTTGACTCGAATTGGAGAAGGAAGTAATGAGAACCGAATTATTATGTTACATAAAATTAGATGGGTAGATAAAACAGAAAAGCAAAGAGGGACAGATGGTTTAAGGTGTTTGTGTATAGCGAGAGGTCTCGGGTTCGAGCCCCGTCAGGGGCATTCTTTTTGCTGTTTTCCTTAAAGGTAGCAATCTAATGATTCTTATTATTATTATTATCTACTATCATTATTATCATTTATTTTTATTATTGTTGTTATTATTATTTTTTATTAGTAATATTATTCAAAGTTATTAATATCATTATGCTAATTATTATGAGTAACCTAGTTATTATTAAGATTAGAACTATTATAACTATAAAAATAACAAGTATTATTATTATTATTATCATTATGATTAAGATTGTTGATATTAGTAATATAGAACCATTTATATTGTTAGTAATATTATTGTATTATTATTAGTATTATTATTATAATTTCCAGTATATTAAACATATTAATAACATAAAAATATCATAAAAGATAATAGGATAAAGATTATTGAAATTAGTTATAATTATATGAATACATATAAAAGTTATGATTTTAAATACAAATTAATATTACAAGAAACCATAGTTGTTATCATAGAAACTTGGCACGAAGATCATGATTTTCATGAATAGAAATATAAAGATTCAAAAATGAAATATATTATTTCAATTATGAAAATAGAAATTTTGGATATAAAGATTAGTAGGAAAAATTATTGATTTAGAATTTTAATTAATTTATGATTCATAGAAGTTACTAAAATTATTATAACCATTATTATCATAGCACGACTTAGTATTATATTTACTAATATATTAATTCTAATAGTAATATTATTATTATTATCACTGTTATCAATATTATTATAAAATATCACTACTTTTATTAACTTTAGTATTATCAAAATTAACAATAATTTCATAAACAAATGATCTGCATATAAAAGATATACAATTTACTATACATAAGTTAACTATATTGATATATCTATAAATAAAATGAAAATACACATAATGAAACTTATTAATCTAATCTATATACAAATCACATCACTATGAATAACATATAAGTTCGATTACGATTATGTGTATTAATAAATATACAAATGTTATAGGTTCGTGAATCCGAGGCCAACCCTATACTTGTTCAATGTCGTTCTATGTATTTTTACTACAAAATACATTAGGTGAGTTTCATTTACCTTTTTACCCTTTATATTTTTGGGCTGAGAATATATGCGCAATTTTTATAAATGTTTTTACGAAATAGACACAAGTAATCAAAACTACATTATATGGTTGAATGATCGAAATTGAATATGCCCCTTTTTAGTCTGGTAATCTAAGAATTAGGGAACAGACACCCTAATTGACGCGAATCCTAAAGATAGATCTATCGGGCCCAACAAGCCCCATCCAAAGTACCGGATGCTTTAGTACTTCAAAATTTATATCATGTCCGATGGAGGATCCCGGAATGATGGGGATATTCTTATATGTATATTGTGAATGTCGATTACCAGGTGTTCAATCCATATGAATGATACTTTTGTCTCTATGCACGGGACGTATGTTTATGAGAAATGGAAATATGAAATCTTGTGGTCTATTAAAATTATGAAATGATTATTTATGTTAAACTAATGAACTCACCAACCTTTTAGTTGACACTTTAAAGCATGTTTATTCTCAGGTACGAAAGAAATCTTCCGCTATGCATTTGCTCATATTAGAGATATTATTGGAGTCATTCATGACATATTTCAAAAGACGTTGCATTCGAGTCGTCGAGTTCATCAAGATTATTATTAAGTCAAATATAGTTAGACGTATTATGAAATGGTATGCATGTCGTCAACTTTCGATGTAAATGAAAGTTGTCTTTTAAAAACGAATGCAATGTTTGTAAAATGTATCATATAGAGGTCAAGTACCTCGCGATGTAACCAACTATTGTGAATCGTTTATAATCGATATGGACTTCGTCCGGATGGATTAGGACGGGTCTTCACAGTTGGTATCAGAGCGGTGGTCTTAGTGAACCAGGTCTACATTAGTATGCATAACTGATAAGTCGTTAGGATGCATTAGTGAGTCTGGACTTCGACCGTGTCTGCATGTCAAAAGTTTTGCTTATCATTTTTGTCGAAAATCATCTGCTTATCATCCTTAGGAAATTACATGCTCATTATTCTTAGTCTAGACACGTTTTACTGCATTGACTGCATAAATAGTGTATAGACAAAATTCATACCTTAGCGTATCTGACAATTCATATCTTAGCGTATCTGTTACTGTAGATCTTACCTGATATCTTCCGTAAATTTCTCCGTAATTTAAGGGAACCTAGTACTATATATCTATGCATATTAGGCATTGAGAACACCATCCAACTATCAATTGCTATCATTAAACTCTTCATACCAAAATTTTTTTTTTTTCTGAGATCGCGTAAGATGACCTCTATGAATCAACCAAGTTCATCTGACTCCGAAGATAGCGTGGCAGGAGCACACCAACCAATCAACTACCGTGATTACTGGAGAAAATGGGGGTGGGTTCGCGACATACTCACCCTATGGAGAAGGGAATAAGGTACTCCATATCATGAACCGAATCTACCACCTAACCTTGGAGTACTCGACCCGCTCACCGGTGAACCTGTTCGCAACACCGTTTATACCCTTTTTGCCAGAATTTTTCGTCTTGAGACTACCATTTACGGAACTAGAGAAGATATCCGATCTCTACCTCACACTGATAACCAACCAGGGTTAGTAGAAGAAGTTAAAGAACTTCGAGCTCGAGTGTTAACTTTAGAGAGCATGGTACACAATTTGCAAGCACCATCAGTATCACCAACACCAGTAACATCACCAACCTTAGCACCAACAGCATTAGTACCACCAACAACAACATCCGCACCACCAGCTTCGACATCTCATTCTGTACCTCGAGTATAATCATCGTTCTACGTATGGTTCTATCTATTTTATTTTCGTTCGACATGGTGATTATGTAATCTCTAATATGTTAGAGATTATATATTCTTGTTCTAACGATAAATCAAATGAGTTTAATATCATATTGACTCATTAAATCCATGATTACATATAAAGAAAATATATATGTATATATGTTTTCAAAAAGATTGTAATTAAAAATTCTTTTGTACAAACTGTTAATGGTGAAGATATTTTAACGGGTAGGTAATACCCGAGGAATATTTAAATTTCACATTAATAAGTTACACTGTATATTCTTCGAATCTGATTCAACAGTTATTCACTATCTTATTTACAACCACCGAGATATGTATCCGTTCACCAAAGAATAACTATTTTCATTCAAATTCAATTTCATATTTAGATTTTGACCTATCAGAATCCAACAAGTGGCAAAATGAAGAAATAATGGACACAATAAAAATTGATTAGAAACAGACTAATTAACAATATTAAATTTTATTAAGAAACCACGCTAACAAAATCCTAGCTAACTGTTAATTCCGTATTACATTTTATTTATCGCAATTTAATTATCGCAAGTTATATTCTCGCAATTTTATTTATTGTCATTTAATTTCTGTTATTTACTTTACACACTTTATTTATCGTCATTTAATTTCTGTATTTATTTTACGCACTTTAAATATCGGGACACGTATACAAGGTTTTAACATATCATATCGACGCATCTATATATATTATTTAGAATCACCATAGACACTCTATATGCAGTAATGATCGAGTTCTCTATACAGGGTTGAGGTTGATTCTCAAATAATATATATACTTTGAGTTGTGATCGAGTCTGAGACATATACGGGTCACGATACGTATTAATTAATTCGAATATTATATAGTAACTTATATATGAATTATTACTTGTACACTGCTAACTGCGGGCTATCAACATTGGACAATCAAAATGAATTAAAATATTAATTATAACATATAAAACTAAACAATTCTTCAAGTTTGCCACTTGATTTCATCTTAAACCTCATTTGTATCTTGAAAATTCTAATCTGCGTTCAAACCTTTCATGATTCTTGAAAACACCTCAGTCGATAGGATGAATCAACCGCACTTCATCTATGGAAGGAAAGATTTGTGTGCAGATAGTTATGCACCTGAAAAACTCTCGAAGAGTGAGTAAACGTTCAACACGTAGCTGTGCTAACTCCTTCAGCGTTGTTATTACCGAAAATAACTTTTCAGTTCTTTTTCAAAGTAGCCAATTTTGTCACAGCTCCAGCAAATCAACTTCGAATTTTCGTTCGAAACAACCTTATTATAACATTGTTATATATGTGTACTCTTTAATTGTTACCGGGGAACCTTTTATATTCCACCATATTACCATCAGCGTTTAATCATCTAAAAACACAATTTTCCATGAAACCACCTCGGATTGATAACCGATGAATTTAGATATTGTAGCATTAAATGCAGAGGAAACAGAAAAATTGTATATGGTCTAAACGGTCAAAAGTTTGAGGATAAAGAAGGGAGTGTTAGGAACGCTCGATAGATAATTTGGTGCTGAAAAACGGATTGAGCTAAGCATGAAGGAAATAAAGAACAAATACAAGGATCAAACCCTATAATCAAAGAATCCAGGTAAATCTGGATCCGATGAAATCTTTAGCGAATACCTTGCTTCTGACTCCAAACTCTTGCGGACAAATTTTCTTCACTATCCTTCGATATTAGAAATTCTAAGATATCATCGTATCTTTCATTATAAATATCCTCCATATTTCTGAAGATATTTTAATAACTATTCTTATCTAAAAATCATTAATTTCTTCATGCTATCAGTGTTACATCATATAGAAACTGTTAGTTTCTATATTCTGTAAACTTTTGAGCATTAAAATATGAATATTATTGAAGTAATGTTGGGAACTGATGCATGAGTTAGTATAATATAATGACACTTGATCAAAGTGATTATATTACAGTAAGTCATGCTGAGTTTCTAATGGGACGTGATGATTCACAGATCATAACGTCATCATGTGCCATGTTACATAACTCTTTCATTCTACTTAACTCCTGAACAAATCAAGAAAATGTATTCTTGATGGTTCTATTTTCCGTGATGTTGATAAATTTAAAAATCAAATCGTGCTATCACGTTCCTTCCTGCTTAGAACATTAAAATCATTCGAAACTCTATATCTATAAATTCTGGACCATTATTCGCTTGACTTGAAGTCGGGAAGAGAAAACAAAAGCATAGAGCTTTGAAATATAAGGGAGAATATAAAGCCCGATAACAATACATAAATTACAAATCGTGTATATCAATGTTTATCGCAACATAAAGACACGGGAGAATTAAAAACATTATAACCCCAAGGGTGAAATAGAAGAAAGCAGATTCCTCTGGTAGAAGTTGGAAAAGGAGAATGATTGTTGTGATAGTAAGGATGAAGACAAGGATCAGAACTGGATTAAGCATTATTATAATCTTCTGGATATATGAACTGAGAAAGAAGGCATAAAAGTGGTGGAAACTAATGGAACGGAAAAGGTAAATTTATAAGGGAAATATCAGACGGAGAAATCGAGGCAGATCACCGTATTTAATTATAGAGATCTTAATTTTCTTACTCGCCGAAGAATCAAATCTTTTAGATTTCGAAGATTTTCTCTAAATCCCTTGAATTTCAGAATTCAACCCTTTACGTCAAAAGCTATGACGCACCATACCTTCTAAATTCAACCATGACTAGTCAAAAGTTATGATGAAACTTATCTTTCTCATTTCACTATTTTATGATAACTTCATTCGTACGTTTCACATAATCGAATCGTTTTATTCATATTAATCAATAATGATAAAACTCTATTTATCAGCTCATATTCGTCAAGAAAACATATTTATTGTTAGCCATGACGACCTCGCTCAAATTTCGGGACGAAATTTCTTTAACGGGTAGGTACTGTGATGACCCGGGAATTTCCGACCAATTTTAAACTTAATCTTTATATGTTTCGACACGTTAAGCAAAATATGTAATGTTGAGTCTCGAAAGTTTTGAAATCTATATTTATGTCATCAATTACCCTTTGACTGTGCTCGACGATTCACGAACAGTTAATTATAATTAGATATGTGAATATATATATATATATATATATATATATATATATATATATATATATATATATATATATATATATATATATATATATATATATATATATATATATAATTCCTATGTACAACTATTATATGTATATTGGAATATATATAATTTATAAATAATAAATAGTTAATAAAAGTTATTATATAACATATTATGTAGTTATTAAATTTTACATAATAATAAGTTAAAGATATAATTGTTATAGTAACATTATTATTACTTTCAATATTAACAATTACATTAGTATTATTAAGATTATTATATATAATATATTGATATGCAAATTCGACACATTCAATTTGTTATAATATTATAATATTATTTATTATATTTATTACTAATATTAATATTTTGATATTATTATTATTTTTAATTCTATTATTAATACTTCCAATTTAGATTACAGTTTTATAATGAATCAGTAATATTAATTAATTATAAATTGTACAGACAGATCCAAATGCAGTTAAACATCAATTTCACTTTCCATTCTTTTGTTTCTTTCTTCATTTTGTTTTTTTTGCCTAATTCTTGTCAACTAATTCATCTAAAAGCAAACGAATATTTTGTGTTTGTGGAAAAATCATGTAAGTGTTTAGTACCATTATTAATCACAAGCACCCATATTATAATTCTATTTTTTTCTTCTCTCTTTCTTTCCTGCATCCTTCACACACCTCCACCATGATCAATCATCGACAACCATTGCATCACCCGTAAGCACACCCATTTCCCATTTTTGTTTATAGTCTATATTCGATCAACTCACAAGAATGAACCATCCACCACCTCCATAATCATATGCACCTGCAACTGTTCGCCATTCATGGATACTTGTTTCGATTTTATGTTCTCAGCCTACATGATCAACACCATCATTCTTTGAAACAACATGAAACTATCAAGAACCAAACACAACACCTATCACCACTTCTCACTACCTCCGGCCACCATCAAGTCTACACCGGATCACCCCATATAATAATCACGGATCACCTAAACCCGATGTCAATATCATCATGAGCAACCACACCATTGTTGTGATTCTATTACAAATTTTGTCTCGGTTTTAATAACAACCGAAACTCGTCATCACCTTCACAAACTTTAAAATTCGAAACTCATTAACATCATCACCCACTTCAACCCGTTAACCACCATAATATGTTGCTACCGTTGTAATTAAATCTTTTCTTTACACAACCACTAAACGCCATGACCACCTGGAACCTCCATAAAATAATCACCATCACCACTAATCTTCATCTCTCTCTTTTCTATCTCTCCACTTTCTTCTTCTTCTTAGTAACCCATTAAGATCATCACTGTTGCATTCTATACCTGCTATCCCTCCGTTTCTGTTCGAACAACCAAACAAGAAACAACCACTAAAGATCAAGCTGATGTACGATACTTTATTTTCTGTTCGAAGCCGGATAATACTTTAAATCATCCCATGTTCTGCTCGAGCCATAGAGGAACCGTTGTAAATATATTTAGATATTTATTAGTTATAAAAAGCATTGTGTATCCATCTTGATCTGTCCGATTGCTTAAAATATTGGAGAGTGACTCTTGATGATGATAATGGTGTGTGAGCTGTAAAGTTGCGGCTGCAACTTGCTTCTTTTCTTTTTTTTTTTTATACCGAAACCCACACAAACTTTCATTTTCTATTAAAATTCTACGAATCAGGGTATAAAGAAAGTGGGCTGTGAATATTTTTTTTTTACGGGCTTATGACACAGAAAAATCAGGCTAGGCCATTTAAATAAAACGGGCTGCTGGACCGTAGACTTTGATTTGGGTGTTGGGCTGAGTCCCATTTTGTGCTGTTGGGCTTCTGTTGACTCGAATTGGAGAAGGAAGTAATGAGAACCGAATTGTTATGTTACATAAAATTAGATGGGTAGATAAAACAGAAAAGCAAAGAGGGACAGATGGTTTAAGGTGTTTGTGTATAGCGAGAGGTCTCGGGTTCGAGCCCCGTCAGGGGCATTATTTTTGCTGTTTTCCTTAAAGGTAGCAATCTAATGATTCTTATTATTATTATTATCTACTATCATTATTATCATTTATTTTTATTATTGTTGTTATTATTATTTTTATTAGTAATATTATTCAAAGTTATTAATATCATTATGCTAATTATTATGAGTAACCTAGTTATTATTAAGATTAGAACTATTATAACTATAAAAATAACAAGTATTATTATTATTATTATTATCATTATGATTAAGATTGTTGATATTAGTAATATAGAACCATTTATATTGTTAGTAATATTATTGTATTATTATTAGTATTATTATTATAATTTCCAGTATATTAAACATATTAATAACATAAAAATATCATAAAAGATAATAGGATAAAGATTATTGAAATTAGTTATAATTATTTAAATACATATAAAAGTTATGATTTTAAATACAAATTAATATTACAAGAAACCATAGTTGTTATCATAGAAACTTAGCACGAAGATCATGATTTTCATGAATAGAAATATAAAGATTCAAAAATGAAATATATTATTTCAATTATGAAAATAGAAATTTTGGATATAAAGATTAGTAGGAAAAATTATTGATTTAGAATTTTAATTAATTTATGATTCATAGAAGTTACTAAAATTATTATAACCATTATTATCATAGCACGACTTAGTATTATATTTACTAATATATTAATTCTAATAGTAATATTATTATTATTATCACTGTTATCAATATTATTATAAAATATCACTACTTTTATTAACTTTAGTATTATCAAAATTAACAATTATTTCATAAACAAATGATCTGCATATAAAAGATATATACAATTTACTATACATAACTTAACTATATTGATATATCTATAAATAAAATGAATATACACATAATGAAACTTATTAATCTAATCTATATACAAATCACATCACTATGAATAACATATAAGTTCGATTACGATTATGTGTATTAATAAATATACAAATGTTATAGGTTCGTGAATCCGAGGCCAACCCTACACTTGTTCAATGTCGTTCTATGTATTTTTACTACAAAATACATTAGGTGAGTTTCATTTACCTTTTTACCCTTTATATTTTTGGGCTGAGAATATATGCGTAATTTTTATAAATGTTTTTACGAAATAGACACAAGTAATCAAAACTACATTATATGGTTGAATGATCGAAATCGAATATGCCCCTTTTTAGTCTGGTAATCTAAGAATTAGGGAACATACACCCTAATTGACGCGAATCCTAAAGATAGATCTATCGGGCCCAACAAGCCCCATCCAAAGTACCGGATGCTTTAGTACTTCGAAATTTATATCATGTCCGATGGAGGATCCCGGAATGATGGGGATATTCTTATATGTATATTGTGAATGTCGATTACCAGGTGTTCAATCCATATGAATGATACTTTTGTCTCTATGCACGGGACGTATGTTTATGAGAAATGGAAATATGAAATCTTGTGGTCTATTAAAATTATGAAATGATTATTTATGTTAAACTAATGAACTCACCAACCTTTTGGTTGACACTTTAAAGCATGTTTATTCTCAGGTACGAAAGAAATCTTCCGCTGTGCATTTGCTCATATTAGAGATATTATTGGAGTCATTCATGACATATTTCAAAAGACGTTGCATTCGAGTCGTCGAGTTCATCAAGATTATTATTAAGTCAAATATAGTTAGACGTATTATGAAATGGTATGCATGTCGTCAACTTTCGATGTAAATGAAAGTTGTCTTTTAAAAACGAATGCAATGTTTGTAAAATGTTTCATATAGAGGTCAAGTACCTCGCGATGTAACCAACTATTGTGAATCGTTTATAATCGATATGGACTTCGTCCGGATGGATTAGGACGGGTCTTCACATCATTCAATCATGGTCAACATGTCAAACCTCAGTTAAACAACATGTTATAGTTCATATTTTAGCAATTTGCACATTCGCAGTTTATCGCATGTCCTTAAAATACGCGCATCACATTAAGAAACGAGTATAACTCTTAGCATATAATTCAAGAAAACATGGAAAACTCCAGATTACAACTAGACTCAAAATCAATTCCAAAAAGTCTGGCCAGGTCCTCATACGATGTCTACAAGTTAGGTTTCAGAAAAGGTCTAGTTACAGTTTACCAAATCCGTTTCAGCATGCGCATCAGTTTTAGAACATTTCTGATAAAATATTGAAAATAGCTTTTAACGAATGGCCAATTGGATATGACTCAAAACACTCCAAAGTTTTAGTGATAAAATAATCAAAGATATTCATTTAGCCAATCTTTAAGATTAGCCAATCTTTACAGACCCTTTAGTTTTAGTCAACAAACAGACATATTGTTTGGTCAAGCTTATAACTCATGGAAAATCATGTTTATAGAAGTTAGAATGCAAATGAAATACATCAAGGAACATATAAAATAATATATTCCAGATGATCAAAGGCTCAGTCAATATCTAATTCACTGTAGGTCAATTCGTTTAACTTTGAAAACAGATTCAGCACACTATAAAGCAAGAATCTTAGTTTTGACATACCGAGAGCATTACAAAAGCTTATGATGCAAATCTTAGGGTTAAAGCCAAAATAGGCTAAAAACTTACACAAATGTACCTATGTCGCCCACAAACTCATTTCCGTCCTACTGTCGCCTACAAACTTATAAAAAATGTGATGATGTTAACATTTTGTTACCGGTTACCTGCTGAACCGGTAAAGTTAATTATTTAATTTTTTTTATTCATTTTATATGTCCCAATGTCGCCCATATACTTCCAGTTGTGTTCCGATTTCGCCCATATACTTTCAGTTCTGTTCCGATGTCGCCCATATACTTTCAGTTCTGTTTCGATGTATCACCGACATGTCATGACTACTTAGAAGCCACGTATCAACCATTTTAGTTGACGGTTAAAAAAAGTATTTTATTTATATTAGCACATTTTTTATAAGTTTGTAGGCGACATTAGGACGGAAATGAGTTTGTGGGCGACATCGGTATAGTTGTGTAAATTTGTAGCCTATTTTTGGCTTTAACCCCCAATCTTAAGTCTAAAATGCATGATTTTTCACAAATAATACAATAATACATATTTCAAAAGCTAAATCTCAATGTACATAACTCAGAAAATTCGGATTTCAAGTAAAACCTAATCAAAACTTCGATCTAGCATATCTTGAGCATACGATAACGAAATTAAGCGAAATCAAAGTCCAAACTTATTAATGTTTCGATGCCTATCCATCTAAATAACATAAAAGATCAGTATATAAGCCAATTTGATCTGATCAATAGCAAACAAATTCGTGAATCATGTAAACGATAACAATCGAGCAATTTAACGATAAACGACAACTCTATACATCATCAATTGAGCACTAGACTTGATTACACTATGTAATTGATAAAAAAAACTGATTTAGAAAAATTAGGATTTGTAAATATACCTTAAAACACAAATTGTTTGACGCTTGGGTGTGTAGAACGATCGAGGGAACAACCTTTATGCACAACATTTCTTCTAAATTCGACTTTTAATGATGATGGTGGTGGGGTTTATGGTCGATGACAAAAAAGAGGGAGGGAGAGGGAGTAATCGGCCATGAAAAGAGAAAAAGTGAGGGTTTAGGCTAGTTACTTGCTATTTATATGTAGGGTTGGGCCTAATTAAGCTAGTAATGATCCCCTAGTCCAAGTTTAAGTCCAATTGAGGAGTTAATGAGGGGGTTCGGCCGAATGGCCCTACAAGGGGTGTTCTGGGCTCGTTTTTCTTAATTACATGTACGCGCGTGGTCCGTTTCGAGTGCCGTTAACTGTACCGGGTCTCCGGAACGTTAACTAGTCGTTGAAACAAAATCACCGGGTTTAATTTACTAAATAAATAATAAATTAAATAAGTTTTTCTTAAAGTCAATAATTATTAAAACTAATTATTTTATCGTTTTTTTGGGTTTTGTAAACTGAAAAGCTTTATAGGTGATTAACTTAATCGTATCGTTTTCTAGTTATTTCGCTATCCGAAACAAGTTCATAAATTAATATAACATATTAATTCAAGTAATCCAATAGGATCAAATATGCATTTAAATCTATTAAACACATAAAGTTCTAAGTGAACACCTTAAAATATTTAACGGACAAGTAACGATAGTAACGAAAAAAGTCGGGTTGTTACAGCGCAAGACTGGCTATTCAAATGTTGTCGATTTTCACGAGGCACATTATACTATCTTACAACACACTACATCTATTGATCTGTAAATAGAAGAACACATGTCATTGTTGAAACGCACAAACCATAATAAGAGTGCAATATGGTTGGCTAAAGAACATAAAAAGACATATTCAGAATGGTTAAAAGACAAAGTTAGGAGGACACTTCCAAATATTGATAAAATGGTCGAAGCTTTGGGATTCTCCCCTAGAAATGTGATTCAAAATCAAGGATATGACATTAATGGGTATACATTTAACACCAAAAATCAAGATAAGAAGAGTAAAACACAAAATAGCGATGTCACGGTGATAGCCTCGTCGACAGAATTCACCATTGTCAATCGTGAAGAAAGATCAAGGATCGCTAAAAAATATTATATGATGTCATTCAAGAAATATGGGAATTAGATTATGGTTCGTTCAATATACCCTTGTTCAAGTGTAAGTGGATTGATAATGATGGCGGTGTTCAAGTTGATGAAGATGGTTTTACAACTGTTAATCTTTCCATGTAACATCTTGTTATTGGGCCTAGTTGAAATGAGCCTTTTGACCTTAGGTGTGTTTGTATGTTATTATAATAATTATATGTTTATAATTATTTAGTTGGTTAGTTGAGACCAGTTTGTGACATGGGTCACAGAACAGGTTCATTTGTTTAATTTGGACTCCGTTAGGGTAGTCAAATTAAGTACGAAAGATATCACATAACTGATAAATACCTGTGTGTGATGGGGTATTGTATTTAACCTACATATAAAACCTAGAACCAGCTAATTTCTTTCATTTTCTTGAAGCTTCCAAATATTACTCCGTACCAAACATTCACTCTCTTGAAACCCTAATCTCTTGAATCTCAATTTTGAGTCTAAATTGTGTTGTGTAATCAGTTGCTACTGATTTGGTGGTTATAACAAGGTAAGAATCATTCATTTTTGTGTTGTAATCTGAGTTTAAATGGGTTTTAAAGTTAGGTTTTTATCAAAGTATGTTTTGATGTCAAATTGGTTGATTTTGATGTTGGTTTGATGTAAAACATTGTGGTTTATGTTCCTTTAGTTGTTATAAACGTTTTCTAAGCTTCGTTTGGTGTCAAAACGTTTAGAAATCGAGATTTTGGTGATTTTGGCTCGAAACCCGTCAATTTCTGCTGCTGTTGCTCGATGAATACAACCGTACGGATGCATGTGCAACTGTACGGATGCAGGGGTGTTGGTGCAACTGGGCAATGGGTGTGCAACCGTACGGGTGCACGATGCAACCGTACGGATGGACTTACAACCGTACAGATGCATGTGCAACCGTACGGATACAGATCAGTGCAGACTTATGTTGTTTAATTGGCTGTTTTCTAGTCGTTATGCTGCTCGTGTGACTTATGATAATCAGGATGTAAATTCTGAAAATGCATAAGAGTTAGGTGGACTTTTAGTGACACTTTTGTTACTAATTTGCTGTATTGTGCCCGTTTTTTGATAATGGACAGAAACTAACTTGATTTGCCTTATGTTCAGGTGATAAGGATAAGGAAGAAGCTCAGTGATAGATTATCTAAGCTAATTGCTGGTATTCGGTGAGTGGGATTATCTCTTGGTGTAGTATAGAGTAGCAAGTTGCGCAACTATGTTTATATTGTTGATAATTGCCATGATTAGTAGTTATGTTGTACAGTTGATCGCATTTAAGGTTGATATGCTTTTAGTAGTATTAGTTGCCTGTAGTAGTAGTAGCAGTAATAGTAGTAGTAGTAGTAGTAGTAGTAGTAGTAGTAGTAGTAGTAGTAGTAGTAGTAGTAGTAGTAGTAGTAGTAGTAGTAGTAGTAGTAGTAGTAGTAGTAGCAGTAGTAGTAGTAGCAGCAGCAGCAGCAGCAGCAGCAGCAGCAGCAGTAGTAGTAGTAGTAGTAGTAGTAGTAGTAGTAGTTGACTGGTTGTATGTGCACAAGTTGTTGTTTGAATCTTGATCTGTTAGGTTCAGCTCAGAGAGGTCAACCTAGCTGTGGTTGGGTCTAGTTGGCTACTGTTTGTTGAGTATAGTGCTAAACGACGCATCACCTGCGTGTGGATGACTATACTGGGGATTCAGTAGTAAAGACTATCAGTAGACGCTAGACTGATCAGCTAGTGGTCGTGTGCCCGTACAAGCCGCCGATCCTCTAGTTGGAGCAAAGTTGTTAGTTGTTGTGTGTTGTATGTGGTTGCATATAGTTGTTGCTGTAGGAGTACAAGTTAGTACTGTATACTAGACCTTTTGATAGTTCCATTCACTTAGCCTTGTGCTAACCCCTCACCTCCTCCCTTGCAGGTTTTGGATCTTAGTGCTGGTAGGGACGGGAGTCAGGCTGACGATATGTTTGACAAGACGAACTCTGATGTCTTAACTTTTGTAATTAAGTAACCAGTCGTTTAACGTAACACATGTGGTTTGTAATTAAGTAATCAACTAACGATTTGTGGTAATCATGTTTGCGCTTTAATAAGGGTATTTATGTGAATTCAGTCTTCCGCTGTGATTTAAAAAAAAAAACAGGATGTTACATTCCATGTATATAGAACTAAAACAATAAGCCTAAACGAGGTGTTAATAAACTTAAAGAGAAATCAGTGATTCCATTTGCTGTTGAATTTGACCAATTTGTGCAGGCGATAAGAAAACATCAAGTTATGTTTTCCAGTAACATAGGTGTTCTTACTAGGCGTGGGATTGATTTTATTGAGGATGATTGGAAAGTAGTATCTCCAGATGAAAAAGACGCATTATGGTTGGACATCAAAGTATGAAATCATAAATTATAAGAATTTTGTTTCATATTATTGCTTCTATATATTTTGTCATACACGTTAAATTTATTGAACAACTAATATTACTTCTTGTTTATGGAAAAAACAATATCATAATTATAACTTAGGTTACGTCTGCAATGTTAAATTAACAACTATACTATGTCTGCCATGTTTAAACGTGTCTTATATTACTTCTTATTTCAGAATTTGTTTAACTACTATTTAATTATATATGTAACAACATTTACAGGAACATCATTTTATCAAAGATGATTTTGCGAAGAAAAAAATGCTTCATCATTGCAACGGGGCTTTTAAGAGAGAGACAATGCCACTTTAAGAATGTATATGGTTCAAGGCAAGCTTCCTTATGAAGAAATGCAAGATTACAGTTTCATAAGTCCATCAAAATGGAGACAATTTTGTGAACTTGAAGATACACCAACAAAAAGGGTTAGTGTTATTCATTTGCTTTTAAACATGTATGGAATTTGATAGTGCTCCAAATGAACATATATTTAGGCACAATATCCTTTCAATATGTAAAGCTTTTAGTTGTAATTGTTCTATTTTTATGTAATATTCGTTTAAATAAATGAGTGCGAAGACATAAGAAGAAAACGACGATTTGAAGACGCAAATGACCAAAAAGCTAAAACGTACAAATTACAATCCAATTGGTTCAATTTATTGATGAGAAACATCTAAAAATTACAAGAGTACAAGTCGCGGAACGCGAAGTACAAGATATCTCCGCATACGAAAAGACGTTCGAGAAACCGGAACCGAGACATAAACCGGGCGTAAATGTACGAGACAACGGAGCGAAAATTACAAGTCAACTATGCACAAGAATATAATATAATATATATATATATATATATATATAATTAATATAAATTATATATATATATATATTATATATATATAATAATATGTCGACAAGTAAGAAAACAAAAAATATGTGAGCTGGATCTGACGGCCATGCGATCGCATGGGAAATAGGCATAAACCCATGCGAGTGCATGAGCCCATGCGAGTGCATGAGATTTGCACTGAAACCCCATGCACTCGCATGGGCATCAGAATCAGCAAATATGCCTATAAATACCAGGCTTGTGCTCGACTGAAAACACACTTTTTCCTTTCCTTGTTTCTCTAAATCCATAATCAATATTTATATTTATATTTATAATTTATAATTAAGTTCTAATTAGGGTAATGGAAGCTATAGTTTAGTTGGGTTATTGTAAGAAATGTTTTACGGGTTTTAAAGTCGAAACTATGTCCGGGTAACGCTACGCGATAAATAATCACTGTAAGCTATGTTCTTCCCTTTTAAATTAATGTCTCGTAACTAAGTTATTATTATGCTTATTTAAGCCGAAGTAATCATGATGTTAGGCTAAATATTTAGACGGGGTTATTAGATTTTGTACCATAATTAAGATTTGGACAAAAGACCGACACTTGTGGACATTGGACTATTGACTATTAATAGATAGGGGGTATTGTCTAATCGAATGACAACTCATTAGATTCTGTCGAACCTATCTTCAAATTAGTTAATCTAATAATTATTAAAATGATTATGTATGTTCTATTTAGTGACGTTTATACGACATCTTTTACGATCATTTAATTAATTATTCGGGTTAGGTAATTGATTAGTCATTCAGATCAAGTGGGTAAATTAATATTAATATCTCATTAAAACAGGAGTGGATTACATACAAGGATAATTGGTCTAATTATTAACAAAGTATTAAAACCTTGGATTACACGCAGTCGATAACCTGGTGTAATTATTAACAAAGTATTAAAACCTTGTTACAGTTCGAATCCCTAATTAGTTAGAATATTTGACTTCGGGAATAAGGTTAATTTGACGAGCATTTCATAATTATGACCGATGGACTATTATGGACAAAAACCAGATAGGTATCAAATAAACCAGGACAAAGGACAATTAACCCGGGTAACAATTAATTAAAATCAAAACGTCAAACATCATGATTACGGAAGTTTAAATAAGCATAATACTTTTATTTCATATTTCATCGTACCTTTATTTACTGTCATTTTAATTATTGCAACTTACTTTATCGCAATTTAAATTATGTCATTTATATTATCGTCATTTATCTTTACGCTTAAAATATAAAATCGAAAAACCGGTCATTAAACGGTAAAAATCCCCTTTTATAATAATATTACTATATATAATTATATATATTTTATATAAATATAGTTGTAAAAAATATAGCGTTAAACTCAGCTAGCTCCCTGTGGAACGAACCGGACTTACTAAAAACTACACTACTCTACAATTAGGTACACTGCCTATAAGTGTTGTAGCAAGGTTTAAGTATATTCCATCCGTAAATTAATAAAACTTGTGTAATTTATATCGTATTTCGTAATAAAAATATAACTATTTCATACTACACCTCGCATAACATCAAGTATTTTTGGCGCCACTGCCGGGGAGCTTCAACAACGCCGAAAGTGAAACGCTATATATAAAAAAAACGAAATATATATATTTTTAAGAGTTTGTTTAAAATATATAAAATTATAAACTTTTTCTATTTCTATTTTAGTTTTTAAAAATTAAGTTTTTATTTATAAATAAATTAAAAATAAAAAAAAATAAAAAAAAGTAATCGGGCCACTACACTGTAGCAGCCCAACATCTGAACTGGATCCGAGGGTCATGCGACCGCATGGAATTAACAAAGAATCCTCATGCGATCGCATGAGGTAACCTGACACGCCATGTCTGATCATAGTACATCATTAATTACGAAGTATTATTAATTATTATTATTATTATTAAACCCTAATTAGGGTGTAGTTATTTAATAATTAAGTTTTAGTTTATTTTATTTTGTATTTTTAAGTTTCAATTAGTTTTATTATTTATAAAATTAATACTTTTATAAAATAATAATATAAAAATAATATTTTTATAAAATTGTAATTTTATTACTTTTTATTTCTTTTTATAAATTGTATATTTTAATTGTTTATTCGTAATATTTGTATTTTTATCGTTCGTAATTAGTTTTAAACTTAGCATTTTGCCATAGTAGCTCTAGATTTTTAGACTTTGCCGTAAAATCCCTTAAGTGCTTTTTCTTTAGACTAAGATTTAGGTACTTTAGAATTTTACGACGTCGCTTATCGCTTAAATATTTAATAGATTTTAGTGCCTATTTAAGTTATTACCGTGTTGGATATAGAATTCCTTTTAAGTTTTAATACCTTTAGACGCAAGTTTTAATATTTACTTTTTAGAATTTTAAGTTTCGACGCACTACTTTCTTATTATTATTTTTCGACGCTTATTTTTCAATGTTTTTCGACGTGCTATTTTTCTTTCTTATTTCTCGACGATCTAGTTTTTAGGACATAGAATTTTCTATTTCTTATCTAAAATTTCAAAACGAAAAATTATTTTAAACGGTTAAATTGATAGACATCCAAAATTTTCTGGTTCGTAGTAATAGTTGGATTTGTTAGTGGCGAGTTGTGGGCTTCCGATTTAAAGGGTCCTGGCTACCTGCTGCATCTATTGGCTATTTGAAACATGGGCAAAATCAGAAAAGTCTATTAATTTGATAACTTATATAATTTTTTTTATAACTAATAGGATATTCAGTGAATGCACCGAGAAAAACGTTCACAACCTTTCATACGTTCACCACCTGTAACTCGATCAATACATCTAGCCAATATTGTCGCCGTTGATTTTTCTTTAGAATCGTCATCTAGTCGACCAAGTACTCCAATTCAAATTTCCGATAATCCATTTTTTGAACTCGACCTCACAATTGAGAATTCGGAGGATATTCAGGGACAATTCAGAGATCCTGAACCACTAATCATTCCTCCTGAACCACAAATCACTCATCCAGAGATTGTTGAGGAAGAAACCATTAAGTCAGAATCCTCTAGTGATTCAGATTCAACAAATTCAATCATGGAAAATCTAGAACCTCTAAGTATGGAAGACGGAATGAGAGCCACACGCACGGGCTAAGGTCACGCCATTATTAAGCCAGACATTAATGCGTCAGATTATGAAATCAAAGGACAAATCCTACACATGGTAACTAATCAATGCCAATATAGTGGTACGCCAAAAGAAGATCCAAACGAACATCTTCGAACCTTTAATAGGATTCGTACTCTATTCAAAATCAGAGAAGTTGAGGATGAACAGATTTATCTCATGTTGTTTCCCTGGACTTTAAAGGAAGAAGCCAAAGATTGGTTAGAATCGTTACCTGAAGGGGCGATTGATACATGGGATGTTTTAGTTGAAAAATTTCTTAAACAATTCTTTCCTGCATCTAAAGCCGTGACACTTCAAGGAGAAATTGTTTCATTCACACAAAAGCCAAATGAAACTCTATATGAGGTGTGGACAAGATTTGGAAAGTTGTTAAGAGGATGTCCTCAACACGGTTTAGATACTTATAAAATAGTACAAATATTCTTACTACACGAAAAGACATTGACATAGCAGCTGGTGGTTCCATTATGAAGAAAACCGTAACCGAAGCTCACAAAATTATTGATAACACAGCCTTCCACTCACATGAGTGGCACCAAGAAAAAGATATCTTTCGTTCATCTAAAGCGGCTAGAGCCGATTCTAGCCATGACTTTGATTCTGTTTCCGCAAAAATAGATGCTTTCAAGAGACGAATGGAAAAGATGACTAAAGATATTCACGCAATACAAATCAGTTGTGTGCAATGCGGTGGACCACACTTAACGAAAGATTGTCACATTGAGCAAACGATGGAACAACAAGAGAATGTTTCCTACATGAACCAAAGGCCGGAAAATAATTATCAACCGCCAAGGCCAAACTTTAATCGAAATCAAAAAAAATTTTACAATCCAAATGGACCTAACAATAACTCGTACAACCAACAAGGTCTGAATAACCAACCAACTCAAAACAACACTTTCAATCAACAAAGACCTGACTTGTATAAACCATCACAAAAAACCGAAGAGAAAAGGCCAATTCTGGAAGAAATGATGGCAAAGCTAATGGAATCTCAAACACAATTTATTACATCTCAAACCCAAACGAATGAGAGGTTTGATCAGTCATTAAGAACTCAACAAGCTTCCATTTTGAATCTAGAAAAACACGTAGGTACTCTTGCTAGCATGATGAGTGAGAGGGTACAAGGAAAGCTACCGAGTAATACTGAAGTAAATCCTCGGAATGAAAATGTTAACATGGTGTCAACAAATTCTGAAAAACCAGCACCAGAAGATGGGAAGGTTTTAGATGTGAGTAACAATGAAGAAGTTACGCCACCACCACCACCCGAGTATGTAAAGCCACTGGTGGCACCCTACAGACCACCCATCCTGTTTCCAAGAAAAGGAGTTGAGTATGAGAAAGTAATAGGTAATAAAGTTTGTGATACCTCTAAAAAGAAGAAGAAGAATAAGAAAGTTGATAAGGCTAAAAAGGAACATATATTTCATAGCATTATCCCCCAAGAAAGACAAGATTTTAGTTGCAATTGTTCCATTTTCAAGTGATATTCGTTTATATTAAATAAGTGCGAAGACAAAAGGCAGATTCGACAAATTGAAGACAAAAAGGTCCAAAAAGCTCAAAAGTACAAGATACAATTAAAAAGGTTCAAATTATTGATGAAGAACGTCTAAAAATGACAAGAGTACAAGTTACAAAACGCAAAGTACATGATATAAAATAGTACGCAAGGACGTTCGAAAATCCGGAACCGGGACATGAGTCAACTCTCAACGCTCGACGCAACGGTGTAAAAATTACGAGTCAACTATGCACAAGAATAAAATATAATATTTAAATAATTCATAATAAGAATAATATTAAATAATAAAAAGTTGTTAATTTAGCATAGTTCAGGGGTCGTAAATGAAAATTCAATTACATATTTTGCCTATAAAAGGCGATGATTATCGATCAATTAAAGGCATCCCTTTTTCTATCCTAAAAATCTATTATCAATATCAATATCTAAAAATCTCTATCATAATGTTAATGTAATAAGATATAACAATAATCTTAATTTTAATTTTAAATTATGATAATAATAAGATTTATGATAGAGATCGTTTGAGTGTGTAAGTCGAAATTCTGTCCGTGTAACGCTACGCTATTTTTAATCATTGTAAGTTACGTTCAACCTTTTTATATTAATGTCTCGTAGCTAAGTTATTATTATGCTTATTTAAAACGAAGTAATCATGATGTTGAGCTAATTACTAAAATTGAGTAATTGGGCTTTGTACCATAATTAAGGTTTGAGCAAAAGACCGACACTTGTGGAAATTGGACTATTGACTATTAATAGATGGGGGGTATTGTCTAATTGAGTGACAACTCATTGGAGTCTGTCGAACCTATCTTCAAATTAATTATCCTAATAATTAATAATGATTATGGTTGTCCTATTTAGTGACGTTCATATGGAATCTATTATAATCATTTAATTAATTATTCGGGTTGGGTAATTGATTATTCAAACTGATCAAGTGGGTAAATTAATATTCATATCTAATCAAAACAGGGGTAGATTACATACAGTGATAACTGGTGTAATTGTTGACAGAAGTGATAACTGCGTCACAGTTTAAATCCTTAATTAGTTGGAATATTTGACTTCGGGTATAAGGGTAATTTGACGAAGACACTCGCACTTTATATTTATGACCGATGGACTATTATGGATAAAAACCAGATAGGTATCAAATAAACCATGACAAAGGACAATTAACCCGAGTAACAATTAATTAAAATCAAAACGTCAAACATCATGATTACGGAAGTTTAAATAAGCATAATCCTTTTATTTCATATTCTATCGCAATTTTATTTATTGTTATTTTATTTATCGTCATTTATTTATTTTACGCACTTTAATTATTGTCATTTATCTTTACGCTTAAAAATATAAAATCGACAAACCGGTCATTAAACGGTAAAAACCCCCCTTTTATAATAATATTACTACTTATATATATATATATATATATATATATATATATATATATATATATATTTATATAAATATAGTTTTATAAAAATATAGTACGTAATCACTAGCTCCCTGTGGAACGAACCGGACTTACTAAAAACTACACTACTCTACGATTAGGTACACTGCCTATAGTGTTGTAGCAAGGTTTAGGTATATCCCATCCGTAAATTAATAAAACTTGTGTCATATTTTGTAGTATTTCCTACTAAAAATAATATTATTTCGTACCCTCACGCTACATCATCAAGTTTTTGGCGCCGCTGCCGGGGACGCTAAAACGCTATATTTTTAATAATATAATAATATTGAAATAGAATATAATAATATAATAATATTGAAATAGAATATAATAATATAATAATATTTTAGAATCAAAATATAATCGTAAAAGTTTTAAAAAGTAGTATTTATTAAATACTTCAGGGGTATATTATGTAACTTGTAATTAATAATTACTATCATGTCGCTTTCATGTGAATAATAAATTAATTAATTTCTTTTCATTTACTATTCATGAATAGTAAATGAGTTAAAAAAAAAATTTGTGTAAAAAAAAAACGTTTTTTTTTAAAGAAAAAAAAATTCGTTTTTTATATAAAAAAAAAAAAAAAATTTTAAAAAAAAAATACGTTTTTTTAAGGGAAAAAAATCGTTTTAAAAAAAAAAAAAAACGTAAAAAAAAATAAAATTATTAAAAAAATATATATTTTTTAAGATTTTGTCTATAAAAAAAATGTTTTTTTTTTAGTTTTATTACCTTTAGATTTTTAGACTATAGTCGCAACTTTTAGTATTAAGTTTAGTTTTGCCATAGTTATTTTTACTTCTAGAATTTTTAGGTTTGCCGTAAAATCCCTTAAGTGCTTATTCCTTAGACTAAGATTTAGGTGCTTTAAAATTTTGCGACGCCGTTTTTCGCGCTACTTTCTTATTTTTATTTTTCGACGCCTATTTTTCGACCTTTTATTTTTCGACATTTTTCGACGCGCAATCTATTTCTTTCTTATTTCTCGCCATTCTAGTTTTTAGGACTTAGAATTTTTTCTACTTCTTCTCTAAATTTCTTAAAATTACGAAAATTTATTTTAAGTGGTTAAATTGATAGACATCAAAATTTTCTGGTTCGTAGTAATAGTTGGATTTGTACGTGGACCGGGTTATTGGAGCCAAACAGTACTCAATTATATTGAGACCAAACGAATCCTGCCTCTCTGCTGCATCTTTTGGCTATTCGAAACGTGGGCAAAATCAGAAAAGTCTATTAATTGGATAACTTATTATAATTTTTCTTTCCTTTTTAAAAACTAATAGGATATTCAGTGAATGCACCGAGCAAGACGTTCGCCGCCGGTCATACGTTCACCACCTGTAACTCGATCAAGACATCTAGCAAATATTGTCGCCGTTGATTTTTCTTTAGAATCGTCATCTAGTCGAACAAGAACTCCAACTCAAATTTTCGATAATCCATCTTTTGAACCCGACTTCACAATTAAGAACCCGGAGCATATTCAAGGACAATTCCAAGATCTTGAACCACTAATTATTCCTCCTGAGCCACAAACCATTAAATCAGAATCCTCTAGTGATTCGTATTCAACAAATTCAATTATGGAAGTAACGGAACCTCTAAGTATGGAAGATCGAATGAGAGCCACACGCACGGGCCAAGGTCACGCCATTATTAAACCAGAAGTTAATGCTCCAGATTATGAAATTAAAGGACAAATCCTACACATGGTAACTAACCAATGCCAATTCAGTGGTGCACCGAATGAAGATCCTAACGAACACCTTCAACAACAACAACAACAAAACCCAATACCACATAAGTGGTGTATGGGGGAGGTGAGATGTAGACAATCCTTCCCCTATCCGAGAATAAAGTCAAGTCATTTCTCCACCTAACGAACACCTTCGTACGTTTAAAAGAATTTGTACACTATTCAAAATCCGAGAAGTGGAAGATGAGCAGATCTATCTCATGTTGTTTCCCTGGACTTTAAAGGGAGAAGCCAAAGATTGGTTAGAATCGTTACCTGAAGGGGAGATTGACACATGGGATGTTTTAGTTGAAAATTTTCTTAAACAATTCTTTCCGGCATCTAAAGCCGTGAGACTTCAAGGAGAAATTGTTACGTTCACACAAAAGCCAAATGAAACATTATATGAGGCGTGGACAAGATTCGGAAGGATGTTGAGAGGATGTCCTCAACACGGTTTAGACACTTATCAAATAGTACAAATATTCTACCAAGGTGTCAACGTTGTTACAAGAAAAGACATCGACATAACAGCTGGTGGTTCCATTATGAAGAAAACCGCAACTGAAGCTTACAAAATTATTGATAACACTGCTTCCCACTCTCATGAGTGGCATCAAGAAAAAGATATCTTTCGATCATCTAAAGCGGCTAGAGCCGATTCTAGCCATGACTTTGATTCCGTTTCCGCAAAAATAGATGCTTTCGAAAGACGAATGGAAAAGATGAATAAAGATATTCACGCAATACGAATCAGTTGTGAGCAATGCGGTGGACCACACTTATTGAAAGATTGTCACATTGAACTAACGATGGAACAACGTGAGAATGTTTCCTATATGAACCAAAGGCCGGGAAATAATTATCAAAATAATTATCAACCGCCAAGGCTAAACTTCAATCGAAATCAAAACATTCTTTATAATCCAAATGGACCAAACACTAATTCGTACAACCAACAAGGTCCGAATAACCAACCAACTCAAAACAACACTTTCAATCAACAAAGACCTGGCTTGTATAAACCACCACAACAAACCGACGAGAAGAAGTCAAATCTGGAAGAAGTGGTATTTAAGCTAGTTGAATCTCAAACACAATTTATTGAAACTCAAACCCAAACGAATGAGAGGTTTGATCAGTCATTTAGAACTCAACAAGCTTCCATTTTGAATCTAGAAAAACAAGTAGGTACTCTTGCTAGCATAATGAGTGAGAGGGAACAAGGAAAGCTACCGAGTAATACTGAAGTAAATCCTCGGAATGAGAATGTTAATATGGTTTCAACAAATTCTAAAAAACCAGCTCCAGAAGATGGGAAGGTTTTAGATGAGAGTAACAATGAAGAATTTACACCACCACCACCACCCGAGTATGTAAAGCCAGTGGTGTCACCATACAAACCACCCATCCCGTTTCCAAGAAAAGGAGTTGAGTATGAGCAAGTAATAAGTAATAAAGATTGTGATACTTCTGGAAAGAAGAAGAAGAAAAAGAATAAGAAAGTACAAGAAACAAAAGCCGTAGAAGTAAACCCGGTGAATACAATTCCACCAAAACCTCCACCTAGGGTAGGTGATCCGGGTGAATTTATTGTTCCTTGTCTACTTAGTGATTGTGTCATGTATGATGCACTGGCAGATTTAGGTGCAAGTGTGAGTGTTATGCCTCTTTCCTTATATAAGAGATTAGGTGTAGGTAAGTTAAGTCCAACGGATATGAGTGTTCGACTCTTTGATCAAACCATTAAGCACCCAGTTGGAATTGCTGACAACCTACCCGTTCAAGTAGGCAATTTAACCTTTCTAGTCGAATTTATTGTCATTGACATAGAAGAGGACCCAAACGTTCCTCTAATTTTAGGTCGACCATTCTTTGCGTCCACCGGGGCGTTATTTGATGTAGGAAATGGAAGAATGACACTTAGTAGTGGTAACAAATCGATCACCTTTATGATTCGAAAGTCTAAATCTCCACCAACCAAAACCATTGAACCAGCAAAAACGATTGGTAACAACCATGTTGTTTTACCAACTCCAACGGTAGTGCTTAATAATAATAAAACGCCTAAGTGTGGGGAAAATGAAGTAACACCTAATGATGACCTGATAACAAAGAACCCCGTTGTTGATACGAAATTAAATGACCCCGTTATTAATAGTTCAATGAAGAAACTTATTAAACGGATTCGCGATGCTAGAACCAAGGGGAACTTTAAGTTATGTAACCGGTTAGTATCCAATCTATCACCTAAAGAAAAGGAGAAACTAGTTGAAATTGTGGATATTACACAGGAATCCGACCAATGGCTTAAAGAAAAAGTCACGGATATGCAAGTTAATTATGGACCAAGAGAAATTAACGATGAAGTTAATCACAATTTTGACACCACAGCTACCTAAGTGTGGGGAGATTTAAATGTTCTAAAAATAAAATGCTGTCTAGAGTTAATTGTTCTGTTCTCGTGTAGTTCCGAGAATGGAATCCGATTGGTCTTTTCCGCTAGCAGACACTAAAGAACTAGTTTTCTCCCACCATTCTGAATTTTTATTTTTTAGGTTTTAATTAATATGCCTTTTAAATTTAAGTTTTGTGTGATTTTAAAAACAAAATTTACTTTATTTCATTAAGTTTAAAAAATTAATTTCTAAAATTCGTCGTGAGTTGAAGACTAGGTCGTTGAACCGAAATTGCTTTACCCGAGGGCGGGGCGACAAATTTTGTTATCATTTAATTTTATTGATCTAAAGTATGCAAAAAAAAAAAAAAAAAAATATTATATTAATTTTTGAACGTAGGGGTTATATACCAAACTTCAAAAATATGTATATATGTTTGTATTTTATGTTATGTACACAACAGGGTAAAACAGCGCATTTTCAAAGACTGTCATTAAGTTCAACAAAAAGCTACTAATTTTGATGACAAGAAGCAAAATATCAAATGTGATGTAAAATAATATGCTTACAAACTGGGTATTTTTAATCACTTTTCTACACTAATCACCCTCATGAATTTATAATTATAGTCTGATTTCATGCAAATGAGGGCATTGCATGATCTCAAGTGTGGGGAAGGGTTATAAATTCTCTCGGGTTTGCACTTAGTTTATTTGCCAAATTTTGTGAAAATTTGAAAAATTTTCAACTAAATGAATTTAAAATCATGTTTATACATATTTATGAACGGTGAAAACTAGGTGATAATACCGAAATTATCGTTACCTCGAAAAGGACATAAATTGAGAAACACCCTAAAACGCTTGAATTCATTTAAAATGAAATAAAAGAAAATAAAAAGGCAAAGAAAGAAACTAAGTGTGGGAAGAATGTACCAAGTTATTCAATTTAAAACATATATCACATATTTTTGTACAAGATTATTGCAGGTACTTTTGCTTTGGACGATACTAATCAGTTTTACCCGGTTTACTGTAATACATTTGAAAGAAAGATGGATCTACACGATGAATCAATTCCATCATTAAAAGGAAGTAAAGTCTTCCGAAAAAGACACGCGCTTCTTGATTTAGGTCATGAAGTTGTCGTCCAGACCAGCTGTAGGTTGACGAAAAATCTAGAAAAGTCATCTCTAAAATCAGCAGGAAATCCACGGACCTCAGCATCAAACAGGGTCCCCAGGTGGTCAGATTTATCCTAACCATGAGAAGGATTTATCTCGTACAATGGGGGGGCACCGTGCAAATTAGCTTGATAAGACTAATGAATCAGATCCCCAGAAAGGATAATCTCCTTAAAGATTAAAAATCAGCTTTTAAGACTGATATTACTCAATCCTAGAGATTGACCTTAAAGATTGAAAATTTAAACTCATGGAATTCAATGATATCTAAACTCGAGCTTGAACGAGAAAATATTTTGATCAAAATTGCAAACCGATTTGTTTTTTGAAAACCCATTTTCAATGCGTTCATCACCATTGAACGTAAAATCCTAGGAATTCACCTGGAATTCATTAGGTCACCTGAACCAAATCGGGTGTCAACCGTAAGAACGGTGGTTGCATAGCATGGTCGGAGACAGGACCTTGTGCCAGACCGAAAAATTATAGGATGATCTTTACTATCGCTCCTACCAAGGATAGTTCTAGCATCTGACACGTTAATAAGACCATAATCATCTGTATGTCACGGGACATTGCCTTAACAGTTTCTTGTTCATCGCTTTCCTTTACAACCGGACGGTAGTTTACCGAAAGGTAATATACGGAACAAGTAAACTGGATGTGTGCTTTCCGATACCGGGATAGCAGTGGATTACACGAACCTAAAAGTTTTAGCCAAAATATTGATCCACAAATATATTTTGCAACACCGATGATGGATCAAATCAGAAAACTTATCTAGGGTAAAAGCTAGAATGAATTTTCAAAAGATCAAATGTTTTCATAAAGATCCAATTTCCTTAATGGATCTAAATTTTTATAGTCATGTGGGACTGTAAACCATATCGTTACTACCATTGTTTATACCGCCATATCAAAATCACTGATGTACAAAGTGTGAAGAATAAAGAAGTGATTCTAGTATTTCAAGACTATATTGCTTGAGGACAAGCAACGCTCAAGTGTGGGGATATTGATAAGGCTAAAAAGGAACATATATTTCATAGCATTATCCCCCAAGAAAGACAAGATTTTAGTTGCAATTGTTCCATTTTCAAGTGATATTCGTTTATATTAAATAAGTGCGAAGACAAAAGGCAGATTCGACAAATTGAAGACAAAAAGGTCTAAAAAGCTCAAAAGTACAAGATACAATTAAAAAGGTTCAAATTATTGATGAAGAACGTCTAAAAATGACAAGAGTACAAGTTACAAAACGCAAAGTACATGATATAAAATAGTACGCAAGGACGTTCGAAAATCCGGAACCGGGACATGAGTCAACTCTCAACGCTCGACGCAACGGTGTAAAAATTACGAGTCAACTATGCACAAGAATAAAATATAATATTTAAATAATTCATAATAAGAATAATATTAAATAATAAAAAGTTGTTAATTTAGCATAGTTCAGGGGTCGTAAATGAAAATTCAATTTCATATTTTGCCTATAAAAGGCGATGATTATCGATCAATTAAAGGCATCCCTTTTTCTATCCTAAAAATCTATTATCAATATCAATATCTAAAAATCTCTATCATAATGTTAATGTAATAAGATATAACAATAATCTTAATTTTAATTTTAAATTATGATAATAATAAGATTTATGATAGAGATCGTTTGAGTGTGTAAGTCGAAATTCTGTCCGTGTAACGCTACGCTATTTTTAATCATTGTAAGTTATGTTCAACCTTTTTATATTAATGTCTCGTAGCTAAGTTATTATTATGCTTATTTAAAACGAAGTAATCATGATGTTGGGCTAATTACTAAAATTGGGTAATTGGGCTTTGTACCATAATTAAGGTTTGGGCAAAAGACCGACACTTGTGGAAATTGGACTATTGACTATTAATAGATGGGGGGTATTGTCTAATTGAGTGACAACTCATTGGAGTCTGTCGAACCTATCTTCAAATTAATTATCCTAATAATTAATAATGATTATGGTTGTCCTATTTAGTGACGTTCATATGGAATCTATTATAATCATTTAATTAATTATTCGGGTTGGGTAATTGATTATTCAAACTGATCAAGTGGGTAAATTAATATTCATATCTAATCAAAACAGGGGTAGATTACATACAGTGATAACTGGTGTAATTGTTGACAGAAGTGATAACTGCGTCACAGTTTAAATCCTTAATTAGTTGGAATATTTGACTTCGGGTATAAGGGTAATTTGACGAAGACACTCGCACTTAATATTTATGACCGATGGACTATTATGGATAAAAACCAGATAGGTATCAAATAAACCATGACAAAGGACAATTAACCCGAGTAACAATTAATTAAAATCAAAACGTCAAACATCATGATTACGGAAGTTTAAATAAGCATAATCCTTTTATTTCATATTCTATCGCAATTTTATTTATTGTTATTTTATTTATCGTCATTTATTTATTTTACGCACTTTAATTATTGTCATTTATCTTTACGCTTAAAAATATAAAATCGACAAACCGGTCATTAAACGGTAAAAACCCCCCTTTTATAATAATATTACTACTTATATATATATATATATATTTATATAAATATAGTTTTATAAAAATATAGTACGTAATCACTAGCTCCCTGTGGAACGAACCGGACTTACTAAAAACTACACTACTCTACGATTAGGTACACTGCCTATAGTGTTGTAGCAAGGTTTAGGTATATCCCATCCGTAAATTAATAAAACTTGTGTCATATTTTGTAGTATTTCCTACTAAAAATAATACTATTTCGTACCCTCACGCTACATCATCAAAAGTACAAGAAACAAAAACCGTAAATATAAACCCGATGAAGACAGTTCCACCAAAACCTCCACCCAGGTTAGGTGATCCGGGTGAATTTATTGTTCCTTGTCTACTTAGTGATTGTGTCATGTATGATGCACTAGCAGATTTAGGTGCGAGTGTGAGTGTTATGTCTCTTTCATTATATAAGAGATTAGGAGTAGGTGAGTTAAGTCCAACGGAAATGAGTGTTCGACTCTTTGATCAAATCATTAGGCACCCAGTTGGAATCGATCACAACCTACCCGTTCAAGTGGGTAATTTAACCTTTTTAGTCGAATTTATTGTCATTGACATAGAAGAGGACTCAAACATTCCTCTAATTTTAGGTCGACCATTCTTAGCATCCACCAGGGTGTTATTTGATGTAAGAGAGGGTAGAATGACACTTAGTGATGGTGGAAAATCGGTCACCTTTGTGATTCGAAAGACTAAATCTCCACCAACCAAAACCGTTGAACCAACAAAAATGATTGGTAAGAAACATGTTGTTTTACCAACTCCAACGATAGTGCTTAATAATAATAAAACGCCTAAGTGTGGGGAAGATGAAGTAACACCTAATGATGACTTGATAACAAAGAACCCCGTTGTTGATACGGAATTAAATGACCCCGTTATTAATAGTTCAATGAAGAAACCTATTAAACGGATTCGCAATGCTAGAACCAAGGGGATCTTTAAGTTATGTAACCGGTTAGTATCTAATCTATCGCCTAAAGAAAAGGCAAAATTAGTTGAATTTGTGAATATTACACAAGAATCCGACCAATGGCTTAAAGCAAAAGTCACAGATATGCAAGTTGATTATGGTCCAAGAGAAATTGACAATTAAGTTAATCACAAATTTGATACCACAGCTACCTAAGTGTGGGGAGATTCAAATGTTCTAAAAAGAAAATGTTGTCTAGAGTTAGTTGTTCTGTTCTTGTGTAGTTCCGAGAATGGAATTCGATTGGTCTTTTCCACTAGCAGACACTAAAGAACTAGTTTTCTCCCTCCATTCTGAATTTTTGTTTTGTAGGTTTTGTATGAAATTAATTTGCATTTTTTTTAATTTAAGTTTTGTGTGAATTTAAAAACAAAAAAAATTACTTTATTTCATTAAGTTTAAAAAATGATTTCTAAAAATTCGTCGTAAGTTGAGACTAGGTCATGGAACCGAAATTGCTTTACCCGAGGGCGGGGAGACAAATTTTGTTATCATTATTTTTAATATTATTGATCTAAAGTATACAAAAAAAATTAAAAAACCCCAAAAATCTTTGCTTTTAAAACAATCGCTTTAAAAATGACAAATTTTAAATTTTGTCGAGGGACGCACTAGAAAAACATACCGAAACTACCTAAAGTAAAAGGAAACAAAATTTTAAAAAATTATTCATTTAAATTGTTTTAATAAATAAAGGTTTTATAAAAAAAAATATATATATATATATATATATATATATATATATATATATATATATATATATATATATATATATATATATATATATATATATATATATATATATATATATATATAAAAGTATGTATATATATGTTTGTAGTTTATCTTATGTACAAAACAGGGTAAAACATCGCACTTTCAAAGACTGAAATTAAGTTCAGCAAAAGCTACTAATTTTAATGACAAGACGTAAAATATCAAATGTGATATAAAATAATATGTTTGCAAACTCGGTATTTTTAATCACTTTTCTACACTAATCACCCTCATGAATTTATAATTATAGTCTGATTTTATGCAAATGCAGGGCATTGCATGATCTCAAGTGTGGGGAAGGGTTATAAATTCTCTCGGGTTTACACTTAGTTTAATTGCCAAATTTTTTTTGAAATTTTGAAAAATTTTCAACTAAATGAATTCAAAATCATGTTTATACATATTTATGAACGATAAAACTAGGAGTTAATGACGTAATTATTATTACCTCGGAGAGAAATTAAATGGAGAAACAACCCAAAATGCTTGAATTCGTTTAAAATGGAATAGAAAAGAATAAAAAGGCAAAGAAAAGAATAAATAAAAGCTAAGTGTGGGAAGAATTTACCAAGTTCTTTAAAACACATATCACATATTTGGTACAGATTATTGCAGGTACTTTTGCTTTGGACTAAACTAATCAGTTTTACCCGATTTATTGTAATACCTTTGAAAGAATAGATGGATCTACACGATGAATCAATTCCATCATTAAAAGGAAGTAAAGTCTTCCGAAAAAGACACGCGCTTCTTGATTTAGGTCAGGAAGTTGTCGTCCAGACCAGTTGTAGAGTCTACGAAAAACCTTGAAAAGTTTTCTCGAAAATCAGCTGGAAATCCACGGACCTCAGCATCAAACAGGGTCGCCAAGTGGTCAGACTTATCCTAACCATGAGAGGATCTATCTCGTAAAATGGGGAGGGCGTCGTGCAAATTAGCTTGATAAGACTAATGAATCAGATCCCCAGAAAGGATAATTATGACAACCCTCAATTTTTCTTTTCATTTCCGCTATATCTATTATTTTCTGTTCCATTAATAGGCTTGTTTGTAATCGTAAACTTCGTGTATTTAACATCATTGATTAAATATTAACTTTTGATCGATACTTCCTGATATATAAAGTTTATGTTTTTGTGTATTATCTTTATTAATACAAACTATATATTTACATTAATATTTAAAAGTGATATCATATAAACTATAAAAATAAATACAAAACTAATGCAAGATTAGGGACTAATAAATAAATAAAATGTAACTAAATAAATGTAACCCTAATACTTACAATATTAATAAATAATAATAATAATAATAATAATAATAATAATAATAATAATAATAATAATAATAATAATAATAATAATAATAATAATAATAATAAAAGAAAATATGTATAATACATAAATAAATAAGAAAGTGCCGTATAAAAAAAATAAATAAGAGCATAAGTATCTGATATCAATCGGCTGTATAGTTGTAGGGTTCTTTTTAGACTTGAACACTAAGTTTCCACATCCAAGTTTAATTCAAATACCTTCCTTAATCCTCAAGAATTAGAGTGTAACTAGGAAACCTACAACATTCTATAAAAAGGATCATGATTTTTGAAGTTAATCACCATAATCTGCTCAATCCAGTCGACTAGTCACTTCCTGCATTCTCTCAAATAACCTGTCGATAAAAGAACCTGCTATCCAGTCACCTGCTGTCGACAAACCATCATCAACACCCTCCTGCAGTCAAATTCTGTCCAGTTTCGTATTCTTGCTATGCAGTCGATAAATACCACAAAGAGCCTGTCCAATTTCGCCAACAAATCTGTTGTAAGTTTGCTCCTGTCCTGCTGCTTTATTCGATCCACAACAGGCCATTTATGATTGATTAATTGTTGCTTGTTTCTGTCTTTTTGTCGATCAAACAGCCCAAGAAAACCCTTAGGTTTGATCGAATAGTTGCTTGCTAAACCTGCTGCTACCTGTTGCTATTTCTGTCGAGTTTAACCTGACCCAAACAGACCTGATCTGGGTCGACATTGTTGCTGCAGTCTGCTTCAGTTACTGGTTTTGTTTTCACATCATCATCATCCTCTCAATCTTGCCTAAGGTAGTCTATAATCCCTAGTTAATTCCTACTTAAATCTATTAGTTAATAAATATAAGTATTAAGGTAAAAGGTTATGATTTTATGTTGTGTTATGAGATGAATAAAAAGTATGTTTAAATTAGATAAAGATTTATGATGTTGTTAAAGGTTAAAATTAGATCAAGTATTATAATTAGTTATGATTTTATGAGGTAACTTGTGAGTGAATAAAGATTTTGAATGTGAAGTATGATCATAAAAGTATTTAGGTTATGTTAAAAGTTATGATGATAATGATAGGAATATGATTATGATTTATGTGGAGTAATAAGGTAAAAGTATAATTTAAAGGGTAATTAAAAAGTAATAACATGTATGATTAGGGTGATGATGATTAGGGTTAATGAATGTAACTATTAATTATGAAGAAAAGTTATGATTTTATGTGAAGAGTTATGAATTAGTTAGTAAAGGTAGATAAAGATTATGAATTGGCTAGAAAGACACTAGTTATTAAGTTACAAACTTATGATTTTATGTTAAGTATAAAGATTTTGATTAAAAGAATTAGGTTAAGATTGTGATTAAGATTTAGGTTATGATCATGGTGTACGTGCATGCATGCATGCATACGTACGTATGTGCATGTATACACTGTATGTATATGTGTATGTATATGTACGTGTGAATGTATGTATGAATGTTCATTATGTAGGTTAATATGATAGTGAACCTAATAATAATAATAAGAAAAGTAATAAGAATATGTATATGTACCATCATACATTATTATATATGTTACACATACACCTACAATATATGTATCATATAGTTATGAAAACATACATATATAATAATAATAATAAAAAAAAGAATATATATGTATGTATCACATAGATATAATTATATATGTAACATATAATGATAAGATTTCATAATAGTTGAATTATTAAATTAATTAATAATACTATTATTAATATAATATGTACACATACCTATAAAGTAACACTTATAACACTAAGTATATTATCACTTATATATATATAACTTTCTCGAAAATGGTCACTGTTAAAATCGTTTACTGTATTAATAAACAAGCTATATGTCTATTGGACATTACCTAATCGAATATTATATCTCTAGGTTGAGATCCTCGATTACACATTTCGTACTTACTACTTGCGTGGAATACCTATCTGCTAATAAGGTGAACTTCATAGCCCCACTTTTTAACTCTCTCTATTACTTATTTTATAACTTTTGGGGTGAGACACATGCTTGCTTTCAAACTGTTTTATGCTTAGACACAAGTACCTGAAAACTATTGAGAGTGACGTCTCTAACCATTTGACCGTTGGTCTTTGGTTAAATAATAATGATTAAATGACACTGACAGTTCAAGGTGTCCTGGGGTAACTTTGTTTACGTCTCGATATCATAACTTTCAGCATTTGCTTTTGATAACTAAATCTTGTGGTCTAAAAATATATATTAAACCTATGTTGTTCACTCAACCTTTTTGGTTGACTCTTTAAGCATGTTTTGTCTCAGGTGAAGAATTGCTAAAGACTTGTGTGCTATTTGGACTTTTGCTGTTTTTGGAGTCCGCATATTACCATTTACATTATTGCATTAAAACATTTGAATTTACCTTTACATTTTTGAATTTACATTTGTAATGACTTAATACATTCCGCTGCGTTAATACATTGGATTTAAATTAAAACGTCTCATATAGAGTCGTTCTCGCTTTACACTTGTGTTATGATATTGGTTAGTCACAGATTACCCCCGATTCTATTTAGGGGGTGTGACAGATTGGTATCAGAGCCAGGTTGTTATAGATAACCAGGATTGCATTTTATGTGTGCCTTATGTGTTAGTTAGGTGCCTTAGCAATCTATAGGACTATAACCTTTCCTGTTTTAGTTCTAGTGCATTTTTCCCCTTACATTTTATTCGTGCTTTTGCGTCATCTTTAGAACCTACCTAATCATCTCTATTTCTATTCATTTAGGATGTCTCGCCTTAGCCCGATCATCATCTCCGACAACGAGTCCGAGGAATCCTACTCTGAAAGATCTGTCTGCACACCGACTTATGGACCCGTTTCCCCGCCATTTTCAACAACTCACCCAAACTATGTCCCTGCTAGTCCACCACACTCCCCTCATTTGGAAGAATCCCACACAAATGCTAACTATGATGGGGATGACGAGGAGGAAGAATCCAAGCCTTCTGTTCAAGGCAATGGCAACAATGGTACACCGCAAAATCCTTTGTCTACTCGTTCACATCAAAGTTTCGTGAGCTACCCGCCCCCTACATACAAGAGTACTGAAATGGTGAATGCTGATCTCATAAGCTACACCAATCGATTTCAAGAATTTGCTCTCATGGCTACTCCCGAGTATTTAGGAATCCAATGCTACATCAATGGATTGCCTGATGAAGTCCAAAGAGATGTTATCTTAGAGAACCCAAGTACCATACAAGAAGCTTCTTACATGGCAAGCTATTTCATCGACAAACATAAGGAGAAAGAAGGTGCAAAAAGGAAGAGAGAAGGAATGGAGCAAGAAAATTCTAAAAGCAAATTCAACAAGTTATATAAGGGAAAACGTCCTTATTGCAAAAGGTGTGAGAAACCTCATGAAGGATGGTGTAAGGCCAAGTGCACCAAGTGTGAGAAGGTGGGTCACATAGCCAAGAAATGTAGAGTTGTTATCCCATCAATCAAAACTTCAGCAATTGCAATCATTCCTACTTGCTATAACTGCGGGGGAGTAGGGCATTTCAAAAATCAATGTTCGGATAAGAAGAAGAATGAAGAGGCACAATGAAGAGTTTTTGGAAACCACTAGAGACATTTAAATTCTTCATTTTCATAGTATTCTTTATGTTACCAGTTAGTACTTTTATATTTTGTAAGATTTCGTTAAGTTCATGTAATAATCTGGTTATTTTCTTTTAAATGAATGAATGATGTTATTTTCTTTTCTTTCATTTTCCATTTGAATTATTCACCTCGAAGAAGAAGAATATTGACTAAGATGACATAGTAGTAACCTTACGGAGTGACAAAAGTATAATTTAGAATAATATAATGACACTTGATCAACGTCATTATATTATGATAAATCATGCGGAAATCCTAATGGATCATGATGAAAATAAGATTTGATCGACCTTAGGACCATTGTGTACCATTACTTACTCCTTATCACTATATTGTCAGCTAAAAATATCAACCCTAGATATTATATATTCTTCACTTGTCAGTTATCCACGCCCGGTACTGTACCTATTGCATAGGTATCATACCGATGAGTCCCATCCGAAATAAAGGAATCATCCAGCCAACTCCATGAACTTTTGGAGATAGGTTTCATCCGTCCTAGCTTGCTTCCGTGAGGAGCACCCGTTCTTTTCATTAAAAAGAAAGGTGGCACGTTGAGAATGTGCATTGATTACCGAGAACTCAACAAGCTAACCATCAAGAATCGTTATCCATTCCCACTTATTGATGACCTATTTGACCAACTGCAAGGGTCAAGTATTTATTCGAAGCTTGATCTTAGGTTGGGTTATCATCAATTGAGAGTCAAGGAAACCGATGTTTCTAAGACTACTTTTCGAACTCATTATAGACACTATAAGTTTCTTGTCATGTCTTTTGGTTTAATCAATACTCCTGCTGTATTCATGGATCTTATGAACCGTGTATGCAAACCTTATCTTGATAAATTCGAAACCGTTTTCATTGATGACACCTTAATCTATTCCAAGAGCGAGAAAGAGCATGAGCAACATTTGTGATTGATTCTATAGCTCTTAAAGAAGGAACAACTGTATGCTAAGTTCTCTAAATGTGAATTTTGGTTACGAACCGTACAATTTCTCGGACATGTAGTAGATAATGAAGGAATACATGTCGATCCGGCGAAAATCACTGCTATTCGGAATTGGGAAGTACCTAAGAGTGCGAAACATATTCGCCAATTTTTAGGACTTGCTGGTTATTACCGGAGATTTATCAAAGATTTTTCTATTCTAGCCAAGCCTCTCACTAAGCTAACTCACAAGGGGAAGAAGTTTGAGTGGTCCGAAGAACAGGAATCTGCTTTTAAGGTCCTAAAGGATAAATTGACCACAGCCCCGATTCTATCACTACCCGATGGCAATGATGATTTTGTAGTCTATTGTGATGCCTCGAACCAAGGTTTCAGATGTGTCTTAATGCAATGTAACAAAGTTATAGCTTATGCATCTAGACAATTGAAGAAACATGAGAAGAACTATACCACGCATGACCTAGAGTTAGGAGCTGTGGTATTTGCATTGAAGATGTGGATACATTATCTCTATGGGATTAAATTCACGGTGTTTACCTATCATAAAAGTCTTCAACATATCTTTGATCAAAAGCAACTGAACACGAGACAAAGGCGTTGGGTCGAGTTATTAAATGACTACGACTGTGAGCTTAAATATCATCCTGGTAAGGCGAATGTAGTTGCTGATGCCCTTAGTAGAAAAGATCATGTCAAGCCGATCCGAGTCCGAGCTTTAAACATACGTATTCGTACGAATCTTACATCTCAAATCCGTGAAGCACAACTTGGGGCATTGAAGGAAGAGAATGTTCAACTCGAGGGACTTAAAGGTCTCGTAAAGCAACTTGAACTCAAGGGAAACGGAATAAGGTATTTCAATAACCGAATCTAGGTCCCAATTTTTGGAAATCTTCGAGAACTAGTCTTGGATGAAGCATATAAGACTAGGTATTCTATTCACCCGGGCTCTAGTAAAATGTATCACGATGTGAAAGAGTTTTATTGGTGGCCTAATCTTAAATCTGATATTGCCGATTATGTGAGCAAGTGCCTTACTTGTTTGAAAGTTAAGGCCGAGCATCAAAAGCCGTCTGGTTTACTTCAACAACCAGATATTCCACAGTGGAAGTGGGAATGTATCACTGTGGATTTCATCACCAAGTTGCCTAAGACTTCATAGTGGATCGTCTTACTAAATCTGCACACTTCTTGCCAATGAAAGAAACCGACAAGATGGAGAAATTGTCACAACTTTATATCAAAGAGATTGTCACACGTCATGGGGCCCCTATTTCAATCATTTCAGATCGCGACAGTCGATTTATTTCTAGATTTTGGAAAACTTTACAATCTGCTCTTGGAACTCAACTCGACATGAGTACTGCTTATCATCCGCAAACCGATGGTCAAAGTGAACGAACCATTCAAACATTGGAAGATATGCTTCGTGCTTGTGTTATCGATTTTGACAAAGGTTGGGATAGACACTTGCCTTTAGCCGAATTTTCTTACAACAACAGTTATCATTCAAGTATTACGGCTGCACCTTTTGAAGCCTTGTACAGACGAAAATGTAGATCTCCACTATGTTGGGATGAACTAGAAGATAGACAAATAACTGGTCCGGAAATCATTCATGAAACAACCGAAAAGATCCTTCAAATTAAGAAACGGTTAGAAACTACCCGTAGCTGACAAAAGAGCTATGCTGATATTCGTCGAAAAGATTTAGAATTCCAAGTTGGTGATAAAGTCATGTTGAAAGTATCCCCTTAGAAAGGAGTCGTTCGTTTTGGTAAACCAAGTAAACTAAGTCCGCGCTTTTTTGGACCTTTCAAGATTATCAAAAGAATTGGTCCCGTGGCTTGTCGATTAGAACTACCTACCGAGCTTAGTATGGTACACGACGTGTTTCACGTCTCAAACCTCAAAAAGTGCCTTGCTGATGACACTCGTTATTCCTTTGGATGGCATTCGCATTGATGAAAAAGATGCACTTCATTGAAGAACCAATTGAGGTCGTTGATCAAACTGAGAAATGCTTGAAACAAAGCACTATACCTATTGTTAAAGTCCATTGGAATTCGCGACGAGGCCCCGAGTATACCTAGGAACGTGAAGACCAAATGAGACGGAAATATCCCCATCTCTTCTCAACAGCTGATGCATCCGAGAAGTCCACCTAAAACTTCGGGACGAAGTTTTTATTAACGGGGAGGTACTATGACAACCCTCAATTTTTCTTTTCATTTCTGCTATATCTATTATTTTATGTTCCATTAATAGGCTTGTTTGTAATCGTAAACTTCGTGTATTTAACATCATTGATTAAATATTAACTTTTGATCGATATTTCCTGATATATAAAGTTTATGTTTTTGTGTATTATCCTTATTAATACAAACTATATATTTACATTAATATTTAGAAGTGATATCATATAAACTATAAAAATAAATACAAAACTAATGCAAGATTAGGGACTAATAAATAAATAAAATGTAACTAAATAAATGTAACCCTAATACTTACAATATTAATAAATAATAATAATAATAATAATAATAATAATAATAATAATAATAATAATAATAATAATAATAATAATAATAATAATAATAATAATAATAATAATAATAATAATAATAATAATAATAATAATAAAAGAAAATATGTATAATATATAAATAAATAAGAAAGAGCCGTATAAAAAAAATAAGAGCATAAGTATCTGATATCAATCGGCTGTATAGTTGTAGGGTTCTTTTTAGACTTGAACACTAAGTTTCCACATCCAAGTTTAATTCAAATACCTTCCTTAATCCTCAAGAATTAGAGTGTAACTAGGAAACCTACAACATTCTATAAAAAGGCTCGTGATTTGTGAAGTTAATCACCATAATCTGCTCAATCCAGTCGACTAGTCACTTCCTGCATTCTCTCAAATAACCTGTCGATAAAAGAACCTGCTATCCAGTCACCTGTAGTCGACAAACCATCATCAACACCCTCCTGCAGTCGAATTCTATCCAGTTTCATATTCTTGTTGTGCAGTCGATAAATACCACAAAGAGCCTGTCCAATTTCGCCAACAAATCTGTTGTAAGATTGCTCATCTCCTGCTGCTTTATTCGATCCACAACAGGCCATTTATGATTGATTAATTGTTGCTTGTTTCTGTCTTTTTGTCGATCAAACAGCCCAAGAAAACCGTTAGGTTTGATCGAATAGTTGCTTGCTAAACCTGCTGCTACCTGTTGCTGTTTCTGTCGAGTTTAACCTGACCCAAACAGACCTGATCTGGGTCGACATTGTTGCTGCAGTCTGCTTCAGTTTCTGGTTTTGTTTTCGCATCATCATCATCCTCTCAATCTTGCCTAAGGGAGTCTATAATCCCTAGTTAATTCTTACTTAAATCTATTAGTTAATAAATATAAGTATTAAGGTAAAAGGTTATGATTTTATGTTGTGTTATGAGATGAATAAAAAGTATGTTTAAATTAGATAAAGATTTATGATGTTGTTAAAGGTTAAAATTGGATCAAGTATTATAATTAGTTATGATTTTATGAGGTAACTTGTGAGTGAATAAAGATTTTGAATGTGAAGTATGATCATAAAAGTATTTAGGTTATGTTAAAAGTTATGATGATAATGATAGGAATATGATTATGATTTATGTGGAGTAATAAGGTAAAAGTATAATTTAAAGGGTGATTAAAAAGTAATAACATGTATGATTATGGTGATGATGATTAGGGTTAATGAATGTAACTATTAATTATGAAGAAAAGTTATGATTTTATGTGAAGAGTTATGAATTAGTTAGTAAAGGTAGATAAAGATTATGAATTGGCTAGAAAGACACTAGTTATTAAGTTACAAACTTATGATTTTATGTTAAGTATAAAGATTTTGATTAAAAGAATTAGGTTAAGATTGTGATTAAGATTTAGGTTATGATCATGGTGTACGTGCATGCATGCATGCATACGTACGTATGTGCATGTATACACTGTATGTATATGTGTATGTATATGTACGTGTGAATGTATGTATGAATGTTCATTATGTAGGTTAATATGATAGTGAACCTAATAATAATAATAAGAAAAGTAATAAGAATATGTATATGTACCATCATACACTATTATATATGTAACACATACACCTACAATATATGTACCATATAGCTATGAAAACATACATATATAATAATTAATAATAATAATAATAAAAAGAATATATATGTATGTATCACATAGATATAATTATATATGTAACATATAATGATAAGATTTCATAATAGTTGAATTATTAAAGTAATTAATAATACTATTATTAGTATAACATGTACACATACCTATAAAGTAACACTTATAACACTAAGTATATTATCACTTATATACATATAACTTTCTCGAAAACGGTCACTGTTAAAATAGTTTACTGTATTAATAAACAAGCTATATGTCTATTGGACATTACCTAATCGAATATTATATCTCTAGGTTGAGATCCTCGATTACACATTTCGTACTTACTACTTGCGTGGAATACCTATCTGCTAATAAGGTGAACTTCATAGCCCCACTTTTTAACTCTCTCTATTACTTATTTTATAACTTTTGGGGTGAGACACATGCTTGCTTTCAAACTGTTTTACGCTTAGACACAAGTACCTGAAAACTGTTTAACTGTGCTGACATGCTTTGATTCATGCTAAATCCCTACCATGATATCGTTAATTGCTACGTATAAAGGCAAGCTTAGTTATTGTGAATAGCACTATTGAGAGTGACGTCTCTAACCATTTGACCGTTGGTCTTTGGTTACATAATAATGATTAAACAACACTGACAGTTCAAGGTGTCCTGGGGTAGCTTTGTTTACGTCTCGATATCATAACTTTCAGCATTTGCTTTTGATAACTAAATCTTGTGGTCTAAAACTATATATTAAACCTATGTTGTTCACTCAACCTTTTTGGTTGACTCTTTAAGCATGTTTTGCTGTTTTTGGAGTCCGCATATTACCATTTACATTATTGCATTAAAACATTTGAATTTACCTTTACATTTTTGAATTTACATTTGTAATGACTTAATACATTCCGCTGCGTTAATACATTGGATTTAAATTAAAACGTCTCATATAGAGTCGTTCTCGCTTTACACTTGTGTTATGATATTGGTTAGTCACAAATTACCCCCGATTCTATTTAGAGGGTGTGACAATAATCTCCTTAAAGATTAAAAATCAGCGTTTAAGCCTGATATTACTCAATCCTTGAGATTGACTTTAAAGATTGAGAATTATAAACTCATGGAATTCAATGATATCTAAACTCAAGCTTGAACGAGAAAATATTTTGATCAAAATTAAAACCAATTTGTTTTCTGAGAACCCATTTTCAATGCGTTCATTACCATTGAACGTAAAATCCTAGGAATTCACCAGGAATTCATTAGGTCAACTGAACCAAATCGGGTGTCAACCGTAAGAACGGTGGTTGCATAGCATGGTCGAAGACAGGACCTTGTGCCAGATCGAAAAACTATAGGGAGATCTTTACTATTGCTCCTACAAAGAATAGTAATTGCATCCGACATATTTTTGACCATAATTATCTGCATGTCACGGGACATTGCCTTAACAGTTGCTTGTTCATCGCTTTCCTTTACAACCGGACGGTAGTTTACCGAAAGGTAATATACGAAGCAAGTATACTGGACGTGTGCTTTTGATAATGCTAAAAACGAACATATATTTCATAGCATTATTCCTCAAGAAAGACAAGCTTAGTTGCAATTATTCTATTTACAAGTGATATTCGTTTAAATAATAAAAGGTGAAGACAAAAGACAGATTCGACGAATTAAAGACGCAAACGACCAAAAAGCTCAAAAGTACAAAAGACAATCAAAAAGGTTCCAATTATTGATAAGAAACGTCTCGAAATTACAAAAGTACAAGATTCAAAACGCAAAGTACAAGATATTAAATTGTACGCGAGGACGTTCGAAAATCCGGAACCGGGACCAGAGTCAACTCTTAACGCTCGACGCAACCGACTAAAGTTTACAAGTTAACTATGTATATAAATATAATATAATATATAATTAATTATATTAATTATATATATATTATATATATATTATTAAAACCGTCGGCAGCAAGAAACTCCAAGGGTGTGAGCTGTAAATATATCTCCGCGACTCGCGGAGTTTTAAGGGCATTTTGCCGCGAGTCGCGGAGCCCCAATTTTCAACTCTGGCTATAAAGCCAACCGAATTCTGATCAAATTTCATCATCTTTTTTCTTCTCATTCATACGAGTAATATATATATATAATTTATATTTTAATTTTAATTTTAATTTTAATTCTAATAATAAGGGTATGTTAGCGAATGTTGTAAGGGTGTAAGTCGAAATTCTGTCCGTGTAACGCTACGCTATTTTTAATCATTGTAAGTTATGTTCAACCTTTTTATATTAATGTCTCGTAGCTAAGTTATTATTATGCTTATTTAAAACGAAGTAATCATGATGTTGGGCTAATTACTAAAATTGGGTAATTGGGCTTTGTACCATAATTGGGGTTTGGACAAAAGAACGACACTTGTGGAAACTAGACTATGGGCTATTAATGGGCTTTATATTTGTTTAACTAAATGAAAGTTTGTTAATGTTAATATAAAAATTTACAATTGGGCGTCCCTATAAATTACCATATACACTCGATCGGACACGATGGGCGGGGTATTTATTTGTACGAATAATCGTTCATTTAACCGGACACGGGAATGGATTAATAGCCACTAGAATAATTAAAACAGGGGTGAAATTACATTCAAGGGTAATTGGTGTAATTGTTAACAAAGTAGTAAAACCTTGGTTTACACGCAGTCGATAACCTGGTGTATTCATTAAACAAAGTATTAAAACCTTGTTACAATTCGAATCCCCAATTAGTTGGAATATTTAACTTCGGGTATAATAATAATTTGACAAGGACACTTGCAATTTATATTTATGACTGATGGACTGTTATGGACAAAAACCAGACGGACATATTGAATAATCCAGGACAAAGGACAATTAACCCATGGGCATAAAACTAAAATCAACACGTCAAACATCATGATTACGGAAGTTTAAATAAGCATAATTCTTTTATTTCATATTTAATTTCCTTTATTTTATATTTAATTGCACTTCTAATTATCGCACTTTTTATTTTATTTAATCGCATTTTTAATTATCGTACTTTTTAATTATCGCAATTTTATTTTATCGCATTTTTATTATTCGCAATTTCATTATCGTTATTTACTTTACGCTTTAATTTAAAGTCTTGTATTTATTTTATATTTTACATTAGGTTTTAACTGCGACTAAAGTTTTAAAATCGACAAACCGGTCATTAAACGGTAAAAACCCCCCTTTATAATAATAATATTACCTATATATATATTTGTATTTTTATAAAAGTAAACTAATATAGCGTTGAGCTTTGTTTAAAGATTTCCCTGTGGAACGAACCGGACTTACTAAAAACTACACTACTGTACGATTAGGTACACTGCCTATAAGTGTTGTAGCAAGGTTTAAGTATATCCATTCTATAAATAAATAAATATCTTGTGTAAAATTGTATCGTATTTAATAGTTTTTCCTAGTAAAATATAAGCTATTTTATATACACCTCGTTCGACATCAAGTTATTTTTGGCGCCGCTGCCGGGGAACCATCTTAAAAGCCGGAAGCGCAACGCTAATATAAAAAAAAAAAAAAAAAAAGATTTTTAGTTACTTTTATTAAAAGTCGTTTTTGTAAAAATACGTTTTAAATATTCAAAAATATAAAAAGAAAAACAAAAATATATGTATTTTTAAGATTTTGTAAATATTTAAGTTTTATAAGTTTCTTTATTTCTATTTTAGTTTATAAAAATATAAGTTTTATTTTAAAATCGTTTATTTAAATTAAAAACAGAAAACATAAAAAAAGAAAAAAAAAATAAAGAAAAACGCGTAAAAACACAAAGCTGTCAACTGAATTCCTGAACCCCGCGACTCGCAGGGTTTTCTTCTTTAATTGCCGCGACTCGCGGAGGGTTTCTGACAGGCGACAAGGAAGCCCTAATCGAGCATTAATTACGGGATATTATTAATATTAATTATTAATTAAACCTAATTATTATTATTATTATTATTATTAGTTTTAATTTTACTTTTACTTTTTATTTATATATTTTAGTTAAATTAGTTTTATTAAATTGTAAAATTAATAGTTTTATAAAATAAATAATATAAAAATAATATTTTTATAAAAATTGTACTTTTTACAACTTTTTGTATATTTTTATATTTTGTACCTTTTTAATCGTTGTAGCGTAATATTTGTATTTTTTAGCTCATATTTAATTTTAAACTTAGTTTTTGCTATAGTTATTTTTACTCCTAGATTTTTAGGCTTTGCCGTAGAATTCCTTAAGTGCTTTTTCTTTAGACTAAGATTTAGGTGCTTTAGAATTTTGCGACGCCTTTTAAAGTTTTAGTTTCTTTTTAAGTTATTTCCATTTGGGATTTAGTTTTTCCTGTAAGCTTTAATATTTTTAGACCTTTTACTATGTATCAATTATCATTCCAATTAGTAATTTCAATTTGCGATTATAATTTTAAGTTAGTTGTAGTAATAAGGTTAAATTAGTTAAGTATTTTTAAGTTTTTATAAGTTTCTTTTATTTTTCCGTCACCTTTTATTTTTCAACCATTTTTTTTTTTTTCGACCTTTTGCGACGAACTCTTTGTCTTTCTTATTTCTCGCCATTCTAGTTTTTAGGACTTAGAATTTTATTCTACTTCTTATCTAAATTTCTTAAAATTACGAAAATTTATTTTGAGTAGTTAAATTGATAGACATCAAAATTTTCTGGTTCGTAGTAATAGTTGGATTTGTACGTGGACCGGGTTATTGGAGCCAAACAGTCCTCAATTATATTGAGACCAAACGAATCCTGCCCCTCTGCTGCATCTTTTGGCTATTCGAAACGTGGGCAAAATCAGAAAAGTCTATTGATTGGATAACTTATTATAATTTTTCTTTCCTTTTTAAAAACTAATAGGATATTCAGTGAATGCACCGAGCAAGACGTTCATCACCTTTTGTACGTTCACCACCTGTAACTCGATCAAGACATCGTTTAACAAATATAACCGCCGTTGATTTTTCTTTAGAATCGTCATCCAGTCGACCAAGTACTTCAGTTCAAATTTCCGATAATCCAGTTTTTGAAACAAACCTCACAATTGAGAATCCAGAGAATATTCAGGAACGGTTTGTAGATCCCGAACCATTAAACTTTCCTCCGGAACCACCAATCATTCAAACAGAGATTGTTGAGGAACGAACTATTAAATCAGAATCATCTATTGATACCGATTCAACAAATTCAATTATGGAGAATCTGGAACCTTTAAGTATGGAAGACCGAATGAGAGCTAAACGCACTGGCCAAGGTCACGCAATTACTCATCCAGACATTAATGCGCCAGATTATGAAATCAAAGGACAAATTCTACACATGGTGACTAATCAATGCCAATTTAGTGGTGCGCCGAAGGAAGATCCAAATGAACATCTACGTACCTTTAATAGGATCTGCACACTATTTAAAATACGAGAAGTGGAGGATGAACAGATATATCTCATGTTATTTCCCTGGACTTTAAAGGGAGAAGCCAAAGATTGGTTGGAATCGTTACCTGAAGGGGCGATCGATACATGGGATGTTTTAATTGACAAATTTCTTAAACAATTCTTTCCTGCATCTAAAGCCGTAAGACTTCAAGCAGAAATTGTTACGTTCACACAGAAGCCAAATGAAACTCTATATGAGGCGTGGACAAGATATGGAAAGTTATTAAGAGGATGTCCGCAACATGGTTTAGACACCTGTCAAATAGTACAAATATTCTACCGAGGATGCGACATCACTACAAGAAAAGACATAGATATAGCAGCTGGTGGTTCTATTATGAAGAAAACCGAAACTGATGCTTACAAAATTATTGATAACACTGCTTCCCACTCACATGAGTGGCACCAAGAAAAAGATATCATTAGATCATCTAAAGCAGCTAGAGCCGATTCTAGCCATGACTTAGATTCCATTTCCGCAAAGATAGATGCTTTCGAGAGACGAATGGAAAAGATGACTAAGGATATTCACTCAATACGAATTAGTTGTGAGCAGTGTGGAGGACCACATTTGACAAAAGATTGTCTCAGTATTGAATTAACAATGGAACAAAGAGAGAATATTTCATACATAAACCAAAGGCCTGGAAATAATTATCAGAATAATTATCAACCGCCAAGACCGATTTACAATCAAAACCAGAATTATAACCGAAATATTCCATACAACAACCAACAAGGTCCTAGCAATCAACAAGTATCCAATAATACTTACAATCAGCAAAGACCGAATTTTCAAAACAAACCACCACAACAAACCGATGATAAAAAGCCGAATTTAGAAGATATGATGACGAAGCTAGTTGAAACTCAAACACAGTTTTTCACATCTCAGAAACAAACCAATGAACAAAATGCTCAAGCATTTAGAAATCAACAAGCTTCTATTCAAAATCTGGAACAAGAAGTAAGTAACCTAGCAAGGTTAATAGGTGAAAGAAAACCGGGAAGTCTACCAAGCGATACAAATGCTAACCCCCGGAATGAAACAGCTAAAGCTATTACCACAAGAAGTGGTACAACACTTAAATCACCTGAAATACCTGTAACTTCTGATGAAACTATTCCTACTCCACAAGAACCACAACCTGATCAAGATAAGAAAAAAGAACCGGTAGTTGAAAAGGTTAATGAAGATAACACAGTTAAGGATAAACCTTATGTTAAACCATACCAACCACCACTTCCTTATCCGAGTAAAATGAAGAAGGAAAAACTTGAAGCCGAGCAATCCAAATTCTTGGATATGTTTAAACAGATAAATGTAAATCTTCCTTTCATTGATGTAATTTCAGGAATGCCAAGATATGCTAAATTCTTGAAAGATCTAATCACGAATAGAAAGAAAATGGAAGAACTCTCGGCTGTTACTATGAATGCTAATTGTTCAGCAGTGCTGTTGAATAAGATACCAGAAAAACTATCTGATCCAGGAAGTTTCACAATTCCATGTTTTCTGGGTAGTCTTAGTTCAATAGAAGCATTGGCAGACTTAGGTGCTAGTATAAATTTAATGCCGTATTCACTATACGCTAAACTAGACCTTGGAGAATTGAAACCAACCAGAATAAGCATACAACTAGCCGATAGATCAATAAAATATCCTAGAGGGATAATGGAGAACATGCTAGTTAAAGTTGGTACTTTAGTATTTCCAGTAGATTTTGTTGTTTTGGACATGGAAGAAGATTCTCAAGTTCCTCTCATATTAGGAAGACCATTCTTAAACACGGCTAAAGCAATGATAGACGTGTTCGGTAAGAAACTGACCCTAAGTATAGAGGATGAGAGTGTTACCTTTTCAGTTGATAGAGCAATGCAACAACCACAATCTGCAGATGATACATGTTATTATATTCAAACTATAGATGCACATGCAGAATTATTAGAAGAATTTCCAGAATTACAAGGAACAGGAGAATGTTCTTTAGGAGAAGGAAATGAACCAATTGATGAAGCTGAAATGTTAGCTACACTTATAGCTAATGGATATGAACCAACAACAGAAGAAATTCAAATGCTAAAAGAAGAAGACAGATATCGATATAAATCATCGATAGAAGAACCTCCGAAATTAGAATTAAAGCCACTTCCAAACCATTTGGAATACGCTTATTTACATGGTGAATCTGAATTACCTGTAATAATATCGTCTTCTCTTACTGAAAATGAGAAATCACAACTCATTTCTGTGTTGAAAGCTCATAAACCAGCCATTGCATGGAAGATTCATGATATTAAAGGAATAAGTCCTTCGTATTGCACACATAAAATCCTTATGGAAGAAGGTCATAAAACGTATGTGCAACGCCAACGAAGACTAAATCCTAATATGCAAGATGTAGTTAAGAAAGAGATTATTAAACTGCTAGATGCAGGTTTGATATATCCAATTTCTGATAGTCCATGGGTAAGCCCAGTTCAATGCGTACCTAAGAAGGGTGGCATGACTGTCATCACAAATGAGAAAAATGAGCTTATTCCTACTAGGACTGTAACAGGATGGCGTGTATGTATTGATTATAGAAAATTAAATGACGCCACCAGAAAAGATCACTTTCCTTTACCTTTCATTGATCAAATGTTGGAAAGATTAGCCGGAAATAGTTACTATTGTTTTCTAGATGGATTTTCCGGATATTTTCAAATTCCAATAGCACCCGAAGATCAAGAGAAAACCACATTTACGTGCCCTTATGGTACTTTTGCTTACAAACGCATGCCATTTGGACTTTGTAACGCCCCTGCAACCTTTCAAAGGTGTATGATGGCGATTTTTCATGACATGATAGAAGAATGCATGGAAGTATTCATGGATGACTTTTCAGTCTTCGGTGATACATTTAAATCATGTCTAGTTAATCTGGAACGAATGCTAATTAGATGCGAAAAATCAAATCTAGTACTTAATTGGGAGAAATGCCATTTCATGGTTAAAGAAGGCATCGTTCTTGGACATAAAATTTCAAAAGAAGGAATTGAAGTGGATAGAGCTAAAGTAGATGTAATTGCTAAACTTCCACATCCCACAAATGTTAGAGGAGTTAGGAGTTTTCTAGGGCATGCCGGTTTTTACCGACGTTTCATAAAAGATTTTTCTAAAATTGCCACTCCTATGAATAAACTCCTAGAAAAGGATGCTCCATTCATCTTTTCAGATGAGTGTATCAAATCTTTTAATATTCTTAAAGAAAAACTCACTAATGCACCGATCATGATAACACCAAATTGGAATCTACCATTTGAACTAATGTGCGATGCAAGTGATTTTGCAATGGGAGCCGTTTTAGGACAAAGGATTGAAAAACGATTTCAACCTATATATTATGCTAGTAAGACATTACAAGGAGCACAAACGAACTATACAACTACTGAAAAAGAACTCCTTGCTATTGTCTTTGCTTTTGACAAATTTCGATCATATCTCGTTCTAGCAAAAACGGTGGTCTATACCGACCATTCTGCTCTTAGATACCTATTTTCAAAACAAGATGCTAAACCAAGATTAATCCGTTGGATCTTACTCTTACAAGAGTTTGATATTGAAATCCGAGATAAAAGAGGAGCAGAAAATCTCGCCGCTGATCATCTTTCTCGTCTTGAAAATCCCGAATTAGAAGTTCTGAATGAATCGGCCATACAAGACAACTTTCCTGATGAATATCTATTGAAGATAGATTATAAAGAAATCCCATGGTTTGCAGACTATGCAAACTACTTAGTTTGTGGATTCCTTGAAAAAGGATTATCGTACCAAAGACGAAAGAAATTCTTCAGTGATATAAAACACTATTTCTGGGAAGATCCACATCTGTTTAAAAGTTGTCCCGATGAAATAATACGCCGATGTGTATTTGGAGATGAAGCTAGTAAAATTTTAAACCATTGTCACACAGGACCAACAGGAGGGCATTATGGGCCTCAACTAACAGCAAGAAAAGTTTATGAAGCTGGATTCTATTGGCCTACAATTTACAAAGACGCACACCTTCTTTGCAAATCCTGTGATGCATGTCAAAGGGCCGGAAAAATAAGTCAACGTGATGAAATGCCACAAAATGTCATCCAAGTATGTGAAGTATTTGACATTTGGGGTATTGACTTTATGGGTCCATTTCCAAAATCTCATAATAATCTATATATACTCGTAGCCATTGATTATGTATCTAAATGGGCGGAAGCACAAGCTCTCCCAACTAACGATGCACGAGTTGTAGTCAACTTTTTAAAACGTCTTTTTGCAAGGTTTGGAACACCGAAAGCTTTAATAAGTGATCGGGGTACTCATTTCTGTAATAATCAACTTGAGAAAGTTCTTAAAAGATATGGAGTAACTCATAAAATCTCCACCGCATATCATCCACAAACAAGTGGACAAGTTGAAAATACCAACCGAGCTTTAAAACGTATTCTAGAGAAAACCGTAGGATCAAATCCGAAGGAATGGTCCATTAAATTGGAGGATGCACTCTGGGCTTTTAGAAAAGCCTACAAAACTCCAATTGGAACCACACCTTTTAGACTTGTTTATGGAAAAGCATGTCATCTTCCAGTAGAAATTGAACACAAAGCATTTTGGGCTTTGAAGACATGTAATCTTGATTTACATGAAGCCGGACGTCTACGATTAAGTCAACTAAACGAATTAGAAGAATTAAGACATGAAGCATACGAAAATTCGTTAATCTATAAAGAAAGAACGAAGAAATGGCATGATAAAAGAATCAGAAGTTCAAAAGAATTCAAAGAAGGAGACAGAGTTCTTCTTTTCAATTCACGATTCAAGCTATTTCCTGGAAAATTGAAATCAAGATGGTCTGGACCATTCATAGTCAAAAGAGTTTTCCCATACGGAACGATAGAATTGATAAATTCAAATGGGATTGAATTTAAAGTTAATGGTCACAGAGTTAAACATTACATACATGGTCCGATGGAAGTCGACAACGAAGTTAATCACAATTTCGACACCACAGCTAACTAAGTGTGGGGAGAATCAAGTCTTTAAAGGATAATATATATTTCTGTTAGAGTTAGATTGTCTGTTTTCGTGTAGTTCTCGAAAATGGAACACGTATGGTCTTTCCCTAGCAGACCCTAAAGAACTAGTCTTCTCCCCCCATTCTGAATTTTTATTTTTTTAGGTTTTTACGAAATGAAGACTGCCTGTGAACTAAACCATGGTCTAATGCTACACGCTTTGATCACTAAAAGAAATAATGATATACTACCGAGCGAATTAGTATCAGTAATCAGAGAAAGAATGGACGGAGTTAGAAAAGGATCCAGATGCGAAGATAATAAGTTACAATTTGGTAAAGGAAAATCAAAATCCGCAGCGAAAAGAAGAGCACGACACCTAGAACGATGTCACAAATGCGGAAAATGGTCACATGGAGGTAAATGTTCAAATAATCAAACCTATTCAAATACCGAATTTGTTACTTTATGCAGAGACGGACCGTTCATATGTTTAGAAGAAAAGACAATGAATGCTCGAGGTTACGCCTATGCAGCCATGGAAAACCAATTAAACCGACTATCTTATGAATATAATAGATCATATAACTAAGAAATCTATTTCACAGGTATGTCTGTACAGTTTTTATTTTTATTTATTTTTAACCTTTTGATAATAAACGCTAATTTGTTCGCTAAAAAGTATTAAATTGGTATTAAATAAAATTAGGTTTGGCGACCGAAATTATTGATATCCTTCAAAAATTTATTACATCACTGCGAAATTTAACGTTTATTCTTAAGGTATAAATATCTTTAATCAATCAACCCAAAATATTTCAAAAATTCGTCATGAGTTAAATTAGGTCTTGGAACCGAAATTACTTTACCGAAAAGAGGGGCGCATATTTTTGATAATATTTGATTGATTAAAGTGGGATAAAAAGACAAAAAGATTTTTAATTTTATTTTTACCATATTTAAAATTAATATTTAAATCTTAAATTAATATTGTAAACTTTGTAAAAACAATATTTTTAAAATTGTAAATATTTGAAAAATTAATATAAGTTTGATATGAATTTATAAATTTTTAAATTAAGTTTGGTGTGAATTTTTAATTATTTTTAAAATATGAATTTTTAATTTTATGCATTTCAAATTTTAAGTTTGGTGTGAATTTTTAATATTAATTTTGAATTTTATATTTAAGTTATGTGAATTTAAAAACAAAAAAAATTTACTTTATCTCATTAAGTTAAAAATATGATTTTTAAAATTCGTCGTAAGTTGAAGACTAGGTCTTTGAACCGAAATTGCTTTACCCGAGGGAGGGACGAGAACTTTTATTATCATTATTTTTAATCTTATTGATTTAAAGTATGCCAAAAACATTAAAAAACCCAAAAATCTTAGCTTTTAAAACAATCGCTACAAAAAGACAAATTTTAAAATTTTGTCGAAGGACGGACTAGGACATCGATCCGAAACGACCTCATCCTAAATAACAAGGAAAACAAAATTTTAAAATTAATTACTAAATTGTTTTAAGAAGTTAATGATTATAAAAAAAAAAAAAAAAAAAAAAAAAAAAAACAAACTCCGCGACTCGCGGAGTTTGAAGTGCAAACCTCCGCGACTCGCGGAGGGACCAAAACACAGAAAAAAAATAAAAATAGCTGAACGATCAGTATACTCAAAAACACAAAAACAACCCAAAATAACAGCGAAAAAGAACCCGAAAATCACCCCCAAAAATCTCAATTTTTAACCGTTAATCACCAAATTTTTTGCTAAAATCATGTTGAGAAGGATGATATCTAAGAACTACTCAAGAAAAACGGTAAATTTCTACACCTAAACACCATTAATTCGAAATTAGGTGTTCTTGAGCTATTTTTCCCCAATTTGATTTTGATGCTTTTTAGTGTAATTAGACTTAAATTGTTTATGTATTATGCTTGTATAACCTAGATTGATGCTGTTTAACATGATTAGAAGCCTTAAACTTCAAATTTTGAATAATCTAGGGTTTGTGTTCTTGAGCAATTTGGGGCTTTTTGATATAAACAGGTTATGGCTTATTTTTGTCATGAATTGTTGCTAAATTGAGTAGTGTAACATGTCTAGGTAGTTAAATGATCCAAACTTTGAGCCTAAACATGATTTTGAGAATTAAAGTGGACTTTTTCAAGTCCAAAATTCATGAACTTGATTTTTGAAAGATAATGCCATTTGAGACTTGTTTATTTGCTAGTAATGATTATTTTGACATGTTATTTGAGTTGAATGCTTATGAACTTGGCGAAAATTTTCATATATGATTATTTGAAAAAGTGTAGATTTGATAAAAATGTGAAAATGAGCTTAAGTTTGATATAAATTGATAATGTCATTGTAATTATTTTGATTGATGATTTTGCTGACACTAATGCATATTTGGATGCACAAAATTTGTGTTTGATGTGTTTTGCAGAATGAAAGGGGTGAATCTTCATCCCAAGCCCGCCATGCTCCTGCTGAGAACTTGGAACAACAGGAGGTAGATAACTACTACAAGCAGGATGTACCTCATCCAGTCATGACCTTTTCAGATATGTACTTGGAACAGTTGCACCCAAACCTGAGATTTGACAGACTTTGGATAGATTATCCAAAATATCAACGGGGTTTGCATACTCTTCACTCTAAGGTTGTTGAGGTACCGAGGGTCATAGAATGGGGACCCTTAGAAGCTGTAGAATTGGCCGGGCCAATTAGGGAATTACTTGTACAGAGGTATGGTAATTCTTCTTTTAATGACTGGATATGTTTATTCACCATACGCAGACCTGTATATAAAGTATGGTGTGAAGAGTTGTTATGTAGTATAGAGTTGAATGATCGGGTAGCTAGTTTAAACGATCGTTCTTTTATTAGATTTTTGTTAGGCGGTTCGATGCGCCACATGTCTTTACTGGACATGGCTCAGGCTTTACGTATATATACGCCTGAGGAATTAGCGTCTGCCGATTGTAGAGGATTGATACTAAACGGTAGAAAGATAGATGAGAATTTTGATACACACGGTGTGTGGAGTCAAATGACAAGCCATCACCGTTTCAAAGGGGGAAACTACTCTTATTTGGATATAGATAGAGCCGAATTAAGAGTAATACATAGGTTTTTAGCTAATTCGATTACACAAAGGGGTAAAAACAAAGAAAAGGTAAATGAACAAGATTTGTTTTACCATATGTGTATTCGAGACCCACACAGCGCTGTAAGTATACCATATTGTGTGGGTTATTATTTATCAGCTATGGTTCGGGGGATGCGTCCACATAGCATAATAGGAGGTGGTATTTTTATTACTTTGATTGGTGAATATCTCGGTGTGGATATAAGTCGGGGGGGATTATTAGTAGAAGAGCCGGAACCCCGCGACACTATAGGTTTAAATGTATACCATGGTGCGAAAGTTTTGAAGCGGCGAAATAACGCCGCAGTACGATACAATGGTAGACATCCACAGGTAGAGAGAAACCAGGAACAAGGTAATGTAGGAGGGGGGAATGAGATGCAAGAAATGCATAGGTTTATAGCTTCTCAGGAATACGAAAATGCTAGACAGAGAGCATTTGAAGATTGGCAAGTTCATCAGAACCAGATCATAGCGCATTGCCAACATATAGGTAGAAACTATATTCCTACACCGAAACCCGTCTTCCCTCCTTGGTCGATAGAGATGCAGCCACCATATCCTACGTATGACCCTGCCGAAGCATTCTATAGCACTTATGGTTATGCGTGGAACCCCTATTGGTACCAATATCATCCTTAGTTTACTTATTATTTTTTATTATTTTGTAATTTGTAATTATTGATACATTTAATATTTTTGTTAATATTGTAATCATTTTTATAATTATCTAACTTTTATTCTTAGATTTTAATAATTTTTGAATGTGGGGTAATATACCAAACTTCAAAAATATGTATATATGTTTGCAGTTTATCTTATGTACACAACAGGGTAAAACAACGCATTTTCAAAGACTGGCATTAAGTTCAGCAAAAGCAACTAATTTTGACGACAAGATGCAAAATACATGTGAAATAACAACAAGACGGAATGAACAAATGATGTGCACCATTTATCATTCAGCAAACAAACGCCAATATATTTGGAAACTTTGGTAAAAATTTAATCATTTTCACACAAATCACCCTCAATAATTTAAATTGTTACTGATTTCTTGCAAATGAGGGCATTGCAAGATCTTAAGTGTGGGAAGGGATTAAATTCTTTCGGATTTTAAAATTTTTATATTAAACACTTGGTTACCATTAAAAATACTAGTAAAGCAGTAGTTGTATTAGAATCTAGTGCTCTCTGATAAAAAAAGAACAGCCCTAGTCTTATATACTGACTACCCAAGTCTAGTAAAATTTTTCAAAATTTTCAATTAAATGAATTCAAAATCATGTTTATACATATTTATGAACGATAAAACTAGGTTTTAACACCAAAATTATTGTTACCTCGGAAAGGACATAAATTGAGAAACAAACTAAAATGTTAAAATTCATTTAAAATGGAATAGAGGACGATAAAAAGAAAAATAAAAAGCCAAGTGTGGGAAAATTTACCAAGTTATTTTAAACATATGTCACATATATTTGTAACAAATAACTGAAAATACTTTTGCTTTGGACTAAACTAAACTGTTTTACCCAATGAAAGAAAAGAAGAGATGGATCTACACGATGAATCAATTCCATCATTAAAAGGAAGTAAAGTCTTCCGAAAAAGAAACGCGCTTCTTGATTTAGGTCATGAAGTTGTCGTCCAGACCAGCTATAGGTTGACGAAAAATCTAGAAAAGTCATCACTAAAATCAGCAGGAAATCCACGGACCTCAGCATTAAACAGGGTCGCCAAGTGGTCAGATTTATCCTAACCATGAGAAGGATTTATCTCATACAATGGGGGGGCACCGTGCAAATTAGCTGGATAAGACTAATAAATCAGATCCCCAGAAAGGATAATCTCCTTAAAGATTAAAAATCAGCTTTTAAGACTGATATTACTCAATCCTAGAGATTGACCTTAAAGATTGAGAATTCAAACTCATGGAATTCAATGATATCTAAACTCGAGCTTAAACGAGAAAATATTTTGATCAAAATTATAAACCGATTTGTTTTCTGAAAACCCTATTTTCAATGCGTTCATTACCATTGAACGTAAAATCCTAGGAATTCACCTGAAATTCATTAGGTCACCTGAACTAAATCGGGTGTCAACCGTAAGAACGGTGGTTGCATAGCATGGTCAAAGACAGGACCTTGTGCCAGACCGAAAAATTATAAGGGTGAGCTTTACTATTGCTCCTACCAAGGATAGTAATTGCGTCCGACACGTTATAGACCATAATCAAAAGCATGTCACGGGACATTGCCTTAAACAGTTGCTTGTTCAACGCTTTCCTTTACAACCGGACGGTAGTTTGTCGAAAGGTAATATACGGAACAAGTAAACTGGACGTGTTGCTTTCCAAATACAAGGTTAGCAAGTGGGTGACACAAAACCGCAAGTTTTGAGCTAAAATTTTCAAATCTGAAACCCACCAAACCCACAAATATTTTGCAAACACCGGTAAAGGGTTATTCCGGAAAACTTATCTAGGGTAAAAACTAGATTTAATTTTCAAAAGATCAAATGTTTTCATAAAGATCCAATTTCCTTAATGGATCTAAATTTTTATAGTCATGTGGGACTGTAAACCATATCGTTACTACCATTGTTTATACCGCCGTATAGAAATCACTGATGAACAAAGTGTGAAGAATAAAAAAGTGATTCTAGTATTTCAAGACAATATTGCTTGAGGACAAGCAACGCTCAAGTGTGGGAATATTTGATAATGCTAAAAACGAACATATATTTCATAGCATTATTCCTCAAGAAAGACAAGCTTTTAGTTGCAATTGTTCTATTTACAAGTGATATTCGTTTAAATAATAAAAGGTGAAGACAAAAGACAGATTCGACGAATTAAAGACGCAAACGACCAAAAAGCTCAAAAGTACAAAAGACAATCAAAAAGGTTCCAATTATTGATAAGAAACGTCTCGAAATTACAAAAGTACAAGATTCAAAACGCAAAGTACAAGATATTAAATTGTACGCGAGGACGTTCGAAAATCCGGAACCGGGACCAGAGTCAACTCTTAACGCTCGACGCAACTGACTAAAGTTTACAAGTTAACTATGTATATAAATATAATATAATATATAATTAATTATATTAATTATATATATATTATATATATATTATTAAAACCGTCGGCAGCAAGAAACTCCAAGGGTGTGAGCTGTAAATATATCTCCGCGACTCGCGGAGTTTTAAGGGCATTTTGCCGCGAGTCGCGGAGCCCCAATTTTCAACTCTGGCTATAAAGCCAACCGAATTCTGATCAAATTTCATCATCTTTTTTCTTCTCATTCATACGAGTAATATATATATATAATTTATATTTTAATTTTAATTTTAATTTTAATTCTAATAATAAGGGTATGTTAGCGAATGTTGTAAGGGTGTAAGTCGAAATTCTGTCCGTGTAACGATACGCTATTTTTAATCATTGTAAGTTATGTTCAACCTTTTTATATTAATGTCTCGTAGCTAAGTTATTATTATGCTTATTTAAAACGAAGTAATCATGATGTTGGGCTAATTACTAAAATTGGGTAATTGGGCTTTGTACCATAATTGGGGTTTGGACAAAAGAACGACACTTGTGGAAACTAGACTATGGGCTATTAATGGGCTTTATATTTGTTTAACTAAATGAAAGTTTGTTAATGTTAATATAAAAATTTACAATTGGGCGTCCCTATAAATTACCATATACACTCGATCGGACACGATGGGCGGGGTATTTATTTGTACGAATAATCGTTCATTTAACCGGACACGGGAATGGATTAATAGCCACTAGAATAATTAAAACAGGGGTGAAATTACATTCAAGGGTAATTGGTGTAATTGTTAACAAAGTAGTAAAACCTTGGTTTACACGCAGTCGATAACCTGGTGTATTCATTAAACAAAGTATTAAAACCTTGTTACAATTCGAATCCCCAATTAGTTGGAATATTTAACTTCGGGTATAATAATAATTTGACAAGGACACTTGCAATTTATATTTATGACTGATGGACTGTTATGGACAAAAACCAGACGGACATATTGAATAATCCAGGACAAAGGACAATTAACCCATGGGCATAAAACTAAAATCAACACGTCAAACATCATGATTACGGAAGTTTAAATAAGCATAATTCTTTTATTTCATATTTAATTTCCTTTATTTTATATTTAATTGCACTTCTAATTATCGCACTTTTTATTTTATTTAATCGCATTTTTAATTAACGTACTTTTTAATTATCGCAATTTTATTTTATCGCATTTTTATTATTCGCAATTTCATTATCGTTATTTACTTTACGCTTTAATTTAAAGTCTTGTATTTATTTTATATTTTACATTAGGTTTTAACTGCGACTAAAGTTTTAAAATCGACAAACCGGTCATTAAACGGTAAAAACCCCCCTTTATAATAATAATATTACCTATATATATATTTGTATTTTTATAAAAGTAAACTAATATAGCGTTGAGCTTTGTTTAAAGATTTCCCTGTGGAACGAACCGGACTTACTAAAAACTACACTACTGTACGATTAGGTACACTGCCTATAAGTGTTGTAGCAAGGTTTAAGTATATCCATTCTATAAATAAATAAATATCTTGTGTAAAATTGTATCGTATTTAATAGTGTTTTCTGCTAAAATTAATAACTATTTTATATACACCTCGTTCGACATCAGCTTTCCTAATACAAGGTTAGCAAGTGGGTGACACAAAACTGCAAGTTTTGAACTAAAATTTTAAAATATGAAACCCACAAAACCCACAAAAACACAGGGTTATTCCAGAAAACTTATCTAGGGTAAAAGCTAGAATGAATTTTCAAAAGATCAAATGTTTTCATAAAGATCCAATTTCCTTAAAGGATCTAAATTTTCATAGTCATGTGGGACTATAAACCACATCGTTACTATCATTGTTTATACAGCCGTATCAAAATCACTAATGTATAAAGTGTGAGAATAAAAAAAAGTGATTCGAGTGAGTGTGATTTTATTTTAAGTTCTGTATTGCTTGAGGTCAAGCAACGCTCAAGTGTGGGGATATTTGATAGTGCTCCAAATGAACATATATTTAGGCACAATATCCTTCCAATATGTAATGCTTTTAGTTGTAATTGTTTTATTTTTATGTAATATTCGTTTAAATAAATAAGTGCGAAGACAAAAGAAGAAAACGACGATTTGAAGACGCAAATGACCAAAAAGCTAAAACGTACAAATTACAATCCAAGTGGTTCAATTTATTGATGAGAAACATCTAAAAATTACAAAAGTACAAGTCGCGAAACGCAAAGTACAAGATATCTCCGCATACGAAAAGACGTTCGAGAAATTGGAACCGAGACATAAACCGGGCGTAAATGTACGAGACAACGGAGCGAAAATTACAAGTCAACTATGCACAAGAATATAATATAATATATATATATATATAATTAATATAAATTATATATATATATATATATATATATATATATATATATATATATATATATATATATATATATATATATATATATATATATAATATGTCGACAAGCAAGAAAACAAAAAATATGTGAGCTGGATCTGACGGCCATGCGATCGCATGGGAAATAGGCATAAAACCCATGCGAGTGCATGAGCCCACGCGAGTGCATGAGATTTGCACTGAAACCCCATGCACTCGCATGGGCATCAGAATCAGCAAATATGCCTATAAATACCAGGCTTGTGCTCGACTGAAAACACACTTTTTCCTTTCCTTGTTTCTCTGAATCCATAATCAATATTTATATTTATATTTATAATTTATAATTAAGTTATAATTAGGGTAATGGAAGTTATAGTTTAGTTGGGTTATTGTAAGAAATGTTTTACGGGTTTTAAAGTCGAAACTCTGTCCGGGTAACGCTACGCGATAAATAATCACTGTAAGCTATGTTCTTCCCTTTTAAATTAATGTCTCGTAACTAAGTGATTATTATTCTTATATAATTCGAAGTAATCGTGATGTTAGACTAAATATTAAGACGGGATTATTAGATTTTGTACCATAATTAAGGTTTGGACAAAAGACCGACACTTGTGGACATTGGACTATTGACTATTAATAGATAGGGGGTATTGTCTAATCGAATGACAACTCATTAGAATCTGTCGAACCTATCTTCAAATTATTTAATCTAATAATTATTAAAATGATTATGTATGTTCTATTTAGTGACGTTTATATGACATCTTTTACGATCATTTAATTAATTATTCGGGTTGGGTAATTGATTATTCATTCTGATCAAGCGGGTAAATTAATATTCATATCTCATTAAAACAGGGGTGGATTACATACAAGGATAATTGGTGTAATTGTTAACAAAGTATTAAAACCTTGGATTACACGCAGTCGATAACCTGGTGTAATTATTAACAAAGTATTAAAATCTTGTTACAGTTCGAATCCCTAATTAGTTGGAATATTTGACTTCGGGAATAAGGTTAATTTGACGAGCATTTTATAATTATGACCGATGGACTATTATGGACAAAAACCAGATAGGTATCAAATAAACCAGGACAAAGGACAATTAATCCGGGTAACAATTAATTAAAATCAAAACGTCAAACATCATGATTACGGAAGTTTAAATAAGCATAATACTTTTATTTCATATTTCATCGTACCTTTATTTACTGTCATTTTAATTACTGCAATTTACTTTATCGCAATTTAAATTATGTCATTTATATTATCGTTATTTATCTTTACGCTTAAAATATAAAATTGACAAACCGGTCATTAAACGGTAAAAACCCCCTTTTATAATAATATTACTATATATAATTATATATATTTTATATAAATATAGTTTTAAAAAATATAGCATTAAACTCAGCTAGCTCCCTGTGGAACGAACCGGACTTACTAAAACTACACTACTCTACGATTAGGTACGCTGCATATATGTGTTGTAGCAAGGTTTAAGTATATTCCATCCGTAAATTAATAAAACTTGTGTAATTTATATCGTATTTCGTAATAAAAATATACTATTTCGTACTACACCTCGCATAACATCAGAATTACATTGTGATATTGTTGGAAACTGTAACAACCCTCACTTTTCGACTTCTAAATTTACTGAATTAACCCTAAGGTTATATGTCTGACTATATGTATTAAGGATTGTTATATACAATTAAATATTGACCGAATAGTAATTTTTAGTCAACAATGTACGCTTAAATAAATAATATATTATTAATTTATATAATTTGACATAATTTAACTAAGTATATAAACTTTGTATCACTTTTATTATTTAGTTAATGTATTATATATTTAACTATATAATAAATCTAGTTATATATAAATGTAATAATATTTACAAACTTACTAAAACTATAGTTTAATAATTAAAATCATAATTATAATTAAAAATACAAAATACCGAATTATTTATTATTTTTATGCAAAATTTGTATTTATTAATTAAATAAAAAAATAAAATAAAATATTATTGACAAATATTCTTGGAAAAGCATTAAATCAATTTGTTTATTTATATAAAAAAATCCTTAAAATAAATGAAAAAAAATAATAAATAAATAAATAAATTACTTTTTAATTAAAAATTTTAATGGAAAAACTACTTTTATTATTTTATTTTGTGCATTATCCCATGACCTAATATTTAATACTTTTTAATTTTAAAATCCCATTAAGAATTAAAATATTTCTTTTTCTTTTAATTATTTTATTCTTTTTACCTAATTTTTTCAAGTATAAATACCCCTCATTTCTCATTCAAACTCACACCAAAATTTCTCTCATTCTCTCTTTGAAGAATTACTACTAGTAAGTATTCTTTTCTTACTTTTTACTTTTTACTTTTTATTTTTTACTTTTTACTTTTTACTTCGGTTTATTATTTTATTTTTTACCAAAACATGTAAATAATGTTATAAATTATATGCAATTAAAAATAAAATAAATAACATGTTATAATTAGTAATATATGTTACTAAAAATTATAAAAGTATTTTTATGAGTTAATATATAGGAATTATAATTAAAATCGAATTAATGAATATATATGTATATACGCACCTAACGTGAAGGTTATAATTAAAGATAGCGTACAAAGACTACAAACATCACCGCTACTTGTGGCCTAGGGTGATCCTTGTTACCATTATGGGACGCTTATGGATCTCGAATGCCAAGACTTAGATTCTGGTCAAGAGATCCTGGGCCACTCGGTAACAATAGATCATTCGAGTGACTTGCATGTTAGCAACGAAGTTTGGGCGAGATTGTACAATATCATTGTTAAGAATTATAACCCGAACATTATTAAACTAGAAGCTTACTATAAGTGGAAGCTTTCCATAAATAGTAAGTTTCCAAAAATAGAAACTTTTGAGAAATAGGAACTTTTCTCGAAAACCGTCACTATCAATATAGTTGCTATATTAATAAACATACTTTATGTCAGTTAGACATTAACTAATCAAACGTTATACCTCTAGGTTGATATCCAGATTACTTACTTGCTTTACTTTCCTTCTTGCGTGGAATACTTCAACTGCTATTTAAGGTGAATTCATAGCCCCTCTTTATTGCTAGCAAACTTACTTACTTTTACTTGGGGTGAGACACATGTTGTTTTTACTTTTTACACTTTAGACACAAGTACCAAACTGTTAAACTATGCTATACCCGGCTATGTCCGACTAAGTCCCTACAGTGATATTTTTAATTGCTGCGGCATGCTTAATTATTGGGGGTAGGCCTATCGGGAGTAACGTCCCCGATACATTTGACCAAGTCATTGTATTACTTAATAATGAAATTAAACCGATAAGGACAGACACAACTTGTCATGGGGTAAAACTTGAACGTTTAGTCTAAATGTCATGCATTGGCATAACTTTTTGATCCTGCGGGAGATCAACTTTACAAATTAAATCTTGTGGTCTAAAACAACGGTCAAACTTTTTATTAAACCTATGAACTTACCTTTTTGGTTGACACTTTAGCATGTTTTGTCTCAGGTGCTGTTTGATTCAAGCTCTTATACTTACTGCTTATGTGATGCTACTTGGACATAGGATCAAGAGATATCGCATTTATTACTTCTGCATGTGAACATTTGTGTTATTGTTATTCCTGTTATTGTAACGACATTTCATTTTCCGCTGCGTACTCATTAAAGTTAAATTCATCATTTAGTATTGTTCTCGTTATTTATAATATGTTGGTATGTTTTGATATTAGTGACGTTCCTTCCAGACCCTATTGGGAGGACGTTACATATTGGTATCAGAGCATAACCAGGCTGTTATAGAGAACCAGGATTGCATTTTTGTGTGTGCCTTATGTGTTAGCTAGGGTGCCTTAGCAATCTAGGAAACTATAACCTTTCCTGCCATAGACTTTAATGCACTTAGGATTGCCCTATAATCTTAACATTTATGCTTTCCAAAACTTGACTAAAAGATTCTAATCAAAGTCTCTTTCCTAATGATAGGATGTCAAGCCCAGGTGTTAACAAGCCTAACAAGGCAACTCACAACCCTACTACCGAAGTAGGTGTTGGACACTCTGAAACATTAAGACCTGTTCAAAATCCTTCTTACAGTCCTGCTTCACCAAACTATAGTCCAGATACACTACCTGCTTATCCTGAACTTCACCCAACTCAAGGATCTGAAAGTGAAGGAGAAAGCCCTGCTGATTCTGCTAACTCTGGCTCTTTTCACTCATTGGTACATAAACCGATGAGTACTCCTGAATGGGATGCTCTTCAAAACCTCTCTAACTACAACAGCGACTTCTCTAATTATGAACCCGAAGAAGAGCCTATGGAAGAATCGTCTGAAAACCCAATTCTAAATAGAAAGCAACCCGAACCCGCTACCAGTCCATTATTCTGTAATAACGAGAAGCATGTAAGGGTGAAGACTGATATCATCAACCTTCAGAGTAGCTGTGAGAAGAATAGGGAGTTTAGTAGACGTCATGTTGCTCGAATAGAAGTGCGTCTAAACAACTTAGAAAAAGAAAACAAAATCTTGAAGGAAATTATCCAAGAGTCCCTCGACTCTCAAACCGAAAGGCTAGAGAAACTTGTGAAGGATAACATGGAAAAAGTGATGAAGCAGTTTAAGGACGTGAAGAAGAAATATAAAGATTATTTCAATCTTAATATTCTTTAGTTATCTTTCCTATTTTTCCATCTTTGTAAAGGCTATGCCTTAAAACTATTTCTATTTCTGAATCGTGCACTAAAAGGCTTATTTAATGCCTCGTTCCTTAATAATATAAAGTGTTTTATATATATCATGTGTTACGATAAAACTGTTAATGTTCCATTGGGAAATGGAGAGACTCTCATCATCCAAGGTGAAAAGAGTGGTTCCAATCTCAACATCATCTCCTGTATTAAAACTCGCAAATACCTTAAGAAAGGTTATCCAGCTATTCTAGCTCACGTTAAGATGATTGAATCGAAAGAGAAGCGTATTGAAGATGTACCAGTGGTTAAAGACTTTCCCGATGTGTTTCCCGAAGATCTTCCTGGTCTTCCACCTCCTCGACAAGTTGAATTTCAAATTGATTTAACTCCCGGTGCTGCTCCTATTGCTAAAGCACCATACCGTTTAGCACCTTCCGAAATGAAGGAACTTTCCAACCAGCTCCAAAAACTATTGGATAAAGGTTTCATTCGTCCAAGCTCGTCCCCATGGGGAGCTCCTATTCTATTTGTTAAAAAGAAGGATGGTACGTTAAGGATGTGCATTGATTAACGCAAACTTAACAAGCTTACTATCAAGAACCATTATCCGTTGCCACGTATTGATGATCTATTCGACCAACTTCAAGGGTCAAGTGTTTATTCAAAGATTGATTTGAGGTCCGGATATCACCAACTTAGAGTTAAGGAATCTGATATTCCTAAGACTGCTTTTCGCACTCGTTATGGGCACTATGAATTCTGTGTCATGCCTTTTGGTTTGACCAATGCTCCTGCCATTTTCATGGATCTCATGAACCGTGTCTGCAAACCTTATCTCGATAAATTCGTCATTATTTTCATTGATTACATTTTGATATACTCCAAGAGTGAGAAGGAACATGAGCAACATCTACGCGTGATTCTTGAACTCTTACGAAAGGAACAACTCTACGCTAAGTTTTCTAAGTGCGAGTTGTGGCTCAAAACCGTACAATTCCTCGGAAACGTTGTTGATAGTAATGGAATACATGTCGATCCAGCTAAGATTACCGCTATCCAGAACTGGGAGATACCAAAGACTGCGAAGCATATTCGTCAATTTTTGAGACTTTCCGGTTATTATCGGAGATTCATAAAGGATTTTTTCCGTCTTGCCAAACCTCTTACGAAGCTAACTCAAAAAGGGAAGAAGTTTGAGTGGTCCGAAGAACAGGAATCTGCTTTCAAGATTCTGAAAGAGAAGTTGACCACAGCCCCGATTCTATCTTTACCTGAAGGTACTGACGATTTTGTTGTTTACTGCGATGCCTCAAAGCAAGGCTTTGGTTGTGTTTTAATGCAACGTGAAAAGGTTATTGCCTACGCATCTAGACAGTTGAAGAAACACGAGGAGAACTATACCACACATGACCTTGAGTTAGGTGTCGTGGTATTTGCATTAAAGATATGGAGACATTATCTATATGGTACCCAGTTTACGGTGTACACTGACCATAAAAGTCTTCGACACATCTTTGATCAAAAATAGCTGAATATGAGGCAAAGCCGATGGCTCGAGTTATTGAACGATTATGACTGTAAGATGGAATATCATCCTGGAAAGGCAAACATAGTTGCTGATGCCCTTAGTCGAAAAGACGATGTTAAACGTGTTCGTGCCTTAAACCTGAAAATCAAATCAAATCTTATATCACGAATCTGCGAAGCTCAACTGGAAGCTATTAAACCAACACTTATCAAAGGTGAAGGACCTATCGGTTTCGAGAACCAACTCCAAGTGAAAGCTAATGGTACACGGTACTTTGGCAACAGAATTTGGGTTCCTCGCTTCGGTAATCTCCGTGAACTAGTCTTGGATGAAGCGCATAAGACTAGGTATTCTATTTATCCGGGTTCCAGTAAGATGTACCACGATGTGAAGGAATTCTACTGGTGGCCTAATATGAACGCCGACATTTCTACTTATGTTAGTAAGTGTCTCACTTGTTTGAAAGTCAAGGCTAAACATCAAAAGCCTTCTGGTCTGTTGATACAACCCGATATTCCACAGTGGAAGTGGGAATGTATCGCTATGGACTTTATTACTAAATTGCCCAAGACTTCTAGTGGCAATGATACTATATGGGTCATAGTAGATCGTCTTACTAAATCTGCTCATTTCTTACCGATCAAGGAGACCGACAAGATGGAGAGATTGTCACAACTATATATCAAAGAAATTGTCTCTCGTCATGGTGTTCCTATATCAATCATATCCGATCGCGACAGTAGATTCACTTCCAGATTCTGGAAATCCTTACAAACTGCTCTTGGAACTCAACTCGACATGAGTACTGCTTATCATCCGCAAACCGATGGTCAAAGTGAACGAACCATTCAAACATTGGAAGATATGCTTCGCGCTTGTGTTATCGACTTCGGCAAAGGCTGGGATAGACATTTGCCTTTGGTTGAATTCTCTTACAATAATAGTTACCACTCAAGTATTAAGGCTGCACCTTTTGAGGCCTTATACGGACGAAAATGTAGATCCCCACTGTGCTGGGATGAATTAGAGGACAGACAGTTAACTGGTCCTGAAATCATACACGAGACAACCGAAAAGATAGTTCAGATTAAGAAACGAATAGAAACTGCCCGCAGCCAACAGAAGAGCTATGCTAATAAAGGTCGGAAAGATTTGGAATTCCAAGTTGGTGACAAAGTCATGTTGAAAATATCCACTTGGAAAGGCGTCGTTCGTTTTGGTAAACGAAGCAAACTAAGTCCGCGTTTTGTTGGACCCTTCAAGATTTCTGAAAGGATCGGACCCGTGGCTTATCGATTAGAATTACCTGCTGAACTTAGCAGCGTACACAACGTATTTCATGTCTCGAATCTTAAAAAGTATCTCGCTGATGACACTCTCGTTATTCCTTTGGATGACATTCGCATTGATGATAAAATGCACTTCATAGAGGAACCCGTAGAAGTCATGGACCGATCTGCTAAACGCTTAAAACAAAGCACCATACCTATTGTTAAGATCCGTTGGAATTCACGACGTGGCCCCGAGTATACCTGGGAACGTGAAGACCAAATGAAACGGAAATATCCCCATCTCTTCTCAACCGCTGATGCATCCGAGAAGTCTACCTAAAACTTCGGGACGAAGTTTTTATTAACGGGGAGGTACTGTAACAACCCTCACTTTTTAACTTCTAAATTTACTGAATTAACCCTAGGGTTATATGTCTGACTATATGTATTAAGGGTTGTTATATACAATTAAATATTGACCGAATAGTAATTTTTAGTCAACAATGTACGCTTAAATAAATAATATATTATTAATTTATATAATTTGACATAATTTAACTAAGTATATAAACTTTGTATCACTTTTATTATTTAGTTAATGTATTATATATTTAACTATATAATAAATCTAATTATATATAAATGTAATAATATTTACAAACTTACTAAAACTATAGTTTAATAATTAAAATCATAATTATTATTAAAAATACAAAATACCGAATTATTTATTATTTTTATGCAAAATTTGTATTTATTAATTAAATAAAAATAAATAAAAAAAATAAAATAAAATATTATTGACAAATATTCTTGGAAAAGCATTAAATTAATTTGTTTATTTATATAAAAAAATCCTTAAAATAAATGAAAAAAATAATAATAAATAAATAAATAAATTACTTTTTAATTAAAAATTTTAATGGAAAAACTACTTTTATTATTTTATTTTGTGCATTATCCCATAACCTAACATTTAATACTTTTTTATTTTAAAATCCCATTAAGAATAAAAATATTTGTTTTTCTTTTAATTATTTTATTCTTTTTACCTAATTTTTTCAAGTATAAATACCCCTCATTTCTCATTCAAACTCACACCAAAATTTCTCTCATTCTCTCTTTGAAGAATTACTACTAGTAAGTATTCTTTTCTTACTTTTTACTTCTTACTTTTTACTTTTTACTTTTTATTTTTTACTTTTTACTTCGGTTTATTATTTTATTTTTTACCAAAACATGTAAATAATGTTATAAATTATATGCAATTAAAAATAAAATAAATAACATGTTATAATTAGTAATATATGTTACTAAAAATTATAAAAGTATTTTTATGAGTTAATATATAGGAATTATAATTAAAATCGAATTAATGAATATATATGTATATACGCACCTAACGTGAAGGTTATAATTAAAGATAGCGTATAAAGACTACAAACATCACCGCTACTTGTGGCCTAGGGTGATCCTTGTTACCATTATGGGATGCTTAGGGATCTCGAATGCCAAGACTTAGATTCTGGTCAAGAGATCCTGGGCCACTCGGTAGCAATAGATCATTCGAGTGACTTGCATGTTAGCAATGAAGTTTGGGCGTGATTGTACAATATCTTTGTTAAGAATTATAACCCGAACATTATTAAACTAGAAGCTTACTATAAGTGGAAGCTTTCCATAAATAGTAAGTTTCCAAAAATAGAAACTTTTGAGAAATAGGAACTTTTCTCGAAAACCGTCACTGTTAATATAGTTGCTATATTAATAAACATACTTTATGTTAGTTAGACATTAACTAATCAAACGTTATACCTCTAGGTTGATATCCAGATCACTTACTTGCTTTACTTTCCTTCTTGCGTGGAATACTTCAACTGCTATTTAAGGTGAATTCATAGCCCCTCTTTATTGCTAGCAAACTTACTTACTTTTACTTGGGGTGAGACACATGCTGTTTTTACTTTTTACACTTTAGACACAATTACCAAACTGTTAAACTATGCTATACCCGGCTATGTCCGACTAAGTCCCTACAGTGATATTTTTAATTGTTGCGGCATGCTTAATTATTGGGGGTAGGCCTATCGGGAGTAACGTCCCCGATACATTTGACCAAGTCATTGTATTACTTAATAATGAAATTAAACCGACAAGGACAGACACAACTTGTCATGGGGCAAAACTTGAACGTTTAGTCTAAATATCACGCATTGGCATAACTTTTTGATCCTGCGGGAGATCAACTTTATAAATTAAATCTTGTGGTCTAAAATAACGGTCAAACTTTTTGTTAAACCTATGAACTTCACTCAACCTTTTTGGTTGACACTTTAGCATGTTTTGTCTCAGGTGCTGTTTGATTCAAGCTCTTATACTTACTGCTTATGTGATGCTACTTGGACATAGGATCAAGAGATATCGCATTTATTACTTCTGCATGTGAACATTTACGTTATTGTTATTCTTGTCATTGTAATGACATTTCATTTTCCGCTGCGTACTCATTAAAGTTAAATTCATCATTTAGTATTGTTCTCGTTATTTATAATATGTTGGTATGTTTTGATATTAGTGACGTTCCTTCCAGACCCTATTGGGAGGACGTTACAGAAACTAATGTGCTTTTTAATCCCATGCAAATTGTAAAGGCATTACGAGAACAAGGAAGATTAAACGCCTTGAAACAACCAAAAGAAAATTACGCCCGTGTAGGTCGTTCAAGTTATCGAGGCCATAAAGAAAAATGGGAGATGAAGAAAAATGATCCTGAAAAGCATACAGTATACAATGATATCTCCAATCCTGCTGCAAGAAATTATGTGTATGGAAGGATGAAGTGGAATAAAGAAACGAAGAGGCCAATAATTCTAGATACGTATGTGTCCCTTATAGATAACATTGTAATACACTTTAATTTGTATTTATAGCCTTAATAACCTAGAATTGTTTTATATCCGATTAATTTTCTTGTTTTGTTCCAGGTTATGGCAGATAGAACCAAGGGTGTTAGTAGCACACTAGGATATAGCAAATTCGATAAGCAACATAAGGGAGACCAATTAGTAACAATGGAAAAGGTACATGAATTTGTGGTTAAGGAGGTGCACAGGGTGGTGTTGTAAATAGAAAAAATTTGGAACACATGAAACAACTACAACACTTGAACATCATGACATGACAGAACATCATGACACGACAGAAAATATGCAACTGGTAGACGAACAAGTAGACAAACCGGTAGACGAACGGGTAGACGAACAGTTAGACAAACAAGTGGTGTTGCATGACAAGTTTATTGAGAGAAAACGGGGAATGGAAGAACAAATAGGTGTGGAGAAACAAGTGGGGATCTAGCAAATAGAGGATGAACAAGAGAGAGTGGCAAAAATACAGAAAGTGGAGGAACTATGCATGCTAAAAAAGTGATTTATGAACCAAGGGTTCAAGATCAAAGGGTCCAGAATCAACCGTTTACAGACTTTCAAAACATAAAGATAACTGATCTTCTTTTATTTCAACAGCTAAATGGATACTTCAATAGACAATATCATTTGTTCTTTTATTTGTCTAATTTTATATACAAACAACTCATGTCCTCCATGTTGTTCATCCATGTTTTCATGTTCATGTTAATGTTACGTTTTACATGTTAAACTAATACATGTGTATAAATGTGACGTCCTCCAGATAGGGCCTGGAAGAATAACATCACTAAATATATCAAATCACAGTTGTATAAACGAGAATGACTCTATATAGACGTTTTATTGAGTTTTGCAGTGGAAGATAAATAGATTACATTTGTATTTAATGAACAATGCATTAAATGTCTTTAATTGATATGATATGAAATGCATGACTCCAAGCATGGCAAACAATCATCACCCAAGTAGCAGATATACAGCGGAAGCAATATTTAAGTACCTGAGAATAAACATGCTTAAAAAGTCAACACTAGGTTGAGTGAGTTCATAGATTTGTCATAAATAATGATTTCAGTAATAGTGTTAGACCACAAGATTTTTGTTCATAAGCTTGGTCTCGCAGGGACCAATTAGTAGATCTCGCAGATCCAAAAGTTATTCATAAGCTTGGTCTCGCAGGGACCAATTAGTAGATCACGTAGATCCAAAAGTTTTTCATAAGCTTGGTCTCACATGGACCAATTAGTAGATCACGCAGATCCAAAAGTTATTCATAAGCTTGGTCTCACAAGGACCAATTAGTAGATCACGCAGATCCAAAAGTTGTTCATAAGCTTGGTCTCACATGGACCAATTAGTAGATTACGCAGATCCAAAAGTTATTCATAAGCTTAGTCTCGCATGGACCAATTAGTAGATCACATAGATCCAAAAGTTGTTCATAGTTTGCCCTAAAGACAAGTTGTGTTTATACTTTTCGGTTAGGGACTTAGCCGGACATAGCCAGGTATAGCGTAGTTTAAAGTTGGTACTTGTGTCTAGCGTGTAAAACCGTTATAAAAGTTGCGCATGTATTCTCAGCCCAAAAATGTAAATAGTAAAAGGGATCTATAAACTCACGATACGGTATGATAGTTTGTGTAACATCCCGCGTTTTTCGTTAAATTTACTTTAACGTCGTCTTTTTTTTTAGATAATATCTTTCGTTATCTAAATTCGTACCTTTCGTTAACTAACATTCTTAATATTTCCGATATTCGATTATAAGATCTCTCGTTAATGTGCGTTTTTAAAAATATTCGTTCGGTTAATTCCCGCACCCGCTTTTAAACTCGAGGGACTATTGGCGTCAAGTGGGCAAACTAGTTGACTAGGTCAACTAGTGATGATGTAGCGTGAGGGTACGAAATAGTATTATTTTTAGTAGGAAATTCTACAAAATATGACACAAGTTTTATTAATTTACGGATGGGATATACCTAAACCTTGCTACAACACTATAGGCAGTGTACCTAATCGTAGAGTAGTGTAGTTTTTAGTAAGTCCGGTTCGTTCCACAGGGAGCTAGTGATTACGTACTATATTTTTATAAAACTATATTTATATAAATATATATATATATATATAAGTAGTAATATTATTATAAAAGGGGGTTTTTACCGTTTAATGACCGGTTTGTCGATTTTATATTTTTAAGCGTAAAGATAAATGACAATAATTAAAGTGCGTAAAATAAATAAATGACGATAAATAAAATAACAATAAATAAAATTGCGATAGAATATGAAATAAAAGGATTATGCTTATTTAAACTTCCGTAATCATGATGTTTGACGTTTTGATTTTAATTAATTGTTACTCGGGTTAATTGTCCTTTGTCATGGTTTATTTGATACCTATCTGGTTTTTATCCATAATAGTCCATCGGTCATAAATATAAAGTGCGAGTGTCTTCGTCAAATTACCCTTATACCCGAAGTCAAATATTCCAACTAATTAAGGATTTAAACTGTGACGCAGTTATCACTTCTGTCAACAATTACACCAGTTATCACTGTATGTAATCTACCCCTGTTTTGATTAGATATGAATATTAATTTACCCACTTGATCAGTTTGAATAATCAATTACCCAACCCGAATAATTAATTAAATGATTATAATAGATTCCATTTGAACGTCACTAAATAGGACAACCATAATCATTATTAATTATTAGGATAATTAATTTGAAGATAGGTTCGACAGACTCCAATGAGTTGTCACTCAATTAGACAATACCCCCCATCTATTAATAGTCAATAGTCCAATTTCCACAAGTGTCGGTCTTTTGCCCAAACCTTAATTATGGTACAAAGCCCAATTACCCAATTTTAGTAATTAGTCCAACATCATGATTACTTCGTTTTAAATAAGCATAATAATAACTTAGCTACGAGACATTAATATAAAAAGGTTGAACATAACTTACAATGATTAAAAATAGCGTAGCGTTACACGGACAGAATTTCGACTTACACACTCAAACGATCTCTATCATAAATCTTATTATTATCATAATTTAAAATTAAAATTAAGATTATTGTTATATGTTATTACATTAACATTATGATAGAGATTTTTAGATATTGATATTGATAATAGATTTTTAGGATAGAAAAAGGGATGCCTTTAATTGATCGATAATCATCGCCTTTTATAGGCAAAATATGAAATTGAATTTTCATTTACGACCCCTGAACTATGCTAAATTAACAACTTTTTATTATTTAATATTATTCTTATTATGAATTATTTAAATATTATATTTTATTCTTGTGCATAGTTGACTCGTAATTTTTACACCGTTGCGTCGAGCGTTGAGAGTTGACTCATGTCCCGGTTCCGGATTTTCGAACGTCCTTGCGTACTATTTTATATCATGTACTTTGCATTTTGTAACTTGTACTCTTGTCATTTTTAGACGTTCTTCATCAATAATTTGAACCTTTTTAATTGTATCTTGTACTTTTGAGCTTTTTGGACCTTTTTGTCTTCAATTTGTCGAATCTGCCTTTTGTCTTCGCACTTATTTAATATAAACGAATATCACTTGAAAATGGAACAATTACAACTAAAATCTTGTCTTTCTTGGGGGATAATGCTATGAAATATATGTTCCTTTTTAGCCTTATCAATATCCCCACACTTGAGCGTTGCTTGTCCTCAAGCAATATAGTCTTGAAATACTAGAATCACTTCTTTATTCTTCACACTTTGTACATCAGTGATTTTGATATGGCGGTATAAACAATGGTAGTAACGATATGGTTTACAGTCCCACATGACTATAAAAATTTAGATCCATTAAGGAAATTGGATCTTTATGAAAACATTTGATCTTTTGAAAATTCATTCTAGCTTTTACCCTAGATAAGTTTTCTGATTTGATCCATCATCGGTGTTGCAAAATATATTTGTGGATCAATATTTTGGCTAAAACTTTTAGGTTCGTGTAATCCACTGCTATCCCGGTATCGGAAAGCACACATCCAGTTTACTTGTTCCGTATATTACCTTTCGGTAAACTACCGTCCGGTTGTAAAGGAAAGCGATGAACAAGAAACTGTTAAGTCAATGTCCCGTGACATGCAGATGATTATGGTCTTATTAACGTGTCGGATGCTAGAACTATCCTTGGTAGGAGCGATAGTAAAGATCATCCTATAATTTTTCGGTCTGGCACAAGGTCATGTCTCCGACCATGCTATGCAACCACCGTTCTTACGGTTGACACCCGATTTGGTTCAGGTGACCTAATGAATTCCAGGTGAATTCCTAGGATTTTACGTTCAATGGTGATGAACGCATTGAAAATGGGTTTTCAAAAAACAAATCGGTTTGCAATTTTGATCAAAATATTTTCTCGTTCAAGCTCGAGTTTAGATATCATTGAATTCCATGAGTTTAAATTCTCAATCTTTAAGGTCAATCTCTAGGATTGAGTAATATCAGTCTTAAAAGCTGATTTTTAATCTTTAAGGAGATTATCCTTTCTGGGGATCTGATTCATTAGTCTTATCAAGCTAATTTGCACGGTGCCCCCCATTGTACGAGATAAATCCTTCTCATGGTTAGGATAAATCTGACCACCTGGCGACCCTGTTTGATGCTGAGGTCCGTGGATTTCCTGCTGATTTTAGAGATGACTTTTCTAGATTTTTCGTCAACCTACAGCTGGTCTGGACGACAACTTCATGACCTAAATCAAGAAGCGCGTGTCTTTTTCGGAAGACTTTACTTCCTTTTAATGATGGAATTGATTCATCGTGTAGATCCATCTTTCTTTCAAATGTATTACAGTAAACCGGGTAAAACTGATTAGTATCGTCCAAAGCAAAAGTACCTGCAATAATCTTGTACAAAAATATGTGATATATGTTTTAAATTGAATAACTTGGTACATTCTTCCCACACTTAGTTTCTTTCTTTGCCTTTTTATTTTCTTTTATTTCATTTTCAATGAATTCAAGCGTTTTAGGGTGTTTCTCAATTTATGTCCTTTTCGAGGTAACGATAATTTCGGTATTATCACCTAGTTTTCACCGTTCATAAATATGTATAAACATGATTTTAAATTCATTTAGTTGAAAATTTTTCAAATTTTCACAAAATTTGGCAAATAAACTAAGTGCAAACCCGAGAGAATTTATAACCCTTCCCCACACTTGAGATCATGCAATGCCCTCATTTGCATGAAATCAGACTATAATTATAAATTCATGAGGGTGATTAGTGTAGAAAAGTGATTAAAAATACCCAGTTTGTAAGCATATTATTTTACATCACATTTGATATTTTGCTTCTTGTCATCAAAATTAGTAGCTTTTTGTTGAACTTAATGACACTCTTTGAAAGTGCGCTGTTTTACCCTGTTGTGTACATAACATAAAATACAAACATATATACATATTTTTGAAGTTTGGTATATAACCCCTACGTTCAAAAATTAATATAATATTTTTTTTTTTTTTTTGCATACTTTAGATCAATAAAATTAAATGATAACAAAATTTGTCGCCCCGCCCTCGGGTAAAGCAATTTCGGTTCAACGACCTAGTCTTCAACTCACGACGAATTTTAGAAATTAATTTTTTAAACTTAATGAAATAAAGTAAATTTTGTTTTTAAAATCACACAAAACTTAAATTTAAAAGGCATATTAATTAAAACCTAAAAAATAAAAATTCAGAATGGTGGGAGAAAACTAGTTCTTTAGTGTCTGCTAGCGGAAAAGACCAATCGGATTCCATTCTCGGGACTACACGAGAACAGAACAATTAACTCTAGACAGCATTTTCTTTTTAGAACATTTAAATCTCCCCACACTTAGGTAGCTGTGGTGTCAAAATTGTGATTAACTTCATCGTTAATTTCTCTTGGTCCATAATCAACTTGCATATCCGTGACTTTTTCTTTAAGCCATTGGTCGGATTCCTGTGTAATATCCACAATTTCAACTAGTTTCTCCTTTTCTTTAGGTGATAGATTGGATACTAACCGGTTACATAACTTAAAGTTCCCCTTGGTTCTAGCATCGCGAATCCGTTTAATAAGTTTCTTCATTGAACTATTAATAACGGGGTCATTTAATTTCGTATCAACAACGGGGTTCTTTGTTATCAGGTCATCATTAGGTGTTACTTCATTTTCCCCACACTTAGGCGTTTTATTATTATTAAGCACTACCGTTGGAGTTGGTAAAACAACATGGTTGTTACCAATCGTTTTTGCTGGTTCAATGGTTTTGGTTGGTGGAGATTTAGACTTTCGAATCATAAAGGTGATCGATTTGTTACCACTACTAAGTGTCATTCTTCCATTTCCTACATCAAATAACGCCCCGGTGGACGCAAAGAATGGTCGACCTAAAATTAGAGGAACGTTTGGGTCCTCTTCTATGTCAATGACAATAAATTCGACTAGAAAGGTTAAATTGCCTACTTGAACGGGTAGGTTGTCAGCAATTCCAACTGGGTGCTTAATGGTTTGATCAAAGAGTCGAACACTCATATCCGTTGGACTTAACTTACCTACACCTAATCTCTTATATAAGGAAAGAGGCATAACACTCACACTTGCACCTAAATCTGCCAGTGCATCATACATGACACAATCACTAAGTAGACAAGGAACAATAAATTCACCCGGATCACCTACCCTAGGTGGAGGTTTTGGTGGAACTGTATTCACCGGGTTTACTTCTACGGCTTTTATTTCTTGTACTTTCTTATTCTTTTTCTTCTTCTTCTTTCCAGAAGTATCACAATCTTTATTACTTATTACTTGCTCATACTCAACTCCTTTTCTTGGAAACGGGATGGGTGGTTTGTATGGTGACACCACTGGCTTTACATACTCGGGTGGTGGTGGTGGTGTAAATTCTTCATTGTTACTCTCATCTAAAACCTTCCCATCTTCTGGAGCTGGTTTTTTAGAATTTGTTGAAACCATATTAACATTCTCATTCCGAGGATTTACTTCAGTATTACTCGGTAGCTTTCCTTGTTCCCTCTCACTCATTATGCTAGCAAGAGTACCTACTTGTTTTTCTAGATTCAAAATGGAAGCTTGTTGAGTTCTAAATGACTGATCAAACCTCTCATTCGTTTGGGTTTGAGTTTCAATAAATTGTGTTTGAGATTCAACTAGCTTAAATACCACTTCTTCCAGATTTGACTTCTTCTCGTCGGTTTGTTGTGGTGGTTTATACAAGCCAGGTCTTTGTTGATTGAAAGTGTTGTTTTGAGTTGGTTGGTTATTCGGACCTTGTTGGTTGTACGAATTATTGTTTGGTCCATTTGGATTATAAAGAATGTTTTGATTTCGATTGAAGTTTAGCCTTGGCGGTTGATAATTATTTTGATAATTATTTCCCGGCCTTTGGTTCATATAGGAAACATTCTCACGTTGTTCCATCGTTAGTTCAATGTGACAATCTTTCAATAAGTGTGGTCCACCGCATTGCTCACAACTGATTCGTATTGCGTGAATATCTTTATTCATCTTTTCCATTCGTCTTTCGAAAGCATCTATTTTTGCGGAAACGGAATCAAAGTCATGGCTAGAATCGGCTCTAGCCGCTTTAGATGATCGAAAGATATCTTTTTCTTGATGCCACTCATGAGAGTGGGAAGCAGTGTTATCAATAATTTTGTAAGCTTCAGTTGCGGTTTTCTTCATAATGGAACCACCAGCTGTTATGTCGATGTCTTTTCTTGTAGCAACGTTGACACCTTGGTAGAATATTTGTACTATTTGATAAGTGTCTAAACCGTGTTGAGGACATCCTCTCAACATCCTTCTGAATCTTGTCCACGCCTCATATAATGTTTCATTTGGCTTTTGTGTGAACGTAACAATTTCTCCTTGAAGTCTCACGGCTTTAGATGCCGGAAAGAATTGTTTAAGAAATTTTTCAACTAAAACATCCCATGTGTCAATCGCCCCTTCAGGTAACGATTCTAACCAATCTTTGGCTTCTCCCTTTAAAGTCCAGGGAAACAACATGAGATAGATCTGCTCATCTTCCACTTCTCGGATTTTGAATAGTGTACAAATTCTTTTAAACGTACGAAGGTGTTCGTTAGGATCTTCATTCGGTGCACCGCTGAATTGGCATTGGTTAGTTACCATGTGTAGGATTTGTCCTTTAATTTCATAATCTGGAGCATTAACTTCTGGTTTAATAATGGCGTGACCTTGGCCCGTGCGTGTGGCTCTCATTCGATCTTCCATACTTAGAGGTTCCGTTACTTCCATAATTGAATTTGTTGAATACGAATCACTAGAGGATTCTGATTTAATGGTTTGTGGCTCAGGAGGAATAATTAGTGGTTCAAGATCTTGGAATTGTCCTTGAATATGCTCCGGGTTCTTAATTGTGAAGTCGGGTTCAAAAGATGGATTATCGGAAATTTGAGTTGGAGTTCTTGTTCGACTAGATGACGATTCTAAAGAAAAATCAACGGCGACAATATTTGCTAGATGTCTTGATCGAGTTACAGGTGGTGAACGTATGACCGGCGGCGAACGTCTTGCTCGGTGCATTCACTGAATATCCTATTAGTTTTTAAAAAGGAAAGAAAAATTATAATAAGTTATCCAATTAATAGACTTTTCTGATTTTGCCCACGTTTCGAATAGCCAAAAGATGCAGCAGAGAGGCAGGATTCGTTTGGTCTCAATATAATTGAGTACTGTTTGGCTCCAATAACCCGGTCCACGTACAAATCCAACTATTACTACGAACCAGAAAATTTTGATGTCTATCAATTTAACCACTTAAAATAAATTTTCGTAATTTTAAGAAATTTAGAGAAGAAGTAGAAAAAATTCTAAGTCCTAAAAACTAGAATGGCGAGAAATAAGAAAGAAATAGATTGCGCGTCGAAAAATGTCGAAAAATAAAAGGTCGAAAAATAGGCGTCGAAAAATAAAAATAAGAAAGTAGCGCGAAAAACGGCGTCGCAAAATTCTAAAGCACCTAAATCTTAGTCTAAGGAATAAGCACTTAAGGGATTTTACGGCAAACCTAAAAATTCTAGAAGTAAAAATAACTATGGCAAAACTAAACTTAATACTAAAAGTTGCGACTATAGTCTAAAAATCGAAAGGTAATAAAACTAAAAAAAACATTTTTTTTATAGACAAAATCTTAAAAAATATATTTTTTTTTAATAATTTTTTTTTTTTTTACGTTTTTTTTTTCTTTTTTACGTTTTTTTTTTTTTTTTTACGTTTTTTTTTTTTTACGTTTTTTTTTTTTTTTTAAAACGATTTTTTTTTTTTAAAAAACGTATTTTTTTTTTAAATTTTTTTTTTTTTATATAAAAAACGAATTTTTTTTTCTTTAAAAAAACGTTTTTTTTTTTTTACACAAATTTTTTTTTTTAACTCATTTACTATTCATGAATAGTAAATGAAAAGAAATTAATTAATTTATTATTCACATGAAAGCGACATGATAGTAATTATTAATTACAAGTTACATAATATACCCCTGAAGTATTTAATAAATACGACTTTTTAAAACTTTTACGATTATATTTTGATTCTAAAATATTATTATATTATTATATTCTATTTCAATATTATTATATTATTATATTCTATTTCAATATTATTATATTATTAAAAATATAGCGTTTTAGCGTCCCCGGCAGCGGCGCCAAAAACTTGATGATGTAGCGTGAGGGTACGAAATAGTATTATTTTTAGTAGGAAATACTACAAAATATGACACAAGTTTTATTAATTTACGGATGGGATATACCTAAACCTTGCTACAACACTATAGGCAGTGTACCTAATCGTAGAGTAGTGTAGTTTTTAGTAAGTCCGGTTCGTTCCACAGGGAGCTAGTGATTACGTACTATATTTTTATAAAACTATATTTATATAAATATATATATATATATATATATATATAAGTAGTAATATTATTATAAAAGGGGGGGGTTTTACTGTTTAATGACCGGTTTGTCGATTTTATATTTTTAAGCGTAAAGATAAATGACAATAATTAAAGTGCGTAAAATAAATAAATGACGATAAATAAAATAACAATAAATAAAATTGCGATAGAATATGAAATAAAAGGATTATGCTTATTTAAACTTCCGTAATCATGATGTTTGACGTTTTGATTTTAATTAATTGTTACTCGGGTTAATTGTCCTTTGTCATGGTTTATTTGATACCTATCTGGTTTTTATCCATAATAGTCCATCGGTCATAAATATAAAGTGCGAGTGTCTTCGTCAAATTACCCTTATACCCGAAGTCAAATATTCCAACTAATTAAGGATTTAAACTGTGACGCAGTTATCACTTCTGTCAACAATTACACCAGTTATCACTGTATGTAATCTACCCCTATTTTGATTAGATATGAATATTAATTTACCCACTTGATCAGTTTGAATAATCAATTACCCAACCCGAATAATTAATTAAATGATTATAATAGATTCCATATGAACGTCACTAAATAGGACAACCATAATCATTATTAATTATTAGGATAATTAATTTGAAGATAGGTTCGACAGACTCCAATGAGTTGTCACTCAATTAGACAATACCCCCCATCTATTAATAGTCAATAGTCCAATTTCCACAAGTGTCGGTCTTTTGCCCAAACCTTAATTATGGTACAAAGCCCAATTACCCAATTTTAGTAATTAGCCCAACATCATGATTACTTCGTTTTAAATAAGCATAATAATAACTTAGCTACGAGACATTAATATAAAAAGGTTGAACATAACTTACAATGATTAAAAATAGCGTAGCGTTACACGGACAGAATTTCGACTTACACACTCAAACGATCTCTATCATAAATCTTATTATTATCATAATTTAAAATTAAAATTAAGATTATTGTTATATCTTATTACATTAACATTATGATAGAGATTTTTAGATATTGATATTGATAATAGATTTTTAGGATAGAAAAAGGGATGCCTTTAATTGATCGATAATCATCGCCTTTTATAGGCAAAATATGAAATTGAATTTTCATTTACGACCCCTGAACTATGCTAAATTAACAACTTTTTATTATTTAATATTATTCTTATTATGAATTATTTAAATATTATATTTTATTCTTGTGCATAGTTGACTCGTAATTTTTACACCGTTGCGTCGAGCGTTGAGAGTTGACTCATGTCCCGGTTCCGGATTTTCGAACGTCCTTGCGTACTATTTTATATCATGTACTTTGCGTTTTGTAACTTGTACTCTTGTCATTTTTAGACGTTCTTCATCAATAATTTGAACCTTTTTAATTGTATCTTGTACTTTTGAGCTTTTTGGACCTTTTTGTCTTCAATTTGTCGAATCTGCCTTTTGTCTTCGCACTTATTTAATATAAACGAATATCACTTGAAAATGGAACAATTGCAACTAAAATCTTGTCTTTCTTGGGGGATAATGCTATGAAATATATGTTCCTTTTTAGCCTTATCAACTAGTCAACCCACCACTACCTCCACTCATTCAATCCCACATCTCTTTCTCTCTTTTCTCTCTACTTCCATTTTTGGAACTCAAACACCCAATCCACTAATTCATCATCTATTTCAATTCAAGCAATCAAACATCAAAACAAATTACATTTTCGTGATCCTCTCTTCATCCTCTACAATTTGGTACCAATTTCATCTCGTTTGGGTAACATTTCTAAAACTCTGTATTTCTCTAAATTCGTGTTTTTGACTTGAAATGGTGTTAGTTAGTGTCTATGGCTCGTGTATAACATGAATATATGTTTTATTTGCTAGATTTGTTGTTTTTGGAGTAACTAGCATGAACATGAAATGGGTGTGCTTAATCTTTGATTTTGGATGAGTTAATGTTGTTTAAATGTTAAAGTTCATGTATTAAAAGTGTTACTAGCATCATTAGCTTCAATTTGATGTGTAGGTTGATTTGGAAAACATCACTAACATGATTATTGATTTTGTGATTCTTGGTTAGGGTTTGATAGCCTTTAAAATAAACTTTTGATGCTTTAAATGCCATGAAATGTTATTATTAAGTGTTTAGTTGTAATGTATGTTTCATTACCTTCAAAACGGCATATCATATGTGTGAATTGGATTCCCGAATCTTAAAATGCATTTTGTGAACTTGAAACTTTGAGAATAAACCTTTAATGATCACTTGACGAGATTTCAGTTTTGTAAATGATGTTTTTGCTTGATGAAAAGTGATTAGTTGTATTCCTTATCAAAAGAGCTTTCCAACGATATAAGATACGTATTCTAAGTGTTTACGGTTTGTGTTTTGTGCTAAATTGAATTTTGGATCAAGACTTGAACAATTGAAACAGCCCAGGTACCAGGCCATGCCTAATGTCGCTGCGCGGCCCTCCTCTGTCGCGGCGCGGCAATGGCCGTGTTTGGGGACTGTTCAACTTTGCACTTTTTCGTTTAATTCCAACTATGCTACGCACCTCTGATTCACATGTAACTTGTTCTAACATGCTTATATATGAATAATAACCTCATAAAAATAGTTCGGGACCCGACCCGAACGTGTTGACTTTTTCATTGACTTCGACCTGATCGATTTTGACTTTTAGTTAAACTTAACCAAATGTTTATGCAGTCGTTCTAACGTGCTTTTATACTTGATTCTTGCATGAAACTTGACAACGTGATTCACATACTATATAATCGAGTCGTAACGAGCCATAGGACTAATTGAACACATTTCTCCCGACCTTGTGTCGTAACCGGTTAATTGATACAACTTACTTGTTTAGGTCAAGGCTAAACAACTTTCATGCACACGTTTACTTTGTGAAGTACATTTATACTCGTGCACTCGAGGTGAGATCATAGTCCCACCTTTTTCAACAACTTTTTATACTTTTAAATTGTGGGCTGAGAAACATATACTTTGTTACATTTTGTACTACTTACTTTTATACTTTGAAGTTTGAACACAAGTACGATGAAACAAACATTCCACAGCGAGTTGGAACAAAAATCCTCAATTCGATTATCATTAGTTACACTTGCAGGGTGTAAGCGAGAACTTATATTGTGTGGCCATACGGGTTTGACAAACCCTCATTTCAGACTGTTCGCTACCGTCTACAGATGAAATATATTTTCGAGAAACAGTGTATGTTCTAACACTATTGTGATGGGGTTCTATGGAAGGAAACGTTAAGTCTTGATAATTGGGTGCTCGCGAAACATACTTTTGGAATGCAAACGATTTGAATAATCAACTTGATGGAAATACTAAATCTTGTGGTTCAAAATATAACATTTACAAATACTAAATCTCGTTGACAGTTTTCTATATGTTTCTCAGGTTCATATATGGCTATTTGATACATGCTTCCGCGTACACTCATACTTGCTTGGGGTCAAGCATACATACATGCATACGCTAGTGATAGCACCATTGGATTTAAACATATTGTTTACATACTTACGCTATTTATAGCAACCGTGACTTTCAACTTATGTTATGTTGCAAGTTTATTTCATTTATACATTATACTTTTGTAAACTTAAACTTGTTGTCGATCCTTTTGGTAAACTAAACTTTGTAAGTCTTGTACGTTTCAAATGAATGCGATATAATTTTTGGTCAAACGCGTCTCATTTAGGGACTATGACCACGTAACGGGACCTAAGTTAACGACGCCGTCAATGACGATTTTGTCGGGTCATTACACATGGTATCAAAGCGTTGGTTGTAGGGAACTAGGATATGCATTAGTGTGTCTGACGGAGTCGTTAGGACGCATTAGTGAATCTAGACTACAACCGGATAGTTAGCCATTGCATTATGACATACATTTGCTATAGATAGCACTTACTTGACTACTTGTGCATTATACTTGAATCATTCTTAGGAAAACTTCTTAATGGTACCAAGTTTTCATCAAACGAATCTGTAACCTACCACTTTCGGGTAACACTCGTAAACTTAAGATTCATACGCGTAAGGATGATGACGACTTCATTAGTCATACTTGTTCGGGAACTCTGTCTCCCAGATTGTTATTCGCCACTGTTTCAACTTACTATCGGTGTCACACCGATGTTCCTTACTATCTACCACTTCTTGTTACTACCATCACTACTCTAGGTGAGTATCGTCATCGCTAATTATCACTACGGTTGTGTACTATTCGTTATCATGATTCGCTACACTTCTCATACCGGAATACATTATTGTTTGACTTGAACCGCATTGACGTGAACAATCATTTATACACTTCCCTTGGAGAACGCTTCTTTAAATTTGCACTAATTCTTTCGATTCAATACGAGTCACGTTAGAGACGTCGTTACACTTTGTTCATTTTAAATCTTCACGATTACACAAACTGGAATCTATGAGGTGATGTGGGAATGGAGGTATGAGTTAGTATAATATAACGACACTCGATCAACGTGGTTATATTATAGTAAGTCATACCAAAGTTCTAATGACACGTGATGGTGGTTGGACTCGATCAACCTAACCACCACCATGTGCCATGTACATGACTTCATTTTTCTTGTTTGAACATCCAAAAACTCCGAGAATACTGATAACAACCATACCCGGGACACATCTTCGATTATTGTCGAACCATATTTATGTTTCCAAATGAATGGAAAATTCTTTCAACATCAGACGTATGTTACACGTGTATACTATCTCGTTTTCACACAGTTTTATCGACGAACTACAACATGCCTGATATGCTCACATCGAGGCGGAAACTTCTCTCGCATTACACTCGTACTTCCGTATAAGGAAATCCTTTATCTAAATTCTCAAAGGAGAGAGAGACTCTTCACATTATACTAGTATTCACCACGATGGAGAATAGTCCTAATGAACATTTTCGAAAACCGATAAATCTTCCGCGGCGTGAAATTCTTGAGAAACATAAACGTGTTCCAACAAGCGTTTTCAGGTCCTAACAAGCTTGTTCAAATGTATCTTAAAAGAACTGTACCTCATTTCAGATCGAGATCCTCGTTTCACTTCTAGATTTCGGAGTGCCTTACAAAAAGCCTCGGGACCACGTTTAGACATGAGTACCGCACATCAACCACAACCCAACGGACCGAGCAAACATACGATTCAAATCTTGGAAACCGCAATACGAATTTGTGTTATCAATTTCAAATTTACTTGAGGAAAAGTACTTGCCTTTAGCCGAATTCTCTTACTAAAATAATTTTCTATCGTGTATTAACGCCACACCTTTCAAAACTTTTTATGGCCGCAAATGTCATTTTCTTATTTGTTGGACCGAAGTGGGTGACAAGCAAGTCACCAAACCCAAACTCCTTCATGGAGTGACCGTTAAGATCGTTCCAATCCGAGAAAGGCTCAAGACGGCCTAGTTGCCAAAAGAGCTATGTCAATATTAGACGTAAACCTCTCGAATTCCAAGTAGGCAGCCGCGTAATGTTAAAAGTGGCAACTTGAAAAGGTGTAATCCATTTCGGGAAAAGTAGAAAGCTAAATCCGCGATATTTTGATCCTTTTAAAATCTTGGGGCGTTTTGGACCCGTTGCTAGCCGTTTAGATTTGTCCGACTCATTGAGTCTCCGTTCATATTACATTCCATGTATCAAACTTAAAGAAGTGTCTTGCCGAACAAGAACTTGTTATTCCTTCCAATGAGCTTAACATCGATGCCAAACTCCGCTTCCTAGGAGGGCCGATTAAAATTTTGAATCGTGAAACCAAACTCTGAAACAACGTAAAACCCCGACTATCAAAGTTCGTTGAAATGTCCAAGGGAGTACCTTCACTTATTCGTAGAATTTGCAATGCAAGACCTAAAGAAAGAATCAACAACTACTACTTCCAACAAAATTTCGGGACGAAATTTCTTTTAAGGTGTGGGTAATGTAACATCCCGCGTTTTTCGGTTAAATTTATTTTAACGCCGTCTTTTTTTTTTATAGATAATATCTTTTGTTATCTAAATTAGTACCTTTCGTTAACTAACGCTCTTAATATTTCCAATATTCGATTATAAGATCTCTCGTTAATGTGCGTTTTTAAAAATATTCGTTCAGTTAATTCCCGCACCTGCTTTTAAACTCGAGGGACTATTGGCGTCAAGTGGGAAAACTAGTTGACTAGGTCAACTAGTCAACCCACCACTACCACCACTCATTCAATCCCACATCTCTTTCTCTCTTTTCTCTCTACTTCCATTTTTGGAACTCAAACACCCAATCCACTAATTCATCATCTATTTCAATTCAAGCAATCAAACATCAAAACAAATTGCATTTTCGTGATCCTCACTTCATCCTCTACATTTTGGTACCAATTTCATCTCGTTTGGGTAACATTTCTAAAACTCTAGATTTCTCTAAATTCGTGTTTTTGACTTGAAATGGTGTTAGTTAGTGTCTATGGCTCGTGTATAACTTGAATATATATTTTGTTTGCTTGATTTGTTGTTTTTGGAGTAACTAGCATGAACATGAAATGGGTGTGCTTAATCTTTGATTTTAGATGAGTTAATGTTGTTTAAATGTTAAAGTTCATGTATTAAAAGTGTTACTAGCATCATTAGCTTCAATTTGATGTGTAGGTTGATTTGGAAAACATCACTAACATGATTATTGATTTTGTGATTCTTGGTTAGGGTTTGATAGCCTTTAAAATGAACTTTTGATGCTTTGAATGCCATGAAATGTTATTATTAAGTGTTTAGTTGTAATGTATGTTTCGTTACCTTTAAAACGGCATATCATATGTGTGAATTGGATTCCCGAATCTTAAAATGCATTTTGTGAACTTGAAACTTTGAGAATACACCTTTAATGATCACTTGACGAGATTTCGGTTTTGTAATTGATATTTTTGCTTGATGAAAAGTGGTTAGTTGTATTCCTTATCAAAAGAGCTTTCCAACGATATAAGATACGTATTCTAAGTGTTTACGGTTTGTGTTTTGTGCTAAATTGAATTTTGGATCAAGACTTGAACAATTGAAACAGCCCAGGTACCAGGCCATGCCTAATGTCGCTGCGCGGCCCTCCTCTGTCGCGGCGCGGAAATGGCCGTGTTTGGGGATTGTTCAACTTTGCACTTTTTCGTTTAATTCCAACTATGCTACGCACCTCCGATTCACATGTTACTTGTTCTAACATGCTTATATATGAATAATAACCTCAGAAAAATAGTTCGGGACCCGACCCGAACGTGTTGAATTTTTTGTTGACTTCGACTTGACCGAGTTTGACTTTTAGTTAAACTTAACCAAACGTTTATGCAGTCGTTCTAACGTGCTTTTATACTTGATTCTTGCATGAAACTTGACAACCTGATTCACATGCTATATAATCGAGTTGTAACAAGCCATAGGACTAATTGAACACATTTCGCCAGACCTTGTGTCGTAACCGGTTAATTTATACAACTTACTTGTTTAGGTCAAGGCTAAACAACTTTCTTGCACACGTTTACTTTGTGAAGTACATTTATACTCGTGCACTCGAGGTGAGATCATAGTCCCACCTTTTTCAACAACTTTTTATACTTTTAAATTGTGGGCTGAGAAACATATACTTTGTTACATTTTGTACTACTTGCTTTTATACTTTGAACACAACTACGATGAAACAAACATTCCACAGTGAGTTAGAACCAAAAATCCTCAATTCGATTATCATTAGTTACACTTGCAGGGTGTAAGCGAGAACTTATATTGTGTGGCCATACGGGTTTGACAAACCCTCATTTCGGACGGTTCGCTACCGTCTAAGGATGAAATATATTTTTGAGAAACAGTGTATGTTCTAACACTATTGTGATGGGGTTCTATCGAAGGAAACGTTAAGTCTTGATAATTGGGTGCTCGCGAAACATACTTTTGGAATGCAAACGATTTGAATAATCAACTTGATGGAAATACTAAATCTTGTGGTTCAAAATATAACATTTACAAATACACCTATGATTTCACCAACGTTTTTCGTTGACAGTTTTCTATATGTTTCTCAGGTTAATACATGGTTATTTGATACATGCTTCCGCGTACACTCATACTTGCTTGGGGTCAAGCATACACACATGCATACGCTAGTGATAGCACCTTTAGATTTAAACATATTGTTTACATACTTACGCTATTTATAGCAACCGTGACTTTCAACTTATATTATGTCGCAAGTTTATTTCATTTATACATTATACTTTTGTAAACTTAAACTTGTTGTCGATCCTTTTGGTAAACTAAACTTTGTAAGTCATGTACGTTTCAAATGAATGCGATATAATTTTTGGTCAAATGCGTCTCATTTAGGGACTATGACCACGTAACGGGACCTAAGTTAACGATGCTGTCAATGACGATTTTGTCGGGTCGTTACAATTTGTAGTAAATATGTGTATGATGGTACTGAACAAGTGCGGAGTTGTCCTCGGATTCACGAACCTATATCAAGTATATATATTAACACATATACTCGTAATCGAATAAGTTTATATATGTTATTTCAATTGTTATATATTTCTGTAGTTATATATATATATATATATATATATATATATATATATATATATATATATATATATATATATATATATATATATATATATATAGGGGCAGGATCAATGGGGAAGTAACCAATCAGGGGGAAGCGGGGGGAAGCAAAATATATTTTTTTTTCCTTTTTTTTGAAATTCTTTTTCCCGGCATCAAGATCACACGAAAATATGAACATTTAGAAGAGACACTTCTTGATGAATGTTATTATTTAGGCGGGAAAACGATCGACAAAAATAACATTCAAGATAATATTGTTCGTGAAGAATATGAACATTTTTTTTTTCATGTTTTGTGAAGTAAAATTTAGCCCGATTTAGAGTTTAGGGTTTAGGGTTTAGGGTTTGGTGCCCTAAACCCTAAATCCTAAACCCTAAACTCTAAACCGTTCGTGTTAAAAACTCAATCTAAATCCTAAATCTAAACCCTAAATCTAAACCCTAAACCCTAAATTTCTAAACCCTAATATCTAAACCCTATAAACCCTAATATCTAAACCCCAATAGCTAAAACCTCAAAATACGCTCGAAAAACACGATAATTGTTATATATTACTTCTTCGGCATTTTCCCGCCAAAATAAAAACATTTATCACAAAGTGTCTCTACTAAATGTTCATATTTTCATCTCATCTATAATGTTCGTGAACAAAGTTTTTTCAAAAAACGAAAAAAAAAAGTTTTTACTTCCCCCCGCTTCCCCCCGAATTGTTACTTCCCTCTTGATCCTACCACTATATATATATATATATATATATATATATATATATATATATATATATATATATATATATATATATATATATATATATGTATATATATATGTTTGATTGGTATTATATTAAAATACCTAATTTGTTATATATGAATATTTATATAAAAATGTTTTGATATATAATTATATGAAATATAATTGTAGTATATGAAATAAGTGTATTCAATGTACAAATTATTTATTTATAAAAATAATAGTTTTGATAATAATAATTTACTAATAATTATAATAATAATGGTAATAATAGTAATTTTAATACAAATGATAGTTTTACTAATAATTATAAAGTAAAGATGATAGTTTTAATAATAGCAAAAATGATAATTTTTGTAAAAATGACAATAACGATAGTAATAATAATAATTTCAATAAAGATGGTAATTTTTGATAAAAATGATAAGATAAAATGATACTTTTAATTATAACCATATTTTAATATTAATGTAAATAATAACTTTAATATTAGTAATAATTATAATATTAATAATTAATAATACTAAAAATAATAATATTAATAATGATAATACTAATAAACTTTGAATGATAATACTTGTAATAATAATGATAGTAACAATAATAATACTAATACTTAATAACAATAATAATAATAATAATAATAATAATAATAATAATAATAATAATAATAATAATAATAATAATAATAATAATAATAATAATAATAATAATAATAATAATAATAATAATAATAATAATAATAATAATAATAATAATAATAATAATAATAATAATAATAATAATAATAAAAGTATACTACCTTTAAAACAAGCTCCAAAAAAATAAACGACCTCGCTCGGGCTCGAACCCGTGACCTCACGCTCACCCGCAAACACCCTTAACCAATGCTCCATTTCTGTTTTTCTATTTTAATCTATTTCTCTCTCTCTCTCTATATATATATATATATATATATATATATATATATATATATATATATATATATATATATATATATATATATATATATATAACACGTATCTGTTTATCTTCTTCTTCTCTAAAAATCAAAGTCGACCAAACTCATTTAAACAATAAATACATATTGGTTTTGGGATTTAACATAAACGAATTAAGTTTGGAATTAATAGAAAAAGAGAAAAAAAATAAAAAATAAAGAATTGCTGATGCTGCTGTATACGATTTTTGTAAAAAAAAATATAAAAATTTGATTTTGATATTAGGACATTTTGAGACCTCGATTCCTTCATGAAGTATTTTCCGAATCAATCCTAGAAACTGTTTGAACCATTAATTTAAACAAACACATCAACACAATTACGAATTTTGTGATGAACACTTTAGTTGAATTTTTAAAAAAATAACTTTGACTTCGAAATTCAAAAACAATTGAAGGAATTAAAGGCTAGAAATTTGCAGATAGCTTGACTATATGATTCCTAACACAACTACATTATTAGATTTTGAAATAAATTTGAATTTGATTTTATGAACAAAAATATATGCGTACAGGGCAGGAGGGAAAAGAAGAAAAAAGAAAAAAAAATATCTGCTTTTAAATCGTGAATTACAGTAGTTTAAATATAATGCTAGTTGTTGAATCATGTTGTATCAATTATTCGATAGAATTTGTATGATAATGATGATGAAGCTGTCGACAGGTAGTTATTCAATTCAAGGAGGCTTAGAATAATATAAAGAAAATAAAAAGCAGATTAAATAAAAAAAATGGAAGCAGATAAAATAAAAAGGCAGATCATGATTTTAATATAAAAAAATACATAAAAGAAGATTAAATAAAATAATATATAAAATTGGTGCAGTGTTTTTGACTTTTTAAATTTATATTTAATTGATATTATTATTAAATATATTAATAATAATAATACTAATAATAATAATTATATTACTAATATGTATCATTAATAATAATGATAATAATAATTATTAATAATAATGTTAATAATATTAATGATAATAATAATATTAATGAAAATATTAATAAGTTATTTTATAATGACTATATCAATAATTATAGAATTTTTAATAATTCTAGTAATAATAATATTGATATTAATAATAATGATATTTCATTATATTAATATTAATGTTAAGTATTAATAGTAATACTAGTAATAATAATATTAGAAATGATAATAATGTTAGTAATGACAATAATAATAATAATAATAATAATCATAATATTAATAATACTGATAATGATAATGATTGTAAAATTAATGATAATATTGTTTAAAACAATAATAATAATACTAATACGTAATTATTTACAAATAATTATTCGTGAATCGTCGGAAACTAGTCGAGGTTCAGTGAAATCGTGAATAGATTTTGTCTAAATTTTGTCAAAAATTTCCGCGTTGTCATAGTACCTACCCGTTAAAAGAAATTTCGTCCCGAAATTTAGTTGTTGCCATCAATCGACGTTGTTCGTACATATACAAGGATATTTACATTTTATTTGGTCTTCACGTTCCCCGGTATGTTCGGGGCCTTTCGTGAATTTCAATGGATAGAATATTGTTTTGTTTCAAGTGTTCAAGTCATACGAACCATAATTTCTACAGGTTCTTCTACGAAGTGCATTTTATCATTAATGCAGATGTTATCTAAAGGATTAACAAGAGTGTCATTTGACTAGGTTATCCTCAAAGGGATGATGGTGCTATACGAGCATTTCAGTAAATTAAACACATGAAATGTGTTATGAATAGTATTGAGCTCATTTAAAACTTTGAGCGTTTATGCCACAATATTAGGGCAGACAAAACAGAGAGTAGTTCATGAAAATTACAGCCATGAAATTTGATATAGATTGTCATTGTTGACAACAAGAATATTTTAATGATGAATATGTGTTGAAAAATAGAGTTTTATCTCCTTTGAATAATATGGATAAAACGATTCGGTTATAGGAAGAGTATAAACGAAGCTATCGTAAAAGAGTGAATGAGAAAATTAAATGTTCGCCTTAACTCTTAACGTAGTCACGATTTATTTCCGGAATTCAAGGGATTAAAGGAAATCTTTGTAATCTATAAGATTTGATTATCCGGTAATTAAGGAATTTTGAGATTTCTTTGATTAAATGCGGTGAATTGCCTCGATTGTTGTGTTTGGAATTTTGCTATAAATTAGATTCTTCCGTTTCATTATCTTCACCACTTCTATACTTTTTTCCTCAATTCTTACTTCTAAAAGAGTTGTTAATATCATCAATCCAGTATTGATACTTGTTATTATATTGACCATATATACAGTCATTCTTCTTTTTCATTTACCACCAGAGGAATTTGTTTTCTTCTACTATTCCTTTGGGGTTATAATGTTTTTAATTCTCCCGTGTCTTTACGTTGCAATACGTATCGATATACACGATTTGTAATTTCTGTGTCGTTATCGGGCTTTGTATTTTCCCTTATATGTCGGAGCTCTTTTCCTTTTTATTCTCTTCTCGACTCTAAGTTAAGCGAGTAATGGTCCAGAATTTGTAGGTATGAAGTTTCGAATGATCATAATATATATAAAGTAGAAAGGAAAGGTAATAGCACGATTTAATTTGTCAAATTACCAGAATATCCGGAAAAGGCCGAATCATCAAGAAAAATATTTTATTGATATGTTTAGAGGTTAAATAGAATGTAAGAGTCGTGTAACATGGCGAATGATGATTTATAAAGTCTATGAATCATCATCTTCCATTAAAAATTTAGCATGACTTACTATAATATAATCACGTTGGCCTGACGTCATTATATTATACTAACTCATGCTTCAATTCCCCACACTTCTTCAAAACATTTATAATTTCAACTTGAATTTTACAGAATATAGAAACTAAAACAGTTTCCTTTATGATGTGATAAAGATATCGCAAAGAGATAACTAATTACGGACAAGAATCGTTATGAAGATATCTTCATAAATATAGAGGATATTTATAACGAAAGATACGATGATATCTTAGAATTTCTAAGATCGAATGATAATGAGGAAAATTCTTCTGTAAGGATTTAGAATGTGTAAGGAGATTATTTGTCTTCTGTAATTTCCATCAGAAATTGAATCATCTGGATTCCTTGAGTATATGTTTAGTCCTTGTGATTTGTCCACAGCCTCCTTCATAGTTTGCTCAATCCGTTTTCCAGTTCTAAATCTGAGTTTATATCATTCTTTATCATCAAAATTTTGGCCCTTAAGATCTTCTACAATGTTTCCTCTGCATTTAATGCAACCATATTTGAATCGTTGGTTATCAATCCGAGATGGTTTCAAGAAATTTTATTTTTAGATGATTAAACGCTGATTGTAATCGTCAACGGATCTAATGGTTGACGAATAGGCGTTGTTGATTTTAAAAGTAATGAATGATAATTTCGGTGGTTTGATGTGATAATTCATCATAGAATACGAATGAATATAATTCATGAATGTAGTGATCTTTATGAATATATCATCTTGTAAAGCTTTACTTGAATTCTGATATGTCAAAATATGTAGTGGTTGTTCTTTAGTGAACGAATACATATATCTTGTAAGTAGTATAGTTACGGACTATTGAATCAGAATTGAAGAATGTACAATGTAATATACTAATGTGAGATATAAATATTTCTCGGGTATTACCTACCCGTTAAAATATTTTCACAATTAACAATTTGTACAAAAAAAATATTAATTACTATCTTTATGAAGATATACGTTCATATATGTATTCTTCATATATAATATAGATTTAATGAGTTAATATAATATTAAACTCATTTGATTTGCGGTTGGAACGGGAATAAATAATCTTCAAAACTTGAGAGATTACATAATCGTCGCGGAATATTTTGCTAATGAAGTTATGAATCAATACTTCATCTTTCATTGTTATTGATATACCTCAGTATATGATGTTGGTGCTCGTGGAATTCTTGTGAAATTCACAAGACATGGGTAATGTTTTCTAGAAAGCTTCAAGTATGTTGAAAATGAAATTGTAAAACCAAACATGTATTTGAATAATACACTTGGTTTATTATGAAATGGAGTTTATTGTGCTGAAGCAGTGATTAACGATTGTTAAGTCATTAACAAAGGATGTACATCGTAGCATATTGTGATATGAATTAACCAAGTAGTACATACTAGTTAAGATTCACACGTAATAGCTTAGTACGAAAAGATTTATTATTGTTCCAAACCATATATATATATATATATATATATATATATATATATATATATATATATATATATATACATACATACATATATAATTCTTCAGGAAGAATGAGTCAATATATCTTAACTCTTTATTACTAATATTCCTTGGTATCTATGGGGCGTATGATGTTGATGTTTGCGGTACCGAGTGTGATGTTGAGGCGTGGGATGCGGATGTTGTTGTTGGTGGTGCTGGTGCTGCTGGTGGTGATGCTGATGGTACTGGTGGTGCTGGTTATGCTGCTGGTGTTCGTAGGTTTTGCACCATATTTTCTAAAGCCACTACTCGAGCGCGAAGCTCGTTGACTTCTTCTCTTACTCCGGGATGATTGGTGGTTCGGACTAGCGGATGAATAAGATCTAGAATTCTAGATATTATATACTCGTGACGGGATATCCTGGAAATGAGGGTGAAAATAGTGTTCCGAATTGGTTCGCCGGTAAGTGCTTCTGGTTCTTCGCCAATAGGGCAATGAAGTGGGTGAAAAGGATCACCTTCTTCACTTCTCCATTGATTAAGTCGACTACGAACCCATCCCCAATTCATCCAAAATAGATGATGGCTGATTGGTTCATTTGTTCCGGTTACGCTGCCATTGGAGCTCGATGAGTTCGAAGAATCCATATTATGTGTTTGGAATTAGGGTTTGATATGAAATGGGTGTTGAATATTGAATGATATATTTGTCTCCTTGAATATGTATATATAGCAAAATATTTCCGTAATTTACGGAGAAAATTTAGGAAAAGTGTTAGACAAAGTCTATTGAGATAGATATGATAAGATATAATAAGATATGATGTGTCTATACTCCAATAATGGCAGTATGACGTGTCGAGATCATAAAATGATAAGTATGTAATCTGATAATTTTTCGATTAAAGACTTTCAATTCGTATACTGTGATAACCCAGTGACATTTTTTGGTTCGCAAACCGATGCATATAGGCATAAGGCACATAGGTACGTGATATAACAGGGAGTTATATACGTTTGAGTATGAATAGTAACGAATATATGAGTTTCAAAAATCATGGATAATATTTCAGGTAATACATATGTAATACACAAAACCATGATAGATGACATAGGAATGTTAAGAACTTCAGAAATCATGGTGTCGTATTTAAATGCGGTGGCGTAATTGGATAATACTTAGGAAAGTGAGCAGAGTTCTTAGATTGACTCGGCATTCTAAGATAAGTAAAGTTTCTAAATTATAGTGTAGCATTTATCAGTTAAAGGCAATAAGTAAAGGCACTATGGTCAAGGAAAGTTGTAGTCCTACATTGCTAAGGTACCTAATTGTATAAGGCATACATAAAATGCAATCCTGATTCTCTACAACAAACTGCTCTGATACCAATCTGTGACGTCCTCCAGATATGGCCTGGAAGAATAACGTCACTAAATATATCAAATCACAGTTGTATAATCGAGAACGACTCTATATGAGACGTTTTATTGAGTTTTGCAGCGGAAGATAAATAGATTGCATTTGTATTTAATGAACAATGCATTAAATGTCTTTAATTGATATGATATGAAATGCATGACTCCAAGCATGGCAAACAATCATCACCCAAGCAGCAGATATACAGCGGAAGCAATATTTAAGTACCTGAGAATAAACATGCTTAAAAAGTCAACACTAGGTTGAGTGAGTTCATAGGTTTGTCATAAATAATGATTTCAGTAATAGTGTTAGACCACAAGATTTTTGTTCATAAGCTTGGTCTCCCAGGGACCAATTAGTAGATATCGCAGATCCAAAAGTTATTCATAAGCTTAGTCTCATATGGACCAATTAGTATATCACGCAGATCCAAAAGTTGTTTATAAGCTTGGTCTCACATGGACCAATTAGTAGATCGCGCAGATCCAAAAGTTATGCATAAGCTTGGTCTCAGAAGGACCAATTAGTAAATCACGCAGATCCAAAAGTTGTTCATAAGCTTGGTCTCACATGGACCAATTAGTAGATCACGCAGATCCAAAAGTTATTCATAAGCTTGGTCTCGCAGGGACCAATTAGTAGATCACTTAGATCCAAAAGTTGTTCATAGTTTGACCCAAAGACAAGTTGTGTTTATACTTGTCGGTTAGGGACTTAGCCGGACATAGCCGGGTATAGTGTAGTTTAAAGTTGGTACTTGTGTCTAGCGTGTAAAACAGTTATAAAAGTTGCGCATGTATTCTCAGCCCAAAAATGTAAATAGTAAAAGAGATCTATAAACTCACGATACGGTATGATAGTTTGTAGTAAATATGTGTATGATGGTACTGAACAAGTGCGGAGTTGTCCTCGGATTCACGAACCTATATCAAGTATATATATTAACACATATACTCGTAATCGAATAAGTTTATATATGTTATTTCAATTGTTATATATTTCTGTAGTTATATTAATATATATATATATATATATATATATATATATATATATATATATATATATATATATATATATATATATATATATATATATATATGTTTGATTGGTATTATATTAAAATACCTAATTTGTTATATATGAATATTTATATAAAAATGTTTTGATATATAATTATATGAAATATAATTGTAGTATATGAAATAAGTGTATTCAATGTACAAATTATTTATTTGTAAAAATAATAGTTTTGATAATAATGATTTACTAATAATTATAATAATAATGGTAATAATAGTAATTTTAATACAAATGATAGTTTTACTAATAATTATAAAGTAAAGATGATAGTTTTAATAATAGCAAAAACGATAATTTTTGTAAAAATGACAATAACGATAGTAATAATAATAATTTCAATAAAGATGGTAATTTTTGATAAAAATGATAAGATAAAATGATACTTTTAATTATAACCATATTTTTAATATTAATGTAAATAATAACTTTAATATTGTAATAATAATAATATCAATAATTAATAATACTAAAAATAATAATATTAATAATGATAATACTAATAAACTTTGAATGATAATACTTGTAATAATAATGATGATAGTAACAATAATAATACTAATACTTAATAATAATAATAATAATAATAATAATAATAATAATAATAATAATAATAATAATAATAATAATAATAATAATAATAATAATAATAATAATAATAAAAATAATAATAATAATAATAATAAAAATAATAAAAGTATACTACCTTTAAAACAAGCTCCAAAAAAATAAACGACCTCGCCCAGGCTCGAACCCGTGACCTCACGCTCACCCACTAACACCCTTAACCAATGCTCCATTTCTATTTTTCTATTTTAATCTATTTCTATATATATATATATATATATATATATATATATATATATATATATATATATATATATATATATATATATATATATATATATATATATATATATAACACGTATCTGTTTATCTTCTTCTTCTTCTCTAAAAATCAAAGTCGACCAAACTCATTTAAACAATAAATACATATTGATTTTGGGATTTAACATAAACGAATTAAGTTTGGAATTAACAGAAAAAGAGAAAAAAATAAAAAAAATAAAGAATTGTTGATGCTGCTGTATACGGTTTTCGTAAAAAAAAAAATTTGATTTTGATATTAGGACATTTTGAGACCTCGATTCCTTCATGAAATATTTTCCAAATCAATCCTAGAAACTGTTTGAACCATCAATTTAAACAAACATATCAACACAATTACGAATTTTGTGATGAAAACTTTAGTTGACTTTTAAAAAAATAACTTTGACTTCGAAATTCAAAAACAATTGAAAGAATTAAAGGCTAGAAATTTGCAGATAGCTTGACTATATGATTCCTAACACAACTACATTATTAGATTTTGAAATAAATTTGAATTCGAGTTTATGAACAAAAATATATGCGTACAGGGCAGGAGGGAAAAGAAGAAAGAAGAAAAAAAATATATCTGCTTTTAAATCGTGAATTACAGTAGTTTATATATAATGCTAGTTGTTGAATCATGTTGTATCAATTATTCGATAGAATTTGTATGATAATGATGATGAAGCTGTCGACAGGTAGTTATTCAATTCAAGGAGGCTTAGAATAATATAAAGAAAATAAAAAGCAGATTAAATAAAAAAAATGGAAGCAGATACAATAAAAAAGCAGATCACGATTTTAATATAAAAAATATATAAAAGCAGATTAAATAAAAAAATATATAAAATTGGTGTAATGTTTTTGACTTTTTAATTTTATATTTAATTGATATTATTATTAAATATATTAATAATAATAATACTAATAATAATAATTATATTACTAATATGTATCATTAATAATAATGATAATAATAATTATTAATAATAATGTTAATAATATTAATGATAATAATAATATTAATAAAAATATTAATAAGTTATTTTATAATGACTATATCAATAATTATAGAATTTTTAATAATTCTGGTAATAATAATATTGAGATTAATAATAATGATATTTCATTATATTAATATTAATGTTAAGTATTAATAGTAATACTAGTAATAATAATATTAGAAATGATAATAATGTTAGTAATGATAATAATAATAATAATAATAATAATAATAATAATAATAATAATAATAATAATAATAATAATAATAATAATAATAATAATAATAATAATAATAATAATAATAATAATAATAATAATAATAATAATAATAATAATAATAATAATAATAATAATCATAATATTAATAATACTGATAATGATAATGATTGTAAAATTAATGATAATATTGTTTAAAACAATAATAATAATACTAATACGTAATTATTTAGAAATAATTATTCGTGAATCGTCGGAAACTAGTCGAGGTTCAGTGAAATCGTGTATAGATTTTGTCTAAATTTTGTCGAAAATTTTCTGGTTGTCATAATAAACGTGTGGTTATAATGTAGTGCAATCAACAACCCAGCAGTTGGGAGTGTGGATATTATGTGCTCACTTGGATGCATTCGATCGTAAGTAGTCGTATCAAAAAGAAAGTTATTAATATTGACGAAGTAAGTATTTTTAGTTATGAATTATTAAATTTTATCTTTAGGTATATGTTACAAAAAGCTTATATTTTATATGTATATTTATATACTGTATTTTAAATTTACAGCTTTCATGGGATGAACGTTGTTTATCTACAATCGATCTCGACAATATTATGGAAAAATGGCATTTGTGGTGACCTATTTGATGTCTGGTATGTGTAACCTTTGTGTGATATGATCTTGCATGTCAACGGTCATGGAGATTTGGTATTATTGTTAAAGTCCATATATTCATGCATGTTCAAAATTATTTTCTTTCAAAATAGGTAAACCAAAGAAGACGCTTCTTTTTGAGTTTGGGGTGGATTTTTTGAAAAGCATATGGATTTTTTGAAAAGCAGGTGGATTTTTTGAGCTGCAGACTGCTTTGCTTTGAAAGGGAGTATATAAAAATAAGTTGAACATACGACGCAATGCTTGCTTTTAGTATAGTGTAGTATAGGGTGGTGATCTATTTGTTTATTGTTACTAGTTTGAAAATTTAATAACTAGATGATTTAGATTTATGACTTTTTTCGTTTTTAAATAGTATAAAGATAATTTATATGTATATTTAGGTTTTCTTTATTAATTAAATTATTTTTTGTTTTATTGTTGTTGATCTTTTATATTTATCATTTACCAGTATTTACCAGTTATGCAATTCAACACGTGTACTAGCACAAGCAATTCAACACGTCTAATTGCTTTTTAAATTTCTGTTATAATGCAACACGTCTACTTGCAAAAGTCTGTTATATTTGGTGGTAATTTGAAATACTTAATTTATAAATTTTAAATTTTAAATTTTAAAGTTTTAAATTTTTAAAGATTTTGGCGGGTTTATAAAATTCCCCATAACACGTCTAATTGCAACTAGATGAACACGTCTAACTGCAACTAATGGAAAATATAGGAACACGTCTAATTGAAAATAACGGAACACATCTAATTGCAACTAACGGATCACGTCTAATTATAACTAACGGAACACGTCCAATTGTAACTAACTGAACTCGTCTAAAAGACATAATGAAACAGCCTAATCTAACGATTTGACAACACGTCTTCTTGAGAGTTTTTAGAGCGGTTCCTTGAACCGCACTATATGTCACCACTCAATTGAAGCCATCACATGTAGACGTGTTGTTCAACACGTTTAAAAAGGATTTTCCACACGTCTAATTGTGCCGGAACGTAGTAGTGCCATGTGCCAGTTGTTGTAAAAAAACTCAATTACTCGCCGATTATTCCCCGATTACTCTTTTTTAAGAACAATCCGTTTCGATTTTCCAAAATCCGTTTAATTAATCGGTCAACGTTGATATGAGCCAAAATCGAATTTCGTAATCAAAGTTGATCATGATCAAAATTGGTCAACATTTTAACATGAGTTTAAACTAGAACTTTAGAGTTTTTGAACGGGATGAATAATTATATAAAATAAAATTATATTAAAGTTTATGTTTATGTTTATGGTTTTTTCTTCTATATTTACACATATAATTTTTAAAATTTAATATTTAAATGTATAAAGTACAATTCGATTAATACCAAATTAATCCCCGAAATGTCGATTATTTTTTTCAAAGTCCCGATCAAATAATCCCCGAATAGCAAATTTTGCAACCTTGCATGTGCTAACTTGAAACAAACGGGGAAAGTTAGCTCCTCGGTTTATTGGGCCATTTAAAATTTTAGCTCGGGTTGGTGAAGTTGCGTATCATTTGGAATTACCCGAAGAGCTTGCGAGGATCCATAATACATTTCATGTTTCCCATCTCCGTAAGTGTCTTGCGGATGATTCATCATGGGTGCCATTGGACGAGATCGAACTAAGCAACAAGTTAGAGTACGTCATAGAGCCGATAGCTATACTTGATGAGAAGGTGAAGGTGTTGAGAAATAAAGAGGTGAGAACTTTTAAAGTTCAATGGCGTCGTAGTATAGGTTCCGAGTTCACGTGGGAACCCGAAGAGTTTGTTTTGGTATATCTTCCTGCTTGTCATGCGGCGTGGATTGCGGGGACGCAATCCGAATCAAGTAGGGGAGAGTTGTAAGACCCGAATCTAAATTGTACATTTTGTATATAAAAATAAAGGCTGGAATATGTAAAAGTGGAAGTGCACGGTGCGCACTTGGATGCGCGACGCGCATATCGAGCTGACAGCTCACTTCCACCTTTTTAGATATTTTAAAGGGGCAATTTGGTACTTTCACTTGAGGGACGAGTTTAAGGCCCCAAGATCAGTTTGGTGGATGTGATAACTTCATTTTCATCTACTTTATCACTCCCACATCAATTCTAGAGAGAGAGGAATTTCTAGTGTGAGAAAGCTCAAGCAAACGAGGAAGAAGCTCATTTCGGGTCGAAGCTCGAATTTTAAAGTTGTTCATCTAGTCCCTAGCTACATTTAGATTTCCTTGTTTTAATTGTTTAAGGGTTAGGGTTTGGGTTAGTAATGAACATAAAACCCATTTGTTAGTAATTTGGGGATTTTTGGGTAAGTTTGAGTCATGAGGACTCAAAGATGACTAACCTAGGGTTTTGAAATGTTAAATGTGTTTATGAACCTTAAGTTGGTTAGTTAACTACTAGCACGCCTACATGTTATGTAAGTGGGTGTTATTTGGATATGTGGTAACCCGAATGGGTGTGTAAACCTCGAAATGGGTCAAACGGGTCTTTGATGACTTTTGATGACCTAAGTTGTTAAATAAGTATGTTGACACACTAAACATGTTATTATATGGGTATTAAGACCATAATTGGCTAGCATTAGGGTTTTGTCGAAGTTGGCCCAAATTTTAGGGTTAAGTGTGCAAATGGGTCGGAATTGCACCAAGGGTCAAAATGACGCTAGGTTGTTGAGTGAGTTGGTAGACCAACTTGATTGTGTGTTTGATTATGTGCCTAATGTAATAGGTACGTTACATTGAAGGTTGCAAGCTCGGCTAACTTTCACAAAAGACTATAAGGTGAGTGGAGTAATTATACTTATGTGTATATGGCGTATTTATTTGTGAATGTTATGGTATGAACCATCGAGCCTGTAGTGCCATAACATGTATGTGACGAGCGTCAAAGTGTGAACCACGAGCCGGTAGCACTATAAAATCATGATGTGAACCATCAAGCCAGTAGCATCAAGTGTGAACCACGAGCCGGTAGCACTATAAAACAAAGTGTGAACCATCGAGCCGGTAGCACTATAAAAGAGTATGACTCAAATGTGTATGGTGTGAACCACGAGCCGGTAGGACCATAGCGTTTATGGTTAACCATATGGGAGGTTTGTTAATTGTTTAGCATATTATATATATTGTGTTGAGTATATGCTAATGCGGTTTTGTGATATTGTACAACTTGTTAGTATTACGAGTACGATGACATGCTTTTTGGGTTACAAGTTCGTATGAGGTATTTGGTGGGGGTAATTGCAAATAGATGGGTTATATGTGTGTATGTATAATTGTTGCACTCACTAAGCTTTGCTTACCCTCTCGTTGTTTACCTTTTAATAGGTTCCGGCATGGACAAGGGAAAGGGTATACGATTGGATTAGAAACTTCACCTCTTTGGATTTGATAGTGGAGGCTTTTGTGTTTTGACTTAGCTTTTGGGTAGTTTATTCCCAAACGCCATGCTCGTCTTTTGTTTGGTACTTAAACTCTTGGGTCGAAAATACTTTGGTATTGTACGGGTCGTCGTGCCCTTCTGTGAACTCTAATCTTCGAAATTATGTAAACTACTTTGGGTTGTAATCCAATTTATGTCGTGTGGTTTTGGGGTTTTGAAGTTTTGGCCTTCTATATGAAAAACTGGCAACAGCCCTTTTTGTGTACTAATGCGCGCCGCGCAACTATGTGCGCACCGCGCAAATGAGTTGGAATTCAGGAAACTGGCATGTCTTATTTTTGATCTAGTTTCATGTGTTAATGCGCGCCGCGCATGTCTGCGCGCACCGCACAACTGGCCTGGTCAGTTTACTTATCCATTTTTAAAAAAAAAGTGTCGTGTTTAGTTATTCGATGTTGGGTCATTACAAGTGGTATAAGAGCATGGTCTAAGGGATTTAAGCGACTTGAGATAGGTTCCTAGACTTAGACTTTATTGTGTATGCGCTTTATGGGGGACTTGTAGGAGACGGGTCGGACCGGGATTGGTTAGTGCCTAGGTTTAGGTGAACTAACTATGCGCTACTTGTTTTGTGTTGTGATTTGCAACTATCAAGCGAGATAGACGTTGTACTTGTAGAGACCCGTCCTAATCCATCCGGACGAAGTCCATATCGATTACAAACGATTCACAACAGTTGATTACATCGCGAGGTAATTGACCTCTATATGATAAATTTTACAAACATTGCATTCGTTTTTAAAAGACAAACTTTCGTTACATCGACAGTTGACAGGCATGTAAAGCATTTCATAATATATCCAAATATAATTGACTTAATAATAATCTTGATGAACTCAACGACTCGAATGCAACATCTTTTGAAATATGTCATGAATGACTCCAAGTAATATCTCTAATATGAGCAAATGCACAACGGAAGATTTCTTTCGTACCTGAGAATAAACATGCTTTAAAGCGTCAACCAAAAGGTTGGTGAGTTCATTAGTTTATCATAAAGAATCATTTCATAATTTTAATAGACCACAAGATTTCATACTTCCATTTCTCATAATCATACGTCCCATGCATAGAGACAAAAATATCATTCATATGGATTGAACACCTGGTAACCGACATTCACAATATGCATATAAGAATATCCCCATCATTCCGGGATCCTCCTTCGGACATGATATAAATTTCGAAGTACTAAAGCATCCGGTACTTTGGATGGGGCTTGTTGGGCCCGATAGATCTATCTTTAGAGTTCGCGTCAATTAGGGTTTCTGTTCCCTAATTCTTAGATTACCAGCCTATATAAAAAGGGCATATTCGATTAGATAATCCAACCATAGAATGTAATTTAGATCACTTGTGTCCATTTCGTAAAACATTTATAAAAGCAGCGCATGCATTCTCAGTCCCAAAAATATATATTGCGAAAGCATTTAAAAAGGGATTAATGAAACTCACGCATATAAATATTGTAAAACAGTTAATAAAGCATTTGCATGTATTCTCAGCCCAAAAACGTAAAGAGTAAAAGGGAGCAAATGAAACTCACTTAATGTATTTTGTAGTAAAAATACATATGACGATATTGAGCAATTGAACAATGTAGGGTTGACCTCGGATTCACGAACCTATATCAAGTATATATATTAACACATAATAGTAATCGAATAAGTTTCTATATATTTTATTATTAATAATATACTTGTTGTATTATATGTTATATAGCGAAATTTATATTTAATCTATATATTTTATATAACTAATACTTATCATATTAAATTTTAATATAGTAATTACTTATTAAAATATTATTTAATATAATTTGTGATATTGATATTAATGTAATTATGTGTTATGTCATAAATATATTTCTTTTATAGAAAAATCTTTGTTTAGTTTATTAATGATACTAATAATGATAATAATAATGATAATAAAGATAATAATACTTAATAATAATAATAATAATAATAATAATAATAATAATAATAATAATAATTAAGAATAATAATACTACCTCACATGAAAAAAGGCTCCAAAAATAAAATTGTCTCTGCCATGACTCGAACCCGCGACCTCTCTCTAACCCACAAACATATCCAACCATTCGGCCAATTTAATTTTTTTCGAATTTAAACCAACCCAATATTTATTTAACTCGTTATTTTATTTCCTGGCCCAGTTTCATTTTGGCCCAATTATCCGCAGCAGCCCAATCATTCTTCTATTGTTGAAGAAACAAAAATAATATGCCCTGGCCTAGTTTCGAACCCAGGGCCTCTGATTCAACAATGAACACGCCTAACCAATACTCTGTGATTGTTTTTCTGTTTTACAATCCTCGCCTAAATCTATATATTCACTGCATATATCTGTTCTATCTTCTTCTTCAATAATTTTAATCGACCAAAAACCGATTAATAATCATAACAGCGAAAATCATCATCATTCATCTTCTATTATCATAGTATATCAATTATCATAGGCATTATCAATTTCATCGTTTAATAACCGTCCATCATTATCATTTATCTTTATCCACAGCCCCTACATGACTTTATTATTCTACTATCTATAAACCAATTTAATATTACATAAATCAATTCCAATCCCATTTAATTTTCGGTGATATGCATGGTGAATTAAGTAGAAAAGAATAGGTGGGGTATCATCAATCATAATATTCTTTTAACTTAACACAACATCATCATTTTCATTCCACTAAATCACTTTTACATTTTGTAGGAACATGGCAGCTGTAGCAAAAGTGTTCGAGATTCATTTGGGTAGCTTCCGAACAGGAAACAGGTTAACAGAAATGGTGGAAGGTGTTTTATGTTGTGGTTTTCCGAATGAATGGAAAAAAAACGAGGAACTAGTAGCAATATCACGATGGGTTTGTGGTTATGGGTTTTATACGACAAAGCAGCTCAACAGCAGGAATTAATAGTCGACTCTCGACCCACTTGCACAAAGTAAATAAGTCCAACATGAAAGACGGCTCAAGATACAAATAACTAAGCCCCATTTAGTTTAGAAACCGAAGCTCACTAGATTCAAAAGGTTACCGTTGTTATAGACAGGAAGTTGCATTAGATTAAATAATCATAGAAGCAAAAGTAATCCCACTACTAAAAGTTGAAAAGTGGTTGAGTGGTTTTCTGTATTACCCCATGTGTTTGATATCACATATATTTCTTCTTTACAGCTCACCATAACAACATGAAACATTTAATCAATAATTAGTCGTATTCTCGCTATTGTAACGGAAATACAATGAATATAACGGCAGTAGTTCTCGAAGTGATAACAAAAAAAATATATATTAAATTAGGTGATGATTTGGTGATGAAGATGTTTGCGTGATTTGTGTTGGTGTTCGAATATAAAGAGGAAGAAAAAAAATGAGTGTAGTAAGTGGTTCGGTTGGGGTTGTTCTAGAGCAAGATTAATAGAGAGAGATAGAGAGAGCAAGAGATGATTAACGATGGTGTTATATGGTGTTGGTGTTAGATATCGTGGTGGTGATGATGAGTCTGGGACAGAAAGCATTTAACAACAACAAATATGTTACATGGTATTTTATGGTGCTGATCAAACGCGAATAAGCAGAAGTTGTTTACCTTGATGGTGGCGAGTTCTCTCAACAGAAAAACAGAATTAGGTAGGAGTAATTCATGAATTTTTGATGATGATAAAGATGATAATAAAAGTGATGATGATAACAGAGGTGGCTATCTTAAATGGGTTTGTAGTGAGTTTTAAAACAAAAAAGTAACATAGTAGAAATTGATGATGTGTGATGATAAAAATATTCCAATGACTAGTTTACACTGCGTTAAAGCAAAGTAGGTTGTCAATTTGTCAATTAAGCACAGAACGTAAAATAATAAAAAAACTAAAAGTTGAAATTGATATATAACAGATTTTGTTCATATACTGGGATTGGATTCGATTTGTACTCCCCATTACAGACAGAAACAAGAATATATACAGTTTGGTTATATCTTGAAACTAAATCGTATGATTTCTGGATTTATAAGGTATATATAATAAATACTAATAATTAATAAATATAGTGGTAATAATAATAATTATATTAATAATAGATAATAATAATAAATAAATAAAAAAATGATAATAAGAATAATACTGATCATATTATTAATGTTAGTAACGATACAAATGTATTACATTCTAATAATCACAATAATTATAATAATATAAATATAACATTTATATTTTAACTTGTAATTAAATATATTACTATTTGTTATATAATATCTACCAATTATATAATTTACTGAATCTTTAATATTTATTAATTAAATATATATATATATATATATATATATATATATATATATATATATATATATATATATATATATATATATATATATATATATATATATATATATATATATATATATATATATATATTACTTATGTATAGAATTCATATGTATTTACTTATTTATTTACACACCGATATTTGTGAATCGTCAGAAATAGTCAAAGATCAAATGGATCTATGTAAATAGTTCAAAATTTGCAGACTCAGTTTAACAGACTTTGCTTATCAAGTCAAAATCATATAAAGATTAAGTTTAAATTTGATCGAAAATTCCCGGGTCATCACAGTACCTACCCGTTAAAGAAATTTCGTCCCGAAATTTGAGTGAGGTCGTCATGGCTAACAATAAATATGTTTTCTTGACGAATATGAGCTGATAAATAGAGTTTTCATCATTACAGAATAATACAGATAAAATAATTCGATTATTCGAAGAGCACGAATGAAACTATCATGAGAGAGGTCCCAACGGGCATCGTCCAACTTCGCCCAAAAACTTGCCCAAATTTTTAGCCGTTAGTAACATAAAAAAATTTCCAACGGCTATCCCAACAGTCACCTTTACACTATATAAACACCAACCATATACTTCATTTTATACACTCAAACATATATTTCTTTTATATTTCCACCTTTCTCAAAATTAAAATCAAACACTCCCAAACTGCAAAATGTTAACACTTCCCCCAATGATTGTTTCATTCGCTGTTCATTACGGAGGTGATTTCCGTAATTAAATGAAGGAATATAAGTGGGGCGACAGTATTTCATTTGAAGATATCGACATTCGTGATGTTGGTTTACAAGACTTACTCTCCTTTCTGAAGGAAAAAGTTCCGTGTGAATTCACGTCTGTGTTCTTTTATAAAGACGATTATGATACGGATTGTAGGGCAAGATTTCTGTGTACCGATGATCAATGGTACTTTATAAAAGATACCATTGAAGATCGCGGTAAACGCATTTCTTTGTATGCGGTTCTTGAAGATGAAGAGACGTTGGGTTATCGTTACCTCGATGAATCAGCTGAAGCAGCAGTTGAAGCATAAAGAGAAATACCGATGTCTCCAGAGTACCTCACGGATGATGAAATGACAGGTGAACGCTACTTTGCAGATGACAATTGACGACGACGAGTAGTTTGATTGTAATCTTTTGATTTTTAATTGCCGTGATGTTTTTAATTTTTAATTATTGTAATTTCAGTGTTGTTGTCGAGTTTTATATCTTCCTTTATGTTTCGGAGCTCTTCATCTTTTTAATCTCCTTTCAATCTCTAGTAAACGAGTAATGGTCTAGAATTTGTAAGTATGGAGTTTCGAATGAATTTAATGTTATAATCAAGAAAGAACGTAATAGCACGATTTGATTCGTCAATTTACCAGAATCATTGAGAATAGAGTTATCAAGAATATACTTTCTTGATATGTTCAGAAGTTAATTAGAATGAAAGAGTTATGTAATATGACACATGATGGTGGTATGATCTACTGTGAACCATCATGTCCCATTAGAACTCAGCATGACTTACTGTAATATAATCACGTTGATCAAGTGTCATTATATTATACTAACTCATGCATCAATTCCCAACATTACTTCAATAACATTCATATTTTAAGCTCAAAATTTTACAGAATATAGAAACTAGCAGTTTCTATATGATGTAATACTGATAACATGAAAAGATTAATGATTTCAGATAAGAATAGTTATAAAAATATCTCCAGAAATCTGGAGGATATTTATAATGAAAGATACGATAATATTTCGGAATATCTAAGATCAAAGAATGATAGAAACTATTGTCTGCAAGGGTTTAGAGTAAGGAGCAAGATATTTACTAAAGACTTTAGGAGACATTGAATCATTTAGATTCTTTGAAGTCAAACTTATTATTTGTGATTTGTCCACGGCTTTCTTCATAGTTTCGCATAATCTGCTTTTCAGTACTAAATTTTCTATTGAATATAATGATACCCAGGAAGAACGAAGAGGTATATAATTTTGGACGAGAATATTTATGAAAATATCCTCAGAAATATCGAAGATATTGATGATGATATTTTGAAATTTCTAAGTTCGATGGTTGATGGAGAAAGATTTTCCACAAGATTTTAACATGACTTTGGAGCAAGATATTCTCTAAAGATTTCAACGGATTCAGAATTATCTGGATTCTTTGAATATAGGGTATGGTTCTTGTATTTGTCCTTGGTCTCCTTCATGGTTAACTTTATCCGTTTTCCATTTCCAACATTTCTGAGCTTTTCCAACATTCAGAGTATCGATTCGTAGACTGAGTGCTTTTCAGGATTTCGGATGAAAGGTCATAATTCTAAGAGATGAATGTTATACATATAACTGTTGTTGTAGATATGCTGTGAGTTTTCAAAGTACTGATTGCTGATTCCCGATAATTGGTATGTCAGTTCTCGTTACAAGATGCGGATGAGTACATGATGAGACTTCAATAGATAAATATAGTGATTTGTTCGAGAGATTTAAACAAAGAGCAACGAGGTTACTGGTACTTCTGCTGGTAATATGATGGAATATAAAAGGTTCCCCGGTAACAATAAAAGAGTACACATATAAATCAAGGTTATAATAAGGTTGTTTTAACGAAAAGTCAAAGTTGACTTGTTGGAGCTGTGACAAAATTTGCTAATTTGGAAAGGGATTGCAAAGTTATTTTGGGTAATAATAACACTAAGAAATTAGCATAGCTACGTTTTAAACGTTTACTCAGTTGCCGAGAGTTTCTCAGGTGAAAAGTTATATGCATCAATCTTTTCTTCCGTAGATGAAATGCGGTTGGTTCATCCTCTCGATTGAGGTGTTTTCAAGAATTACGAAAGGTTTGGACACAGATTGTAATCGTCAAGATACAAATGAGGTTTTTAGGGTGAAATCAAATGGCCAACCTGAAGATTTGTTTAGTTTCATATGTTATAATTAATATTTTAATTCATTTTAATTATCCACTGTTAGTAGTCCTCCGTTGATTAATCCACAGTTAGCTAGGAACAGTTAGCTAGGATTTTGTTAGCGTGGATTCTTAACAAAATTTTTCATAGTTAATTTGTTTGTTTCTAATAAATTTTATTCCGTCAAATGTTTTCTTCATTATGCCACTTGTTGGATTCTGATAGGTCAAAATCCAAATATGAAATTTGAATGAAAATGGTTATTCTGTGGTGAACGGATTTATATATCTGTGGATGTAAGTATGATAGGAAATGACTATTGAATCAGATTTGAAGAATGTACAGTATAACATGTTAATATGACAGTTAAATATTTCCTCGGGTATTACCTACCCGTTAAAATAATTTCACCATTAATAGTTTGTACAAAAGAATTTCTAATTACAATCTTTATGAAAACATATATACATATATATTTTATTCAGATGTAAATCATGGATTTAATGAGTTAATATGATATTAATCTCATTTGATTTATCGTTAGAACTAGAATACATAATCTCTAAAATATTAGAGATTACTTAATCGCCATGAAGGACGAAGATAATGGATGTAGCACCATACGTAGAACGATGATTATACTCGAGGTACGGAATGAGATGTTGAGGCATGTGATGTTGAAACTTGGGTTGTTGGTGGTACTGGTGTTGCAGGTGATGTTGCTGAAGCTGGTACGTTTTGCACCATACTTTCCAGGGCTACAACTCGAGCGCGAAGCTTATTGACTTCTTTTATTATACCGGTATGATTGTCGATCAGAATAAGCGAATGAATAAGGTTTAGAATTTTGAGATAGTATATAACCATGGCGAGATATTCAGGAAATGATGGTGAAATTGGTGTTTCGAACTGGTTCGCCGGTAAGTGTTTCAGGTTCTTCGCCAATAGGTGAATTTGGTTGGTGGAAGAGATCGCCTTCTTCGCATCTCTATTGATTAAGTTGACTACGAACCCATTAGATGAATTGGGGATGGATGATTGGTTGATTCATTCTGGTTATACTGCTTTCAGATTTTGAGTGGAAATCCATATCGGAATAGCTGCCGGAATAACTATCGGAATCTGAGGGACTCGAACTGGTTGAGGGATTCATCTCGTACGATCAGATGAAAGATTTTCGATAAAAATAGATTATAGGATGTAGATTAGTACCCTGCAATACATAATTTACATATGCATATATAATACTAAAATCTCATAAGTTACAGAGGAATCTACGGGAGTTGTCAGGCAAAGTTACAGTAACAGATACGCTAAGATATGAAGTAGCAGATACGCTAAGATATGAATTTTGTCTATACACTATTCATGCAGTCAATGCAGTAGAACGTGTCTAGACTAAGAATGATAAGCAAGTGATTCTCTAAGAATGATAAGCAGGTAATTTTTGACACAAAATGATAAGCAAAACTTTTGACATGCAGACACGGTCAAAGTCCAGACTCACTAATGCATTTAAACAACCATCGGTTAGACACACTAATGCAAGACCTGGTTCGCTAAGACCACCGCTCTGATACCAACTGTAGAGACCCGTCCTAATCCATCCGGACGAAGTCCATATCGATTACAAACGATTCACAACAGTTGATTACATCGCGAGGTAATTGACCTCTATATGATAAATTTTACAAACATTGCATTCGTTTTTAAAAGACAAACTTTCGTTACATCGACAGTTGACAGGCATGTAAAGCATTTCATAATATATCCAAATATAATTGACTTAATAATAATCTTGATGAACTCAACGACTCGAATGCAACATCTTTTGAAATATGTCATGAATGACTCCAAGTAATATCTCTAATATGAGCAAATGCACAACGGAAGATTTCTTTCGTACCTGAGAATAAACATGCTTTAAAGCGTCAACCAAAAGGTTGGTGAGTTCATTAGTTTATCATAAAGAATCATTTCATAATTTTAATAGACCACAAGATTTCATACTTCCATTTCTCATTATCATACGTCCCATGCATAGAGACAAAAATATCATTCATATGGATTGAACACCTGGTAACCGACATTCACAATATGCATATAAGAATATCCCCATCATTCCGGGATCCTCCTTCGGACATGATATAAATTTCGAAGTACTAAAGCATCCGGTACTTTGGATGGGGCTTGTTGGGCCCGATAGATCTATCTTTAGAGTTCGCGTCAATTAGGGTTTCTGTTCCCTAATTCTTAGATTACCAGACTATATAAAAAGGGCATATTCGATTAGATAATCCAACCATAGAATGTAATTTAGATCACTTGTGTCCATTTCGTAAAACATTTATAAAAGCAGCGCATGCATTCTCAGTCCCAAAAATATATATTGCGAAAGCATTTAAAAAGGGATTAATGAAACTCACGCATATAAATATTGTAAAACAGTTAATAAAGCATTTGCATGTATTCTCAGCCCAAAAACGTAAAGAGTAAAAGGGAGCAAATGAAACTCACTTAATGTATTTTGTAGTAAAAATACATATGACGATATTGAGCAATTGAACAATGTAGGGTTGACCTCGGATTCACGAACCTATATCAAGTATATATATTAACACATAATAGTAATCGAATAAGTTTCTATATATTTTATTATTAATAATATACTTGTTGTATTATATGTTATATAGCGAAATTTATATTTAATCTATATATTTTATATAACTAATACTTATCATATTAAATTTTAATATAGTAATTACTTATTAAAATATTATTTAATATAATTTGTGATATTGATATTAATGTAATTATGTGTTATGTCATAAATATATTTCTTTTATAGAAAAATCTTTGTTTAGTTTATTAATGATACTAATAATGATAATAATAATGATAATAAAGATAATAATACTTAATAATAATAATAATAATAATAATAATAATAATAATAATAATAATAATAATAATAATAATAATAATAATAATTAAGAATAATAATACTACCTCACATGAAAAAAGGCTCCAAAAATAAAATTGTCTCTGCCATGACTCGAACCCGCGACCTCTCTCTAACCCACAAACATATCCAACCATTCGGCCAATTTAATTTTTTTCGAATTTAAACCAACCCAATATTTATTTAACTCGTTATTTTATTTCCTGGCCCAGTTTCATTTTGGCCCAATTATCCGCAGCAGCCCAATCATTCTTCTATTGTTGAAGAAACAAAAATAATATGCCCTGGCCTAGTTTCGAACCCAGGGCCTCTGATTCAACAATGAACACGCCTAACCAATACTCTGTGATTGTTTTTCTGTTTTACAATCCTCGCCTAAATCTATATATTCACTGCATATATCTGTTCTATCTTCTTCTTCAATAATTTTAATCGACCAAAAACCGATTAATAATCATAACAGCGAAAATCATCATCATTCATCTTCTATTATCATAGTATATCAATTATCATAGGCATTATCAATTTCATCGTTTAATAACCGTCCATCATTATCATTTATCTTTATCCACAGCCCCTACATGACTTTATTATTCTACTATCTATAAACCAATTTAATATTACATAAATCAATTCCAATCCCATTTAATTTTCGGTGATATGCATGGTGAATTAAGTAGAAAAGAATAGGTGGGGTATCATCAATCATAATATTCTTTTAACTTAACACAACATCATCATTTTCATTCCACTAAATCACTTTTACATTTTGTAGGAACATGGCAGCTGTAGCAAAAGTGTTCGAGATTCATTTGGGTAGCTTCCGAACAGGAAACAGGTTAACAGAAATGGTGGAAGGTGTTTTATGTTGTGGTTTTCCGAATGAATGGAAAAAAAACGAGGAACTAGTAGCAATATCACGATGGGTTTGTGGTTATGGGTTTTATACGACAAAGCAGCTCAACAGCAGGAATTAATAGTCGACTCTCGACCCACTTGCACAAAGTAAATAAGTCCAACATGAAAGACGGCTCAAGATACAAATAACTAAGCCCCATTTAGTTTAGAAACCGAAGCTCACTAGATTCAAAAGGTTACCGTTGTTATAGACAGGAAGTTGCATTAGATTAAATAATCATAGAAGCAAAAGTAATCCCACTACTAAAAGTTGAAAAGTGGTTGAGTGGTTTTCTGTATTACCCCATGTGTTTGATATCACATATATTTCTTCTTTACAGCTCACCATAACAACATGAAACATTTAATCAATAATTAGTCGTATTCTCGCTATTGTAACGGAAATACAATGAATATAACGGCAGTAGTTCTCGAAGTGATAACAAAAAAAATATATATTAAATTAGGTGATGATTTGGTGATGAAGATGTTTGCGTGATTTGTGTTGGTGTTCGAATATAAAGAGGAAGAAAAAAAATGAGTGTAGTAAGTGGTTCGGTTGGGGTTGTTCTAGAGCAAGATTAATAGAGAGAGATAGAGAGAGCAAGAGATGATTAACGATGGTGTTATATGGTGTTGGTGTTAGATATCGTGGTGGTGATGATGAGTCTGGGACAGAAAGCATTTAACAACAACAAATATGTTACATGGTATTTTATGGTGCTGATCAAACGCGAATAAGCAGAAGTTGTTTACCTTGATGGTGGCGAGTTCTCTCAACAGAAAAACAGAATTAGGTAGGAGTAATTCATGAATTTTTGATGATGATAAAGATGATAATAAAAGTGATGATGATAACAGAGGTGGCTATCTTAAATGGGTTTGTAGTGAGTTTTAAAACAAAAAAGTAACATAGTAGAAATTGATGATGTGTGATGATAAAAATATTCCAATGACTAGTTTACACTGCGTTAAAGCAAAGTAGGTTGTCAATTTGTCAATTAAGCACAGAACGTAAAATAATAAAAAAACTAAAAGTTGAAATTGATATATAACAGATTTTGTTCATATACTGGGATTGGATTCGATTTGTACTCCCCATTACAGACAGAAACAAGAATATATACAGTTTGGTTATATCTTGAAACTAAATCGTATGATTTCTGGATTTATAAGGTATATATAATAAATACTAATAATTAATAAATATAGTGGTAATAATAATAATTATATTAATAATAGATAATAATAATAAATAAATAAAAAAATGATAATAAGAATAATACTGATCATATTATTAATGTTAGTAACGATACAAATGTATTACATTCTAATAATCACAATAATTATAATAATATAAATATAACATTTATATTTTAACTTGTAATTAAATATATTACTATTTGTTATATAATATCTACCAATTATATAATTTACTGAATCTTTAATATTTATTAATTAAATATATATATATATATATATATATATATATATATATATATATATATATATATATATATATATATATATTACTTATGTATAGAATTCATATGTATTTACTTATTTATTTACACACCGATATTTGTGAATCGTCAGAAATAGTCAAAGATCAAATGGATCTATGTAAATAGTTCAAAATTTGCAGACTCAGTTTAACAGACTTTGCTTATCAAGTCAAAATCATATAAAGATTAAGTTTAAATTTGATCGAAAATTCCCGGGTCATCACAGTACTAGCAAGCTAATGCGATGTGATCGCGTAACAATGATTAGCTACCATTGTTGAGGGACCAAGTCGTGTCAAACAAGCGATGTACGATGATTGTTGAGCGAGATGGGGCGGTGTGGTATATGTGTCATGTCCTTTCATTTTCATTGTTTAACCTACTTCCGTTTTATAGTATGAAGACAAGAAACGGACCCGAAAACAATGACAGAGGTACGAGCGAGGACCTCGAATTCACGACCAAGGTTGAGGCCATCTTTAAAAAGCAAAAAGCGGACTTTCTTAAGGATGTCCGAAAGGTTTTCCAAGACTCGGTTGATGGTCAAGTAACCGATTTAATAAATGAACGAATGAAGGCCACTATCAAAGAGGCACTTGATGCTAGAAATATTTATCCTCGTGGTGAAGGAGGTGAAGGTAACGGTGGGCATGGAAGGCAGGACGGCGGGACTTCCATTACAAAAATTTCAAGGATGCCCAACCTCCTATGTTTAATGGGGTGAGGGACCCGGTGAAAAGTACATGTTGGATCTCCGATATCGAGGTGGCCTTCCGTACCGCGGAATGTCCTCCCGAGAAGAAAGCGAGGTACGGATCTAGCATGTTGCGTGAAGAGGCGAATATGTGGTGGGATGATAAAATCCAATTATATGGGGAAGAGCAATGCATGAGCTTGACGTGGGAGGAGTTTAAAAAGGAATTTTTCAAAGAATACCGAACTCCTTCCGACCTTGATAAAATCCGGGACGAGTTGCACAATTTGCGACAAGGTTCAATGGACTTGGTTACTCTCAAGTCTACCTTCTTGGCAAAGACTCGTTTTTTTTTCTGGAGTACGTTGGTGATGATCGCAAGTTGATGCAAGATTCTACCGTACCATGAACGATGAGTTAAAGGGTAAGATTAGTCGGGGAATGGCTAAGTCTTTTGACGAATTATTTGAATTGGCTCGGGGTTACGAGCCGGAGGTTCCAAAAAGGAGTGATTTCTCTTTTTCTAAGAGAAAGTTTGAAGGTTCAAGTCATTCGAACTTTTCAAACAAAAAGTTTAAGAAAGGGTCTGAAAGTGTTAATATCATGAAGAAAGGTGGTCCTTTGAGTTATGGACCCACGTGTTTCAATTGTAATCAAAGGGGGCATATGGCTCGTGATTGTACCAAGGCGCCGACCAAACTCACTTGTTATAATTGTGGTAAAGAAGGGCACCGAAGGCCGGAGTGTCCCGATTTGAACACCGATCATGTTAAACAGTTGGAGAATGCAGCAGGCACGGCTAGGGGTCGCAACTATTTGATGACGAATGATGAAGCCAAGCAATCCAATGAAGTTGTCTCAGGTACTTTCATGGTTAACTCTAATCCAACAAGGATCCTATTTGATAGCGGTGCTAATTTATCGTTTGTTTCTCCAAGATTTGTGCTTAAACTTAATAAGCCGCTAGCTAAGTTAAGTCATCCGGTAGAAGTTGAAATAGCGGATGGTAAGACAGTGCTAGGGGTTGATGTTTGTAATGATTGTGATATTTTGTTTGGTGCCGAAACCTTTAAAATTGATCTCATTTCGATGACTTTGGGTGAGTTTGATATTGTCGTTGGTATGGATTGGCTCGATCGTTATAGAGCTGATATTGTATGCCATGAAAAGTCTATTCGGGTAAAGACCCCAAGTGGGGGAGAACTAATTATTCATGGCGAGAGACGGAGAAGACTTGTGTCGTTATGTACTCTTGCACGGGCACGTCGTTTTCTTAATAGTGGTGGTAAGGCTTTTCTTGCTCATGTAGTTGATACTCGTGAAGAGCCACCATCCATTCGTGAAATTCCGGTGTTTAATGAATTCGAAGACTTTTTTTCGGACGAATTACCGGGTGTTCTGGCGGAAAGACAAGTTGAATTTCGCATTGAGTTGGTTCGGGGTGCTACTCCCATTGCTAAAAATCCTTATCGTTTAGCGTCGACCGAAATGGAAGAATTGTTAAATCAAACCCAAGAGTTGCTCGAGAAGGGTTTTATTCGACCGAGTGCTTCGCCATGGGGCGCTCCGGTTTTATTCGTGAAGAAGAAGGATGGTAGTATGCGGATGTGCATTGATTATCGGGAGTTGAATAAAGTGACGATAAAGAATCGTTATCCATTGCCTCGGATTGACGATTTGTTTGACCAACTCCAAGGTGCAACGTATTTCTCTAAGATTGACCTACGGTCCGGCTATCACCAAATGCGGGTCCGTGAGGAAGATATTGAGAAAACCGCTTTCCAAACGCGTTACGGGCATTTTGAGTTTGTAGTTATGCCTTTTGGTCTTACGAATGCACCGGCGACATTCATGGATCTTATGAACCGAGTGTGCCAACCTATGTTGGACAAGTCGGTGATAGTGTTCATTGACGACATACTTGTCTATTCGAAGAGTATGAAGGAACATGAACATCATTTGCGTGGTGTGTTGAAGACGTTGTGGAAGGAGAAGTTGTATGCTAAGCTCTCCAAATGTGAGTTTTGGCTAAGGGAAGTTCAATTCCTTGGTCATATTGTGAATAAAGAAGGTATACAAGTAGATCCGGGGAAGATAGAGACGGTGAAGAGTTGGGAACAACCGACCACGCCTACGGAAATCCGAAGTTTTCTCGGATTGGCCGGTTATTATCGTCGGTTTATCCAAGACTTTTCTAAGATTGCTTCTCCATTGACGAAATTGACGAGGAAGAACGCTAGATTTAGTTGGTAAAATGAGCAAGAGATCGCTTTCCAATTGTTAAAAGAGAAGTTGTGTCAAGCTCCGGTGTTAGTGTTGCCGGAAGGTGTAGAAGACATGACGGTTTATTGTGATGCTTCTTTAAATGGGCTCGGGTGTGTTCTAATGCAAAGAGGTAAAGTTATCGCTTATGCCTCTCGACAATTGAAGGAACACGAGACGAGATACCCGACCCATGATCTTGAATTGGCGGCGGTGGTTCATGCGTTGAAAATTTGGCGCCACTACTAGTATGGTGTCAAGAGTACGATTTATTCGGATCATAAGAGTTTGAAACATCTTTTTGATCAACGAGATTTGAATTATCGTCAACGTAGGTGGATGGATGTGGTGAAAGACTACGATTGTGAGATACTTTATCATCCGGGCAAGGCGAATGTGGTCGCGGATGCATTGAGTCGAAAGAGTCAACATCCAGCAATACGAGTAGGATCCTTACGCATGATTATTACTAACGATTTTCTTGTAAAGCTAGGTGAGATTCAAATTGAAGCTTTTATTAACAACAAGCATGAGGAACGAATCGTAGGGCAAACGGAGTCAATTACTTTAGGCCCGCATGGTTTGCTGTCCTTTCAAGGAAGAGTGTGGGTGCCTAAGATGGGGGATAATCGACGAGTGCTACTCGATGAAGCACATAAGTCAAGGTATTCCATTCATCCGGGTGCGACAAAAATGTATCTTGATTTAAGGAAGGAGTATTGGTGGCCGGGCATGAAACGTGATGTTGTTGAGTATGTTGAACAATGCGTCATGTGTTTGCAAGTTAAAGCCGAACACCAAAAGTCGTATGGTATGTTACAACCGCTAGAAATCCCGAAATGGAAATGGGAGCACATTACCATAGATTTCATTACAAAGTTACCAAAGACAGCGAGAACCCAATTTGATTCGATTTGGGTGATAGTTGATCGACTGACGAAAAGTTCTTTGTTTCTTTCCATTCGGGAAGCGATATCGTCGGAGACTTTGGCTAAGTTGTTTATCAAGGAGGTGATATCAAGGCATGGGGTTCCTATATCTATTATTTCGGATAGAGATACACGTTTCACATCTCGGTTTTGGGAAAAGTTTCATGAAGATATGGGTACATAATTGAAATTGAGCACGGCGTACCATCCTCAAACAGACGGTCAAACCGAACGTAAGAATCAAACATTGGAGGATATGTTACAAGCGTGTATTATCGATTTCGGTGGTAGTTGGGATGAGCACTTACCTTTGGTGGAATTCTCGTACGACAATAGCTATCATGCTAGTATTGGAAAGCCACCGTATGAGATGTTTTATGGGCGTCGGTGTCGAAATCCTATATGTTGGGGTGGGACAAAGAGAAATCAGGAGTACCGATTTGGTTTTAGAGACGAATAGCAAAATTGAGATGATTCGGGCGCATTTGAAAAAGGCTCAAGATAGACAAAAGTCGTATGCCGACAAACGAAGGTTACCGATTGAATTCCAAGGAGGTGACACGGTGATGCTTAAAGTTTCGCCATGGAAAGGTGTTATTCAGTTTCGCAAACGGAGAAAGTTAGCTCCTCGGTTTATTGGGCCATTTAAAATTTTAGCTCGGGTTAGTGAAGTTGCGTATCGTTTAGAATTACCCGAAGATCTTGCGGGGATCCATAATACATTTCATGTTTCCCATCTCCGTAAGTGTCTTGCGGATGATTCATCATGGGTGCCATTGGACGAGATCGAGCTAAGCAACAAGTTAGAGTATGTCGCAGAGCCAATAGCTATACTTGATGAGAAGGTGAAGGTGTTGAGAAATAAAGAGGTGAGAACTTTTAAAGTTCAATGGCGTCGTAGTATAGGTTCCGAGTTCACGTGGGAACCCGAAGAGTTTGTTTTGGTATATCTTCCTGCTTGTCATGCGGCGTGGATTGCAGGGACGCAATCCGAATCAAGTGAGGGAGAGTTATAAGACCCGAATCCAAATTGTACATTTTGTATATAAAAATAAAGGCTGGATTCTGTAAAAGTGGAAATGCGCGGTGCGCATTTGGATGCGCGGTGCGCATTTGGATGCGCGGCGCATATCGAGCTGACAGCTCACTTCCACCTTTTTAGATATTTTAAAGGGGCAATTTGGTACTTTCACTTGAGGGACGAGTTTAAGGAACCAAGATCAGTTTGGTGGATGTCATAACTTCATTTTCATCTACTTTATCACTCCCACATCAATTCTAGAGAGAGAGAGAGATGAAGTTCTAGTGTGAGAAAGCTCAAGCAAAGGAAGAAGAAACTCATTTCGGGTCGAAGCTCGAATTTTAAAGTTGTTCGTCTAGTCCCTAGCTACGTTTTGATTGTAGCGGTAAGTCTTAACCTTGATTTCCTTGTTTTAATTGTTTAAGGGTTAGGGTTTGGGTTAGTAATGAACATAAAACCCATTTGTTAGTAATTTGGGGATTTTTGGGTAAGTTTGAGTCATGAGGACTCAAAGATGACTAACCTAGGGTTTTGAAATGTTAAATGTGTTTATGAACCTTAAGTTGGTTAGTTAACTACTAGCACACCTAGATGTTATGTAAGTGGGTGTTATTTGGGTATGTGGTGACCCGAATGGGTGTGTATACTTCGAAATGGATCAAACGGGTCTTTGATGACTTTCGATGACCTAAGTTGTTAAATAAGTACGTTGGCAAACTAAACTTGTGATTATATGGGTATTAAGACCATAATTGGCTAGCGTTAGGGTTTTGTCGAAGTTGACCCAAATTTTAGGGTTAAGTGTACAAATGGGTCGGAATTGCACCAAGGGTCAAAATGACGCTAGGTTGTTGAGTGAGTTGGTGGACCAACTTGATTGTGTGTTTGATTATGTGCCTAATGTAATAGGTACGTTACGTTGAAGGTTGCAAGCTCGGCTAACTTTCACAAAAGACTATAAGGTGAGTGGAGTAATTATACGTATGTGTATATGGCGTATTTATTTGTGAATGTTATGGTATGAACCATCGAGCCTGTAGTGCCATAACATGTATGTGACGAGCGTCAAAGTGTGAACCACGAGCCGGTAGCACTATAAAATCATGATGTGAACCATCGAGCCAGTAACATCAAGTGTGAACCACGAGCCGGTAGCACTATAAAACAAAGTGTGAACCATCGAGCCGGTAGCACTATAAAAGAGTATGACTCAAATGCGTATGGTGTGAACCACGAGCCGGTAGCACCATAGCGTTTATGGTTAACCATATGGGAGGTTTGTTGATTGTTTAGCATATTATATATATATTGTGTTGAGTATATGCTAATGCGGTTTTGTGATATTGTACAACTTGTTAGTATTACGAGTACGATGACATGCTTTTTGGGTTACAAGTTCGTATGAGGTATTTGGTGGGGGTAATTGCAAATAGATGGGTTATATATGTGTATGTATAATTGTTGCACTCACTAAGCTTTGCTTACCCTCTCGTTGTTTACCTTTTTATAGGCTCCGGCGTGGACAAGGGAAAGGGTATACGATTGGATTAGAAACTTCACCTCTTTGGATTTAATAGTGGAGGCTTTTGTGTTTCGACTTAGGTTTTAGGTAGTTTAATCCCAAACGCCATGCTCGTCTTTTGTTTGGTACTTAAACTCGTGGGTCGAAAATACTTTGGTGTTTGGTATATATATATATATATATATATATATATATATATATATATATATATATATATATATATATATATATATATATTTCATTTTTATATCTTAAGCCAGTTCAAGTATTTTATTTCTTATATTTTACCCATAAGCTCCATAAATTTTTATCATCCGTACAATGCTATTAACTAGTTTGAGCATATAAGTAAAAAACGATTAAACTTTTATAAGTTCCAACCAGCGTAGTCATTCAAAGTCCAAACACCCGATATCTACTCATCATGCAATATTTAAAGAGTCATAATAACTAAAACACAAATAGTTGCATTATCCTAATTATAAGTAGATACACCTTCATCCTAAATAGCATTCTCATCCATTACCTTGGGCTCTATAAAACAGTATGCGGGTGCTTGTACTACCGTATCCGGTAACACTGCTCCAACCTCAAAAGTCATCACATGTGTCGAAATCCCTACGTTACAAAATGAGAGGGGGTTATGTTATAATTAGAAGTTCAAGGTTAGAAGTGTGTTTAATTTTCCAAAGTTTGCTTAAATCTATCTATAATAATTTTTATTAAAATACTAAAATGATGACATCATAAATAATCTATTTCCTTTCTTTAAAGAAATTAAAAAGAAAAAAGAAAAAATTTTAGACATACTAAGTGATGTCATAAATGTATTTATTTTACGATAAAAAAAACTTCAGATAAAAAAAAAGGACGGCCTTCAGAGTTAAAAATAGGGGGTCTGCAAAATTGCATATGCCTTCGCTGTCAAACAACAAATATAAACCCTAATTTTCTCTCAAAAAAAAAAAAAATTACACGACTACATAAAAAATGATAAAGCATTCTTCCTTCACCTACATCTGATTCGCAGACCAAATTAACAACAACATTAATCGAATATTGTTGTTGAAATTCCGGTTTCTGATGTAGTCTCAAATTTTGATCGATTAAACTTCTTAAATCACTAAGCGATATTCGACGATTGCTTGAAGGTTATCGTTTTAATCTTTAACCTAACATCTATTAACTCAGGTAATCATATCGATTAAACTTCGATCATTAAATTGATATCGATTCATGAAATCAAATAGGTTTGAATTAGTGTATTGAGATTGAGATTATGAGATCTATATGTGTCGTGATTCTAAATTCCTACTTTGTTCTTGCAAGCTTTTCTTTTTTTACTATGTTCTCAGATAAAGTATAAACTGGCTACATGTGCCTTATTTGGCCATCTTTATGCCTTATTTGGTCAAATCGAAGTGAAGGTTAGTTTGTATCCTTATCTTTACGATAATTTTTCATACAGCCACTTATTTTATGCTCCACTATTTTAATTTCGCCTTTAACTTAATGTAGTAACAGGGAACGTAGTATGTGCAATTCCATTTTCCTTATTTTGTTGACTTTTTTTGGGTTGACTAGTTCTCTTTGTTTGATTGGAGGTAGTTTGATGGTGAGTTGGCTTGGCTCTAAGTTACCAGGTGATATGTTGATTCTTTTAGTATATTCAGTCGCCCAAAATGTAACTAGCATGTTCTGTTGGTTGATATGGTCGTGTTGTTATCATTTTTGTTTTAACGATGTAATGGTTATAATGTACTATAAATGAAAAGATATAGTGGATGGTTTCGAATGGAATTGTGTTGCTGTTTGTGTGTTTAGCAGGTGTTTAAAATTTTGTAATGAAGAAAGTGGTGTGTTGAAGAGTGGAGACAATGAAGATAAGGATGCTTATATTGAGGCTTGATTTCATTCATAATTTGAGTATGTATTTGAGTGTATCAAAATTAAGATGTGCTATTTAATTTTGTTGAGTGAATCACTTTCACATGACATTTGTACACACATGCTTCTACTAAATTTTTACATACATCTTTCAAGATGATTATGTGTACATATAGATATGCTCTAAAGAACCTTTAAATAAGCTAAATAGGTGCATGATTGATTTGTATTATATTGAGTTTTTTAGAATGCATTGTAGATGAGAGTTGTCGTTATACATCATGCTGATAAAATGGGACTTGCAGAAAGAAGCTTTACTGTCTTCAGCTCAAATCTCTCAAATCAGACTTGCAGATCTGTTGAAAGCTTCAAATTCTTCATCGAGGGATCCTTAAAACTTCAGTTTTTCGGTATGCAATTACTTTTTAAAGGGTAGGATACGAATCTGAATTTAAATTTTAATCTCATATTTCTTGAATACACATCATGTACTTATGAGAAAACATTTAATTTTTAGTTAGTTCGGAATGTTATAAATATGTGTGCTTATAATTATTATTTTTAACAAGCCTGTTTTGAGATTTGAGATTGCCACTGTCAAAAATTAAAATCCAATTTATTTACTGTATCATCTTCATTAAATTTGAATTACTACTTTGTATTACAATAACAATAATTCTTTCTCAACTTCTTCATTTAGTGGCAATTGCACTTCCCATACCATTTTTCTTCTCCATTTACTGTGTTATACATCAGTTATCTATTCCCTCGATTCTTCGGTAGTGTAGCTGATGGTTGTTAATTGTGATGGTTTTGTTAATGAAATTGATGCCGGAAGCGTATTAAAGCAATTACACGCAGTCTACTGCTGAACAAAAGTTGCAAACAAATTCCTCGCAATGTCTTGTGAAAGGAGTTTGACTTCCAAAGGTGATGTAACTTGCGGATCAATATCTATTTATAATATGCTTAATTAGTTGATTCGTTTAGATCTGTTTTTGCTGTAGCTATTTGTTTAATTGTTTTCATTTATCATTAAATAGAAGGTTTAAGGCTTTTGAAGGATCGTCCTTATTATGCATATTAAAACTATTGTTCATTAATTATTGCTTGATTTGTGTACATTTGTGTTTTTATATTGTTTTATTTGTAATTATTTTGAAAGGTGTTTGTCATAGTCTAGATTCAAGAGGTTTTACGTCTTTTGCAATGAATGTTCTTTATGCTATCTCCTTTTTATTTTTTATTTTTTATTTTTTATTTTGTTGTTGTTGAGTATATGTTTGGTGTATGTTTCTTTGAGTCTATGATATAGTTGGTACAACTGTTTATTGTGCTACGGTTTCTAAGTTTGGCTCACAAACTATGTTGCGAGTTTGTTTTTCAGAAAATCTCATAATGATGTGTAAAATAGTTTTTCACAAATATATTTTTTCTTTGTAGTGTATTGGATTGGCTTCTATTCGATGTGTTTCTATATTTAGGTGATCGCTGCAACTTCATGAATCATAATAAATAAAGAAGTTAGCATTGAAGTGTTCAGATATCTCACTGTGTTTCATTTCAAGCTGCTTCTTATAGAATTAGCGCAACCCAGTTTAATGTTGCCTATGGGCTATGGGGAAGAACCATGCACTTAAATGGGTGTTTGGCTATGATTTAGGAGCAAATTTTGTAGTTTATAGTTGGTCGAAATTGAGATGGAGTATTGGCTGTAGCATGTAAATGTTTGCAATTGCAAATTTTGATCTCTTAAGCCCTCCCCTGAGAGCTTTGTATCTACTGTGTAATATGTTCTGGTTCAACAAATGCAAACTATGCTTTCCAAATAAAATGCATCTGAATGCAATTATATATGTTGGGTGTTAATTAGTGTGAGAATATATAATCATCTAAATATATTGTGCAATTATATGCTTTTGTTTACTCGCCTAAGTAATCGAACATGAACTAAGTTTAGGTTGTTATTACATTTCTTATGTTGACTGTTATGTTATATACTCGACATTGTATTCTTTTTTCTTTTTTTGCACTAAATTACAAGCTTAGATGATTTTTTTTAACGGATAAGTGCTTATTTTACATTGACAAACTCAATATCTATCTATATAGTCATATAAAGCTCTAAAATGATGATGTTATCATTAAGCTAATTACTCTTTAATTTTCATATTGATGATGTCATAGTTATATATTAATTTAATTAAAAAATAATACGAAATCTTTTATAAAAAAAATACTAATCTCTCTTAAAATGTAATTTTAATTTTCCAAAAAAATTTAAAAGGCATTTATTATTATTCACTTTTAATATAATAATTATAATTATTATATTATTAATATTCAAATATGGATTCTTTTTACGAAATTAATTACGTTACATATGTATGCGAAAATACATGTCTTTATATATTTGTAAAAACAACGACAAGTTTCTTAGTCAAACGGGTCATTAAAATAAATGACTTTAGCAATTACATTCACGTAATACCTAAAACAAGTCATTAAATTGTTTTGCTTAAACAAACCCGTGATTTCATGGACATTTCACTAGTATTCAATTAAACACCAAACTTAACTACTATTGTACGTATTGAATATATATGATGATCTTCAAATTCGTTATCTATCTTCTATCTATAAATTCTCTTATAATTTTAAAATGATAATGCAATAATTACATTTTTTCCTTCCATAAAAAAAATCAAAAAGAATAAAGAAAAATTGTGAGGACATGTAGGTGATATCATAGATAGAATTATTTTTATTATTAAATTAAATATACCTAATGATATCATAAATATGGATTATCTAAACTTAAAAAAAAATTCAAAAATAAAGAAAAAAGTTTAAGCCCTCATGATGATGTGATTAAAATAATTAATTGTATTTAGTAAAAAATATTAACATGTTAATTTTATAATATATGAAGCATTATGTACAACCTTATGATAAAACACCCTCATGACCAAATGTACAATATTTAAAACATTATGTACAACCTTATGGTAAAACATCCTCAGAACCATATGTACAATATTTGAAGCATTATGTACAACCTTATGATAAAATATTCACATCACCATATGTATAAACTTTAAAAAAATTGTACAATCTTTTATAAATCACCTCATAAACACGTGTACAAACTTTGAAGCGTATTGTACAACCTTCATATAATAATTGTATTTTAATTCTTTAAAATTTATCAAGAGACATTTGTTATTACTAATAATTATTATTAAAAATATAAATACTCAATTTTTGAAAAAACTTTATTACTATTTATTACGGAGGATAATTATAATTATAATAATAATTATTATATTATTATTATTCAAATATGAGTGCTTTTTACGATATTAATTACGTTACATATGTATGTGAAATACATGTCTCAATAAAAGGTTGTAATGTAGGCTTTTATGACAAAGTTAAGTACATCAAGGTAGTTCATTTATTCTGAACAAGTTAAGTACGTCAATATATTTGTAAAAACAATGACAAGTTTCTTAGTCGAAATTCGTTGTTCTACGGGTTACATTTTCTAAATACCTAAAACATATTATTAAACTGTTTCGTTTAAACAAACCCGTAATTTTACGGGTCATTTTACTAGTATACTTTATAACTCATTTCACCATTTACACACTATCGCTCTTAATCATATAATAAAATGCAAATAAGAATTAGAATCATAACGAATTTTTATTCCTATAACCTATGTAACTAGGAGTGTCACCAAGCCAAGTCGAACTAGAGTTCGAATCGCTTCAAGTTTAATAGTTAATCTCGAGCTCATCTGATTTAAATGTTATAATCTTGAGTTCGGCTAGAAATTGACTCGAACTAGAGCTCGACTTACCACTCTCCCATGGTCATCATGTTGCTTCACCGACAGTGGTCCCTAGCTGTCAGTCCGGCAACCATTCTTCTTCAACAACCTCTAACCAAGCTTCATTCTTTGATTTTTTAAATCCGTCGATGGTGCTCTCAATAGAGGTGTTCCTCTTTCTTTCTCTAAGTATTTAGCGCATGTATTCTATTGTTTAGGCTATGCCCAGTTTACATTGTTAGGGTTCACCACTTTACCCTTATATATTAGGATGTGTTATGTACGTGGTTTTGAGATATGGAAAATATACGACATGTTGGAATTAATGGGTTTGTGGGTTTGAATTTGAGTTAGTTCTTTAGTTAGTAAGATAATTAAGTGTTAGTATCAGTTTTAATTAAATAAATGGTTTGCTTGATGATTTTGAATTGGTATTAGGAGTGACCGAGTATTACGTTTGAGTGAGGTTAGTGCCTTGTTTTTAGTAGTAAAATTCGTAGGTGGTGTGATGCCATTTTCAAGCACATGTACGTTAGACTTATTGGCTATATATTTGGCCATTAGTGGAGAATAAAAGTACTGTAACTTTTTGCTTTATTTCATCGTTTCTTCTTGTATACTGCAAATAAAAAACACATCATTTGTTTTTTTTATATATATCTGTGAATTATTAAGGACCACTCCTACATGAAAATTATTATGTAATTACTTGGTATCACAGCCTGTACAACCTTAACCCTATTTTTTCTACCGCAATCATCATTCAGCGGCCAATCTTCTTCTCCTTCTACAATTCAAAACGCTGCCCATGCCTCCTAATAAATATGAGAATATATACGCTGTCACATCCATTAACCATATTATTCTAGTAAAACTTGATCTTGGAAAACTAAACTACACACAATGGAAGAAGCTTTTCACGATTCATTGCGCGAGATTTGATGTTTTGAATTTCATTTTTCAAAACACTACCGACGATGAACGAGCAGACCCTGAATGAATCAAAGCCGATGTTGTGGTCTCCAACTAGATCTTCCTAACCATATCCGGACCGTTGTTTGAGCGTGTTCTCAACTCTGAACCGACTACCGCATATGATACCTAGACTTTTTCTTGTGAAGGTTTATTGTATCGCCTATTTTATACATGTTTGAAAAATCAATTTAAGGCGATATTATTTTTATTTAAGCTAAATTATGCCATATACTAATGAACATTTAATTTTTTATGTGTTTGGAGTAGTTGGGTATGATTTTGTAGGTAAAGTGATGCAAAAGATATGAAAAGAAGCTAAAAATGACATAAGTCCGAAAGTTAGATGATGTACGATTGGGGAATAAAGAGAAGTCGAAGACAGCAGTAACAGCCCAACTGTTCATTTAGCTACCATCTGTCATGTTCATCGAAGTTCCAAAAACAAAATCTACGTTAATACAGGCATCTGCTATCAGAAGATCTGCCGACCATCATCAGAAACATTCCCTGACTATCCAAAGGTCCGGCGGCTATCATCGTGAATGAGGTGAAACATAAAAAAAGATTTAAATATTAATTCGAGCAGCCAGCTAATGAAACAACTGACATCTATTGAAAGAATGTTCTAGAAAGAGGAAACATACAACGGTTATCATTACTAGTTGTCGGCTAAATAAGCAAATAGCCGCTGGCTGTCACCAAAAGTTGTCGTCTCGATTGAATTTCTTGATTTTGGGGGATTTTTCCTATAAATAGAGAGGTCAGCCTATAGAGGCTATATCACTTTTTCAATTCAGTTTATTTACTCTTTAGTTATAGTTTTCTCTCAAGATAGTTAGAGTTTACTTTTCAACTCTTTAAGGATTCTAATATCCTAACAATTTGTTCCTCAATCCTTTTGAAGTATTTCTTATTTACATTTAATGTTCACTTTAATGTTTACTTTAATTTAATTCTTACATTGATTCTTTGTTTGATTATTATATTTAATTACATGGTGAGCAAAAATTGTTAGTATTAACTTGGTATTAGTATGAATCCTAGTTATGATTAATGATTATCTTCAATATATTTTTATAAATTGTATGGATTAGAATTCGTATGTTTAGGCAAATATCCATTGATTATCTAGATATTGGGATAGAATTGTATGCGAATGTAAATGATAAAATTAATGTACCTAGTTAATCCACATACTTACCCCTTACTAGTTTTCTCCGTATGTCAACCTAGGTAGTTATAATTATTATTGATGTGAAGCAGTTGAAGATAATATATTGACTAGTATACACCTAAGTCTTGAAATCTAGATGAACTTCGCAACAAATTGTATGTTTATCTGATTTATGAAGTTGTTGATTTTATGAACCTAGTTAAGTCAAACGCTTAAATCATAATTAGCAACCTAATCCATGTTGAAATATCGATTTACTAGTTGTTCTAACTTAGTATGAGGTATTTAGGCTAAAGTACAAGTCATTTAAACTACCTTATTCTCAATAGATTAATCCATAGCTAGGAGGACTGTGAAAGTCCAAGTGAATACCGGTTAATATTATTATTTATCTGTGTTATTTACTTGCTTATTAACTAGTGCTTTAGTTAATTAAAACTCTCCAATCAATTGTGACACTTAATTACAACAAAACTTAATTGTCGTTACTACAATGATCATGTCTGTTACCTATAATATGTGCTAGTAGTTAGTTAGTTAGCTTTGTTTGATTAATTTAAGAGTCGATCTACGCACATTAATTTTTCAAGACAACAAGCGCTCTAAAACCATGGAATTAAATGACGGACTTCGTGGAATTTAACATTGGTCATCTCTATGTTGAAGAAGACTTTCGACAAATAGATCAAATCGCCACACATCTTCGAAACTTCAGTGCAAATGTTGAAGAATATGATTTGGTCATGTACGCGGTCAATGGTTTAATTTATAAATTCTCGCCCGCCTCACACATTATAATTCATCGGGACCCTTTCCCGGACCTTAATACCGTTTGGTCCATGCTTGTAATGGAGAAGATGACGTTAAACAAGAAAAATCATGCCTCCCTTGAGTCTTCAGCGAACCCATCCAACCCATCGACACTTGTGATTCAAACCAATTCTTCTCAACCATCGAGCACCACCACCAGTTAACCACATGTTTGTCGAAACTTTTCAAATGGGTATTGTCGATTTCCTAAGCGATGTTGTTATCTCCACCTTGGGAACAATCGACGTTCAAATAATACTCAAGGAAACACTCAAAATTCCACCAGGACCACAAGCATGATTTAGGCCTAGTTATTGAATATTATCGCAGCCCCACAACACCAATTGGCGCAATCTGGTAATCTACGGGCCTCACTGTGCCTTTCTGTTGTCCAACCACACATTCCATACACTAGATATGGGCCTCTCGCTCACCTAAATCAGGCCCACCAAGGTATTTTTCTAAGACCACCTGGGTTCCCATGGTCACTACCCCAATTCTTATGGGCCTCAGCATTCTGGACAGCCTAGTGGACCTAAAACCCAAGCGTATTATGAAGCTCACCCTATGCGTTATGTTACGTTTACTATGGATCCTCATACGCAAACTAAAGAAACTATTTTACATAGTACATTCAGCACAATGACTTTCCATAATTATGGGGAAATTAGGTGGAACATATATAATGGAGTGTCCACTCATCTTACCTCTTTTGTTAATAATCTTAGTACTGTTTTTAATAATTCCAGATATCTGTCAGTCGCCGTTGGTAACGAGAATACCATTCCCGTCATCAACACTGGCCATAGATTATTGTCTCATGCTCATAGACCTATACACCTAAAGAACATCCTTGTAACTCCTAATATTGTTAAAAATCTCATTTATGTTTGTCCATTTACTCACGACAATAAAGTTTTCGTTGAATTTGACCCTTTTAGTTTTTTTGTGAATGATTATTTGATGTGTCGTCTCCTTTTCCGTTGTGATAGCACCAGGATCTCTATCTAGCCACACCACCTGTCTCAGACTCACCACAACATGCTCTTCTCACCAGTCCTCTCATATGGCATCAACGTCTTGGGCATATCGGGAATGCAGTTTTCATAGACTAATTTTTAATAAAGATATTATTTGTAATAAAACTGCATCTCCCATATTTTGTCATGTGTGTCAGCTTGGGAAACATGTGCGACTTCCTTTTCCTATTTCTAGTTTTAATGCTAATTTTGTTTTTGATATTATCCATTCCTAGTTATGGACATCACCAGTTGCTACCATTAGTGGTTTATAAGATTATATTATATCTGTTGATCATATTACTTATTATGTTTGGGTTTTTTAATATTACCTCATAAATCTGATGAACAAAATAAATTTTTACAATTTCGCTCATTTGTAAGAGCTCAACTCAAACAAGCAATAAAAGCATTCCAATGTGAAAATGATGGTGAACTCGATAACGGCGCCTTCCATCAACTTCTCCAATCTAATGGCATTCAATTTCGATTCTGGTGTCCTCACACTTATCAAAAAAATGGGAAGTCCGAACGTATGCTTCGCACCATCAATAATTTGATTCATACTGTCATGTTTCAAGCTTACCTTCCGCCCACTTACTACTAAAAACTCTCTACATGACCGCCTACCTTCTTAATGTTCTTCCCTGTTCCACTATTAATCACGATATACCACACTCTCGCCTCTACAACCAAAAACCTAACTACATCACTCTTCATGTCTTCGGATGCCTCTGCTATCCTCATCTTAACACCACTCAAAAACTCGCTCTACACTCTACTCCACGCATTTTTCTTGGGCATCCATCCAGTCACCGGTGTTACCTCTGTTTCGACCTAACCACCAACAAAAGTATCTTATCTCGTCATGTCACTGTTGAGGAGATCTCCTTCCCTTCGGTTCCATGACACCCACCTAACCTCTTATTACGACTTCTTGGACCCTCCACCAAATCTCTTCTCTCGATCTTTACATCTCTCTACCCCCGTATATACTCCTAACCATACTCACACTCCTCCCAATCCATCCTCAGAGACACAACCTCCTCCTACTGAGGCTACCACCAGTACTTTTCGTCTTTCTAATCCGACCTCGAAGACATAGCCTTCTCATACTAGGCTACCACTTCCCAATCCACCAATCCTATGATCACGCGTACTCGTCTCAGTACCACCAAAATAGTTCATCGTCTTAATCTCTACACCTTCGTCATATCTCCCATTCCCCTTACTTACCCCGACATTCTTCATGACCCTAGCTAGAAATAAGCTATGACTGACGAATAGAATGCTTTAATTAACAATAGTACTTGAATACTTGTGCCTCTCCTTTCAGACAAGAACATAGTTCGCTCCATGTGGTTGTTTGAGCACAAGTTTAATGCAAAAGGTAATTTGAGCAGGTATAAGCCTCTACTCGTTGCTAGTCGCAACCAACATGTTAGCATTGATTGTGATGAGGCTTTTAGCCCAGTTGGTAATTGACTACGAACCGAGCTATTTTACTTGGTGGTGCTCTAGGGAGGGTCAACATGATGTTTTGGTTATTGATCGGGTATCCGATAATGGCTTTTCTTTGGATTTGGTGTCTTTCTCGAACCGAGTTGTTTTACTTGGTGCTGCTCTAGAGAAGGAAATGATGTTGTTTCGGAGACTGTTTTTTCAGATGAGGTAGTCCTGTTTTTAGAAGTTTATGATAAAACAGCTCGAGTCTATCCAATGGGACCGAGTTTTGATTAATTGCAGTGTTTGATTAACGAATGTGCGTTAGGGTTTGGAATTGCTGCTAATGATCAAGATAATTCCTCGGATCCTTCTTTGTTTTCGAACGTTCCTTAGTTGAAAGCATTTTTCTTAATAGATTCTACTTCAACCTCTACTCATGTATCAATTGATATTGGTTCTGCTAATGTTAATAAAGGTTGCCCCTATATCGTTAAGAGTTGCGAAGATTCGTGTCGGGTTACGTGGGAGCACATTCAAAAGCAAAAGGATTCTTTGTGGGCTAATTAGGTGGGTGGCACAAATAAGGTAGATGTGGTTACTCGTAAATCGAAGAAGAAGCTAAAAAAGAAGTCTGCGGGGAATTGACAAGTCCTTTTCTTTGTGGGATCAAGATGACGTTTTGGCTCTTGAGGTAGAGAATCCATTGTTTTGGTATGTTTCGAGTAAGTAGAAGGTATTATATGTAGGATCGTTTTGTCCAACAACATGTCCAACATCTACACTCACGAGTCCCTTAATACAATAAAATCAATTGGTGATAGAGGGGGGAGGTTCCCATAGGCTTATATAGTGACATTATTCCTTTCCAACTTCCGATGTGGGATGACTTTCATCTTTTTTTATAACCGATTAATACTCCAACAATCACTCCCTTAATCGGTTTAGCTACATGCTAGCTGTAACCTACTCTGATATCATTTTTAGGATCGTTTTTGCCCAACAACATGTCTAACATATAAGCTCATGAGTTAGGCTTATATACTGACATTATTTCTTTTTCTACTTCGATGTGAGATGACTTTCATCTTTTTATAACCGATTATACTCCAACATTCTAAATCCGGGTTCAAAGGGAGAAAATCTTCTATTGCCGTGATAAGCTTCGTGTTCCTTGAATGTTAGTTTTTGTGTTTGGTTTAGCGGTTTGTTGGTTTTGTTTGATAAGTTGGTTTTGCTTGATAGATAGCTTGTGTTTGGTATTTTGTTAGTTGTCATTTAGTCGTGTTTTGTGGTTAGTTGGTTAGTCCTGCTAGTTGGTTTTAGCTAGGCTCGCCTCAAGATAGTTCGGTAGGCTTTGTTAGTGTTGAATTGTGTTGTCGTTTGCGCATCCTAGTTGATAGGCTAATCGGAGTTGGTTGGTTCTTGTATTAATTTGATGGGCTCTTTTATGATTTTCTTTAAAGTATCTTGATTATTATAAAGTTTTAGTTTTTCAAAAATTAAAAATAAAAAATAAATTATCAAGTAGGAGTATATATTTGTATGTGATATGAACTCCCCAAATTTAACACCAAAAACTAGCAATTAAACATATAAAACTTATATACTCCGATATATACGATATGATGATGATTACCGTCATAAAAGTCCCAACGAACTGGTCTCTTAGTAGCCACATCTTCATAGTACCAAATGAAGTCCACCTTCTCCCACAAATCACACAAGAACCCATCAGTCACCACCCGACCCAAATAATGTGCACCATCAAGAAAGTCGGGTCGTGGTATCCCGACACCAAAGTCCACCACTTGACATTGTGCATCCTCCCCTAATGTGTAATAAAATGACGTACCATTGTTCCATTCAATGTCATAAAGCAATATCCCAAGTTGTTTTTGGAATATGTTAACGTTGCGACCATTAGGCCAATCGTACCAAAGATCACTTAGTTGAAGGTGGGTTGATGTTAGGTTCATGTAAAGAAGAGCATGGAATTGTTCTGGCCATGGTGTAGGCGTTGGTTCTGGTGAGTTTAACCATGGCTCGTTGTCATTGTTAAAAGCTAGGTCATATGGTAGTTGAAAAAGGAAGAAGATGAGCACTGAAATGGCTTGGAAGGCTACCTTCATATCTTTTTAATTATCTATTATCTATGTGTGTGGTTATTTTTTATTTGGTACAAGAAGTTTGGTTATGAGATAAAATGACTTTGGGGACCACTCACACAGTGACACAGAACACTTCAAGAAGAACTTTAGGCTGTTTGTAACGGGTCAAAGTGACCCGTCACTTGTCCATGTGACACCGAAGAAACGTCAATTTTTGTTGTAATGGAGTGTCACTTTGTGACGTTACTTTGGTGTGAGTTAGAAAGTGATACCAAAAGAAACTTGGCGTCACTTGTTTATTTATTTTTTATTAATTTAAAAATATTATTTTTATCTTATTTTAATACTTAACCCAATTATATTTTAACACATCATTACAATACTGCTGACTAACACACCACCACTACTTTACTCAAAAAAGAAACACGTCATACTCAGCAAAAAAGTGCAAAAAGGTAAGTGACACCACAAAGAAACGCCACAACCATTACAAATAGTCTTATGGAGGCAAAAGAAATTCAATCATTTATATTTATATATATATAAATATAAGGTGAAATAATAAAGTACTACGTAACATTTTATTTTACCCTTTTATCTATGCCTGTAAACTAAGTAGGTAAAAAGTAAATAGTAAAATGATCAAGTAAAATAATACCATGTTTATGATAGAGTATTTCCTAAATTAATTATGTATATGTTGTTTAGAGATTATTAAATTGAGATTGATAAAGTATAAATGGGTAAAATTGTTAAACTCTAATCAAAATAAACATTATATATAGTACAACAGTTCAAGGTACGACTAAATCTACTTACGAACGGTTGTACAGTTCGATTTCAACATTTCGGCTCAAATCATACAAAAACGATACTCAATTCGGTTTATACTAAGATATGAGGAAAAAGTGGGAACTGGTTAACTACAGGTTTTTTTGCCTGTGCGCCTAATCGTTCTTTGATTGGGATAAAATGAGATGCATCGATGTACTTTGTCGCTATTTAAACAACACTGTATGTAGTTGCCATCCAGCTTATATTCTCAAGTGACGTTCTCTATCTAAGAATTGATAAAGCGGTTAGTGTGATGACCCGAGAATTTTCGACCAAATTTAAACTTTAATCTTTATATGTTTCCGACACGATAAGCAAAATCTGTAACATTGAGTCTCGAAAGTTTTGAAATCTATATTCATGTATTCAATTACCCTTCGACTATTCCCGACGATTCACGAACAATTGTGTGTAAATAAATATGTAAATACATATATTGATAGAAATATGAATATAAGTGTATATATAATATTTTGAAATAATAAAGTACACTTAATCATTTGGAATTAAAAATGTAAGATAATAAGTAGAATAAATAAGTTACTATCATATATATATACATTTATATTAAAAAGGACATATGTAATATTAATACATTAAATTTAATTACAAGATGTAAATAAAGTGTTATATCAATATTATTGGTATTACTCTTATTATTAGTATTAAAAATTAATATTAATATTAGCCTATTATTGTTATTATTAGTATTTATATTTTATTAATATCATTATCAATGTTATATTAATATTACAATGAACATTATTAATAATACTTGTTATTATCAGTATATTTATTATTTGTATTCTTATTAATAAATTATTATTAATAATATTAGTATTATTATTAAATTAATTAATTATTAATGATAATTAATAGAGTTATTGATATTGTTATCATTATTATAATTTATACTATTATTATTATTTATACATTTGTTATTAGTATTAATATTTTCATAATTACATATATAACTATTAATACAGACTAATAGCAGATACATATACAAATATGTGAACAATACAGTATATACCTATACAAATACAGTTTAATACGTATTCTTCCACTAAAGAGTCAAATTTTGTTTCACGTTATTTTCATACTGTGTGAGTTTTTGTTTTATGTCTCTCAATTTGTTAACCATCAGTATCAATCGTACCATTTTAGTTGAGATTGTAAATTGATTTTATTCTCTGATAAATTATATTCAGTAGAGTCCACCCAGCTAACAAACAAATTGAAATTGGGTCAGGTGAGCTGTAATTGCATCGTTTATCCTCCATATAGTCTTCTGATAACGAACCAAGACATGACACACTATAAACAAGCCACTGCCACGCTTATATCTTTCTTCTGTTTTCTGTTTTAATTCGAACAACCACCATAATATCGACACCTGCATCATTAATCAACCTTGAAGCCTTCGTTCACCTTTGATAATCACCTCACCAACGAGCTCTATCATTCTTCTGTTTCTATTCGCCATCTTGAGTCACCATGAACACACCAGCAAGTGTTGTATTCGTATTCTATTTTGGCACACAAATACAACCATCTTTTATTATTTTTATGCTAATATACTTCATCAAACAAACCTGTTACATACTTGTGTGGCTCCTGCTTCAACAAACCGTTAACTAACCATCACCTTACTATCCCCACCCTCCTTTTCTTTCTTTCTTTCTTTCTTTCTTTCTTTCTTTATCTCTCTCTAACTCATCAACATGTTATCACCTCTTGTTAAATATACGAGCCGTCTTCTGTGTTTCTTTCCATAGTTAAACCCAAACACCTTCCATCAAACCACAACCGTTTTCGAACCAAGACCAAGACTGCTCAAGTACTCGATCACTATTTATGCTTCATTAATTATAAGTTGTTGTTGTTTCATTTTTGTCGAACCTCTAATACAAACCACCCAACACTTGTTACACTTCCTGTCTCCGTTTCTATTAGAGGAATCGAGAACACCATCACACCCACTTCACCGCCATTGTTTGTTTCTAACTATGATCGTGATCCACACCACCACAGCTCTCTCTCTCTCTCTCTCCTCTATTCCTAATCGAAACCCTTATTGGTGTACGAAAAATAAAGATGATGATGAATTAAACCTAACACCCACCAGACGCCTTAACCTTGTATTTATAATCTACAAATTTCATTAACCTTTAAAGCTAAAGTGGCTTGATTTTTCTTTTGTGTGGCCGACACCTCCAAAGATTATTAACCCCATTTGATTATAAAGAAGAGGATAAAGCTTGTTGACGTGTTGTTTTATTCCCAGACAAATCCCATTCCATCTATTGTTCGATTAAAAAAAAGAGAGAGAAAGCAAACGAACATAAAAACCCTACCTGGTGACTACCGCAACTCCCACGTGTTTTTCTTTTTCTCTTTCAATAATAATGAAGTATGAATGATGATACGTTGTTAGATTATCCTTGGGCCATAATTTACCGAAAGGGTTACAGATTTGTAGCTGGGTCGAGGCATTAAAGTCTGTTGGGCCGAGACAATTGAAAGTCTGTTGGGCCGGAGTAATAAGAAATACGGGATAAAATTATTTCGTGGTTATATAAACACAGAAAGAATGTGTAGCTTGGATGGTTGGGGGTTAGTGTCGGGAAGTGAGAGGTCATGAGTTCGAGCCCGAGCCTGGGCGTGAGCAGCAATTTTTTTTTTACTTATTGTGAGGTAGTTTCTCACATTTATTTATTTATTACTATTATTATTATTATTATTGTTATTATTATTATTATTATTATTATGATTGTTATTGTTATTGTTATTATGGTTATTGTTATTGTTAGTACTAATTATTATTGTAAAAATTGTTATCATTACTAAAGTTATTATAATTACTTAGTATTATTATTATTATTAAGTATTAGGATTATTATTATTATTATTATTATTATTATTATTATTATTATTATTATTATTATTATTATTATTATCATTATAAACATATTTTAACAATATCGTTATTAATATTAGTATTATCAATATTAAGAAAGTTATTATTATTAGTAAATCATTATTATCAAAACTATCATTTTCGTTACAAATAAATATTTTGTACCTAAAATATACTTAATATATATATTATAATCATATTAATAGTTTATATATCACATACCAAATATAATAACATTATTTATATAAATACTTATATATAATGAATTAAGAATATTTTCATATAATACTAATTATATATATATATATATATATATATATATATATATATATATATATATATATATATATATATATATATATATATATATATATATATATATATATATATATATATAGATATATTAATATAACCAAATATATAGATATTAAACATTTTAAATATATATATATAAACTAAACAAGTATAATATATAATTCAAGTTATAATATATAAACTTGTTCGAATACGATTATACATTTTAATATATATACAAATGATATAGGTTCGTGAATCTGAGGCCAACCCTGCATTGTTCAGTTGTCTAATGTCGGCATATGTATTTTTACTACAAAATACATTAGGTGAGTTTCATTTGCTCCCTTTTTAATTGCTTTTGCAATATATATTTTTGGGCTGAGAATACATGCAATATTTTATAAATGCTTTACGAAATAGACACAAGTGAGCGAAACTACATTCTATGGTTGGATTATTAAACCGAATATGCCCCTTTTTAGTCTGGTAATCTAAGAATTAGGGAACAGACACCCTAATTGACGCGAATCCTAAAGATAGATCTATCGGGCCCAACAAGCCCCATCCAATGTACCGGATGCTTTAGTACTTCGAAATTTATATCATGTCCGAAGGAGGATCCCGGAATGATGGGGATATTCTTGTATGCATATTGTGAATGTCGGTTACCAGGTGTTTAATCCATATGAGTGGTATTTTTGTCTCTATGCATGGAACGTATATTCAGAAGAAATGAAAATCTTGTGGTCTATTAAATGGATGAAAAAGATTATTTATGTTAAAGTAATGAACTCACCAACCTTTTGGTTGACACTTTAAAGCATGTTTATTCTCAGGTATGAAAGAAATCTTCCGCTGTGCATTTGCTCATATTAGAGATATTACTTGGAGTCATTCAGGACATATTTCAAAAGACGTTGCATTCGAGTCGTTGAGTTCATCAAGATTATTATTAAGTCAAGTATAGTTGGATATATTATGAAATGGTATGCATGCTTTCAACTTTCGATGTAATGAAAGTTTGTCTTTTCAAAAACGAATGCAATGTTTGTAAAATGTATAATATAGAGGTCAAGTACCTCGCGATGTAATCAACTGTTGTGAATCGTTTATAATCGATATGAACTTCGTCCGGATGGATTAGGACGGGTCTTCACAGTTGGTATCAGAGCCGTGGTCTTAGCGAACCAGGTCTTGCATTAGTGAGTCTAACTGATAGTCGTTAGGATGCATTAGTGAGTCTGAACTTCGACCGTGTCTGCATGTCAAAAAATTTGCTTATCATTTATATCGAAAATCACCTACTTATCATTCTTAGGGAATCACTTGCTTATCATTCTTAGTCTAGACACGTCTTACTGCCTCTATTGCATAGACAGTGTATAGATAAATTCATATCTTAGCGTATTTATTATTGTTACCTTTGCCTGACAGCTTCCGTAGATTCCTCCGTAACTTATGGGATTTTAGTATTACATATACATATGTAAATTATGTATTGCAGGGTACTAATCTACATCCTATTCGATTCCTTATCGAAAATTCTTCATCTGATCGTACGAGATGAGTCCCTCAACCAGTTCGAATTCCTCAGATTTCGATAGCTATTCCGATAGTTATTCTTACAGCTATTCCGATATGGATATCCACCTTAGCTCCGAAAGCATGCGTCACCAGAATGAATCAACCAACCAACCATCCTCAATTCATATGATGAGTTCGTAGTCGACTTAATTAATGGAGACGAGAAGAAGGCCATCCCTTTCACCAACCGAATTCACATCTTGACAATGAACCTGAAACGTTTACCGGCTAACCTGTTCAAGACACCATTTTCAGTGTCATTTCCAGGGTAACTCGACAAGATTATATTCTATCCACAATTCTGAACCTTATTCATCCGCTCGTTACGATCGACAATCGTCCTGGAGTAATGAGTCAATGAACTTCGCACTCGAATAATCAATTCGGAGAATATGGTGCAAAATGTACCAGCTTCAGCAACATCACCGGCACCAATAGTACAATCAATAACAGCACCAGTACCATCAACAATCCATGTTTCAATATCATCATCTGTACTTTGAGTATGATATTCGTTCTACGTATCGTTCTACCTCATTTATCTTAGTTCGACATGGTGAATATGTAACCTCTAATGTTTTAGAGATTATTTATTCTAGTTCTAACCGAAAATCAAATGAGTTTAATATCATATTAACTCAATGAATCCATGATTACATCTGAAGAAAATATATATGTATATATGTTTTCATAAAGATTGTAATTAAAAATTCTTTCGTACAAATTGTTAATGGTGAAAATATTTTAATGGGTAGGTAATACCCGAGGAATATTTAGATCTCACATTAATAAGTTACACTGTACATTCTTTGAATCTAATTCAACGGTCATTTATTATCCTACTTACATCCACCGATATACGTATCTGTTCACCGCAGAATAACCATTTTCATTCAATTTCGTAATTGGATTTTGATCTATCAGAATCCGACAAGTGGCATAATGAAGAAAACATTTTACAAAATAAAATTTGTTAGAAACAGACAAATTAACTACTAAAATTTTTGTTAAGAATCCACGCTAACTGTTTCCAGCTAACTGTTCCTAGCTAACTGTTAATTCCGTATTACATTTTATTTATCGCAATTTAATTATCGCAATTTACATTCTCGCAATTTTATTTATCGTCACTAAATTTCTGTTATTTACTTTATGCCCTTTATTTATCGTTATTTAATTTTCTGTTATTTATTTTACGCACTTTAAATATCGGGACACGTATACAAGGTTTTGACATATCATATCGATGCATCTATATATATTAATTGGAATCACCATAGACACTCTATATGCAGTAATGATCGAGTTCTCTATACATGGTTGAGGTTGATTCTACAATAATATATATAGTTTGAGTTGTGATCGAGTCTGAGACGTATACGGGTCACGACACGTATTAATTAATTCGAATATTATATATTAAACTATATATGAATTATTAGACTGTCAACTGTGGACTATCGACTGTGGACTAATATTATTGGACAATTAAAATGAATTAAAATATTGATTATAACATATGAAACTAAACAATTCTTCAAATTGCCACTTGATTTCGTCTTAAACATCATTTGTATCTTCACGATTACATTCTGCGTTCAAACCTTTCATGATTCTTGAAAACACTTCAATCGAGAGGATGAACCAACCGCACTTCATTTATGGGAGAAAAGATTGATGCATATAGTTATGCACCTGAAAACACTCGGAACCAGAGTAAAGGTTTAACACGTGGCTGTTCTAATTCCTTTAGCGTTATTATTACCGAAAATAACTTTGCATCTGCTGTTCGAGATAGCCAGTTTTGTCACAGCTCCAGCAAGACAACTTCGACTTTTCGTACAAAACAACCTTATTATAATGTTGATATATACGCGTGCTCTTTTATTGTTACCAGGGAACCTTTCATATTCCATCATATTACCCTCAGCGTTTAATCATCTAAAAACACAATTTTCCTGAAACCACCTCGGATTAATAACCGATGATTCAGATATCATAGCATTAAATGCAGAGGAAACAGAAAAATGGTAGATGGTCTAAACGACCAAAAGTTTGATGATAAAGAAAGGAGTGTTAGGAACGCTCGATAGAAAATTGGGTATTGAAAAACAGATTGAGCTACACATGAAGGAGACCAAGGAAAAATACAAGGACCAAACCCTATATTCAAAGGATTCAGGTAATTCTGGATTCGTTGAGATCTTTAGATAATATCTTGCTCCGAAGTCATGTTAAAATCTTGCGGAAAATCTTTCTCCATCAACCATCGAACTTTGAAATTCCAAAATATCATCATCAATATCTTCGATATTTCTGAGGATATTTTCATAAATATTCTCGTCCGAAATTATATACCTCCTCGTGCTTCCTGTGTATTATTATATTGAAAACATTCAATAGAAAATTTAGTACCGAAAAGTAGATTATGCGAAACTAGGAAGAAAGCCGTGGACAAATCATAAAGAATAAGTTTGACTTCAATGAATCCAAATGATTCAATGTCTGCTAAAGTCTTTAGTGAATATCTTGCTCCTTACTTTAAACCCTTGCAGATAATAGTTTCTATCATCCTCTGATCTTAGATATTCAAAGATATTATCGTATCTTTCATTATAAATATCCTCCATATTTCTGAAGATATATTCCTAACTATTCTTATCTGAAATCATTAATCTCTTCGCGCTATCAGTGTTACATCATATAGAAACTGTTAGTTTCTATATTTTGTAAACTTTCGAGCTTAAAATATGAATATTATTGAAGTAATGTTGGAAACTGATGCATGAGTTAGTATAATATAATGACACTTGATCAATGTGATTATATTACAGTAAGTCATGCTGAGTTTCTAATGGAACGTGACGATTCACAGATCATAACGTCATCATGTGCCATGTTACATAACTCTTTCATTCTGCTTACCTTCTGAACATATCAAGAAAGCATATTCTTGATAGTTCTATTCTCAGTGAATCTGGTAATTTGACAAATCAAATCGTGCTATTACGTTCCTTCTTATTTAGAACATTAATAATGTTCATTCTAAAACTTATATCTGCGAATTCTGGACCATTACAAGAGATGCCAAATCTCCAGAAGAAGAAACGAAGGGACAAAGCTCTGAAATAGAAATTGGAGTATAAATTGCAGCAAATAGGAGGGAGTATTAACTGTGGATGACAATGATTATCGGAAACAGAAAGGGGGACATTGAAATATAAGGAGAGATATAAAACCCGATAACAACGCATAAATTACAAACCGTGTATATCAATGTTTATCGCAACATAAAGACACGGGAGAATTAAAAGCACTATAACTCCAAGAGCAAAGTAGAAGTAAGCAGATTCCTTGGGTGGAAGTTGGAAAAAGAGAATGATTGTTCCGATAGTAAGGATAAGGACAAGGATTAGAACTGGATTAAGCATTTCCACAATCTTTTGGATGTAAGAACCATGAAAGAAAGTATAGGAATGGTGAAAATTATGGAACGGGAAGAGTTTAATTTATAATGGAAATATCAGACGGAGAAATCGAGGCAGACCACCGTATTTAATTATAGAGATCCTAATTTCCTTATTCGCCGAAGAATCAAATCTCTTAGATTTCGAAGATTTTCTTTAAATCCCTTGAATTCCGGAATTCAATCGCGACTACGTCAAAAGTTATGGAAAATCTCCATTTCTTCATCTCGATCTTTTTGATAACTTCATTCATACGCTTCGATTAATCGAATCGTTTTATCCATATTATTCAATGATAATAAAACTCTATTTATCAACTCATATTCGTCATGAAAACATTTTTATTGTTAACCATGACCACATCACTCAAATTTTGGGACGAAATTTCTTTAACGGGTAGGTACTGTGATGACCCGGGAATTTCTGACCAAATTTAAACTTTAATCTTTATATGTTTCCGACACAATAAGCAAAATATGTAACATTGAGTCTCGAAAGTTTTGAAATTTATATTCATGTATTCAATTACCATTCGACTATTCCCGACGATTCACGAACAATTGTGTGTAAATAAATATGTAAATACATATATTGATAGAAATATAAATATAAGTGTATATATAATATTTTGAAATAATAAAGTACACTTAATCATTTGGAATTAAAAATGTAAGATAATAAGTAGAATAAATAAGTTACTATCATATATATATATATATATATATATATATATATATATATATATATATATATATATATATATATATATATATATATGTATATATATATATATATATATGTATATATATATATATATATATGTATATATATATATATATGTATATATATATATATATATATATATATATATATATATATACACACACATTTATATTAAAAAGGACATATGTAATATTAATACATTAAATTTAATTACAAGATGTAAATAAAGTTTTATATCAATATTATTGGTATTACTCTCATTATTAGTATTAAAAATTAATATTAATATTAGCCTATTATTGTTATTATTAGTATTTATATTTTATTAATATCATTATCAATGTTATTATTAATATTACAATGAACATTATTAATAATACTTGTTATTATCAGTATATTTATTATTTGTATTCTTATTAATAAATTATTATTAATAATATTAGTATTATTATTAAATTAATTAATTATTAATGATAATTAATAGAGTTATTGATATTGTTATCATTATTAAAATTTATACTATTATTATTATTATTTATACATCTGTTATTAGTATTAATATTTTCATAATTACATATATAACTATTAATACAGATTAATAGCAGATACATATACAAATACGTGAGCAATACAGTATATACCTATACAAATACAGTTTAATACGTATTCTTCCACTAAAGAGTCAAATTCTATTTCAAGTTATTTTCATACTGTGTGAGTTTTTCTTTTATGTCTCTCAATTTGTTAACCATCAGTATCAATCGTACCATTTTAGTTGAGATTGTAAATTGATTTTATTCTCTGATAAATTATATTCAGTAGAGTCCACCCAGCTAGCAAACAAATTGAAATTGGGTCAGGTGAGCTGTAATTGCATCGTTTATCCTCCATATAGTCTTCTGATAACGAACCAAGACATGACACACTATAAACAAACCACTGCCACGCTTATATCTTTCTTCTGTTTTCTGTTTTAATTCGAACAACCACCATAATATCGACACCTGCATCATTAATCAACCTTGAAGCCTTCGTTCACCTTTGATAATCACCTCACCAACAAGCTCTATCATTCTTCTATTTCTATTCGCCATCTTGATTCACCATGAACACACCAGCAAGTGTTGTATTCGTATTCTATTTTGGCACACAAATACAACCATCTTTTATTATTTTTATGCTAATACACTTCATCAAACAAACCTGTTACATACTTGTGTGGCTCCTGCTTCAACAAACCGTTAATTAACCATCACCTTACTATCACCACCCTCATTTTCTTTCTTTCTTTCTTTCTTTCTTTCTTTATCTCTCGCTAACTCGTCAACATGTTATCACCTCTTGTTAAATATACGAGCCGTCTTCTGTGTTTCTTTCCATAGTTAAACCCAAACACCTTCCATCAAACCACAACCGTTTTCAAACCAAGACCAAGACTGCTCAAGTACTCGATCACTGTTTATGCTTCATTAATTATAAGTTGTTGATGTTTCAAATTTTGTCGAACCTCGAATACAAACCACCCAACACTTGTTACACTTCCTGTCTCCGTTTCTATTAGAGTGAATCGAGAACACCATCACACCCACTTCACCGCCATTGTTTGTTTCTAACTATAATCGTGATCCACACCACCACAGCTCTCTCTCTCTCTCTCTCCTCTATTCCTAATCGAAACCCTTATTGGTGTACGAAAAATAAAGATGATGATGAATTAAACCTAACACCCACCAGACGCCTTAACCTTGTATTTATAATCTGCAAATTTCATTAACCTTTAAAGCAAAAGTGGCTTGATTTTTCTTTTGTGTGGCCGACACCTCCAAAGATTATTAACCCCATTTGATTATAAAGAAGAGGATAAAGCTTGTTGACGTGTTGTTTTATTCCCAGACAAATCCCATTCCATCTATTGTTCGATTAAAAAAAAAAAAGAGAGAAAGCAAGCGAACATAAAAACCCTACCTGGTGACTACCGCAACTCCCACGTGTTTTTCTTTTTCTCTTTCAATAATAACGAAGTATGAATGATGATACATTGTTAGATTATCCTTGGGCCATAATTTACCGAAAGGGTTACAGATTTGTAGCGGGGCAGAGGCATTAAAGTCTGTTGGGCCGAGACAATTGAAAGTCTGTTGGGCCGGAGTAATAAGAAATACGGGATAAAATTATTTCGTGGTTATATAAACACAGAAAGAATGTGTAGCTTGGATGGTTGGGGGTTAGTGTTGGGAAGTGAGAGGTCATGAGTTCGAGCCCGAGCTTGGGCGTGAGCAGCAATTTTTTTTTACTTCTTGTGAGGTAGTTTCTCACATTTATTTATTTATTACTATTATTATTATTATTATTATTATTATTATTATTATTATTATTATTATTATTGTTATTATTATTATTATTATGATTGTTATTGTTATTGTTATTGTTATTGTTATTGTTATTATGGTTATTGTTATTGTTAGTACTAATTATTATTGTTAAAATTGTTATCATTACTAAAGTTATTATAATTACTTAGTATTATTATTATTATTATTAAGTATTAGGATTATTATTATTATTATTATTATTATTATTATTATTATTATTATTATTATTATTATTATTATTATTATTATTATTATTATTATTATTATTATTATTATTATTATTATCATTATAAACATATTTTAACAATATCGTTATTAATATTAGTATTATCAATATTAAGAAAGTTATTATTACTAGTAAATCATTATTATCAAAACTATCATTTTCGTTACAAATAAATATTTTGTACCTAAAATATACTTAATATATATATTATAATCATATTAATAGTTTATATATCACATACCAAATATAATAACATTATTTATATAAATACTTATATATAATGAATTAAGAATATTTTCATATAATACTAATTATATATATATATAGAGATATATTAATATAACCAAATATATTGATATTAAACATTTTAAATATATATATAAAAACTAAACAAGTATAATATATAATTCAAGTTATAATATATAAACTTGTTCGAATACAATTATACATTTTAATATATATACAAATGATATAGGTTCGTGAATCTGATGCCAACCCTGCATTGTTCAGTTGTCTAATGTCGTCATATGTATTTTTACTACAAAATACATTAAGTGAGTGTCATTTGCTCCCTTTTTAATTACTTTTGCAATATATATTTTTGGGCTGAGAATACATGCAATATTTTATAAATGCTTTACGAAATAGACACAAGTGAGCGAAACTACATTCTATGGTTGGATTATTAAACAAAATATGCCCCTTTTTAGTCTGGTAATATAAGAATTAGGGAACAGACACCCTAATTGACGCGAATCCTAAAGATAGATCTATCGGGCCCAACAAGCCCCATCCAAAGTACCGGATGCTTTAGTACTTCGAAATTTATATCATGTCCGAAGGAGGATCCCGGAATGATGGGGATATTCTTATATGCATATTGTGAATGTCGGTTACCAGGTGTTCAATCCATATGAGTGGTATTTTTGTCTCTATGCATGGGACGTATATTCAGAAGAAATGAAAATCTTGTGGTCTATTAAAAAGATGGAAATGATTATTTATGTTAAACTAATGAACTCACCAACCTTTTAGTTGACACTTTAAAGCATGTTTATTCTCAGGTATGAAAGAAATCTTCCGCTGTGCATTTGCTCATATTAGAGATATTACTTGGAGTCATTCAGGACATATTTCAAAAGACGTTGCATTCGAGTCGTTGAGTTCATCAAGATTATTATTAAGTCAAGTATAGTTGGATATATTATGAAATGGTATGCATGCTGTCAACTTTCGATGTAATGAAAGTTTGTCTTTTCAAAAACGAATGCAATGTTTGTAAAATGTATCATATAGAGGTCAAGTACCTCGCGATGTAATCAACTGTTGTGAATCGTTTATAATCGATATGGACTTCGTCCGGATGGATTAGGACGGGTCTTCACAGTTAGGGTGTTTTCCTAATTACCAACCACTTTTGCGATACATTTAGTTCCACCCGCATCCTGTTTAGTTGAGCCTCCTCGAGTCATAGTTTTTGTATACTTAGTTTTAGCTCTAAATTATTCAAGTCTGTACCCGGGCTTTAGCCCTTCAGAATGTATATCTTGTTTATGTTTAATAAAAGTTGATCTTTTTTAAAAAAAAAAAAAAACTAATTAAGATATGAGGAGGTAATATGAATAGACATTTTCTGTACTCTTCCACTACCCAAGTTTTTGATGTTTATCAATGTTTTGTGAATTATAAGAAAAATGACAAACTATTAATCGATGACCAAATCAAGGTTATAAATATATTCCATAAGAATAAATTTACGATAAATAAAAAAATTATAAGCAAATAAACGACTTGAAAACACATACATGTCATAAATATACATGCGTACTCAGATAAGTATGTGGATTATATGTAGATAACATCTACCATCAAAAATATGTCATCACAAAATCAGTAAGGTCTCTCACCAATATAATTTCCAGGAGGATCATAATTACATATCATGAAAACACCTTTGTTCTGAAAACAATTCACAACAGAACACCCAATTCTTCTACTTGTTTTCCAAACAATCTGTGTATAATGTCCACACTCTTGTCCCCCGTTACACGAATTCGATCCATAAGTGTACCACCGTTGCTCCCCGACCCATGCGGCTGCAGCTTGGGCTGGGTTCCATCCATAACCACTTCCCCAAAATATGTTCTCCCCATAAGGCCCATTTGAATGTTGTAACAAGCAATCTTTTTGCCTTAGTCTAGCGTAGGAATTTGCGTAACGCTCGAGTAGTGGGTCCCATACGAGTGGCGGCAAACGATGGGCCGCTCGAGCTTGGTTCTGAAGGTATATGAAGTTGTTGATCATGGCATTGTTTTTAGGGGCTTGGGTTTTGTTAGTTTTATTGTTTGTGAAAGCATTGGTGCTTGAAATTATAATACCAAAGAAGAAAACTAATGTGATGGAAGGAAACCACATTGGAGATGATATTATGTGTTTATTCAGTTCCCTCGGTGGGAACTTTTTTTAAGGTGTACATGATGAAAGATTTTTATAATGTCATTTGGATAAATAAATTTAATTATTATTAAAAAAATAGTATAAAAAGGTTGTTGGATTTGTGGAGAATTTAAGTGGCACCCATGATCGAATATGGTTGCCATATTCTTTCTTGGAAGAAAAGTGTCATTTTTCAACGATTTAATGGGTCAAGAACTCAAGGATTATTAAAATTACTCCGTATTATACGTTTCTTATTTTCATTTTATTTGGTTGGTCCAGTTTTTATGGCCCAACGGCCCAAATTCAGTTCACTCGAAAACAGTTTGGTCCGTCTATATTGCTATATGTCTACTACGCCATCGGTCTCAATCTAATAACCAGGTGTTAAATTGTTTTTACAAGTTTAATTGTAAATAATATTCTTTTATGTTATTATACATTAATAAAAGTTATAACAAATGAAAACACACAATAAAGAACATGCATATACTATTGAGATTAAATATCACAATAAAGAGAAGCAGGTTAAAGGTATCAAAAAGGTTAAGGTTGAGTACGAATTGAAACCATTTAGTTGCACCCACTGCAAGGTGTTTGGTCATAGCACTAAAGGATGTAAAGACAGACCTAGGACTGCAGAAGAAATTGAGGAATTAGCTAACACAAAAATGGAAAGTTTGTTAGTAATGATGGGTTTCGTGTTGTTCAAAGAAAAATGGTGAACAAGAATGCTCAACTAAGAAGCAAAAGAATAATGAGAATTGGAAGGAGATGGTATCTAGGAAGGAAAAGAGTAAGGAGAATGTTATATAGGCCTAAAGGGAACAATAATAGGTTTGTTGTGCTTCATCAGGATGGTGAGATGTCTGCTGAGGATATTTGTAATGTGGACAGATTCATAAAGAATAAGAAGCAACCATCTATAAATGAATAAAAGGAATGGTCATTGGAAATGTTCTTATACTTAAAGGAAAAATGGGAAGCAATGGAACATAATGGAAGTAATGAGTATATGGAGGATGTGATTACCACTGAATGTGAGAATGTTCTCACTAATGAATTAAAAGTAATGGATGATGGAATTCTTGCTTAATCTGTTATGATGAATCTCATAAAAGATTTGAAGATTGGAGCATGGAAATAACTAACTTAACGTAATAATAATACCCCCTAAAAGTACACTTGGCGAGTGCGTATATTCTCGAAGTATCAAAGACCCGTTAAATACTAGCGCGACTAGCCCGAGTGGGGATGTCAAACCCTATGGATCCATATCTAATATTCGTGTTCACCGGTTCAAAAACCAATGATTAAACGTTACCGTGCTAAGGGGAATCTTTGTGCCGTTATATCACCCACACATATATAAAGTTTAAGTACTCGTGTCTAGTATGTAAAACATAAAAAGCGCATGTATTTTCAGTCCCAAAAATAGTAAAGTAAATAAGAGAAGCTATAACTCACAGTGAATAAGTAGTAAAAGTCGATATGAAAAGTATGCAAGTAGTAAGTCGGTCCGAAAGGTCGTCAATGTAGTGACCCGTCCTAATCCATCTGGACGAAGTCTTCAACAGTTGGTCTCATTGCGAGGTTCTGACCTCTATATGCCATGAGCGACTCCATATAATATGAGCAAATGCACAGCGGAAGATTTCTTTCATACCTGAGAATAAACATGCTTTAAAGTGTCAACCAAAAGGTTGGTTTCCCATGTATGTAAGTATATACAGAATGGTGGTGACGGACATGGTGGATTATAGGAGGTGATCACGGTGGTGATTGTAGTGTGGTCTTCAAACAGAAAGTAATGTCAGCAGGTGTGATGGTGGCTCCAGTGATTGTGTTCAGAGATGGTGATGAGCCCCTATGGTGTTGGGTTGATGATTGAGTTGTGGAGTTCGATGGTGGTGTATAAGTTGTGGTGATTCTTCGGTTACAAGAATTAAGAGGGGGAGAGATAGAAAGAGGAAGATGGTTGATAGTGGAAGCATATAATATTTAGATTCTAAGAAAACAAAAACAGTAAAGTTAAATTAATAATCAAGGTTCACGGATGTGCAGTATCCTAAATGGATTTTTGTGTTTAAGTGGATTAGAAAGAATCATTGGAATAGAGGTGGTGGTGGGGTTTTTGTTCGTCCAAATGATTTGATAAATAATTCGAGCAGATAAAAAAAAATTCAATTTGCAAAGTTTTCAACAAATTAGTACGATTGAAAAGGATGTAATTTGACTTTAGAGATATAACCAAACAATCAATTACAGTGTTTTATTAAGATAGGGAACTGATTTTGGATCCTATGACTTTGAATTCTTATATGTGTTTATATATATCTAAATCTGTAATTTGTAAATGTATATGTATTTATATATATGTGTATTTATATATCTTGATTATATATATGTATATATATATTAATTTCTTAAATTTTGATCTTTAATAAGTATAAACATACTAATATTATTAATAATACAAATAATAATACTATTAATGATAATATTATTAAAGTGACTAGTAATAATAAATGATAAATGATAGATAATAATATTATTAACAAAAATGATAATTTTATTACATTTAATTACTAATGATAATAATAATCTTATTAGTTTCAATAATACTATTTATTAATGATAATAATATAATAATTTATCCATATCAAACTTTATATATTTAATAGAAATCATAAATTTATAATAACATAAACCTATTTATATATATTAACAGTACTTAATTATTCTAATTGGTATTTTACAATTTAAATTCCAATTATTTAAAGTATACATTATTAAATCAAAATATTATATATACATATTTATTTATAAATAATTGTTCGTGAATCGTCGGGAATAATCAAAGGTCAAATGAATCTATATAAATGGTTCAAAAATTTGTAGACGCAGTTTAACAGACTTCGCTTATCAAGTCGAAATCATATAAGATTAAGTTTAAATTTGATCAGAAATTTCAGGGTCGTCACAGTACCTACCCGTTAAAGAAATTTCGTCCCAAAATTTGAGTGGAAAGGTCATGGCTAACAATAAAAATGTTTTCATGACGAATATGAGTTGATAAATAGGGTTTTATCATTATTGAGTAATATAGATAAAACTATTTGATTACTCGAAGCGTACGAGTGAAGCTCTCACAAAAGATTGAGATAAGGTAATAGATATTCGCCTTTACTTTCGACGTAGTCATGGTTGAATTCCGGAATTCAAGGGATTTAAAGAAAATCTTCGAAATCTAAAAGATTTTATTCTTCGGCGAGTAAGAAAATTAAGATCTCTATAATTAAATACGATGATCTGCCTCGATTACTCTGTCTGATATTTTCACTATAAATGAACTTCTTCCGTTCCATTACTTCCCACTTCTATACTCAATTCCTAAATTTAAAAGATTATAAAAACACTTAATCCAGTTCTGATTCTTGTTCTTATCATCACTATCGCAACAATCATTTCCTTTCCCAATTACCACCGGAGGAATCTGTTTTCTTCTACTTTGCCCTTGGGGTTATAATGTTTTTAATTCTCCCGTGTCTTTATGTTGCGATAAACATTGATATACACGGTTTGTAATTTATGTGTTGTTATCGAGCTTTATATTCCCCCTTATATTTTGGGAGTTGCATACTTTTGTTTTCTCTTCCCGACTTTAAGTCAAGCAAATAATGGTCCAGAATTCGTAGATATAGAGTTTCGAATGATTATAATGTTCTAAGCAGGAAGGAACATGATAGCACGATTTGATTTTCAAATTTATCAACATCACGGAAGATAGAACCATCAAGAATACATTTTCTTGATATGTTCAGAAGTTAAGTATAATGAAAGAGTTATGTAACATGGCACATGATGACGTTATGATCTGTGAATCATCATGTTCCAATAGAAACTCAGCATGACTTACTGTAATATAATCACGTTGGCCAAGCGTCATTATATTATACTAACCCATGCTTCAATTCTCAACACTTCTCCACAATTCATTCATAATTTATACCTAGATTTTACAGAAGTTTTCAATATAATGAAATATAGAAAACACGAAGAGGTAAATAATTTCGGATAAGAATATTTATGAAAATATCCTCAGAAATATCGAAGATATTTATGATGATATTTTAGAATTTCTAAGTTCGAAAGTTGATGAAGAAAAATTTTTCGCAAGATTTTAACATGACTTCGGAGCAAGATATTCTCTAAAGATTTCATCGGATCCAGAATTACCTGGATTCTTTTAATATAGGGTTTGGTCCTTGTATTTTTCCTTGGTCTCCTTCATGGTTAGTTCAATCCATTTTTCAGTACTAAATTTTCTATCGAGCGTTCCCAACACTCCATTCTTTATCATCAAACTCTTGGCCATTTAGGCCATCTACAATTTTACTGTTTTGTCTGCATTTAATGCAGCCATCTATTTGAATCGTCGGTTATCAATCTGAGGTGGTTTCAAGAGAATTGTGTTTTTAGATGATTAAACGCTGATGGTAATATGGTGGAATATAAAAGGTTCTCTAGTAACAATAAAAATGCACGCATATATATTAAAGTTATAATAGAGTTTATTCGAATGAAAAATTGAAGTTGATTTGCTGGAGCTGTGACAAAATTGGCTACTTTGGAAAGGAGTCGTAAAGTTATTTTCGGTCATAACAACGCAAAAAGAGCTAGCACAGATATGTGTTAAATGTTTACTCAGGTTTCGAGTGTTATCAGGTGCATAATTATATGCATCAATCTTTTCTTCCGTAGATGAAGTGCGGTTGGTTCATCCTCTCAATTGAAGTGTTTTCAAGAATTATGAAATGTTTGAACGTAGATGGGAATTGTTAAGATACAAATGAGGTTTAAGATGAAATCAAGTGACAGACTTGAAGATTTGTTTAGTTTCATATGTTATAATCAATATTTTAATTCATTTTAATTTTCCAATGTTTTTCTTCATTATGCCACTTGTTGGATTCTGATGAATAAAAATGGTTATTCTATGGTAAACGGATTCGTATATCTGTGGATATAAGTAGGATAGTAAATGACTATTGAATCAGATTCGAAGAATGTACAATGTAACTTATTAATGTGAAACTAAATATTCCTTGGGTATTACCTACCCTTTAAAATATTTTCATCGTTAACAGTTTGTACGAAAGAATTTTTAATCACAATCTTTATGAAAATATATATACATATATATTTTCTTCAGATGTAATTATGGATTTAATGAGTCAATATAATATTAATCTCATATGATTTTCGGTTTGAGCTAGAATAAGTAATTTCTAAAACTATTAGGAACAACATATTCTTCGCAGAATATTAATGAAGTTATGGATCAATACTTCATCGCTCATTGTTGTTGGTACTCCTTGGTATCTATGGTGCGTATGATGTTGATACTTGTGGAACAGATTGTGAATTTGAGGCTTAGAATGCGGATGTTGCTGTTGGTGGTACTGGTGTTGACGGTGCTGTTGCTGAAGCTGGTAGGTTTTGCACCATGTTTTCCAAATTGATTACTCGAGTGCGAAGCTCGTTGACTTCTTCTATTACACCGGGATGATTGTCGGTTCGGACGAGCGGATGAATAATATCTAAAATTCGTGATAGTATATAGTCATGATGAGATACTCTGGAAATGAGAGAGAAAATGATGTCTCGAACAGGTTCGCCGGTAAGTGCTTCAGGTTCTTCACCAAGAGGTAAATTTGGTTGATGGAAAGGATCGCCTTCTTCGTGTCTCCATTGATTAAGTCAACTACGAACCCATCCTCAATTCATCCAGAATAGATGATAGCTAAATGGTTAATCCATTCCGGTTATACTGCTTTCGGAGCTCGAGTAAAAATCCATGTCGGAATAGATGTCGGAATAACTATCGAAATAGATATCGGAATCTGAGGGACTCGAACTAGTTGCAAGATTCATCTCGTACGATCAGATGAAGGATTTTCGATAAGAAATAGATTATAGGATGTAGATTGATACCCTGCAATACATAATTTACATATGCATATATAATACTAAAATCCCATAAGTTACGGAGGAATCTACGGAATATGTTAGGCAAAGTTTACAGTAACAGATATGCTAAGATATGAATTAGCAGATACGCTAAGATATGAATTTTGTCTATATACTATTCATGCAATTCAGGCAGTAAAATATATCTAGATTAAGAATGATAAGTAAGTGATTCCCTAAGAATGATAAGCAGGAAATTTTCGACACGAAATGATAAGCAAAACTCTTGACATGCAGACACGGTCGAAGTCCAGACTCACTAATGCATCCTAACAACTATCAGTTAGACACACTAATGCTAGACCTGGTTCGCTAAGACCACCGCTCTGATACCACCTGTAGTGACCCGTCCTAATCCATCTGGACGAAGTCTTCAACAGTTGGTCCCATTGCGAGGTTCTGACCTCTATATGCCATGAGCGACTCCATATAATATGAGCAAATGTACAGTGGAAGATTTCTTTCATACCTGAGAATAAACATGCTTTAAAGTGTCAACCAAAAGGTTGGTTTCCCATGTATGTAAGTATATACAGAATGGTGGTGACGGACATGGTGGATTATAGGAGGTGATCACGGTGGTGATTGTAGCGTGGTCTTCAAACAGAAAGTAATGTCAGCAGGTGTGATGGTGGCTCCAGTGATTGTGTTCAGAGATGGTGATGAGCCCCGATGGTGTTGGGTTGATGATTGAGTTGTGGAGTTCGATGGTGGTGTATAAGTTGTGGTGATTCTTCGGTTACAAGAATTAAGAGAGGGAGAGATAGAAAGAGGAAGATGGTTGATAGTGGAAGCATATAATATTTAGATTCTAAGAAAACAAAAACAGTAAAGTTTTCACAGATGTGCAGTATCCTAAATGGATTTTTGTGTTTAAGTGGATTAGAAAGAATCATTGGAATAGAGGTGGTGGTGGGGTTTTTGTTCGTCCAAATGATTTGATAAATAATTCGAGCAGATAAAAAAAATTCAATTTGCAAAGTTTTCAACAAATTAGTACGATTGAAAAGGATGTAATTTGACTTTAGAGATATAACCAAACAATCAATTACAGTGTTTGATTAAGATAGGGAACTGATTTTGGATCCTATGACTTTGAATTCTTATATGTGTTTATATATATCTAAATCTGTAATTTGTAAATGTATATGTATTTATATATATGTGTATTTATATATCTTGATTATATATATGTATATATATATATATATATATATATATATTAATTTCTTAAATTTTGATCTTTAATAAGTATAAACATACTAATATTATTAATAATACAAATAATAATATTATTAATGATAATATTATTAAAATGACTAGTAATAATAAATGATAAATGATAGATAATAATATTATTAACAAAAATGATAATTTTATGACATTTAATTACTAATGATAATAATAATCTTATTAGTTTCAATAATACTATTTATTAATGATAATAATATAATAATTTATACATATCAAACTTTATATATTTAATAGAAATCATAAATTTATAATAACATAAACCTATTTATATATATTAACAGTACTTAATTATTCTAATTGGTATTTTACAATTTAAATTCCAATTATTTAAAGTATACATTATTAAATCAAAATATTATATATACATATTTATTTATAAATAATTGTTCGTGAATCGTCGGGAATAATCAAAGGTCAAATGAATCTATATAAATGGTTCAAAAATTTGTAGACTCAGTTTAACAGACTTCGCTTATCAAGTCGAAATCATATAAGATTAAGTTTAAATTTGATCAGAAATTTCAGGGTCGTCACAGTCAACCTAAGTCAAAGGTCACTAAGTCAGTATATTGTCCCCAAAAGTTTAAAAGTGAATAAATTAAGTCTTAAGTATCATCATCATCATCATCATCATCATTCGTAAAAGCAAAAGTAAGTTTTCAACAAGATCGAAATAAAAGGCTGACTTCGGACAGCTGCTACGACCTCTATACAAAACGAAAAGACGCGTGGTCAGTGGCCAAGGCTCTGTATGTGAGTCCTCTAACCGCTGACAATTTTTAGATCCTAACTTGATGTCGTTTGACTGTGGTGACGGTTCAAGAGCGAGTAGGTCAGAATTTTCAGCAGGTCATTATAACGGCGTAGTGACTTTCGGAAGGCTATAAATCCTAAACCGTATATCGGATTTAGGCGGGTCCTAAATGAAAAGTCATCTACTCGAAACGAACTATTTGAAAATAAATTTTACAGAAGTCCTAGGAGTCTGATCAGACCCCAAAAAACAGCAAACAAGTGCTCCAGTGGGTTTCTTGGTGCTTGATGCTCATCACGGTTCTCATCCTTGATGCGTGTAAGCTTCAAATGTACAACTCTTTGATGTTTTAGCATCACTTTGACCAAGTTTCAACCATCAAAACACAACTAAGAGTAAAAGCTAACATTCTACAAGTTTTGAACATCAAGGTTGTCTCTTTATTGCATAAACCCAACAAAGCTTCAACCTTTGTCCTTTTGACACAAGTTTATGCATCTCCATCATATGAGATGATGAAGACTTGATATTTATCATCACAAAAATCACAAAAAGGTTCCAAGTAAGTGAGATCTACAATAATAACTTAGATCTCAAGTATTAAGAAAATCCTAAGCTAGAAAGCTTGGATCTTTACAAGATTAATGATACCATAAGCTAGAAAGCTAAGATCTAATGAAAGTAATGAGACCATAAGCTAAAAAGCTAAGATCTGTAACAAAATAATGAAACCCTAAGCTAGAAAGCTTGGATCTTTAATGTTCTTGAAGATCCTTAAAGCAAAAGGCTAGATATTCAAGTTACATGAAGATGATAAACACAAGTTTTGATCTTTTTAACAAAATAAAGGGATCATAAGCTAGAAAACTTAGATCCAACAAAGTAATGAAGATTCAAAGCTAGAAAGCTTGAATCTTTCATGTTCTTGAAGAATTCAAATCAAAGTTTGAATCTTCAAGATATAACAAGATCAAGAAGCTAAAAAGCTTGATCCTTGCTTGATGATGATGATGTAGATGCTATGAAGAAGAAAATAATAAGAAGAAAATTTAAAACTTACACTTTTTAGAGTGAGAAAGACTAGAGAGAGAATTAGAGAGTAAGTGTGTGTAAAATGTAAATGACATTCAGTGTGAAATGGGTGGAAATGACTTGGTATTTATAGTGAATGTGGTGGTGGTAGCCATAGGTTGTATGGGGGGACAAGGGGGACACCTTTTTGCTTTTTGATTAGTGGTGGTCTAAAGGTGGTGCTTATGTTAGGATCCCATGCAACATTTGTGATTATGGTTAACAAAAATGCTAGTATGTTCCCTCTTATAAATGAGTTTTTGTCTTACATTTATATGGGTCATAAACTTATTAAAATTGGGCTAATTAAATAGTCCATTAGCTAGAGTAGGGTGGGCTTGAGTCCAACAAGGTAGAAAGTCCAACAAAACTAACTAGTGAGCATAAGTAAATTACTAAGCGTAATTAAGCAACCAAAAACCCAAGTAATTGTTATTAGGAAATAACAATTAGTATTACGCAGTCGTAATTTTCCAATTACGACAAAAGTTAAACGTGTACCAAAACACATAGCTCATTCTCAACGTCAAGTGACACTAACGGTCGTAAAAGCATTCGGGGATCAAGTTAAGTAACTAAGTACTTAATGGCACATTGTATGGTAATAACGAAAGTAATTAATCATGAAATAAGATCCCAGAATATAAGCCAGCACAGTACGCACAAATACGCAGTTTCGCAGAAAGTAACAAGCACAAAAGTAAGTCAAAAAAGTCGGGTCGTTACATTACCCACCTGTTAATGAAAATTTCGTCCAGAAATTTTAAGCTGAGGTAGACGGTAGAGTTGTGAAGAGGTGAGGATACTTCCGTATCATCTAATCCTCTCGTTCTCAAGTAAACTCGGGTCCTCGTTTAGCATTCCAACGGACTCGGACAATTGGAATCTTGTTTCGTTTCAAGGTTTTGACCTCACGGTCCATAATTTCAACAGGCTCTTTCACGAAATGGAGTTTGTCATCAATCGTAATCTCCTCAAGTGGTATTGATATGTGCGAGGGGTAGTACTAAATACTATTATTTTTACTATGAAATACGATGAAATATGATACAAGTTTTAATTATTTTATTTACAGATGGGATGGATATACCTAAACCTTGCTACAACACTTATAGGCAGTGTACCTAATCGTGGAGTAGTGTAGTTTTTAGTAAGTCCGGTTTGTTTCACAGGGAGCTAGTGATTACGTACTATATTTTTAACAACTATATTTATATAAATATATATATTTATATATAAGTAGTAATATTGTTATAAAAGGGGGGTTTACCGTTTAATGACCGGTTTGTCGATTTTATATTTTAAGCGTAAAGATAAATGACAATAATTAAAGTGCGTAAAATAAATGACAAAATTAAAATGACAATAAATAAAATGACAGTAAATAAAAGTACGATGAGAAATACAATAAAGGAATTATGCTTATCTAAACTTTCGTAATCATGATGTTTGACTTTTTGATTTTAATATATTACTCTGGGTTAATTGTCCTTTGTCCTGGTTTATTTGATACGTCTATCTGTTTTTTGTCCATAATAGTCCATCGGTCATAAATATAAAGTGTGAGTGTTGATAACGCCATTTTCATACATATATTTTGGGCGTTATCTTATTCCATTTGCTAGTATTTTGAAGAATTTGATTAAGATATCGAGTTATTTGAGTTCAAAATGAAGAAAGTGTCAAGATATGGTTCGTTGGCTCATTGTTGTTGATTTTATTGAAGACATAGCCAAAACGAAGTTAGAGTTGAAGATAAACGTGTCTCGGGTGAAAAAATCAGTTTCCATCGCTTCAGGATGAAGTTTATCGCGTTTTGGTCATCATGATACGTGATGAAGTGCATCAGAACACGACATGGAAAAAAGGGCATTCTGACCATTTTGTCGCGTTTCAAGTGACTTTGTCGCGTCCTGGTCATCGCGTATCACGATGAGGTTGTCGCGGATCGCGATGGGTTGTCACAGATCGCGACTTGGGTCGGTTCTAGCTGTTTTTCCAGCTCCTGTAAATAGACGAATTTTACCCCAATTAAGGGTATGCAGTTTTATTTATGAATTTTCTTTCACAGCAACATTAGTTACAAATTTCTTTGTCTTTCTTCATTATTTTACAAGGGTTTAAGCTACAATATCATTCTTGGTTAGTTTAATCTTTATATTAACTTTTATTACTTTTATTAATTTGTTCTTCATTCAATTCAATGATTATGTTTAATTGTTCTTCTTATTTATTTGTTCTTTGCTTTACCATGAGTAGCTAAATATTTAGTATTCACTTAGATGCATGAACCTAGGTGATGGATTGCGATCTTTTGGTTAACAACAATTAATTAAAATTACATAATTTTATGTCTAGCTAAGATCCACCGTTATTAAAGCTTATTGATTGTTAGATCACAGAAGTTATTGATTAACTAACGACAGTTAAATTGACTAATAGCTTTTACTAGATTATTGAACGTGAATAATTTAGGAATATGTGAGATTTTATTAGGGACACCGATAATAAAATTAATCGTATAGTGTTTGAGCTTGAAATTAGTTGCAATAATTGTGAGGTTGTAAGGGACACCAAACCAACCTAAGTTAGATTATAATCTTGAGTAATATCATTGTGAATTGGTTAGTAACTCTAGGTTAACGACAGTTATACTTAGGTTGCTAGTCTTAAACTGTAGGAATCGACAGATAAATACAGTGTCACATCATTGTAATTGTTTAATTAACTGGTTTAAACGAGCAATCCTAGCCTAGGGAATTGAATCTAAGTGGATACGTTCGCTTCTTATTGAGTTAAGTTTAATTTACTTTCGCGTTTAATCAGTTTTACAACAAAACTCCCCTTTTTAAATCTTAGAATAATTAATAGTTCAAGTTTTCAATTACCTGCTCTCTGTGGAACGAATTGGTCAAATACTTATTTAATTACTACACGAACTGGTTATAGTTGCCTGTATTGTGTGATAATCGATAGGTATTTAGCTAATAATTTAGAGTACGAAATTACACATCAACTTTTTGGCGCCGCTGACGGGGAGCGGTGTAATTATTGGGAATTTGGTTAAGCTTTTGATTATTCGATCCTTTTGTGAGAAGCAATTCTTGCAAAAGTTATTTTTCTGTTTTATTATTTTTGTTTGGATTTACGCGCGGTTTTGTTGTGGTGTGATCGCAGGTTAGGTACAAATAACTCTGGAACTGTCTAGAGTTTACTACACACGCAGCAAAGCTAAAGAAGAACAGGAAATCGCCGAGGATATTGCTGAGTTACCTTTTTATATTCCGGATTTTGAGTATATTAAGGAAGAAGTTAACATGGCTGAAGGAGCAGCAGGACAGACTATGGAAGCATTGATGAAAGCCACAAGGGCTGGTAATGGACACGCTATCAGGCAACCACCAGTCACTACAGATTTTGAAGTCAAGGGACAGATTCTTAATATGATAACTCACCAATGCCAATTCAGAGGTACACCGAAGGAGGATGCATTCGAGCATCTTCGTTCCTTTAAAAGCATTTGCAACTTGTTCAAGATTGCAAATATCGCGGAGACAGTTATCTATTTGAGGGTTTTTCCTTGGTCTTTGAAAGATGACGCCAAGGATTGGTTAGACTCATTGCCTGAAGGTGAAATTGATAGTTGGGCTACAATGGAAGATAAATTTTTGCAACGTTTCTTTCCAGCTGCAAAGGCCGCTCAACTGCAGAGCGAAATTAATCACTTTGTTCAGAAGCCACATGAGACACTTTATGATGCTTGGACATGGTTCGGAAAAATGTTACGTAATTGTCCTCAACACGGGTTGAACAACTTCAATAAGGTCCAAATTTTCTACAAAGGTGTTAATGTGCCGACAAGGAAAGAACTTGATATTGCTGAAGGTGGTTCTTTGATGAAAAAGACTCCGGATGACGCTTATGAAATCATCTCAGATACTGCCACGCATTCGTATGATTGGCATTAAGAATTAGATCTTTCTCGCTCTTCTTATGTTGCTAGTACCGAAACTAGTGATGAGCTTTCTGCAGTTAAGGCTCAACTTGTGACTTTTAAGAGACAGATGGAGTCAATGACTAAAGAGATGCACGCTATGAAAGTGGGTTGTGAATTATGCCAAGGACCGCATCTTACCAAAGATTGTGATCAAGCGTCAATGGAGGAACAGGCTAATTATCTGGGTTATGTTAAGAAGGGTGATTTTGCTCTTAGTGAATTTCCGGGTGGAAGACAGTTTTTCAATCAGGCAAATAACATGGGTGGTAACAATTATCAGAGTGGTAATCAGGTTTATCAGGACAATCAGAAGGTATATCTGTACAGGCCGCCTGGGTTTAATAACAGAAATCAGCAAGCACCACCTAGGAATTTCCAGCAGCCTATGCCACCAGTTCAGCTGCCAGAGAATAAGATGCCTCCTTTGGAGGAATTGCTACGGGGTTTTATTATGAAAATGGACGAAAGTATCACTGCTTTGAGGCAAGATGGGGAATCTACAAAACAGCAAGTTAGAAATCAGCAGGCTTCGATTCAGAACTTGGAACAGGATGTGGGGCGTATTGCTCAATCTTTATCAGAGAGACCACCGGGTGCTCTCCCAGCTAATACGCAATCCAACCCCAACAACAAGATGCCGGCTAGGAATGAGCACGTGAATGCTATAACCACTCGAAGTGGTTTGGTTATCAACAAGGAGACTCTGAAGTCTTCTCCTATTGTTTCTTCTAATGTTTTGCAGGTACCTATTAATGAGGAGCAAAAGGAGGAAGAGCCCGAGTTAGAAAAGTCGCCTGACGACGAGAAAAAGGAAGATGATCCACCGAAGATCATAACTAAATCACCGCCCGTGAAGGAATACAAAGCACCAATTCCTTACCCGAAAGCGTTGAAAAAGGATAAGCTCGCTAGTCAATATCAGAAATTTGCAAACACGATTAAACAGATTAGCGTGAACATGCCACTCGCGGAAGTACTCCAGGGGATGCTTAACTATGGGAATTTTCTCAAAGATCTAATCTCCAAGAAAGGTAAGTACCATGAGGTATCCGCCGCATTCCTCCATAAGGAATGTTCGGCCATCTTGAAAAAGAGCAAGATGCCTCCAAAATTGGGTGACCCGGGTAGTTTTCTTATTCCTTGCGCTATGGGTAATTCGGAAGTGTACGATGCACTTGTCGACTTAGGTGCTAGTGTTAACCTTATGCCATATTCGTTATATCTTAAACTTGGCTTAGGAGACTTGAAACCTACAAGAATGGGGATTCGCTTAGCGAACCACTCTTTTGATACCCCCATTGGAATAGCCGAGGACATATTGGTAAAGGTTGAGTCACTTGTATTCCCAGTTGATTTCGTGATCTTAGAGATGAGAGAGGACACTAAGGTGCCCATTATTCTAGGTCGACCATTCCTTAACACCGCGGATGCTATCATCCACGTTCAAAAAGAACAACTTAGCTTAGGTGTTGGGAATGATAGGGTGATTTGTCACATTAATAAAGCCATGAGACACCCTATTTCAACCGATGATGAATGTTTTGCTATTGATGTTATTGACGATTGTGTTGAGCATGATTTGCAGGAATTGTTAAGTGTAGACACTTTGGATGTAATCATGATGGGTGAAGTCAACGGTGACTTCGACCCGGAAGTTGAGTTGGAGGAATTACTTAAAGAGGATGAGCTTAAAGAATCGGAATCATTTGAAACTATCCGGTTGAAAAATGAATTCCGTATCAAAACATCTCTCGAAGAACCGCCCACCATGGAGCTTAAGGAACTTCCACCTCACATGGAATATGCTTATCTTCAAGGTACGTCCCAATTGCCGGTTATTATTTCTTCGACACTTACCGGCGACCAAAAGGGTCAGTTGGTTTCCGTTCTTAAATCCCACAAAAGGGCAATAGCTTGGAAAACCTCGGACATACCGGGCATCAATCCGGACTTTTGTACTCATCTAATCCTAATGGAAGATGATTTAAACCCGTGGTACAAAGGCAACGTCGTCTAAACCCGAATATGAAGAGGTCGTAAAAAAGAGGTGGTTAAATTGCTCGATGCCGGGTTAATTTATCCCATCTCGGACAGCCCGTGGGTAAGCCCTGTTCAAGTTGTGCCCAAAAAGGGGGGCACGACTGTTGTTCTCAACGAGAAGGACGAACTTGTCCCTACTCGTACCGTCACGGGATGGAGAGTTTGTATAGATTATCGTCGTTTGAACGACGCCACTAGGAAGGACCACTTCCCGCTTCCATTTATTGATCAAATGCTTGAGCGTTTAGCGGGAAGGGAGTTCTATTGTTTCCTAGATGGATTTTCAGGCTACTTCCAAATCCCCATTGATCCGAAGGACCAAGATAAAACCACATTTACTTGTCCTTTCGGTACCTTTGCTTATCGGCGAATGCCATTCGGGCTATGCAATGCCCCGAGCACCTTTCAAAGGTGTATGGTCGCCATCTTTCATAACATGATCGAGGACTTCATGGAAGTTTTCATGGATGATTTTTCTGTCTTTGGAGACTCTTTCGATTCGTGTCTTGCTAATGTTGAAAAAGTGCTCAAAAGGTGCGAGGAATCAAACCTTGTTCTTAATTGGGAGAAATGCCATTTCATGGTGAAGGAAGGCATTATCTTAGGGCACAAAATCTCTCGTGCAGGTATTGAGGTTGATAAGGCCAAAATTGATGTTATTTCAGGCCTTCCCAAACCTACAAACGTTAAAGCCATTCGTAGTTTTCTTGGTCATGCGGGATTCTATAGACGGTTCATTAAGGACTTTTCTAAGATTGCCCGACCATTGACTAAACTCCTTGAGAAGGACGTTCCTTTTGAATTTAATATCGAATGTGAGAACGCTTTCAACTTCTTAAAAGAGAAGCTCACACACACTCCTATCATGGTATCCCCCAATTGGTCTCAACCTTTCGAGCTTATGTGTGATGCTAGTGATTTCGCGCTAGGCGCGGTTTTAGGTCAACGCCACATTAATCACTTTAAACCTATTTATTACGCGAGTAAGACACTTACGGGGGCTCAATTAAATTATACCACCACGGAAAAGGAGCTCCTTGCGGTCGTCTTTGCGTTTGATAAATTTAGGTCATATTTGGTGTTGTCTAAAACGGTCGTTTACACCGATCATTCGACCCTTAAGTACTTGTTCTCTAAACAAGATGCTAAGCCTAGACTCATTCGTTGGATTCTTCTTCTCCAAGAATTTGACATTGAGATCAAGGATAAAAAGGGTGCCAAAAATTTAGCCGCGGATCATTTATCTCGTCTTGAAAACCCAAGCCTAGAGGAACTCAATGAATCGGACATTCGTGATACATTCCCCGATGAGTCCCTTATGGGTATCGAAATTGAATCCAAAACTCCTTGGTTCGCCGATATTGCTAATTATCTAGCCGCGAGCATTCTTTCCAAAGGTTTAACTTACCAACAAAAGAAGAAATTCTTTGCGGATATTAAGTTCTACTTTTGGGATGCCCCACATCTTTTTCGAATTGGGGCGGATCAAGTGATTCGTCGTTGTGTTTATGGGAAGGAAGCTCAACAAATTCTAGAGCATTGTCACCAAGGACCCACGGGTGGGCATCTTGGAGCTAATTATACGGCTAAGAAAATCTTCGATTCGGGATTCTATTGGCCTACTATTTTCAAAGATACTAGTGCCTTTATCAAAACTTGTGACGCTTTCCAAAGGGTGGGAAACATCTCCAAAAGAGATGAGATGCCCCAAATGAGTATTCAAGTTTGTGAGATATTTGACATTTGGGGGATAGACTTCATGGGACCTTTTCCCGCATCCAACAAATGCAAATACATCCTTGTGGCGGTTGACTACGTGTCAAAGTGGGCCGAGGCCAAAGCTTTACCTACTAATGATGCAAGAGTCATCGTTGACTTCCTTAAAAATCTCTTTTCGCGTTTCGGGCTTCCAAAGGCCTTGATTAGTGATCGCGGTACGCACTTTGCAAATCAACTACTCGAGAAGGTGCTTAAGAAGTATGGAGTAACCCACCGTTTCTCCACGGCTTACCACCCTCAAATGAGTGGCCAAGTTGAGAATACTAACCGCGCACTAAAATGCATTCTTGAAAGAACGGTGAAAAACAATCCTAAGCTTTGGAACCGGAAGTTGAATGACGCGCTATGGGCATTTCGAACTGCATATAAAATGCCCATTGGTACCACACCATTCCGTCTCGTTTATGGAAAGGCATGTCATTTGCCGTTGAAGTGGAGCATAAGGCGTATTGGGCACTTAAACAGTGTAATACGGACCTTAAGGAAGCGGGAGAACATCGGTTTTTGCAAATTCATGAACTTGAAGAATTGCGAAACCATGCTTATGAGAATTCGCGTATTTATAAGGAGAAGACGAAGTTATGGCATGATGCACGTTTAAAGATGAGAAAAGAATTTGAACCGGGCGATAAAGTTTTGTTATTTCAATCTAAGTTTAAATTCTCCTCTGGAAAGCTTAGGTCACGATGGTCTGGTCCATTCGTGCTAAAGAAAGCTTTTCCGGCCGGGCACGTGGAATTGTTAGATAACGAGGGTAGAAGCTTTAAGGTGAATGTTCATAGGTTAAAATTGTATCACGAGGCATTTGATAACACCGAGAGGGAGGTCCTCACCCTCTACCCGAAAGACACATGAGCATGGGGATGAGTCGAGAAAACGACTCGTTAAAAAATCAATTCTTGTAGAGTTTTGTATTTGTTTTTGTAGGTATTCGTGTGAATTTTTTTTATTTGTTTGATTGATATAATGAAAAATCCAAAAACAATATAAAAAAAGATATATATATATATATATATATATATATATATATATATATATATATATATATATATATATATATATATATATATATATATATATATATATATATATATATATATATTTGTCACGAAACGCGACATACCCCCTCAAAACGAGACAGATTGATCAGATTGTTGTCACGTTTGAAGCTAATTTCTCGCGTTGGAATATGAATTGTCGCGAAACGCGACACACAGTCGCGAAACGCGACCCGTACAGCAGGTCGGGCTATTTTAAGCTCTTTTCATCACCACCACTTAATTCTCTTTAACTCTCTCGATTTTTCTGCTCTCAATACACCATAACCCATCCATTAAACTCATAATTTACTCATGAATCTTCATCTAATCCACAATAACAACATGGCTAGGGTATGATTTATCATCTTCTTGCTTGTTTTTCTTTGTTCTCATGCTTAATTTCGAATTTCACTAGGGTTTTTGTGAAAAACAAGTGTGGGGGTGTGTTTATGTGTTATTGTTCGATTTTTATTGAAGATTATGTATGCTTAACATGTTATTACTTCGATTTTCATGCCTATTGTTCTATAATTTCATTCTTTGATTTCTAGTGTTCTTAGGTATGATTAATTGGGGGTTTTGGATTTGTGAGTTGAATTGATATGTTTTGAATGTTGTATGATTGTTAGTTGAGTATGATTACCATGAATTTGTGTTTAAATTGTCTAGATTTTGATTTTGATTTCTAGGGTTCATGTGTAATTGGGGATTTTGACTTGGTTGACTGGGTTTGACTCAGTTTGACTTTTGGGATTGTGTTTATCATGTGTTGATGATATGTATGCTATGACTATATGTTTTGATTGTTGATTTATTTGGTTATAGTTACATATCTTGTTGAGAGGATGAAGTTAATGCATTGATATATGTTGACTTGATTTGACGTCCAAGTTTTGAAATTGCTTACATGGTTTTGTACTTATGAAAGTTGAGAAATTTGTTCTAAATGCATGATAGTTGTTTGAATTTTATATGATCTATGCTTTTGGCATTTTTTAAGTGACCATTGACATTGTGTGCCTTAGGTATATTTTTGTATGCAGGTTATCGCTAACGCTAACATGTCCTTTGGGATATATCTTTTTGTTTGTCATTGTGTTTGTTTTTCAGACAGGAGGACGTGGTAGTGCTAGGGATGCTTCAAGTTCCGGTACTGCAGCCGGTGCAGCTCAGGAGGTTCAACCGCAACCTCCAATTCCTCAAACAGAATTACATGTGAATTTACGGTTTAATGGTCGATCGGAGGTTATTAAGCAAAGAAAGGCGGATGTTCAAGAATTGATTCGGAAAGAATTTGAACCGCATCGGATGGTTGATTGGAATGTTTTGCACCGAGGTGGTTTACATGCTACGGTTATGGAGTATTTGCAGTTGGAATGGCGTAGTTCTGTGTATAATGATTGGGTTGCTTTCTTTGGTATTCATGAAGTAGTTTACCGGGAGTTGGTTATTGAATTTTACGCTACATATGTGATGAACCTTCACCCTAAAAACGTTGATGATCCAACGTTTATGACTTTTCGATTGCATGGGGTTAACCTCTCTATGTCATTATTTCAGTTGGCTACTTGTTTGGGAATTTATACCGATGAAGAACGCACACGAGTTAGTTTTCGAGATTATCTTTGGGGTGCTGAAAGGGTAATTGATATGATTGATCCTCGTGAATTTGATGCAGCTAGAGTTTGGGGGGAGATTGCTTCTGATTCCGAATGGAGCCCGAGTAACTGTCCTTGTGTTAATATCATGGATCTCGCTCTTCGTGCAATTCAACGAATGGTTTCGCATACTATTACACATCGAAGAAGTGGGAAAGAGAAGGTCTCTTTACCGGACCTTTGGTATGTGAACCAATTCCGAACCAAGACACCTACTTCGGTTGCTTATGGAGTGGCTTATTTTCTAAAACATCAGGGTAGTGGACTTTGTTCTGTGGAAAGCCCGATTCGAGGTGGTCATTTTATCACGAGGATTGCGTTGGTTTTTGAGATTGATAGATCGGATATGGAGCAAATTGTTACTGAGGCGGTTGTGTTAGGAGAAAATGTTTTTCGAGGGGCAAGAGTAATATCTATTGAGCACGGTCAGGTTATTCCGTATAGGGTTCGTCGTCGTCATCCTCGTGATGCGCAGGGGGCACAGGATGAGGATGAAGAGATGGCCGAGGGTGGTCAAGATGCAGGTCAAGGTGTCGGGGGTCAATGTTTTACAAACCGGGATTTAATGGAACAGATGCGTAATATGCAGCTTTATAATGAGGAAACCCGAGCACGCTGGGAAAGTCAGATTGCATATGGCATTAGTGAGGTTACGTATCATCACGATTGGCATCGACACAACATGGAGCTTGTTTCTCCTAATACCATCTTTACTCCTTATGGCACTCGTATTCCATGGACTCCGGAGTCGACAGGTCCTTATCGGGTGTATGATCGCACAGCAGCTCAGGAAGTTTGGGAGGATATGGTCCGATGTAGAGGAGCAGGTTCTAGTTCTCAGCATGATGAAGGTAACCAGGGAGGTCAGTCAGGTGGTGGAGGTCCGTATGGTGGGCAGTATGATGGATCTTATGGAGGGTATAACCCTTGGTGATTGGATACGGTGGTGATCGTGTGGTGACAAGAAAAAACAAAACTTTTTAATTTCGTTTATTTGTTTTTATTTGGGATGAATGTAATCTTAATTAGGATGATGGTAATTGTTAGTCTTAAACTTAATACGTTGGATTTTAAATGGGGCGTTTCGGTACCGTGGTGGTACCACCCCATTGGTTATGGTTGTGGTATGTATGTTTTCGTTTCAGGTTCCACGGTGGTTGTGCTTTATTGTTTTTCAAAGTCTGGCATTAAGTTCAGCACCTTACTTGATTATGATGTTTTGGTGATCGAGTGGATGCCGATGTTCTTATGATGGCAGTAAGTTCAGCGCCATCTTGCACCATGTTTCCGCGATCTACGGATCTAAAAATCCGGGTTTTTCTTTTCTTTTCTTTTCCCTTTTTCACTATTTTGTCCTCTCGAATTTATTTTTGTTTATCTGATTTCATGTAAATGAGGGCATTACATGATCTTAAGTGTGGGGGAGAGATAAATTCTCGCGGATTTTGAAATGTTTGCATGTTTTAATTGCCTAGTGGTCAAAATTTTTGGAATTTTTAAACTTTTTAAGGTTATGATTGAGATGTTTACCCATGAGAGCACCCGTAGTGATTAGGGATTGACTTGGAATTTTTGGTTTTGGCCGGTGAGGTTTATTAGTTTTAAGCAAATTGTTAGTGGTTTGTTAATTATGAATGAACTTTTTGACCATGACTTAGGAATTTTGAGTATATAAGTGCTTGAGGAAAGACAATTGATGAAAGGTGAAAGTTGAAAGGGATAAATATTGGATAAATTTGGTTAAAAATGTTAAAAATTTAATCTTATTTTATTTAGTTTAGTATTTGTTTCAAAGATGACAATGCAACTTATTTGTGTCAAGAAATGAAGAATAACGGTATTTAGGGCTTTAGGGCTTTAGGGTAAAATGCGAGAAAAATGGTTAAATTAGAGATTAGGATATAAATGGCTTCATATTTTGTGTTTATGGCTTTTTGACTCTCTTAAAGAAGTGTTATACTCATAAGTGCTAGGTATGTAAGCTTGAAGAGGAAAAATCACAAATCTCTGACTCCAATGGACCCTTTAAGGGGTGGCTGTTGCTGACTATGGTGTGAATGGTATTGCTTTATGTCATGAGTTAAAGACTTCCTACAACAAATCATTCATCATCGATCACATCATTATCCATCCGCTACATCATACATTGCGGGTTCTACAAAGTTACAAATCGAAGACGAGGAAGACATTCAAAGAGAGTATTATTGTTAAAAAAAAAGCAGAAAAAAAGAAAAAAAGAATGCTTATGAGATCCGAGCTTAAGTAGTAGTTTCTAAGATTCGAACTGATAGATCCTTTGGGGTGCTAGATCACCTAACCACCTAAGACCTTTTTCCGGTTTGGGATCGGTTGGTTGAAGGTTCGCTACACGGGTCAAGAACGCTACTATCTCAAGGCAAGGTGATCATCTTTAGGTAGTTTTGGTTGTAAGTACTCGTCTCATACCTATGCAGCAGTGATCACCTTTGGCTTATGATGTGGGAAATACCTAGTAAGACTAGACCTTAGGGAGAGTTACCTTTGCGGGGTACTTTGGATAAGAGAGATGTGACCAGTATGTGGATAACTTGCATATTTAGAAATTATAAGCATGAAATGGAATCAAGAGAGTTAAAAAGTTAAACGGGTTTCTCTACATAAACACAGGTATGAATCTGTTTATAACTGGATCTTTGATTAAATTGTGAAGTATTGGTATTTGCAATAGCGCCTTAAATATTGTTAGTTGGCTATCTTGATGCGAATAAGAGTCATGTTACAAATACCAAACCTTATAACGTAAGATTGTTTTTATCATTTGAAATCATTTTACACCAATTGTATTTGAATGTTTATTGGTGATTAGTTATTGAGGTTGGAAAGTTAAGTCTTAAGGGTTGATTGATGCAAAGAAAAGAAGGATATTGAAAGCCTAGTAATGTGATTTTTAGGGGAAGTTAAGTGAAAAGAGTTTAGGCTTTGAGATAAAAGGTTTGTGTTAAGAAGTAAAGTTGTGGAAACTTTTGGAGTTTGAGTTCTCAACCCAAATTGTCTTTACATCTCAATTCATGACTTAGAAAGAATGTTTTATGAAAATTTGTTTGCGATAAGGGCCACTTAGGATATTGTTTTTGAAATGTGTTTGAATGAAAATGGGGGGAGAAGGGGGGTGCGTTTGATGGTTTGTATGTTGTTTTATAAGTGACAGGAATGTGAGGAATTGTTTTGTGAGGAAATAAGCTTATTCGTGAAAAGATGAAGAGTACGAGGAATTGTGGAGGATTGACTTGCTTGAGGACAAGCAAGGTTCAAGTGTGGGGGATTTTGATAACGCCATTTTCATACATATATTTTGGGCGTTATCTTATTCCATTTGCTAGTATTTTGAAGACTTTGATTAAGATATCGAGTTATTTGAGTTCAAAATGAAGAAAGTGTCAAGATATGGTTCGTTGGCTCATTATTGTTGATTTTATTGAAGACATAGCCAAAACGAAGTTAGAGTTGAAGATAAACGTGCCTCGGGTGAAAAAATCAGTTTCCATCGCTTCAGGATGAAGTTTATCGCGTTTTGGTCATCATGATACGTGATGAAGTGCATCAGAACACGACATGGAAAAAGGGCATTCTGACCATTTTGTCGCGTTTCAAGTGACTTTGTCGCGTCCTGGTCATCGCGTATCGCGATGAGGTTGTCGCGGATCGCGATGGGTTGTCGCGGATCGCGACTTGGGTCGGTTCCAGCTGTTTTTCCAGCTCCTATAAATAGACGAATTTTACCCCAATTTAGGGTATGCAGTTTTATTTACGAATTTTCTTTCACAGCAACATTAGTTACGAATTTCTTTGTCTTTCTTCATTATTTTACAAGGGTTTAAGCTACAATATCATTCTTGGTTAGTTTAATCTTTATATTAACTTTTATTACTTTTATTAATTTGTTCTTCATTCAATTCAATGATTATGTTTAATTGTTCTTCTTATTTATTTGTTCTTTGCTTTACCATGAGTAACTAAATATTTAGTATTCAGTTAGATGCATGAACCTAGGTGATGGATTGCGATCTTTTGGTTAACAACAATTAATTAAAATTACATAATTTTATGTCTAGCTAAGATCCACCGTTATTAAAGCTTATTGATTGTTAGATCACAGAAGTTATTGATTAACTAACGACAGTTAAATTGATTAATAGCTTTTACTAGATTATTGAACGTGAATAATTTAGGAATACGTGAGATTTTATGAGGGACACCGATAATAAAATTAAACGTATAGTGGTTGAGCTTGAAATTAGTTGCAATAATTGTGAAGTTGTAAGGGACACCAAACCAACCTAAGTTAGATTATAATCTTGAGTAATATCATTGTGAATTGGTTAGTAACTCTAGGTTAACGACAGTTATACTTAGGTTGCTAGTCTTAAACTGTAGGAATCGACAGATAAATACAGTGTCACATCATTGTAATTATTTAATTAAGAGGTTTAAACGAGCAATCCTAGCCTAGGGAATTGAATCTAAGTGGATACGTTTGCTTCTTATTGAGTTAAGATTAATTTACTTTCGCGTTTAATCAGTTTTACAACAAAACTCCCCTTTTTAAATCTTAGAATAATTAATAGTTCAAGTTTTCAATTACCTGCTCTCTGTGGAACGAATTGGTCAAATACTTGTTTAATTACTACACGAACTGGTTATAGTTGCCTGTATTGTGTGATAATCAATAGGTATTTAGCTAATAATTTAGAGTACGAAATTACACATCAAGTGTCCTCGTCAAATTACCCTTATACCCGAAGTCAAATATTCCAATTAATTAAGGATTTAAACTGTGACGCAGTTATCACTTCTGTCAATAATTACACCAGTTATCACTGTATGTAATCCACGCCTGTTTTAATTAGTTTATGAATATTAATTCATCCACTTGATCAGAATGAATAATCAATTACCCAACCCGAATAATTAATTAAATGATTGTAACAGATGTCGTATAAACGTCACTAAATAGGACATGCATAATCATTTAATAATTATTAGATCAACTAATTTGAAGATAGGTTCGACAGATTCCAATGAGTTGCCATTTGATTACACAATACCCCCATCTATTAATGGTCCATAGTCCAATGTCCACAAGTGTCGGTCTTTTGTCCAAACCCTAATTATGGTACAAAATCCAATAACCCCGTCTTAATATTTAGTCCAACATCACGATTACTTCGACTTAAATAAGCATAATAATAACTTAGTTACGAGACATTAATTTAAAAAGGAAGAACATAACTTACAGTGGTGATTAATCGCGTAGCGTTACACGGACAGAGTTCCGTCTTACAAAACCACATTTCTTACATTAACCCAATTATTATTAAACTTAATTTAAACTTAATATTATAAATATAAATATATATGTTTCTTTACAGAGGAAGAAAGAAAATATGGTGTACATAATTCGATGAAAACGTCGCCTTTTATAGCACTTGGCCAGGTTCTGACCTCCATGCGATCGCATGGATTTTGTGCCTTCTGGCCATGCGATCGCATGGCCCTCTGATCCAGCTCATATGCTTTTGTTTTCTAGTTTGCCGACGTTTTATTTAAATATATATATATATAATTTATATTAATTATATATATTATATTATATTCTTGTGCATAGTTGACTTGTAATTTTAGCTCCGTTGACTCGCGCGTTGATGCTCGGTTCATGTCTCGGTTCTGGATTTTCGAACGTCCTTTCGTACGCGTAGATATCGTGTACTTTGCATTCCACGGCTCGTACTCTTGTCATTTTTAGACATTTCTTATCAATAAATGGAACCACTTGGAGTTTAACTTGTACATATGAGCTTTTTGGTCATTTGCGTTTTCAAATCGTCGTTTTCTTCTTTTGTCTTCGCACTTATTTATTTAAACAAATATTACATAAAAATAGAACAATTGTAACTAAAAGCTTTACATATTGGAAAGATATTGATACTAAATATATGTTCATTTGGAGCACTATCAAATATCCTCACACTTGAGCGTTGCTTGTCCTCAAGCAATACAGAACTTGAAATAGAATCACACTTCACTCGAATCACTTTTTTATTCTCACACTTTATACAACAGTGATATTGATACAGCGGTATGAACAATGATAGTAACGATGCGGTTTACAGTCCCACATGACTATGAAAATTTAGATCCTTTAAGGAAATTGGATCTTTATGAAAACATTTGATCTTTTGAAAATTCAATCTAGCTTTTACCCTAGATAAGTTTTCCGGAATAACCTTTCACCGGTGTTTACAAAATGTTTTTGTGGGTTTTTTAGATTTGAAAATTTTAGCTCAAAACTTTACGGTTTTGTGTCACCCACTTGCTAACCTTGTATTAGGAAAGCAACAAGTCCAGTATACTTGCTCCGTATATTACCTTTTGGTAAACTACCGTCCGGTTGTAAAGAAAAGCGATGAACAAGAAGCTGTTAAGGCAATGTCTAATGACATGCATTTGTTCATGGTCCACAACGTGTCGGATGCAATTACTATCCTTTGTAGGAGAAATAGTAAAGATCACCCTATAATTTTCGGTCTGGCACAAGGTCCTGTCTTCGACCATGCTATGCAACCACCGTTCTTACGGTTGACACCCGATTTGGTTCAGGTGACCTAATGAATTCTGATAAATTCTCAGGATTTTACGTTCAATGGTAATGAACGCATTGAAAATAGGTTTTCAGAAAACAAATCGGTTTTAATTTTGATCAAAATATTTTCTCGTTCAAGCTCGAGTTTAGATATCATCGAATTCCATGAGTTTGTAATTCTCAATCTTTAAGGTCAATCTCAAGGATTGAGTAATATCAGGCTTAAAGGCTGATTTTTAATCTTTTAGGAGATTATCCTTTCTGGGGGTCTGGTTCATTAGTCTTATCAAGCTAATTTGCACGGCACCCTCCCCATTTTACGAGACAGATCTTCCCATGGTTAGGATAAGTCTGACCACATGGCGACCCTGTTTGATGCTGAGGTCCGTGGATTTCCTGCTGATTTTAGAGATGACTTTTCTAGATTTTTCGTCAACCTACAGCTGGTCTGGACGACAACTTCCTGACCTAAATCAAGAAGCGCATGTCTTTTTCGGAAGACTTTACTTCCTTTTAATGATGGAATTGATTCATCGTGCAGATCCATTTTTCTTTCAAATATATTACAATATATTGGGTAAAACTGATTAGTTTAGTCCAAAGCAAAAGTACCTGCAATAATCTTGTACAAAATATGTGATATATGTTTTAAAGAACTTGGTAAATTCTTCCCACACTTAGCTTTTATTTATTCTTTTCTTTGCCTTTTTATTCTCCTTTATTCCATTTTAAATGAATTCAAATGTTTTGGGTTATTTCTCAATTTATGTTCTCTCCGAGGTAACAATAATTTCGGTATTATCACCTAGTTTTATCGTTCATAAATATGTATAAACATGATTTTGAGTTCATTTAGTTGAAAATTTTTCAAATTTTCACAAAATTTTGGCAATTAAACTAAGTGTAAACCCGAGAGAATTTATAACCCTTCCCCACACTTGAGATCTTGCAATGCCCTCATTTGCAAGAAATCAGTAAAAATTTAAATTCATGAGGGTGATTAGCGTAGAAAAATGATTAAAATTACCGAGTTTGCAAACATATTGTTTAAATCACATTTGATATTTTACGTCTTGTCGTTAAAATTAGTAGCTTTTGCTAAACTTAATGTCAGTCTTTGAAAGTGCGATGTTTTATCCTGTTGTGTTCATGAGATATAATACAAACATATATATACATATTTTTGAAGTTTGGTATATAACCCCACGTTCATATAATATTTTTGGCATACTTTAGATCAATAATATTAAAATAATGATTACAAAATTTTTCGCCTCGTCCTTGGCTAAAGCAATTTCGGTTCTATGACCTAGTGTTTAACTCACGACGAATTTTAGAAATCATTTTTTTTAACTTAATGAAATAAAGTAAATTTTGTTTTTAAATTCACACAAAACATAAATTTAAAAATGCATATTAATTTCATACAAAACCTACAAAACAAAAATTCAGAATGGGGGGAGAAAACTAGTTCTTTAGTGTCTGCTAGTGGAAAAGACCAATTGGATTCCATTCTCGAAACTATACGAGAACAGAACAACTAACTCTAGACAGCATTTTCTTTTTAGAACATCTGAATCTCCCCACATTTAGGTAGCTGTGGTGTCGAAATTGTGATTAACTTCATTGTCAATTTCTCTTGGACCATAATCAACTTGCATATCTGTGACTTTTGCTTTAAGCCATTGGTCGGATTCCTATGTAATATCCACAAATTCAACTAGTTTCGCCTTTTCTTTAGGCGATAGATTAGATACTAACCGGTTACATAACTTAAAGTTCCACTTGATTCTATCATCGCGAATCCGTTTAATAAGTTTCTTCATTGAACTGTTAATAACGGAGTCATTTAATTTCGTATCAACAACGGGGTTCTTTGTTATCAGGTCATCATCAGGTGTTACTTCATCTTTCCCATACTTAGGCGTTTTATTATTGTTAAGCACTACCGTTGGAGTTGGTAAAAAAATATGGTTCTTACCAATCGTTTTTGTTGGTTCAGCGGTTTTGGTTGGTGGAGATTTAGCCTTTCGACTCACAAAGGTGACCGATTTGTCACCATCACTAAGTGTCATTCTACCCTCTCTTACATCAAATAACGCCTCGGTGGACGCTAAGAATGGTCGACCTAAAATTAGAGGAATGTTTGAGTCCTCTTCTATGTCAATGACAATAAATTCGACTAGAAAGGTTAAATTACCTACTTGAATGGGTAGATTGTCAGTAATTCTAACTGGGTGCCTAATGGTTTGATCAAAGAGTCGAACACTCATCTCTGTTGGACTTAACTCACCTACTCCTAATCTCTTATATAATGAAAGAGGCATAACACTCACACTCGCACCTAAATCTACTAGTGGATCATACATGACACAATCACTAAGTAGACAAGGAACAATAAATTCACCCGGATCACCCAACTTGGGTGTAAGTTTTTGTGGAACTGTCTTCACCGGGTTTATCTTTACGGTTTTTGTATCTTGCACTTTCTTATTCTTCTTCTTCTTTCCAGAAGTATCACAAACTTTATTACCTATCACTTGCTCATACTCAACTCCTTTTCTTGGAAACGGGATGGGTGGTCTGTAGGGTGCCACCACTGGCTTTACATACTCGGGTGGTGGTGGTGGTATTGTAACTTCTTCATTGTTACTCACATTGAAAACCTTCCCATCTTCTGATGATGGTTTTTCAGAATTCGTTGATACCATATTAACATTCTCATTCCGAGGATTTACTTCAGTATTACTCGGTAGCTTTCCTTGTTCCCTCTCACTCATCATGCTAGCAAGATTACCTACGTGTTTTTATAGATTCAAAATGGAAGCTTGTTGAGTTCTTAATGACTGATCAAACCTCTCATTTGTTTGAGTTTGAGATGTAATAAATTGTGTTTGAGATTCCATTAGCTTTGCCATCATTTCTTCTAGATTTGGCTTTTTCTCTTCGGTTTGTTGTGGTGATTTATACAAGCTAGGTCTTTGTTGATTGAAAGTGTTATTTTGAGTTGGTTTGTTATTCATACCTTGTTGGTTGTACGAGTTATTGTTGGGTCCATTTGGATTGTAAAGAATGTTTTGATTTCGATTGAAGTTTCGCCTTGGCGGTTGATAATTATTTTGATAATTATTTCCCGACTTTTGGTTCATGTAGGAAACATTCTCACTTTGTTCCATCGTTTGTTCAATGTGAAAATCTTTCGTTAAGTGTGGTCCACCGCATTGCTCACAACTGATTCGTATTGCGTGAATATCTTTAGTCATCTTTTCCATTCGTCTTTCGAAATCATCTATTTTTGCGAAAACGGAATCAAAGTCATGGCTAAAATCGGCTCTATCCGCTTTAGATGAATGAAAGATATCTTTTTCCTGATGCCACTCATGTGAGTGGGAGGCTGTGTTATCAATAATTTTGTGAGCTTAGGTTGCGGTTTTTTTCATAATGGAACCACCAGCTGCTGTGTCGATGTCTTTTCGTGTGGTGACGTCGACACCTTGGTAGAATATTTGTACTATTTGATAAGTGTCTAAACCGTTCTGAGGACATCCTCTCAACAACTTTCCGAATCTTGTCCACGCCTCATATAATGTTTCATTTGGCTTTTGTGTGAACGTAACAATTACTCCTTGAAGTCTCACGGCTTTAGATGCCGGAACGAATCTTTTAAGAAAATTTTCAACTAAGACATCCCATGTGTCAATCGCTCCTTCGGGTAACGATTCTAACCAATCTTTGGCTTCTACCTTTAAAGTCCAGGGAAACAACATGAGATAGATCTGTTCATCCTCAATTTCTCTGATTTTAAATAGAGTACAGATCCTATTAAAGGTTCGAAGATGTTCGTTTGGATCTTCTTTTGGCGTACCACTATATTGGCATTGATTAGTTACCATGTGTAGGATTTGTCCTTTGATTTCATAATCTGGCGCATTAATGTCAGGTCGCGTAATGGCATGTCCTTGGCCAGTGCGTGTAGCTCTCATTCGATCTTCCATACTTAGAGGTTCCGTTATTTCCATATTTGAAATTGTTGAATCCGAATCACTAGAAGATTCTGATTTAACGGTTTGTGGTTCAGTAGGAATGATTAGTGGTTCAAGATCTTGGAATTGTCCTTGAATATCCTCCGAGTTCTCAATTGTGAGGTCGGGTTCAAAAAATGAATTATCGGAAATTTGAATTGGCGTACTTGTTCGATTAGATGATGATTCTAAAGAAAAATCAACGGCAATAATATTGGCTAGATGTCTTGATTGAGTTACAGGTGGATAACGTATGAAAGGTGGTGAATGTTTTGCTCGGTGCATTCACTGAATATCCTATTAGAAATTATATAAGTTATCAAATTAATAGACTTTTCTGCTTTTGCCCACGTTTCGAATAGCCAAAAGATGCAGCAGGGAGCCAGGATCCTTTAAGTCGGAAAATCCACAACTCAGCCACTAACAAATCCAACTATTACTACGAAGCAGAAAATTTGGATGTCTATCAATTTAACCGCTTAAAATAATTTTTCGTCGAAATTTAAAAAAAAATAAAGAAAATTCTATGTCCTAAAAACTAGAGCGTAGAAATGAGAAAGAAAAACAGTGCGTCGAAAAACGTCGAAAAATAAAAATAAGAAAGAAAAACGTGTATACTTAAAAGTCTAAAAATTAAATATAAAAAGTTGCGCCTAAAGGTATTAAAGTTTAAAAGGAATTCTATATCCAAAACGGAAATAACTTAATTAAGCACTAAAATCTAAAAAACGGCGTCGCAAAATTCTAAAGCGTCTAAATTCTAAATCTAAAGAAAAAGCACTTAAGGGATTTTACGGCAAAGTCTTAAAAATCTAGAAGTATAAAAATAACTACGTCAAAAACTAAGTTTAAAACTTACTACGAACGATAAATATACAAACTACGAAATAAACGATTAAAATATACAATTTATAAAAAGAGACAAAAAATGATAAAATTACTTATTTTTATAAAAATATTATTTTTATATTATTATTTTATAAAAGTATTAATTTATAAAACTAATTAAAACTTAATATTACAAATTAAATATTAAAACTACAATTAAAAATTATTTAAATAACAAAAACCCAAAATAATAATTAATTAATAATAATAATTAATTACCTAACCCTAATCCGTACGTCCAATGATCAGAGCTGTCACCTCAGCTCATGCGATCGCATGAGTTGAGGGTTTTATAGCCATCCGGTCGCATGGCCTGTAATTCCAGAAATCATTTTGGGCTTCGACGGGTTCGGCCCAGTTTCAGTTTTAATTATTTTTTTATTTTTTTTCTAATTATTACAAAATATTTATATAAACTTATATTGTTTAAAATATAAAAATAAAAATAAAATCTTATAAATATATATTTATATATTATATATATATATATATATATATATATATATATATATATATATATATATATATATATATATATATATATATATATATATAATTTTTTTTATAGCGTTTCGCTTTCGGCTCCCCGGCAGCTGCGCCAAAAACTTGATGTGTGCGAGGGGTAGTACTAAATACTATTATTTTTACTACGAAATACAACGAAATATGATACAAGTTTTAATTATTTTATTTACAGATGGGATGGATATACCTAAACCTTGCTACAACACTTATAGGCGGTGTACCTAATCGTAAAGTAGTGTAGTTTTTAGTAAGTCCGTTCATTCCACAGGGAGCTAGTGATTACGTACTATATTTTTAACAACTATATTTATATAAATAAATATTTATATCTAAGTAGTAATATTATTACAAAAGGGGGGTTTACCGTTTAATGACCGGTTTGTCGATTTTATATTTTAAGCGTAAAGATAAATGACAATAATTAAAGTGCGTAAAATAAATGACAAAATTAAAATGACAATAAATAAAATGATAGTAAATAAAAGTACGATGAGAAATACAATAAAAGAATTATGCTTATTTAAACTTCTGTAATCATGATGTTTGATGTTTTGATTTTAATATATTACTCTGGGTTAATTGTCCTTTGTCCTGGTTTATTTGATACGTCTATCTGGTTTTTGTCCATAATAGTTCATCGGTCATAAATATAAAGTTCTAGTGTCCTCGTCAAATTACCCTTATACCCAAAGTCAAATATTCCAATTAATTAAGGATTTAAACTGTGATGCAGTTATCACTTCTGTCAACAATTATACCAGTTATCACTGTATGTAATCCACCCTTGTTTTAATTAGTTTATGAATATTAATTCATCCACTTGATCAGAATGAATAATCAATTACCCAACCCGAATAATTAATTAAATGATTGTAACAGATGTCGTATAAACGTCACTAAATAGGACATGCATAATCATTTAATAATTATTAGATTAATTAATTTGAAGATAGGTTCGACAGATTCCAATGAGTTGTCATTCGATTAGACAATACCCCCCATCTATTAATGGTCCATAGTCCAATGTCCACAAGTGTCGGTCTTTTGTCCAAACCCTAATTATGGTACAAAATCCAATAACCCCGTCTTAATATTTAGTCCAACATCACGATTACTTCGACTTAAATAAGCATAATAATAACTTAGTTACGAGACATTAATTTAAAAAGGAAGAAAATAACTTACAGTGGTGATTAATCGCGTAGCGTTACACGGACAGAGTTCCGTCTTACAAAACCTTAAAACATTTCTTACATTAACCCAATTATTATTAAACTTAATTTAAACTTAATATTATAAATATAAATATATATGTTACTTTATAGAGGAAGAAAGAAAATATGGTGTACATAATTCGCTAAAAACGTCACCTTTTATAGCACTTGGCCTGGTTCTGACCTCCATTCGATCGCATGGATTTTGTGCCTTCTGGCCATGCGATCGCATGGCCCTCTGATCCAGCTCATATGCTTTAGTTTTCTAGTTTGCCGACGTTTTATTTAAATAAATATATAATTTATATAGTTTATATTAATTATATATATATTATATTATATTCTTGTGCATAGTTGACTTGTAATTTTAGCTCCGTTGACTCGCGCGTTGATACTCGGTTCATGTCTCGGTTCCAGATTTTCGAACGTCCTTTCGTACGCGTATATATCGTGTACTTTGCGTTCGGCGACTCGTACTCTTGTCATTTTTATCAATAAATGGAACCACTTGGAGTTTAACTTGTACATTTGAGCTTTTTGATCATTTGCGTCTTCAAATCGTCGTTTTCTTCTTTTGTCTTCGCACTTATTTATTTAAACGAATATTACATAAAAATAGAACAATTGTAACTAAAAGCTTTACATATTGGAAAGATATTGATACTAAATATATGTTCATTTGGAGCACTATCAGGTATGACAAGTGCTGGTTCAGCAAGACATTTCTTCAGATTCGACACGTGGAAAGTGGGATGACCAGCACTCAACTGAGTCGGAAGATCCAAACGGTAAGCAACGGGTCCAACTCGCTCCAAGACTTCAAAAGGACCAATATATCGCGGATTTAGCTTCTCACGCTTTTCGAAAGGGATTACACCTTTCTAAGGTGCGACTTTCAACATCACTCGGTCACCTACTTGGAATTCGCGATCTTTATGCTTAAGGTCGGCATAGCTATTTGACGATCACGGGCAGTCTTGAGCCTCGCTTGAATTTGGACAATCTTCTCGATTGTTTCATGGACGAGTTCGGGTCCGGTGAGTTGCTTTTCACCTACCTTGGCCCAACAGATAGGAGAACGACATTTGCGTCCATATAAAGCTTCGAAAGGTGCGGCCTTAATGCTTGCATGATAGCTATTGTTGTAAGAGAATTCGGCCAGCGGCAAATGCTTTTCCCAAGCCTTTCCGAAATCAATTACACAAGCACGCAACATGTCCTCCAGGGTTTGAATCGTGCGTTCGCTCTGTCCGTCGATTTGCGGGTGATACATAGTACTCATATCTAAACGTGTTCCCAAAGCTTCTTGTAAAGAACGCCAAAATCTAGAAGTGAAACGGGCATCTCGATTGGAAATAATCGATAAGGGTACACCGTGTCGAGATACAACTTCCTTTATGTATAATTGCGTGAGTTTCTCCATCGTATCAGTTTCCTTCATGGCTAGGAAGTGTACAGATTTGGTAAGACGGTCAACGATAACCCAGATGGTATCATAACCGCCTACCGTCTTCGGTAGCTTTGTGATAAAGTCCATTGTTATTCCTTCCCACTTCCATTGCGGGATTTCGGGTCTCTGAAGTAACCCGGATGGCCTCTGATGTTCGGCTTTGATCTTAGAACAAGTTAAACACTTTCCGACGTAAGTCGCAACATCCTTCTTGAGGTTTGGCCACCAATATTGAACCTTGAGGTCGTGGTACATCTTACCAGCTCCTGGATGAATCGAATATCTTGACTTATGAGCTTCATATAGAATAAGGCTTCGTAAATCTCCATAACTGGGCACCTAGATTCTTCCAGGAAATTATTGGAGTCCAGTCTCCTTGACCTCGAATCGAGAAACGGGAATGTTCAAGTGTTCTTAGCAATATTCTCCTGCTTGAGAGCTTCTTCTTGGGCTACACGGATTTGGCTATTGAGATTCGTGTGAATGGTGACGTTCAAGGCTCGAACACGAAGAGGTACCATTTTTTCCTTTCGGCTCAAGGCATCGGCTACAACATTTGCCTTGCCAGGGTGGGAACGAAGTTCACAATCATAATCGTTCAACGTCTTGATCCATCGACACTATCTCATATTCAGTTGCTTCTGATCGAATATGTGTTGGAGGCTTTTGTGGTCAGTGAAGATAGTGCTCTTGGTTCCATACAGATAGTATCTCTATAGTTTGACTGCAAAGACAACGGCTCCAAGCTCGAGATCGTGAGTCGTGTAGTTTCGCTCGTGAATCTTCAGTTGTTGGGAAGCGTAAGCAATAACCTTCTTCCATTGCATCAATACACACCCAAAACCTTGTCGGGAGGCATCGCAATACACAATGAAGTCATTACTGCCTTCGGGAAGGGACAGAATAGGAGCGGTGGTTAACTTCTGCTTCAGGGTTTGGAATGCCGACTCTTGCTCGGTTTCCCAAACAAAATTATTTCCCTTGTGAGTTAATGTGGTCAAAGGACGCGCAATCAAAGAGAAACCTTCGATGAATCTACGGTAATAATCGGCGAGGCCTAAAAATTGGCGGATATGAGTAGGAGTAGTGGGGGTTTCCCACTTGCTGATGGCTTCGATCTTTGCGGGGTCGACCTTGATACCCTAATCGCTCACAACATGACCAAGGAATTGGACTTCCTTCAACCAAAATTCACACTTGGAGAATTTGGCATAGAGTTGCTCTTGTCTCAAGAGTTCAAGCATGAGTCAAAGATGTTGCTCATGTTCTGCTTCGCTTTTGGAATAGATTAGGATATCATCTATGAAAAGGATAACGAATTTGTCCAGGTACGGCTTGCATACGCGATTCATGAGATCCATAAACACGGCAGGTGCGTTGGTTAAACAGAATGACATCACCAGAAACTCATAGTGGCCATAACGAGTTCGGAACGCAGTCTTCAGCACATCGCTCTCCATCACCCTCAACTGGTGATAACCTGATCGTAAATCAATCTTGGAGTAAACGCTGGATCCTTGCAGTTGATCGATAAGATCGTTAATCCTGGGAAGGGGATACCGATTCTTGATCGTCAACTTGTTCAGTTCACGATAATCGATACACATGCAAAAAGATCCGTCCTTTTTCTTCACGAACAAAACAAGTGCGCCCCAAGGCGATGAACTCAGTCGGATAAATTCACGGTCTAGCAGTTCCTACAGTTGACTCTGCAACTCTTGCAGTTCGGAAGGTGCAAGTCGGTAAGGTGCGCGAGCTACAGGTGCAGCTCCTGGCACTAGATCGATCTGGAACTCCACTGATATCAGCGGTGGTAATCCCGACAATTCTTCTAGAAAGACGTCGGGAAATTCGTTCACAATTCGTACATCACCCACGCTTTTCTCCTCAGCTTCTAACTTCTTCACGTGCGCCAAAACGGCAAAATGCCCCTTTTTCATAACCTTTTGTGCCTTCAAGTAACTAATAAGGTTCAGCTTCGGGTTACATCTCTCTCCGTAAACAATCAGTGGCTCACCATCTTCGCGAGGTATGCGAAGAATCTTCTCACCACAGATAACTTCTGGTTTCACCTTGGACAACCAGTCCATATCGACTATCACATCAAAACTTCCTAACTTAATGGGTATCAAATCAATCTCAAAATCCACACCAGCTAAGTTTATGATACCTTCTCGGCCAACTTGGTCAACTTTCTCAAGTTTTTCATTGGCTACCTCAACAAGAATACTCTCATCCAAAGGCACTAACGACCAATCTATCTTAGAGCAAAAGTGTCTACATACATAACTCCTATCGGCACCGGTATCAAATAGGACAGAAGCTAATAGTTTATTGATAGTGAATGTACCTGTAACCAAGTCAGGATCCTAACGGACATCTCTGGCGTTCATGTTGAAGACTCTTCCACGTGCTGGCCCGCCATCCTTCTTCTTGTTAGGACATTCATTCTTAAAGTGGCCCTGCTGACAGCACTCAAAACACTTCCTTGGTCCATTTGGGTTTGTCCTCACAGCTGGGGCGGTGATCTTACAATCTCTGCCAATGTATCCAGTCCTTTTACACTTCTCACACACTACGTTGCAGTATCCAGTATGATGCTTGTAGCATCTCTTACACTGAGGGAGGTTACCTTTGCAGTTAGGGTTAGAGCTAGGGTTAGGGTTCCTCCAGTCGTTGTTTCCCTTAAAATTCTCATACCTCTTAGCTGGGTTCTGGTCAAAACCTTTTCCCTTGTTTTCGTCCCACTTACGTTTCCCATTACTAGCTCCCGATTCTGATTTCGCCTTCTCTGGCTCTTGGCGGGTAATTTGATTCATCAGGGTGTGCGCCATGCGCATAGCTTCCGGGACATTTGCTGGTTTCGAAGAAGTGACATTTCCCTGAATGTCCTTGGGGAGTCCCCACAGATACCTCTCCATTCGTTTGTACTCCGGAGTAACCATTGTGGGGCACATTAAAGCTAACTCCAAGTACCTTCGGTTATAGCCATCAAGTTCAGTTCCTACAACTTTCAGTTCCCAAAATTCCACTTCCATTTTCTGAATTTCGGTTCTGGGGCAGTACTCCTCGATCATAGCCCTCTTAAACTCCTCCCATGATGTAGCGTAAGCTACGTAAATTCCTCGAGCCTGGGCGAGCGTATTCCGCCAAGTCAAAGCGCCATTCGACAAAGTACAGGATGCGAACTTAGTCTTATTCTCTTCGGAGCGGTTATTCACACGGAACACAGATTCCAACTTCTTAAACCATCTCGTCAGCCCAACTGGCCCTTCTGTTCCACTGAAATTTTGGGGCTTACAACTCTGAAATTCCTTGAAAGTGCATCCATTCTGGGTGTTCTGGTTAGCCGGTGGAGCTTGGGGGTTGGGATTTTCCATAGCTGCGGCTACTCGAGTGGCTATCATCTCCTCGATCTGTGCTGCTGTGGACATTTCCCTTGGACCTCTTCCGTTAGCCATCGATCTTCCAAACAAAAATTTCGACTTAAGTCAAAATCCATTAACCAACAACGTCACAGCATACGGTAAACAACATGGAAGCAACACAGTACACGATAACTAAGCAGGGCAAGCAAGCAGCAGATAGCACAAAAGCCAACATGTAATAAAATGTCGTACAATAAATCAATAACAGTAGTTCCATTCATAATAAGAAAATTGCATTCAACAGCATAAGGTTCGTACAATACATAAATGAAAAACAGGAAACTACAAACGGAATACATAAAGAGATCTAATACAACAGTCCTAGGGTGAGGGTGGGTAAATGATGTCCATCAGGTGGGTCATCTGGTCCTCGAGCTCAGTTACCCGAGCACGGAGGGCATGCACTTCTCTCGTCAGTTCCTCGATGGTAGGAGATGCTGGTGGGGCAGGTGGTGCAGATGGTGCAAGTGGCGCCGGTGGTGCAGATGGTCCAGGTGGTACGGATGTAGTACTAGAAGTAGACAGCACTGAGCGGGCGACCTTACGCACAAATGGATTGAAAGGATACGGTACAGCCCTCTTACAGGTAGTGACCCTAACCAACTGTCCATGTGCGTTCACGAACGGCTTACCTCCATTAACCCCTGGAATAACAGTACCATCGAAGTGGTACCGCTTCTTCGGTGGGGTAGAGGGTGGCTGCACGGGCTCCTCCTCGGGGTCCTCCTCAGATTCCTCCTCGGGATCCTCCTCGCTGGTGTCATCGGATGATGATCCGTTTGAATTGTCAAAAGGTAGTGCAGGTACTTCACGGGCAGTAGAAAGCGTCTGGCCGGTAGTCATAAGTCGATATCTGCCAGGTGTAATCAGTACAACAGGTCCATCAGTGGTGCGTCTAGCCCAATGTCCATGCTCATTACGGAAGGGACCGTCTCCATTTCCCCCAGGAATCACAGTACCACCGGAATGGTGCTGTGGCCCCGGGAGTCTAGGGCTGGGTGGAGCTGGAATCTCCTCGAGATCCTCGTCTCCGTCTGAGATGTCCATCAGGTCAAGCGCGTGTCTACTATCTCCAGAAAACGAATCGCCAGTGTCGCCGGAGGATAGCGGTGAGTCAGCAACAATAGTAGGCGAGGTAGCAGACGTATCTGAGTCGCTCTTGAAGTCAAAGGTCATGGGTGGTATGTCTGACATCTGAACAAGGAAAAATAACTTTTTCCATGTCAGTAAGACATATAGTAAGCACGAAATCAGGCACTACAGCATCCTAGCAGTACATAGCATGGTAATCGTAATAGTATCAAACAAAAGTAATATGCAATCAAAGGCAGATAGTAGCATGCAGTAGAGAGAAAGTAGCAGCAGTAAAGGTAAGCAGTAGCATGCAGTAGTAGTAAGCAGTAGCAAGTAAACGAGCAAGTTGTAAATTAGTCCTATTAGCGAATCCTACTCGGCTCGGTCAAGACTCACTAATGCAATCTAATTCCCTACAACCGATGCTCTGATACCAAATGTGACGCCCCGTACAAAACCATCATGTACGAATCGTCAACAACAGGTCCATTACACGGTATAATACTACATGTTATTTTAAAACAAGTTTTGCATTCATGAAAAGATAACGTTTTACAAAAGATAACGTAACACGAATGTCGTTACAAAGCCATTATTCAAAATAACATAAGTTGCGAATGCAAAATAAAAGTTCCATGATTAAGACATCTCTAAGTAATGCCACGGAAGTCTAACATAGCGAGTCTGTAACAGCAAGTCTATAACACCAAGATAGCAAGTCTAACAGGGGAAGCAACAATGTATTAGCACCTGAGAAATACACGCTTAAAAGGTCAACACGAATGTTGGTGAGCTATAGTTTGTTTGTATTCAGTAATGTAATGTAGACCACGAGATTTCTTATTCAAAACAGTATGAGAAGTATATGCTTATCCGTGGGCACCCGGTAACTAACTTAACGTAATAATAATACCCCCTAAAAGTACACTTGGCGAGTGTGTATGTTCTCGAAGTATCAAACACCCGTTAAATGCTAGCGCGACTAGCCTGAGTGGGGATGTCAAACCCTATGGATCCATATCTAATATTCGCGTTCACCTGTTCAAAAACCAATGATTAAACGTTACCGTGCTAAGGGGAATCTTTGTACCGTTATATCACCCACACATATATAAAGTTTAAGTACTCGTGTCTAGTATGTAAAGCATAAAAAGCGCATATATTCTCCGTCCCAAAAATAGTAAAGTAAAAAGGGAAGCTATAACTCACAGTGAATAAGCAGTAAAAGTTGATATGAAAAGTATGCAAGTAGTAAGTCAGTCCGAAAGGTCGTTAACCTAAGTCAAAGGTTACTAAGTCAGTATATTGTCCCCAAAAGTTTAAAAGTGAATAAATTAAGTCTTAAGTATCATCATCATCATCATCATTCGTAAAAGCTAAAGTAAATTTTCAACAAGATCGAAACAAAAGGCTGACTTCTGACAGCTACTACGACCTCTATACAAAAAGAAAAGATGCATGGTCAGTGGATCCGTATGTGAGTCCTCTAACCTCTTTCCAATTTTCAGATCCTAACTCGATGTTGTTTGACCGTGGCGACGGTTCAAGCGCGAGTATGTCAGAATTCTCAGCACGTCGTTATAACGGCGTAGTGACTTTCGGAAGGCTATAAATCCTAAACCGTATATTGGATTTAGGCAAGTCCTAAACGCAAAGTCATCTACTCGAAATGAACTATCTGAAAATCAATTTTCCAGAAGTCCTAGGAGTCTGATCAAACCCCAAAAAACAGCAAACAAGTGCTCCGGTGGGTTTCTTGGTGCTTGATGCTCATCACGGTTCTCATCCTTGATGCGTGTAAGCTTCAAGTGTACAACTCTTTGATGTTTTAGCATCACTTTGACCAAGTTTCAACCATCAACACACAACTAAGAGTAAAAGCTAACATTCTACAAGTTTTGAACATCAAGGTTGTCTCTTTATTGCATAAACCCAATAAAGCTTCAACCTTTGTCCTTTTGACACAAGTTTATGCATCTCCATCATATGAGATTATGAAGACTTGATCTTTATCATCACAACAATCACAAAAAGGTTCCAAGTAAGTGAGATCTACAATAATAACTTAGATCTCAAGTATTAAGAAAACCCTAAGCTGGAAAGCTTGGATCTTTACAAGATTAATGAGACCATAAGCTAGAAAGCTAAGATCTAATGAAAGTAATGAGACCATAAGCTAAAAAGCTAATATCTGTAAAAAAAATAATGAAACCCTAAGCTAGAAAGCTTGGATCTTTAATGTTCATAAAGATCCTTAAAGCAAAAGGCTAGATCTTCAAGTTACATGAAGATCATAAACACAAATTTTGATCTTTTTAATAAAATAAAGGGATCATAAGCTAGAAAACTTAGATCCAACAAAGTAATGAAGATTCAAAGCTAGAAAGCTTGAATCTTTCATGTTCTTGAACGATTCAAATCAAAGTTTGAATCTTCAAGATATAACACGATCAAGAAGCTAAAAAGCTTGATCCTTGCATGATGATGATGATGTCGATGCTATGAAGAAGAAAAGAATAAGAAGAAAATTTAAAACTTACACTTTTTAGAGTGAGAAAGACTAGAGAAAGAATTAGAGAGTAAGTGTGTGTAAAATGTGAATGAGATTAAGTGTGAAATGGGTGGAAATGGCTTGGTATTTATAGTGAAGGTGGTGGTGGTAGCCGTAGGTTGTATGGGGGGACAAGGGGGACACCTTTTTACTTTTTGGTTAGTGGTGGTCTAAAGGTGGTACTTATGTTAGGATCCCATGCAACATTTGTGATTATGGTTAACAAAAATACTAGTATGTTCCCTCTTATAAATGGGTTTTTGTCTTACATTTATATGGGTCATAAACTTATTAAAATTGGGCTAATTAGATAGTCCATTAGCTAGAGTAGGGTGGGCTTGAGTCCAACAAGGTAGAAAGTCCAACAAGACTAACTAGTGAGCATAAGTAAATTACTAAGCGTAATTAAGCAACCAAAAACCCAAGTAATTGTTATTAGGAAATAACAATTAGTATTACGTAGTCATAATATTCCAATTACGACAAAAGTTAAACGTGTACCAAAACCCATAGCTCGTTCTCAGCGTCAAGTAACACTAACGGTCGTAAAAACATTCGAGGATCAAGTTAAGTAACTAAGTACTTAATGTAACGTTGTATGGTATTAACGAAAGTAAATAATCATGAAATAAGATTCCAGAATATAAGCCAACACAGTACGCACAAATACGCAGTTTCGCAGAAAGTAACAAGCACAAAAGTAAGTCAAAAAAGTCGGGTCATTACAGATGCAATGTATTGTACAAGTGCGTTAGTAAAATTCGAACGGAATGAAAAGAAGTCTAGAAAAGTTGGTGAGTATTAATCAAAGTGCATTCATCCATGTGAGAGCTATTCAAGATAACATTTTAGTCACTCAGGTGCTTTTAAAGGGTTATAATAAATTGCATGGTGCTAAAAGATGTGCTATTAAAATTGACTTACGAAAGGCCTATGACACTGTTGATTGGTGCTTCTTAAGAAAGATTCTTGTCAATTTGGTTTTCATCTTAGAATGACAGACTGGATAATGTCATGTGTGACTACAACCAAGTTCTCAATATGTATCAATGATGAAATCAAAGGGTTCTTTAATGGGGAGAGATGATTAAGACAAGGTGACCCCATTTCACCTTATCTTTTCACATTAGTCATGGAAGTTTTGAACCTTACTTTTGCCAACAGAATTAGAGAGAATTCCAGTTTTAAATACCATGTGGCATGCAGAAGAATGAAACTGACCCATGTGTGTTTTGCTGATGATTTGCTGGTCCTATTCCATGGTGATGTTAATTCTGTGGAAGTTATTAAGCAAGCTTTGGAGGACTTTAGTCAAAAATTTGGTCTTCTTCCCAATCGGCATAAGAGTACCATCTTCTTTGGCAGCATGAACTTGGGGCTGCAAAATGATATTCTTAAAATCCTTCCTTTTAAAGTTGGTAAGTTAGCTGTTAGATATCTAGGTGTTCCATTATTGGCCAAAAGATTAAGCATTACTGATTGTAATGAGATTATTGAAAAGGTTAAGCTCAAAATTGGTACCTGGAAGAACAAAATTTATCTTATGCTGGAAGGCTTCAACTAATTGCTTATGTGCTCTCTTCTATGCATATATATTGAGCCTCGGTTTACAAGCTGCCTTGTGCTGTGATTGATGAAATAGAAAAGATTCTTAAATCTTTCTTTGGTGTCAAGGAGATTCTTTTAAAGGAAAAGCTAAAGTAGTTTGGAAAGTTGTTTGCTCTACTAAAGATCAAGGGGGTCTTGGTCTCAAATCTCTTAAAGAATGGAATGATGTCCTGCTGATTAAGCAAATTTGGAAGTTAATTGAGAAGAAGGATTCATTATGGTATATTTGGGTCAATATTGTCAAGCGTAAAGGGAAAACCATTTAGGAAATTGAAGGTAAACAGAATAACAGTTGGTGGGTATGGAAGCAGTTGCTCAAATTGAGAGATAGAATAAAAGATAATGTGAATTATGATAGCAATGGTGGAGTTAGCTGGATCACTAATAATGGGAAAATTTGTTCATATAAGACTAGTCAGGCATGGGTTGATCTTAAAATTAATAGATAGCATGTTCAGTGGTGCCATGTTGTGTGGTTCCCTCAAGCTAATCCTAAGCATGCGTTTATCTTATGGCTCACTATTCTCAATATAATGACAACTCAAGATAAATTGAAAAAGTGGTACCCTAATCAGGTTTACAAATGTGCAATGTGCAAAGAGTGTGAAGATTCTATTCAGCACCTTTTCTTTGAATGTGAATATGCAAGGAAAATATGGACAAACATGAAGAGGAAGCTGCTTTTTCAGAGGCTTAACTGATGATGTCCATTCAATTGTATCCCTCCTTGTTAGTTTCCCTTATAGAAACCAGATTTGGGATGTAATTAATCGAAGTGTGCTTGCTGCTGCTGTGTATTATGTGTGGCAAGAAAGGATTTGGAGAATCTTCAAAGGGAAAAAGAGAAAGGAGGAAGATGTAAACTTGCTCATTGAAGATTATATCAGAATTAAACTTTCAACTCTAAGGGTAAAAAGCTCCAGGGCTGTTCGAAGTGCAGCAAAGAATTGGGGTCTTCAATTAGAGGAGGATAGATTGAAAATTGATGATGTTGGTTGATGGGCTGAAGTTTTGGATGAATCTAGGTGTTGATCTTGTTCTTTGTTATTTGGATGTGTATGTTGTTCTTAGTTTTAGGGAAATTGAAGGTCCTGTGTATTGGTGGTGAAGGGTAGATCTTGCCACATGTATTATATTTTGGATGAAATAAATTATTATTTTTTGTAAAATAAAAAATCCATATAAACTGCGTTTCATCATGTAATACAAATAAAAGTTATTTAAAACCATAACTATAAATAAATCGACCCAAGACTAACAAATTGAGAGGAAGGGAGTATTTCCTTGTTCATAGAAATGGAAATGGGTGAAAAAAGTTAGTGACATGCGGATATTTGCTCCATGATGGGCAGGTAAAAACATTAAATCTTAGTAGCAGGTAGGTGACGAGTAAAAAAGTGTACCGTTAACAGTTCATGGGTAGATTTCGGGTATTTACTATCCGTCAATGATAAAAACCGATATGTTAATCAAATAGACTCATTTCATTTATCCGGAGGTATAGGCAGACAATTATTATGATTATTATATTTGTTATTACTTTGTTACTAACTAGCTTTATGAGTTCATTCGTTGCACGACAATTGTATAAATTAATATTCGATAATGTTAGTATTGATACTTAGCAAATGTATAATGCAATTACAATCATAAAAACTCTTTGTTACCGATAAAATCTTTATCGAAAATATTAGTATTGAATACTAACGCATAGATTATGAGCCCGTCCGTTGTAAATTATTACAAATAATCGATAAAATACCATGAACTCGTAACAACTACAGGATTTTTAGTAGCTAAAAAGTAATAGGTATAGCATTTATGTTGCAATCAGTTACCAAAATAGAGGCATTTAATTACGTATTGATTGATTATAATCATTAATCTCTTTAATGTATACATATTCATACTTATAATCCTAAACATTTGTACGTGAATTACTAAATAGTTCGGCGTTCGTAATTTCTTATTAGTTAATTATTAAGTGTATAATTAAATATGGGAATATATAATTAACTTAGACGATGTCTATAATTTTCATGTCAGCAAAATTAAATGTTAATTAATTAAATGTTAATTATGTAGATTAATCAAGAAATTGATTTGTAGGATCATTTATTTCAGTTTAATTAAAAAAAAATGACACATAGAATTATTACACTCGTTTTAGATAATGTAAGATAGATAAATACATTGGGTTAATTGGCACTTGATTTTAAATCCGCTACATCAAGGCGGTTTAGGAGTTCCGAGTTTAAATTCTCATAACCTCGCCTTATTGTATAAGTGGAGATGGAGATTTATTTTGAGCAAATGCGAGTTCGGCAAAACTTATATGGGCTATTCATGGTCAACGTTGTGGCTCATCTATTCCATGTTTCCCGAATGCGAATGGCACATGGGATTCCATTAACCGCACCATTGATTTGCTTCGCATCGATTACTCCCTGGATGCCTCCTTATTAAAGCTCAACTTGGGTGACGGTAATTGTGCTTCTTTCCGGTTCGATCCTTGGCAAAACGGGGTGTCGTTGGCATCTTTATTCCCTCGGCTTCTACTTCTGGATTCAAATAATCAAAGTTCTATTGCATCGCCGGGCACGTGAATAATGAATGGTCTAACTTTTGGAGAAGAGATCCATGATTCGGGATTGAAGTGGAAGGCCTACATGATCTAAATAGTATTCTTGCAAATATTAATTTGGCGCAGGGTTCGGATAACTGGTCATGGAGTGGCGATATATTTTCGGTTTCAAAAGCTAGAAAACTAATCAATTTGCATGATGCAGCTTCATTTTTGAAACAAACAATCTGGTGTAACCATTTTCCGATAAAGATAAACGTGTTTATTTAGGGATTGAAGATTTCAAGGCTAGTGACGAAAGTTAATTTAGCCTCTCGCGGAGTCGAGCTTGAAGCTCCAGGCTGTTGTTTTTGTGATGAACCCATAGAAGATGACCAACATCTTTTTTTTGCATTGTGACATACGTAATCAAATGTGGGCCCGAATTGCACAATGGACCAATCAATCGTTTCCTACTTGGGCCTCTTTGGATGATTTGTGGGCTTGGATTGACGGTGTACCTATACAAGGTAATAAACGCGTCATTGCCTCTACTATAATATACACGACTTTATGGAATATTTGGAGACTAAAAAATAGTATTATCTTTAATGATCAAGCTTTTCGAAAGTCGCAAGTGGTTGATAGTATAGTCGCAACTAGCTGCAATTTGATCTATGCTAGATTTCACAACAAAAAATGTAGTTGGAACGTATGGCTACAGTCACCTTTTAATTCCTTGTAATTCTATGTAATTTTGCATTATTTGTTTGTTTTTTAATAAAATTTCAGCTGTTAAAAAAAAGATAGATATGATAATAAGCTACTATAAATAAATTACTATATATAACTAAAAAACTTAATATTCACGTCATTTTGTATAAATAATGTGATGTACCTTACTGGTTAGGGTCCTGAGTTTTTTGCAAGAGGGTTTATGCTTGAATTCTGTCTACGACAATATTTAGTGGTGGTCAAGGATGAGCTGAAAATAGTCAGAGAACAATCCTGTTGAGCTGTGTATATCAGAATATGGAGTCAGGTTACTCACCAATACCTTGAACCTCTATGATCTAGTTTTCAATTCCTAGCAATATAATTGTACTTATTACTCTAATACTTCATATCTCATTGTTGTTGAACTGAGGGCCTCTCCATCTGAATTCCAAGAAATCGAAGAAGCTGAATTTGCATCAAACTGATTGTTAGACCACCACTTCATCGTGTCCTTAAAACAGTCAAAATCATTTATTTTTAAAATGGTAGATTTTGCAGCTGAACTTACAAAAATAGAAATTTAGAAAAATTTATTACAAAAATAGAAAAACTGGAGTTTGAAACTCCGGTTTTGGTGAATCCAAAGTTTTAAATTTCGGTTTGTACGCTTTTCACTAACTGTGCATCAGAATTTGCCACGTAGCAAATTCTGATGCACATATATATAAATATAATCCTTATATATGTCAAGGGTTTATTTGAGAACTAAAAAAATGTCAAGAACTGAAAGAACTAATCTGAACCATTAAATAATTTGATCAAAGGTTAATATAAGCATGACATTTTGGTAATTAAGTGATATGAGGTAACCGTTTAACGAAAAGAAAAGAATAGATAAGTCATTTTAAGTTAAATAAGAAAAAAGAAACCGTAATGCGTTAAACAAAATGAACGTAAATTGTGAAAACCAATATTCCTATACCATTCTCTCTCTAATTGTGTTTCTCTATGTTTCTTATTGGATCAACAGATCCCTACCATTAGTGAAAACATTTTGGTGACAATATCTTAAAATAAATTGATAAAAAAATCACCATTGATCATTATACATGTTGGCTTGATGTAAAAATGATCAGGTATTGTAACTGCATGAATTATGTCCATGTTTATGTCTTCAGATAATCTATCTCGAATAGAATCATCATCCTTATTTTTTTTATTACACATCATATTGCGCGAGCGCATCAGAATTTTTCACGTGTCAAATTCGGAGTTTGAAACTCCAGATTTGCCACGTGGCAAATTCTGATGCACATTTAGTGAAAAAGCGTACAAACCGGAGTTTGAAACATGGGATTTACCAAAACCGGAGTTTCAAATTCCGGTTTTCTTGTTTTTATAACAAATTTTTCTAAATTTCTATTTTTGTAATTTCAACTTACGTGGTACGGTGTACAATTGCTCTTGATGGTCATTTAATCTATCGTTCCCAAGCTGGTCTTGTACATTTCGATGTCCTCGTGAATATTAATATATGCCCCCACAATATAAGATGATAAACTTTGAATTAAAATTTCAAAAATAATCTAAAAGGATCATTGTGTTGTTAAGAAAAATTAAATAAAATCTCGACAAAAATACAATTGGTTGTCAAGTTGGAAAATTCCCGTTCAATTATCTTGGTCTACCAATTGGTGTAAATATGACAAAAATATAAGCTTGGAACTCGGTTATTGATAAAATAAAATCTCGACTCTCGGATTGGAAAATGCGGATGATGTCTTTTGGAGGAAGATTAGTCCTCATTAAATCGGTTCTAAGTAGTCTACCGTTGTATTTCTTCTCGCTCTACCGTGCTCCCTCATGCGTTTTAAAATCTCTCGAGTGTATGCGACGTTCTGTTTTTTGGGGGGGCGGGGATTCGGGATCTAAAATATCGTGGGTTAAATGGGATTGTATTTTGTCACCTTATGGGATTGGGGGGTTAAATGTGGGTTCTTTAAAAAGTAAAAATCTCTCCCTATTGGGTAAATGGTGTAACGACCCGACCAAAACCGTTATTGACGGCGCCGTTAACTTAGGTCCCGTTGCTTGGTCGTAGTCCCTATATGAGACTCGTTTGACCAAAATTATGTCGCATTCATTTGAAAGGTACAAGATTTGCAAGTTTAGTTTACAAAACCGTTCGACAACAAGTCTAAGTTTACAAAAGTCATAAAGTATAAATGAAATAACTTGCGACATAATTAGTTTAAAAACACAGTTGCTATAAATAGCGTAAGTATGTAAACAAAAGTTTGAATCCAAAAGTGCTATCCCTAGCGTATGCATGCATGGTTGACTCCAATCAAGTAATCAAAGAGTGCGGAAGCATGTATCAAGTAGCCAAGTATGAACCTGAGAAAACATGTAGAAAACTGTCAATGAAAAACGTTGGTGAGATCATAAATGTATTTGTAAAAGTATATTTTGAACCACAATAGTTTGTATAGATGATTATCCAAATCGTATTTATTCCGAAGAATGTAGTTTGTATTGCGAGCACCCAATTACCAAAGCTTAACTGAATCTTCCCTCTGAATTTTGAATATAGTGTTAGAACATACACTATGCACGTTGAAATTATATTTCATCCACTAACGGTAGAGAACCGTCTGAATGAGGGTTCGTTAAACCCGTATGGCCACACAACATAATCACTCGCTTACACTTACACCCTGCAAGTGGAACTAATGATAATTGGATTGAGGACTTTTGTTCTAACTCGCCTGTATCTTTGTATTCGTATTTGTGTTCAAAGTATAAAAGTATGAGAAGTATATATACATGTGAAATGTATATAAGTATGTAATGTATATGTTTCTCAGCCCACGATTTAAAAGAATAAAAGTATTTGCAAAGGTGGGACTATGATCTCACCTCGAGTGCACGAGTATAAATGTACTTCACAAAGTAAACGTGTGCATGAAAGTTGCTTAGCCTTGACCTAAACAAGTAAGTTGTATCAATTAACCGGTTACGACACAAGGTCGGGTGAAATGTGTTCAATTAGTCCTATGGCTCGTTACGACTCGATTAAGTATAGCATGTGAATCACGTTGTCAAGTTTCATACAAGAAACAAGTATAAAAGCATGTTAGAATGATTGTATAAAAGTTTGGTTAAGTTTGACTAAAAGTCAAACTTGGTCAAAGTCAACGAAAAAGTCAACACGTTCGGGTTCGGTCCCGAACTATTTTTCTGAGGTTTTTATTCATATATAAGCATATTAGAATAAGTTTCATGTGAATCGGAGGTCGGTAGCTAGTCAAACATTTCGCGTGAAATGTGACAAAGTGAGCAGAATCTGGCCAGGCGATTCTGCGCGCCGCGCGGGGATGTGGCGCGCCGCGCCACTACCTGGGCAGAGAATTCTGGTCAGTTTTTCCAAGTGTGCACGAACCAAAACCTTTTCTAACACAACACTTGACCCGCAAACACTTATAATGCCTATCATATATCGTCGAAAAGGTATTTTGACGAGGAATACAACTAACCACATATCATCAATCAAAAACATCATTTACAATAACCGAAAACTCGTCAATTGATCAAGAAAGGTTTATTTTCAAAGTTTCAAGTTCGTAAAACGTATTTTATGATTCGGGAATCCAATTTACACATACGATATGCCGTTTCGAAGGTAATTAAGCATACATTACAACTAATCACTAACAATTAACATTCCATGGCATTCAAGCATCAAAAGTTCATGTCAAGAACTATCAAACCCTAGTCAAACATCACAAAATCATTAATCGGGTTTTTGAAGTTTTCTCAATCAACCTACGCATCAAAACGAAGCTAGTGATACTAGTAACACAATTAAAACATGCACTTTAACAATCTAACAACATTAACTCATCCAAAATCAAGGATTAAGCACACCCATTTCAAGTTCATGCTAGTTACTCCAAAAACAACAAATCGAGCAAACCAAACATATATTCATGTTAGACTTGAGCCATAGACACTAACTAACACCATTTCAAATCAAAAACACGAATTTAGAGAAATCTAGAGTTTTAGAAATGTTACCCAAACGAGATGAAGTTGGTATCAAATTGTAGAGGATGAAGAGAGGATTCCAAATATGTAATTTGTTTTGAAGTTTGCTTCCAATCCCGAATTTAGATGATGATTCTATGAAGTTGGGGTTTGTGTGTGTTCTTGCTAGAGAGAAAGAGAGAGAGATGGAGGGATTGAATGGTGGTGATTGGGGTGGACTAGTTGACCTAGTCAACTAGTTTGCCCCGTGTCAATTTTAGTCCCTCGAGTTTAGAAGCGGGTGCGGGATTTAACCAAACGAATATTTTTAAAACGCTCGAGTAAACGGGTGATGTCAAAATTAAATAGCGGGAATATAATGAACGTTACTCACGGAAACTATTAATTTATATACGAAAGATTATGTTTTAAAAAAAAGACGGTGTTAAAATTAAATTTAACGGAAAAACGCGGGATGTTACATTATCCACAACTCAAAAGAAATTTCGTCCCGAAATTTAGTTGGAAGTAGTAGTTGTTGAATCTTCCTCGAGATTTTGTGTTGCCAATTCTACGAATGAGGGAGAAGTACGTTCTAAGGTATTTCAACGAATTTTGACGGTCGGGATCATATGTTGTTTTAAGGTTTGGCTTCACGATTTATGGTTTCAACCGGTCCTCCTAGGAAGTGAGGGTTATCGTCGATAGTGAGTTCATCAAAGGAGATAAAAAGTTCTCGTTTCGCAAAACACGTCTTTGAGTTGATACATCGAATGTAGGATAAACGGAGACCCAAAATGAGTCGGAAAAGTCTAAACGGCTAGCAACGGGTTCAAAACACCCCAAGAATTTAAAGGATCAAAATATCTCGGATTTAGCTTCCTACGTTTCCCGAAACGGATTGCACCTTTCCAAGGTGCGACTCTTAACGTGACGCGGTTTCCCACGTGGAATTTGAAATGTTTACGTCTAACATCGGCGTAGCTCTTGGTGATTACGAGTCGCGTAGGGTTTTACCTGAATATGAATAAATTTTTCTCGGTTGCTCATGAATAAACTCGGCCCCGGTGAATTGATCATCGTTTACTTTGTTCGACAAAAGAGAATGACGTTTCCGGTCACATGTGGTTTCAAAAGGTGTGACGTTAAGAATCGAATGATAACTATCGTGGTAAGAGATTCTGGTTAAAGGCAAGACTTTTCTCAAGTGGTTTGAAGTTGGTAACACAAATTCGTATTACGGTTTCCAAGGTTTGAATCGTATGTTTGTTCGGTCCGTCGGGTTTTGGATGGTACGCGGTACTCATGTCTAAACGTGGTCCCGAGACTTTTTGTAAGGCACTCCGAAATCTAGAAATGAAACGAGGATCTCGATCCGAAACGAGGTACATATCTTTAAGGTATATTTGAAAGAGTTTGTTAGGACAAGTTTCTCAAGAAAAATTCGCGTCGCGGAAGATTTATCGGTTTTCAAATACGTTCGTCGAGACTATTCACCCTCGAGGCGAATACTAGTATAACGTGAAGAGTCTCTCTCCATTGAGAATTTAAAATAAAAGATTTCCTGAACCAGAATTACGAGTGTAAGGCGAGAGAAGTTTCCGCCTCGATGCGAGCATAACGAGTAAATTGTAGTTAGTCAATAAGACTGTGCGAGGACGAGATAGTATACACGTGTAACATACGGTTGAAGTCGAAAGGAATCGGTAATTCATTTGGAAGCATAAGCATAGTTCGACAAAAATCGAAGGTGTGTCCCCGGTATGGTTGTTATCAATATTCTCGGAGTTTTCAGATGTCCAACATGAATAGATGAAGTCATGTACATGGCTCATGGTGGTGTTTAGGTTGATCGAGTCTAACCACCATCACGTGTCACTAGAACTTTGGTATGTCTTACCGTAATATAACCACGTTGATCGAGTGTCGTTATATTATGCTAACTCATACCTCCATTCCCACATCACTCTATAGATTCAAGTTCGTGTAATCGCGAAAATCTAAAATGAACAAAATGTAACGACGTCTCAAACGTGACTCGTATTGAATCGAAAGAATTAGTGCAACTCTAAAGATGCGTTCCCCGAGGGAAGTGTATAGTTGATTGTTCACGTCAATGTGGTTCGAGTCGGACAATATTGTATTTAGGTATGAAAAGAGTAACAAGTCATGATAACAAGTAATACGCAACCGTAGCGATAAATGGTGATGACGATACTCATCTAGAGTAGTGACAGTGACTTTACAATATTCATGGATAGTAAGATGAGACGGGGGAAATAACAACCAAGGAGTCAGAGTTCCCGAACTAAAGTGGCAGGATACGAGTTCGTATAATGAAGGTTGGGTACCATTAAAAGTTTTCCTAAGAATGATTCGAGTATAATGCACAAGTAGTCAAGTAAGTGCTATCTATAGCAAATGTATGTCAGAATGCAAATGCTAACTATCCGGTTGTAGTCTAGACTCACTAATGCGTCCTAACGACTCTGTTAGACACACTAATGCACGTCCTAGTTCCCTACAACCTGGCTCTGATACCACTTGTAACGACCCGACCAAAACCGTTATTGACGGCGTCGTTAACTTAGGTCCCGTTGCGTGGTCGTAGTCCCTATATGAGACTCGTTTGACCAAAATTATGTCGCATTCATTTGAAAGGTACAAGACTTGCAAGTTTAGTTTACAAAACCGTTCGAAAACAAGTCTAAGTTTACAAAAGTCATAAAGTATAAATGAAATAACTTGCGACATAATATAAGTTGAAAAAAAACACAGTTGCTATAAATAGCGTAAGTATGTAAACAAAAGTTTGAATCCAAAGGTGCTATCACTAGCGTATGTATGTATGTATCTTGACTCCAAGCAAATAATCAGAGTGTATGCATGTATGCTTGACCCCAAGCAAGTATGAGTGTACGCGGAAGCATATATCAAATAGCCAAGTATGAACCTGAGAAACATATAGAAAACTGTCAACGAAAAACGTTGGTGAGATCATAAATGTATTTGTAAAAGTATATTTTGAACCACAATAGTTTGTATAGATGATTATCCAAATCGTATTTATTCCGAAGAATGTAGTTTGTATTGCGAGCACCCAATTACCAAAGCTTAACTGAATCTTCCCTCTGAATTTTGAATATAGTGTTAGAACATACACTATGCACGTTGAAATTATATTTCATCCACATACGGGTTTAACGAACCCTCATTCAGACGGTTCGCTACCGTTAGTGGATGAAATATAATTTCAACGTGCATAGTGTATGTTCTAACACTATATTCAAAATTCAGAGGGAAGATTCAGTTAAGCTTTGGTAATTGGGTGCTCGCAATACAAACTACATTCTTCGGAATAAATACGATTTGGATAATCATCTATACAAACTATTATGGTTCAAAATATACTTTTACAAATACATTTATGATCTCACCAACGTTTTTCGTTGACAGTTTTCTATATGTTTCTCAGGTTCATACTTGGCTATTTGATATATGCTTCCGCGTACACTCATACTTGCTTGGGGTCAAGCATACATGCATACACTCTGATTATTTGCTTGGAGTCAAGATACATACTGAAATGTCCCGTTCTTATTGATTAAAAACGTTCCATATTAATTGATTTCGTTGCGAGGTTTTGACCTCTATATGAGACGTTTTTCAAAGACTGCATTCATTTTAAAACAAACCATAACCTTTATTTCATTAATAAAGGTTTAAAAAGCTTTACGTAGATTATCAAATAATGATAATCTAAAATATCCTGTTTACACACGACCATTACATAATGGTTTACAATACAAATATGTTACAACAAAATAAGTTTCTTGAATGCAGTTTTTACACAATATCATACAAGCATGGACTCCAAATCTCGTCCTTATTTAAGTATGCGACAACGGAAGCTCTTAATAATCACCTGAGAATAAACATGCTTAAAACGTCAACAAAAATGTTGGTGAGTTATAGGTTTAACCTATATATATCAAATCATAATAATAGACCACAAGATTTCATATTTCAATACACATCCCATACATAGAGATAAAAATCATTCATATGGTGAACACCTGGTAACCGACATTAACAAGATGCATATATAAGAATATCCCCATCATTCCGGGACACCCTTCGGATATGATATAAATTTCGAAGTACTAAAGCATCCGGTACTTTGGATGGGGTTTGTTAGGCCCAATAGATCTATCTTTAGGATTCGCGTCAATTAGGGTGTCTGTTCCCTAATTCTTAGATTACCAGACTTAATAAAAAGGGGCATATTCGATTTCGATAATTCAACCATAGAATGTAGTTTCACGTACTTGTGTCTATTTTGTAAATCATTTATAAAACCTGCATGTATTCTCATCCCAAAAATATTAGATTTTAAAAGTGGGACTATAACTCACTTTCACAGATTTTTACTTCGTCGGGAAGTAAGACTTGGCCACTGGTTGATTCACGAACCTATAACAATATATACATATATATCAAAGTATGTTCAAAATATATTTACAACACTTTTAATATATTTTGATGTTTTAAGTTTATTAAGTCAGCTGTCCTCGTTAGTAACCTACAACTAGTTGTCCACAGTTAGATGTACAGAAATAAATCGATAAATATTATCTTGAATCAATCCACGACCCAGTGTATACGTATCTCAGTATTGATCACAACTCAAACTATATATATTTTGGAATCAACCTCAACCCTGTATAGCTAACTCCAACATTCACATATAGAGTGTCTATGGTTGTTCCGAAATATATATAGATGTGTCGACATGATAGGTCGAAACATTGTATACGTGTCTATGGTATCTCAAGATTACATAATATATAATACAAGTTGATTAAGTTATGGTTGGAATAGATTTGTTACCAATTTTCACGTAGCTAAAATGAGAAAAATTATCCAATCTTGTTTTACCCATAACTTCTTCATTTTAAATCCGTTTTGAGTGAATCAAATTGCTATGGTTTCATATTGAACTCTATTTTATGAATCTAAACAAAAAAAGTATAGGTTTCTAGTCGGAAAAATAAGTTACAAGTCGTTTTTGTAAAGGTAGTCATTTCAGTCGAAAGAACGACGTCTAGATGACCATTTTAGAAAACATACTTCCACTTTGAGTTTAACCATAATTTTTGGATATAGTTTCATGTTCATAATAAAAATCATTTTCTAAGAATAACAACTTTTAAATCAAAGTTTATCATAGTTTTTAATTAACTAACCCAAAACAGCCCGCGGTGTTACTACGACGGCGTAAATCCGGTTTTACGGTGTTTTTCGTGTTTCCAGGTTTTAAATCATTAAGTTAGCATATCATATAGATATAGAACATGTGTTTAGTTGATTTTAAAAGTCAAGTTAGAAGGATTAACTTTTGTTTGCGAACAAGTTTAGAATTAACTAAACTATGTTCTAGTGATTACAAGTTTAAACCTTCGAATAAGATAGCTTTATATGTATGAATCGAATGATGTTATGAACATCATTACTACCTTAATTTCCTTGGATAAACCTACTGGAAAAGAGAAAAATGGATCTAGCTTCAATGGATCCTTGGATGGCTCGAAGTTCTTGAAGCATAATCATGACACGAAAACAAGTTCAAGTAAGATCATCACTTGAAATAAGATTGTTATAGTTATAGAAATTGAACCAAAGTTTGAATATGATTATTACCTTGTATAATAATGATAACCTACTGTAAGAAACAAAGATTTCTTGAGGTTGGATGATCACCTTACAAGATTGGAAGTGAGCTAGCAAACTTGAAAGTATTCTTGATTTTATGAAACTAGAACTTTTGGAATTTATGAAGAACACTTAGAACTTGAAGATAGAACTTGAGAGAGATCAATTAGATGAAGAAAATTGAAGAATGAAAGTGTTTGTAGGTGTTTTTGGTCGTTGGTGTATGGATTAGATATAAAGGATATGTAATTTTGTTTTCATGTAAATAAGTCATGAATGATTACTCATATTTTTGTAATTTTATGAGATATTTCATGCTAGTTGCCAAATGATGGTTCCCACATGTGTTAGGTGACTCACATGGGCTGCTAAGAGCTGATCATTGGAGTGTATATACCAATAGTACATACATCTAAAAGCTGTGTATTGTACGAGTACGAATACGGGTGCATACGAGTAGAATTGTTGATGAAACTGAACGAGGATGTAATTGTAAGCATTTTTGTTAAGTAGAAGTATTTTGATAAGTGTATTGAAGTCTTTCAAAAGTGTATAAATACATATTAAAACACTACATGTATATACATTTTAACTGAGTCGTTAAGTCATCGTTAGTCGTTACATGTAAGTGTTGTTTTGAAACCTTTAGGTTAACGATCTTGTTAAATGTTGTTAACCCAATGTTTATAATATCAAATGAGATTTTAAATTATTATATTATCATGATATTATCATGTATGAATATCTCTTAATATGATATATATACATTAAATGTCTTTACAACGATAATCGTTACATATATGTCTCGTTTAAAAATCATTAAGTTAGTAGTCTTGTTTTTACATATGTAGTTCATTGTTAATATACTTTATGATATGTTTTCTTATCATAGTATCATGTTAACTATATATATATATATATCCATATATATGTCATCATATAGTTTTTACAAGTTTTAACGTTCGTGAATCACCGATCAACTTGGGTGGTCAATTGTCTATATGAAACATATTTCAATTAATCAAGTCTTAACAAGTTTGATTGCTTAACATGTTGGAAACATTTAATCATGTAAATATCAATCTCAATTAATATATATAAACATGGAAAAGTTCGGGTCACTACAGTACCTACCCGTTAAATAAATTTCGTCCCGAAATTTTAAGCTGTTGAAGGTGTTGACGAATCTTCTGGAAATAGATGCGGGTATTTCTTCTTCATCTGATCTTCACGCTCCCAGGTGAACTCGGGTCCTCTACGAGCATTCCATCGAACCTTAACAATTGGTATCTTGTTTTGCTTAAGTCTTTTAACCTCACGATCCATTATTTCGACGGGTTCTTCGATGAATTGAAGTTTTTCGTTGATTTGGATTTCATCTAATGGAATAGTGAGATCTTCTTTAGCAAAACATTTCTTTAAATTCGAGACGTGGAAAGTGTTATGTACAGCCGCGAGTTGTTGAGGTAACTCTAGTCGGTAAGCTACTGGTCCGACACGATCAATAATCTTGAATGGTCCAATATACCTTGGATTTAATTTCCCTCGTTTACCAAATCGAACAACGCCTTTCCAAGGTGCATCTTTAAGCATGACCATCTCTCCAATTTCAAATTCTATATCTTTTCTTTTAATGTCAGCGTAGCTCTTTTGTCGACTTTGGGCGGTTTTCAACCGTTGTTGAATTTGGATGATCTTCTCGGTAGTTTCTTGTATAATCTCCGGACCCGTAATCTGTCTATCCCCCACTTCACTCCAACAAATCGGAGACCTGCACTTTCTACCATAAAGTGCTTCAAACGGCGCCATCTCAATGCTTGAATGGTAGCTGTTGTTGTAGGAAAATTCTGCTAACGGTAGATGTCGATCCCAACTATTTCCGAAATCAATAACACATGCTCGTAGCATGTCTTCAAGCGTTTGTATCGTCCTTTCGCTCTGTCCATCAGTTTGTGGATGATAGGCAGTACTCATGTCTAGACGAGTTCCTAATGCTTGCTGTAATGTCTGCCAGAATCTTGAAATAAATCTGCCATCCCTATCAGAGATAATAGAGATTGGTATTCCATGTCTGGAGACGACTTCCTTCAAATACAGTCGTGCTAACTTCTCCATCTTGTCATCTTCTCTTATTGGTAGGAAGTGTGCTGATTTGGTGAGACGATCAACTATTACCCAAATAGTATCAAAACCACTTGCAGTCCTTGGCAATTTAGTGATGAAATCCATGGTAATGTTTTCCCATTTCCATTCCGGGATTTCGGGTTGTTGAAGTAGACCTGATGGTTTCTGATGCTCAGCTTTGACCTTAGAACACGTCAAACATTCTCCTACGTATTTAGCAACATCGGCTTTCATACCCGGCCACCAAAAATGTTTCTTGAGATCCTTGTACATCTTCCCTGTTCCAGGATGTATTGAGTATCTGGTTTTATGAGCTTCTCTAAGTACCATTTCTCTCATATCTCCAAATTTTGGTACCCAAATCCTTTCAGCCCTATACCGGGTTCCGTCTTCCCGAATATTAAGATGCTTCTCCGATCCTTTGGGTATTTCATCCTTTAAATTTCCCTCTTTTAAAACTCCTTGCTGCGCCTCCTTTATTTGAGTAGTAAGGTTATTATGAATCATTATATTCATAGATTTTACTCGAATGGGTTCTCTATCCTTCCTGCTCAAGGCATCAGCTACCACATTTGCCTTCCCCGGGTGGTAACGAATCTCAAAATCGTAATCATTCAATAATTCAATCCACCTACGCTGCCTCATATTCAGTTGTTTCTGATTAAATATGTGTTGAAGACTTTTGTGGTCGGTATATATAATACTTTTGACCCCATATAAGTAGTGCCTCCAAGTCTTTAATGCAAAAACAACCGCGCCTAATTCCAAATCATGCGTCGTATAATTTTGTTCGTGAATCTTCAATTGTCTAGACGCATAAGCAATCACCTTCGTTCGTTGCATTAATACACAACCGAGACCTTGCTTTGATGCGTCACAATAAATCACAAAATCATCATTCCCTTCAGGCAATGACAATATAGGTGCCGTAGTTAGCTTTTTCTTCAATAACTGAAACGCTTTCTCTTGTTCATCATTCCATTCAAATTTCTTCCCTTTATGCGTTAATGCAGTCAAGGGTTTTGCTATTCTGGAAAAGTCTTGGATGAACCTTCTGTAGTAACCAGCTAGTCCTAAAAACTGGCGTATGTGTTTCGGAGTTTTCGGGGTTTCCCACTTTTCAACAGTTTCTATCTTTGCCGGATCCACCTTAATACCTTCTTTGTTCACTATGTGACCGAGGAATTGAACTTCTTCCAACCAAAATGCACACTTTGAAAACTTAGCGTACAATTCTTCCTTCCTCAATACTTCTAACACCTTTCTCAAATGTTCACCGTGTTCTTGGTCATTCTTTGAGTAAATAAGTATGTCATCAATGAAAACAATGACAAACTTGTCAAGGTATGGTCCACACACTCGGTTCATAAGGTCCATGAACACAGCTGGTGCATTAGTTAAACCAAACGGCATGACCATAAACTCGTAATGACCGTAACGTGTTCTGAAAGCAGTCTTTGGAATATCATCTTCTTTCACCCGCATTTGATGATACCCGGAACGTAAGTCAATCTTTGAATAAACAGACGAGCCTTGTAGTTGATCAAATAAGTCGTCGATTCTCGGTAGTGGGTAGCGATTCTTGATGGTAAGTTTGTTCAACTCTCGGTAGTCGATACACAACCTGAATGTACCATCTTTCTTCTTGACAAACAAAACAGGAGCTCCCCACGGTGATGTGCTTGGTCGAATGAAACCACGCTCTAAAAGTTCTTGTAATTGGCTTTGCAGTTCTTTCATCTCGCTGGGTGCGAGTCTGTAAGGAGCACGAGCTATTGGTGCAGCTCCTGGTACAAGATCTATTTGAAATTCAACGGATCGATGTGGGGGTAATCCCGGTAATTCTTTCGGAAATACATCGGGAAATTCTTTTGCAATGGGAACATCATTGATGCTCTTTTCTTCAGTTTGTACTTTCTCGACGTGTGCTAGAACAGCATAGCAACCTTTTTTTATTAGTTTTTGTGCCTTCAAATTACTAATAAGATGTAGCTTCGTGTTGCCCTTTTCTCCGTACACCATTAAGGGTTTTCCTTTTTCTCGTATAATGCGAATTGCATTTTTGTAACAAACGATCTCCGCTTTCACTTCTTTCAACCAGTCCATACCGATTATCACATCAAAACTCCCTAACTCTACTGGTATCAAATCAATCTTAAATGTTTCGCTCACCAGTTTAATTTCTCGATTCCGACATATATTATCTGCTGAAATTAATTTACCATTTGCTAATTCGAGTAAAAATTTACTATCCAAAGGCGTCAATGGACAACTTAATTTAGCACAAAAATCTCTACTCATATAGCTTCTATCCGCACCCGAATCAAATAAAACGTAAGCAGATTTATTGTCAATAAGAAACGTACCCGTAACAAGCTCCGGGTCTTCCTGTGCCTCTACCGCATTAATATTGAAAACTCTTCCACGGCCTTGTCCATTCGTGTTCTCCTGGTTCGGGCAATTTCTAATAATGTGGCCTGGTTTTCCACATTTATAACAAACTACATTGGCATAACTTGCTCCGACACTACTTGCTCCGCCATTACTCGTTCCGACACCATTTGTTCCTTTCGTTCTATTAACCCCTGGTCCGTAGACCTCACACTTCGCCGCGCTATGACCATTTCTTTTACACTTGTTGCAAAATTTGGTGCAGAACCCCGAGTGATTCTTTTCACACCTTTGGCATAGCTGCTTCTGATTGTTGTTGTTGTTGCGGTTATTATTGTTGTTGGGATAATTGTTGTAGTTGTTGTTGTTGTTGTTGTTGTTGTTGTTGGGCCGTTTGTTGTAGTTGCGATTGATGTTGCGATTGTTGGGATAATTGTTGCGATTATTGTTGTAATTGCTGTTGTTGTTGTATTGGTGATTCTTATCACCGTTTTCCTCCCACTTTCTTTTGACTTGCTTCACATTGGCCTCTTCAGCAGTCTGTTCTTTAATTCTTTCTTCAATCTGGTTCACTAGTTTGTGAGCCATTCTACATGCCTGTTGTATGGAGGCGGGCTCGTGTGAACTTATATCTTCTTGGATTCTTTCCGGTAATCCTTTCACAAACACGTCGATCTTCTCTTCCTCATCTTCGAATGCTCCCGGACACAATAGGCACAATTCTGTGAATCGTCTTTCGTACGTGGTAATATCAAATCCTTGGGTTCGTAACCCTCTAAGTTCTGTCTTGAGCTTATTGACCTCGGTTCTGGGACGGTACTTCTCGTTCATCAAGTGCTTGAATGCTGACCACGGTAGTGCGTACGCATCATCTTGTCCCACTTGCTCTAGATAGGTATTCCACCATGTTAACGCAGAACCTGTGAAGGTATGCGTAGCATACTTCACTTTGTCCTCTTCAGTACACTTACTTATGGCAAACACCGATTCAACCTTCTCGGTCCACCGTTTCAATCCGATCGGTCCTTCGGTTCCATCAAATTCCAAAGGTTTGCAGGCAGTGAATTCTTTGTAGGTGCATCCTACACGATTTCCTGTACTGCTAGATCCAAGGTTATTGTTGGTATGTAGCGCAGCCTGTACTGCGGCTATGTTTGAAGCTAGAAAAGTACGGAATTCCTCTTCATTCATATTAACGGTGTGTCGAGTAGTCGGTGCCATTTCCTTCAAAATAGTTAAATGGAACAAGTTAATCATACAGAATATTAAGAGTAGTTAATAGTATTTCGTAGCATAATATGAACTCATTTATAAAAGCTTTTTCTTCATATTAGCGTTTTATAAGTTTAAATTCGGGTAGTACCTACCCGTTAAGTTCATACTTAGTAGCTAATATACAATTCAACTACTACAATTCTATATGAAAAATTGATTATAATAATATTTCGCGTTCAAACTTTTATACAATATTTTACAAACTTACAATACCGCTTATTTTACATAAAGCATGAAATATAGCACACAATAACTTTGATACAAGATAGTTGTGAAGACAATTCTAGCTAGTACACAAGTCGTTCAGCAAAGGCAATAAAGACACGTAATTCATACGTCCAGAAACAAGTCATGCATTCTGGTTTTACTAGGACTACTTCCCATCCTTGGTCTTGTGCAACATAACCGTTATGGCCGTTGATAAGACAGCGTGTTGTAACGTCATCAAAGGGACGAGGGTTACGTAATGTCCAACAGTCCCGTAATAATCTAAAAACCTCATTTCTTACCCCAATTACCGACTCCGTCACTTGTGGAAACGTTTTGTTTAATAGTTGTAGCCCGATGTTCTTGTTCTCACTTTGGTGAGAAGCGAACATTACTAATCCGTAAGCATAACATGCTTCTTTATGTTGCATGTTAGCCGCTTTTTCTAAATCACGAAGTCCAATATTCGGATATATTGAGTCAAAATAATTTCTTAACCCGTTGCGTAAAATAGCATTTGGGTTCCCCGCAATATATGCGTCAAAGTAAACACATCGTAACTTATGGGTTTCCCAATGTGATATCCCCCATCTTTCAAACGAAAGTCTCTTATAAACCAAGACATTCTTGGAACGTTCTTCGAATGTCTTACAAACTGATCTCGCCTTAAATAGTTGTGCCGAAGAATTCTGGCCGACTCTAGACAAGATTTCATCAATCATGTCTCCGGGTAGGTCTCTTAAAATATTGGGTTGTCTATCCATTTTGTGTTTTTAAACTGTAAAATAGACAAGAGTTAGATTCATAAAAAAATACTTATTAATACAAGCAATTTTTACATATATCATAAAGCATAAGAACACTATATTACATATATTACACCACACGAATACAACTATCTTATTCCGACTCGCTCGTTTCTTCTTCTTCGGTTTTGGTTCGTTTTGCCAAGTTTCTAGGGATATATGATGTTCCCCTAATACGAGCCGTCGTTGTCCACATTGGTTTAGAAAAACCTGGTGGTTTAGAGGTTCCCGGGTCATTGTTACAACTTAAGGACTTCGGGGGTTGACGATACATATAAAGTTCATCGGGGTTGGAATTAGATTTCTCTATTTTTATGCCCTTTCCCTTATTATTTTCTTTTGCCTTTTTAAATTCAGTTGGGGTAATTTCTATAACATCATCGGAATTCTCGTCGGAATCCGATTCATCGGAGAATTGGTAATCCTCCCAATATTTTGCTTCCTTGACGGAAACACCATTGACCATAATTAACTTTGGTCGGTTGGTTGAGGATTTTCTTTTACTTAACCGTTTTATTATTTCCCCCACCGGTTCTATTTCTTCATCCGGTTCCGATTCTTCTTCCGGTTCCGATTCTTCTTCCGGTTCCTACTCTTCTTCCGGTTCCTCTTCGGGAACTTGTGAATCAGTCCACAAATCATTCCAATTTACATTTGACTCTTCATTATTATTAGGTGAGTCAATGGGACTTGTTCTAGAGGTAGACATCTATCACATAATATCAAACACGTTAAGAGATTAATATATCACATAATATTCACATGTTAAAAATATATAGTTTCCAACAAAATTTGTTAAGCAATCATTTTTCAACTAAACACGGTCGAAGTCCAGACTCACTAATGCATCCTAACAAACTCGATAAGACACACTAATGCAAAATTCTGGTTCTCTAAGACCAACGCTCGGATACCAACTGAAATGTCCCGTTCTTATTGATTAAAAACGTTCCATATTAATTGATTTCGTTGCGAGGTTTTGACCTCTATATGAGACGTTTTTCAAAGACTGCATTCATTTTAAAACAAACCATAACCTTTATTTCATTAATAAAGGTTTAAAAAGCTTTACGTAGATTATCAAATAATGATAATCTAAAATATCCTGTTTACACACGACCATTACATAATGGTTTACAATACAAATATGTTACAACAAAATAAGTTTCTTGAATGCAGTTTTTACACAATATCATACAAGCATGGACTCCAAATCTCGTCCTTATTTAAGTATGCGACAGCGGAAGCTCTTAATAATCACCTGAGAATAAACATGCTTAAAACGTCAACAAAAATGTTGGTGAGTTATAGGTTTAACCTATATATATCAAATCATAATAATAGACCACAAGATTTCATATTTCAATACACATCCCATACATAGAGATAAAAATCATTCATATGGTGAACACCTGGTAACCGACATTAACAAGATGCATATATAAGAATATCCCCATCATTCCGGGACACCCTTCGGATATGATATAAATTTCGAAGTACTAAAGCATCCGGTACTTTGGATGGGGTTTGTTAGGCCCAATAGATCTATCTTTAGGATTCGCGTCAATTAGGGTGTCTGTTCCCTAATTCTTAGATTACCAGACTTAATAAAAAGGGGCATATTCGATTTCGATAATTCAACCATAGAATGTAGTTTCACGTACTTGTGTCTATTTTGTAAATCATTTATAAAACCTGCATGTATTCTCATCCCAAAAATATTAGATTTTAAAAGTGGGACTATAACTCACTTTCACAGATTTTTACTTCGTCGGGAAGTAAGACTTGGCCACTGGTTGATTCACGAACCTATAACAATATATACATATATATCAAAGTATGTTCAAAATATATTTACAACACTTTTAATATATTTTGATGTTTTAAGTTTATTAAGTCAGCTGTCCTCGTTAGTAACCTACAACTAGTTGTCCACAGTTAGATGTACAGAAATAAATCGATAAATATTATCTTGAATCAATCCACGACCCAGTGTATACGTATCTCAGTATTGATCACAACTCAAACTATATATATTTTGGAATCAACCTCAACCCTGTATAGCTAACTCCAACATTCACATATAGAGTGTCTATGGTTGTTCCGAAATATATATAGATGTGTCGACATGATAGGTCGAAACATTGTATACGTGTCTATGGTATCTCAAGATTACATAATATATAATACAAGTTGATTAAGTTATGGTTGGAATAGATTTGTTACCAATTTTCACGTAGCTAAAATGAGAAAAATTATCCAATCTTGTTTTACCCATAACTTCTTCATTTTAAATCCGTTTTGAGTGAATCAAATTGCTATGGTTTCATATTGAACTCTATTTTATGAATCTAAACAAAAAAAGTATAGGTTTCTAGTCGGAAAAATAAGTTACAAGTCGTTTTTGTAAAGGTAGTCATTTCAGTCGAAAGAACGACGTCTAGATGACCATTTTAGAAAACATACTTCCACTTTGAGTTTAACCATAATTTTTGGATATAGTTTCATGTTCATAATAAAAATCATTTTCTAAGAATAACAACTTTTAAATCAAAGTTTATCATAGTTTTTAATTAACTAACCCAAAACATCCCGCGGTGTTACTACGACGGCGTAAATCCGGTTTTACGGTGTTTTTCGTGTTTCCAGGTTTTAAATCATTAAGTTAGCATATCATATAGATATATAACATGTGTTTAGTTGATTTTAAAAGTCAAGTTAGAAGGATTAACTTTTGTTTGCGAACAAGTTTAGAATTAACTAAACTATGTTCTAGTGATTACAAGTTTAAACCTTCGAATAAGATAGCTTTATATGTATGAATCGAATGATGTTATGAACATCATTACTACCTTAATTTCCTTGGATAAACCTACTAGAAAAGAGAAAAATGGATCTAGCTTCAATGGATCCTTGGATGGCTCGAAGTTCTTGAAGCATAATCATGACACGAAAACAAGTTCAAGTAAGATCATCACTTGAAATAAGATTGTTATAGTTATAGAAATTGAACCAAAGTTTGAATATGATTATTACCTTGTATAATAATGATAACCTACTGTAAGAAACAAAGATTTCTTGAGGTTGGATGATCACCTTACAAGATTGGAAGTGAGCTAGCAAACTTGAAAGTATTCTTGATTTTATGAAACTAGAACTTTTGGAATTTATGAAGAACACTTAGAACTTGAAGATAGAACTTGAGAGAGATCAATTAGATGAAGAAAATTGAAGAATGAAAGTGTTTTTAGGTGTTTTTGGCCGTTGGTGTATGGATTAGATATAAAGGATATGTAATTTTGTTTTCATGTAAATAAGTCATGAATGATTACTCATATTTTTGTAATTTTATGAGATATTTCATGCTAGTTGCCAAATGATGGTTCCCACATGTGTTAGGTGACTCACATGGGCTGCTAAGAGCTGATCATTGGAGTGTATATACCAATAGTACATACATCTAAAAGCTGTGTATTGTACGAGTACGAATACGGGTGCATACGAGTAGAATTGTTGATGAAACTGAACGAGGATGTAATTGTAAGCATTTTTGTTAAGTAGAAGTATTTTGATAAGTGTATTGAAGTCTTTCAAAAGTGTATAAATACATATTAAAACACTACATGTATATACATTTTAACTGAGTCGTTAAGTCATCGTTAGTCGTTACATGTAAGTGTTGTTTTGAAACCTTTAGGTTAACGATCTTGTTAAATGTTGTTAACCCAATGTTTATAATATCAAATGAGATTTTAAATTATTATATTATCATGATATTATCATGTATGAATATCTCTTAATATGATATATATACATTAAATGTCTTTACAACGATAATCGTTACATATATGTCTCGTTTAAAAATCATTAAGTTAGTAGTCTTGTTTTTACATATGTAGTTCATTGTTAATATACTTTATGATATGTTTTCTTATCATAGTATCATGTTAACTATATATATATATCCATATATATGTCATCATATAGTTTTTACAAGTTTTAACGTTCGTGAATCACCGATCAACTTGGGTGGTCAATTGTCTATATGAAACATATTTCAATTAATCAAGTCTTAACAAGTTTGATTGCTTAACATGTTGGAAACATTTAATCATGTAAATATCAATCTCAATTAATATATATAAACATGGAAAAGTTCGGGTCACTACACATACATACATACGCTAGTGATAGCACCTTTGGATTCAAACTTTTGTTTACATACTTACGCTATTTATAGCAACTGTGTTTTTTTTCAACTTATATTATGTCGCAAGTTATTTCATTTATACTTTATGACTTTTGTAAACTTAGACTTGTTGTCGAACGGTTTTGTAAACTAAACTTGCAAGTCTTGTACCTTTCAAATGAATGCGACATAATTTTGGTCAAACGAGTCTCATATAGGGACTACGACCACGCAACGGGACCTAAGTTAACGACGCCCTCAATAACGGTTTTGGTCGGGTCGTTACAAATGGTGATGGAGGTTCAAAACCGATACCGATGCTTTTTGGGTTAAAATCATTCGTAGTATTCATGGTGCTAATGGTGGCTTGGAGATGGGGAGTAGTTCATGTTGCTCATCATCTTCGGGTACTTGGCATAATATTATTCGTGCAGGTAATTATATAGATGGCTTAAACGCGGCGTTCAAGAGTTCCTTTGTAAAGAAGGTTGGTGACGGCTCAATGACTTCCTTTTGGAATGATCATTGGGTGGGAGAAAACAATCTCAGCAGCACATTCCCAAGAATTTACCAATTGGAAGCCAATAAAGATGCACTTATTACCGATCGTGTAAATACGGCCGTTCCATCTTCAGATCTCATTTGGGAATGGACCCGTACTCCCTCAGGCAGAACCCGTAGCGAACTAGAGGATCTAATCAATTTGATTTCAGATTTTATTTTCAATCGTGAATGCAAGGATGGTTGGAATTGGTCTCTCTCAGCAAACGGACTATTTTCAGTCAAGAAACTATCAACAATTATCGACGAGCAGTTGCTTCCGTGTCCAACACAATATCTTGAAACCATGCGTAACAATCTAGTTCCTAGAAAGCTAGAAATCTTGTGTGGAGGGCATCCAAGAAACGTATTCCGGTTAGGATCGAACTTGATAAACGCGGCGTTGATTTGCATTCCGTTAGATGTCCGGTGTGTGACGACGACGTGGAAAGTGTAGATCATTGTTTGGTTTTATGTAAGTTCTCCTTGGAAATTTGGTCCCGTGTTCATCAATGGTGGAAGCTAGGTCAATTTTCAAACTTTAGTACAAACGAGATCTTGCGTGGTAATGCCAACTCTTCAAATGTCATGTCAAAGTTCGGTAAACAAATTTGGCAAGCGGTCGAATGGGTTAGTGCTTATTACATTTGGAAGAACCGAAATAATGTTATCCTTCACAACAAATCGTGGAGCGTTCCGGTGGCAATAAACGAGATTCAAATCAAATCTTTCGAGTGGATATCGCAAAGATCAAAAGGAAGACAATTCAATTGGTTTAATTGGATTAGTGATCCTAGTATTTATCTCACAAGTGTGTAAATTTGTTTTGTTTTCGCGGTTGTTTGTTTTGCTAACTCCGCAATCAATTTTAGCTAGCTAGTTTTATTTTGTCGTGTTGTGTTTCTTTGTGCTTTGGGAGGTCTATGTCCCACTGCAATATCCTTGTACTTTCGTTGATTAATATATTCTTCTTGTTTTTCCAAAAAAAAATAAAATAAATAAATAAATAAATAAATAAATAGACTCTAACAAGAAAAATACTCCTCTTTCTCGAGTATCTTAACAAGAAATTAAGGCTTTCGTGACTTTGGAGTTGCATGTAAAGTTGAAGCCTTTCAATGGCTTAATTGCTTAGTAATTTAGTATATCCATTCGATTTCCATGTTTGAAATCATGCGTTGAACTGATAAATAGCTTGTTAGCGTTCGTCTGGTTGCGCCTTCCGAGCAATCTCTTCTTCAATTTTGTGCTCCAATAGCTCTTGATGGTCATTATCAGTTCAAGTTATAGATTTTTAACATAATATTTGCCCAATTTTAATGATACAGGCTAATGGCCCAAGGGAACATAATCAAATAAGAGCTCTCGGTGTCCACACCGTGCTCATTAAATCAGTCACCGACGCCGGCGCCAAACTATTTAAAAACCATAGGGACTAACGTCATAATCTTTAAGAATTAGGGACTAGTGGCATAAATTACCTTAATCCAGAGGGACCATTCGTATAATTTACTCTTTTTTTGGTGTTTGGAATAACTGATTTTATTCATTAGTTTCTAGACCGAATAATATATTCTTTAGTCTATTTCTTTCGTTTCTCTTCGTTTCCGTCCGCAAAATTTACAACTCTTACAAAGTTACAAGTTAGGTGTTTGGTTGAAGAAAACACACCCCTATAAAAAGTCACACAATAAAATTCAAAAAAAATATGTCTCTTTGGTCATACTCCGCGCAACTGTGTTAGAATTAACATCACAGTTTCGTTAACTATTGGGTCATTGTGAATTTTACTTATGTGGTCGAGAACACAGACGCACAATCCGACTGTTGAAATTTCTATTTAAGACTTTTAAACGAAGATACACGCACATCTAGTTTTGATTGTTCGTTCTTCTAATGTTCAAACCGAGGTAGTATATGTGAGAATAGTGTTGTACAACGATTTTGACCCCGGTTCTCACGAAATATGTCGCTTACAATGTTTGAACCTGAAGCTTCTTATTGTGATTTCAAGAACCTGAGACCCATGAAATCTTCAACTTATTAGATCTACGATTAATCCATAAAAACGAATACCATTAATTTTGTTACTTGAAGAAAACATTGCTATGGCGTCTAAAACCAATTCAGTAACGATTTAATCATGTAATGATCTCGGAAAATAAATTATTGATCTTGATTTAGAAGTTTTAATACAGTAATTAACATTAGAAAGCACATATTCTAACTATACATACTTGTCTAAACATTTTATTATTATTACTAGTGTAGCAACTATTGAACTACGTTGAATACAACTTATTCGCGATTAGTTATCCAAGTCGAGGACACTCCAATCGAACACATTAGAAGACCATGGCATGCTACTATTCGGATAATCCATCTCCTTATAATCATCTATTTCTCTAGTTTTTACATGATCTACTGATACATTATTAGCTGTTTTGTTGGCCAACAAATTTTCCATCTCAGCTTGTAATACCCGAAAATTGTGTAATTCCAATTTTCGCTCATATGTATCATCAGGTTCAGATACATGTGATGTCGATGACCCAGAAATGTTGCTTTCGTCATTGACTAAGTTGTCCATTTCATTGATTATTATGTTACTATATGGGGAATAAACTTCGCGAGTACTGTTATTAGGTGTTGCAGCAAGTTCAATATATTGAGGCGTAATATTATGTGGAAAATGTTGCATTAGCGGGTTTGAGGATTCGCTCAAAAAATGGAGATTTCGAATCAAATTTTCTTGATTGGGATTTAATTTGCAAGGCCAGATAGGATTGTTGGTTGAGTTTGTGTTTACAAGGCTTTGGAGTTGCATATGAAGTTGAAGCCTTTCAATAGCTGAATTGTTTAATGCTTCAATGCCTTTTGAATCTTTCATATGATCATCACCCGAAACCGAGTACCGATTGGCTTCGGACTGTTTGCGCCTTTTTAGTAACTTCTTCTTCAGCTTAGTGTTCCAGTAGTTCTTGATGTCATTATCAGTTCTTCCTGGTAGTTGAGCTGCAATTATGGACCACCTAAGCAATTTTCAAAGAGAGTTATGAACTAAGAGGTATATTTAACAAATAAATAAATATTAAAATTTAAATTTGAATATATAATGAGACTCTGCTAGTAAACTAACCAACCAAAGATAGTGTATAGGCTTTGGGTTTTGAGGTTTAAAGCTTATTAGTAGTGTATCTTGAGGTGACAAAGAAATTTAAAAAAAGTCGAAACCGCCACGGGATAATTTGTTTAGCCGACGTTCATCTGAGTAAATAAAAATTCATTCTTTGGATAACCTGAACCATGGCTGATTTTAGGGTTATGGCTCTGGTCTCCCGTGACACCACTACTTTGATTTATTTTTAATTTTTTTTATAAAGTACCCTCCAAATAATATAGGGCAACAATAAATTTGACAATAAGACCTCATATAACTTTAAGATATATGATCTTTTAGATGTAAACAACCACTAAATATAATTAGTCCACTTCGAAAACCCTTTAGGTTTGGACCCTATAATCGTCATCATCACTGTTTGCTAGTAAACTATAGCTCAAATTTTATACATACCTACTGCCAATGCTAATATAGAGGCTGCAAATAATGTTGTCTTCTTCTTCTGAAAATCCTCCATGTTTGATATTGGGTCTAAGGTAATTCAACCATCTCAGTCTACAACTTTTGCCACATCTATTTATGCCTGCACATACATCATTGTTATGTTAAGAACTCCAAAAGTGATCCAAGTCAGCAAAAGATTAATCATATCATTTGAAACTAAATCACAAATTATTAAACTAATATTATGAGCAATGAACCAAAATATATACCGATCTTTTGAGGAAGAGCGATCCAGTTACCGCCGAAACCGTAGTTTTCAATGTAATCTTTGAGTATAGCATCTTCTTCAGGAGACCATGGCCCCTTCTTTACAATTGATTTGTCACAGCAAGGTGCTCTTCCCATATTTCCTATACCTTTTTATCTTGCTTACAATCTTCTGTAATATTTATTATCTATTATCTATGTCCCTAATTTGATATATGAGTGTGTGACAATTTAAGTTTAATGTGATGCATACTTATAGAAATTAAAGTCAAAGTTTTGGTGTCTCTTTATCTACAAGGACCTGTTTTTCTTTTATTATTTGTTTTAAAGTTTTATTGACTTTTGGCAAATAATCTTTGATGATGATGCCTACGTGTTCAATTTTATTTTAAAAATTCGCTTATCAGTTAAATTTAATCACAGGTAGACTGTGTATGCATATATTTTGGTAAATACCTTTTCAAACAATTAAATATATTTGAAAAACTTATAGAATGAACATCACAAATCACAATTTAAATGTGCAATGCCAATTTTACCATTCAAGTTTATCTAGTTATTAGAGTGATGACAATCATATTTATTGTTAGTCAATATATTGTTAGTCAATCCTCTGTTTTAATTTGACTTGAAATATTACTCCGTAGTTAGTAGGCTAAAATGCTCCTTAGTACAATATTTATAACAAAAATGGTGATAAACTAGTTAAACTCGTTCAGACTAATAATTGTTTGTCTATCTATAATGTGAAACATAGGGCCAACCCCTTGTATGTATCTTAATCAAAGCAAATGTTATGAGGATCCTTCAATTTTAATAGTAATCCTTATTTTAGTCAGAAAAAAAAAATATGTTCAATCCTAATACCTTTAACAATCCCATGCGCAATTATCTTCTTCAAAATCGATTGTGGAACTTGAATAAATTATTTACCGTTTTTAATGTGAAACATATCTGACTTGCTTAACTTTTCTCATAATCAGTACAATATTAGTTATTAGCTAACAATATTAGTAGTTGGTGCTATTATATGTTGACTTAGTTGTCTCATATATGTATCATTTTTTTCGTCAATCATACGGACATGAATATTGACTTTTGGTTAGCAATAATTTGGAGGTCAAAAAGGTGGGTACACCCCATGCATGTCAAAATGGTTAAGTACATTTGCTACCAGAAGATCGAATGCAAATCAAATCAAAGTAGCTACTCCATTCCATCGCCTAATTGTTTGATTCCTCTAGCATTATATTTTGGATATCTACCACTAGTAATAGCTTTTTACTTTTTTCTTTTATTTTTTTAATTTAAATTATAATAGACTCAACAATCTAATTGAAGATACAATTGAATAGATTACACTATTTTAACTACCTATCCAAAACTACCCAAACATATATTGCACAAATACTAATAAAAAAATAAACATACACTTGACATACACATGCACTTGACACAAACAATTGAAACAACCAAAAACTCTTGTGTTCGCATAGTACAATTGAGACACATCATAAAGTAACTCATCGACTTACATTTGATAGCGTGTAACATGTAACAATATGATGAAATCATGAGCATCCCTAATCTCACAAAAGACCTTGACCACTGAACGCCAAAAACACATAACAAGGGCACACCGGGCACAAAAGACGTTGAGCAACCTGTTAATGCATATTGTCAATTTCTAATTTGATATTCGTTGTGATGTAATTCAGACTTATACGTTTAATCATGTAATGACATTTGTGACTATTGAATGTTTGATATTATATTTAAATGAATTAATTAATACTGAAATTGACCCGACAGTCGATCGACTGTGTGAGACAGTCAACCGACTGAAGACACCGTCGGTCAACAATGTGAGGTCGGTGTAAGTTGTTCAACGATCGATTAAAACAAGACAGCCGACCGACCGACGGAGTCAGTCGACCGACTGTCACTGCATATAGTATATATACGGGTTTCGTGTTTCAGTCCAAGGTTACGCATTCATAACCCTAATCGACCTAAGATGTTCTGTAATCGTCTCCTACCTCCAACCCACCGATTTACAACGTTTAGGCACTGTTCTGTCTAGGTTTGGCTATTTCGGTCTCGATAACGACCCGTAACTCGATTAACCCTCGTTCTATTGTATTCCGCCTTTAGATCGAGTATATACCATTCTAAGATCCTTGCTAAATCTTCTACAAAACCGATACCTGAGCCACCTAGAAACTCACTAAATTTGATCATGCTATAAATACTTCGAACTCCGATCAAGACCTTCGGAGGATCATATTTAAAGCACATGATGTGTCATGGGATGTATGAAAACTATGATAAAGGAAATAAACCTACCGAGCAGTAGAACGCAAGAGACACGACCAGGTGCCAAAGAAATTGAGATCAGTAACACTGACTCATCCGAATCCATAAGGTACTTCATCGAGAAGTAAGAAGTATATCTGGAAACAAGAACACGGATACCACCATGTGTCCTTGACAAGACCTAAACTAAGCAAAATGAATTAACGAAGCCCATGAGAAACCAAGTCCCACAATCATTTCCAATACACTAATCAACACAATCTTAATCGTAATTCGGGTGGTAGGAAAAGTATGACAACCCGGAAAATTTCTGACTAAATTTAAACCTAACCTCAACAAATTCCGACGATTCACGAACAACTATTTGTAAATAGATACGTTATCAATCTAAATATATGTCAACTACCCTATATTTGTATGTATATATATATATATATATATATATATTTACACACACACACACACACACACACACACACACACACACATATATATATATATATATATATATATATATGTGTGTGTGTGTGTGTGTGTGTGTGTAAATTGTTTTTGTTATTATTATGACCATTATCATAAAAAATCATTATTATTATTATACAACAACAACAGAAATTATTATCATTATTATTATTATAGTTATCTTATATAAAAATAATACAACTTATTATTATTATCATTAATAATAATAAAAATTAACATTATATAGTTATTATTATCATTATTAAAAATGATAATTTCTCATTTTTATTAAAATTACTATTGTTATTATCATTATTATTTTTGTATTATTCATAATATTTAAAAGTATTATTATTATTAATATTATTATTATTATTATTATTAATTCTATTATTATTATTAGTATTTTTATTATTAATAGTATTATTAATTTTTATTATTAATTAAAAATAAATATAGAAGTCAAGAACAATACACTATATATATATTTTTGTATCTGCTCTCATTATTATTTTTTATGAATTCAGTTTGGTTAGGAGAATCTGTATCTCTGCTTTTTATTTTTTTATTAATCATGATTAACCTGCTTTTATTTTTTTAGTGAACGTGATTATATTTTATTAATCCTACTGGTTTCTATCTTGTTTCTGTCGATTTATTTTTTTATATAAATTTCGATCCAATCCAGTATACCAGTCGACTACAGCTCCATCATCAATCCCTTTATTTCAATTCAAATTAAAACAGAAAATAAAGGCCGTAACCTTTGTTCTTGAGCTGTGATGATCAATAGCTCGATTTCGTATCAATTTTCAAAATCAAATAATGCCAAGGTGTTAGGAATCAACCACTCAAATTACCTGCAAAATCCCAGCTTCTAATTCTTCGTATCGATCATGAATTGTCGAGTCAAAGTTTAACATAAAAAGTCAACCGATTGTTTTTTTGATCAAATTCAAGTTCGCGTTTAGGTTTCTGACTCAATTAAGGATTTAGAAAGTTTCTATAAGTGAGTGACTACATAATTCATGTTGAAATTGAGGCTCAAAACTGTCTCATAATCAAAATTGGGTTTGGAGTTCTTCGCGAGTATAACTTGGTTGCTGCTGCTATTTTATTTTTTTTTCTTTGATTTCTGTTAATCAAGAACACTTCCAACAAGGTAGTTTCTGTTCCATTTGCAAGTTATAAATCACACTTTAGATGTTAGGATCATCTCTGGTCGATTTGGTGTTGAAGATGATGAACACAGAAAATTTAGTTAAATATAATCGGGTTATAAATTTAAACAGAAATACAAGAATGGTTCAATGGTTTAATGTGTTAGCGAGGTAGCGAGTAGTCACGGGTTCAAGTCCCGTCTCTGGCATTTTTTTGGAAAAGCTTTAAGGTAGCATTCTTATTAATTCTATTATTATTATTATTATCATTATCATTATTATTATTATTGTTGTTGTTATTGTTATTACTAAAATTAAAAACATAATTATTATTATCACTAATATAATTAGTATTATTATTATTATTATTATCATTATTACTAGTATTATACTATTAGTATTATCATCACTAACTTTATAAGTATTAGTATTAGTGTTAAATTATTGTTTTTGTTATTTTTTTCTCTTATTATTATTATTATTATTATTATTATTATTATTATTATTATTATTATTATTATTATTATTATTATTTTGAAAACAATATAAATTCTCATTATCATTTTTGTTATTAGTATTATCATTATTAATAAAGTTATTATTATTATTATTATTAGTAAATCATTATGATCAAAACTTTCATTTTTATTGAAAACATCATTTTAGTAAAATTATCATTTTTCTATCATTAAAACTATGTCATTATTATTATTAACATTTAATTACTGATATCATTATCATTATTATTATTACTACAAAATAATACAACTCTTTATTCATTATCATTATTAATATCATTTTATCAAATAAATACTTATATATAGAATATATACAAAAGTATATATATATAGAAATATATAACAATTAAAATAATATATAAACTTATTCAATTATGAGTATACGTGTTAATATATATACTTGATATAGGTTCGTGAATCCGAGGATAACTCTGCACTTGTTCAGTGCCATCATACTCGTAAAATACGAAATACAGTATCGTGAGTTTTCATAGCTCCCTCTTTATATATATTTTTGGGCTGAGAATACATGCGCAACTTTTATAACTGTTTTACGTTTAGACACAAGTACTCAAACTTTTATGCTATATACGTGCTTTGGCATGCTAAATCTCCACCGTAATATCGTTAATTGCTGAGGTATAAGATGCAAACTTAGTTATTGTGAGTAGCGCTACTGAGAGTGACGTGTCTAGTCAGTTAACCGTTGGTCTTTGACTACATAATAATGATTCTACGACATGAATAACAAGTGTCACGGGGTAACTTTTGTTTAGTCGCGATATTACAAACTCAGCATTACTTTTAGATTGGTATTTCTATATCAAATCAACACTTTATATTGATATTTCTATATCAACTTTATTAAATCTTGTGGTCTAACACTATTATTGAAATCATATTTATGATAAACATATGAACTCACCAACCTTTTGGTTGACACTATTTAGCATGTTTATTCTCAGGTCTTACATAATGCTTCCGCTGTGTATTTGCTAATTGAAAGCAACATTTCAATGAGTCATTCATGGATAATTTGAAGGACTTGCATTTGCTAATTTGATGATGATTGTTTGCTATGCTTGGTGTCTTCATTACATATCATATCAGTTAAAGACATTTAATGCGTTGTTTATTAAATACAATGTAATCTATTTATCTTCCACTGCAAAACTCAATAAAATGTCTCATATAGAGTCGTTCTCTTTTATACAACTGTGATTTGATATAGTAAGTCATAAATACCCCAGGCCCTATTTGGGGGTGTGAAAGATTGGTATCAGAGCAGTACTATTGTAGAGAACCAGGATTGCATTTTAAGTGTGCCTTATACAATTAGGTACCTTAGCAATGTAGGACTACAACTTTTCTTGACTATAGTGCCTTTAATTGTTGCCTTTAATTGTTAAATGCTACACTATACTTTAGAAACTTTACTTATCTTAGAATGCCAAGCCAATCTAAGAACTCTGTTCACTTTTCTAAGTACTATCCAATTACGCCACCGTGTTTAAATGCGACACTATGATTTCTGAAATTATTGACATTCCTAAGTCATCTATCATGGTTTGTGTATTACATATGTATTACATGAAATATTATCCATGAATTTTGAAACTACTATATTTGTTACTATTCATACTCAAACGTATATAACTCCCTGTTATATCACGTACCTATATGCCTTATGCCTTTATGCATCGGTTTGCGAACCAGAAAATGTCATTGAGTTATCGAGAATCTCAAAGACATTATAATGTCATCACTATTCATATTCATTACTTTCTTTGCTTTCTTGTTGTTTTGATCATTGAATTTTCCTGATGGATGACGTCTACGAAACTATAGAATAGAAAGCGTTTGGATTACTGATTTAAAGGATCCTATAGCTCAAGCCCCTGGACCTGAATAGGTCATTACGAATTGAAAATCTTTAATCAAAAGATTATCAGATTACATACTTATCATCTAGACACGTCATACTGCCATTATTAGAGTATAGACACATCATATCTTATTATATCTTATCGTATCTATCCCAATAATCTTTGTCTAACACTTTTCCTAAATTTCCTCCGTAAATTACGGAATTTTTTTTGCTACATATACATATTTAAGGAGATAAATATATCATCCAGTATTCAACACTAATCTCATATCAAACCCTAATTCAAATCACATAATATGGATTTCTCAACTGATTCCTCGAGCTCCAATGGCAGCGTAACCGGAACAAACGAACCAATCAGCCATCATCTATTTTGGATGAATTGGGGATGGGTTCGTTGTAACGACCCTACTTTTTTCGTTAACTTTTACCGTTTATTATTTAACGACCGTTAACTGTTATTCGTGCCACGTCATTTCAATGACCTATATTATTATCTTAGTAATAATATATTAATTATTATGTGTTAAATGAATATTTGTATTTATATTTTTAAATTGTTAAATTGTACGTTTATACGAGTCGTGGATTTCTATCCGGCGAATCTTTTCGATTTTCAAACCAACGGTCAAGCTTTCGGGATTTTTAAATCCTAATTATTTTAAATATGATATTTTAATGTCATATATTTATATATAGTGTTTATATATATTTTTCGTCGCGTATTTAATATCTCTCCGAATAATTAATCGCGTAGTCGTGTTTTCGCGTTTCGGGCTTCGTTCGGGCATTTGGGCCACAAGACTTCCTTCCATTGATCAAGTGGGCCATGTGGGGCCCACCCCTCTAAAAATTTCGGCCAAAACCCCCCTATACCCCATTTTTATTTTTTTCAATTTTTCATTCCATTTTATTCCTCATTTCTTTTCTAAACCTAACCCTAGCAAACACCCTCTCTTTCTCCCTCACTCATTTTGAACGACTTCTTACCATCATCATCAACTAAATCAGCCAACAACTTGACACAATCAATTGTTCATCATTTCTCAAGATCATCTACATAATCGGATTCACCGTTTCGCGTTCTACATCATCCTTCTTCTTGATTTTTGATTTGGGTAAAATCATAAACCCTAAATTCTCAATTTTCATCTTTATTTACTGATTATATATGTATGTTAATGTATTAGTACTTGTATATGATTGTGGTGATGTTTAATTGCTTAGAAATGATTGAATTTGTATGTTTTCGGTTGATCTTAAAACGGACAGCAGGTTTATTGATATTTTCGACATATAAGACCAATGTTTCTGATCAAATAAAGTGTCTCAATGTGTTCCTCTCATTGAGTACTTAATTTTTCATATAGGACTCATCTTAATTGGATTAACGGATCAAAATCTATACGTAAAACAAGATTTGAGGAATTTTGATTATATATACATATGAGCACCAGGTTTGGTCTCGATTTTTATAACATTTCTGGATATTTTAACATGTTTCATTATGTTGGGATGATGGTTTTGAATCAAAAATATATAAAGTTTGTAAAAATCCGATGAACGGATTGAAAGTTATGAATTAATCAAGTTTTAATTATAATTAACAAATAAATCCAAATTTTATATATTAATTATAAATAATTAGAATTATAAAATATTGAAATCTGATTTTCAATTAACTTTAAATATTATTTTTGATTTTATATGAATTAATTAAATGGTTAGAAATTAATGGCATGATTTATTCCTTAATTAAAAGATTTTCAAGATTTCAACATTAGGAATCAAATAAATACATTAAATGGATAAATCTTATCATTAAATTAGGTTTATGATTTTAAAAATTATTATTAATTTTAAAACATAATTAACATTATTAATAAATAAAACTTATCATTTAATAATTACTTATGGTTTAATAATTATAATGCAATACTTATAATACAAGTAACCTTTCATAATTAAATTAAGATACTTATATTATGATTAATAATTCATTATTAATTCATAATATTTATGATATGACTAATGTTTTTAATTAATTAATTAAATACTTATGTTATATTTATTATATCATTTAAACTTATATTAACTTTATAATCCGATTTAATTCAATTTAATTAAACTTATGATATGACTAGTTTATACAAATATTATTTTAAATAATATTATAACTTATATTATTAATATGATTTACACTTTGAACTTCAAGATTGACTAAGTTTGACCAAGGTTGACTTGAGTTGACTATTGAGTTAACTTTGACCTTCGGTTGACTTTGAATTTGACTTTCAGTTGACTTTTGTTGACTTTCCAAAAATAGAAACTTACCAAAAATAGAAACTTTCCAAAAATGGAAACTTACTAAAAATAGAAAGTACGCGTTATACGTTGTCCTGATCATACCGAATCATACCGATTGTTGTTCTTTGCTTTACTACAACAAGTACTATGGTTAACATACTAAGACATGACCTAAGTTAGTTATTTAAATTGACCTGCTTTATTTATAGGTCAGCGTTGTGATCATTCTTGATCACTTTACTTTCTGCGGTTCACGTTCTGTGATATTACTTCGTTTTCATTAAGGTGAGTTATAGTCCCATTTTTCTATTTTAAATCTTTTGGGATGAGAATACATGCAATTTATTTTATATTTTGGACACATGTGGAAGTTGGTTTAAATTATTCATTGTGAGTTGAACAAAAATATTCCCTAGTCTGGTAACTGTAATCACTGATTTCTACTGGTGAACGCGAATCCTACGGATAGATCTATCGGGTTTGACAACCCCATTTCGAGCTAGTCGCGCTAGCAATTTATAATCGGAATGTTTAGTACTTTGTATTTAGTTGAAGATACAATTGTTCGGTGTATATTATTTATTGTGTTTGGCAAGGGTAAATAAATGGTTAAGTGGTTACCAGGTGGCTCACGAAAAAATGGAATAATGTTTTTATATGTTTTCGAGCATATAATTTTGTGGTCCAAAAAGGAGTTTTTATGTTTTCAAACATAAATTTTTATGGTTTAAATTAGATATTGTTTGCAATATTAAACCTATAATTCACTCAACATTTTTGTTGACAGTTACTCGCATGTTTTATTCTCATGTTCATGATTGATTGCTTCCGCTGTGCTTAGAGAGTCTGCATATTTATGATGGCAGCTTTTGTTAAACATTAACTTGCATTCTATTTTGATACATTTAATAGTGGATGTTGTTGACTTTGTTTTGGTCAACTTTTGGTTAAATAATAATGTATAGTTTTTTCTAAACTTACATATTTTAGTAGGTTTCCTTTATCGAAAATCATTTTTAAATAAAGAATGCAAGGGTATTTATTAAATTCATATAGAGTTATGATCAAGCTGTGGGACCAAGATAACGATGGTCGTCAAGTGTACTTTGACGGGTCATTTCAGTTGGTATCAGAGCGTTGGTTGTAGGGAATTAGGCTGCATTGATGTCGTTACCCGAGTCAATAGGGTGCATTAGTGAGTCTAGTCTACAGCCCGACCTATAATATATTATTATATGTAATTATTTGTATCGTATTGGTATGTATATTGTTATCATACATACATCTCTATTATGTTCTGAATCCGGGAGGAACTCCCATTCCGATTTAAGCGTAATCTCCGGCTCATGCGAGTTTATCTTTATAAGAACACCTCGGATATTGAAACCGAGGGATGTCATTCTTGATTTCTGAAATTCTCGACATTTTTATGTCATCTATTATGGTTATGTATATAAAGTTTGAGTTATATTACGAGAGATGTCATTCTTGACTTCAAAAGGCTCGGCATTTCAATGTCAGCTATTATGTTTAGGTATATAACATTCTTGTTATATTACGTGCCTTTGTGCCGTTGTGCCTATGTGCTTTGGTTTTTGAATCGAAAAACGTCATTCTTGACTTTTAGAGATTCTTGGTACTTCGAAGACATTTTTATGCCATCGTTACTCCTATTCATTACTTTTGATGTTTTTGTCTCTTGTGTTATCCTTAGCACATCGTTTAAGAAATCGTTTTAGAGAAATTGTGTGGAAATTCGAGGTTGATCGCGCGTCCTGACCTCATGTAGTGTTATTGGAATGGAACTATGAATTAGTGAAATATAATGGCGTCAGGCCAACGTGATTATATTACGTTAATTCATAAAGAAGTCCCAATATTGTGACATGAGGAATAGAAAGCGGGTCAAAGAAAATTTTTACACTACTCATTCAGAAATTCCGATGTATTTCATGGGTAGGGAAAATATTCATTATCTTATTTGTTGATATACGAGAAGCTCATTTTAACCATATTATCTATCTCATGCTCTATCCTTCATAACTCGCTTATTAGCAACAGCTTCGCTCGGGAACAGTTTTGGCCCAAGGACTTATGTTCGGATAATAGTCAAAACAACATTTAACTCATTGGTTTTCATGACCTCGTAACATTTATTGGTCAAATGTCGCACGACAATTCAAGTCCTTTACTCGATCTTCCACGATCTTACTCCAACTTGTAACCTCTGAAATACAGATACTCAGGTTATCATCGGGAGTTTTACACATTTGTTAATTGGGCGGTTCTCCCGAGATTTATGGGCGAATAGAAGTAATGAAATATTTTATCATATATACAAATTATAAAATCATATATGTACGTATGGATTCAAATGAATAAATTTACCCTTACCTATTTTGGCTAGTATATACTAAATCATACCTTCAAAATTATTTTAAAACCACTCATTTATTGAGTTGTTTGACTAAGTCAAATTGTTTTATATAAAACGGTACACGTTGTACATATTTTTAAATTTACTAAAAACTTCATTCCGTTTATGTTGTCACATCAAACGTTTAAAACTTTTTCAAAACTCCTTTGGTTGATTTTATCAAATTTTCGCATTACTCTACAGAGTGTGTGGATCACAGTTCTTCCCATCGTCCGTTTAAGGATGAAACTTACCATTAAGTTCATTGATAGAAACTCTTACACCACTTTGGATGACGATTTTATAAAATTTGTTGGAGAGTCTTTGCGCTCATAAAATTTTCCCTCTTATGGTTGGACATGGCCGAAACGCAGACCGATAAATCAATTTTCTGGGGTACACTCGGTGGTCACCCTATTGTAGAAAAGGAGCTAGGTGGGTTTCTACCCCAACTGTTGTTATAGTGGGTATCATGGATGTATACTACAGTAGACCGTTTGAGGAGTTTCTACTCTCAATATTCGCGGTTAACCGCAACACCCTCGTAAACATCAATCTTATGATTCAATACTTTGAGGTGCACGAAATTATTTGTGGAGATTCATCTCACCTGGAGGCGACTATTCTTTATAGTCCAAGATTCGCGTTTCTTTTCATCCGCACATAAATTGAAGAATAAGGATGAATCCGAGATTGCCTCGCTCATGGTGCAAGGAAGTTCACTCTCGTTTAAAGATCACACCTTTCGTACGTCTTCCTTTCAGAAATGTAATGAAATTTTACTTTGAAGTCCATGACCCTCGTTATCCCCTTTGAAGGATTTTCCTTAAACGTTTATACCACTGATATGACTACTCTATATAATGTTTTCTTTGTCGGTCGCAACTATATTTTATTCGTCCCAGTTCGTCCCCTTGGGGAGCTCCTGTTCTGTTTGTTAAGAAGAAAGATGGTTCGTTTTATTTGTGTATTGATTATCGTGAATTGAACAAGATTACTGTTAAAAACTGTTACCCTCTTCCTAGAATTGATGATCTGTTCGATCAGCTTCAAGGTTCGTCTGTTTATTCTAAAAGCGATCCTCGTTCCGGTTATCATCAACTGCGGTTAAAGAATCTGATGTTCCAAAAACCACTTTTCACACCCGTTATGGTCACTACGAATTCCTTGTTATGCCGTTCGGATTGACAAATGCACCTACTGTGTTCATGGACCTTGATATCGCATATTTCATATGCATTTTCCTTAGCGATATCGGTTGCATTTTGGTCCTTATGGATACGATTTGGAGTTATTTCGGTTAAAGTTGTGAAAGTTTGAGTTCCAAGATCAAGAAGGTTAAATTTGATGTTATTTGATGGTTTTGGACGTGTTTCGTTGTTTACAAGTGAAAAGGTTTGATTCGGTTCGAGTTTGGGTGTTAATATTGAGTTTTCAGCTTCGTTTCAGCATTTGTTACATGGAGCGCCGCGCCAAAAGGGCGCGCGCCGCGCCATTTAACTACAAAAACAGTTCGAGCATATCAGAAAACAAGATGTGGGTTTCCAGACATTCGGCGCGCCGCGCGGTATTATGGCGCGCCGCGCGGGGTTGTGCCCGGGTTCAGAATCTCCTCCTATAAAAGCCCGAATTATACCCTAACTTATCATAATCGTATCCTGACGAATTCCAGCCACTTTTTGACGAACTTAGGTGATTTTTGGAGATCTTCAAGGTCATTCTAAGGTATTAATCATTCCGGGAACAAGTCTCGATTCGTGTATCTTTCAGATTTCAATCTTTAATTAGTTTTATTCTTTTGTTATCAACAATGAATTATTCTATGTCTTTGATTGTTATTTTGATTTCAGCCATGATTGTAGGCTAAACCTTTAATGTTTGTCTAGATTGAATATTTGCAAGTGTTTGGATGATACTTTAATGTTTTATTGATTGATGCATGATTAATTATGAGTTTTGATTAAAGAACCATTCTTGTGGGTGTTAATTATTGTTACTAGGTTGATTAGTGAATCTTGTTTGAACAAAGGGAACCCTGTTTCAATTTAGTGATCTAATTCCCAATTGATTTGTCTTAACCGATTGGGTGCTTACTGGACCAAGGGGGTAAACCGGGTAACGTAATTAACCAAAATAGGGGTGAATTGTGTGGAGCGAACGCGTAACCAATTGAATCTTAATCTTATAATTAGCTAGTTACTAAGTCACAAACGAAAGATGGTATTTGGTAAAAGGGAACCCTAAGCCAATTAATCCTAAGTTTGACGTGTTTGCTAAAAGAGAACTCTGGGTAAACCGACTCAGTAATTGCGTGCATTAATTAATAGAACTAGTGCTTAATAACAAATCATCCAACACTGCGAATAGGATATCTAGGCGAACATTCTTTTATCCATTGAATTCAAATATCTTTATTTTTCTGTCGAGTCTGCATTTCTTTTATTTAAACTTAAAAACCAAAAATATTGTCTTTTATTTTCAAAGCTATCTTGATTTGGCTAATCGTTAAATAGCCGCAAAACAAACTATCTCGTACTTTCGATTTTCATAGTTTAACTTAGTTTACTTTTATTTACAAACTTAATTCTCACGTTAATACTGTCCTTGGAACGATCTTGGAATTACCATTTTTATACTATTGCACGATCGGGTACACTGCCCGTTAGTGTGTAGTAATCTTAAACCAGGCATATTTCCAGTGATAAATTTATATACTAGATTTCACACATCAAGTTTTTGGCGCCGCTGCCGGGGACAGTTGTGTTGAAAGTTAAGTTTGATAATTAAGTTTGTTCTTAGTTAATTTTAACTGTTTAGTTTAATTTAATTCTAATTGAGTCGGTGCGTTTAATCGGTTTGTTAGCTGTGTTCTTGCAGTTACAGGTAGTGCATGCAACATACGCGTTCTTCAGATTCTCCAATTGTTAAACCATTTGACGAGCCTGAAAGAGAGTTGTTTAAAGCTTTAAGTCAGAAGCAAAAGTTAACAGTGGATTCATCAGTTTCATCGGGTGATACTTACGTTAATTTGGGAAGTACTTCTGAGACTGTGGTGCCCGAGACACCACCTGAAATTTTTAACGAAGAAGACTCTTACGCTTCGTCTGATACTACAGAAACTGAAGAAATGGCCGAAGGAGAAGCACCCCGTCCTCAGACTATGGCTGAAAAGTTAAAGGCCACCCGAGGAGGCCAAGGCAATTCGATTACTCAACCGAATATTACTCAGCCTTTTCAAATTACAGGGCCGATCCTGAATTTGATTTCTTCTGATTGCCGATTCTATGGCAAAGATACCGAGGATGCTAACGAGCATCTTCGTAATTTTAATGATGTTTGTAACTTGTTTAAGCTACATGAGGTTGCCGACACTTCAATTAAGACAAGACTTTTCCCTTGGACTCTTAAGGGAGAAGCTAAGAGATGGTTAGATAAGCAACCTGAGGGTACGATTAGATCTTGGGAGACTCTGGAGGATAAGTTTTTGTCGAAGTTTTTCCCTGCATCTCGAGCTGCTCGACTTCAAGCAGATATTTCTCAATTTAGACAAAAGAGCAGTGAGACATTGTTTGATGCTTGGGACCGTTTTGCTACTTTGTTACGCTCGTGCCCGCAACACGGGTTGAATGATTTACAGAAGGTTCAGATTTTCTACAAAGGTTGTGATATTCCTACGCGTCAGACTATTGATCAAGCTGCAGGTGGTACGTTAATGGATAAGACTGAAGAAGAGGCGTTAGAGATCATTGAAAAGCAAGCTGCTTATTCTCATGAGTGGCATCAGGATCATGAGTCTTTCCATTCTGCTTCAGTTAAGAGAACAGAGACTACAGGTACAGGTGCTTATGATGATTTTGGGTCTATCAGTGCTAAGTTGGATTCGTTTGGTAGGAATTTGGAGAAGATGAACAAGGATATTCATGGTATGAAGGTTGGTTGTGAATACTGTGGAGGTTTGCATCTGGGCAAAGATTGTGATGCGGGTTTGACTATGAATCAGAAAGAAGAGGTCAACTATATTAGTCAGCAGAATAACAATCAGTTTCAGGGACGTGCTCAGTTTAATAGGAATTTCAATAATCCTTATAATCCGCAAGGTAATCAGGGTTCGAGGTTCCAACCGGGTTCTAGTGGAGGTTTTCAGCAGCAAGCTCCCGGTTATTTTCAGAAACCACAGGTCGAAGAGAAAAAGTCCAACCTTGAGGCTATGATCGAGAAGTTAGTGATATCTCAGACTCAACTTGTCACTACCGTTACTCAGAATAATGAAAAGAATGACCAGATGTTTCGAAATCAACAAGCAGCTATTCATAATCTTGAACAGCAGATTGGTCAACTTGCTAATAAGAGTAGTGAGAGAAAACCGGGGGAGTTACCGAGCAAGACGGACACTAACCCGAAAAACGGGCATGTTAATGCTATCACCACCCGAAGTGGTTTAGCATATTATCCACCGAGGAAGCCCGACGAGTATGATTTGAGGGTACCGTTAGTTAATGATAGTGAGCCGGTTGTTGAAAGTGAACCGGAAAGGGAAAAGGAGCCGGAACAGGTGGCTGAAAAAGTTGTTAAGGAGCCGGTTACTGTTGCTGCTAAACCGGTAGTTAGAGAGTATCAACCACCGCTCCCATTCCCGAGGAAACAGCGATTGGAGAAGCTAGAGGCCGAAAAGTCCAAGTTCATGGACTTGATTAAAAAAGTTAACATAAATATGCCTTTTATTGATGTTATTGCAGGTATACCTAAGTATGCGAGGTTTCTTAAGGATTTGCTGACTAACAGGCGGAAACTGGAGAACGTGTCTTCAGTCAGGTTGAATGCCGCATGCTCAGCGGTTGTTGCAAACAAGCTTCCCGAGAAGCTTGAAGATCCTGGAAGTTTTACCATTCCTTGTTTACTTGGTAATTTGGACTGTATGAGGGCTTTGGCGGATTTGGGGGCTAGCATTAATTTAATGCCTTATTCTATTTACTTAAAGCTAGACCCCGGGGAGTTAAAACCCACGCGTATGGCTGTGCAGCTAGCCGACCGCTCTATTAAATTCCCTCGTGGAATCATAGAGAATATGCTAGTGAAGACCGGGTCGTTAGTTTTTCCGGCGGATTTTGTGGTTTTGGATATGGAAGTGGATGAAAGGATTCCACTAATTTTGGGTCGGCCATTCTTAAACACTGCTAGGTGTATGATTGATGTGTATGGCCAACAGTTGACCCTTAGGATAGACGATTTGAGTGCAACATTCTCAATCGACCATGCTTTGAAATACCCTGGCTACACTGATGATACATGTTATTTTCTTAACACTGTGAATGTCCAGTCTGAGTTTTTGCAGGAATTCCCAGAGTTACAGGGTTCAGGAGAGTGCTCTTTGGTTGAGATTGATGAGGATGTGCAGGTTGAGGAGGTGGATATTTTAACCACCTTGATGGAAAACGGCTATGAGCCGACTGAAGAGGAGTTCAAAGAACTTGAACGTGATTCAAATTACCGGAGCAAGTCTTCGATTGAAGAACCTCCCGAGCTTGAATTGAAGCCACTTCCAGATCATTTGGAATACGCTTACTTGCATGAGGAATCTAAGCTTCCGGTAATTATTTCTTCTTCTCTTTCAGCAGGTCAGAAAACTGAGCTTGTAACCATGCTAAAGGCCCATAAACCGGCCATTGCATGGAAGATTCACGACATTAAGGGTATTAGTCCCTCCTATTGCACCCACAGGATCCTAATGGAGGATAACTCCAAACCTGTGGTGCAACGCCAAAGGAGGTTGAACCCGCACATGCAAGATGTCGTGAAGAAAGAGATCATAAAGCTCCTTGATGCAGGTCTGATATACCCGATTTCTGATAGCCCGTGGATTAGCCCGGTACACTGTGTACCTAAGAAAGGTGGTATGACTGTTACCACCAATGATAAAAATGAGTTAATTTCCACGCGGACTGTCACGGGGTGGCGTGTTTGTATCGACTACCGTAAGTTGAACGACGCCACACGTAAAGACCACTTCCCGCTACCTTTCATGGATCAAATGCTAGAGAGGTTGGCGGGAAACAGTTTCTATTGCTTTCTCGATGGTTTCTCGGGCTATTTTCAAATTCCTATCTCGCCCGAGGACCAAGAGAAGACCACTTTCACGTGCCCGTATGGCACGTTCTCATATCGACGCATGCCCTTTGGCCTTTGCAATGCTCCGGCCACTTTTCAAAGGTGCATGATGGCCATATTCCATGACATGATCGAAGATTGCATGGAGGTGTTCATGGATGACTTCTCGGTTTTCGGTGACACTTTCGATTCATGCCTTCTTAATTTAGAACGGATGTTGGTCAGGTGCGAAAAATCTAATCTTGTGCTCAACTGGGAGAAGTGCCATTTCATGGTTCAAGGGGGCATCGTTCTCGGGCACAAGATTTCTAAAAACGGTATAGAGGTGGATCCCGCAAAGGTTACCGCTATTAAGAACCTTCCACCCCCTACCGATGTTAAGGGTGTTAGGAGTTTTCTCGGGCACGCCGGTTTTTACCGGCGATTCATTAAAGATTTTTCTAAGATTGCCAACCCGATGAATAAACTCCTTGAAAAGGACACCCCGTGGAACTTCTCCGACGAGTGCCAAAAGGCATTCGAGCTTTTGAAGGAGAAACTCATCAATGCACCGATCATAATTGCTCCGAATTGGTCTCTTCCATTCGAGCTTATGTGCGATGCATCTGATTTCGCTGTTGGCTCAGTTTTGGGTCAAAGGGTCGAGAAGCATTTCCGACCCATCTACTATGCAAGCAAGACCTTGCAAGGAGCGCAATTAAATTATACTACCACTGAAAAAGAGCTCCTTGCGGTGGTCTTTTCGTTTGATAAGTTCCGGTCCTACTTAGTCTTATCTAAGACTATTGTCTTTACGGACCATTCTGCTCTAAAGTACCTTTTTGCTAAACCGGATGCAAAACCACGACTTCTTAGATGGATCTTGCTTTTGCAAGAATTTGATGTGGAGATCCGGGATAAAAAGGGTGCTGAAAACTTGGCGGCCGATCACCTTTCACGTCTTGAGAACCCCTCCCGTGAGGTTCTCGATGAGACTACCATTCGTGATGATTTTCCCGGCGAATATCTCATGAAGGTGGATAAGGTTGATGAGCCGTGGTACGTGGACATTGCTAATTATCTAGTTGGGAGATTCTTGGAGAAAGGGTGGTCACATCAAAAGAGGAAGAAATTCTTCAGTGACCTTAAGTACTATTTCTGGGAGAATCCCTATCTTTTTCGTTGTTGTCCCGATGGAGTTATCCGCCGGTGTGTTTCCGGTGATGAGTGTATGCGAATTCTAACCGAGTGCCATAGTGGGCCTACCGGTGGGCATTTTGGACCCCAAATTACGGGGCGTAAAGTTTATGATGCCGGCTTTTATTGGCCGACAATCTTCAAGGATGCTCACCTGGTTTGTAAGTCTTGTGATTCGTGCCAAAGGGCCGGTAAAGTCACCAAACGTGATGAGATGCCTCTACAAAGCATCCAAGTTTGCGAAGTATTTGACGTTTGGGGAATTGACTTTATGGGGCCATTTCCGAAATCTCAGAATTATAGTTACATACTCGTTGCCATTGACTACGTGTCTAAATGGGCCGAAGCGCAAGCTTTACCCACAAATGATGCACGAGTTGTGATTTCTTTCCTTAAGCGTTTATTCTCTCGATTTGGAACTCCTAAAGCTTTAATTAGCGATAGGGGTACTCATTTTTGTAACGCTCAAATGGAGAAGGTATTGAAGCGATATGGAGTTGTCCATAAAGTTTCTACTTCATACCATCCCCAAACGAGCGGACAAGTTGAGAATACCAATCGAGCTCTTAAAAGTATTCTTGAGAAAACTGTGGGTTCGAATCCGAAGGAGTGGGCAAATAAGCTCGATGAAGCTTTGTGGGCGTTTAGAACCGCCTTCAAAACGCCACTTGGTACCACTCCTTATCGGTTGGTTTATGGGAAAGCGTGCCATCTCCCGTTGGAGATTGAGCATAAAGCTATGTGGGCACTTCAAAAGTGCAATTTAGACTTGAAGGAAGCCGGACGCCTAAGGGCGGGGCAATTGAACGAGCTTGGTGAGTTACGCCTTGATGCGTACGAGAATTCATTGATTTATAAAGAAAAGACCAAGCAATGGCATGATAGGAAGTTAAAGGGTCCAAAAGAGTTTAACGAAGGCGACCGAGTGCTTTTGTTTAACTCTAGATTAAAGCTTTTACCGGGAAAACTCAAGTCCCGGTGGACGGGACCATTTGAGGTTGTTAAGGTGTTCCCATTCGGTGACGGCGAGTTTAGTGAAAGTGAGTATTGGCCGACGATTATTAATCCGGGGGTTAGGGCTTTCAGTTCTAGTAGAAGCATTCAGTCTAATCTTCGACGTCCGGTGGACCGTATTCTGTTTAAAATGATTGCTACTATGTTCATGGCCCGGAGGAATGCAAACAAAATCAAAAGAAAGGATCTTTGGATCCTCCAGCAGATAAAAGCGAGAGAGGCAATTGATGTGCCGACTATGTTGGGGTCCTGGTTTCAGGAAATCGGTGAAGATAATCGTCCCGAGCGCCCGTTGTTAGGGGGCCATTTTGTGACACGTATAGCTGAGGCATTTTCTGTGCCTACTGATAGGTGTACTATCGCGGGGGTTGAAGCAATGGTAACAAACATTTTGTTTTTCGCTAAAGCCGATTTTATTAGGCGAGGACCGAACGGTTGGGTTTTGGTAGAGGATGAAGAACAGCAAGAGCAGGGTCAAGGTCAACAGCAACAGCAACATCACGAGCAGGGTCGAGGTCGAGGTCAAGGTAGAGGACGTGGTTTTGGGTCCACGCATGAAGCAGGGAGTTCTAGTGGTAATGTTCGGGGAGGATGGGCTCCCGATGAGGAAGCTTTTAATGGGTTGGTGAATAGTGTTGACGGGCTGCATCTCGAGTTCCAAGATAGTCGTACATTTTATAATGATCAGGTTGCGCATAATCAGCGTATGTATGACGAGCAGCGCCGTCATAATGAGGAGTTGATGACGTGGCACCAGGGTAACTATGGGTCGCTTAACACGAGTTTGGGTCAGGTTCGGACAGAGGTTGGTAATTTGGGCGACCGTGTTGACAGGATAGAGTATGATGTTCGAGGGATTCGGGCCCACAATCAGTGGGAAATTCATCAGAGGCAGCTCCAACGGCAGATGCGTCATGTGCCGGATGCGTACATTCCTACGCAAACCACTATTCCGGACTACACCGCCGTGACGCCTCCGAGACCGGATCCGTATTATGACCCGTATCAAGCTTGCCAAGATACTTATGGCGTGACTTGGGACCCGTTGAGAGATTTTTGGCCGGGAAGCGATTGATGTGTTGCACGTATTATTGTTGTATTTGTTTAAACACTTTCCATTTCGATTTGGTTGTACTTGATATTTTTATTTTTCGTATGATGTACTTTGAGACCTATTTGGGGCAAGGCGTTTCGGTACCGGGTGGTACCACCTTGCCTATTTATGTATTTGGTGTGTTTTTCTTTTTGTTAGGTGTGTTGGTGAAACGGTTTTTCAAGTCTGGCATTAAGTTCAGCAAAACTACTTTAATGATGGTATTGGTGTGAGGATCGGGAATGGACGATGTTCTTATGCTGGCAGTCAGTTCAGCGCCATCTGTCACTGTCATTCCACGATCTGTGGTTAAGCTCGATAAGTTTTTATTTTTCTTACCCTTTTGATTTTAATCCATTTTTGATCTCAAATAATGGGGACATTACTTGATCTCAAGTGTGGGGTGGGGGATGTAAAATCTCTCGGGTTGGTTATTAATAGAATCATCATTATTTTGGTTTTGATATTTAAAAGACTTGACGTTTCACGGGGTTTTGGTCGTAAAAAAAAAAAAATTGAAAAATTAGGGGAAAATATAAAAAAAATGAAAAAAATTAGTTAGTTAAAAAGAAAAAAAAAATATATAAAAGTAGTTAAAAATTCGACCAAAACCTTTGTTTAAGTATGGCTTGGTATTTATTTCATGATGTTTAAAGAAGCCAAAGTTGTTTTACATGTTCATTACCATTGAACATGAAATCCTACGAGTTCGGGGAACTCAATAGTAGGTCACCTGTACCAAAACGGGTGTAAACCGTGAGAGAGCGGTGATTGCATAGCGTGATTGTGACCGAATCACGTGCCAGATCAAAAACTTTTGGTTACTTGGTATAGCATACTTCCGAAACTATATCATTTTATTATTGCATCATTTAATGATGTGATACTGTGGGAAGAGGAGCCTTGAGCTTCACCAGTGCTGTCCTTTTCAGGAGCAATAGCTACGTGCTTGTGTTTGCTTAGACAACACAACCCATAGCCAAAAGCTATGGAACCCGAAGGTTTTCGGGATTTTTCAAAACCGGTGTCAAGTGAAACAGATTGGCACTTCCGAGTGACTCAGATCCACTCAATTAAGGAAGTAAAGTCTTCCGATTGTCTTACTTGGTACGTATACCTCTTAAGCGTGCCATTTCATTACCCATCATTTCACGATGAGGTACTGTTAGAGGAGAAAGTCTTGAACTTTCAAAACACGTTCATTATTTTGAATGTGAAATCCTACATGAACATTCAGTTCATACGTAGGTCACTTGTGCAAAAACGGGTGTCAACCGTATGAACGGTGATTGGATCGTGTGGTCGAAGCCGGGCCATACGCTAGATCGAAAACTTTTTAGGGCGGTCTTCATTGTTTCTCTTAACAAGGACAATGTATGCGCTCGACCACCTTTTATGACCATACAGGATGTATCCATTCCATCCTTAAGGGAGTCAAGTCTCCCGAATGACACACTTACTGATTTGTTTCAGAAGTTGTAGTCCAGACCAGTTGTAGGGTGACGAAAAGTCTTGAAAAGTCATTGCTAAAATCGACTGGAAATCTACCAGGCCTCAACATCAAACAGGGAAACTGGTAGTCGAAGCTTTTCTCAATGAGGGAGATTTGCTAGCTTAATGGGAAGCGCACCATGATACACAAAATGTCAGTGATTGATCAGATTCCCAGTGGATAACCTCCGGAAAGGTAAGATATCAGCTTTTAAGCCTGATAAACTTCAATCTTTATGGTTGACTTAACGGATTAGACGGTTACCTCATAACCATCGATGATATCCGGACGTAATGTGTATCCTCCTAAGCACATTATTTTCTACCGACATCTCGCGATGTTAGGTACTGTGGGAGGCTTGGCTTGACCAATTGCGGGGTAGCCCGTACGTTCTCTTGGCACACATGGCTCGATTGTTACATCTTTGGTGCTTGGTTCCTACTTGATTTCCGGTTTCTTTGAAGACTTTTATTATGGTTCGAGATTCTCTATTTCATCAGTATGGTACGTTATCGAGATTATTTTTGGTTACTATTTTGATTCATATTGATGGCGGTTTGGGGAGTTCCATCGGGGGAATGCAAGTGGGAACCATGGTTGTTATTTACTCCAAATCGTGCCCACGCTAGTTGCTTGTTTGGTTCTTGTTCGTTTGATTCTACATATTTGCTTGAAGACGTTATTTTATTGTAGAAGATTATTATCGAGTTCATTGCTTGAGGACAAGCAAAACTCTAGTGTGGGGTTGTTTGATATCGCATATTTCATATGCATTTTCCTTAGCGATATCGGTTGCATTTTGGTCCTTATGGATACGATTTGGAGTTATTTCGGTTAAAGTTGTGAAAGTTTGAGTTCCAAGATCAAGAAGGTTAAATTTGATGTTATTTGATGGTTTTGGACGTGTTTCGTTGTTTACAAGTGAAAAGGTTTGATTCGGTTCGAGTTTGGGTGTTAATATTGAGTTTTCAGCTTCGTTTCAGCATTTGTTACATGGAGCGCCGCGCCAAAAGGGCGCGCGCCGCGCCATTTAACTACAAAAACAGTTCGAGCATATCAGAAAACAAGATGTGGGTTTCCAGACATTCGGCGCGCCGCGCGGTATTATGGCGCGCCGCGCGGGGTTGTGCCCGGGTTCAGAATCTCCTCCTATAAAAGCCCGAATTATACCCTAACTTATCATAATCGTATCCTGACGAATTCCAGCCACTTTTTGACGAACTTAGGTGATTTTTGGAGATCTTCAAGGTCATTCTAAGGTATTAATCATTCCGGGAACAAGTCTCGATTCGTGTATCTTTCAGATTTCAATCTTTAATTAGTTTTATTCTTTTGTTATCAACAATGAATTATTCTATGTCTTTGATTGTTATTTTGATTTCAGCCATGATTGTAGGCTAAACCTTTAATGTTTGTCTAGATTGAATATTTGCAAGTGTTTGGATGATACTTTAATGTTTTATTGATTGATGCATGATTAATTATGAGTTTTGATTAAAGAACCATTCTTGTGGGTGTTAATTATTGTTACTAGGTTGATTAGTGAATCTTGTTTGAACAAAGGGAACCCTGTTTCAATTTAGTGATCTAATTCCCAATTGATTTGTCTTAACCGATTGGGTGCTTACTGGACCAAGGGGGTAAACCGGGTAACGTAATTAACCAAAATAGGGGTGAATTGTGTGGAGCGAACGCGTAACCAATTGAATCTTAATCTTATAATTAGCTAGTTACTAAGTCACAAACGAAAGATGGTATTTGGTAAAAGGGAACCCTAAGCCAATTAATCCTAAGTTTGACGTGTTTGCTAAAAGAGAACTCTGGGTAAACCGACTCAGTAATTGCGTGCATTAATTAATAGAACTAGTGCTTAATAACAAATCATCCAACACTGCGAATAGGATATCTAGGCGAACATTCTTTTATCCATTGAATTCAAATATCTTTATTTTTCTGTCGAGTCTGCATTTCTTTTATTTAAACTTAAAAACCAAAAATATTGTCTTTTATTTTCAAAGCTATCTTGATTTGGCTAATCGTTAAATAGCCGCAAAACAAACTATCTCGTACTTTCGATTTTCATAGTTTAACTTAGTTTACTTTTATTTACAAACTTAATTCTCACGTTAATACTGTCCTTGGAACGATCTTGGAATTACCATTTTTATACTATTGCACGATCGGGTACACTGCCCGTTAGTGTGTAGTAATCTTAAACCAGGCATATTTCCAGTGATAAATTTATATACTAGATTTCACACATCAGACCTCATGAACCGTGTGTGTAGACCCTATCTGGACAAATTCGTTATTATTTTCATCGACAACATCCTTATTTGTTCCAAGAGTGATGAAGAGCACGAAGAACATTTGAAGTTGGTGCTTGATCTGTTGAGGAAAGAAGAGTTGTATGCTAAGTTCTCTAAGTGTGCTTTCTAGTTAAGAGAAGTTCAATTCCTTGGACACGTTGTTAGTAAACAAGGAATACAAGTTGATCCTGCCAAGATTGAGGCAATTGAGAAGTGGTAAATTTCGAAGACTCCTACTCAGGTTCATCAGTTTCTAGGGTTGGCAGGTTACTATAGAAGGTTCATTCAAGATTTCTCTCGTATAGCGAAACCTCTGACTGCTTTAACGCATAAGGGGAAGAAGTATAAGTGGAAGGATGAACAAGAGACTTCTTTTCAAACTCTGAAGAAGAAGTTGACTACCGCTCCGATATTGTCACTACCTGAGGTTAATGATGATTTTGTTGTTTATTGTGATGTTTCGCGTCAGGGCTTTAGTTGTGTTTTGATGCAGCGAAAGAAAGTTATTGCGTACGCGTCATGTCAGATGAAGATCCACGAACAGAATTATACAATCCATGATTTAGAGTTGGGAGCTGTTGTGTTTGCACTCCAGATTTTGAGACATTATCTTTTTGGGGTCAAAAGTACAGTGTACACTGATCACAAAAGTCTTCAACATATTCTTAATAAGAAACAGTTGAATATGAGGCAACGAAGATGGGTTGAGACGTTGAATGATTATGATTGCGAACTTTTATATCATCCGGGAAAGGCCAATGTTGTGGCTGATGCGTTAAGTTGTAAAGAAAGGGTTGAACCTCGCAGGTTTAGAGCCTTGAATATGACAATTCGAACAAACCTCGCAAGGCAGGTTCATGCAGCTCAACAAGAAACCTTGAAGGAGGAGAATTTTGTAACGGGAAGGTCCGAGGCTTGAGTAAACAGTTTGAGGTACGAACCGATGGTGCTCGGTATTTTGCGGGACGACTTTGGGTTCTGAAATTTGGTGAATTACGACAACTTGTGTTAGATGGGGCTCATAAGTCTAGGTACTCTATCCATCCTGGTTCGGGAAAGACGTATCATGATCTTAAGGAGCTGTATTGGTGGCCTAATTTGAAAGCTGATGTGGCTACGTATGTGGCTAAGTGTTTAACCTGTGCTAAGGTTAAAGCTGAACATCAGAAACCGTCTGGACTTTTGGTGCAACCTGAGATTCCCGAGTGGAAGTGGGAAGGTATTACAACGGATTTTATTACGAAGTTACCGAGAGTTGTCAGTGGTTATGATACCATTTGGGTGATTGTTGACCGACTTACAAAATCAGCTCATTTCTTACCAATTAAGGAAACATATTCGATAAAGAAGCTTACTCGTTTGTATTTGAAGGAGATTGTTTCAAGGCATGGTGTTCCTGTATCTATTATTTCAGACCGAGACAGTTGATTTATATCGAGGTTTTGGCAATCCTTACAGGAAGCTTTGGGAACTAAGTTGGATATGAACACCGCTTATCATCCGCAGACGGATGGTCGGAGTGAAAGGACCATTCAAACGTTAGAAGACATGTTGCAAGAGTGCGTCATTGATTTTGGTAATGGGTGGGATAGATACTTGCCGTTGGATGAATTTTCTTATAATAACAGTTATCATGCAAGTATTAAAGTCGCACCTTTTGAATCTCTGTATGGTAGAAAGTGTAGGTCTCCTATCTGTTGGTATGAGGTTGGGGATGCTCAACTCACAGGCCCATAAATTATTCATGAGACTACCGAGAAGATCGTACAGATTAAAGAAAGATTGAGAACCGCCAGAAGTAGGCAAAAGAGTTATGCCAATAAGAGACGGAACGATATTGAATTTCAGGTCGGTGACCGTGTTATGTTGAAGGTATCACCTTGGAAAGGTGTGGTACGTTTTGGTAAAAGGGGAAAGTTGAATCCTCATTTTGTTGGACCATTTGAGAATGTTGAGAGAGTTGGACCGTGGCTTATCGTTTGAAATTGCCACAAGAACTCAGTGTTGTTCATGACGTTTTTCATGTATCGAATTTAAAGAAGTGTTTTGCCGAGGTCGATGATACCATTCATCTTGAGGAGCCGCATGTTGATAAACAACTCCATTTTTTTGAGGAACCGGTTGAGATTATGGATCGAGAGGTTAAGACTCTTAAGCATAGTAGAATTCCTATTGTCCGAGTTAGATGGAACGCCAGACGCGGTCCCGAGTTCACTTGGGAGCGTGAAGGTCAGATGAGGCAGAAGTACCCACATTTGTTCCCAGATGCTGAGTCAACCCCTGCACCTTCTTAAATTTCGGGACGAAATTTCTGTAACGGGAAGGTACTGTAACGACCCTACTTTTTTCGTTAACTTTTACCGTTTATTATTTAACGACCATTAACTGTTATTCGTGCCACATCATTTCAATGACCTATATTATTATCTTAGTAATAATATATTAATTATTATATGTTAAATGAATATTTGTATTTATATTTTTAAATTGTTAAATTGTACGTTTATACGAGTCGTGGATTTCTATCCGGCGAATCTTTTCGATTTTCAAACCAACGGTCAAGCTTTCGGGATTTTTAAATCCTAATTATTTTAAATATGATATTTTAATGTCATATATTTATATATAGTGTTTATATATATTTTTCGTCGCGTATTTAATATCTCTCCGAATAATTAATCGGTAGTCGTGTTTTCGCGTTTCGGGCTTCGTTTGGGCATTTGGGTCACAAGACTTCCTTCCATTGAACAAGTGGGCCATGTGGGGCCCACACCTCTAAAAATTTCGGCCAAAACCCCCCTATACCCCATTTTTATTTTTTTCAATTTTTCATTCCATTTTATTCCTCATTTCTTTTCTAAACCTAACCCTAGCAAACACCCTCTCTTTCTCCCTCACTCATTTTGAATGACTTCTTGCCATCATCATCAACTAAATCAACCAACAACTTGACACAATCAATTGTTCATCATTTCTCAAGATCATCTACATAATCGGATTCACCGTTTCGCGTTCTACATCATCCTTCTTCTTGATTTTTGATTTGGGTAAAATCATAAACCCTAAATTCTCAATTTTCATCTTTATTTACTGATTATATATGTATGTTAATGTATTAGTACTTGTATATGATTGTGGTGATGTTTAATTGCTTAGAAATGATTGAATTTGTATGTTTTCGGTTGATCTTAAAACGGACAGCAGGTTTATTGATATTTTCGACATATAAGACCAATGTTTCTGATCAAATAAAGTGTCTCAATGTGTTCCTCTCGTTGATTACTTAATTTTTCATATAGGACTCATCTTAATTGGATTAACAGATCAAAATCTATACGTAAAACAAGATTTGATGAATTTTGATTATATATACATATGAGCACCAGGTTTGGTCTCGATTTTTATAACATTTCTGGATATTTTAACATGTTTCATTATGTTGGGATGATGGTTTTGAATCAAAAATATATAAAGTTTGTAAAAATCCGATGAACGGATTGAAAGTTATGAATTAATCAAGTTTGGATTATAATTAACAAATAAATCCGAATTTTATATATTAATTATAAAAAATTAGAATTATTGATGTGGTAGCGTGGGGGTACGTGATAGTACTATATTTTTACTAGGAAAAGCGTTACAAACTACACAAGTTTTAATTATTTATTTACAGATGGGATATACCTAAACCTTGCTACAACACTATAGGCAGTGTACCTAATCGTAGAGTAGTATAGTTTTTAGTAAGTCCGGTTCGTTCCACAGGGAGCGGGCTTATTGCACACTATATTTTTAAACAACTATATTTGTACAAAATATATATAATTATATATAATAATATATAAAAGGGGGTTTTACCGTTTAATGACCGGTTTGTCGATTTTATATTTTAAGCGAAGCTTAAAGTAAATGACGATATTTAACTAACGATAAAATAAATAACAATAATTAAAATGACAATAAATAAAAGTACGAGGAAATATAAAATAAAATATATTATGCTTATTTAAACTTCCGTAATCATGATGTTTGACGTGTTGATTTTTAGTTTATTCTCATGGGTTAATTGTCCTTTGTCCTGGATTATTTAATATGTCCGTCTGGTTTTTGTCCATAACAGTCCATCGGTCATAAATTTAAAGTGCGAGTGTCCTCGTCAAATTATCCTTATACCCGAAGTCAAATATTCCAACTAATTGGGGACTTAAACTGTAACAAGGTTTTAATACTTTGTTTAATAATTACACCAGGATATCGACTGCGTGTAACCCAAGGTTTTAATACTTTGTTATCAATTATGCCAAGTGTCCTTGTACATAATTTCACCCCTGTTTTAATAATTCCATAGACTATTAATCCATTCCCGTGTCCGGTTAAATGAACAATTATTCGTACATATAAATACCCCGCCCATCGTGTCCGATCGAGTGTATATGGTTATTTATAGGGACGTCCAATTGTAAATCTTTATATTAAAATTAACAAACTATCATTTAGTTAAACAAATATAAAGCCCATTAATAGTCCATAGTCTAATTTCCACAAGTGTCGTTCTTTTGTCCAAACCCCAATTAAGGTACAAAGCCCAATTACCCCGTCTTTAATATTTAGTCCAACATCATGATTACTTTGGCTCAAATAAGCATAATAATAACTTAAGTACGAGACATTAATTTAAAAAGGAGAACATAGCTTACATTGATTATTTATCGCGTAGTGTTACACGGACAGAGCTCCGACTTTAAAACCCGTAAAATAACCTTTACATAACCCGAACTAATCTAATATAAAACTACCCTATACTATATATATTATATATATATTTATTTATTTATTTATTACAGAGTATTATTATTATTATGTTTATTTTTTTATATATTTTACATGCAGAACTCGAGAGCTTTTATAGCCAGAATTGAAATTCACTGCTCCGCGAGTCGCGGCCATTTTGGCCTTCCAGCTCCGCAAGTCGCGGAGGTTCCAAAACCAGCCCACAAGTTCAAGATCCAAGGCTGCCGACGGTTTTTATTTAAATATATATAATATATAAATAATTTTTATAATTATTTATATATTATATTATATTTATATACATAGTAGACTCGTAATTTTTTTTTTCCGTTGCGTCGAGCGTTGAGAGTTGGTTCATGTACCGGTTCCGGATTTTCGAACGTCCTTGCGTACGCTGAGATATTTTGTACTTTGCGTTTCGTAACTTGTACTCTTGTCATTTTTAGACGTTCCTTATCAATAAATTGAACCTTTTTAATTGTATCTTGTACTTTTGAGCTTTTTGGACCTTTGCGTCTTCAATTCGTTGTTTTCGCCTTTTGTCTTCGCACTTATTTAATATAAATGAATATTACATGAAAATGGAACAATTGCAACTGAAATCTTTACATATCGGAGGGATATTGATACTAAATATATGTTCATTTGGAGCACTATCAAATATCCCCACACTTGAACGTTGCTTGTCCTCAAGCAATACAGTCTTGAAATAAAACACACTAGAATCACTTCTTTATTCTTCACACTTTGTACATCAGTGATTTTGATACGGCGGTATAAACAATGATAGTAGCATTTGTGGTTTACAGTCCCACATGACTATGAAAATTTAGATCCGTTAGGAAATTGGATCTTTATAAAAACATTTGATCTTTTGAAAATTCATGCTAGATTTTACCCTAGACAGGTTTTCCGGAATAACCCTTCACCGGTGTTTGCAAAATATTTTTGTGGGTTGGTGGGTTTCAGATTTGAAAATTTTAGCCCAAAACTTATGGTTTTGTGTCACCCACTTGCTAACCTTGTATTAGGAAAACAACACGTCCAGTTTACTTGTCCCGTATATTACCTTTCGGTAAACTACCGTCCGGTTGTAAAGGAAAGCGATGAACAAGCAACTGTTAAGGCAATGTCCCGTGACATGCTTTTGATTATGGTCTATAACGTGTCAGATGCTATTACTATCCTTTGTAGGAGCAATAGTAAAGATCATCCTATGATTTTTTTTTTCTGGCACAAGGTCCTGTCTCTGACCATGCTATGCAACCACCGTTCTTACGGTTGACACCCGATTTGGTTCAGGTGACCTAATGAATTCCAGGTGAATTCCTAGGATTTTACGTTCAATGGTAATGAACGCATTGAAAATAGGTTTTCAGAAAACAAATCGGTTTTAATTTTGATCAAAATATTTTCTCGTTCAAGCTCGAGTTTAGATATCATCGAATTCCATGAGTTTGTAATTCTCAATCTTTAAGGTCAATCTCTAGGATTGAGTAATATCAGTCTTAAAAGCTGATTTTTGATCTTTAAGGAGATTATCCTTTCTGGGGATCTGATTCATTAGTCTTATCAAGCTAATTTGCACGGTGCCCCCCCATTGTACGAGATAAATCCTTCTCATGGTTAGGATAAGTCTGACCACTTGGCGACCCTGTTTGATGCTGAGGTCCGTGGATTTCCTGCTGATTTTAGTGATGACTTTTCTAGATTTTTCGTCAACCTACAGCTGGTCTGGACGACAACTTCCTGACCTAAATCAAGAAGCGCGTTTCTTTTCCGGAAGACTTTACTTCCTTTTAATAGATCCATCTTTTCTTTTCTTTCATCGGGTAAAATAGTTAATTTAGTCCAAAACAAAAGCACCTGCAATAACTTTACAGAAACATGTGATAGATAGTTTTTAATTGAATAACTTGGTACATTCTCCCCACACTTAGTTTCTTTCTTTGCCTTTTTATTCTCCTTTATTCTATTTTAAATGAATTCAATCGTTTTAGGGTGTTTCTCAATTTATGTCCTTTCCGAGGTAACGATAATTTCGGTATTAACACCTAGTTTTCATCGTTCATAAATATGTATAAACATGATTTTGACTTCATTTAGTTGAAAATTTTTCAAATTTTCACAAAATTTGGCAATTAAACCAAGTGTAAACCCGAGAGAATTTATAACCCTTCCCCACACTTGAGATCATGCAATGCCCTCATTTGCATGAAATCAGACTATAATTATAAATTCATGAGGGTGATTAGTGTAGAAAAGTAATCAAAAATACCCAGTTTTTAATTACAAAACTCGTCGAATGATAGATGGCGCGCCTCATCGTTCATTCCTTCATGTTTTATCACACATATTTTTCTTCAAAAACGGTTGCTTTTCTGAACTGTTTGCTAATCTTTAAAAATACGTCTTTTGTCCTAATTTATTATGCATGTTTATTAACGAGTTATGCACTAACCCGAACCCCTAATTTAACGTTAAGTGGGGTTAAACTTCCCCACACTTAGCTGACGATATGTGAAGTCAGTAGAATAAGTTCCTCGAATTAAAATAGTGAGCCAGTTATTTATATCTCGGGTGGTGTATAATATATCAATGGGTTTAAAGTTTAGACTCACCCGTTGATCGTCACTACTTAATTCTTTTTTAAGTGTAGCTTTTAGTAAATGGATATGTCTCTTTTCTGGTTCTTGGTCAAATGGATCGATATATGCCGACATACTTATTTCTATAGGGTGCACAATTCCTAAAATTTCCTTCCGTTCATTCTCGGGATCAAAGTTTTCACCTCTATTACCCAATTGGGTGAAATCCGAGGTGTCATTATCAATTACAGCTCGTAGTTCATTTTCAGTAGATGACTCGTCTATTGAGAATATTGGATTGGAAGGTTGTGGAATGGTGAATTTCGGTTTGGCCTCGGGGGTAAAATTTTCAACGTTATCGTTTTCCCAAGAGTACCAATTTGTCACCCTTACTTCTTCTTCATCATCCATTGATGGATTGATGATTTCGTCGGTAAAGGCTAATGTGTCAATATGTTGTGAAATTGGTAAGACTGAATAAAAAGTATCATCGGGATAGTTGGTGATTTCGGAGCTCTTGAATTCATCAAAATTCGATGATATGAGATTTTCGTGTACAATACTCCTCAGATCAACAGGTGTGTAGTCTGATAGAGTTTCAGCTTGCCGGTTTACAAACTCTCTCATTTGTTCATTTTGAGCATTGAGTTCTTCGAGTTTGATTTTCATATAATCTAAAGAATTTTCAGGCACATAATTTTCCTCGTCTTCTGGTTGTTGAGTTTGGATATATTCTTGGGAATAATCCCAATTTGAATTGTATTCTTCGTAATCGTTCCATTCAGGTTCCGTGGGTGCGTAATTTTCCATAGGAACGTAATAGTAACATTCCCATGTTGAGTGATAATCTCCACAAATTTCACAACCAGTTATTGTTTCGTCGTTCGTGATCCAAGATTGACCGAATGAATTTTTATCAACACTCGTTTGAGAGTATTGATTTAATTGATTTCGGATATCAAAAAGAGTTTCCATAGCCTTGTTTTCAAAATTTTCCATTTTATTGCGATGGCCAAATTTTAGCTACAATGTGGTGCATTTACTAATTATCCTATTAGTTATAAAAATAGAAAAACTTATATAAGTTGTCCAATTAATAGACTTTTCTGCTTTTGCCCACGTTTCGAATAGCCAAAAGATGCAGCAGGGAGCCAGAACCCTTTAAATCGGAAGCTCACAACTCAGCCACTAACAAATCCAACTATTACTACGAAGCAGAAAATTGTCAACGTCCATTAATTTAACCACTTAAATAATTTTTCTTTCCGTTTGAGATATTAGATAAGAAATAGAGAAAATTTCTAAGTCCTAAAAACTATAGCGTGGGGGTACGTGATAGTACTATATTTTTACTAGGAAAAGCGTTACAAACTACACAAGTTTTAATTATTTATTTACAGATGGGATATACCTAAACCTTGCTACAACACTATAGGCAGTGTACCTAATCGTAGAGTAGTATAGTTTTTAGTAAGTCCGGTTCGTTCCACAGGGAGCGGGCTTATTGCACACTATATTTTTAAACAACTATATTTGTACAAAATATATATAATTATATATAATAATATATAAAAGGGGGTTTTACCGTTTAATGACCGGTTTGTCGATTTTATATTTTAAGCGAAGCTTAAAGTAAATGACGATATTTAACTAACGATAAAATAAATAACAATAATTAAAATGACAATAAATAAAAGTACGAGGAAATATAAAATAAAATATATTATGCTTATTTAAACTTCCGTAATCATGATGTTTGACGTGTTGATTTTTAGTTTATTCTCATGGGTTAATTGTCCTTTGTCCTGGATTATTTAATATGTCCGTCTGGTTTTTGTCCATAACAGTCCATCGGTCATAAATTTAAAGTGAGAGTGTCCTCGTCAAATTATCCTTATACCCGAAGTCAAATATTCCAACTAATTGGGGACTTAAACTGTAACAAGGTTTTAATACTTTGTTAAATAATTACACCAGGATATCGACTGCGTGTAACCCAAGGTTTTAATACTTCGTTATCAATTATGCCAAGTGTCCTTGTACATAATTTCACCCCTGTTTTAATAATTCCATAGACTATTAATCCATTCCCGTGTCCGGTTAAATGAACAATTATTCGTACATATAAATACCCCGCCCATCGTGTTCGATCGAGTGTATATGGTTATTTATAGGGACGTCCAATTGTAAATCTTTATATTAAAATTAACAAACTATCATTTAGTTAAACAAATATAAAGCCCATTAATAGCCCATAGTCTAATTTCCACAAGTGTCGTTCTTTTGTCCAAACCCCAATTAAGGTACAAAGCCCAATTACCCCGTCTTTAATATTTAGTCCAACATCATGATTACTTTGGCTCAAATAAGCATAATAATAACTTAAGTACGAGACATTAATTTAAAAAGGAGAACATAGCTTACATTGATTATTTATCGCGTAGTGTTACACGGACAGAGCTCCGACTTTAAAACCCGTAAAATAACCTTTACATAACCCGAACTAATCTAATATAAAACTACCCTATACTATATATATTATATATATATTTATTTATTTATTTATTACAGAGTATTATTATTATTATGTTTATTTTTTTATATATTTTACATGCAGAACTCGAGAGCTTTTATAGCCAGAATTGAAATTCACTGCTCCGCGAGTCGCGGCCATTTTGGCCTTCCAGCTCCGCAAGTCGCGGAGGTTCCAAAACCAGCCCACAAGTTCAAGATCCAAGGCTGCCGACGGGTTTTATTTAAATATATATAATATATAAATAATTTTTATAATTATTTATATATTATATTATATTTATATACATAGTAGACTCGTAATTTTTTTTTTCCGTTGCGTCGAGCGTTGAGAGTTGGTTCATGTACCGGTTCCGGATTTTTGAACGTCCTTGCGTACGCTGAGATATTTTGTACTTTGCGTTTCGTAACTTGTACTCTTGTCATTTTTAGACGTTCCTTATCAATAAATTGAACCTTTTTAATTGTATCTTGTACTTTTGAGCTTTTTGGAACTTTGCGTCTTCAATTCGTTGTTTTCGCCTTTTGTCTTCGCACTTATTTAATATAAATGAATATTACATGAAAATGGAACAATTGCAACTGAAATCTTTACATATCGGAGGGATATTGATACTAAATATATGTTCATTTGGAGCACTATCAATTATAAAATATTGAAATCTGATTTTCAATTAATTTTAAATATTATTTTTGATTTTATATGAATTAATTAAATGGTTAGAAATTAATGGCATGATTTATTCCTTAATTAAAAGATTTTCAAGATTTCAACATTAGGAATCAAATAAATACATTAAATGGATAAATCTTATCATTAAATTAGGTTTATGATTTTAAAAATTATTATTAATTTTAAAACATAATTAACATTATTAATAAATAAAACTTATCATTTAATAATTACTTATGGTTTAATAATTATAATGCAATACTTATAATACAAGTAACCTTTCATAATTAAATTAAGATACTTATATTATGATTAATAATTCATTATTAATTCATAATATTTATGATATGACTAATGTTTTTAATTAATTAATTAAATACTTATGTTATATCTATTATATCATTTAAACTTATATTAACTTTATAATCCGATTTAATTCAATTTAATTAAACTTATGATATGACTAGTTTATACAAATATTATTTTAAATAATATTATAACTTATATTATTAATATGATTTACACTTTGAACTTCAAGATTGACTAAGTTTGACCAAGGTTGACTTGAGTTGACTATTGAGTTAACTTTGACCTTCGGTTGACTTTGAATTTGACTTTCAGTTGACTTTTGTTGACTTTCCAAAAATAGAAACTTTCCAAAAATAGAAACTTACCAAAAATAGAAACTTTCCAAAAATGGAAACTTACTAAAAATAGAAAGTACGCGTTATACGCTGTCCTGATCATACCGAATCATACCGATTGTTGTTCTTTGCTTTACTACAACAAGTACTATGGTTAACATACTAAGACATGACCTAAGTTAGTTATTTATATCGACCTGCTTTATTTATAGGTCAGCGTTGTGATCATTCTTGATCACTTTACTTTCTGCGGTTCACGTTCTGTGATTACTTCATTTTCATTAAGGTGAGTTATAGTCCCATTTTTCTATTTTAAATCTTTTGGGATGAGAATACATGCAATTTATTTTATATTTTGGACACATGTGGAAGTTGGTTTAAATTATTCATTGTGAGTTGAACAAAAATATTCCCTAGTCTGGTAACTGTAATCACTGATTTCTACTGGTGAACGCGAATCCTACGGATAGATCTATCGGGTTTGACAACCCCATTTCGAGCTAGTCGCGCTAGCAATTTATAATCGGAATGTTTAGTACTTTGTATTTGGTTGAAGATACAATTGTTCGGTGTATATTATTTATTGTGTTTGGCAAGGGTAAATAAATGGTTAAGTGGTTACCAGGTGGCTCACAGAAAAATGGAATAATGTTTTTATATGTTTTCGAGCATATAATTTTGTGGTCCAAAAAGGAGTTTTTATGTTTTCAAACATAAATTTTTATGGTTTAAATTAGATATTGTTTGAAATATTAAACCTATAATTCACTCAACATTTTTGTTGACAGTTACTCGCATGTTTTATTCTCAGGTTCATGATTGATTGCTTCCGCTGTGCTTAGAGAGTCTGCATATTTATGATGGCAGCTTTTGTTAAACATTAACTTGCATTCTATTTTGATACATTTAATAGTGGATGTTGTTGATTTTGTTTTGATCAACTTTTGGTTAAATAATAATGTATGGTTTTTCTAAACTTACATATTTTAGTAGGTTTCCTTTATCAAAAATCATTTTTAAATAAAGAATGCAAGGGTATTTATTAAATTCATATAGAGTTATGATCAAGCTGTGGGACCAAGATAACGATGGTCGTCAAGTGTACTTTGACGGGTCATTTCATTCGTAGTAAACTTAATCAATGGATACAAGAAGTAGGTAATCCTTTCCACCAACCGAATTCACCTCTTGGTGAAGAACCTGAAGCACTTACCGGCGAACCCGTTCAGAACACTATTTTCACCCTTATTTCTAGGATATCCAGTCACGAATATATAATATCTAAAATTCTAGATCTTATTCATCCACTTGTCCGAACCGCCAATCATCCCGGAATAATAGAAGAAGTCAACGAGCTTCGCGCTCGAGTGGTGGCTCTGGAGAATATGGTGTGAAACCTACGAACACCAGCAGTAACACCAGCAGCATAACCAGTACCATCAGCATCACCACCAACAGCATCAGCTTCACCACCAACAACATCCGCATCCCACGCCTCAACATCACACTCAGTACCTCGGATATCAACATCATACGCCCATAGATACCGAAGAATATTAGTAATAATGAGTTAAAATATATTGACTCATTCTTCCTGAAAAAAATAATAATTTATATATGTATACTTTATATATATATATATATATATATATATATATATATATATATATACATATATATATGGTTTGGAATAATAATAAATCTTTTCATACTAAGCTATTACGTATGAATCTTAACTAGTATGTACTACTTGATTAATTCATATCACTAATATGTCATGATGTACATCCTTCGTTAATAACTTAACAATCGTTAATCACAACTTCAGCACAGTAAACTTCATTTCATAATAAACCAAGTGTATTATTCAATTACATGTTTGATTTTACACTTCCATTTTCGAAGTACTCGAAACTTTTTAGAAAACATCATTCGTGTCTTGTGAATTTCACAAGAATTCCATGAGCACCAAACTTCATATACCGAAGTATATCAACAACAATGGACGATGAAGTATTGATTCATAACTTCATTAGTGAAATATTCTGCGACAATTACGAAATCTCTTAGGTTTTGGAGATTATTCTCGTTTCAACCGCAAATCAAATGAGTTTAATATTATATTAACTCATTAAATCTATATTATATCTGAAGAATGCATATATGTACGTATATCTTCTCCTTTGTACAAAGTGTTAATTATGAAAATATTTTAACGGGTAGGTAAAACCCGAGAGATATTCATATCTCATATAAATATGTTACATTGTACATTTTTCCATTCTGATTCAGCAGTAATTAACTATACTACTTACATTCACATGATATATGTATACGTTCACTAAGGAACAACCATTTTCATACAAATTCAATTACATATTCTGATTTTAACATATCGAAATTTAAGTAAAGCTTTAGCAAATGTTATCTTCCTAAATATCACTAAATTCATGAATTATATTCATTCGTATTCTATGATGAATTATCACATCAAACCACCAAACTTACCATTCCTTACTTTTGAAAATCACAACATTTCTTCGTCAACCGTTAGATCCATTGATGGATGCATCCTACGCTTAAACACTTCAAATTCAAAACTCTTGAAAACATCCTTTGTATATTGACGATCACAATCAGCGTTTAATCATCTAAAAATGAAATTTCTTAAAACCATATCGGATTGATAATCGATGATTCAAATATGGCTGCATTAAATACAGAGGAAACAGCAAAGTTGTAGATGATCTCAATGGCCAAAAGTTTGATAATAAAGAATGGTACGTTGGAAAAGCTCAAAAGAAAATTTGGAACTGAAAAACGGATTGAGCTAAACATGGAGGAGACCAAGGACAAATACAAGGACCAAACCCTATATTCAAAGAATCTAGGTAATTCTGGATCCGATGAAATCTTTAGAGAATATCTTGCTCTGAAGTCATGTTAAAAGCTTGCGGAAAATTTTTCTTCGTCAACTTTCGAACTTAGAAATTCCAAAATGTCGTTATAAATATCCTCTAAATTTCTGAAGATATTTTCATAACGGTTCTTGTCCGCAATTAATTATCTCTTTGCGATATCTTTAATACATCATAAAGGAAACTGTGTTAGTTTCTATATTCTGTAAAATTCAAATTTAAATTATGAATGATTTGAAGAAGTGTTGGGAATTGAAGCATGAGTTAGTATAATATAATGACGTCAGGCCAATGTGATTATATTATAGTAAGTCATGCTAAATTTTTAATGGAAGATGATGATTCATAGACTTTATAATCATTATTTTCCATGTTACACGACTCTTACATTCTATTTAACCTCTAAACACATCAAGAAAATATTTTTCTTGATGATTCGGTCTTTTCTGGATATTCTGGTAATTTGACAAATCAAATCGTGCTATTGCCTTTCCTTTCTACTTTATATATTATATCATTCGAAACTTTATACCTTCAAATTCTGGACCATTACTCGCTTTACTTAGAGTCGAGAAGAGAATAAAAAGGCAAAGAGCTCCGACATATAAGGGAAAATATAAAGCCCGATAACAACACGGAAATTACAAACCGTGTATATCAATACGTATTGCAACGTAAAGACACGGGAGAATTAGAAACATTATAACCCCAAGGGAAATGTAGAAGAAAACAAATTCCTCTTATGGTAAATGAAAAAGAAGAATGACTGTATATATGGTCAATATAATAACAAGTATCAATATGGGATTAAGCATATTAACAACTCTTTTGGAAATATGAATTGAGGAAGAAAGTATAAAAGTGGTGAAGATAATGAAACGGAAAAAGCTAATTTATAGCGAAATTCCAGACACAGCAATCGAGGCAATTCACCACATTTAATTAAAGAAAATCCCAAATTCCTTAATTACCGGAGAATCAAATCTTATAGATTACAAAGATTTCCTTAAATCCCTTGAATTCCGGAAATCAACTTTAACTATGTCAAAAGTTAAGGCGAACATTTAATTTCCTCATCTCACTCTTTTATGATAGCTTCATTTATACGCTTCCTATAATCGAATCGTTTTATCCATATTATTCAATAGTGATAAAACTTTATTTTCCAACTTATATTCATCATTACAATATTCTTGATGTCAACAATGACAATCTATATCAAATTTCATGACTGTAATTTTCATGAACTAATCTCTATTTGTCTGCCCTAATATTGTGGCATAAACGCTCAAAGTTTTAAATGAGCTCAATACTATCCATAACACATTTCATGTGTATTCAAATGCTTGTATATCACCATCATCCATTTTGAGGATAACCTAGTCAAATGACACTCTTGTTAATATTTAGATAACCACCGCATTAATGATAAAATGCACTTCGTAGAAGAACCTGTAGAAATTATGGTTCGTATGATTTAAACTATTGAAACAGAACAATATTATATCCGTTGGAATTTACGAAAGGCCCCGAACATACCTGGGAACGTGAAGACCAAACAAAATGTAAATATCCTCGTCTATGTACGAACAACGCCGATTTATGGGTACAACTAAATTTCGGGACGAAATTTCTTTTAACGGGTAGGTACTATGACAACCCGGAAAATTTCCGACTAAATTTAAACCCAACCTCAACAAATTCCGACGATTCACGAACAACTATTTGTAAATAGATATGTTATCAATCTAAATATATATCAACTACCCTATATTTGTGTGTATATATATATATATATATATATATATATATATATATATATATATATATATATATATATATATATATATATATATATATATATATATGTAAATTGTTTTTGTTATTATTATGACCATTATCATAAAAAATCATTATTATTATTATACAACAACAACAGAAATTATTATCATTATTATTATTATAGTTATCTTGTATAAAAATAATACAATTTATTATTATTATCATTAATAATAATAAAAGTTAACATTATATAGTTATTATTATCATTATTAAAAATGATAATTTCTCATTTTTATTAAAATTACTATTGTTATTATCATTATTATTTTTGTATTATTCATAATATTTAAAAGAATTATTATTATTAATATTATTATTATTATTAATTCTATTATTATTATTATTATTATTATTATTATTATTATTATTTTTATTATTAATAGTATTATTATTATTAATTAAAAATAAATATAGAAGTCAAGAACAATACATTATATATATATTTTTGTATCTGCTCTTCTTATTTTTGTTTTATGAATTCAGTTAGGTTAGGAGAATCTGTATCTCTGCTTTTTATTTTTTTATTAATCATGATTAACCTGCTTTTATTTTTTTAGTGAACGTGATTATATTTTATTAATCCTACTGGTTTCTATCTTGTTTATGTCGATTTATTTTTTTATATAAATTCTGATCCAATCCAGTATACCAGTCGACTACAGCTCCATCATCAATCCCTTTATTTCAATTCAAATTAAAACAGAAAATAAAGGCCGTAACCTCTGTTCTTGATCTGTGATGATCAATAGCTTGATTTCGTATCAATTTTCAAAATCTAATAATGCCAAGGTGTTAGGAATCAACCACTCAAATTACCTGCAAAATCCCAGCTTCCAATTCTTCGTATCGATCATGAATTGTCGAGTCAAAGTTTAACATAAAAAGTCAACTGATTGTTTTTTTGATCAAATTCAAGTTCGCGTTAGGTTTCTGACTCAATTAAGGATTTAGAAAGTTTCTATAAGTGAATGACTACCTAATTCATGTTGAAATCGAGGCTCAAAACTGTCTCAGAATCAAAATTGGGTTTGGAGTTCTTCGCGAGTATAACTTGACTGCTGCTGCTATTTTATTTTTTTTCTTTGATTTCTGTTAATCAAGAACACTTCCAACAAGGATGTTTCTGTTCCATTTGCAAGTTATAAATCACACTTTAGATGTTAGGATCATCTCTGGTCGATTTGGTGTTGAAGATGATGAACACAGAAAATTTAGTTAAATATAATCGGGTTATAAATTTAAACAGAAATACAAGAATGGTTCAATGGTTTAATGTGTTAGCGAGGTAGCGAGTGGTCACGGGTTCAAGTCCCGTCTCCGGCATTTTTTTTGGAAAAGCTTTAAGGTAGCATTCTTATTAATTCCATTATTATTATCATTATCATTATTATTATTATTGTTGTTGTTATTGTTATTACTAAAATTAAAAACATAATTATTATTATCACTAATATAATTAGTATTATTATTATTATCATCATTATTACTAGTATTATACTATTAGTATTATCATCACTAACTTTATAAGTATTAGTATTAGTGTTAAATTATTGTTTTTGTTATTTTTTTCTCTTATTATTATTATTATTATTATTATTATTATTATTATTATTATTATTATTATTATTATTATTATTATTATTATTATTATTATTATTATTATTATTATTATTATTATTATTATTATTATTATTATTATTATTATAATAATAATAAAAACTTAAAAGTTTTAAAACTTACAAAAAATTAGTGGGAAGCCTAGAGACAATCTGGGCCCCCACACCTCTAGCAATAGCAAAACCTATCCTAGTAAAAATATGAGCAGCAGCACCGGCACTAATATCTTGCGCCATCGAACTCTTCTGAACCCGCTTTAGCAAAGAAACAGCCTCCTTCTCTAATTCCCCCAGGGAAGAAAATGAGAAAGGAATGAAACCATAACCAATCGCCTGACAGCTAGATTCGTACTTGACCCGCTTCCGACGAGCCGCATCAACCACAGCACGTCCAGGGACAAAGTCAGAAAGCCCAGACTGCGTCAAAGGAGAAGACCCTGTCAAGTCAACACAAACATCGCGACCACAATCCCAGGAATAGAGTAACACATCAGCAGGTCTGAGGGCCCTGTCGTTCCCTCCAGACAACCCAATGTCAACCTCCTTTCTCGCTGAAATCCCAGATCGATAACAAACATCAACAAGGGAATCCCGAACAATATTATGTCGATGCTTAATACCCACCATACCAGCACAAGACACGGTGTGATCCCCGAAAATATCCCCAGTAAAAACCCTTGAACAGGCAGAGCATGCCGTCGAGATAGAGAACAAAGAACACCTAACCGGTAGCACAACACACATCGGTAAGTCTTTGCGTTCATCGTCTGACCCAACCCCAAAATAGGGACTGCCCTTAGCCAAGCAGATGTGTGATCACCCTGCTGTGATTTCCATAAGGCCGATTGTCGGGGAGATAACGAAAAAGTGGATTCTGCAGAAGTGGTAACCTTTGTGAAATAAACATCTGCCAATTTCTTCATGAGTATTGGGGCAGCGACCTCACTCGGATTACCTAAAATATCAAACCCAACCGTATTATTAAACAGACCCAATGCATCTTCAAAATCACGACCAAGACCAACAATACCCGTATGACGTAAGAGCTTGGTCTGCAACCCAGCAGACTGTAATCGAGAAGCCAGAAAAGCATAATGACGAACATCTCCCGCAGAATAAACACCAAGCCCTCCAAATGCAAATGGCAAGGTGGCAAGCCGCCACTGCCAATCACCAAACCCAGGCCCTGAAGCAGTAACAATACGCTCCAAAGAAGATCGAAGGGCTTCATCGAAAGCGCGTTGAGCCGCCTTAAATATACTAGGAGGACAAGTACGCAAGGTAAAGTAGAGTTTAGAAACTTCCGTACATGCCCTAAGCAACAACAACTCACACTGAGGATCATCAAGCTTAGCAACCTTATCCATAAGCGCAATGGACTTGGTCACCCTTTGCATCACCAGTTCACTACTAAAACCAAGGTCGGAAGTTGCGGGGGCCCCTAGCAACTTAAAACAATATAAAACAATATAAATTATCATTATTATTATTATTATTATTATTATTATTATTATTATTATTATTATTATTATTATTATTATTATTATTATTATTATTATTATTAAAACAATATAAATTATCATTATCATTTTTGTTATTAGTATTATCATTATTAATAAAGTTATTATTATTATTATTAGTAAATCATTATGATCAAAACTTTCATTTTTATTGAAAATATCATTTTAGTAAAATTATCATTTTTCTATCATTAAAACTATGTCATTATTATTATTAACATTTAATTACTGATATCATTATCATTATTATTATTACTACAAAATAATACAACTCTTTATTCATTATCATTATTAATATCATTTTATCAAATAAATACTTATATATATAGAATATATACAAAAGTATATATATAGAAATATATAACAATTAAAATAATATATAAACTTATTCAATTACGAGTATACGTGTTAATATATATATATATACTTGATATAGGTTCGTGAATCCGAGGACAACTCTGCACTTGTTCAGTGCCATCATACTCGTAAAATACGAAATACAGTATCGTGAGTTTTCATAGCTCCCTTTTTATATATATTTTTGGGCTGAGAATACATGCGCAACTTTTATAACTGTTTTACGTTTAGACACAAGTACTCAAACTTTTATGCTATATACGTGCTTTGGCATGCTAAATCCCCACCGTAATATCGTTAATTACTGAGGTATAAGATGCAAACTTAGTTATTATGAGTAGCGCTACTGAGAGTGACGTCTCTAGTCAGTTAACCGTTGGTCTTTGACTATATAATAATGATTCAACGACATGAATAACAAGTGTCACGGGGTAACTTTTGTTTAGTCGCGATATTACAAACTCAGCATTACTTTTAGATTGGTATTTCTATATCAAATCAACACTTTATATTGATATTTCTATATCAACTTTATTAAATCTTGTGGTCTAACACTATTATTGAAATCATATTTATTATAAACCTATGAACTCACCAACCTTTTGGTTGACACTATTTAGCATGTTTATTCTCAGGTCTTACATAATGCTTCCGCTGTGTATTTGCTAATTGAAAGCAACATTTCAACGAGTCATTCATGGATAATTTGAAGGACTTGCATTTGTTAATTTGATGATGATTGCTTGCTATGCTTGGAGTCTTCATTACATATCATATCAGTTAAAGACATTTAATGCGTTGTTTATTAAATACAATGTAATCTATTTATCTTCCGCTGCAAAACTCAATAAAACGTCTCATATAGAGTCGTTCTCGTTTATACAACTGTGATTTGATATAATAAGTCATAAATACCCCAGGCCCTATTTGGGGGTGTGACAAAAAGGGTCAGAAAAGCTTATATAATAGTTTGGTTTGGTCGCGAGTATATATAGATATAAGCATGTAGGGGCAGGTTCAAACGAGAACCAAAAAGGGCGAGAACTACGAGAACTTTTTAATTTCATAGTTTTTATGCATTTAAATGCAACAATTTACATGCAAATGTTAATTAATACTCATATCATTTAATGCATTTAAATGCACCATATGTTCATTACCATTAATTAAATGTTAAATTGTTAATTATATGAAATGTTCACATGTAACCAATGTTGTAAAAGACGCGAGTCGGGGACGCATCGACCATGCCTAAAAAACGACGCGTCGGACGCAACGGTGACGCAACGGCAACGCAACGGGCGTTGACTAACGTTGACTTTTTAAAATAGTTTTATTAAATATATTTTATATATAATATTATATAGATTAAATCTTTAAATATAAACAATATATATACGATAAACATGAACAATTAACAATTATTAACAATATTACCACACAAAAAAAAAAATTTGACCGACTCTGACCGACTTTTTCCGAATTAGACCGACTTTTTTCGACTTTGACCGACTTTTTACATTTGACCGACTTTTTAGCAACGACGCGTCGGTCATGCCTAAAAAACGACGTGTCGGCCGACGGCCGACTCGGCCGACTTTTGCAACACTGCATGTAACACAAACAAATATGCACATGTGAACAGAAAACTATATATTTGATTATATAGGTATATAATATATGTTTTTTCAAACTATTTTATGTTCGTATATTTGAATTATATAGGTAAAATATAAGTTTTTTTAAACTATTTTATGTTCATTTTTAATCTCCATCAACGTTTATGGATGATTCAATGTTCTCAAGTGTAAAAATCTATGTAAAAAGTTCTCGCAGTTCTCATTTTTTTATAGTTTTCGTTTAAACTTTTGACTATATACATTATATATATATATGTGTGTGTGTGTGTGTGTGTAATGAAAAGAGTGAACGTAAGAAAGGGGGTGTAGTAAAAATATATAAAAAAAAAAAAAAAAGAAAAAAAAAAAGAAAAAGCTTGAGGGCGGTGTTTGAACACTAGACCACTTATTTAAGGATGAACAGCTGATCAGTTATACTTGTGATGCGAAAATTTCTCATTTTATTCCTTAAAATTAGAAATTTTCTAAAATAAATATTAACAAATTACAAATGGTGAACATTACTACACCTTTTAGTGTAAACGATAATGTATCGCATAGCATACATTAGCAGAACTCGTATAAAATAAGTGTCAAAAGAATATACATAATTTTTTACTTCGTAACTAAAAGTTGAATATGTTCATAAGCAAACGAACAACATTGAACATGCAATACAAGACGATAATATATGGATCAAATAATAGCAACATTTGAACAAAAAGAAGAAACCAAATAAGTCAAACTTGATTACATCATTCTCATTGTTTGGTTAAAAGGCTTGGAAAGTCAATAAAGCTATTGAGGCAATGAGGCTCTTAATAGCTCCCTAGCGTTTTCATTTTATCATCTTGTCAATAGTTTTTTTATTGTTAGTTTCAATGAAAACTTTGGAAGGTTATCTTTGAAATGTATTTTCTATATCAATTAATAGTTAATAATTAGAAGCTTTGAATGGATTACGAAGAGAGCAAAAACACTATCGGTGGCTTGCCATCAATGACTCTTAAATCCGAGTTATTATGGCAACGTGACTTCTATAAGATCCAGAATTGGCTAACTTGGACTTTATTTGGTTAATGGTTTAGCGTAAATTTGTGTATAATCTTGTATTCTATTTTTCGAGTTGTTCTCGAGTGGCTCGCTTTTGGCACGCCAATGCACATTTGTATATCGTTTTGAGTTTTAATATACCTTTTTGCTTTAAAAAAAAATAATAATAAGAATTAAAAGTTCTGTACTTGTGTGTACAAAAAATTCATTGAAGAAGACAGCAAATTAATTAATAATCATTTGCTTTTAGTCAAAGTTATCAACTTCTTTGTATCTATTCATATTTATGCACTATTTCAAATTAGTTTAAGCCGTAGCTAATTAAAAACTACTGCCTATTTCGTATTCAATTCTTTTATTTAAAAATTTTAGTTATTTACATAAAAATTTTCAACCCTCAGCCTCTAACAAATCCATTAGCCTTAAGAATCCAAGAAAAATTAACTTTGCTCTTATCTTTAAAAATTAAAATTATTGTTGCGTATTTTAATATAATCTTGTTCTAGAATTGTTCTATTTAGAAGTAGCACCCAATGAAATAAAAGATTAGAGTTGTACTCTTAGAAGAGAGGGTAATTATTAAGATCGTTCATTTAGTTATCTAAAATATTAGCCGCCTCTCTAAAGTTCTTTTTATGTGAATCATTTTTAGGGTTTACTTATGTTACGTGATTCGGGTTTTCGTCCGAAAACGCGTGTGTACGTGGAAATAATCGGGTGGATGGTTTCCGTCATCACCAGTAATTTAAACTCAATTTTCCAAAAAAAAAAAAAAAAAAAAAAAAAAAAAAATGCAGCAATAAGGACAGTAGTTTAAAAATGCGATCTTTTCCATACGCACCGGTAGCCGTTTGCAAAATAGACATTGCGTTACATGAATTAAACAAGCTAGGTGGCCTAGTACGGGAGACTTTGTGGTGAAGTCAAATTGGCAAAGTGACAACTTTGACTTTTAATGATACAAAAGTCAAAGTAAGAGTATTCGGTACGAAGGATTAGGATTTAGGACAGTTGGTGGGGTAGGGTGCCATGAGGTCATATGAATTTGACCTTTTAAGGCTTGTCCCGCAAGGTGTAGTCCAATTTTTTTTTATTTAAATTCGATCGTACCATTAATATATGCTAAAACCCGTTTTGTCAATTCATCTAGAAACATTATAAAGTTTGTTGTGGTTACATTAAGCCATTGCATGGTACAAAACAGAATCAAACTAACTTGGATCAGTTCCGTTTCAAAATTCACAAATTTTTTATTATTATTTTTAAAACGGGTATGAAATGTCTTTAATGCACAACTGTAAAAAAATGATATAAACCTTCTAATCACACGAAGTAATCTTCTAATCATAGGAAGTCAAATGAAACCAAATATAAAATATAACATTTCATGTTAGATTGTTTCATTATCATTTCTATATCCCCTCAATCTAATCATGAAACAAATTAAACAAAGTCAACTTTTCATACAATACTTTGTGTTCTGATCCATTCAAACCTTTAGTAAAATATCATAAATATTTTCACTTGATAAACTAAATCAGTTTCAATAATTCCTAAACTTATTTTTTCTCTAACAAAATGAAGATCAACTTCAAAATGCGTAGTTCTTTTATGAAAAACATGATTTTTTGCTATTTGTAAAGCTAACTTATTATCAGAAAAGATTTTAGCAGGTAAAACAAGTTTAATTCTCAAATCATTAAGAATCTTTAAAATTCATATGATTTCACAAGTGACAGATTCAAGAGCCATGTACTCTACTTCTGCAAATGATCTAGACACAGTGGATTGTTTTTTGCTTTTCCATGAAAAAAGAGTGTTACATAGATAGACAAAAACCTGCGACAAATTTTCCGAGCATATTACTCTTTGCATGATGTGAATTCACATAGGTAGTGATAATAAGCTCATCACTCCTTTTAACATTGATACCTTTACCTGGACTTCCTTTTAGCTATCTTAAAACTCTGAATGTAGCTTTTAAATGTGAATTTAAAGGAGCATGCATAAATTGGCTAATACAATGGACAACATAAGAAATCTCTGGTCTAGTGAGAGTCATATAATCAACTTACCAACAAGTTTCTGGTATTCACTAATATTGTCCAAAGAAAAGTCAGAATGTCCACAATCATTTACATTAGAAAACACAACACCAGATTCCATAAGAGTAATTGCAGGTTTGCTTCCTTATAGACCCAACTCAGATAAGACTTCAACACATTATTTCCTTTGTGATAAGACCATACAAATCATTTTCCAAGTAGTTAAATACCTAGAAGGTATTTAAGTTGGCCCAAATCCTTTTTTGAATTTGGGTTTAAGAAAAGACTTACAACTTTCTATATGTTCACTACTATTATCAGTTATTATTATATCCACAACATATACCAATAGAAACAGACACACAGAATCAATGCATTTGACAAATAATGAATAATCATTTACAATTTGCACAAAACCAAACTCGAATAAGACCTCACAAAACTTTTCATTCTATTTTCCAGGTGCTCGTTTTAAACCATATAAAGACTTAGTAAGTTTACAAACTCTAGTATCACTCTTATCAAAGTAACCCTCGACCAAAGACATGTAAACATCTTTAGTTAAGTCCCCATACAAGAAGACATTATTTATATCAATTTGAGATAAAGACTAGTTATTTTGATAAGCAATAGTAATAATAGTTCTAACAGTTACCATCTTAACAATTGGAGAGAAAGTTTCATCAAAATCTAATTCTTCCATTTGGTTATAGCCTTTTGCTACTAACCTAGCCTTATATCTATTAATCTCATCAGAGGACATATATTTTATTCTATACACCCATTTACACTCACTGGGTTTTCTTCCTAAGGGTAAATTAGTAAGAACCCATGTACAGTTTCTATTTAAAGCTTCCATTTTCATCATTCTAGGCTTCAACTCAATTCTGGTCTTGAGAAGCCTCAATGAATGATTTAGGTTCTTGTCCATTATTTAGACTTGAAATAAAACAAAAATTATCAGACCCCAACTTAGAATAGTTCAAGTATTTATTTAAATTATACTTTACTTTTCTATTCATGACAAAATCATGAAATTTTGATGGTAAAACAGTTCTTCTACTTAATCTTCTAAGTTGGTTTGTCAAAACATATTCAGTTTCAGTTGTTCCCTCAAGGACAGTATTAATCAAAGTGGCTTCCTCAAGGGAAGTTGCAGGAACACTTTGACTAGGTAACTCAATTGAGTCATCAACTAACAAAGTGTGGTTTCCATCATCCTTTGAATTGTCTCTCCCTTCGTGCTTTATATATAAATTTTTTTGAATAGTCTCATTTTTTATATTTAGAAAGAAAGTATCAGTATCATAAAGATAAAAAAAAGTTTAAATGATTCAACTCTATTTCATTTAAAACAAATTTGTAGACAGAATCAAGTTTAAAAGGAAAAGTGTGCTCATAAAACTTGACATCTCTGGAAAAAACAAAGATTTTACTTTCTAAGCAAACCAGTTTGTATCCTTTTTGAAACTTTGAATATACCAAGAAAACACATTTTAAAGACCTGCTAGATAATTTATCATTATTATGTTAAATTGTAGCAAAATAGAGACATCTAAAAGTTTTAATATGGTAGAGATTTGGACATAAATCGTACACCAACCTATTAAGGACATTTTCAGAAAGCAAGCACAGAAGAATGAAGCCTGTTAATAAGATAGGTAGCAGTTTATATACATTCAGACAACAAATATAGAGGAATTCCCCCTGAAACATAAGAGATCTAGCAATATTTAAGAGATGTCTAAGTTTCCTCTCAGCTATCTCATTCTGTTGTGGTGTATAAGCACGGAATGTTTGATAAATAATGCCCCTTTTAGAGGTAAAATTATGCATTTTTTTTTATTAACAAACTAACTACCATTGGCACTTCTTATTATTTTAACTTTTTACCAAATTGATGTAATAACAAGTTACAAAAACTTACAAGATGTCCAAAACCCTCATCTTTAGATTTAAGTAAAACAGTCCAAACAGCCCTAAAATAATCATCCACAACAGTTAGAAAATATTTAAACCCTTCTTTACTTTTAACTCTATATGGACCCCAAGTATCTAAGTGAATTAATTCACCAACCTTTTTAGTCTTGTGTTCGCTAGGAGGAAAAGGTTCCCTTGTTTGTTCTGCCTTACTGTAGACATCATAGGGTTCATTATCTTTAACATTTTCTAGAACAAGATTATTTTCAAGTATCTGCGAAACTTGGTCAGCAGGATGACTAAGTCTGCAGCGCCAGATTTTATGTTTTGACATAAAAGATAAAGACAAATTAGACATAAAATGATTACCACTAACACATTCATCAAAAAAGTAAAGTCTGTCACACTCCTAAATTATACAGTATTTTGATAACATTTTGAGATGTTGTCTTGGTATTTTTAAGTCATTTCAATGCTAAAACACACTAAAATGGGTAAAAAGGGGGAAAATATGTATTTTTAATATTTTGTTTAAGTTATATGCAAAACAGGAATTAAAACAGTCAAAAAATGAAGAAAATAAGATGAAGTCGCCGGCCTAAGGGCACTAAAGCCGTCGGCTTCCCTGAAGTCATCCAGAATGTTCCAGATTTGATCGAAGAAATTGATGAACTTAGAGCCAAGAAAAATACAGTAAAGCCGCCGGCTTCATACTAAAGCCGCCGGCCTAAATTACACGGTTTCGTCTGCTTGCCGACCAAATTCAAATTATTTATGGAAAAGATTTACGTCTTGATTCAAAAGGAGTCAAGCCGTCGGCTTTACACTGAAGCCGCCGGCTTAAAAGATACGGAAAGATCTGACGTATTCTTCAAGTTCAAGTTTGACATATTCTCCAATCCAAGTCAAGGGAAGCTGACGGCTTCCCATCCAAGCCGTCGGCTTGGGTTGGCAGTTTTGAAAAGTACAAATAGAGGCCTTAGGGTCAGAGTTTGATATACCAAAACAGTTTTGCTCTGCATTCAGGGTAAAAACACGAATTAGTTAGGATTTTGCTTATTTCAACATTCAAGTTTATTCAATCAAAGTTTGTTTTTCAATCTCCTTTATGTCGGTATGATCTTTTATCTTAAATCTTGTCTTTTATTTGTTTTTACTATAGTTATGGGCTAATTGCCTTACATATACTTTAATCATGTAACACTTTGTGATCAATTGCCTAAATATTCGAACTGTATGAAAGAAAACAGAAACCCAGATTCGGGCGTCGACTTCATAGACCAAAGCCGCCGGCTTTATCTGGTAATTTTGTTATTCGATTGTAATTTATACTCAGATCAATTTAAAAAGTATTCGGCGGAATTATCCAACAAAATCAATGAAGCCGCCGGCTTTGTTGACAAAGCCGCCGACTTTATCTCTTTAATACATAAACTGTAATCTGGCAGAATCTCTGGATTTTCTGTTATGTCTTATGTCTGATTAAAATACCACCGTTAGATTAATCTGATTTACATTAATAAATATTATTAGGTTTTAAATAGAACATCTCTATGTTTGAAACTTAGTAAACTTAAACATAATAAACTCATATTAGTTTAGTTGTGAGAATTATAGCTAGTAACTATAATTAGGGTTTAGTTAATCATACTAAATCTATTATCAGGTCTTAATGCAAACTAGGAATCTAGAAATCTATTCTAGAGTTAACTTGATCAGCTAATCTTGGATTAGATATTCTTAGGTGAATAATAAATCTGAGTTGCTTTTAATTCAAAAGGCAATTGTGAGCAAGGTGTGAAAGATTCAAGCATGTGTTCTCTTTATTATTGTTTATCTCTTCGAGTTATTTATTTGCAATTTATTTGTTCTTTTGTTTAATCGTTATTTAAAGCAACCTAAATCTTAAAATTAAAATTTATATTCTAAATCCACTCGTTCTCTTGGGATGAACCTTAACTTACTATATACTAAATTACATCTGATCGGGTTCTGTTGCTTGTTAGGGTGTTAAAAGTAAATCGTAAATTAAGATATTATAAATTTAGAAGTAGGTTAAAAAGGCACGCATTATTGCATACACTTTTAGCACATCAATTACTATCATTTGCTAGTTTATTAACAGACTAAAGACTAACAAAATATCGAGGTATTACAAGCACATCAAACAATTCAATATTATTTGAAAGTCTCAAATTAATCCGAGCAACAGTAATATTTGGGTGATTTACACTTAAGTTTAAGTCTGCTATATCAACAACATTATTAGGATTTTGTGAAGTAGAAACCATGTGTTGGTTAACTCCAGAATCAATTATCCAATCCTTTGAAGCATTTTTAGATGATTGAAAACAGTTTGTAGAAATTTTTTTGTTAAAGTTATCATTAAAAAACACATTATCATTCACAAAATTACTTGCCATATTTGCATCAACAGATTTAGCATTAGGCTTGTCATTCACCAAACATAGTAACTTCATGATCTGTACATCAGTTAACTACATAGAAGAGTCTACACCAGAAAACTTATCTACACCAGATTTGTTACTATTAAACCTAGGTGAACCCTGATTAAATGGTCTTTTAATGTACCCAGGTGGATATCCAGTCAACTCAAAACATCTATCAACAATATACCCTAACATATTGCAATTAGTTCATTTTAGAGGTGGATTCTTGTACTTTCTTCTGTTATTACCATTATTGTTATTATAGCCAGTTTTACTTACAAAAGTAGTGGATTGATGTTTACATTATGTGTATTTCCAAAAGTATGCATTCTATGTGATTCATCCCTAGATATGATATAAAATGTAGTTTTAACTGAAAAAGAGGATCACTAGTGAGAATTTGACTTCTTATTGGTATATACACATCATCTAATGTGACGACCCAGAAATTTCCGATCAAATTTAAACTTAATTTTATATGGTTTCAACATGATAAGGAAAGTCTATTTAAATAAGTCTCAAAAAAAATTTTGGAACTATATTCATGTAATCAATTAACCTTTGACTGTGCTCGACGATTCACGAACATTTATGTGTATATAGATATGTATATGTAATATATAGTTATATTAATTGAAAATGTTAACAAAGTCTTAGATGAATAATACTTTACATGAACGTATTTGTTTCAATATATGTTTAATATATTTATCGATGGAATTATAAGATAATATCAAATGATTAAATTATCAGATACATTGTGTTACGATTACGGGTCTCTGTTGTGAGGTCCACTGTGATTTATGAAATCTGTTCTTTTTTAAAAATATTTGGAAAATGGTAAAGTGATTTACAAGTAAGAACAAATGTGTCAATTAAACGAGAACTAGACAAGGATTAGTGGAGATTCCTGTTTGATTTTCAATATATGCCTTACAATAATTTCCTCGTGACTTTTGATAAGATAACTAGTTAGCTTTCATAATATTTAATGTAAAAGTGAAATCATGTAGAGTAAATAATTGGGATAATGGTTGTCGACAAGATAAACTCATTTGACATGTTACATTAAGATAATTTCATACGTTTGATTATCTATTAGACTTAACTCTACGATTCATGAATAAATTGTAAGTTAAAAACTAGAAACCATTACGACTTACATATTATATAATTTTACTTTATTAAATGAAAATGTTTATGATATGACAATTTCTGTTATTAAAACCTGTTGTTTATAAAGGTAAATTGTTTATATAGAATTAGAAGAATTTAATACAAGCTTTATATTATAAATTACAAATATATATATAGTGTTTCAAAAATGTAAACGTGATACGACATAATAATTTCTATTATTTAAACGATTTTAAAATAAACTTTGAAATATAATTAGCTTTGAAAAACTAATATTATATTATTAAATAAATATTTCAATTACATATAATATGTACAAATTATATTTTAAAATATATATATTTTTTACAATGTGATAAAATATAATGTTAACTTAGTCATAAAACGTTTTGATTTAAAATAATATTAGTAACTATACTTTGATAAATAATGAGACGTTGATTTATAGAAGCAAATGACCAAAATACTCAAATGTATAAATTACATTTCTTGTAATATAAATTATGGGCGAATATGTCTAATTATTAATAAAGGTACTTGTCGCAAAATGTAAAGTACCAGTTTTCTAAACGTACGAAAATGCGTTCGAGAAACCGGAGTCGGGTCATAAGCCAAGTGTCAACGTAAAACTCAACGGAAGTAAAATTACAAGTCCACTATGCCCGTGAATATAATATAATATATAAATAATTATGTAGATTAAATATATTTATATATATTATTAATTAGTAAAACCGTCGGCAGAAGAATTGAAATGCGAATGAGCTGTAAAGGGAAACTATGCGATCGCAGTCCATTTGCTCATGATCCCTCCGCGATCGCGGAGATGGTGAGGTCCAGCCCGGGTCTATAAAGCTCAAGTTTCGCAGCCGAATTCAATCGATCCATCTATCAAAATATATACATACTCCGTAACAATTTAATTATTTATTATTATTATTATTATTATTATTATTATTATTATTATTATTATTATTATTATTATTATTATTATTATTATTATTATTATTAAGATTAATATTATTATAATTAATCCTAATATTATTATTAGTAGTATTAGTATTATTATACATAAAATACTACGACGAGGGTACGTGGGAGCGATATCAAAATGGGTTTTTCGAGCGGGATGAAGTTAAGGAAATTATGGGTATTAGCTATGGAGGTTATGTGTATTGTTCGGGGATATTGCTCTTGAGGTCAAACTAGTGTTTATCATTTCCGTTGCGTCTACGTACTTTCTTGCAGTATTGAATCACAATATTGATACGTGAGCATTCATATCTTATCTTATCTTTTATAGTGTATCCCTGACTAGTGCTCGGGTATATATGATTATGCATGCTTGTATGCTTAATTTCGTCGTTAAATAGTTTATGATAAATCACGAAATTGATACATATGCTACTGAGATAAGGTATATGATATGTATGTCGTTGGAAAGATGGCGAAAAATGAAACAACCCCAATCCGTTTAACCAAAAACGGAGCACATTTTTTTTTATAAGTTAGATCTCATTAATACAATACATTTTCAACTCTGTTTTAATCAAAACATAACATCGTAATGATACGTTTAACAATTTATCATGACCTTTGGTACACAAATTACACTTTACAAAATCATTTGTAATAATGACCCGAACACAAGAAATACGGGTTAGTACACAATAACCCAACCCGATACCAAGAGCATAATCCCGGGGACTACCAAATCCCCAATCGTCCAAAACTCCAAAAGCTACCTCATTGAGCCCAAGCGCTCCTAAGCATCTAGTCTAACTGTAGTGACCCGAACTTTTCCATGTTTATATATATTAATTGAGATTGATATTTACATGATTAAATGTTTCCAACATGTTAAGCAATCAAACTTGTTAAGACTTGATTAATTGAAATATGTTTCATATAGACAATTGACCACCCAAGTTGACCGGCGATTCACGAACGTTAAAACTTGTAAAAATGACATGACGATATATATATGGATATACATATGGTTAACATGAGATTATGATAAGTAAGTATCTCCATAAGTATATTAACAATGAGTTATATACATATAAACAAGACTACTAACTTAAGGATTTCGAAACGAGACATATATGTAACGATTATCGTTGTAACGACATTTAAATGTATATATATCATATTAAGATATATTAATATATCATAATATCATGATAATATAATAATTTAACATCTCATTAGATATAATAAACAATGGGTTAACAACATTAATTGAGATCGTTAACTTAAAGGTTTCAAAACAACACTTACATGTAACGACTAACGATGACTTAACGACTCAGTTAAAATGTATATACATGTAGTGTATTTAGATGTATTAAAATAATTTTGGAAGACTTCAAGACATATATCAAAACACTCATACTTAACGAAAATGGTTACAGTTACTTTCCCATTCTTTTCTTTCATCAAGAATTCTAGTCATATTTTTACCCGTATGCTTCAAAACGTACTTACTATGGGTATATACCAATAGGAACTAGCATGGGATTCCACTCTTGATTATGTCATGTATGACTAATCAATTTTAACTTCTACCATGAGCTAGTCAACTAACTAGAACTCCTTTTAACCCCACTCACCACTCACCAATTACCACTCATCATTCACTCCATTTCACTTCCAATTCTCTTTCTAATTCTCTCTCAACACACCCACACTATTATGAACGTATTTTTCCAGTAGTTAATCATCATCTTCATCAAAAATCACTTCAAGAATCAAGCTATAATCATCATAGGAAGAACACTTCAAGAATACTTCAAAAATCCCTTCAAGTTTACTAATTTACTTCCAAGCTTTCTAATCCATTCCAAGTAATCATCTAAGATCAAGAAACCTTTGTTATATACAGTAGGTTATCTTTCTTATTCAAGGTAATATTCATATTCAAACTTTGATTCAATTTCTATAACTATAAACTATCTTAATTCGAGTAAAAATCTTACTTGAACTTGTTTTTGTGTCATGATCCTACTTCAAGAACTTTCAAGCCATCCAAGATCCTTTGAAGCTAGATCATTTCTTGTCACTTCCAGTAGGTTTACCTACTAAACTTGAGGTAGTAATGATGTTCATAACATCATTCGATTCATATATATAAAACTATCTTATTCGAAGGTTTAAACTAGTAATCACTAGAACATAGTTTAGTTAATTCTAAACTTGTTCGCAAACAAAAGTTAATCCTTCTAACTTGACTTTTAAAATTAACTAAACACATGTTCTATATCTATATGATATGCTAACTTAATGATTTAAAACCTGGAAACACGAAAAACACCGTAAAACCGGATTTACGCAGTCGTAGTAACACCGCGGGCTGTTTTGGGTTAGTTAATTAAAAACTATGATAAACTTTGATTTAAAAGTTGTTATTCTGAGAAAATGATTTTTATTATGAACATGAAACTATATCCAAAAATTATGGTTAAACTCAAAGTGGAAGTATGTTTTCTAAAATGGTCATCTAGACGTCGTTCTTTCGACTGAAATGACTACCTTTACAAAAACGACTTGTAACTTATTTTTCTAACTATAAACCTATACTTTTTCTGTTTATATTCATAAAATAGAGTTCAATATGAAACCATAGCAATTTGATTCACTCAAAACGGATTTAAAATGAAGAAGTTATGGGTAAAACAAGATTGGATAATTTTTCTCATTTTAGCTACGTGAAAATTGGTAACAAATCTATTCCAACCATAACTTAATCAACTTGTATTGTATATTATGTAATCTTGAGATACCATAGACACGTATACAATGTTTCGACCTATCATGTCGACACATCTATATATATTTCGGAACAACCATAGACACTCTATATGTGAATGTTGGAGTTAGCTATACAGGGTTGAGGTTGATTCCAAAATATATATAGTTTGAGTTGTGATCAATACTGAGATACGCATACACTGGGTCGTGGATTGATTCAAGATAATATTTATCGATTTATTTATGTACATCTAACTGTGGACAACTAGTTGTAGGTTACTAACGAGGACAACTGACTTAATAAACTTAAAACATCAAAATATATTAAAAGTGTTGTAAATATATTTTGAACATACTTTGATATATATGTATATATTGTTATAGGTTCGTGAATCAACCAGTGGCCAAGTCTTACTTCCCGACGAAGTAAAAATCTGTGAAGGTGAGTTATAGTCCCACTTTTAAAATCTAATATTTTTGGGATGAGAATACATGCAGGTTTTATAAATGATTTACAAAATAGACACAAGTACGTGAAACTACATTCTATGGTTGAATTATCGAAATCGAATATGCCCCTTTTTATTAAGTCTGGTAATCTAAGAATTAGGGAACAGACACCCTAATTGACGCGAATCCTAAAGATAGATCTATTGGGCCTAACAAACCCCATCCAAAGTACCAGATGCTTTAGTACTTCGAAATTTTTATCATGTCCGAAGGATTTTCCGAAATGATGGGGATATTCTTAAAAATGCATCTTGTTATTGTCGGTTACCAGGTGTTCACCATATGAATGATTTTTATCTCTATGTATGGGATGTATATTGAAATATGAAATCTTGTGGTCTATTGTTACGATTTGATATATATAGTTTAAACCTATAACTCACCAACATTTTTGTTGACGTTTAAAGCATGTTTATTCTCAGGTGAATACTAAGAGCTTCCGCTGTTGCATACTAAAATAAGGACAAGATTTGGAGTCCATGTTTGTATGATATTGTGTAAAAACTGCATTCAAGAAACTGATTTCGATGTAACATATTTGTATTATAAACCATTATGTAATGGTCGTGTGTAAACAGGATATTTTAGATTATCATTATTTGATAATCTACGTAAAGCTTTTTAAACCTTTATTTATGAAATAAAAGTTATGGTTTGTTTTAAAAATGAATGCAGTCTTTGAAAAACGTCTCATATAGAGGTCAAAACCTCGCAACGAAATCAATTAATATGGAACGTTTTTAATCAATAAGAACGGGACATTTCAGTTGGTATCCGAGCGTTGGTCTTAGAGAACCAGAATTTTGCATTAGTGTGTCTTATCTAGTTTGTTAGGATGCATTAGTAAGTCTGGACTTCGACCGTGTTTACTTGAAAAATGATTGCTTAACAAATTTTGTTGGAAACTATATATTTTTAACATGTGAATATTATGTGATATATTAATCTCTTAACGCGTTTGATATTATGTGATAGATGTCTACCTCTAGAACAAGTCCCATTGACTCACCTAATAATAATGAAGAGTCAAATGTAAATTGAAATGATTCGTGGACTGATTCACAAGTTCCCGAAGAGGAACCGGAAGAAGAGTCGGAACTGGAAGAAGAAGAGGAACCAGAAGAAGAATCGGAACCTGATGAAGAAATAGAACCGGTGGGGGAAATAATAAAACGGTTAAGTAAAAGAAAATCCTCAACCAACCGACCAAGGTTAATTATGGTCAATGGTGTTTCCGCCAAGGAAGCAAAATATTGGGAGGATTACCAATTCTCCGATGAATCGGATTTCGACGAGAATTCCGATGATGTTATAGAAATTACCCCAACTGAATTTAAAAAGGCAAAAGAAAATAATAAGGGAAAGGGCATAAAAATAGAGAAATCTAATTCCAACCCCGATGAACTTTATATGTATCGTCAACCCCCGAAGTCCTTAAGTTGTAACAATGACCCGGGAACCTCTAAACCACTAGGTTTTCCTAAACCAATGTGGATAACGACGGCTCGTATTAGAGGAACATCATATATCCCTAGAAACTTGGCAAAACGAACCAAAACCGAAGAAGAAGAAACAAGCGAGTCAGAATAAGATAGTTGTATTCGTGTGGTGTAATATAAGTAATATAGTGTGCTTATGCTTTATGATATATGTAAAAATTGCTTGTATTAATAAGTATTTTTTTTATGAATCTAACTCTTGTCTATTTTACAGTATAAAAACACAAAATGGATAGACAACCCAATATTTTAAGAGACCTACCCGGAGACATGATTGATGAAATCTTGTCTAGAGTCGGTCAGAATTCTTCGGCACAACTATTTAAGGCGAGATCAGTTTGTAAGACATTCGAAGAACGTTCCAAGAATGCCTTGGTTTATAAAAGGCTTTCGTTCGAAAGATGGGGGATATCACATTGGGAAATCCATAAGTTACGATGTGTTTTCTTTGACGCATATATTGCGGGGAACCCAAATGCTATTTTACGCAATGGGTTAAGAAATTATTTTGACTCAATATATCCGAATATTGGACTTCGTGATTTAGAAAAAGCGGCTAACATGCAACATAAAGAAGCATGTTATGCTTACGGATTAGTAATGTTCGCTTCTCACCAAAGTGAGAACAAGAACATCGGCCTACAACTATTAAACAAAACGTTCTCACAAGTGACGGAGTCAGTAATTGGGGTAAGAAATGAGGTTTTTAGATTGTTACGGGACTGTTGGACATTACATAACCCTCGTCCCTTTGACGACGTTACAACACGCTGTTTTATCAACGGCCATAACGGTTATGTTCCACAAGACCAAGGATGGGAAGTAGTCCTAGTAAAACCAGAATGCATGACTTGTTTCTGGACGTATGAATTACGTGTCTTTATTGCCTTTGCTGAACGACTTGTGTACTAGCTAGAATTATCTTTACAACTATCTTGTATCAAAGTTATTATGTGCTATATTTCATGCTTTATGTAAAATAAGCGGTATTGTAAGTTTGTAAAATATTGTATAAAAGTTTGAACGCGAAATATTATTATAATCAGTTTTTCATATAGAATTGTAGTAGTTGAATTGTATATTAGCTACTAAGTATGAACTTAACGGGTAGGTACTACCCGAATTTAAACTTATAAAATGCTAATATGAAGAAAAAGCTTTTATAAATGAGTTCATATTATGCCACGAAATACTATTAACTACTCTTAATATTCTGTATGATTAACTTGTTCCATTTGACTATTTTGAAGGAAATGGCACCGACTACTCGACACACCGTGAATATGAATGAAGAGGAATTCCGTACTTTTCTAGCTTCAAACATAGCCGCAGTACAGGCTGCGCTACATACCAACAATAACCTTGGATCTAGCAGTACAGGAAATCGTGTAGGATGCACCTACAAAGAATTCACTGCCTGCAAACCTTTGGAATTTGATGGAACCGAAGGACCGATCGGATTGAAACGGTGGACCGAGAAGGTCGAATCGGTGTTTGCCATAAGTAAGTGTACTGAAGAGGACAAAGTGAAGTACGCTACGCATACCTTCACAGGTTCTGCGTTAACATGGTGGAATACCTATCTAGAGCAAGTGGGACAAGACGATGCGTACGCACTACCGTGGTCAGCATTCAAGCACTTGATGAACGAGAAGTACCGTCCCAGAACCGAGGTCAATAAGCTCAAGACAGAACTTAGAGGGTTACGAACCCAAGGATTTGATATTACCACGTACGAAAGACGATTCACAGAATTGTGCCTATTGTGTCCGGGAGCATTCGAAGATGAGGAAGAGAAGATCGACGCGTTTGTGAAAGGATTACCGGAAAGAATCCAAGAAGATATAAGTTCACACGAGCCCGCCTCCATACAACAGGCATGTAGAATGGCTCACAAACTAGTGAACCAGATTGAAGAAAGAATTAAAGAACAGACTGCTGAAGAGGCCAATGTGAAGCAAGTCAAAAGAAAGTGGGAGGAAAACGGTGATAAGAATCACCAATACAACAACAACAGCAATTACAACAATAATCGCAATAATTATCCCAACAATCGCAACATCAATCGCAACTACAACAAACGGCCCAACAACAACAACAACAACAACAACAACAACAACAACAGCAACTACAACAATCATCCCAACAACATTAATAACCGCAACAACAACAACAATCAGAAGCAGCTATGCCAAAGGTGTGAAAAGTATCACTCGGGGTTCTGCACCAAATTTTGCAACAAGTGTAAAAGAAATGGTCATAGCGCGGCGAAGTGTGAGGTCTACGGACCAGGGGTTAATAGAACGAAAGTAACAAATGGTGTCGGAACGAGTAATGGCGGAGCAAGTAGTGTCGGAGCAAGTTATGCCAATGTAGTTTGTTATAAATGTGGAAAACCGGGCCACATTATTAGAAATTGCCCGAACCAGGAGAACACGAATGGACAAGGCCGCGGAAGAGTTTTCAATATTAATGCGGCAGAGGCACAGGAAGACCCGGAGCTTGTTACGGGTACGTTTCTTATTGACAATAAATCTGCTTACATTTTATTTGATTCGGGTGCGGATAGAAGCTATATGAGTAGAGATTTTTGTGCTAAATTAAGTTGTCCATTGACGCCTTTGGATAGTAAATTTTTACTCGAATTAGCAAATGGTAAATTAATTTCAGCAGATAATATATGTCGGAATCGAGAAATTAAACTGGTTAGCAAAACATTTAAGATTGACTTGATACCAGTAGAGTTAGGGAGTTTTGATGTGATAATCGGTATGGACTGGTTGAAAGAAGTGAAAGCAGAAATCGTTTGTTACAAAAATGCAATTCGCATTATACGAGAAAAAGGAAAACCCTTAATGGTGTACGGAGAAAAGGGCAACACGAAGCTACATCTTATTAGTAATTTGAAGGCTCAAAAACTAATAAGAAAAGGTTGCTATGCTGTTCTAGCACACGTCGAGAAAGTACAAACTGAAGAAAAGAGCATCAATGATGTTCCCGTCACAAAAGAATTTCCCGATGTATTTCCGAAAGAATTACCGGGATTACCCCCACATCGATCCGTTGAATTTCAAATAGATCTTGTACCAGGAGCTGCACCAATAGCTCGTGCTCCTTACAGACTCGCACCCAGCGAGATGAAAGAACTACAAAGCCAATTACAAGAACTTTTAGAGCGTGGTTTCATTCGACCAAGCACATCACCGTGGGGAGCTCCTGTTTTGTTTGTCAAGAAGAAAGATGGTACATTCAGGTTGTGTATCGACTACCGAGAGTTGAACAAACTTACCATCAAGAACTGCTACCCACTACCGAGAATCGACGACTTATTTGATCAACTACAAGGCTCGTCTGTTTATTCAAAGATTGACTTACGTTCCGGGTATCATCAAATGCGGGTGAAAGAGGATGATATTCCAAAGACTGCTTTCAGAACACGTTACGGTCATTACGAGTTTATGGTCATGCCATTTGGTTTAACTAATGCACCAGCTGTGTTCATGGACCTTATGAACCGAGTGTGTGGACCATACCTTGACAAGTTTGTCATTGTTTTCATTGATGACATACTTATTTACTCAAAGAATGACCAAGAACACGGTGAACATTTGAGAAAGGTGTTAGAAGTATTGAGGAAGGAAGAATTGTACGCTAAATTTTCAAAGTGTGCATTTTGGTTGGAAGAAGTTCAATTCCTCGGTCACATAGTGAAAAAAAAAGGTATTAAGGTGGATCCGGCAAAGATAGAAACTGTTGAAAAGTGGGAAACCCCGAAAACTTCGAAACACATACGCCAGTTTTTAGGACTAGCTGGTTACTACAGAAGGTTCATCCAAGACTTTTCCAGAATAGCAAAACCCTTGACTGCATTAACGCATAAAGGGAAGAAATTTGAATGGAATGATGAACAAGAGAAAGCGTTTCAGTTATTGAAGAAAAAGCTAACTACGGCACCTATATTGTCATTGCCTGAAGGGAATGATGATTTTGTGATTTATTGTGATGCATCAAAGCAAGGTCTCGGTTGTGTATTAATGCAACGAACGAAGGTGATTGCTTATGCGTCTAGACAATTGAAGATTCACGAGCAAAATTATACGACGCATGATTTGGAATTAGGCGCGGTTGTTTTTGCATTAAAGACTTGGAGGCACTACTTATATAGGGTCAAAAGTATTATATATACTGACCACAAAAGTCTTCAACACATATTTAATCAGAAACAACTGAATATGAGGCAGCGTAGGTGGATTGAATTGTTGAATGATTATGACTTTGAGATTCGTTACCACCCGGGGAAGGCAAATGTGGTAGCCGATGCCTTGAGCAGGAAGGACAGAGAACCCATTCGAGTAAAATCTATGAATATAATGATTCATAATAACCTTACTACTCAAATAAAGGAGGCGCAACAAGGAGTTTTAAAAGAGGGAAATTTAAAGGATGAAATACCCAAAGGATCGGAGAAGCATCTTAATATTCGGGAAGACGGAACCCGGTATAGGGCTGAAAGGATTTGGGTACCAAAATTTGGAGATATGAGAGAAATGGTACTTAGAGAAGCTCATAAAACCAGATACTCAATACATCCTGGAACGGGGAAGATGTACAAGGATCTCAAGAAACATTTTTGGTGGCCGGGTATGAAAGCCGATGTTGCTAAATACATAGGAGAATGTTTGACGTGTTCTAAGGACAAAGCTGAGCATCAGAAACCATCAGGTCTACTTCAACAACCCGAAATCCCGGAATGGAAATGGGAAAACATTACCATGGATTTCATCACTAAATTGCCAAAGACTGCAAGTGGTTTTGATACTATTTGGGTAATAGTTGATCGTCTCACCAAATCAGCACACTTCCTACCAATAAGAGAAGATGACAAGATGGAGAATTTAGCACGACTGTATTTGAAGGAAGTCATCTCCAGACATGGAATACCAATTTCTATTATCTCTGATAGGGATGGCAGATTTATTTCAAGATTCTGGCAGACATTACAGCAAGCATTAGGAACTCGTCTAGACATGAGTACTGCCTATCATCCACAAACTGATGGGCAGAGCGAAAGGACGATACAAACGCTTGAAGACATGCTACGAGCATGTGTTATTGATTTCGGAAACAGTTGGGATCGACATCTACCGTTAGCAGAATTTTCCTACAACAACAGCTACCATTCAAGCATTGAGATGGCGCCGTTTGAAGCACTTTATGGTAGAAAGTGCAGGTCTCTGATTTGTTGGAGTGAAGTGGGGGATAGACAGATTACGGGTCCGGAGATTATACAAGAAACTACCGAGAAGATCATCCAAATTCAACAACGGTTGAAAACCGCCCAAAGTCGACAAAAGAGCTACGCTGACATTAAAAGAAAAGATATAGAATTTGAAATTGGAGAGATGGTCATGCTTAAAGTTACACCTTGGAAGGCGTTGTTCGATTTGGTAAACGAGGGAAATTAAATCCAAGGTATATTGGACCATTCAAGATTATTAATCGTGTCGGACCAGTAGCTTACCGACTTGAGTTACCTCAACAACTCGCGGCTGTACATAACACTTTCCACGTCTCGAATTTGAAGAAATGTTTTGCTAAAGAAGATCTCACTATTCCATTAGATGAAATCCAAATCAACGAAAAACTCCAATTCATCGAAGAACCCGTCGAAATAATGGATCGTGAGGTTAAAAGACTTAAGCAAAACAAGATACCAATTGTTAAGGTTCGATGGAATGCTCGTAGAGGACCCGAGTTCACCTGGGAGTGTGAAGATCAGATGAAGAAGAAATACCCGCATCTATTTCCAGAAGATTCATCAACACCTTCAACAGCTTAAAATTTCGGGACGAAATTTATTTAACGGGTAGGTACTGTAGTGACCCGAACTTTTCCATGTTTATATATATTAATTGAGATTGATATTTACATGATTAAATGTTTCCAACATGTTAAGCAATCAAACTTGTTAAGACTTGATTAATTGAAATATGTTTCATATAGACAATTGACCACCCAAGTTGACCGGCGATTCACGAACGTTAAAACTTGTAAAAACGACATGACGATATATATATGGATATACATATGGTTAACATGAGATTATAATAAGTAAGTATCTCCTTAAGTATTTTAACAATGAGTTGTATACATATAAACAAGACTACTAACTTAAGGATTTCGAAACGAGACATATATGTAACGATTATCGTTGTAACGACATTTAAATGTATATATATCATATTAAGATATATTAATATATCATAATATCATGATAATATAATAATTTAACATCTCATTAGATATAATAAACAATGGGTTAACAACATTAATTGAGATCGTTAACTTAAAGGTTTCAAAACAACACTTACATGTAACGACTAACGATGACTTAACGACTCAGTTAAAATGTATATACATGTAGTGTATTTAGATGTATTAAAATAATTTTGGAAGACTTCAAGACATATATCAAAACACTCATACTTAACGAAAATGGTTACAGTTACTTTCCCATTCTTTTCTTTCATCAAGAATTCTAGTCGTATTTTTACCCGTATTATACACAGCTTCAAAACGTACTTACTATGGGTATATACCAATAGGAACTAGCATGGGATTCCACTCTTGATTATGTCATGTATGACTAATCAATTTTAACTTCTACCATGAGCTAGTCAACTAACTAGAACTCCTTTTAACCCCACTCACCACTCACCAATTACCACTCATCATTCACTCCATTTCACTTCCAATTCTCTTTCTAATTCTCTCTCAACACACCCACACTATTATGAACGTATTTTTCCAGTAGTTAATCATCATCTTCATCAAAAATCACTTCAAGAATCAAGCTATAATCATCATAGGAAGAACACTTCAAGAACACTTCAAAAATCCCTTCAAGTTTACTAATTTACTTCCTAGCTTTCTAATCCATTCCAAGTAATCATCTAAGATCAAGAAACCTTTGTTATATATAGTAGGTTATCTTTCTTATTCAAGGTAATATTCATATTCAAACTTTGATTCAATTTCTATAACTATAAACTATCTTAATTCGAGTAAAAATCTTACTTGAACTTGTTTTTGTGTCATGATCCTACTTCAAGAACTTTCAAGCCATCCAAGATCCTTTGAAGCTAGATCATTTCTTGTCACTTCCAGTAGGTTTACCTACTAAACTTGAGGTATTAATGATGTTCATAACATCATTCGATTCATATATATAAAACTATCTTATTCGAAGGTTTAAACTCGTAATCACTAGAACATAGTTTAGTTAATTCTAAACTTGTTCGCAAACAAAAGTTAATCCTTCTAACTTGACTTTCAAAATTAACTAAACACATGTTCTATATCTATATGATATGCTAACTTAATGATTTAAAACCTGGAAACACGAAAAACACCGTAAAACCGGATTTACGCCGTCGTAGTAACACCGCGGGCTGTTTTGGGTTAGTTAATTAAAAACTATGATAAACTTTGATTTAAAAGTTGTTATTCTGAGAAAATGATTTTTATTATGAACATGAAACTATATCCAAAAATTATGGTTAAACTCAAAGTGGAAGTATGTTTTCTAAAATGGTCATCTAGACGTCGTTCTTTCGACTGAAATGACTACCTTTACAAAAACGACTTGTAACTTATTTTTCTGACTATAAACCTATACTTTTTCTGTTTAGATTCATAAAATAGAGTTCAATATGAAACCATAGCAATTTGATTCACTCAAAACGGATTTAAAATGAAGAAGTTATGGGTAAAACAAGATTGGATAATTTTTCTCATTTTAGATACGTGAAAATTGGTAACAAATCTATTCCAACCATAACTTAATCAACTTGTATTGTATATTATGTAATCTTGAGATACCATAGACACGTATACAATGTTTCGACCTATCATGTCGACACATCTATATATATTTCGGAACAACCATAGACACTCTATATGTGAATGTTGGAGTTAGCTATACAGGGTTGAGGTTGATTCCAAAATATATATAGTTTGAGTTGTGATCAATACTGAGATACGTATACACTGGGTCGTGGATTGATTCAAGATAATATTTATCGATTTATTTCTGTACATCTAACTGTGGACAACTAGTTGTAGGTTACTAACGAGGACAGCTGACTTAATAAACTTAAAACATCAAAATATATTAAAAGTGTTGTAAATATATTTTGAACATACTTTGATATATATGTATATATTGTTATAGGTTCGTGAATCAACCAGTGGCCAAGTCTTACTTCCCGACGAAGTAAAAATCTGTGAAGGTGAGTTATAGTCCCACTTTTAAAATCTAATATTTTTGGGATGAGAATACATGCAGGTTTTATAAATGATTTACAAAATAGACACAAGTACGTGAAACTACATTCTATGGTTGAATTATCGAAATCGAATATGCCCCTTTTTATTAAGTCTGGTAATCTAAGAATTAGGGAACAGACACCCTAATTGACGCGAATCCTAAAGATAGATCTATTGGGCCTAACAAACCCCATCCAAAGTACCGGATGCTTTAGTACTTCGAAATTTTTATCATGTCCGAAGGATTTTCCGAAATGATGGGGATATTCTTAAAAATGCATCTTGTTATTGTCGGTTACCAGGTGTTCACCATATGAATGATTTTTATCTCTATGTATGGGATGTATATTGAAATATGAAATCTTGTGGTCTATTGTTACGATTTGATATATATAGGATAAACCTATAACTCACCAACATTTTTGTTGACGTTTAAAGCATGTTTATTCTCAGGTGAATACTAAGAGCTTCCGCTGTTGCATACTAAAATAAGGACAAGATTTGGAGTCCATGTTTGTATGATATTGTGTAAAAACTGCATTCAAGAAACTGATTTCGATGTAACATATTTGTATTATAAACCATTATGTAATGGTCGTGTGTAAACAGGATATTTTAGATTATCATTATTTGATAATCTACGTAAAGCTTTTTAAACCTTTATTTATGAAATAAAAGTATGGTTTGTTTTAAAAATGAATGCAGTCTTTGAAAAACGTCTCATATAGAGGTCAAAACCTCGCAACGAAATCAATTAATATGGAACGTTTTTAATCAATAAGAACGGGACATTTCACTAACAACTAGTTAGCTTCAATACACGATACCTGTAAAAGGTAAACAACGAGAGGGGTAAGCATAAAGCTTAGTGAATGCAATAATTATATATATACATATACAATTTACCTACTTGCACCCACTTACGCAACCACGCATAAAATTACGCATATCAATGAATACAAGCTAGCATTTTAATTAGCATACCGTCGCAAGTATAATGCTAAAATCTTCAATACGCAAGCTAGCACAACAATAGCATATAACACGAATAAAACAATATGCTACACTACAACACATAAACATTGATGTTCACAACATCCATTAGTATTCAAGTTTCAAGGCTAGCTCTGCGAATGGTATCGTCAACATCGAACATAAATCCCATCCATCCCAATTAATGTGGTATCGTCAACATCGAACTTAAAACCCACATATGAGGTATCGTCAACAATGAACTTTAAACCCTCATCGAACGTCACTACAATAGTCGTATGGCATCGTCAACATCGAACTTTAATTCCATACATGAGGTATCGTCAACAACGAACTTTAAACCCTCATCCAACAAACAATAATGGTATGGCATCGTCAACAACGAACTTTAAATCCATACCCCACAAGCAAATAGATCATATACATACATATATAATTATTCCACTCACCTTATCACGTCGGTGGTGATTTAGCACTTCTGTATGCTTCGAGCAAGGTACCTAATACATAAGTACACATTCAATACATAACTTGTGGAATTAACCACAATACTCACTCTCGAGCATTTAATGACCCAAAAGCATTAAATAACTCACTTACACCCAAAACCGCCCATAAATGGCCAAGACTCATCTTTAATTACTAAAACTAGTGATGTAAGTCTATTAACACCAATTAACACAAACTTAGGGTATTTCATATCCATTTCACCCAATTAGGTCAACCTTAACTCATTTGACCCATTTCAACACTTATACATACCATTTTAGCCAAACATGACCCATTTACAATTCTTCCATCATTTACAAGTGTAGTAGTGACTAATCAACACAATTTAACACTTACAACTTCAATTCACATGGCCAAACCCTAGATCATAGCTATTAGGGTTTCCTTATCTCAACATAACCCAAATTCACCCATTTTACCCCCAAATGGGTCTTACAAGTTCCAACACTCCTAAAATCACTAATACTAGTGATTATACCCTACTTACAAACCTTAAACATGCTTAAATCATTAACCAACCCAAAACCCGCAAAATATCAAAATAGTGAGTTTCCATAAACCCTCTTCATCATCTAAATGGGTTTTACAAATAACAAACTCAAAACCCTAACATGAAATCACAAATCAAACAATGAAATTCGGATTTAGAATTTACCATAACAATCAAAACGTAGCCGAGAACGAAAGGAACAACTTTATCACTCGCATCTTTGATCGATTCAAGCTTCTTCATCATCAAAACTCCAAATCTCTCTCTATAATCTCCCTCTCTCTCTAAACTTTGAAGATGAGAGTGTTTGGATGTGAAAATGGAGATAAGATAAGCATTGGAACTGATTTGGGGTATAAAACTCGTCCACATGTGAATTTACCAAAACACCCTCAAAAGATTCCATTAAAATGGGTCAAAAATGACATTACAGCGACATTTGTCGCGTTTCGCGACACTTTGTCGCGTTTCGCGACACCAGGACGTGACAAACAATACTCAAACGCGACAGAAAGACAGAAACCATGTATCAGAAGTTGTCTCGTTTCGGTCATGTTTGTCACGGATCACGACAGACCAGAACGCGACAAAACACACCCGAACTCCACAGTTTACCTGATTTTCTCCAATTTCACTTTTAAAACATCCCAAGGTCCAACGTGGTCAACTAATACATCCAAAACATTAATTAATCATTCTTGGACTTCAAATGATGCCCCGAGCGTCATGTTTAGAAAAACGGGGAGTTACAACTCTCCCCCACTTAAATTCGATCACGTCCTCGTGATCCTAGTCACTTAACCGATCGGAACCGCACTCTATGGTCCTCGAACAAATGTTTCGATCCGACTTCTACCACATTACTCATTAACCCGAAGATTAATCCATTAACTAAATACACACTTTCACGCATTCCAAGACGTACAACACACAACATCCGAAGTCTATAACGATCACCTAGAATACACAGATTCACCTTGTATTCTCCTAACTCCTCTAAGTAATTCCTTTCAAAGAGTCACCTTCAACAACTAAATTGTCACCCGCGATTTATCAAAATCCACAATTTCGAGCACTATCACTTGCTCAATTCGACACATTGGAAAAACTCAACCAATATCGTACCGAGATATCAACTCCTTAGTGTACCCATACCAAGTACAATGCTAATAATCACAAACTTGCATTACCGCAACCAACGGTATCTCTTGCACTAAACGTCAAAATACGGAAAACTCCATTAACCCTTCAAGTTCTCTCGACTAAATCTCGCAACAAGCTACATCCATAACTATATCGCCCAACGCGATATACTAGATCCACTACGCCTTAAACCAAGTCTTGCATTACTCCAAACTGAGAAGGATTTATACCTCATTAAACTTCGTACTTCATTGGTTCATAAACACATCACTCGACCGGTCAACCACGAATGTCCTCCTAATCAAGAACCCACTTCCTCGTCTCCACCACCGGGTCATTCCTTCAATGAAGGAATTTCGGTATCACCACATAATCACACTAAGGACACAAGGTTTTTCCTCCAAACCCTATAACACAACCACACAAGACGGCTTCCTAGTACCAGCATGGAGACTATTCATATACTTGAATCCCGTCAACAGCGAATTATCATCACAACAAATTCGCAATTTGCCACACGATCCACAAAATATTCACCAACGTCGGGTGAATCCTCCTACCTAGACCGTCCATTAAGGATGGCCTTGACATTTCCATGAAACCAACGGGTCACATCACCAGGGAACACACTCTTACAAACAAACAACATCCACGTACCTCGATGTGAGACAATCGGAGCCGACACTCCCCGCCTCACAATCTTCATAAAGTGGAATAATCCACTGACAATTTTCACGACCACGTTTCCCGAAAGGGAAAATACAATATACATCCCTAAATCGAACCCGTACCTACTCAACAGTACTATCCGGGTTTCACACCAACCCAAAATTACATCACGAGAGCACCCGAAATGACAGTTACATTCTCTCACTCCGAGATCTCAAACTTCACATTTGGTCTCATACCGCACTCTGGTACTACACGACCACCTTACACAAGAAGACTTACACTTCCTTCGATCCCATCATCACAATCTTCACACATAACCTTCCGGAAATGTAACTCACAATCGTAATGCACGATCTCGAGTCAACATCAACAACTCGTCACTTTTCCTTGTTAGGAACTCCGAATACCTATTGAGGCTTAGCACGGTACACTATGACACTTCACTATACATAACACCACCGGAGCTTCCTCGGGCGACAGTAAAACTCCCCTACTTAGGATTCAGCTCCACATTCTCACCGCCAAGATGATAACATCCCGCGGAATTGTCGTTCCATGACACACATGACCATTCTCATCATTGGTCATACACACCAAATCACTGCAGATTTCGCTTTAGGCTCTCAGAGCCGTCGTACAAAATTACCAGGGATGTCGTACACGCGACGACTTCGCACCTTCATACCACAAGTCATAATCGATTGCCTTAATGGTTCGCACAGCGAACTCCACCAAAGTCCCACATACGTCTCTATTCCTAAGCATATGTCACCCCGATAAATCAGTCGTGCATCTCAGTCGAGATCACCCGACCTTCCACTCAATGAACCTTTACCAACAATCGCTCACTCTCATGGAGAAGAGTGACCAATCCGACACAATAATTTCGTCGACCGCAATACCAACACTTCCTCATAACCTTCGGTCTAACCGACCCTTAAGTTCGTCACCGGCTCACCGGTCATCTTTACTCGTCTAACACTTAAAAGCAACAAGATTCGCTCATCCGTCACTTCCCAAGAAGTATTTACCGAAAAGCTCTTAAACCTCGACTTTCATAACCGTCGAATTACAATCACTCGTCGATCACTATTGTAATCTCCGCTGCTTCCAAGGGTATCTCACGGGCTCCCTAAGCAAAAAGTGATCACACCACTACTGGAGTTGGACATTATACTAGCAGGTATAAAGAGGCACCTGACGCAGTGTCATGTAGACTCCCACCACAATCTACCGAATTTTAGAAACTCGATCTTTAGGTTTCATACACCCGATGTCGCCCATCTCTCCACAATAATGGCCCGAAGCCATACTTACCCGAAAAATCTTACAGTTTATTGTCTTATCGAAAGTTCCTAGCAATCACACGATACCCGCAATTTCCACAAGGCCAAACGATATAGCCTCACGAAACCTTTCATCTAACACTAAAGAGATGCTTGGAAACACTAAGTCTTACATCCTTCCATACCTCGATAAAACCACTACTACAAGGGATGTTCCATTAGGAATGTTACCCTATAATCCACAACATACTAACGCAACCGTCGTCATACGGGTCCCACTCCCATGAGCTTAATGACTCAAAGACTTCCCGATTCGCCAATTCCAAGGCGACTCACAACAAGAATCCTAACACGATTCTCTAACCACACACTCTACCGAGTGTAACTCAAACCACAATCATTATACTTGTCGCATTCCATTACGGAATTCAAGTCCTCGTCGCACACATGCACACGTAAATCGGTCATCGTAGTTACGATGAGTAACTTCAACGAATGACAAATCTCAAAATGCACCCACTACTTAGTGTGACTAAGCATGCACCAAACTCGTGAGTTGGCTCACTCACTTAACTAAACAAATCCACAGTAACACTTCCCGACTCGCAAAGAACTCGATGTGACAACAAGCACATCACTCGAGACCACTATATCCTAGGAACCAGTAAAAGATTCCTAATTTGTCCCGTTCTACCCCAACCATGCCACGTTTCCTCCGTTCGGTACTTGTCATGTCATGCTTAGTGTCAAGATACACTTTCGTAATAATGGTGATCAATCACTATTACAAATGCGTACCTTACCATTTTCACATGGTCACGCAAAGTACTTTACCTGGACTGACTTAACATTCACACAAGATAACACGCGATAACTCCTAGTACCCGAATGACCAAAGTCCTTACCGCGAACTTGATCACTCAAAACCGCCAATTACTCGAATCTCTCCAATAGATTCGTCCCTAGGACACCGCACAATTAGATACCTGTATATATACATATATATACAATATAATAATAAATATACACAAGTACACCGCAACACAAGTCAACCTACAACCTAGGTGACTATTACTAAAACAACGTCCAAGTTCGCCTACTTACATTAGGCACTAGCAATCTAAGGCACTAATTTACGTACGAAATAAGGCCCTACAAAATTCCACATTGGACAAACACAAGTCCTAGTTAGTCACCTACTCTAAGGCACTAACAAATCTCAATTCGACCCGTAATCCTACAAGTCCCGCAATTAACGCACTACTGTCAATAAGTCTAAGACTAGGCACCTATTCCAAGGTCACCTAATTCCCTTATACCATGCTCTGATACCACTTAAAACAACCCCAATCCGTTTAACCAAAAACGGAGCACATTTTTTTTATAAGTTAGATCTCATTAATACAATACATTTTCAACTCTGTTTTAATCAAAACATAACATTGTAATGATACGTTTAACAATTTATCATGACCCTTGGTACACAAATTACACTTTACAAAATCATTTGTAATAATGACCCGAACACAAGAAATACGGGTTAGTACACAATAACCCAACCCGATACCAAGAGCATAATCCCGGGGACTACCAAATCCCCAATCCACGTCCAAAACTCCAAAAGCTACCCCATTGAGCCCAAGCGTTTCTAAGCATCTAGTCTAACAACTAGTTAGCTTCAATACACGATACATGTAAAAGGTAAACAACGAGAGGGGTAAGCATAAAGCTTAGTGAATGCAATAATTATATATATACATATACAATTTACCTACTTGCACCCACTTACGCAACCACGCATAAAATTCCGCATATCAATGAATACAAGCTAGCATTTTAATTAGCATACCGTTGCAAGTATAACGCTAAAATCTTCAATACGCAAGCTAGCACAACAATAGCATATAACGCGAATAAAACAATATGCTACACTACAACATATAAACATTGATGTTCACCACATCCATTAGTATTCAAGTTTCAAGGCTAGCTCTGCGAATGGTATCGTCAACATCGAACTTAAATCCCATCCGTCCCAATTTATGTGGTATCGTCAACATCGAACTTAAAACCCACATATGAGGTATCGTCAACAATGAACTTTAAACCCTCATCGAACGTCACTACAATAGTCGTATGGCATTGTCAACATCGAACTTTAATTCCATACATGAGGTATCGTCAACAACGAACTTTAAACCCTCATCCAACAAACAATAATGGTATGGCATCGTCAACAATGAACTTTAAATCCATACCCCACAAGCAAATAAATCATATACATACATATATAATTATTCCACTCACCTTATCACGTCGGTGGTGATTTAGCACTTCTGTATGCTTCGAGCAAGGTACCTAATACATAAGTACACATTCAATACACAACTTTTGGAATTAACCACAATACTCACTCTCGAGCATTTAATGACCCAAAAGCATTAAATAACTCACTTACACCCAAAACCGCCCATAAATGGCCAAGACTCATCTTTAATTACTAAAACTAGTGATGTAAGTCTACTAACACCAATTAACACAAACTTAGGGTATTTCATATCCATTTCACCCAATTAGGTCAACCTTAACTCATTTGACCCATTTCAACACTTATACATACCATTTTAGCCAAACATGACCCATTTACAATTCTTCCATCATTTACAAGTGTAGTAGTGACTAATCAACACAATTTAACACTTACAACTTCAATTCACATGGCCAAACCCTAGATCATAGCTATTAGGGTTTCCTTATCTCAACATAACCCAAATTCACCCATTTTACCCCCAAATGGGTCTTACAAATTCCAACACTCCTAAAATCACTAATACTAGTGATTATACCCTACTTACAAACCTTAAACATGCTTAAATCATTAACCAACCCAAAACTCGCAAAATATCAAAATAGTGAGTTTCCATAAACCCTCTTCATCATCTAAATGGGTTTTACAAATAACAAACTCAAAACCCTAACATGAAATCTCAAATCAAACAATGAAATTCGGATTTAGAATTTACCATAACAATCAAAACGTAGCCGAGAACGAAAGGAACAACTTTATCACTCGCACCTTTGATCGATTCAAGCTTCTTCATCATCAAAACTCCAAATCTCTCTCTAGAATCTCCCTCTCTCTCTAAACTTTGAAGATGAGAGTGTTTGGATGTGAAAATGGAGATAAGATAAGCATTGTAACTGATTTGGGGTATAAAACTCGTCTACATGTGAATTTACCAAAACACCCTCAAAAGATTCCATTAAAATGGGTCAAAAATGACATTACAGCGACATTTGTCGCGTTTCGCGACACTTTGTCGCGTTTCGCGACACTTTGTCGCGTTTCGCGACACTTTGTCGCGTTTCGCGACACTTTGTCGCGTTTCGCGACACCAGGACGCGACAAACAATACTCAAACGCGACAGAAAGACAGAAACCATGCATCAGAAGTTGTCTCATTTCGGTCATGTTTGTCACGGATCACGACAGACCAGAACGCGACAAAACACACCCGAACTCGACAGTTTACCTGATTTTCTCCAACTTCACTTTTAAAACATCCCAAGGTCCAACATGGTCAACTAATTACATCCAAAACATTAATTAATCATTCTTGGACTTCAAATGATGCCCCGAGCGTCATGTTTAGAAAAACGGGGTGTTACAAAAAATTAATAACTTTTCATTTAGAAATCATGTGGTTTCGATGAACGGATTAAAATATATGTTCAACTAAATTATCATCAATTTGAGTATTATTATTATTATTAAAAATTATCATTTTGAATAGAATAATTATTTTTTATATAAAATATTATTATTATTATTACAGTTAATATTAAAAAGTATCGTTATTATTAAAATTATCATGATTAGAATTATCATTTTATTAATATCATCATTAGTAAATATAAATATTATTGTTATTATTATTATTATTAGTAGAATAATAATAATTATTATTATTAAAAAATAATACAACTTTTACTCATATTATTTTATCAAATAAATATGTGATACAAAGATATTTTTACCACACGTAATATAATTACATTAATAATACATACCACTATATTTTTATGATATTAAGTGAACTTTATAAATTTTATTACTTGAGATATATAAAATTATATTTTTATCATATATAAATTTTAATATAAATTTTATTTATTAATAAATGACTTGTATTATTTACTCTAATAAAATTTGATAAATATATTTAAATATATAAAACGACTATATTTAAATTATATAATAAACATGTATAGATTTTGAAAGTCATTTTGGGCCAAGTTGACTTTTATTGACTTTTACATGTCGGTCTCGAGCATTAGGATTGTGATACACTACTACTTGACCTAAATTGTTAGCCAGATATTGACCAACATATAAATATATATTCTTAATATAGGTTCGTGAATCCGAGGCCAACCCTGCACTTGTTCAGTACCGTTATATGCATAATTACTACGAAATACAGTATTGTGAGTTTCATTTGCTCCCCTTTTAAATGTTTTTGCAATATATATTTTTGGGACTAAGAATACATGCGCTGTTCTTATAAATATTTGACAAAAAAGACACAAGTACTTGAAACTACATTCTATGGTTGGATTATTATACCGGATATCACCCTTTTTAGCTTGGTAGCCTAAGAATTGGTGTTTATTATAATTGCCACCAATTGACGCGAATCCTAAAGATAGATCTATCGGGCCTAACAAGCCCCATCCGGGTTACGGATGCTTTAGTACTTCGATTTATCATATATCTGATGAGAGTCTCGGAATGATGGGGATATTCTAGATGCATTTTGTTAACGTCGGTTACCAGGTGTTCACCATATGAATGATTTTTATACACAGGTTATGTGTATTATGTTTTGTACACGGGTTACGTGTGCGGTTAAATATTTGAAATCTTGTGGTCTATTAAAATTATGGAAATGAATGATCATGATAAACTAATGAACTCACCAACCTTTTGGTTGACACTTTTAAGCATGTTTATTCTCAGGTTTGAAAGAAATCTTCCAATGTGCATTTGCTCATTTTAAAGATATTACTTGGAGTCATTCATGGCATATTTCAAAAGACGTTGCATTCAAATCATTGAGTCCAAAAAGATTGTTAATAGATGAACGACAGATTAGTCAATTATATTTGAGAAACATGATAATATCATTAGTATGCATATTTGTAAACTTTCGTTGAAATGAAATTTTTTTTTTTAAAAAAAGAATGCAATGTTTATAAAATGTATCATATAGAGGTAAGTACCTCGCAATGTAATCAACTATTGTGAATTGTTTATAATCGATATGAATGGGGCATTTCAGTGGTATCAGAGCGGTGGTCTTAGCGAACCAGGTCTTGCATTAGTTTGTCTAACTGATAGTTGTTAAGATGCATTAGTGAGTCTGCACTTCGACCGTGTCTGCATGTCAAAAAGTTTTGCTTATAATTTCTTGTCGAAAGTTACCTGCTTATCATTCGTAGTCTAGACACGTCATACTGCACTCATTACATAGATAGTGTATAGATAAATTCTTATCTTAGCGTATCTGTTACTATAAACTTTGCCTAACAACTTCCGAAAGTTCCTCCGTAATCTACGGGATCTTCTGTACTATATATAGGTATTCTATGTAATTAGAATATCATCTGATATCCGAAAATCATTTCATATCGAAAATCCTTTATCTAAGATGAACTCTGCAACTAGTTCAAGTTCCTCGAATTCTGATATGGATTTCCACTCGAGCTCCGAAAGCAGTGTAACTGGAATGGATCAACCAATCAGCCATCATCAATTCTAAATGAATTGGGTATGGGTTCGTAGTCGACTTAATCAATGGATACAAGAAGAAGGTGACCCTTTCCACCAACCGAATTCACCTCTTGGCGATGAACCTAAAGCACTTACTGGCGAACCAGTCCGAAACACCATTTTCACCCTCATTTCCAGAATAGCTCGCAACGATTACGTAATATCTACAATTTTAGATCTTATTCATCCGCTCGTCCGAACCGCCAATCATCCCGGTGTAATAGAAGAAGTCAACGAGCTTCGCGCTCGAGTAGTGGCTTTGGAGAATATGGTGCAAATATTACAAGCACTAGCAACAACACCAGTACCACCGACAACATCCACATCGTAAGCCTCAATACCACAAGCACCAGCAGCATCACTGGCATCAACAGTACCACCATCATCAACATCAACAGTACCATTACCACCACCAACAACAACATCCACATTCCACACCTCAACATCACAATCTGTACCTCGAGCATCAACGTCATACGCACCGTAGATACCAAGGAGTACCAGCAACAATAAACGATGAAGTATTGATTCATAACTTCATCGAAGAAATATTCTGCAGAGAATATGTAGTTTCTAAAAGTTTTAGATATTATTTATTCTAATCATAACCGTAAATCAAGATGAGTGGATGGATAGAAATGATAGAGGGGAGAATAGAAACCCTGACAGGAATGGTGCGTGCGTTACAAAATAGACTTGTTATATAAGCAGCACCAGCAGTACGGACATCATCACCAGCACTAGCAGTACCGACAGAATCACTAGCACCAGCAGTACCGACAGCATCACCAGTACCAGCAACATCTACAACATCATAAGCTCCGCCAGTTCCCTAATCACCGTGGACATCATCACGAATCAACAACAAGTATGTCATATCAACAAGTTATGAAGTATCAACTCATTTCCACTGAAGAATTTATATGTATATCTTATATATATAAATTTTGAAACCATAATAAATCTTTTCGCACCAAGCTATTACGTGTGAATCTTAACTGGTAGGTACTATTCGGTTAATTCATGTTAATGATACGCTATGATGTACAACCTTCGTTAACGACTTAACAATCGTTAACTATAATCTCTACTTCAACTCAATAGATTCCATTTCATAATAAACCAAGTGTACTGTTCAAATACATGTTTGATATTACACTTTCATTTTCGATATACTCAAAAATTTCTAGAAATCATCATTAGTGTCTTGCGAAGTTCACAAGAATTCCACAAACACCAACATCATTCACCGAAAAAATATCAATAGATATGAATAATGAAGTATTGATTCATAATTTCATTTACGTTGAAGAAATAATCTGCAAAAATTATGTAATCTCTAAAGTTTTAGGGATTATTCATTTCTAGTTCCAACCGAAAATCAAATGAGTTTAATATTATATTAACTCATTAAATCTATGTTACATCTGTAGAAAATATACATACATATATATATATATATATATATATATATATATATATATATATATATATATATATATATATATATATATATATATATATATATATATATATATATATATATATATTTCTTCATCAAAACTGTTATTAAAAAATTCTCTTATACAAAGTATTACTTGTAAAATTTTAACGGGTAGGTAATACCCGAAGAATGTTAAAGTTCACAATCAATATGTTACACAGTACATTCTTCAATTCTAATTTTATAATCATTAACTATAATCACTACTCTCACAACGGTGTACATTCTTTCATAAAAATTAGAACAATTATTTTCATACAAATCCAATTACATATTCTGATTTTTGACAGATCAGAATCCAAGTCAATATTTAACACAAGACATCTTAGATACCCACATCTTTCAAACCATACTTTGAATTCAAAAACTGTGCTAGGACGTCATCTTTATTCACAGAACTCATAAAGATATTTGTATCATTCAAGGTTCACGATGATTTCATCATACGGATATTGACTATGACAACCTGCGTTTAAACCCTTCCAAATTCCTGAAGACACCTCAACAATTGAACAATCGAGAAGATGAACCAACCACATGTTATCTACGAAAAGAAGAATTTATGCATATAGTTATGCATCTGGAGAATACTCGGAACCTAAGTAAAAGTTTAACACGTATCCTTGTCAGATCCTTTGGCATTATCCCTTTTCAAAGTAGCATATTTTGTCACACCTCCAATAAATCAATTTTGATTTTTCAGTCGGACTAGCCTTATTATAACCTTGATATATAAGTTTCCCTTTTCATCATTGTTATCGGGGAACCTTTTATTTTCCACCATATTATCAGCAGATGTACCAGCAACTTCATTACTCTGTGGCATAAGTCTTTCCGAAAAATTTCTATATTTATTCATCGAAACCCCATCATGTAACCATTTACATCTTGTAACGATAATTGTCATACCAAATACCGAGAAGTATCAATAATTATTTTCGAATCTCGCAGCGTTTGTACGACAACACTTATATATATATACATATAACGTTACCTCCTGGAATTATAATTCTGAAATTCTGAATAACATCCCAGCTTACGAATCAGTACTATGAAGTTTTAAAAAAGCTGATGAAGCAGCAAGGACTGTAGACAGCATTAACAGCCAAAATTTTGAAGTATCAATAATTATTTTCGAATCTCGCAGCGTTTCTACGACAACAGTTATATATATACATATAACGTTACCTCCTGGAATTATAATTCTGAAATTCTGAATAACATCCCAGCCTACGAATCAGTACTATGAAGTTTTGAAAAAGCTGATGAAGCAGCAAGGACTGTAGACAGCATTAACAGCCAAAAGTTTGATGATAAAGAATAGAATGTTGGAAAAGCTCTAAAGAAAATTTTGGTACTGAAAAACGGATAGAGCAAACCATGAAGAAGGCTGTAGACAAATCACAAAGACTAAACCTGCCTTCAAAGAATCCAAATGATTCATTATCTACTGAAGTCATTAACGAATACCTTGCTCCTGACTCTAAACCTTTACAGACAAATCTTATTCATCATCCTTTGATATTAGAAATTCTAAGATATCATCGTATCTTTCATTATAAATATCCTCGATATTTCTGAAGATATTTTCATAACTATTCTTATCTGAAATCATTTATCTCTTCGCGTTATCTGTATTACATCATAAAGGAAACTATTTAGTTTTTATATTCTGTAAACCTTCGAGTTTAAATTATGAATGTGTTTGAAGAAGTGTTGGGAATTGAAGCATGAGTTAGTATAATATAATGACACTTGATCAACGTGATTATATTACAGTAAGTCATGCTGAGTTTCTAATGGAACGTGATGATTCACAGACCATAACATCATCATGTGCCATGTTACAGGACTCTTACATTCTACTTAATCTCCAAACATTTATAGAATATAAATTCTTGATAGTTCTATCTTTTCCCATGACTTCTGGTAATTTAACAAATCAAGATCATGCTATTACAATTTATCTCTCAGAACATTAGTTATGTTCATTCCAAATTTCATACCTATGAATTCTGAACCATTACTTGCTGTGCTTAATGGCAAGAAGAGAAAACAAAAGCATGAAGCTCCGAAATAGAAATGGTAGTATAAATCGCAGCAAATAGGAGAGAGCATTAACTGTGGATGTCAATGATTATAGAAAAATAGAAGCAGGGACTCCAAAATATAAGGGAAGATATAAAGCCCAATAACAACCCAAAAATTTACAAACCATGTATATCGATGTGTATAGCAATATAAAGACACATGAGAACTAAAAACACTATAAACCCAAGAGCATAATAGAAGTAAATAGATTCCTCCGGTGGCAGATGAAAAAGAAGAATGACAGATATGAAAGTTAGGAGTATATCAAGAATCAGAACTGGATGGAGCATATTGACGAATGCTTTAAAGTATGAATTGAGGGAGAAAGAATAGAAGGTGTGAGCTATGGAAATAAGGAAACGAAGGGAGTGGATTTTGAAATGTCCCGTTCATATTGATTATAAACGTTCCATATTAATTGATTTTGTTGCGAGGTTTTGACCTCTATATGAGACGTTTTTCAAAGACTGCATTCGTTTTTAAAACAAACCATAACCTTTATTTTATCGACAAGGTTAAAAGGACACCACCTAGATTATCCAGAAATGATAATCTAAAAATATCACACTTACACACTACCAATACATATTGGTTTATAATATTAATATGTTACAACAAAGTAAATCTCGAATGCAGTTTTAAACAATATTATACAAGCATGCTGACACCAAATCTTGTCCATATTTTAGCATGCAACAGCGGAAGCTCTTAATAACCACCTGAGAATAAACATGCTTTAAACGTCAACAAAAATGTTGGTGAGTTATAGGTTTAACCTATATATTTATCAAATCATAATAATAGACCACAAGATTTCATATTTCAATATACATCCCATACATAGAGATAAAAATCATTCATATGGTGAACACCTGGTAACCGACATTAATAAGATGCATATAAGAATATCCCCTATCATTCCGAGAAATCCTTCGGACATGATAAAAATGAATTCGAAGTACTAAAGCATCCGGTACTTTGGATGGGGTTCGTTAGGCCCAATAGATCTATCTTTAGGATTCGCGTCAATTAGTAGATCGGTTTACTAATTCTTAAGCTACCAAGCAAAAGGGGCATATTCGGCTTCGATCATTCACCCATATAATGTAGTTTCAATTACTTGTGTCTATTTCGTAAAACATTTATAAAACTGCATGTATTCTCATCCCAAAAATATTAGATTTTAAAAGTGGGACTATAACTCACTTTCACAGATTTTTACTTCGTCGGAAAGTAAGACTTGACCACTGGTCGATTCACGAACCTATAACAAATATGTACATATATATCAAAGTATGTTCAAAATATATTTACAACATTTTTAATATGTTTTAATGATTTGAGTTTATTAAGTCAGCTGTCCTCGTTAGTAACCTACAACTAGTTGTCCACAGTTAGATGTACAGAAATAAATTGATATAAATTATCTTGAATCAATCCACGACCCAGTGTATACATGTCTCAGGCTAGATCACAACTCAAAGTATATACATTTTTGGAATCAACCTCAACCCTGTATAGCTAACTCAAACATTACTGCATATAGAGTGTCTATGGTTGTTCCAAATTATATATATCCATGGGTCGATATGATATGTCAAAACATTTGTATACGTGTCTATGGTATCCCAAGATTACATAATATATTAGAATACATGTATTATACAATATAAGTTAGCTAGGATATGGTTAATATAGATTTGTTACCAATTTTCACGTAGCTACAACAAGTAAAATTTTCCAATCTTGTTTTACCCATAACTTATTCGTTTTAAATCCGTTTTGAGTGATTCAAGTTGCTATGGTTTCATATTGAACTTAAGTTTATGAATCTAAATAGAAAAGGTATAAGTTTATAGTCAGAAATACAGGTTACAATTCAATATTATAAGAGGTAGTCATTTCAGTCGAAAGAACGACGTCTTGATGACCATTTTGCAAAACATACTTCCACTTTGAGTTTAACCATGATTTTTGGATATAGTTTCATGTTCATAATAAAAATCATTTTCCCAGAAGGACAACTTTTAAATCAAAGTTTATCATAGTTTTTAATTAACTAACCCAAAACAGCTCGCGGTGTTACTTCGACGGCGTATATCCGATTTTACGGTGTTTTTTGTGTTTTCAGGTTTTAAATCATTAAGTTAGCATATCATATAGATATAGAACATGTGTTTAATTGATTTTAAAAGTCAAGTTAGAAGGATTAACTTTTGTTTGCGAACAAGTTTAGAATTAACTAAACTATGTTCTAGTGATTACAAGTTTAAACCTTCGAATAAGATAGTTTTATATATATGATTCGATTGATGTTATGAACATCATTATTACCTCAAGTTTTGTGGATAAACCTACTGGAAATGAGAAAAATAGATCTAGCTTCAAAGGATCCTTGGATGGCTTGAGAGTTCTTGAAGCAAAATCATGACACGAAAACAAGTTCAAGTAAGATTTCCACTCGAAATAAGATTGTTATAGTTATAGAAATTGAATCAAAGTTTGAGTATGAGTATTACCTTGAAATAGAAAGATATCTTACTATAAATAAGAAAGATTTCTTGAGATTCGATGATCACTTGAAATGGATTTGCAAGATTGAAAGTAAGCTAGCAAACTTGGAAGTGTTGTTGGTGTGTTCTTGAGTAGTTGTTTTGTATGTTGATCTAGGTTACCTAGATTGAGCTAGATTATGAAGGAAATGATGAAGAACACTTAGAAAACTAAGAGAGTAATTGAGAGAGAGTAATTTGATGCATAAAAATGGAAATCAAAGTGTGTTTGTGGTAGGTGTAATGAGGTGTGAAAATGAGTCAAATATAGGCTCCATTACTTTGTTGTTTTGTTAGATATTTCATGCTAGTTGCCAAATAATGGTTCTCACATATATTAGGTGACTCACAAGGGCTGCTAAGAGCTGATCATTGGAGTGTATGTACCAATAGTAAATACATTTAGAAGCTGAGTATTGTACGAGTACGAATACGGGTGCATACGAGTAGAATTGTTGATGAAAATGATTGAGGATGTAATTGTAAGCATTTTTGTTAAGTAGAAGTACTTTGATAAGTATCTTGAAGTCTTTCAAAAGTGTATGAATACATATTAAAACACTACATGTATATACATTTTAACCGATTCATTAAGTCATCGTTAGTCGTTACATGTAATTGTCGTTTTGAAACCTTTAAGTTAACGATCTTGTTAAATGTTGTTAACCCATTGTTTATTTTATCTAATGAGATGTTAAATTATTACATTATCATGATATTATGATGTATTAATATATCTTAATATGATATATATATATATAAAATTAAATGTCGTTACAACGATAATCATTACATATATGTCTCGTTTCGAAATCCTTAAGTTAGTAGTCTTGTTTTTACATATGTAGTTCATTGTTAATACACTTAATGATATGTTCATTTATCATGTTTAAATATAGTGTAACAATATCTTAATATGATTCATATATATTTAATAAGACGTTGTTATAACGATAATCGTTATATATATCGTTTTCGAGTTTCTTAATTCAATACTCTCATTTTTATGTATATAACTCATTGTTAAAATACCTAATGTGAAATGTCCCGTTCTTATTGATTAAAAACGTTCCATATTAATTGATTTCGTTGCGAGGTTTTGACCTCTATATGAGACGTTTTTCAAAGACTGCATTCATTTTTAAAACAAACCATAACCTTTATTTCATAAATAAAGGTTTAAAAAGCTTTACGTAGATTATCAAATAATGATAATCTAAAATATCCTGTTTACACACGACCATTATATAATGGTTTACAATACAAATATTTTACATCGAAATCAGTTTCTTGAATGCAGTTTTTACACAATATCATACAAACATGGACTCCAAATCTTGTCCTTATTTTAGTATGCAACAGCGGAAGCTCTTAGTATTCACCTGAGAATAAACATGCTTTAAACGTCAACAAAAATGTTGGTGAGTTATAGGTTTAACCTACATATATCAAATCGTAACAATAGACCACAAGATTTCATATTTCAATACACATCCCCATACATAGAGATAAAAATCATTCATATGGTGAACACCTGGTAATCAACATTAACAAGATGCATATATAAGAATATCCCCATCATTCCGGGACACCCTTCGGATATGATATAAATTTCGAAGTACTAAAGCATCCGGTACTTTGGATGGGGTTTGTTAGGCCCAATAGATCTACCTTTAGGATTCGCGTCAATTAGGGTGTCTGTTCCCTAATTCTTAGATTACCAGACTTAATAAAAAGGGGCATATTCGATTTCGATAATTCAACCATAGAATGTAGTTTCACGTACTTGTGTCTATTTTGTAAATCATTTATAAAACCTGCATGTATTCTCATCCCAAAAATATTAGATTTTAAAAGTGGGACTATAACTCACTTTCACAGATTTTTACTTCATCGGGAAGTAAGACTTGGCCACTGGTTGATTCACGAACCTATAACAATATATACATATATATCAAAGTATGTTCAAAATATATTTACAACACTTTTAATATATTTTGATGTTTTAAGTTTATTAAGTCAGCTGTCCTCGTTAGTAACCTAAAACTAGTTGTCCACAGTTAGATGTACAGAAATAAATCGATAAATATTATCTTGAATCAATCCACGACCCAGTGTATACGTATCTCAGTATTGATCACAACTCAAACTATATATATTTTGGAATCAACCTCAACCCTGTATAGCTAACTCCAACATTCACATATAGAGTGTCTATGGTTTTTCCGAAATACATATAGATGTGTCGACATGATAGATCAAAACATTGTATACGTTGTCTATGGTATCTCAAGATTACATAATATACAATACAAGTTGATTAAGTTATGGTTGGAATAGATTTGTTACCAATTTTCACGTAGCTAAAATGAGAAAAATTATCCAATCTTGTTTTACCCATAACTTCTTCATTTTAAATCCGTTTTGAGTGAATCAAATTGCTATGGTTTAATATTGAACTCTATTTTATGAATATAAACAGAAAAATATAAGTTTATAGTCGGAAAAATAAGTTACAAGTCGTTTTTATAAAGGTAGTCATTTCAGTCGAAAGAACGACGTCTAGATGACCATTTTAGAAAACATACTTCCACTTTGAGTTTAACCATAATTTTTGGATATAGTTTCATGTTCATAATAAAAATCTTTTTCCCAGAATAACAACTTTAAAATCAAAGTTTATCATAGTTTTTAATTAACTAACCCAAAACAGCCCGCGGTGTTACTACGACGGCGTAAATCCGATTTTACGGTGTTTTTCGTGTTTCCAGGTTTTAAATCATTAAGTTAGCATATAATATAGATATAGAACATGTGTTTAGTTAATTTTAAAAGTCAAGTTAGAAGGATTAACGTTTATTTGTGAACAAGTTTAGAATTAACTAAACTATGTTCTAGTGATTACAAGTTTAAACCTTCGAATAAGATAGCTTTATATGTATGAATCGAATGATGTTATGAACATCATTACTACCTCAAGTTCCTTGGATAAACCTACTGGAAATGAGAAAAATAGATCTAGCTTCAAAGGATCCTTGGATGGCTTGAAAGTTCTTGAAGCAGAATCATGACACGAAAACAATTTCAAGTAAGATTTCCACTCGAAATAAGATTGTTATAGTTATAGAAATTGAATTAAAGTTTGAATATGATTATTACCTTGTATTAGAAAGATAACCTACTGTAAGTAACAAAGGTTTCTTGATCTTGGATGATTACTTGGAATGGATTTAGAAAACTTGGAAGTTAACTTGCAATCTTGGAAGTATTCTTGATTTTATGAAACTAGAACTTTTGGAATTTATGAAGAACACTTAGAACTTGAAGATAGAACTTGAGAGAGATCAATTAGATGAAGAAAATTGAAGAATGAAAGTGTTTGTAGGTGTTTTTGGTCGTTGGTGTATGGATTAGATATAAAGGATATGTAATTTTGTTTTCATGTAAATAAGTCATGAATGATTACTCATATTTTTGTAATTTTATGAGATATTTCATGCTAGTTGCCAAATGATGGTTCTCACATGTGTTAGGTGACTCACATGGGCTGCTAAGAGCTGATCATTGGAGTATATATACCAATAGTACATGCATCTAAAAGCTGTGTATTGTACGAGTACGAATACGGGTGCATACGAGTAGAATTGTTGATGAAACTGAACGAGGATGTAATTGTAAGCATTTTTGTTAAGTAGAAGTATTTTGATAAGTGTCTTGAAGTATTTAAAAAGTGTATGAATACATATTAAAACACTACACGTATATACATTTTAACTGAGTCGTTAAGTCATCGTTAGTCGTTACATGTAAATGTTGTTTTGAAACCTTTAGGTTAACGATCTTGTTGAATGTTGTTAACCCATTGTTTATTATAACAAATGAGATGTTAAATTGTTATATTATCATGATATTATGATATATAATATATCTTAGTATGATATATATACAGTTAAATGTCGTTACAACGATAATCGTTACATATATGTCTCGTTTCGAAATCATTAAGTTAGTAGTCTTATTTTTACATATGTATTTCATTGTTAATACACTTAATAATATATTTACTTATCATTTAACATAATTAACCAAGTGTATCAATATCTTAATATGATTCATATGTACCTAGTAAGACGTTGTTATAACGATAATCGTTATATATATCGTTTTCGAGTTTCTTAAATTAATAGTCTCATTTTTATGTATATAACTCATTGTTAAAATACCTAATGAGATACATACTTATAATAAAATCATGTTAACTATATATATAACCATATATATGTCATCGTATAGTTTTTACAAGTTTTAACGTTCGTGAATCACCGGTCAACTTGGGTGGTCAATTGTCTATATGAAACCTATTTCAATTAATCAAGTCTTAACAAGTTTGATTGCTTAACATGTTGGAAACACTTAATCATGTAAATAACAATTTCATTTAATATATATATAAATATGGAAAAGTTCGGGTCACTACAGTACCTACCAGTTAAATAAATTTCATCCTGAAATTTTAAGCAGTTGGAGGTGTTGACGTATCTTCTGGAAATAAATGCGGGTATTTCTTCTTCATTTGATCTTCACGCTCCCAGGTGAACTCGGGTCCTCTACGAGCATTCCATCGAACCTTAACAATCGGTATCTTGTTTTGTTTAAGTCTCTTAACCTCACAATCCATTATTTCGACGGGTTCTTCAATGAATTGAAGTTTTTCATTGATTTGGATTTCGTCCAACAGAATAGTGAGATCTTATTTAGCAAAACATTTCTTCAAATTTGAGACGTGGAAAGTGTTATGTACAGCCGCGAGTTATTGAGGTAGCTCCAGTTGGTAAGCTACTGGTCCGACACGATCTATAATCTTGAATGGTCCAATGTACCTTGGATTTAGTTTCCCCCGTTTACCAAATCGAACAACGCCTTTCCAAGGTGAAACCTTAAGCATGACCATTTCTCCAATTTCAAACTCTATATCTTTTCTTTTACTGTCCGCGTAGCTCTTTTGTCGACTCTGGGCGGTTATCAATCTTTGTTGAATTTGGATGATTTTCTCGGTAGTTTCTTGTATTATCTTCGGACCCGTAATCTGTCTATCCCCTACTTCACTCCAACAAATCGAAGACCTGCACTTTCTACCATAAAGTGCTTCAAACGGCGCCATCTAAATGCTTGAATGGTAGTTGTTGTTGTAGGAAAATTCTGCTAACGGTAGATGTTGATCCCAACTGTTTCCGAAATCAATAACACAAGCTCGTAGCATGTCTTCAAGCGTTTGTATCGTCCTTTCGCTCTGCCCATCAGTTTGTGGATGATAGGCAGTACTCATGTCTAGACGAGTTCCCAATGCTTGCTGTAATGTCTGCCAGAATCTTGAAATAAATCTGCCATCCCTATCAGAGATAATAGAGATTGGTATTCCATGTCTGGAGATGACTTCCTTCAAATACAGTCGTGCTAACTTCTCCATCTTGTCATCTTCTCTTATTGGCAGGAAGTGTGCTGACTTGGTGAGACGATCAACTATTACCCAAATAGTATCATAACCACTTGCAGTCCTTGGCAATTTAGTAATGAAATCCATTGTAATGTTTTCCCATTTCCATTCCAGGATTTCAGGTTGTTGTAGTAGACCTGATGGTTTCTGATGTTCAGCTTTGACCATAGAACACGTCAAACATTCTCCTACATATTTAGCAATATCGGCTTTCATACCTGGCCACCAAAAATATTTCTTAAGATCCTTGTACATCTTCCCCGTTCCAAGATGTATTGAGTATCTGGTTTTATGAGCTTCTCTAAGTACCATTTCTCTCATATCTCCAAATTTTGCTACCCAAATTCTTTCAGCCCTATACCGGGTTCCGTCTTCCCAAATATTAAGATGCTTCTCTGATCCTTTGGGTATTTCATCCTTTAAATTTTCCTCTTTTAAAACTCCTTGTTGCGCCTCCTTTATTTGAGTAGTAAGGTTAGTGTGAATTATTATATTCATAGATTTTACTCGAATGGGTTCTCTGTCCTTTCTGCTCAAGGCGTCGGCTACCACATTTGCCTTCTCCGGGTGGTAACGAATCTCAAAGTCGTAATCATTCAACAATTCAATCCACCTACGCTGCCTCATATTCAGTTGTTTCTGATTAAATATGTGTTGAAGACTTTTGTGGTCGATATATATAATACTTTTGACCCCATATAAGTAGTGCCTCCAAGTCTTTAATGCAAAAACAACCGCGCCTAATTCCAAATCATGCGTCGTATAATTTTGCTCGTGAATCTTCAATTGTCTAGACGCATAAGCAATCACCTTCGTCCGTTGCATTAATACACAACCGAGACCTTGCTTTGATGCGTCACAATAAATCACAAAATCATCATTCCCTTCAGGCAATGACAATATAGGTGCCGTAGTTAGCTTTTTCTTCAATAATTGAAACGCCTTCTCTTGTTCATCCTTCCATTCAAATTTCTTCCCTTTATGCGTTAATGCAGTTAAGGGTTTTGCTATTTTGGAGAAATCTTGGATGAATCTTCTGTAGTAACCAGCCAGTCCTAAAAATTGACGTATATGCTTCGGAGTTTTTGGGGTTTCCCACTTTTCAACGGTTTCGATCTTTGCCGGGTCTACCTGGATACCTTCTTTGTTCACTATGTGACCGAGGAATTGAACTTCTTCCAACCAAAATGCACACTTTGAAAACTTAGCGTACATTTTTTCTTTCCTCAATACTTCTAGCACTTTTCTCAAATGTTCTTCGTGCTCTTGATCATTCTTTGAGTAAATAAGTATGTCATCAATGAAAACAATGACAAACTTGTCAAGATATGGCCCACACACTCGGTTCATAAGGTCCATGAACACAGCTGGTGCGTTAGTCAATCCAAACGGCATAACCATAAACTCGTAATGACCATAACGCGTCCTAAAAGAAGTTTTTGGAATATCATCCTCCTTTACTCGCATTTGATGATATCCAGAACGTAAATCAATCTTCGAATAAACCGACGAGCCTTGTAGTTGATCAAATAAGTCATCAATTCTCGGCAGTGGATAACTGTTTTTGATGGTAAGTTTGTTCAACTCTCTGTAGTCAATACACAACCTAAATGTACCATCCTTCTTCTTGACAAACAAAACAGGAGCTCCCCATGGTGATGTGCTTGGTCGAATGAAACCACGTTCTAATAGTTCTTGCAGTTGGCTTTGCAGTTCTTTCATCTCGCTGGGTGCGAGTCTATAAGGAGCACGAGCTATTGGTGCAGCTCCTGGTACAAGATCTATTTGAAATTCAACAGATCGATGTGGAGGTAGTCCCGGTAATTCTTTCGGAAATACATCGGGAAATTCTTTTGCGACGGGAACATCATTGATGCTCTTTTCTTCAGTTTGTACTTTTTCGACGTGTGCTAGAACAGCATAGCAACCTTTTCTTATTAGTTTTTGTGCCTTCAAATTACTAATAAGATGTAGCTTCATGTTGCCCTTTTCTCCGTACACCATTAAGGGTTCTCCTTCTTCTCGTACAATGCGAATTGCATTTTTATAACATACGATCTCTGCTTTCACCTTCTTCAGCCAGTCCATGCCAACTATTACATCAAAACTCCCTAACTCTACTGGTATCAAATCAATCTTAAATATTTCGCTACCCAGTTTAATTTCTCGATTCCGGCATATATTATCTGCTGAAATTAATCTACCGTTTGCTAATTCGAGTAAAAATTAACTATCCAACGGCGTCAATGGATAACTTAATTTAGCACAAAAATCTCTACTCATATAGCTTCTATCCGCACCCGAATCAAATAAAACGTAAGCAGATTTATTGTCAATAAGAAACGTACCCGTAACAATCTCCGGGTCTTCCTGTGCCTCTGCTGCATTAATATTAAAAACTCTTCTGCGGCCTTGTCCATTCGTGTTCTCCTGGTTCGGGAAATTTCTAATAATGTGGCCCGATTTTCCACATTTATAACAAACTACATTGGCATAACTTGCTCTGACACTACTTGCTCCACCATTACTCGTTCCGACACCATTTGTTCCTTTCGTTCTGTTAACCCCTGGTCCGTAGACCTCACACTTCGCCGCGCTATGACCATTTCTTTTACACTTGTTGCAAAATTTGGTGCAGAACCCCGAGTGATACTTTTCACACCTTTGGCATAGCTGCTTCTGATTGTTGTTGTTGCGGTTGTTATTGTTGTTGGGATGATTGTTGCTGTTGCTGTTGCTGTTGCTGTTGCTGTTGTTGTTGTTGTTGTTGTTGTTGCTGCTGCTGCTGCTGCTGCTGCTGCTGCTGCTGTTGTTGTTGGTGTTGTTGTTGTTGTTGTTGTTGTTGTTGTTGTTGTTGTTGTTGTTGTTGTTGTTGTTGTTGTTGTTGTTGTTGTTGTTGTTGTTGTTGTTGTTGTTGTTGGGCCGTTTGTTGTAGTTGCGATTGATGTTACAATTGTTGGGATAATTGTTGCGATTATTATTGTAATTGCTGTTGTTGTTGTATTGGTGATTCTTATCACCGTTTTCCTCCCACTTTCTTTTGACTTGCTTCACATTGGCCTCTTCAGCCGTCTGTTCTTTAATTCTTTCCTCAATCTGGTTCACTAGTTTGTGAGCCATTCTACATGCCTGTTGTATGGAGGCGGGCTCATGTGAACTTATATCTTCTTGGATTCTTTCCGGTAATCCTTTCACAAACGCGTCGATCTTCTCTTCCTCATCTTCGAATGCTCCCGGACACAATAGGCACAATTTTGTGAATCGTCTTTCGTACGTGGTAATATCAAATCCTTGGGTTCGTAACCCTCTAAGTTCTGTCTTGAGCTTATTGACCTCGGTTCTGGGACGGTACTTCTCGTTCATCAAGTGCTTGAATGCTGACCACGGTAGTGCGTACGCATCATCTTGTCCCACTTGCTCTAGATAGGTATTCCACCATGTTAACGCAGAACCTGTGAAGGTATGCGTAGCGTACTTCACTTTGTCCTCTTCAGTACACTTACTTATGGCGAACACCGATTCGACCTTCTCGGTCCACCGTTTCAATCCGATCGGTCCTTCGGTTCCATCAAATTCCAAAGGTTTGCAGGCAGTGAATTCTTTGTAGGTGCATCCTACACGATTTCCTGTACTGCTAGATCCAAGGTTATTCTTGGTATGTAGCGCAGCCTGTACTGCGGCTATGTTTGAAGCTAGAAAAGTACGAAATTCCTCTTCATTCATATTCACGGTGTGTCGAGTAGTCGGTGTCATTTCCTTCAAAATAGTCAAATGGAACAAGTTAATCATACAGAATATTAAGAGTAGTTAATAGTATTTCGTAGCATAATATGAACTCATTTATAAAATCTTTTTCTTCATATTAGCGTTTTATAAGTTTAAATTAGGGTAGTACCTACCCGTTAAGTTCATACTTAGTAGCTAATATACAATTCAACTACTACAATTCTATATGAAAAACTGATTATAATAATATTTCGCGTTCAAACTTTTATACAATATTTTACAAACTTACAATACCGCTTATTTTACATAAAGCATGAAATATAGCACACAATAACTTTGATACAAGATAGTTGTGAAGATAATTCTAGCTAGTACACAAGTCGTTCAGCAAAGGCAATAAAGACACGTAATTCATACGTCCAGAAACAAGTCATACATTCTGGTTTTACTAGGACTACTTCCCATCCTTGGTCTTGTGGAACATAACCGTTATGGCCGTTGATAAGACAGCGTGTTGTAACGTCGTCAAAGGGACGAGGGTTACGTAATGACCAACAGTCTCGTAATAACCTAAAAACCTCATTTCTTACCCCAATTACCCACTCCGTCACTTGTGGAAACGTTTTGTTTAATAGTTGTAGCCCGATGTTCTTTTTCTCACTTTGGTGAGAAGCGAACATTACTAACCCGTAAGCATAGCATGCTTCTTTATGTTTCATGTTAGCCACTTTTTCTAAATCATGAAGTCCTATATTCGGATACATTGAGTCAAAATAATTTCTTAACCCGTTGCGTAAAATAGCATTTGGGATGCCCGCAATATATGCGTCAAAGTAAACACATCGTAACTTATGGGTTTCCCAATGTGATATCCCCCATCTTTCAAACGAAAGTCTCTTATAAACCAAGACATTCTTGGAACGTTCTTCGAATGTCTTACAAACTGATTTCGCCGTAAATAGTTGTGCCGAAGAATTCTGACCGACTCTAGACAAGATTTCATCAATCATGTCTCCGGGTAGGTCTCTTAAAATATTGGGTTGTCTATCCATTTTGTGTTTTTATACTGTAAAATAGACAAGAGTTAGATTCATAAAAAAAAATACTTATTAATACAAGCAATTTTTACATATATCATAAAGCATAAGCACACTATATTACATATATTACACCACACGAATACAACTATCTTATTCCGACTCGCTCGTTTCTTCTTCTTCAGTTTTGGTTCATTTTGCCAAGTTTCTAGGGATATATGATGTTCCCCTAATACGAGCTGTCGTTTTCCACAACGGTTTAGAAAAACCTGGTGGTTTAGAGGTTCCCGGGTCATTGTTACAACTTAAGGGCTTCGGGGGTGGACGATACATATAAAGTTCATCGGGGTTGGAATTAGATTTCTCTATTTTTATGCCCTTTCCCTTATTATTTTCTTTTGCCTTTTTAAATTCAGTTGGGGTAATTTCTATAACATCATCGGAATTCTCGTCGGAATCCGATTCATCGGAGAATTGGTAATCCTCCCAATATTTTGCTTCCTTGGCGGAAACACCATTGACCATAATTAACCTTGGTCGGTTGGTTGAGGATTTTCTTTTACTTAACCGTTTTATTATTTCCCCCACCGGTTCTATTTCCTCCTCCGGTTCCTCCTCTTCCGGTTCTGATTCTTCTTCCGGTTCTGATTCTTCTTCCGGTTCTTCTTCGGGAACTTGTGAATCAGTCCAATATATATTCGACTCTTCGTTATTATTAGGTGAGTCAATGGGATTTGTGCTAGAGGTAGACATCTATCACACAATATCAAACATGTTAAGAGATTAATATATCACATAATATATACATGTTAATAATATATAGTTTCCAACAAAAATGTTAAGCAATCATTTTTAAAGAAAACACGGTCGAAGTCCAGACTCACTAATGCATCCTAACAAACTCGATAAGACACACTAATGCAAATTTTTGGTTCTCTAAGACCAACGCTCGGATACCAACTGAAATGTCCCGTTCTTATTGATTAAAAACGTTCCATATTAATTGATTTCGTTGCGAGGTTTTGACCTCTATATGAGACGTTTTTCAAAGACTGCATTCATTTTTAAAACAAACCATAACCTTTTTTTCATAAATAAAGGTTTAAAAAGCTTTACGTAGATTATCAAATAATGATAATCTAAAATATCCTGTTTACACACGACCATTACATAATGGTTTACAATACAAATATGTTACATCGAAATCAGTTTCTTGAATGCAGTTTTTACACAATATCATACAAACATCGACTCCAAATATTGTCCTTATTTTAGTATGCAACAGCGGAAGCTCTTAGTATTCACCTGAGAATAAACATGCTTTAAACGTCAACAAAAATGTTGGTGAGTTATAGGTTTAACCTATATATATCAAATCTTAACAATAGACCACAAGATTTCATATTTCAATACACATCCCATACATAGAGATAAAAATCATTCATAAGGTGAACACACCTGGTAATCGACATTAACAAGATGCATATATAAGAATATCCCCATCATTCCGGGACACCCTTCGGATATGATATAAATTTCGAAGTACTAAAGCATCCGGTACTTTGGATGGGGTTTGTTAGGCCCAATAGATTTATCTTTAGGATTCGCGTCAATTAGGGTGTCTGTTCCCTAATTCTTAGATTACCAGACTTAATAAAAAGGGGCATATTCGATTTCGATAATTCAACCATAGAATGTAGTTTCACGTACTTGTGTCTATTTTGTAAATCATTTATAAAACCTGCATGTATTCTCATCCCAAAAATATTAGATTTTAAAAGTGGGACTATAACTCACTTTCACAGATTTTTACTTCGTCGGGAAGTAAGACTTGGCCACTGGTTAATTCACGAATCTATAACAATATATACATATATATCAAAGTATGTTCAAAATATATTTACAACACTTTTAATATATTTTGATGTTTTAAGTTTATTAAGTCAGCTGTCCTCGTTAGTAACCTACAACTAGTTGTCCACAGTTAGATGTACAGAAATAAATCGATAAATATTATCTTGAATCAATCCACGACCCAGTGTATACGTATCTCAGTATTGATCACAACTCAAACTATATATATTTTGGAATCAACCTCAACCCTGTATAGCTAACTCCAACATTCACATATAGAGTGTCTATGGTTGTTCCGAAATACATATAGATGTGTCGACATGATAGGTCGAAACATTGTATACGTGTCTATGGTATCTCAAGATTACATAATATACAATACAAGTTGATTAAGTTATGGTTGGAATAGATTTGTTACCAATTTTCACGTAGCTAAAATGAGAAAAATTATCCAATCTTGTTTTACCCATAACTTCTTCATTTTAAATCCGTTTTGAGTGAATCAAATTGCTATGGTTTCATATTGAACTCTATTTTATGAATCTAAACAGAAAAAGTATAGGTTTATAGTCGCAAAAATAAGTTACAAGTCGTTTTTATAAAGATAGTCATTTCAGTCGAAAGAACGACGTCTACATGACCATTTTAGAAAACATACTTCCACTTTGAGTTTAACCATAATTTTTATATATAGTTTCATGTTCATAATAAAAATCATTTTCCCAAAATAACAACTTTTAAATCAAAGTTTATCATAGTTTTTAATTAACTAACCCAAAACAGCCCGCGGTGTTACTACGACGGCGTAAATCCGATTTTACGGTGTTTTTCGTGTTTCCACGTTTTAAATCATTAAGTTAGCATATCATATAGATATAGAACATGTGTTTAGTTGCTTTTAAAAGTCAAGTTAGAAGGATTAACTTTTATTTGCGAACAAGTTTAGAATTAACTAAACTATGTTCTAGTAATTACAAGTTTAAACCTTCGAATAAGATAGCTTTATATGTATGAATCGAATGATGTTATGAACATCATTACTACCTCAAGTTCCTTGGATAAACCTACTGGAAATGAGAAAAATAGATCTAGCTTCAAAGAATCCTTGGATGGCTTGAAAGTTCTTGAAGCAGAATCATGACACGAAAACAATTTCAAGTAAGATTTCCACTCTAAATAAGATTGTTATAGTTATTGAAATTGAATTAAAGTTTGTGATTTCAAAGCTAAGGGGTATAAAATACTATTTAATTTTTTAAGGAAATACTATTAAATACGTTACAATTTTACACAAGATATTTATTTATTTATAGAATGGATATATGATGTCAAAGCAGAGGGGTATAAAATACTATTAAATTTTAGCAGAAAATACTATTAAATACGATACAATTTTACACAAGATATTTATTTATTTATAGAATGGATATACTTAAACCTTGCTACAACACTTATAGGCAGTGTACCTAATCGTACAGTAGTGTAGTTTTTAGTAAGTCCGGTTCGTTCCACAGGGAAATCTTTAAACAAAGCTCAACGCTATATTAGTTTACTTTTATAAAAATACAAATATATATATAAGTAATATTATTATTATAAAGGGGGGTTTTTACCGTTTAATGACCGGTTTGTCGATTTTAAAACTTTTAGTCGCAGTTAAAACCTAATGTAAAATATAAAATAAATACAAGACTTTAAATTAAAGTGTAAAGTAAATAACGATAATGAAATTGCGAATAATAAAAATGCGATAAAATTAAATTGCGATAATTAAAAGTACGATAATTAAAAGTGCGATTAAATAAAATAACAATAAATAAAAGTGCGATAATTAGAAGTGCAATTAAATATAAAATAAAGGAAATTAAATATAAAATAAAAGAATTATGCTTATTTAAACTTCCGTAATCATGATGTTTGACGTGTTGATTTTAGTTTTATGCCCATGGGTTAATTGTCCTTTGTCCTGGATTATTCAATATGTCCGTCTGGTTTTTGTCCATAACAGTCCATCAGTCATAAATATAAATTGCAAGTGTCCTTGTCAAATTATTATTATACCCGAAGATAAATATTCCAACTAATTGGGGATTCGAATTGTAACAAGGTTTTAATACTTTGTTTAATGAATACACCAGGTTATCGACTGCGTGTAAACCAAGGTTTTACTACTTTGTTAACAATTACACCAATTACCCTTGAATGTAATTTCACCCCTGTTTTAATTATTCTAGTGGCTATTAATCCATTCCCGTGTCCGGTTAAATGAACGATTATTCGTACATATAAATACCCCGCCCATCGTGTCCGATCGAGTGTATATGGTAATTTATAGGGACGCCCAATTGTAAATCTTTATATTAACATTAACAAACTTTCATTTAGTTAAACAAATATAAAGCCCATTAATAGCCCATAGTCTAATTTCCACAAGTGTCGTTCTTTTGTCCAAACCCCAATTATGGTACAAAGCCCAATTATCCAATTTTAGTAATTAGCCCAACATCATGATTACCTCGTTTTAAATAAGCATAATAATAACTTAGCTACGAGACATTAATATAAAAAGGTTGAACATAACTTACAATGATTAAAAATAGCGTAGCGTTACACGGGCAGAATTTCGACTTACACCCTTACAACATTTGCTAACATACCCTTATTATTAGAATTATAATTAAAATTAAAATATAAATTATAAATATAAATATATATTACTTCGTATGAATGAGAAGAAAAAATGATGATGATTTTGATCAGAATTCGGGTTGATTTATAGCCAGACTTGAAATTTGGGGCTCCGCGACTCGCGGCCAAATACCCTTAAAACTCCGCGAGTCGCGGAGAGGTATTTACAGTTTACACCCTTGGAGTTTCCTGCTGCCGATGGTTTTAAATATATATATATAATATATATATAATTAATATAATTAATTATATATTATATTATATTTATATATATAGTTAACTTGTAATTTTTAGTCCGTTGCGTTGAGCGTTAAGAATTGACTCTGGTCCCGGTTCCGGATTTTCGAACGTCCTTGCGTACAATTTAATATCTTGTACTTTGTGTTTTGAATCTTGTACTCTTGTGATTTCGAGACGTTTCTTATCAATAATTGGAACCTTTTTGATTGTCTTTTGTACTTTTGAGCTTTTTGGTCGTTTGCGTCTTCAATTCGTCGAATCTGTCTTTTGTCTTCACCTTTTATTATTTAAACGAATATCACTTGTAAATAGAACAATTGCAACTAAAAGCTTGTCTTTCTTGAGGAATAATGCTATGAAATATATGTTCGTTTTTAGCATTATCAAATATTCCCACACTTGAGCGTTGCTTGTCCTCAAGCAATATTGTCTTGAAATACTAGAATCACTTCTTTATTCTTCACACTTTGTACATCAGTGATTTCTATACGGCGGTATAAACAATGGTAGTAACGATATGGTTTACAGTCCCACATGACTATAAAAATTTAGATCCATTAAGGAAATTGGATCTTTATGAAAACATTTGATCTTTTGAAAATTAAATCTAGTTTTTTTTACCCTAGATAAGTTTTCCGGGATAACCCTTTACCGGTGTTTGCAAAATATTTTTGTGGGTTTGGTGGGTTTCAGATTTGAAAATTTTAGCTCAAAACTTGCGGTTTTGTGTCACCCACTTGCTAACCTTGTATTTGGAAAGCAACACGTCCAGTTTACTTGTTCCGTATATTACCTTTCGGCAAACTACCGTCCGGTTGTAAAGGAAAGCGTTGAACAAGCAACTGTTTAAGGCAATGTCCCGTGACATGCTTTTGATTATGGTCTATAACGTGTCGGACGCAATTACTATCCTTGGTAGGAGCAATAGTAAAGCTCACCCTTATAATTTGTCGGTCTGGCACAAGGTCCTGTCTTTGACCATGTTATGCAACCACCGTTCTTACGGTTGACACCCGATTTAGTTCAGGTGACCTAATGAATTCCAGGTGAATTCCTAGGATTTTACGTTCAATGGTAATGAACGCATTGAAAATAGGGTTTTCAGAAAACAAATCGGTTTGTATTTTTATCAAAATATTTTCTCGTTCAAGCTCGAGTTTAGATATCATTGAATTCCATGAGTTTGTAATTCTCAATCTTTAAGGTCAATCTCTAGGATTGAGTAATATCAGTCTTAAAAGCTGATTTTTAATCTTTAAGGAGATTATCCTTTCTGGGGATCTGATTCATTAGTCTTATCCAGCTAATTTGCACGGTGCCTCCCCATTGTACGAGATAAATCCTTCTCATGGTTAGGATAAATCTGACCACTTGGCGACCCTGTTTAATGCTGAGGTCCGTGGATTTCCTGCTGATTTTAGTGATGACTTTTCTAGATTTTTCGTCAACCTACAGCTGGTCTGAACGACAACTTCATGACCTAAATCAAGAAGCGCGTGTCTTTTTCGGAAGACTTTACTTCCTTTTAATGATGGAATTGATTCATCGTGTAGATCCATCTCTTCTTTTCTTTCATCGGGTAAAACAGTTTAGTTTAGTTCAAAGCAAAAGTATTTTCAGTTATTTGTTACAAATATATGTGACATATGTTTAAAATAACTTGGTAAATTTTCCCACACTTGGCTTTTTATTTTTCTTTTTATCGTCCTCTATTCCATTTTAAATGAATTTTAACATTTTAGTTTGTTTCTCAATTTATGTCCTTTCCGAGGTAACAATAATTTCGGTGTTAAAACCTAGTTTTATCGTTCATAAATATGTATAAACATGATTTTAATTCATTTAATTTAAAAAATTTTACTAGAATTGGGTAGTCAGTATATAAGACTAGTGCTGTTCTTTTTTATTAGAGAGCACTAGATTCTAATACAACTACTGTTTTACTAGTATTTTTAATGGTAACCAAGTGTATAAAGTAAAAATTTTTAAAATCCGAAAGAATTTAACCCCTTCCCACACTTAAGATCTTGCAATGCCCTCATTTGCAAGAAATCAGTAACAATTTAAATTATTGAGGGTGATTTGTGTGAAAATGATTAAATTTTTACCAAAGTTTCCAAATATATTGGCGTTTGTTTGCTGAATGATAAATGGTGCACGTCATTTGTTCATTCCGTCTTGTTGTTATTTCACATATATTTTGCATCTTGTCGTCAAAATTACTTGCTTTTGCTGAACTTAATGCCAGTCTTTGAAAATGCGTTGTTTTACCCTGTTGTGTACATAAGATAAACTGCAAACATATATACATATTTTTGAAGTTTGGTTTATTACCCCACATTCAAAAATTATTAAAATCTAAGAATAAAAGTTAGATAATTATAAAAATGATTACAATATTAACAAAAATATTAAATATATCAATAATTACAAATTACAAAATAATAAAACAAAATAAGTAAACTAAGGATGATATTGGTACCAATAGGGGTTCCACGCATAACCATAAGTGCTATAGAATGCTTCGGCAGGGTCATACGTAGGATATGGTGGCTGCATCTCTATCGACCAAGGAGGGAAGACGGGTTTCGGTGTAGGAATATAGTTTCTACCTATATGTTGGCAATGCGCTATGATCTGGTTCTGATGAACTTGCCAATCTTCAAATGCTCTCTGTCTAGCATTTTCGTATTCCTGAGAAGCTATAAACCTATGCATTTCTTGCATCTGGTTCCCCCCTCCTACATTACCTTGTTCCTGGTTTCTCTCTGCCTGTGGATGTCTACCATTGTATCGTACTGCGGCGTTATTTCGCCGCTTCAACACTTTCGCACCATGGTATACATTTAAACCTATAGTGTCGCGGGGTTCCGGCTCTTCTACTAATAATCCCCCCCGACTTATATCCACACCGAGATATTCACCAATCAAAGTAATAAAAATACCACCTCCTATTATGCTATGTGGACGCATCCCTCGAACCATAGCTGATAAATAATAACCCACACAATATGGTATACTTATAGCGCTGTGTGGGTCTCGAATACACATATGGTAAAACAAATCTTGTTCATTTACCTTTTCTTTGTTTTTACCCCTTTGTGTAATCGAATTAGCTAAAAATCTATGTATTACTCTTAATTCGGCTCTATCTATATCCAAATAAGAGTAGTTTCCCCCTTTAAAACGGTGATGGCTTGTCATTTAACTCCACACACCGTGTGTATCAAAATTTTCATCTATTTTCCTACCGTTTAGTATCAATCCTCTACAATCGGCAGACGCTAACTCCTCAGGCGTATATATACGTAAAGCCTGAGCCATGTCCAGTAAAGACATGTGGCGCATCGAACCGCCTAACAAAAATCTAATAAAAGAACGATCGGTTAAACTAGCTACCCGATCATTCAACTCTATACTACATAACAACTCTTCACACCATACTTTATATACAGGTCTGCGTATGGTGAATAAACATATCCAGTCATTAAAAGAAGAATTACCATACCTCTGTACCAGTAATTCCCTAATTGGCCCGGCCAATTCTACAGCTTCCAAGGGTCCCCATTCTATGACCCTCGGTACCTCAACAACCTTGGAATGAAGAGTATGCAAACCCCGTTGATATTTTGGATAATCTATCCAAAGTCTGTCAAATCTCAGGTTCGGGTGCAACTGTTCCAAGTGCATATCTGAAAAGGTCATGACTGGATGAGGTACATCCTGCTTGTAGTAGTTATCTACCTCCTGTTGTTCCAAGTTCTCAGCAGGAGCGTGACGGGCTTGGGATGAAGATTCACCCCTTTCATTCTGCAAAACACATCAAACACAAATTTTGTGCATCCAAATATGCATTAGTGTCAGCAAAATCATCAATCAAAATAATTACAATGACATTATCAATTTATATCAAACTTAAGCTCATTTTCACATTTTTATCAAATCTACACTTTTTCAAATAAGCATATACGAAAATTTTCGCCAAGTTCATAAGCATTCAACTCAAATAACATGTCAAAATAATCATTACTAGCAAATAAACAAGTCTCAAATGGCATTATCTTTCAAAAATCAAGTTCATGAATTTTGGACTTGAAAAAGTCCACTTTAATTCTCAAAATCATGTTTAGGCTCAAAGTTTGGATCTTTTAACTACCTAGACATGTTACACTACTCAATTTAGCAATAATTCATGACAAAAATCGGCCATAACCTGTTTATATCAAAAAGCCCCAATTTTGCTCAAGAACACAAACCCTAGATTCTAAAGATTTTGAAGTTTTTGGCTTCAAATCATGTTAACAAGCATCAATCTAGGTTATACATGCATAATATACTAACAATTTAACACTAATTACACTAAAAATTAACAAAATTCAAATTATGAAAATATGCTCAAGAACACACTAAAATTCGGATTTAAAGGTGATTTGGGGTGTAATTGTACCTGTTTTCTTGAGTAATTCTTAGATATCATCCTTCTCAACATGATTTTAGCAAAAAATTTGGTGATTAACGGTTAAAAATTGAGATTTTTGGGGGTGATTTTCGTGGGTTTTCGGGTGCTTTTTCGCAGAAAATTTCTGTGTTTTTGGTGGTGGGAGTTTACTGATCGATTCAGCTGTTTTATTTTTTTTCTGTGTTTTGGTCCCTCCGCGAGTCGCGGAGGTTTTCACTTAAAACTCCGCGAGTCGCGGAGTTACTTTTTTTTTTTTTTTTTTTTTTTTTTTTTCCTTAACTTATAAAACAATTAAGAAATTAATTTTAAAATTTTGTTTCCCTTGTTATTTAGGACGAGGTCGTTTCGGATCGATGTCCTAGTCCGTCCCTCGACAAAATTTTAAAATTTGTCTTTTTGTAGCGATTGTTTTAAAAGCTAAGATTTTTGGGTTTTTTAATGTTTTTGCATACTTTAAATCAATAAGATTAAAAATAATGATAATAAAAGTTCTCGTCCCTCCCTCGGGTAAAGCAATTTCGGTTCAGAGACCTAGTCTTCAACTTACGACGAATTTTAAAAATCATATTCTTAACTTAATGAGATAAAGTAAATTTTTGTTTTTAAATTCACACAACTTAAATATAAAATTCAAAATTAATATTAAAAATTCAAAATTCACACCAAACTTAAAATTTGAAATGCATAAAATTAAAATTTCATATTTTAAAACTTAAAAATTCACACCAAACTTAATTTAAAAATTCATAAATTCATACCAAACTTATATTAATTTTTCAAATATTTACAATTTTAAAAATATTGTTTTTACAAAGTTTACAATATTAATTTAAGATTTAAATATTAATTTTTTAAAAACATGGTAAAATTAAAAATCTTTTTGTCTTTTTTTTATCCCACTTCAATCAATCAAATATTATCAAAAATATGCGCCCCTCTTTTCGGTAAAGTAATTTCGGTTCCAAAACCTAATTTAACTCATGACGAATTTTTGAAATATTTTGGGTTGATTGATTAAAGATATTTATACCTTAAGAATAAACGTTAAATTTCGCAGTGATGTAATAAATTTTTGAATGATATCAATAATTTCGGTCGCCAAACCTAATTTTATTTAATACCAATTTAATATTTTTTAGCGAACAAATTAGCGTTTATTATCAAAAGGTTAAAAATAAAAATAAAAATAAAAACTGTACAGACATACCTGTGAAATAGATTTCTTAGTTATATGATCTATTATATTCATAAGATAGTCGGTTTAATTGGTTTTCCATGGCTGCATAGGCGTAACCTCGAGCATTCATTGTCTTTTCTTCTAAACATATGAACGGTCCGTCTCTGCATAAAGTAACAAATTCGGTATTTGAATAGGTTTGATTATTTGAACATTTACCTCCATGTGACCATTTTCCGCATTTGTGACATCGTTCTAGGTGTCGTGCTCTTCTTTTCGCTGCGGATTTTGATTTTCCTTTACCAAATTGTAACTTATTATCTTCGCATCTGGATCCTTTTCTAACTCCGTCCATTCTTTCTCTGATTACTGATACTATTTCACTCGGTAGTATGTCATTATTACGTTTAGTGATCAAAGCGTGTAGTATTAGACCATGGTTTAGTTCACAGGCAGTCTTCATTTTGTAAAAACCTAAAAAAAATAAAAATTCAGAATGGGGGGAGAAGACTAGTTCTTTAGGGTCTGCTAGGGAAAGACCATACGTGTTCCATTTTCGAGAACTACACGAAAACAGACAATCTAACTCTAACAGAAATATATATTATCCTTTAAAGACTTGATTCTCCCCACACTTAGTTAGCTGTGGTGTCGAAATTGTGATTAACTTCGTTGTCGACTTCCATCGGACCATGTATGTAATGTTTAACTCTGTGACCATTAACTTTAAATTCAATCCCATTTGAATTTATTAATTCTATCGTTCCGTATGGGAAAACTCTTTTGACTATGAATGGTCCAGACCATCTTGATTTCAATTTTCCAGGAAATAGCTTGAATCGTGAATTGAAAAGAAGAACTCTGTCTCCTTCTTTGAATTCTTTTGAACTTCTGATTCTTTTATCATGCCATTTCTTCGTTCTTTCTTTATAGATTAACGAATTTTCGTATGCTTCATGTCTTAATTCTTCTAATTCGTTTAGTTGACTTAATCGTAGACGTCCAGCTTCATGTAAATCAAGATTACATGTCTTCAAAGCCCAAAATGCTTTGTGTTCAATTTCTACTGGAAGATGACATGCTTTTCCATACACAAGTCTAAAAGGTGTGGTTCCAATTGGAGTTTTGTAGGCTGTTCTAAAAGCCCAGAGTGCATCCTCCAATTTAATGGACCATTCCTTCGGATTTGATCCTACGGTTTTCTCTAGAATACGTTTTAAAGCTCGGTTGGTATTTTCAACTTGTCCACTTGTTTGTGGATGATATGCGGTGGAGATTTTATGAGTTACTCCATATCTTTTAAGAACTTTCTCAAGTTGATTATTACAGAAATGAGTACCCCGATCACTTATTAAAGCTTTCGGTGTTCCAAACCTTGCAAAAAGACGTTTTAAAAAGTTGACTACAACTCGTGCATCGTTAGTTGGGAGAGCTTGTGCTTCCGCCCATTTAGATACATAATCAATGGCTACGAGTATATATAAATTATTATGAGATTTTGGAAATGGACCCATAAAGTCAATACCCCAAATGTCAAATACTTCACATACTTGGATGACATTTTGTGGCATTTCATCACGTTGACTTATTCTTCCGGCCCTTTGACATGCATCACAGGATTTGCAAAGAAGGTGTGCGTCTTTGTAAATTGTAGGCCAATAGAATCCAGCTTCAAAAACTTTTCTTGCTGTTAGTTGAGGCCCATAATGCCCTCCTGTTGGTCCTGTGTGACAATGGTTTAAAATTTTACTAGCTTCATTTCCAAATACACATCGGCGTATTATTCCATCGGGACAACTTTTAAACAGATGTGGATCTTCCCAGAAATAGTGTTTTATATCACTGAAGAATTTCTTTCGTCTTTGGTACGATAATCCTTTTTCAAGGAATCCACAAACTAAGTAGTTTGCATAGTCTGCAAACCATGGGATTTCTTTATAATCTATCTTCAATAGATATTCATCAGGAAAGTTGTCTTGTATGGCCGATTCATTCAGAACTTCTAATTCGGGATTTTCAAGACGAGAAAGATGATCAGCGGCGAGATTTTCTGCTCCTTTTTTATCTCGGATTTCAATATCAAACTCTTGTAAGAGTAAGATCCAACGGATTAATCTTGGTTTAGCATCTTGTTTTGAAAATAGGTATCTAAGAGCAGAATGGTCGGTATAGACCACTGTTTTTGCTAGAACTAGATATGATCGAAATTTGTCAAAAGCAAAGACAATAGCAAGGAGTTCTTTTTCAGTAGTTGTATAGTTCGTTTGTGCTCCTTGTAATGTCTTACTAGCATAATATATAGGTTGAAATCGTTTTTCAATCCTTTGTCCTAAAACGGCTCCCATTGCAAAATCACTTGCATCGCACATTAGTTCAAATGGTAGATTCCAATTTGGTGTTATCATGATCGGTGCATTAGTGAGTTTTTCTTTAAGAATATTAAAAGATTTGATACATTCATCTGAAAAGATGAATGGCGCATCCTTTTCTAGGAGTTTATTCATAGGAGTGGCAATTTTAGAAAAATCTTTTATAAAACGTCGGTAAAAACCGGCATGCCCTAGAAAACTCCTAACTCCTCTAACATTTGTGGGATGTGGAAGTTTAGCAATTACATCTACTTTAGCTTTATCCACTTCAATTCCTTCTTTTGAAATTTTATGTCCAAGAACGATGCCTTCTTTAACCATGAAATGGCATTTCTCCCAATTAAGTACTAGATTTGATTTTTCGCATCTAATTAGCATTCGTTCCAGATTAACTAGACATGATTTAAATGTATCACCGAAGACTGAAAAGTCATCCATGAATACTTCCATGCATTCTTCTATCATGTCATGAAAAATCGCCATCATACACCTTTGAAAGGTTGCAGGGGCGTTACAAAGTCCAAATGGCATGCGTTTGTAAGCAAAAGTACCATAAGGGCACGTGAATGTGGTTTTCTCTTGATCTTCGGGTGCTATTGGAATTTGAAAATATCCGGAAAATCCATCTAGAAAACAATAGTAACTATTTCCGGCTAATCTTTCCAACATTTGATCTATGAAAGGTAAGGGAAAGTGATCTTTTCTGGTGGCGTCATTTAATTTTCTATAATCAATACATACACGCCATCCTGTTACAGTCCTAGTAGGAATAAGCTCATTTTTCTCATTTGTGATGACAGTCATGCCACCCTTCTTAGGCACGCATTGAACTGGGCTTACCCATGGACTATCAGAAATTGGATATATCAAACCTGCATCTAGCAGTTTAATAATCTCTTTCTTAACTACATCTTGCATATTAGGATTTAGTCTTCGTTGGCGTTGCACATACGTTTTATGACCTTCTTCCATAAGGATTTTATGTGTGCAATACGAAGGACTTATTCCTTTAATATCATGAATCTTCCATGCAATGGCTGGTTTATGAGCTTTCAACACAGAAATGAGTTGTGATTTCTCATTTTCAGTAAGAGAAGACGATATTATTACAGGTAATTCAGATTCACCATGTAAATAAGCGTATTCCAAATGGTTTGGAAGTGGCTTTAACTCTAATTTCGGAGGTTCTTCTATCGATGATTTATATCGATATCTGTCTTCTTCTTTTAGCATTTGAATTTCTTCTGTTGTTGGTTCATATCCATTAGCTATAAGTGTAGCTAACATTTCAGCTTCATCAATTGGTTCATTACCTTCTCCTAAAGAACATTCTCCTGTTCCTTGTAATTCTGGAAATTCTTCTAACAATTCTGCATGTGCATCTATAGTTTGAATATAATAACATGTATCATCTGCAGATTGTGGTTGTTGCATGGCTCTATCCACTGAAAAGGTAACACTCTCATCCTCTATACTTAGGGTCAGTTTCTTACCGAACACGTCTATCATTGCTTTAGCCGTGTTTAAGAATGGTCTTCCTAATATGAGAGGAACTTGAGAATCTTCTTCCATGTCCAAAACAACAAAATCTACTGGAAATACTAAAGTACCAACTTTAACTAGCATGTTCTCCATTATCCCTCTAGGATATTTTATTGATCTATCGGCTAGTTGTATGCTTATTCTGGTTGGTTTCAATTCTCCAAGGTCTAGTTTAGCGTATAGTGAATATGGCATTAGATTTATACTAGCACCTAAGTCTGCCAATGCTTCTATTGAACTAAGACTACCCAGAAAACATGGAATTGTGAAACTTCCTGGATCAGATAGTTTTTCTGGTATCTTATTCAACAGCACTGCTGAACAATTAGCATTCATAGTAACAGCCGAGAGTTCTTCCATTTTCTTTCTATTCGTGATTAGATCTTTCAAGAATTTAGCATACCTTGGCATTCCTGAAATCACATCAATGAAAGGAAGATTTACATTTATCTGTTTAAACATATCCAAGAATTTGGATTGCTCGGCTTCAAGTTTTTCCTTCTTCATTTTACTCGGGTAAGGAAGTGGTGGTTGATATGGTTTAACATAAGGTTTAGCCTTAACTGTGTTATCTTCATCAACCTTTTCAACTACCGGTTCTTTTTCCTTATCTTGATCAGGTTGTGGTTCTTGTGGAGTAGGAATAGTTTCATCAGAAGTTACAGGTATTTCAGGTGTTTTAAGTGTTGTACCACTTCTTGTGGTAATAGCTTTAGCTGTTTCATTCCGGGGGTTAGCATTTGTATCGCTTGGTAGACTTCCCGGTTTTCTTTCACCTATTAACCTTGCTAGGTTACTTACTTCTTGTTCCAGATTTTGAATAGAAGCTTGTTGATTTCTAAATGCTTGAGCATTTTGTTCATTGGTTTGTTTTTGAGATGTGAAAAACTGCGTTTGAGTTTCAACTAGCTTTGTCATCATATCTTCTAAATTTGGCTTTTTATCATCGGTTTGTTGTGGTGGTTTGTTTTGAAAATTCGGTCTTTGCTGATTGTAAGTATTATTGGATACTTGTTGATTGCTAGGACCTTGTTGGTTATTGTATGGAATATTTCGGTTATAGTTCTGATTTTGGTTGTAAATAGGTCTTGGCGGTTGATAATTATTCTGATAATTATTTCCAGGCCTTTGGTTTATGTATGAAATATTCTCTCTTTGTTCCATTGTTAATTCAATACTTAGACAATCTTTTGTCAAATGTGGTCCTCCACACTGCTCACAACTAATTCGTATTGCATGAATATCCTTAGTCATCTTTTCCATTCGTCTCTCGAAAGCATCTATCTTTGCGGAAATGGAATCTAAGTCATGGCTAGAATCGGCTCTAGCTGCTTTAGATGATCTAATGATATCTTTTTCTTGGTGCCACTCATGTGAGTGGGAAGCAGTGTTATCAATAATTTTGTAAGCATCAGTTTCGGTTTTCTTCATAATCGAACCACCAGCTGCTATATCTATGTCTTTCCTTGTAGTGATGTCGCATCCTTGGTAGAATATTTGTACTATTTGACAGGTGTCTAAACCATGTTGCGGACATCCTCTTAACAATTTTCCATATCTTGTCCACGCCTCATATAGAGTTTCATTTGGTTTCTGTGTGAACGTAACAATTTCTGCTTGAAGTCTTACTGCTTTAGATGCAGGAAAGAATTGTTTAAGAAATTTGTCAATTAAAACATCCCATGTATCGATCGCCCTTCAGGTAACGATTCCAACCAATCTTTGGCTTCTCCCTTTAAAGTCCAGGGAAATAACATGAGATATATCTGTTCATCCTCCATTTCTCGTATTTTAAATAGTGTGCAGATCCTATTAAAGGTACGTAGATGTTCATTTGGATCTTCCTTCGGCGCACCACTAAATTGGCATTGATTAGTCACCATGTGTAGAATTTGTCCTTTGATTTCATAATCTGGCGCATTAATGTCTGGATGAGTAATTGCGTGACCTTGGCCAGTGCGTTTAGCTCTCATTCGGTCTTCCATACTTAAAGGTTCCAGATTCTCCATAATTGAATTTGTTGACTCGGTATCACTAGATGATTCTGATTTAATAGTTCGTTCCTCAACAATCTCTGTTTGAATGATTGGTGGTTCCGGAGGAAAGTTTAATGGTTCAGGATCTATGAACCGTTCCTGAATATTTTCTGGATTCTCAATTGTGAGGTTTGTTTCAAAAACTGGATTATCGGAAATTTGAACTGAAGTACTTGGTCGACTGGATGACGATTCTAAAGAAAAATCAACGGCGGTTATATTTGTTAAACGATGTCTTGATCGAGTTACAGGTGGTGAACGTACAAAAGGTGATGAACGTCTTGCTCGGTGCATTCACTGAATATCTTATTAGTTTTTAAAAAGGAAAGAAAAATTATAATAAGTTATCCAATCAATAGACTTTTCTGATTTTGCCCACGTTTCGAATAGCCAAAAGATGCAGCAGAGGGGCAGGATTCGTTTGGTCTCAATATAATTGAGGACTGTTTGGCTCCAATAACCCGGTCTACGTACAAATCCAACTATTACTACGAACCAGAAAATTTTGATGTCTATCAATTTAACCACTCAAAATAAATTTTCGTAATTTTAAGAAATTTAGATAAGAAGTAGAAAAAAAATTCTAAGTCCTAAAAACTAGAATGGCGAGAAATAAGAAAGAAAAAGATTGCGCGTCGAAAAATGTCGAAAAAGAAAAAATGGTTGAAAAATAAAAGGTGACGGAAAAATAAAAGAAACTTATAAAAACTTAAAAATACTTAACTAATTTAACCTTATTACTACAACTAACTTAAAATTATAATCGCAAATTGAAATTACTAATTGGAATGATAATTGATACATAGTAAAAGGTCTAAAAATATTAAAGCTTACAAGGAAAAACTAAGTCCCAAATGGAAATAACTTAAAAAGAAACTAAAACTTAAAAAGGCGTCGCAAAATTCTAAAGCACCTAAGTCTTAGTCTAAAGAAAAAGCACTTAAGGAATTCTACGGCAAAGCCTAAAAATATAGGAGTAAAAATAACTATAGCAAAAACTAAGTTTAAAATTAATTATGAGCTAAAAATATAAATATTACGCTACAATGATTAAAAAGGTACAAAATATAAAAATATACAAAAAATTGTAAAAAGTACAATTTTTATAAAAATATTATTTTTATATTATTTATTTAATTAAAACTACTAATTTTACAATTTAATAAAACTAATTAAACAAAATACATAAATATAAAGTAAAAAGTAAAAATAATAATAAAATTAATAATAATAATAATAATAATTAAGTTAAATAATAATAATAATAAATTATAACCCGTAATCAATGCGAAATTAGGGTTTTTTGTCCGTGTGTCAGAGGGCCTCCGCGAGTCGCGGCGAATAAAGAAGAAAACCCCGCGAGTCGCGGGGTTCAGGAATTCAGTTGACAGCTTTTGTTTTTACGCGTTTTTCTTTATTTTTTTTTTATTTTGTTTTCTGTTTTTTAAATAATTAAAAGATATTAAAATTAAAACTTATATTTTTATAAACTAAAATAAAAATAAAGAAACTTATAAAACTTAAATATTTAACAAAATCCTAAAAATACTAATATTTTTGTTTTTCTTTTTATATTTTTCGAATTTTTAAAACGTAATTTTACAAAAATGACTTTTAATAAAAGTAGATAAAAAATCTTTTTTTTTTTTTTTTTTTATATTAGCGTTGCGCTTCCGGCTTTTAAGATAGAATTTCCCCGGCAGCGGCGCCAAAAATACTTGATGTCAAAGCAGAGGGGTATAAAATACTATTAAATTTTAGCAGAAAATACTATTAAATACGATACAATTTTACACAAGATATTTATTTATTTATAGAATGGATATACTTAAACCTTGCTACAACACTTATAGGCAGTGTACCTAATCGTACAGTAGTGTAGTTTTTAGTAAGTCCGGTTCGTTCCACAGGGAAATCTTTAAACAAAGCTCAACGCTATATTAGTTTACTTTTATAAAAATACAAATATATATATAAGTAATATTATTATTATAAAGGGGGGTTTTTACCGTTTAATGACCGGTTTGTCGATTTTAAAACTTTTAGTCGCAGTTAAAACCTAATGTAAAATATAAAATAAATACAAGACTTTAAATTAAAGTGTAAAGTAAATAACGATAATGAAATTGCGAATAATAAAAATGCGATAAAATTAAATTGCGATAATTAAAAGTACGATAATTAAAAGTGCGATTAAATAAAATAACAATAAATAAAAGTGCGATAATTAGAAGTGCAATTAAATATAAAATAAAGGAAATTAAATATAAAATAAAAGAATTATGCTTATTTAAACTTCCGTAATCATGATGTTTGACGTGTTGATTTTAGTTTTATGCCCATGGGTTAATTGTCCTTTGTCCTGGATTATTCAATATGTCCGTCTGGTTTTTGTCCATAACAGTCCATCAGTCATAAATATAAATTGCAAGTGTCCTTGTCAAATTATTATTATACCCGAAGATAAATATTCCAACTAATTGGGGATTCGAATTGTAACAAGGTTTTAATACTTTGTTTAATGAATACACCAGGTTATCGACTGCGTGTAAACCAAGGTTTTACTACTTTGTTAACAATTACACCAATTACCCTTGAATGTAATTTCACCCCTGTTTTAATTATTCTAGTGGCTATTAATCCATTCCCGTGTCCGGTTAAATGAACGATTATTCGTACATATAAATACCCCGCCCATCGTGTCCGATCGAGTGTATATGGTAATTTATAGGGACGCCCAATTGTAAATCTTTATATTAACATTAACAAACTTTCATTTAGTTAAACAAATATAAAGCCCATTAATAGCCCATAGTCTAATTTCCACAAGTGTCGTTCTTTTGTCCAAACCCCAATTATGGTACAAAGCCCAATTACCCAATTTTAGTAATTAGCCCAACATCATGATTACCTCGTTTTAAATAAGCATAATAATAACTTAGCTACGAGACATTAATATAAAAAGGTTGAACATAACTTACAATGATTAAAAATAGCGTAGCGTTACACGGGCAGAATTTCGACTTACACCCTTACAACATTTGCTAACATACCCTTATTATTAGAATTATAATTAAAATTAAAATATAAATTATAAATATAAATATATATTACTTCGTATGAATGAGAAGAAAAAATGATGATGATTTTGATCAGAATTCGGGTTGATTTATAGCCAGACTTGAAATTTGGGGCTCCGCGACTCGCGGCCAAATACCCTTAAAACTCCGCGAGTCGCGGAGAGGTATTTACAGTTTACACCCTTGGAGTTTCCTGCTGCCGATGGTTTTAAATATATATATATAATATATATATAATTAATATAATTAATTATATATTATATTATATTTATATATATAGTTAACTTGTAATTTTTAGTCCGTTGCGTTGAGCGTTAAGAATTGACTCTGGTCCCGGTTCCGGATTTTCGAACGTCCTTGCGTACAATTTAATATCTTGTACTTTGTGTTTTGAATCTTGTACTCTTGTGATTTCGAGACGTTTCTTATCAATAATTGGAACCTTTTTGATTGTCTTTTGTACTTTTGAGCTTTTTGGTCGTTTGCGTCTTCAATTCGTCGAATCTGTCTTTTGTCTTCACCTTTTATTATTTAAACGAATATCACTTGTAAATAGAACAATTGCAACTAAAAGCTTGTCTTTCTTGAGGAATAATGCTATGAAATATATGTTCGTTTTTAGCATTATCAATATACTTAAACCTTGCTACAACACTTATAGGCAGTGTACCTAATCGTACAGTAGTGTAGTTTTTAGTAAGTCCGGTTCGTTCTACGGGGAATCTTTTTAAACAAAGCTTAACGCTATATGAGTTTACTTTTATAAAAATACAAATATATATATATATAAGTAATATTATTATTATAAAGGGGGGTTTTTACCGTTTAATGACCGGTTTGTCGATTTTAAAACTTTAGTCGCAGTTAAAACCAAATGTAAAATATTAAAAATAAATACAAGACTTAAATTAAAGCATAAAGTAAATAACGATAATGAAATTGCGAATAATAAAAGTGCGATAAAATAAACTTGCGATAATTAAAAAGTACGATAATTAAAAGTGCAATACAATAACAATAAAAATGCGATAATTAGAAGTGCAATTAAATATAAAATAAAGGAAATTAAATATGAAATAAAAGAATTATGCTTATTTAAACTTCCGTAATCATGATGTTTGACGTGTTGATTTTAGTTTTATGCCCATGGGTTAATTGTCCTTTGTCCTGGATTATTTAATATGTCCGTCTGGTTTTTGTCCATAACAGTCCATCAGTCATAAATATAAATTGCGAGTGTCCTCGTCAAATTATCCTTATACCCGAAGTTAAATATTCCAACTAATTGAGGACTTAAACTGTAACAAGATTTTAATACTTTGTTTAATAATTACACCAGGATGTCGACTGAGTGTAACCCAAGGTTTTAATATTTTGTTATCAATTATACCAAGTGTCCTTTTACATAATTTCACCCCTGTTTTAATTATTCTAGTGGCTATTAATCCATTCCCGTGTCCGGTTAAATGAACGATTATTCGTACATATAAATACCCCGCCCATCGTGTCCGATCGAGTGTATATGGTAATTTATAGGGACGCCCAATTGTAAATCTTTATATTAACATTAACAAACTATCATTTAGTTAAACAAATATAAAGCCCATTAATAGCTCATAGTCTAATTTCCACAAGTGTCGTTCTTTTGTCCAAACCCCAATTATGGTACAAAGCCCAATTACCCAATTTTAGTAATTAGCCCAACATCATGATTACTTCGGATTAAATAAGCATAATAATAACTTAGCTACGAGACATTAATGTAAAAAGGTTGAACATAACTTACAATGATTAAAAATAGCGTAGCGTTACACGGACAGAATTTCGACTTACACCCTTACAACATTCGCTAACATACCCTTATTATTAGAATTATAATTAAAATTAAAATATAAATTATAAATATATATATATATGTTTTACGTATGAGAAAAGAGAAAGATGGATGATTTTTGGTGCACCAAAGCTCGATTTTTATAGGCATGTGGGCTGGAACTGGGGCTCATGCGATCGCATGGATTTATGCCTTCCAGGCCATGCGATCGCATGGCCAGCTGGGGAGGCTCATTTTTGGTTATTTTCTTCTGCCGACGGTTTTATAAATAATATAATATATTAAATAATTATAAGAATTATTTAAATATTATATTATATTTATGTGCATAGTTGACTTGTAATTTTTAGTCCGTTGCGTCGAGCGTTGAGAGTTGACTCCGGTCCCGGTTCCGGATTTTCGAACGTCCTTGCGTACAATTTAATATCTTGTACTTTGCGTTTTGAATCTTGTACTCTTGTAATTTCGAGACGTTTCTTATCAATAATTGGAACCTCTTTGATTGTATTTTGTACTTTTGAGCTTTTTGGTCGTTTGCGTCTTCAATTCGTCGAATCTGTCTTTTGTCTTCACCTTTTATTATTTAAACGAATATCACTTGTAAATAGAACAATTGCAACTAAAAGCTTGTCTTTCTTGAGGAATAATGCTATGAAATATATGTTCGTTTTTAGCGTTATCAAATATTCCCACACTTGAGCGTTGCTTGTCCTCAGGCAATATCGTCTTGAAATACTAGAATCACTTCTTTATTCTTCACACTTTGTACATCAGTGATTTCTATACGGCGGTATAAACAATGATAGTAACGATAGAACCATGGTTAAAGGTGGGTGTGTCATCCACAGTTGCCTCGGGTTTAGGTCAATGACACTTGCAATCAAATAGCCGATTTACTTTCGGTTTCCAAAGCAAAGTGCACATTTGAAAGGCGGTTTACAGTCCCACATGACTATGAAAATGTAGATCCTTAAGGAAATCGGATCTTTATGAAAATATTTGATCTTTTGAAAATTCAATCTAGCTTTTACCCTAGATAAGTTTTCCAGAATAACCCTTCACCGGTGTTTGCAAAATATTTTTGTGGTTTTGGTGGGTTTCAGATTTGAAAATTTTGGCTCAAAACTTGCGGTTTTGTGTCACCCACTTGCTAACCTTGTATTTGGAAAGCAACACGTCCAGTTTACTTGTCCCGTATATTACCTTTCGATAAACTACCGTCCGGTTGTAAAGGAAAGCGTTGAACAAGCAACTGTTAAGGCAATGTCCCCTGACATGCTTTTAATTATGGTCTATAACGTGTCGGATGCAATTACTATCCTTGGTAGGAGCAATAGTAAAGCTCACCCTTATGATTTTTCGGTCTGGCACAAGGTCCTGTCTTTGACCACTATGCAACCACCGTTCTTACGGTTGACACCCGATTTGGTTCAGGTGACCTAATGAATTCCAGGTGAATTCCTAGGATTTTACGTTCAATGGTAATGAACGCATCGAAAATGGGTTTTCAGAAAACAAATCGGTTTTAATTTGATCAAAATATTTTCTCATTCAAGCTCGAGTTTAGATATCATCGAATTCCATGAGTTTGTAATTCTCAATCTTTAAGGTCAATCTCTAGGATTGAGTAATATCAGTCTTAAAAGCTGATTTTTAATCTTTAAGGAGATTATCCTTTCTGGGGATCTGATTCATTAGTCTTATCCAGCTAATTTGCATGGTGCCCCCCCCCATTGTACGAGATAAATCCTTCTCATGGTTAGGATAAATCTGACCACTTGGCGACCCTGTTTAATGCTGAGGTCCGTGGATTTCCTGCTGATTTTAGTGATGACTTTTCTAGATTTTTCGTCAACCTACAGCTGGTCTGGACGACAACTTCTTGACCTAAATCAAGAAGCGCGTGTCTTTTTCGGAAGACTTTACTTCCTTTTAATGATGGAATTGATTCATCGTGTAGATCCATCTCTTCTTTTCTTTCATCGGGTAAAATGGTTTAGTTTAGTCCAAAGCAAAAGTATTTTCAGTTATTTGTTACAGATATATGTGACATATGTTTAAGATAACTTGGTAAATTTTCCCACACTTGGCTTTTATTTTCCTCTTTATCGTCCTCTATTCCATTTTAAATGAATTTCAACATTTTGGTTTGTTTCTCAATTTATGTCCTTTCCGAGGTAACAATAATTTCGGTGTTAAAACCTAGTTTTATCGTTCATAAATATGTATAAACATGATTTTAAGTTCATTTAATTGAAAATTTTGAAAATTTTTACTAGAATTGGGTAGTCAGTATATAAGACTAGGGCTGTTCTTTATTATCAGAGAGCACTAGATTCTAATACAACTACTACGTTACTAGTATTTTTAATGGTAACCAAGTGTATAAAGATAAAAATTTTAAAAATCCGAAAGAATTTAACCCCTTCCCACACTTAAGATCTTGCAATGCCCTCATTTGCAAGAAATCAGTACAATTTAAATTATTGATGGTGATTAGCATAGAAATGATTAAATTTTACCAAAGTTTCCAAATATATTGGCGTTTGTTTGCTGAATGATAAATGGTGCATAGCATTTGTTCATTTCGTCTGTTGTTACATCACATTTATTTGTCATCTTGTCGTCAAAATTAGTAGCTTTTGCTGAACTTAATGCCAGTCTTTGAAAATGCGCTGTTTTACCCTGTTTTGAACAATCGACAATATACATACATACAAGTATAATCATGCATGGCAATTTGAAATGGGACTTAATATCCCACTTTCAAATTCTAAATATGAAATATTAGTACACAATAATAATAAAATAATAAAAATTACACAAATTTATCCAATAACATAAGTTTAAACATGAAAAAGTCAAAAGATAAAAACATAATAATCATAAAAATAACCAAATGGAACTAAATCAGTCTGGATAGGGGTTCCAGTTCATCTCATCGGGTGGGTTCCATTGTTGGTTATAGGTGTTCTGATAGGCTTGGTTATAGTCATACCGGTTAAAGGGTGGTCGGATATCGGGGCTATGTGGCGGAAAATGAGCAGGTCGAGTAGGTACATAGTTATTTGGTACCTGATATGATAGCTGGCTCATGATTTGGTGCTGATGAACTAACCAGCTATCGTGTTGGCGTCGCCTATAATCCTCGTATACTCGCTCGGAGTTCCACTGCTCATACATACTATGTCTTGCCGCGTTCGTCATTGCTTCCTCATCTATACGAACGTGGACGTCAAGAATAGCATCTCGAAAGACATCCCTAATGTCTTCCGCCTCCTCCATTTCCTCGTCTGAGCCTCTCTCTACCTGAGGATGAGATCCCTCATAGGGTACTGCCTGGTTACGTCTACTTTTCAATACCTTAGCACCCACATAAACTTTCAATCCTAAGGGCTCAACCTGTTCGCTACAAATCTGTAATGGACCCCCTTGGTTCCTATCAACACCTAAATACTCTCCAATGAGAGTAACAAAAATACCTCCTCCTATTATACTCCCGTCCTGCATTCCCTCTACCATTTTAGATAAATAAAAAGCAACACAGTAAGGGATATTGACAAAGCTTCTAGGATCCCGAATACACTTTAGGTAGAATAAATCATATAAGGTAATTTTTTCTTTATTATGACCTCTTTGTGTAATCGAGTTAGCCAAAAATCTATGAATAATACGAAGCTCGGCCTTGTCAATATGTGTATAGGAGTGTCCTCCTGCTCGTGTAAAAACATCAAAATGTGACATACGCCTCCAAATGGCATCAGCGTCAAAGTTACTATCTACCCGTTCACCATAATGAATCAAGTTTGTACAATCGGGTAAAGCAACTCACCAGGAGTATATATCTGTAAGGCCCTGGCCATGTCCAGCATGGACATTCTGTACATCCTACCGCCAAGGATAAACCTAAGAAATCTTCTATCATCTATTCTAACTATATTTGTATCAAGTGATACAGTACTCATCAACTCAACACACCATTCCTTATATACAGGTCTACGAATAGTGAAAAGACGTTCCCAATCTGTAAAAGAAGAACTGCCATTCCTTTGAACTAAAAGCTGTCTAACACGGTCAGCTAGATGGACCGTTTCCAAAGGGGCCCAATCAATTACCCTTGGCACCTCTACATTTTTTGTTACCAATTTGAATTTGTTCCTTTGATATGTCTCGTAATCTCTCCATCTTCTATCAAATCTCAGATTAGGATGTAGAGTGTGCTCAGGAATCGTTGGGAATTCTACTGGCGGCCTCATTGGGAATACTATGAATTCATCAACAAACTGTACCGGATCATAATAAGGTATGTGCTGATCAGGCTGTTGTTGTTCCTGTTGCTGTTCTTGTTCGTGTTGCATTTCTGGTTCTGGTTCTGGTGCTGGTGCTGGTGCTGGTGCTGGTCGTCTAGATGATGATGCTCCTGAACCTCCAGTGTCGGCTCTCTGTAAAATACATTAAACACAAAATTTGTTCATCCAAATATGCATTAGTGTTTTCAAAATAACAACTTAAAACAATCACTATAACATGTTAAATCAAAATTAAACTTATACACATTTTCACAATTTTTCACAATTCTACATTTTTCAAATAAGCACATATGAAAATGTATACAAAATTCATAAGCATTTAACTCAAATAACATGTCAAAATATTCATTACTAATAATTTAACAAGTCTCAAATGGCAAATATATCAAATAAATCAAGTTCATGAATTTTGGACTTAAAAAGTCCACTTTAATCTCCAAAAATCATGTTTAGGATCATTGTTTGGATCATTTAACTATCTAAACATGTTACACTACTCAATTTAGCAATAATTCATGACAAAAATCGGCCATAACCTGTTTATATCAAAAAGCCCCAAATTGCTCAAGAACACAAACCCTAGATTTCTAAATTTTTTGAAGTTTTTGGCTTCAAATCATGTTAAATAGCATCAATCTAGGTTATACATGCATAAAATACTAACAATTTATCACTAATTACACTAGAAATTAACAAAATTGCATTAGGTAAAAAATTGGTAATTATCACAAAAACTAGGAATTTATAGAGTTTAGGGGTGTAATTTTTACCAATTTGCTGAAGAATGAGAATCTAGGCATGATTAGAGCAAGAAAAATGACGAATTACGGTGGAAAAATGGCGAAAATTGGTGAGTTTTTGGGTGAGTTTCGGGTGTATGTGTGTGTGTTGTGGTGAAGAACAGACCTGCTGCTGTTATTTGTTTCTGACCTGCATTTGGTCCCCATGCGATAGCATGGGTTCCAAGTGCAAACCCCATGCGATCGCATGGGGTGCCGGCTACAGTGTTTTCAGGTTTTTTTTTTTTTTTTTTTTTTTAAACCTTATGCTTTATAAAACTTATAATTAATTAAATTTTAAAAATTTTGTTTTCCTTTAGGATCGAGGGCGTTTCGGATCGTTGTCCTAGTCTGTCTCTCGACAAAATTTTAAAATTTGTCAAATCAAAGCGCGGTTTTTAAAAGTAAAGATTTTTGGGTTTTTTAATGTTTTTGGCATACTTTAATTCAATAAGATTAAAAATAATGATAATAAAAGTTCTCGTCCCTCCCTCGGGTAAAGCAATTTCGGTTCAAAGACCTAGTCTTCAACTTACGACGAATTTTAAAAATCATATTTTTAACTTAATGAGATAAAGTAAATTTTTGTTTTTAAATTCACACAACATAAATATAAAATTCAAAATTAATATTAAAAATTCACACCAAACTTAAAATTTGAAATGCATAAAATTAAAAATTCTATTTTAAAAATTAAAAATTCACACCAAACTTAATTTTAAAAATTCACATTATAAATTCACACCAAACTTAATTTTAAAAATTCACATTATAAATTCACACCAAACTTATATTAATTTTTCAAATATTTACATTTTTTTTAAAAATATTGTTTTTACAAAGTTTACAATATTAATTTAAGATTTAAATATTAATTTTAAAAAACATGGTAAAAATAAAATTAAAAATCTTTTTGGCTTTTTATCCCACTTTAATCAATCAAATATTATCAAAAATATGCGCCCCTCTTTTCGGTAAAGTAATTTCGGTTCCAAGACCTAATTTAACTCATGACAAATTTTTGAAATATTTTGAGTTGATTGATTAAAGATATTTATACCTTAAGAATAAACGTTAAATTTCGCAGTGATGTAATAAATTTTTGAATGATATCAATAATTTCGGTCGCCAAACCTAATTTTATTCAATACCAATTTAATACTTTTTAGCGAACAAATTAGCGTTTATTATCAAAAGGTTAAAAATAAAAATAAAAATAAAAACTATACAGACATACCTGTGAAATAGATTTCTTAGTTATATGATCTATCCCATTCATAAGATAGTCGGTTTAATTGGTTTTCCATGGCTACATAGGCGTAACCTCGAGCATTCAGTGTCTTTTCTTCTAAACATATGAACGGTCCGTCTCTGCATAAAGTAACAAATTCGGTATTTGAATAGGTTTGATTATTTGAACATTTACCTCCATGTGACCATTTTCCGCATTTGTGACATCTTTCTAGGTGTCGTGCTCTTCTTTTCGCTGCGGATTTTGATTTTCCTTTACCAAATTGTAATTTATTATCTTCGCATCTGGATTCTTTTCTAACTCCGTCCATTCTTTCTCTGATTACTGATACTAATTCACTCGGTAGTATGTCATTATTACGTTTAGTGATCAAAGCGTGTAGCATTAGACCATGGTTTAGTTCACAGGCAGTCTTCATTTCGTAAAAACCTAAAAAAAATAAAAATTCAGAATGGGGGGAGAAGACTAGTTCTTTAGGGTCTGCTAGGGAAAGACCATTCGGGTTCCATTTTCGAGAACTACACGAAAACAGACAATCTAACTCTAACATAAATACATATTATCCTTTAAAGACTTGATTCTCCCCACACTTAGTTAGCTGTGGTGTCGAAATTGTGATTAACTTCGTTGTCGACTTCCATCGGACCATGTATGTAATGTTTAACTCTGTGACCATTAACTTTAAATTCCATCCCATTTGAATTTATTAATTCTATCGTTCCGTATGGGAAAACTCTTTTGACTATGAATGGTCCAGACCATCTTGATTTCAATTTTCCAGGAAATAGCTTGAATCTTGAATTGAAAAGAAGAACTCTGTCTCCTTCTTTAAATTCTTTTGAACTTCTGATTCTTTTATCATGCCATTTCTTCGTTCTTTCCTTATAGATTAATGAATTTTCGTATGCTTCATGTCTTAATTCTTCTAATTCGTTTAGTTGACTTAATCGTAGACGTCCAGCTTCATGTAAATCAAGATTACATGTTTTCAAAGCCCAAAATGCTTTGTGTTCAATTTCTACTGGAAGATGACATGCTTTTCCATAAACAAGTCTAAAAGGTGTGGTTCCAATTGGAGTTTTGTAGACTGTTCTAAAAGCCCAGAGTGCATCCTCCAATTTAATGGACCATTTCTTTGGATTTGATCCTACGGTTTTCTCTAGAATACGTTTTAAAGCTCGGTTGGTATTTTCAACTTGTCCACTTGTTTGTGGATGATATGCGGTGGAGATTTTATGAGTTACTCCATATCTTTTAAGAACTTTCTCAAGTTGATTATTACAGAAATGAGTACCCCGATCACTTATTAAAGCTTTCGGTGTTCCAAACCTTGCAAAAAGACGTTTTAAAAAGTTGACTACAACTCGTGCATCGTTAGTTGGGAGAGCTTGTGCTTCCGCCCATTTAGATACATAATCAATGGCTACGAGTATATATAGATTATTATGAGATTTTGGAAATGGACCCATAAAGTCAATACTCCAAATGTCAAATACTTCACATACTTGGATGACATTTTGTGGCATTTCATCACGTTGACTTATTTTTCCGGCCCTTTGACAAGCATCACAGGATTTGCAAAGAAGGTGTGCATCTTTGTAAATTGTAGGCCAATAGAATCCAGCATCATAAAATTTTCTTGCTGTTAGTTGAGGCCCATAATGCCCTCCTGTTGGTCTTGTGTGACAATGGTTTAATATTTTACTAGCTTCATCTCCAAATACACATCGGCGTATTATTCCATCGGGACAACTTTTAAACAGATGTGGATCTTCCCAAAAATAGTGTTTTATATCACTGAAGAATTTCTTTCATCTTTGGTACGATAATCCTTTTTCAAGGAATCCACATACTAAATAGTTTGCATAGTTTGCAAACCATGGGATTTCTTTATAATCTATCTTCAATAGATATTCATCAGGAAAGTTGTCTTGTATGGCTGATTCATTTAGAACTTCTAATTCGGGATTTTCAAGACGAGAAAGATTATCAGCGGCGAGATTTTCTGCTCCTCTTTTATCTCGGATTTCAATATCAAACTCTTGTAAGAGTAAGATCCAACGGATTAATCTTGGTTTAGCATCTTGTTTTGAAAATAGGTATCTAAGAGCAGAATGGTCGGTATAGACCACCGTTTTTGCTAGAACGAGATATGATCGAAATTTGTCAAAAGCAAAGACAATAGCAAGGAGTTCTTTTTCAGTAGTTGTATAGTTCGTTTGTGCTCCTTGTAATGTCTTACTAGCATAATATATAGGTTGAAATCGTTTTTCAATCCTTTGTCCTAAAACGGCTCCCATTGCAAAATCACTTGCATCGCACATTAGTTCAAATGGTAGATTCCAATTTGGTGTTATCATGATCGGCGCATTAGTGAGTTTCTCTTTAAGAATATTAAAATATTTGATACACTCATCTGAAAAGATGAATGGCGCATCCTTTTCTAGGAGTTTATTCATAGGAGTGGCAATTTTAGAAAAATATTTTATGAAACGTCGGTAAAAACCGGCATGCCCTAGAAAACTCCTAATTCCTCTAACATTGGTGGGATGTGGAAGTTTAGCAATTACATCTACTTTAGCTATATCCACTTCAATTCCTTCTTTTGAAATTTTATGACCAAGAACGATGCCTTCTTTAACCATGAAATGGCATTTCTCCCAATTAAGTACTAGATTTGATTGTTCGCATCTAAGAAGCATTCGTTCCAGATTAACTAGACATGATTCAAATGTATCACCGAAGACTGAAAAGTCATCAATAAAAACTTCCATGCATTCTTCTATCATGTCGTGAAAAATTGCCATCATACACCTTTGAAAGGTTGCAGGGGCGTTGCAAAGTCCAAATGGCATGCGTTTGTAAGCAAAAGTACCATAAGGGCACGTGAATGTGGTTTTCTCTTGATCTTCGGGTGCTATTGGAATTTGAAAATATCCGGAAAATCCATCTAGAAAACAATAGTAACTATTTTCGGCTAATCTTTCCAACATTTGATCTATGAAAGGTAAGGGAAAGTGATCTTTTCTGGTGGCGTCATTTAATTTTCTATAATCAATACACACACGCCATCCTGTTACGGTTCTAGTAGGAATAAGCTCATTTTTCTCATTTGTAATGACAGTCATGCCACCCTTCTTAGGCACGCATTGAACTGGGCTTACCCATGGACTATCAGAGATTGGATAAATTAGACCTGCATCTAGCAGTTTAATAATATATTTTTTAACTACATCTTGCATTTTAGGATTTAGTCTTCGTTGGCGTTGCACATACGTTTTATGACCTTCTTCCATAAGGATTTTATGTGTGCAATACGAAGGACTTATTCCTTTAATATCATGAATCTTCCATGCAGTGGCTGGTTTATGAGCTTTCAACACAGAAATGAGTTGTGATTTCTCATTTTCAGTAAGAGAAGACGATATTATTACAGGTAATTCAGATTCACCATGTAAATAAGCGTATTCCAAATGGTTTGGAAGTGGCTTTAACTCTAATTTCGGAGGTTCTTCTATCGATGATTTGTATCGATATCTGTCTTCTTCTTTTAGCATTTGAATTTCTTCTGTTGTTGGTTCATATCCATTAGCTATAAGTGTAGCCAACATTTCAGCTTCATCAATTGGTTCATTACCTTCTCCTAAAGAACATTCTCCTGTTCCTTGTAATTCTGGAAATTCTTCTAATAATTCTGCATGTGCATCTATAGTTTGAATATAATAACATGTATCATCTGCAGATTGTGGTTGTTGCATTGCTCTATCAACTGAAAAGGTAACACTCTCATCCTCTATACTTAGGGTCAGTTTCTTACCGAACACGTCTATCATTGCTTTAGCCGTGTTTAAGAATGGTCTTCCTAATATGAGAGGAACTTGAGAATCTTCTTCCATGTCCAGAACAACAAAATCTACTGGAAATACTAAAGTACCAACTTTAACTAGCATGTTCTCCATTATCCCTCTAGGATATTTTATTGATCTATCGGCTAGTTGTATGCTTATTCTGGTTGGTTTCAATTCTCCAAGGTCTAGTTTAGTGTATAGTGAATACGGCATTAGATTTATACTAGCACCTAAGTCTGCCAATGCTTCTATTGAACTAAGACTACCCAGAAAACATGGAATTGTGAAACTTCCTGGATCAGATAATTTTTCTGGTATCTTATTCAACAGCACTGCTGAACAATTAGCATTCATAGTAACAGCCGAGAGTTCTTCCATTTTCTTTCTATTTGAGATTAGATCTTTCAAGAATTTAGCATATCTAGGCATTCCTGAAATCACATCAATGAAAGGAAGATTTACATTTATCTGTTTAAACATATCCAAAAATTTGGATTGCTCGGCTTCAAGTTTCTCTTTCTTCATTTTACTCGGGTAAGGAAGTGGTGGTTGGTATGGTTTAACATAAGGTTTATCCTTAACTGTGTTATCTTCATTAACCTTTTCAACTACCGGTTCTTTTTCCTTATCTTGATCAGGTTGTGGTTCTTGTGGAGTAGGAATAGTTTCATCAGAAGTTACAGGTATTTCTGGTGGTTTAAGTGTTGTACCACTTCTTGTGGTAATGGCTTTAGCTGTTTCATTCCGGGGGTTAGCATTTGTATCACTAGGTAGACTTCCCGGTTTTCTTTCACCTATTAACCTTGCTAGGTTACTTACTTCTTGTTCCAAATTTTGAATAGAAGCTTGTTGATTTCTAAATGCTTGAGCATTTTGTTCATTGGTTTGTTTCTGAGATGTGAAAAACTGTGTTTGAGTTTCAACTAGCTTTGTCATCATATCTTCTAAATTCGGCTTTTTATCATCGGTTTGTTGTGGTGGTTTGTTTTGAAAATTCGGTCTTTGCAGATTGTAAGTATTATTGGATACTTGTTGATTGCTAGGACCTTGTTGGTTGTCGTATGGAATATTTCTGTTATAATTCTGGTTTTGATTGTAAATCGGTCTTGGCGGTTGATAATTATTCTGATAATTATTTCCGGGCCTTTGGTTTATGTATGAAATATTCTCTCTTTGTTCCATTGTTAATTCAATACTGAGACAATCTTTTGTCAAATGTGGTCCTCCACACTGCTCACAACTAATTCGTATTGAGTGAATATCTTTAGTCATCTTTTCCATTCGTCTCTCCACAGCATCTATCTTTGCGGAAATGGAATCTAAGTCATGGCTAGAATCGGCTCTAGCTGCTTTAGATGATCTAATGATATCTTTTTCTTAGTGCCACTCATGTGAGTGGGAAGCAGTGTTATCAATAATTTTGTAAGCATCAGTTTCGGTTTTCTTCATAATAGAACCACCAGCTGCTATATCTATGTCTTTCCTTGTAGTGATGTCGCATCCTTGGTAGAATATTTGTACTATTTGACAGGTGTCTAAACCATGTCGCGGACATCCTCTTAACAACTTTCCATATCTTGTCCATGCCTCATATAGAGTTTCATTTGGCTTCTGTGTAAACGTAACAATTTCTGCTTGAAGTCTTACGGCTTTAGATGCAGGAAAGAATTGTTTAAGAAATTTGTCAACTAAAACATCCCATGTATCAATCGCCCCTTCAGGTAACGATTCCAACCAATCTTTGGCTTCTCCCTTTAAAGTCCAGGGAAATAACATGAGATATATCTGTTCATCCTCCACTTCTCGGATTTTAAATAGTGTGCAGATCCTATTAAAGGTACGTAGATGTTCATTTGGATCTTCCTTCGGCGCACCACTAAATTGGCATTGATTAGTCACCATGTGTAGAATTTGTCCTTTGATTTCATAATCTGGCGCATTAATATCTGGATGAGTAATTGCGTGACCTTGGCCAGTGCGTTTAGCTCTCATTCGGTCTTCCATACTTAAAGGTTCCAGATTCTCCATAATTGAATTTGTTGAATCGGAATCACTAGAGGATTCTGATTTAATGGTTCGTTCCTCAACAATCTCTGTTTGAATGATTGGTGGTTCCGGGGGAAAGTTTAATGGTTCAGGATCTACGCACCATTCCTGAATATTCTCCGGATTCTCAATTGTGAGGTCGGGTTCAAAAAATGGATTATCGGAAATTTGAACTGAAGTACTTGGTCGACTGGATGACGATTCTAAAGAAAAATCAACGGCGGTTATATTTGCTAAATGTCTTGATCTAGTTACAGGTGGTGAACGTACAAAAGGTGGTGAACGTCTTGCTCGGTGCATTCACTGAATATCCTATTAGTTTTAAAAAGGAAAGAAAAATTATAATAAGTTATCCAATTAATAGACTTTTCTGATTTTGCCCACGTTTCGAATATCCAAAAGATGCAGCAGAGGGGCAGGATTCGTTTGGTCTCAATATAATTGAGGACTGTTTGGCTCCAATAACCCGGTCCACGTACAAATCCAACTATTACTACGAACCAGAAAATTTTGATGTCTATCAATTTAACCACTCAAAATAAATTTTCGTAATTTTAAGAAATTTAGATAAGAAGTAGAATAAAAATCTATGTCCTAAAACTAGAATAGCGAGAAATAAGAAAGAAAAAGAGTTCGTCGAAAAAGGTCGAAAAAGAAAAATGGTTGAAAAATAAAAGGTGACGGAAAAATAAAAGAAACTTATAAAACTTAAAAATACTTGACTAACCTAACCTTATTACTACAACTAACTTAAAATTATAATCGCAAATTGAAATTACTAATTGGAATGATAATTGATACATAGGTAAAAGTCGTCTAAAAATATTAAAGCTTACAGGAAAAACTAAATCCCAAATGGAAATATCTTAAAAAGAAACTAAAACTTAAAAAGGCGTCGCAAAATTCTAGAGTACCTAAATCTTAGTCTAAAGAAAAAGCACTTAAGGGATTTTACGGCAAAGCCTAAAAATCTAGAAGTAAAAATAACTATGGCAAAAACTATGAATTAAAACTAAATATGAGCTAAAAATACAAAAGTTACGCTAAAACGATTAAAAAGAAAAAAAAATATAAAAATATATAAAAAGTTGTAAAAAGTACAATTTTTATAAAAATATTATTTTTATATTATTTATTTTAAAAAACTATTAATTTTACAATTTAAATAAACTAATTAAACTAAAAATACAAATTAAACTTAAACTAATAACTAATTAAATAATAAAACTTAATTAGGGTTAATAATAAAATTAATAATTAATTAAAACCCTAATCGCATTAATTGCTGTACGATGATGGCCTGTCAGATACGCTCATGCGATCGCATGAGTTCTAAGTTACCCAGCCATGCGATCGCATGGGCTAGGGTTTCGGGCCAGAGTTGGGCTGCTACAGTACAGGCCGATTAAAATTTTTTTTTATATTTTTTTTTTCTGTTTTTGCTGTAAAATATAAAATATATTTATTAATTAAATAAAACTTATATTTTTACAAAATAAAAAAAAAATAGAAATAAAGAAACTTTATAAAACTTAAATATTTTCCAAACTCTAAGAAAAAATATTTATATTTTTGTTTTTCTTTTTTTTTTATTTTTGAATATTTAAAACATATTTTTACAAAAGCGTACTAAAAGTAAAATTCTTTTTTTTATAGCGTTGCGCTTCTGGCTTTTAAGACGATCTCCGGCAGCGGCGCCAAAAATACTTGATGTCAAAGCTAAGGGGTATAAAATACTATTAAATTTGTTTAAGGAAATACTATTAAATACGATACAATTTTACACAAGATATTTATTTATTTATAGAATGGATATACTTAAACCTTGCTACAACACTTATAGGCAGTGTACCTAATCGTACAGTAGTGTAGTTTTTAGTAAGTCCGGTTCGTTCCACGGGGAATCTTTTTAAACAAAGCTTAACGCTATATGAGTTTACTTTTATAAAAATACAAATATATATATAAGTAATATTATTATTATAAAGGGGGGTTTTTACCGTTTAATGACCGGTTTGTCGATTTTAAAACTTTAGTCGCAGTTAAAACCAAATGTAAAATATTAAAAATAAATACAAGACTTAAATTAAAGCATAAAGTAAATAACGATAATGAAATTGCGAATAATAAAAGTGCGATAAAATAAACTTGCGATAATTAAAAAGTACGATAATTAAAAGTGCAATACAATAACAATAAAAATGCGATAATTAGAAGTGCAATTAAATATAAAATAAAGGAAATTAAATATGAAATAAAAGAATTATGCTTATTTAAACTTCCGTAATCATGATGTTTGACGTGTTGATTTTAGTTTTATGCCCATGGGTTAATTGTCCTTTGTCCTGGATTATTTAATATGTCCGTCTGGTTTTTGTCCATAACAGTCCATAAGTCATAAATATAAATTGCGAGTGTCCTCGTCAAATTATCCTTATACCCGAAGTTAAATATTCCAACTAATTGAGGACTTAAACTGTAACAAGATTTTAATACTTTGTTTAATAATTACACCAGGATGTCGACTGAGTGTAACCCAAGGTTTTAATATTTTGTTATCAATTATACCAAGTGTCCTTTTACATAATTTCACCCCTGTTTTAATTATTCTAGTGGCTATTAATCCATTCCCGTGTCCGGTTAAATGAACGATTATTCGTACATATAAATACCCCGCCCATCGTGTCCGATCGAGTGTATATGGTAATTTATAGGGACGCCCAATTGTAAATCTTTATATTAACATTAACAAACTATCATTTAGTTAAACAAATATAAAGCCCATTAATAGCTCATAGTCTAATTTCCACAAGTGTCGTTCTTTTGTCCAAACCCCAATTATGGTACAAAGCCCAATTACCCAATTTTAGTAATTAGCCCAACATCATGATTACTTCGGATTAAATAAGCATAATAATAACTTAGCTACGAGACATTAATGTAAAAAGGTTGAACATAACTTACAATGATTAAAAATAGCGTAGCGTTACACGGACAGAATTTCGACTTACACCCTTACAACATTCGCTAACATACCCTTATTATTAGAATTATAATTAAAATTAAAATATAAATTATAAATATATATATATATGTTTTACGTATGAGAAAAGAGAAAGATGGATGATTTTTGGTGCACCAAAGCTCGATTTTTATAGGCATGTGGGCTGGAACTGGGGCTCATGCGATCGCATGGATTTATGCCTTCCAGGCCATGCGATCGCATGGCCAGCTGGGGAGGCTCATTTTTGGTTGTTTTCTTCTGCCGACGGTTTTATAAATAATATAATATATTAAATAATTATAAGAATTATTTAAATATTATATTATATTTATGTGCATAGTTGACTTGTAATTTTTAGTCCGTTGCGTCGAGCGTTGAGAGTTGACTCCGGTCCCGGTTCCGGATTTTCGAACGTCCTTGCGTACAATTTAATATCTTGTACTTTGCGTTTTGAATCTTGTACTCTTGTAATTTCGAGACGTTTCTTATCAATAATTGGAACCTCTTTGATTGTATTTTGTACTTTTGAGCTTTTTGGTCGTTTGCGTCTTCAATTCGTCGAATCTGTCTTTTGTCTTCACCTTTTATTATTTAAACGAATATCACTTGTAAATAGAACAATTGCAACTAAAAGCTTGTCTTTCTTGAGGAATAATGCTATGAAATATATGTTCGTTTTTAGCATTATCAGTTTGAATATGATTATTATCTTGTATTAGAAAGATAACCTACTGTAAGTCACAAAGGTTTCTTGATCTTGGATGATTACTTGGAATGGATTTAGAAAACTTGGAAGTTAACTTGCAATCTTGGAAGTATTCTTGATTTTATGAAACTAGAACTTTTGGAATTTATGAAGAACACTTAGAACTTGAAGATAGAACTTGAGAGAGATCAATTAGATGAAGAAAATTGAAGAATGAAAGTGTTTGTAGGTGTTTTTAGTCGTTGGTGTATGGATTAGATATAAAGGATATGTAATTTTGTTTTCATGTAAATAAGTCATGAATGATTACTCATATTTTTGTAATTTTATGAGATATTTCATGCTAGTTGCCAAATGATGGTTCCCACATGTGTTAGGTGACTCACATGGGCTGCTAAGAGCTGATCATTGGAGTATATATACCAATAGTACATACATCTAAAAGCTGTGTATTGTACGAGTACGAATACGGGTGCATACGAGTAGAATTGTTGATGAAACTGAACGAGGATGTAATTGTAAGAATTTTTGTTAAGTAGAAGTATTTTGATAAGTGTCTTGAAGTCTTTCAAAAGTGTATGAATACATATTAAAACACTACACGTATATACATTTTAACTGAGTCGTTAAGTCATCGTTAGTCGTTACATGTAAATGTTGTTTTGAAACCTTTAGGTTAACGATCTTGTTGAATGTTGTTAACCCATTGTTTATTATAATAAATGAGATGTTAAATTGTTATATTATCATGATATTATGATATATAATATATCTTAGTATGATATATATACAGTTAAATGTCGTCACAACGATAATCGTTATATATATGTCTCGTTTCGAAATCATTAAGTTAGTAGTCTTATTTTTACATATGTATTTCATTGTTAATACACTTAATAATATATTTACTTATCATTTAACATAATTAACCAAGTGTATCAATATCTTAATATGATTCATATGTACCTAGTAAGACGTTGTTATAACGATAATAGTTATATATATCGTTTCCGAGTTTCTTAAATTAATAGTCTCATTTTTATGTATATAACTCATTGTTAAAATACCTAATGAGATACATACTTATAGTAAAATCATGTTAACTATATATATAACCATATATATGTCATCGTATAGTTTTTACAAGTTTTAACGTTCGTGAATCACCGGTCAACTTGGGTGGTCAATTGTCTATATGAAACCTATTTCAATTAATCAAGTCTTAACAAGTTTGATTGCTTAACATGTTGGAAACACTTAATCATGTAAATAACAATTTCATTTAATATATATATAAACATGGAAAAGTTCGGGTCACTACATAATGAGATACTTACTTATCATAATATTATATTAAATATATATATATATATATATATATATATATATATATATATATATATATATATATATATATATATATATATATATATATATATATATATATATATATATATATATATATCCATATATATGTCATCATATAGTTCTTACAAGTTTTAACGTTCGTGAATCGCTGGTCGACGTGGGTGATCAATTGTATATATGAAACCTATTTCAATTAATCAAGTCATAACAAGTTTGATTTCTTAACATGTTGGAAACACTTAATCATGTAAATATCAATTTCATTTAATATATATATAAACATGGAAAAGCTTGGTTCACTACAGTATCTACCTGTTAAATAAATTTCATCCCGAAATTTTAAGCAGTTGGAGGTGTTGACGTATCTTCTAGAAATAAGTGTGGGTATTTCTTCTTCATCTGATCTTCTCATTCCCAGGTGAACTCAGGTCCTCTACGAGCATTCCACCGAACCTTAACAATTGGTATCTTGTTTTGCTTAAGTCTTTTAACCCCACGATCCATTATTTCGACGGGTTCTTCGATGAATTGAAGTTTTTCATTGATTTGAATTTTGTCTAATGGAATAGTGAGATCTTCTTTAGCAAAACATTTCTTCAAATTCGAGACGTGGTAAGTGTTATGTACAGCCACGAGTTGTTGAGGTAACTCAAGTCGGTAAGCTACTGGTCCAACACGATCAATAATCTTGAATGGTCCAATATACCTTGGATTTAATTTCACTCGTTTTTCCAAATCGAATAACGCCTTTCCAAGGTGCAACTTTAAGCATGGCCATCTCTCCAATTTCAAATTCTATATCTTTTCTTTTAATGTCAGCGTAGCTCTTTTGTCGACTTTGGGCGGTTTTCAACCGTTGTTGAATTGGATGATCTTCTTAGTAGTTTATTATATTATCTCCGGACCCGTAATCTGTCTATCCCCAACTTCACTCCAACAATTCGAAGACCTGCAATTTCTACCATAAAGTGCTTTAAACGGTGCCATCTCAATGCTTGAATGGTAGCTGTTGTTATAGGAAAATTCTGCTAACGGTAGGTGTCGATCCCAACTGTTTCCGAAATCAATAACACATGCTTGTAGCATGTCTTCAAGCGTTTGTATCGTCCTTTCGTTCTGCCCATCAGTTTGTGGATGATAGGCAGTACTCATGTCTAGATGAGTTCCTAATGCTTGCTGTAATGTCTGCCAGAATCTTGAAATAAATCTGCCACCCTATCAGAGATAATAGAGATTGGTATTCCATGTCTGGAGACGACTTCCTTCAAATACAGTCGTGTTAACTTCTCCATCTTGTCATCTTCTCTTATTGGTAGGAAATGTGCTGATTTGGTGAGACGATCAACTATTACCCAAATAGTATCAAAACCACTTGCAGTCCTTGGCAATTTAGTGATGAAATCCATGGTAATGTTTTCCCATTTCCATTTCGGGATTTCGGGTTGTTGAAGTAAACCTGATGGTTTCTGATGCTCAGCTTTGACCTTAGAACACGTCAAACATTCTCCTACGTATTTAGCAACATCGGCTTTCATACCCGGTCACCAAAAATATTTCTTGAGACCCTTGTACATCTTCCCCACTCCAGGATGTATTGAGTATCTGGTTTTATGAGCTTCTCTAAGTACCATTTCCCTCATATCTCCAAATTTTGGTACCCAAATTCTTTCAGCCCTATACCGGGTTCCGTCTTCCCGAATATTAAGATGCTTCTCCGATCCTTTGGGTATTTCATCCTTTAAATTTCCCTCTTTTAAAACTCCTTATTGCGCCTCCTTTATTTGAGTAGTAAGGTTAGTGTGAATCATTATATTCATAGCTTTTACTCGAATAGGTTCTCTGTCCTTTCTACTCAAGGCGTCGGCTACCACATTTGCCTTCCCTGGGTGGTAACGAATCTCAAATTCGTAATCATTCAACAATTCAATCCACCTGCGCTGCCTCATGTTCAGTTGTTTCTGATTAAATATGTGTTGAAGACTTTTGTGGTCGGTATATATAATACTTTTGACCCCATATAAGTAGTGCCTCCAAGTCTTTAATGCAAAAACAACCGCGCCTAATTCTAAATCATGCGTCGTATAATTCTGCTCGTGAATCTTCAATTGTCTAGACGCATAAGCAATCACCTTTGTTCATTGCATTAATACACAACCGAGACCTTGCTTTGAGGCGTCACAATATATTACAAAATCATCATTCCCTTCAGGTAATGACAATATAGGTGTCGTAGTTAACTTTTTCTTTAACAATTGAAATGCTTTCTCTTATTCATCCTTCCATTCAAATTTTCTCCCTTTATGCGTTAATGCAGTCAAGGGTTTTGCTATTCTGGAAAAATCTTGGATGAACCTTTTGTAGTAACCATCTAGTCCTAAAAATTGGCGTATATGCTTCGGAGTTTTTGGGGTTTCCCACTTTTCAACGGTTTCAATCTTTGCTGGATCCACCTGAATACCTTCTTTGTTCACTATGTGTCCGAGGAATTGAACTTCTTCCAACTAAAATGCACACTTTGAAAACTTAGCATACAGTTTTTCTTTCCTTAACAACTCTAGCACTTTTCTCAAATGTTCTTCGTGCTCTTGGTCATTTTTGAGTAAATAAGTATGTCATCGATGAAAACAATGACAAACTTGTCAAGGTATGGTCCACACACTCGGTTCATGAGGTCCATGAACACAGCTGGTGCGTTAGTCAACCCAAACGGCATAACCATAAACTCGTAATGACCGTAATGCGTCCTAAAAGCAGTCTTTGGAATATCATCCTCCTTAACACGCATTTGATGATACCCAGAACGTAAATCAATCTTCGAATAAACTGACGAGCCTTGTAGTTGATCAAATAAGTCGTCGATTCTCGGTAGTGGGTAGTGGTTCTTGATGGTAAGTTTGTTCAACTCTCGGTAATCGATACACAACCTAAATGTACCATCCTTCTTCTTGACAAACAAAATAGGAGCTCCCCACGGTGATGTGCTTGGTCGAATGAAACTACGCTCTAAAAGTTCCTGTAACTGACTTTGTAATTCTTTCATTTCGCTAGGTGCGAGTCTGTATGGAGCACGAGCTATTGGTGCAGCTCTTGGTACATGGTCTATTTGAAATTCAATGGATCGATGTGGGGGTAATCCCAGTAATTCTTTTGGAAATACATCGGGAAATTCTTTTGCGACGGGAACATCAATGATGTTCTTTTCTTCAGGTTTAACTTCCTCGATATATGCTAGAATGACGTAACAACCTTTTCTTATTAGTTTTTGCGCCTTCAAACTACTAATAAGATTTAATTTCGCGTTGTTCTTTTCTCCGTACACCATTAAAGGTTTTCCTTTTTCACGCATAATGTGAATCGCATTTTTGTAACAAACGACCTCTGCTCTCACCTTTTTCAACCAGTCCATGCCAATTATTACATCAAAACTCCCTAACTCGACTGGTATTAAATCAATTTTAAACGTTTCATCCCCCAATTTAATTTCTCTCTCCCGACATATATTATCTGCTGAAATTAATTTACCGTTTGCTAATTCGAGTAAAAATTTACTATCCAAAGGCGTCAATGGGCAACTTAATTTAGCACAAAAATCTCTACTCATATAGCTTCTATCAGCACCCGAATCAAATAAAACATAAGCAGATTTATCGTCAATAAGAAACGTACCCGTAACAAGCTCCGGGTCTTCCTGTGCTTCTGCCGCGTTAATATTGAAAACTCTTTCGCGACCCTGCCCATTAGTATTCCCCTGATTCGGGCAATTTCTAATAATGTGACCTGGTTTTCCACATTTATAACAAACAGCATTGGTATAACTTGCTCCGACACTATTTGTTCCGACATTACTTGTTCTGACACTATTTGTTCCTTTAGTTCTGTTAAACTTTGGTCCGTAGACCTCACACTTTGTCACGCTACGACCATTTCTTTTACACCTGTTGCAAAATGTTATGCAAAACCCCGGGTGATTTTCTTCACACCTATGACATGACTGTTTTTGGTTTTTGTTGCCATTGTTGTTATTGAGGTTGTTGTTGGGATTGTTATTGTTGTTGAAACGGTTGTTGTAGTTGTTGTTGTTGGGACGTTTGTTGTAGTTATTGTTAGGATTGCGGTTATTGTTGCGATTGTTGTTGCGGTTGTTAGGGTAGTTGTTGCGATTGTGGTTGTAATTGTCATTGTTGTTATATTGGTGACTCTTGTCACCGTTTTCCTCTCACTTCCTCTTGAGTTGTTTCATGTTGGCTTCTTCGGCCGCTTGCTCTTTAATTCTTCCCTCAATCTGATTTATGAGTTTATGAGCCATTCGACTTGCCTTCTGTATGGAAGCGGGCTCGTGTGAACTCACATCTTCTTGAATCCTTACTGGTAACCCTTTTACAAACGCGTCGATCTTCTCTTCTTCATCTTCGAACGCTCCCGGACATAATAGGCACAACTCAGTGAATCGTCATTCATATGTGGTAATGTCGAACCCTTGTGTTCGTAACTCTCTAAGTTCTACCTTGAGCTTATTGACTTAGTTTCTAGGACGGTACTGCTCGTTCATCAATTGCTTGAATGCCGACCACGGTAGTGCGTAAGAAGCATTTTGTCCTACCTGTTCAAGATAGGTGTTCCACCACGTTAACGTAGTACCTGTGAAGGTATGCGTAGCGTACTTAACTTTGTCCTCTTCAGTACACTTACTTATGGCAAACACCGATTCGACTTTCTCGGTCCACCGTTTCAATCCAATTGGTCCTTCAGTTCCATCAAATTCCAAAGGTTTGCAGGCAGTGAATTCTTTGTAGGAGCATCCTACACGATTTCTTGTGGAATTAGTTCCACTGCTAGATCCAGAGTTATTGTTATTTTTCATCGCAGCCTGTACTGCGGCTATGTTTGCTGCAAGGAAAATACGGAAGTCTTCCTCGCTCATGTTCAAATTCTGACGAGTCGTCGGTGCCATTTCCTTCAAAAATAGCCCAAAAGAATTAAGTTAATCATATAGAAATTTAAGAGTAGTCAATAGTATTTCGTAGCATAGTATGAACTCATTTATAAAAGCTTTTTCTTCATATTAGCGTTTTATAGTTTTAATTCGTGTAGTACCTACCCGTTAAGTTCATACTTAATAGCTAATATACAATTCAACTACTACAATTCTATATGAAAAAAACTGATTATAATAATGTTTCGCGTTCAAATTTTATACAATATTTTACAAACTTACAATACCGCTATTATACATATAGGATGAAATATAGCACATAATAATTTTGCTACCCGGCAGCTATAAAGGCAATTCTAGTTAATACGCAAGTCGTTCAGCAAAAGAAATAAAGACACGTAATTCATAAGTCTAGAAACAAGTCATGCATTCTGGTTTTATTAAGACGACTTCCCATCCTTGGTCTTGTGGAAAGTAACTGTTATGACCATTGGCTAGACAACATGTTGTAATGTTGTCAAAAGGACGAGGGTTTCGTAATGTCCAACAGCCCCGTAATAATCTAAAAACCTTGTTTTTCACCCCAACTACTGAATCCGTCACTTGTGGGAAGGTTTTATTTAAAAGTTGTAATCCGATGTTCTTTTTCTCACTTTGGTAAGAAGCGAACATCACTAACCTGTAAGCATAACATGCTTCTTTATGTTGCATGTTAGAAGCTCTTTCTAACTCACGAAATCCTATGTTGGGATATGTTGAGTCAAAATAGGTTCTTAACCAGTAGCGTAAAATTGCATTTGGGTTCTCAGCATTTAACGCTTTAAAGAAAACACGGCGTAACTTACGGTCTCCCCAATGTGATATACCCCACCTATCAAAGGAAAGCCTTTTATAAACTAAGGCATTTCTAGAAAGTCTTTCAAATGTTTGACAAGTTAATTTCGCCATAACTAATTGTACTGATGAATTCTGACCGACTCTAGACAAGATTTCATCAATCATATCCTCTGGTAGGTCTTCTAAAATATTCGATTGTCTACCCTTAACGTTCATTTTGTGTTTTTATACTGTAAAATAGACAAGGATTAGATTCATAAAAGATAATTAACAAACAATACAAGCAATTTTTACATAGAACATAAAAGTACAAGCACACTACAATACATATAATACACAACATGATTACAACCCTCTAATCTGAATCACTGGTTTCTTCTTCTTCGGACTTGGTTCATTTTCCTAATTTTCTATGGATATACGGTGTTCCTCTAATACGAACCGTCGTTTTCCACAATGGTTTAGAAAAATCTGGTGGTTTAGAGGTTTTCGGGTTATTGTTACATTTTAGGAAATACGGATGTTGCCGATACATATAAAGTTCATCGGGGTTGGAATCAGGTTTCTCTATTTTTATACCTTTTCCCTTATTATTTTCTTTTGCTTTATTAAATTGGGTCAAGGTAATTTCTATAACATCATCGGGATCCGATTCATCGGAAAATTGGTAATCTTCCCAATATTTTGCTTCCTCGGCGGAAACACCATTGACCATTATTGATTTTGGTCCGTTGGTTGAGTTTTTTCTTTTATTTAATCGATTTACTGTAGGTATCAATATTTCTTCCTCTAGAACCTCTTCTTCTTCCGGTTCCTTCTCTTCCGGTTCCTCTTCTTCTGGTTCCCCCTCTTTCGGTTCCTCCTCTTCCGGTTCCTCTTCGGGAATTTGTGAATCTTCCCAAAATATATTCGACTCTTCATTATTATTAGGTGAGTCGATGGGATTTGTACTAGTGGTAGACATCTATCATACAATATCAAACACATTAAGAGGTTAATATATCACATAATATTTACATGTTAATAATATATAGTTTCCAACAAAAGTGTTAAGCAATCATTTTTAAAGAAAATACGGTCGAAGTCCAGACTCACTAATGTATCCTCACAAACTCGATAAGACACACTAATGCAAATTTCTGGTTCTTTAAGACCAACGCTCGGATACCAACTGAAATGTCCCGTTCATATTGATTATAAACGTTCCATATTAACTGATTTCGTTGCGAGGTTTTGACCTCTATATGAGACGTTTTTCAAAGACTGCATTCGTTTTTAAAACAAACCATAACCTTTATTTTATCGACAAGGTTAAAAGGACACCACTTAGATTATCCAGAAATGATAATCTAAAAATATCACACTTACACACTACCAATACATATTGATTTACAATATTAATATGTTACAACAAAGTAAATCTCGAATGCAGTTTTAAACAATATTATACAAGCATGCTGACACCAAATCTTGTCCATATTTTAGCATGCAATAGCGGAAGCTCTTAATAATCACCTGAGAATAAACATGCTTTAAACGTCAACAAAAATGTTGGTGAGTTATAGGTTTAACCTATATATTTATCAAATCGTAATAATAGACCACAAGATATCATATTTCAATATACATCCCATACATAGAGATAAAAATCATTCATATGGTGAACACCTGGTAACCGACATTAACAAGATGCATATAAGAATATCCCCTATCATTCCGGAAAATCCTTCAAACATGATAAAAACGAATTCGAAGTACTAAAGCATCCGGTACTTTGGATGGGGTTCGTTAGGCCCAATAGATCTATCTTTAGGATTCGCGTCAATTAGTAGTTCGGTTTACTAATTCTTAGGCTACCAAGAAAAAGGGGCATATTCGGCTTCGATCATTCACCCATATAATGTAGTTTCAATTACGTGTGTCTATTTCGTAAAACATTTATAAAACTGCATGTATTCTCATCCCAAAAATACTAGATTTTAAAAGTGGGACTATAACTCACTTTCACAGATTTTTACTTTGTCGGGAAGTAAGACTTGGCCACTGGTCGATTCACGAACCTATAACAAATATGTACATATATCAAAGTATGTTCAAAATATATTTACAATATTTTTAATATGTTTTAATGATTTGAGTGTATTAAGTCAGCTGTCCTCGTTAGTAACCTACAACTAGTTATCCATAGTTAGATGTACAGAAATAAATTGATATATATTATCTTGAATCAATCCACGACCCAGTGTATGCACTTCTCAGGCTAGATCACAACTCAAAGTATATACATTTTTGGAATCAACCTCAACCATGTATAGCTAACTCAAACATTACTGCATATAGAGTGTCTATGGTTGTTCCAAATAACATATATACATGGGTCGATATGATATGTCAAAACATTTGTATACGTGTCTATGGTATCCTAAGATTACGTAATATATTAGAATACATGTATTATACAATATAAGTTAGCTAGGATATGGTTAATATAGATTTGTTACCAATTTTCACGTAGCTACAACAAGCAAAATTTTCCAATCTAGTTTTAACTTATTCGTTTTAAATCCATTTTGAGTGATTCAAGTTGCTATGGTTTCATATTGAACTTAAGTTTATGAATCTAAACAGAAAAAGTATAAGTTTATAGTCGGAAATACAGGTTACAATTCAATATTTTAAGAGGTAGTCATTTTAGTCGAAAGAACGACGTCTTGATGACCATTTTGCAAAACATACTTCCACTTTGAGTTTAACCATGATTTTTGGATATAGTTTCATGTGCATAATAAAAATTATTTTCCCAGAAGAACAACTTTTAAATCAAAGGTTATCATAGTTTTTAATTAACTAACCCAAAACAGCCCGCGGTGTTACTACGACGGCGTATATCCGGTTTTACGGTGTTTTTCGTGTTTTCAGGTTTTAAATCATTAAGTTAGCATATCATATAGATATAGAACATGTATCTAGTTGATTTTAAAAGTCAAGTTAGAAGGATTAACTTTTGTTTGCGAACAAGTTTAGAATTAACTAAACTATGTTCTAGTGATTACAAGTTTAAACCTTCGAATAAGATAGTTTTATATATATGATTTGAATGATGTTATGAACATCATTACTACCTCAATTTTTCTGGATAAACCTACTGGAAATGAGAAAAATAGATCTAGCTTCAAAGGATCCTTGGATGGCTTGAGAGTTCTTGAAGCAAAATCATGACACGAAAACAAGTTCAAGTAAGATTTCCACTCAAAATAAGATTGTTATAGTTATAGAAATTGAATCAAAGTTTGATTATGAGTATTACCTTGAATTAGAAAGATATCTTACTGTAAATAAGAAATATTTCTTGAGATTGGATGATCACTTGAAATGGATTTGCAAGATTGAAAGTAAGCTAGCAAACTTGGAAGTGTTGTTGGTGTGTTCTTGAGTAGTTGTTTTGTATGTTGATCTAGGTTACCTAGATTGAGCTAGATTATGAAGGAAATGATGAAGAACACTTAGAACACTAAGAGAGTAATTGAGAGAGAGTAATTTGATGCATAAAAATGGAAATCAAAGTGTGTTTGTGGTAGGTGTAATGAGGCATGAAAATGAGTCAAATATAGGCTCCATTACTTTGTTGTTTTGTTAGATATTTCATGCTAGTTACCAAATAATGGTTCCCACATGTATTAGGTGACTCACAAGGACTGCTAAGAGTTGATCATTGGAGTGTATATACCAATAGTAAATACATTTAGAAGCTGGGTATTGTACGAGTACGAATACGGGTGCATACGAGTAGAATTGTTAATGAAAATGAACGATGATGTAATTGTAAGCATATTTGTTAAGTAGAAGTACTTTGATAAGTGTCTTGAAGTCTTTAAAAAGTGTATGAATACATATTAAAACACTACATGCATATACATTTTAACTGAGTCGTTAAGTCATCGTTAGTCGTTACATGTAAGTGTTGTTTTGAAACCTTTAAGTTAACGATCTTGTTAAATGTTGTTAACCCATTGTTTATTATATCTAATGAGATGTTAAATTATTATATTATCATGATATTATGATGTATTAATATATCTTAATATGATATATATACAATTAAATGTCGTTACAACGATAATCGTTACATATATGTCTCGTTTCGAAATCCTTAAGTTAGTAGTCTTGTTTTTACATATGTAGTTCATTGTTAATACACTTAATGATATGTTTACTTATCATTTATCATGTTTAAATATAGTGTAACAATATCTTAATATGATTCATATATATTTAATAAGACATTGATATAACGATAATCGTTATATATATCGTTTTCGAGTTTCTTAATTCAATAGTCTCATTTTTATGTATATAACTCATTGTTAAAATACCTAATGAGATACTTACTTATCATAATATTATGTTAACTATATATATATATATATATATATATATATATATATATATATATATATATATATATATATATATATATATATATATATATATATATATATATATATATATATATATATATATATATATATATATATATATCCATATATATGTCATCATATAGTTCTTACAAGTTTTAACGTTCGTGAATCGCTGGTCAACTTGGGTGATCAGTTGTATATATGAAACCTATTTAAATTAATCAAGTCATAACAAGTTTGATTGCTTAACATGTTGAAAACACTTAATCATGTAAATATCAATTTCATTTAATATATATATAAACATGGAAAAGGTCGGGTCACTACAGATTTATAGTAAAATATCCGACAGAGCAATTGAAACAGATTATTGCATTTAACCAAAGAAGATCCTAATTTCCTTAATTACCGAAGAACCAAATCTTATTACGAAGATTTCCTCTAAATTCCTTGAATTCCGAAAATCAACCGTGACTACGTCACCGGTTAAGATGAACATGCATTTACTCATTTCACTCTTTTGTGATAACTTCACTCGTACTCTTCACATAAACGAATTGTTTTATCCATACTACCCATTGATGATAAAACTCTAAATTTCAACTCGTATGAGTCATGAAAACATACTTTTTGTCAGTCATGACGATCCCAATCAAATTTCGGAACGAAATTTCTTTAACGGGTAGGTACTGTGACGACCCAGAAATTTCCGACCAAATTTAAACTTAATTTTATATGGTTTCGACATGATAAGCAAAGTCTATTTAATTAAGTCTCAAAAAAAATTTGGAACTACATTCATGTAATCAATTACCCTTTGACTGTGCTCGATGATTCACAAACATCTATGTGTATATAGATATGTATATATAATATATAGTTATATTAATTGAAAACGTTAACAAAGTATTAGATGAATAATACTTTAATATCAAATGATTGAATTATCAGATACATTGTGTTATTATTATGGGTCTCTGTTGTGAGGTCCACTGTGATTTATGAAATCTGTTCTTTTTTAACAATATTCGGAAAATGGTAAAGTGATTTACAAGTAAGAACAAATGTGTCAATTAAACGAGAACTAGACAAGGGTTAGTGAATATTCCTATTTAATTTCCAATATATGCCTTACAATAATTTCCTCGTGACTTTTGATAAGATAACTAGTTAGCTTTCATAATATTTAATGTAAAAGTGAAATCACGTAGAGTAAATAATTGGGATAATGGTTGTCGACAAGATAAACCCATTTGACATGTTACATTAAGATGATTTCATATGTTTGATTATCTATTAGACTTAACTCTACGATTCACGAATAAATTGTAAGTTAAAAACTAGAAACCATTACGACTTACATATTATATAATTTTACTTTATTAACTGAAAACGTTTATGATATAAAAATTTATGTTATTAAAACCTGTTGTTTATAAAGGTAAATTGTTTATATAGAATTAGAAGAATTTAATTAAAGCTTTATATTATAATTTACAAATATATATATATATATATATATATATATATATATATATATATATATATATATATAGTGTTTCAAAAATGTAAACGTGATACGACATAATAATTTCTATTATTTAAACGATTTTAAAATAAACTTTGAAATATAATTAGCTTTGAAAAACTAATATTATATTATTAAATAAATATTTCAATTACATATAATATGTACAAATTATATTTTAAAATATATATATATTTTACAATGTGATAAAATATAATGTTAACTTAGTCATAAAACGTTTTGATTTAAAATAATATTAGTAAATATACTTTAATAAATTACGAGACGTTGATTTATAGAAGCAAATGACTAAAATACTCAAATGTATAAATTACATTTCTTGTAATATAAATTATGGGCGAATATGTCTAATTATTAATTAAGGTACTTGTCGCAAAACGTAAAGTACCAGTTTTCTAAACGTACGAAAATGCGTTCGAGAAATCAGAGTCGGGTCATAAGTCAAGTGTCAATGTACAACTCAACGGAACTAAAATTACAAGTCCACTATGCCCGTGAATATAATATAATATATCAATAATTATATAGATTATATATATATATATATATATATATATATATATATATATATATATATATATATATATATATATATATATATATATATATATATATATATATATATATATATATATATATATATATATATATATTATTAATTAGTAAAACCGTCGGCAGAAGAATTGAAATGCAAATGAGCTGTAAAGGGAAACTATGCGATTGCTGTCCATTTGCTCATGATCCCTCCGCGATCGTGGAGATGGTGGGGTCCAGTCCGGGTCTATAAAGATCAAGTTTCGCAGCTGAATTCAATCAATCCATCTATCAAAATATATACATACTCCGTAACAATTTAATTATTTATTATTTATTATTATTATTATTATTATTATTATTATTATTATTATTATTATTATTATTATTATTATTAAGATTAATATTATTATAATTAATCCTAATATTATTATTAGTAGTATTAGTATTATTATTTGTATTATTATACATAAAATACTACGACAAGGGTACGTGGGAGCGATATCAAAACGGGTTTTTCGAGCGGGATGAAGCTAAGGAAATTATGGGTATTAGCTATGGAGGTTATGGGTATTGTTCGGGGATATTGCTCGTGAGGTCAAACTAGTGTTTATCATTTCCGTTACATCTACGTACTTTCCTGCAATATTGAATCACAATATTGATACGTGAGCATTAATATCTTATCTTATCTTTTATAGTGTATCCCTGACTAGTGCTCGAGTATATATGATTATGCATGCTTGTATGCTTAATTTCGTCGTTAAATAGTTTATGATAAATCACGAAATTGATACATATGCTACTGAGATAAGCTATATGATATGCATGTCGTTGGAAAGATGGCGAAAAATTAATAACTTTTCATTTAGAAATCGTGTGGTTTCGATGAACGGATTAAAAGATATGGTCAACTGAATTATCATCAATTTTAGTATTATTATTATTAAAATTATCATTTTGAATAGAATTATTATTTTTATATAAAATATTATTATTATTACAGTTAATATTAACAAGTATCGTTATTATTAAAATTATCATGATTAGAATTATCATTTTATTAATATCATCATTAGTAAATATAAATATTGTTATTATTATTATTAGTAGAATAATAATAATTATTATTATTAAAAAATAATACAACTTTTACTCATATTATTTTATCAAATAAATATGTGATACAAAGATATTTTTACCACACGTAATATAATTACATTAATAATACATACCACTATATTTTATGATATTAAGTGAACTTTATAAATTTTATTACTTGAGATATATAAAAGTATATTTTTATCATATATAAATTTTAATATAAATTTTATTTATTAATAAATGACTTGTATTATTTACTCTAATAAAATATGATAAATATATTTAAATATATAAAACGACTATATTTAAATTATATAATAAACATGTATTGATTTTGGAAGTCATTTTGGGTCAAGTTAACTTTTGTTGACTTTTGTATGTCGGTCTCGAGCATTAGGATTGTGATACACTACTACTTGACCTAAATTGTTAGACAGATATTGACCAACATATAAATATATATACTTAATATAGGTTCGTGAATCCGAGGCCAACCCTGCACTTGTTCAGTACCGTCATATGCATAATTACTACGAAATACAGTATTGTGAGTTTCATTTGCTCCCTTTTTAAATGCTTTAGAAATATATATTTTTGGGACTGAGTATACATGCGTTGTTTTTATAAATGTTTGATGAAATAGACACAAGTACTTGAAAATACATTCTATGATTGGATGATTATACCGGATATCACCCTTTTCAGCTTGGTAGCCTAAGAATTGGTGTTTATTATAATTGCCACCAATTGACGCGAATCCTAAAGATAGATCTATCGGGCCCAACAAGCCCCATCCGGGTTACGGATGCTTTAGTACTTCGATTTATCATATCTTATGAGAGTCCCGGGATGATGGGGATATTCTAGGTGCATTTTATTAATGTCAGTTACCAGGTGTTCACCATATGAATGATTTTTATACACAGGTTATGTGTATTATATTTTGTACACGGGTTACGTGTGCGGTTAAATATTTGAAATCTTGTCGTCTATTAAAATTATGGAAATGAATGATCATGATAAACTAATGAACTCACCAACCTTTTGGTTGACACTTTTAAGCATGTTTATTCTCAGGAATGAAAGAAATCTTCCGCTGTGCATTTGCTCATTTTAAAGATATTACTTGGAGTCATTCATGGCATATTTCAAAAGACGTTGCATTCAAATCATTGAATCCAAAAAGATTGTTAATAGATGAACGACAGATCAGTCAATTATATTTGAGAAACATGATAATATCATTGGTATGCATATTTGTAAACTTTCGTTGAAATGAAAGTTCGTTTTTTTTAAAAGAATGCAATGTTTGTAAAATGTATCATATAGAGGTCAGTACCTCGCAATGTAATCAACTATTGTGAATCGTTTATAATTGATATGAACGGGGCATTTCATCTAATCCCATTAAAAATGACATAAAATGATCCTGAAAGGACTTAGAATCTATCACCATGTCATCAATTTTATTCATATCATCAAATTGTCTCCACATGGCATTGAGTTTATGATAATAATCAGATAGGGGTTGACCCACTTGACTACAAGAGTTAATTTGTTGATATAAGTTTTTTTATGGCAAATTCGGCATTGACTACTAAGATTTGCCACCCACACATGCGTTAGGAAGAAATTCCTCGTATCCATCGCGCAAAGTGTATCCGGAATGCTTTTAGGTTAACTGCTTGACCCGCACTGAGTGAATGATACACGAGGCACAACCTTAGAGAAAATCCCCCCCTCCGGATTCGAACTCGCACCTTTTCTTTCAAGGATACGAGCCCCGAACCAACTGATGATTTTTACCACTCAACCAAAGGTCCGGTGGTATTTGTTGATATAAGATGAAAGTAACAGATGCATCAACTTTATCATAGGTTTCTTTATGTTCATTCCATACAGTTTCAACAGACTTAGAGAATATTTGACCAATGTAAACATCTTTAGATAAAGAAACAAGAATCCAAGTAAGAACAACAGAATTACATCTATCCCATTGAACTAACAACACATTATCATCTTCATGACTAAATTTGGGACAACTACTATCAACAAATCCCAATTATTTTTAGTTTGAAGAGCCAATTTTATAGCACAACACCAAACATTGTAATTATCAGTTCCTTTTAATTTATGTGTAATTAAAGATGCATAAGATGTGTCACTTGGATGTAAAATAAAGGAACATTATTTCAAGTTTACTTATTCTAGTTACATGGTCAACATATGAATCATCACCATTATCCATATTAACGGATGTCAATAATCGGAAAAAAACAATATCAACTAAGCAAACAATGAAAGCAATAACACAGTAAGCATGCATTAAAAATAGTAAATCACAAAGCATGCAATTGAAGTGATAAAATAGTAAACAAACAAACAGCATCAATTCACTCTACAAACACCTATAAGAGTAAGAAACAACCTACCAACCCAACGACTGACTATAGTCAGGCAACCTACAATTGTTAGAACAAACATAGTACATATGATATAATGAAAATAAGACACTAAAAGACAGAACAGAATAATAAGTTCAAGAAGACTGTTCTTCTTGACTAATCTAATGGTTTTAATCAATCTGGACTGAAAAAAGTCATAGCCAGGTGATATCGACTAAAAAGTTACGTTTACACCCCAGTATTGAGGCCCAAAAACAATAAAGTTTCAAGCTTTATCGCCTAAATACTCGCTTTGTCAGTTAAAATTGAAGATCAAGAAATTACAAAGACGATGCAAAAAAATCAAGCAAAACGGAGCTAAAACGGAGATTCTAGAGTGAAAATGGTGAAAGACAAGTTACGACCCCGGAAACTAAGTTACGATCCTGGGAAAGAGCAAGACGATCCACGAAAACAACAAACCAGAGCTTGACACCGGCCTCCTAAGCCGGCTTTCCACACCGGCCTGCCACATGGGCGCCAACTTGCCACATGGTTTGGACACCAGGCAGGGAAAATGGCCAAGGCAAACGGCTTGTCTAGCACCGGCCTCCCACACTGGCCTGTGGCACTGGATTGTAAGGCCGGCCTGCTAACCGCTGCCCTGCCAAATTTTAACTACAAAAAGGGGCCATTTGTCATCCATTTTTTCACACACTTCAATTCACTTCTTTCTCTCTCATTTTGTAATATTTAATTATACTTTCAAGGTCTTTGACTTTGAGTGGGAAAATTAGTACCCAGAGAAGAACGCTGAAGATTGTATTAGGAGCGGTCTGGAGTTTGAAGTTGTCACTTTTGTATTTTCGGAACTCGTTTAATCTACTGGTACTTCTATCCTTTGTCTTTATATAATGTCTTCCATTATTATGATTTATGATATTGTTACCATGATTACTGAGTAGTTATCTTTAGTGTATGCTATGATATAGTTAGTTATAATGCCGAAATAATATTATGTTTTGTGTATGTTGTTAAAATGCCTTCCGATTATGATTTAAACTCAATCGCTTTTTCAACTAATAGAACGTAGTTATTGGCTCTGTTATTGGGAAGTCACGAACCTCGATTCAGAGTACACTATCTGTGTCACCCCTTAGTAAGAGAAGTCTATCGAATACAACGCAAGTTTGACTGAGGCACACCGGTTATAGTAAGTCCACCGAGCATTGGATTCCGACTGAGGACTCTTTCATAGTGAAGCATCTAACTAGGTCCATAGTACATTGTCAGTCCTAGACCATGCTAGTGTAGTCACCAAGCATATAAACTTGTAGTCACCAAACATATAAACTTCGTACGTACACGCTGAAGCACAACGGTTATTGTAAGCTGTACCTCTGCTAAGTAAGGCCATGGAACCCGGTCAGTGCTAATTAGTACACTTCACCATAATGCGGTCTCATGTATTGTACCCCGCTTGAGGGATTCATAGTTAATTAAGGAAATGTTTGTTTAAACTTATAAAGGATTGGACCATTAGGATAACCGAACGTGTCCATGGAAGTCAAACCGACTTGGCCATGGTGTTCTTTATGGTTAAACTCTTTTTAAGGGCCTAACTATCTTTTAAACCCAATCATTAACGAAAGCATCGATACACATCACATATCTCGGATATGGTATACCTTGTACTTCATTATGCTTAAGAAAGTTTAGAACTTTGGAACGTTAATACGTCACCTAACAGAGTCGCTCAATTGGATGAGTCGTTTGAACGTGTATGCATGTAGTCAAGCTGCACGGGCATCGGGGGTATGGGACGTTGCTGTCTATTCAGAATCTTCAAGCATAACGCATTATCCAGTGACATGTCTTTGATAGGGGCGGTAGGATAAGTGTAATAAATACAAGGTTACTACCTATTCATGAGTCAGCATTCCATAATTTCGGCAAAGTAACTAACGAAATCATAGTATGCAGTTGCTTTAACCTTATCTGAATTACAAATTTTATCGTATTTACTTTATTTTATCTTATAAACTAGAAACCCAAAAATTAGGTAATTTACAACTACTCCTCCACTTTAGGATTATCTTAAGTTATATATATAGGTTCGATTCTACTGATCTCTTAAAAATTCGACCCTAGGTCATACTTCCCTTACTCACCATAATAAGGAGTAGTACGATTTACGTCCCGCTAAATATTTTAAAACTATTTCATCCTCTCCTGATAGCTGATTCTGACGATCTGCGACCTAACGACAATGCAGAAACAAAACCGTCCGTTTTGGTCATATCAAGAGAAGTGTAAGTTTTTGGCGCCGATGCTGGGGAACTGGTATCAGACAATACTACTTCTATCAAACCTATTTGCAAACATTGAGTGGTGTCTAAGAAATACAATTATACACGACCTTGATTGTTGGATTTTCCGAATAGTCGCCAATTATATTGAGACCAAAAGGATCCTACCTCTCCATAGTCGATCTGGCCACTTGGTTTGTTGAATAGTTCGTGCGAAGCTCTATTATTGAAATACCAGGGCATCAGTAGCAAGAACCAAAAACATATTAAAAGTTAGGATAATTACCTTAGATTACATTACCTTAGCTTACCTTAGCTTACATTACCTTAGATTATCCTAGATTACCTTAGATACGGATTACTTTAGACTAAGTTAGGAACTTAGCATATCTACCTAAAATTTAAAAACAATAGGGCATACTCATTGTATGACCCATACCCGATCTACACCAGGGCCGTTGTTATTCGTACCTGATCCAGACGCAATAATCTGTAAAGCACTCAAGGAAGAACAAATCAGAAACTGAATGGCGTTACGTGTTAATCTAGCAGAAAATACCAAACCCTCGATTGAAGGTCGAGGAAGACCAATCATATTCCCATAGATCCAATGACACTCGTTCGAATTAAAGCATCATATTTTACAGCTCATCTAAAATGGCTGTCAATTTCATGGACTACCGAATGACGATCCTAGTTCTTACCTTGATAAATTCATCTCTTTCGAACTCCTAAAAATAGCCTGGGATAAGACAAGATATAGTCCGGCTATACTTGTTCCCCTATTCTCTCACTCATCATGCGCAAACATGGTTTGAAGGATTGGAAAAAGACTCCATCACGTCATGGACGGAGATGGCAACTAAATTCCTAACCAAATATTTCCATCCTTCTAAACAAACCAAGCTTAAGAATGACATCATTAACTTTAAGCTAAGTTATGATGATTCTCTTTACACCGTATAGGAGCGATTCAAAACCCTGCTGAAGAAATGCCCTAATCACCAACTAGAACGTTCAGCTCAAATCTGCACATTCTACGATGCTCTTACGGTAAATCATAGGACGACGATCGACGCAACAGCTCAAGGAAATCTGATGAACCAAACCGCAGACGAAGCATGGGAGTTTCTCTAAAACATGACAATGCATCATCATGAGTGGAACATTGGTGAGACCGCTTCATCATTTTCTCCACTCTCCACACTTAATAATCACAAGGTTGCCATCAAATCCCTCACAGACAAGATGGAGTCTCTTGCCAAACAACTCGGAGAATTGAAGACGCAACCACGGCAGGTTAACCAGGCTCAGTCCTGTGCTAACTGTACAAACCCGCAACCTACGAAAGAATATCAAGTTGAGTATGAGAATCCTGACGGTTCAGTCTATTACGTTCAATACCCTGCTCGTCAACCAAATCCCGAATTCAATCTACAACCTAGGGTTAACCAATTTCAAAGAAATAATCAACCTTTTTGCTATCGTTACCCACCTTATCCACCCCAACAACCTCAATTGACCTACGATCAACCACTTCCACTCACTAGACCACCAGCTGAGGAAAATTCTCCAACCAACCAAATTACGAAAGTAACCAACCCTGCTCTCGGGACTGATGATCAGTTGACTCAGTTCATTCAAGGACAACAACATCTAAATCATAGAACCGCTTCTAGACAATGCCAGGCGGAGATATTCATGCAAAACCAATTGACTCTGCTCAAAATTCTAGAAATGCAGCTCGGACAGTTATCACAACGCCTTGAAACCCGACCACAAGGAAGATTACCTAGTAATATTATTCAAAATCCACACACAGAAGAGGCTAAGCAAATGGATTCAATAATCCCAAAGGAAGAACCATGGAAGAGGTCAGTTAGGCTCAAGAACAAATCGATGAATACTCAAAAGCTGTCCACTCAGACTCCAGTTCATGTACCTTATCCTGGAAGGCTACTGGAAGAACCATCCAAGCTTGATACTTAAAAGCTTAATGGAAGATTCCTAGACACCATATCCAAAGTTCCCAACCAAAAGAGATACATACGAAGGCTTCTCTCTACAAAGGAAAGGATACCAGACTCCAACAAAATTCAACTGAGTGAAGAATGCTCAGCATTGCTCAGAGACTCTTTACCCCAAAAACTAGGAGATACGAGCTGATTCATTTTCCCATGTTCAATCTACCAATATGTAACAATTCATGCACTAGCTGATTTAAGAGCAAGTATTAACCTCATACCCAATTCTCTCTAGAAGAGATTAGAGCTAGGAGACTTGACACAAACCAAAATGACAATCCAACTTGCCGATCACACAATCCGATATCCTAAGGGCATAGTTGAGAACGTCTTGGTGAAAGTCGATAAATTCTTGTATCCTATGGATTTCGTAGTGATGGATATTAAAGATGACCTACATATGCCAATAGTATTAGTAAGACCTTTCATGAACACGGCTAGTATTATCATTGATGTGTACAATCAAACCTTGATCTTATGATCACACGGAGAGAGCGTTACCTTCAAAATTGATCGACCTACCGATCTTTCCTGAAGCGTCCCGTTCATATCGAATATAAACATTACATACTCATTAGTGTCATTGCGAGGTATTGACCATAATCTTTATTATAACCAAAGGCTTAAACAACATAATAATGATTATCGTTTAGCGATAATCTTAGTCTTACAAACTTTACATTTGATAATAACGATACGATTTCCAACATATTTCACATTACAAATCTTCCGATATGCAGTTTTATTTTTGACACAAATATGCATACTCCAAATCTTGCTTAAATTTGGCATAATGCAGCGGAAGCCTTTATTTATCACCTGAGAATAAACATGCTTAAAACGTCAACATAAAGTTGGTAAGATATAGGTTTAATGCTAGCAGCGTTATAAATATAGACCACAAGATTTCATATACATAAACGTTTTAATAAAAATATTCTAAGTGGTTGAGCACTTGATAACCATACTTAACATTTAATCAACGTCGCATATTCCCTTTATTATGAAATCTCACTACACCGTACCAAGTGTAGTCACCGAAACAAAGTACTGTGCAACCGTTGAATACTGGTCGTCCAGTCTGGTTGGGGTTGTCAGGCCCGATAGATCTATCAACAGGATTCGCGTTTACAATACCGCATGTAAATAGTAGTTACCAAGTTACAGGGAAGTATGCCAGTGGTACAACTCAACGTAGAATATATATTTTTAATCACTTGTGTCCATAACGTAAATCATAAAATGCATGTATTCTCATCCCTAAATATTTAGAGTTTAAAAATGGGACTATATACTCACTTTTACCTTGAAGATATTTAACACGACTTGGTCTCCGATAGATATCGCGAACCTAACCATATATATAATATATCAACATATTTTCTTTTCAAATAATCGTTACATATATACTTATAATACTTTTAATATCTATTAGTCCGTAGTTAGCAGTCCGATGTTAGTGGTCCATAATTAGTTGCTCAACAAAATAAATAAAGACCCCATCGTATTCGTATTGATCGAAATTAATCGACCCATGGTACCATGTTGTCAAATGACTTGTTGCGTACATAAAGTACCGTGTTGTCAAATGACGTGTTGCGTACAATCATGAGGTCTTATAATTAATCTTCTCGTGTTGTTTACGGGTGGTCCTGAAATATGTAAAATCAAATCATGAGTAAATATATATAAAATTTCATGTTAATTAGCCGAGATATGATTAGTTTGGTTTTAGTCAAAATATTTTTGTAGCTAAACTAGCTTCGGATACCCGATTTTGTTTTAGTCGTAGTTTCTTCAATACAACTCCGTTTTTGTTGATTCAACTTGCCAATTTCTTGGATCGAGTCATTATTTATGAATATGAACTGTAAATACCTTGGTTTACATTTGAAATCACAGGTTATAGGTCAAACTTGGGTGAATCTTATGAAAGTGATCATTTTCATCATAAAAACAACATCTAAATGATCATTTTTAAAAATACTTACACTTTGAGTTTAACCATGAGATTTTTATATGTTAACATATTCATAAGAAATATCATTTTTCCAGAATATAAACTTCCAATTCAAAGTTTAAGATGGTTTTTAATTATCCAACCCAAAACAGCCCCCGGTTGCACTCCGACGACGTGGATTCAGTTTTAAGGTGTTCTTTGTAAAATCAAGTTGTATCTTGTTAAGTTAGCATATCATTATGATATATTACAGGTCTTGAAGTGTTTTAAAAGTCAATTTAGAAGGATCTATTTAGTTTGCGAACAAGTTTGAAATCATTCAAACTATGTTCTTGTTGTTATAATTTATAACTCAAAATAAGGTAGCTATATAAATATGAATTGAATAAGATTATGAATAAGGTTACTACCTCAAATTACTTGGATAAAGCTACTGGAAAGGAAGTATAACTCTTGATCCTAAAGAGTGGTGAAGTTGGATTGAAAGATTGGTAGTAAACTTAGAATATAGACCTGAAATGAAAGTAGTATCTTGTAGTGTTCTTGTTTGATCTTAATATGATGGTTATTAAGGTGATTCTTGAGAGAGTTTTTGCTGGATTTCTTAGAGGTGAATGAAGCTTACAAGTAGGTGTTTTTAGCTAGAGAAAATGTGTAGTAAAAATGAAAATGGAATGGAGTATAAATGGTGGTGAAATGATGTATAAGTTTGTAATATTGTGTAAAAGTCTTGTAATATGCCAAATTGATTAATCATGCATGCTAAGATCCAAAATTTGCTGACTCATGGCTACTAATAAAGTAATTGTGATGTGTATATACCAATAGTAAATACGTATAGAAGCTGGGTATGATACGGGTACATATACCCTAGATATACTTGTAGAAATCTTGAGGAAACGGAACAAGGATTCAAATATAGCTATCTTTTGTAAATATACTTATATTGTTTTATGTATATAAGCCCTTTAAAAGTGATTAAATACATATTTATACGATACTTGTATAAGCATTATAAGTTATAGGTATATATGTCAAAGAACGTTAAATATAGTTATCGTTTTGAAAACTTAAGTTAGTAGTCTCAAAGTATACTTATAACTCATTGTTATTAGTACACAATGATATGTTAAACCATCCTTAGATCATGTTAAATATGTATATATACGTATATGTACACAATTTATAATTATCGTATGTTATATAGTTCGTGATATCATCGGTCAAATTGGATGGTCAAACGTTGTGTAAAACTCTTTTCAAAAACACAAGACTCAACAATTTGGATTGCTTATCATGTTGGTAATGTTTAATTTATGTAAATATTAATCTCATATGTATAAAACGATCGGAAAAATCCGGGTCGTTACATTTCTGGACAGGAAAACATGTTTGCTATTTCCACCAGACGAAACACTTCCGATGATGAGTCCCCACCACCAGTCAATGATATCGAAATGGGTGTCGAATCACAATCTGCTGACGACCCAGAAATGGAAGAAGAGGATCCCAGTGAAGAAATAGATGAAGAGGAAGAGTCTGAGGAGGAAGAGGAAATGGGAGACATAGAGAAAACTACGATAGTATCCTCTCTAAGCTCAGAAGCAAATCACAAACGTCACGAAGAATTAAAGAGATTAGAGACGTAAGATCACAGTTTAATTATTCGTTTCAAAAAGAAAACTTATAAGTTTGCCAAAGTTAACGATATAGTGATTAACCCTGATAGTGTAAAAGTGAAACACCAGAATACTGAAGAAACCCGATCATCAGATGAGTCTACGGATGACAGATATACCGATGATGGCGACGAAGAAGAGAAAAATGGAGACTTTCTGGATGATTCATATTCCCCACCAGTAGTACCAGATCAAGAGGAGCCAGACTCTTCTTCAGATCCCTCAGAGATACCGGTCATATCTAACCACGCCGACATGATAACCTTCATCAATGATATCGATGAATTTGAAGATATTCTAGAAGCCATCCGTAAATCAACCATCACTTTCACACCTCGATTAAAGGAGCGGATCAAGGCTATCGAAGATGAATACAACCTTTATCTACCAAGATAAAATGATAATGTTGAACTCTTAGAAGGGCGCATTCAAGACTTTATCAAAACTCTTCACGATCATATATACCATGAAGAAAGGCAACGAGAGCACAATTCAGTGGTTCGCACTATTCTCGAGAAAAGATTTTGTCGAGATCAAAAGATCATTTACTCTAAGGTTTACAACGCCTTAGCCGGATCTGCACTTCCGTTCTCAGCAAACCAACGAGCACTACTGACTCTCATCCGGAAGCATATAGATCTTTTCACCGGATGCCCGACTTATCACTCTGATTTGCAAATGATCGAAGATATTCACAGCCTCTTTGTTGTCTTGGAAAAAGATAATTTCAAAAGCACACCAGACAGACTAGTGATCTACGTAACAATGGATCACCATGTTGATCTGATTATCAAAGAATTACGAGATGTAGTAGCAGAAGAGGGAAGACGCAACAATTCATTCTCACATCTGGAACCCGACCGAGTCAACATTGCTACCTTTGTTACGAAGCAATTAGCACATATCTTCCACGAGTCCACAGATCCTAGTTTCACATTTAAAGTTGGATGTCGGGAGATATAATCTAAGACGGTGACATTAATGCTTGGGTCAGGATTACTTTTAACTTCTTTCCAGCTTCGCCTCTTAACAAATCTGTGTCGAGCTACAGACTCCGTCTGTGGAGACCACCGTTCAGAAGATATTGAGATATTGAAGATACTATTTCTGACACTATTCGAGACCTCCGAAATGAACACCCTGTTAGAGAAATGATTACCATATGCACGACATCGTTGATTGACATTCATGGATCAATCAGTAGAGTCATAGATCGTATTCTCATCCGACTCTAAGATTTGTCACGAGCTGAAACCACCCATTATCTCTCCTTCAGAAGATCTTCGAGAGAAGTACCGGATATTCTACCACTTTTGGTCCGACATTTTCTCAGTATCTATCCACCAAGACTCACATTCCCTCAAGAAAACTACGATTATAACTACCAGAGGGGAATGTCTACTTTTCAACATTAAGTATCATTATGGTCGATCCAACAACCCTAAACAAAAGCGCTTCTCGGGAGGCAACGCGTGCAATAAAGTAGAGTAGAAAAAAATAAAGGATGACAAATGAGCCGATCAATAAGGGACATAACTTCCATGATTGCTGAAACAATTTGCCTTCACAGCCAGCCAGTTTCCTCATAAGTAACCTCGACAATCCGTTGGGGAGCACTCGTTCCTTTCCACTCATTTTTAGCTCTAAATTTAAAATATGGTACATCCTAGCTTGTCACTAAGTGTGGGATTCCAACCCAATAAACACTAGGCAAATATTCCCAAAAATCTTTAACTAAAACTCCTAAGTGTAAGATATACTAGGATTATTGGGGACAATGTTCGTCTAAGTGTGGGATGTTGGTATAACCTTTTACATGCCATATCACAATAAAACCCATTAAAAAGATTCCTAGTCCTTAAGCCAAATATCAAAATTTTTAAACAAAAGAAAGCCTTTTCGAAAAAGTACTTTCGAAAACCAAAAACGTTCTTAAATAAAAATTAAGGCTTAACTAGGTAGAAATCTTGTTGGGATAAACCGAATCTCTAATGGAGCATTGCATGACTAGGCAATATCGATCTAAATTGATTATGGTGAGGCACCCCAAATAAGACCATATAAGCATGAAATAATTGTGCCGTTGGTCCCTCTATTTTACCCCAAAAAGCTAACAGCGTCCCTCAAGTTTTTTTTGGCTCACAGCGTCCCTTCATTATCACATTTTAAGATACCGAGTCCCTCCGTTAACTTACCGTTAAAAAAATCCGTTAACCCTTGACATGTGCATTACATGTGAGGGTAAATTCGTCCTTTACATTTTTCTTCATCTGAATTTGAAACAAACTTCATTTTCATCTCTAACTTTATTATCTTCAATCCCCCAAATATAAATAATTATTATTCTTTACATATTTAACAACCAAACAAAATTAAACATATAAATCATATAATTATACATATAAAAAATCAACAAATCAAACAATCTTAAATATCTAAACAAAAAACGTCATCTTCCTATAAAATAAAATAAAAAGCGAAAAAAGAAACACCACACGAGCAGAATTAAACATAGAGGGAGTAATAATATTTCTTTTACAAATCATAACAAAGGAACAAAAACAATCTGTGAAAGGCTCAAAGTTTCAGGCTCAAAGTTAAACTTCTGTAATAGATCGAGAAAAGAAAAAAACTTGAAATCGAAATTAAGAGACACGGATTCATTAAACAAGATAATACCTCAAATCTTCAACTCTTTATACATACACTACTCCGTATGAGGTTCATATCAAACCAAAAACATTATCTTTAACCAACAATTTCAAATTACACATATCTATAAATAAAATCAAATAAACTGAACACATAAACACTTAATTGAACAAACTTATCCTTTATTGACTAAATCCACCAAAAGCATATCGGAGTTAAAGATTGTAGGTCGGAGTTCACAATTGTGGACTGGTGGCGTATTTAGGTAACGATTGTGGAACCACCACTGCGGCCGGAATAGGTGCACCGAATCCACCGAAGCAGATCAGAGGTTAACGATTGTGAAACCACCGGCGTTTTTAGGTAGTGTACACCGCATGTCTTTCTGCTGAGTTCATAAATTAAACACTATCAGACCTCCAAACTTAAAAGCTCGTGTTTTCATTTCCAAATTTATGCCCAGCACCACCGTCGGAATTAGTTGGTGGCTTCGATTCCGGCAAATGCAGTGGCGATGGCAAAGATGTAGCTGCGGTTACACTTTTAAGATGAGACGAGATGATTTGATTAATAGCTTAATTTTAGGTTAAGAATGGTGGCTTAGGATTAGGATGCCCAGTTCGTTATATGTGAATAAAAGAAAAAAGAATGGGGAAGGAAGTATTTAAAAGAAAAAGAGGATGAAGATGAATCTGACAGATGTGTTGGACAAGAAAAGGGAAGATAGAGATGAAAATAGCCTCACATCTCTAGATTTGTCCCCAAAATCCTATTTGGAGGTGTTAAAGGCTGGAGGAAAAAAAAGAGACGAAATTACCCTCACATGCAAGGCACATGTCAAGAGTTAACAGAACTTTTTAACGGCAAGTTGATGGAGGGACTCGGTATCTTAAAATGTGATAATGAAGGGACGCTGTTAGCCAAAAAAAAACTTGAGGGACGCTGTTAGCTTTTTGGGGTAAAATAGAGGGACCAACGGCACAATTATTTCTATAAGCATTCATATTTAATGCTTCGCTATTTTCTATTGAGAATGCCGATGTCTGTGTTCAGAATCAGAACTTGCTCTAGACCTACATTTCCAAGTAACGAAATGTGATATGTATAATCAGAAGAGCTAGCCATTTGTCAAGGAAACCCTTTACACCTTACACCACCACCTCTACCACACCAAACCATCTTACACATCATTTTTACTATCACCGGATAATTAAATCCAGAAAATAAGATTCCTTTCAAAAAACCCAATGTTATAAACTTCTCAAGTATCACGGCAAAGGTCTTGCAAAAAGTTTACCGGCAGAAAGTTTCTCGAGATAAAATCTCAAAAAAAAAAAATTCAAAGTTCTGAGAAAATGAGCAGAACCTATAAAATGAGAAACGCCGAAGAAGAACTCGACCGGAAAATGCCTATGCAAAATCACTCCAAAAGGAGAAAAGTTCAAAAGTGCTTCTCAAAAATATCAGCACTCCTATCAATCTTTCCTTTTCGAAATTCAGAATAAAACTCTCTATAATACTATTCCACCCCTTCACACCCTTTAAACAACTTCACCACCACTCCAAAATTCCTTTTTCACCCTTTCAAATTGACCAATGACCTAGAAGCTATGGTTATTACCGCTTTCACATTAGTAGCAAGGATTTGAGTTTTTATCAAGCCTATGACGATGGGTGCAACATGACTGGCTATGAATGAATTCATTTCTTAGATCTACAGGGAACCCTAAACACTTCTGTGATTTGGTTAAAATTGAAGATCAAGAAATTATAAAGATGATGCAAAAAGAATCAAGCAAAACCGAGTTAAAATGGAGATTCTAGAGCGAAAACGGTGAAATACAAGTTAGGACCCCGGAAACCAAGTTACGATCCCGGGAACGAGCAAGACGATCCAAGAAACAGCAAACTAGAGCCTGACACCGGCCTCCTGAGCCGGCTTTCCACGCCGGCCTGCCACATGGGCGCCAGCTTATCACATGGTTTGGACAGGCAGGAAGACGGCCAAGGCAAACGGTTTGCCTGGCACCGGCTTCCCACACCGGCCTGTGGCGCCGACTTTCCAGGCTGGCCTGCCAGCCGTTCCCAGCCAAATTTCAACTATAAAAGGAGCCATTTGTCATCCATTTTTCCACACACTTCAATTCACTTCTTTCTCTCCCTTTCTCCAATATTTAGTCATACTTTTAAGGTCTTCGACTCCGAGCGGGAAAATTAGTACCCAGAGAAGAATGCCGAAGATTGCATTAGGAATGCTATGGAGTTTGAAGTTGTCACTTTGTATTTTCAGAACTCGTTTAATCTACTGGTACTTCTATCTGTTGTCTTTATATAATGTCTTCCATTATTATGATTTATGATATTGTTACCTTGATTACCGACTAGTTATCTTTAGTGTATGCTATGATATAGTTAGTTATAATGCCGAAATAATATTATGGTTTGTGTATGTTGTTGAGATGCTTTTCGATTATGATTTAAATGCAATCGCTTTTTCAACTAATAGAACGTCGTTATTAGCTATGTTATTGGGAAGTCGCGAACCCCGATTCAGAGTACACTATATGTGTCACACCTTGGTAAGAGAAGTCTACCAGATACAATGCAAATTTGACTGAGGCACACTGGTTGTAGTAAGTCCACAGAGCTTTGGATTCCGATTGAGGACTCTTTAGTAATGAAACATCTAACTAGGCCCATAGTACATTGTTGCTCCTAGATCGTGCTAGTGTAGTCACCAAGCATATAAACTTCGTACATACACACTGAAGCACAATGGTTTTTGTTAGATGTGCCTCTGCTAAGTAAGGCCATGGAATCCGGTCAGGGCTGATTAGTCCACTTCACCATAACGCGGACTCAAGCATTGCACCCACTTGAGGGATTCATAGTTAATTAAGGAACTGTTTGTTTAAACTCATAAAGGATTGGACCGTTAGGATAATTGAACGTTTTCATAAAAGTCAAAATGACTTGGCCATGGTGTTCTTTATGGTTAAACTCTTTTTAAGGACCTAACTATCTTTTAAGCCCAATCATTAACGAAAGCATCGATACACATCATATCTCTCATATATGGCATACGTTGTACTTCATTATGCTTAAGAAAGTTTAGACCTTTTGGAACGTTAATACGTCACCTAACCGAGTCGCTCAATTGGATGAGCCGTTTGAACGTGTATGCATGCAGTCAAGCTGAACGGGCGTCGGGGGTATGGGAAGTTGATGTTTATTCAGAATCTTCAAGCGTAACGCATTACCCAGTGACATGTCTTTGATAAGGTCAATAGGATCAGTGTAATAAATACAAGGCCACTACCTATTGATGAGCCAGCATTCCATAATCTCGGCAAAGTAAGTAACGAAATCATAATATTCACTTGCTTTAACCTTATCTGAATTATAAATTTTATCGCATTTACTTTATTTTATCTTACAAATTAGAAAACCTAACATTAGGTAATTTACAACTACTCCTCCACTTTAGGATTATCTTAAATTATAAATATAGGTTCGATTCTGCTGATCTCTTCAAAATTTGACCCTAGGTCATTGATATCGGCTAAAAAGTCACATTTTTACCCCGATATTAGCCCCATTTATGATAAAGTAATTGACTTTATCGTCTAAATAAGTATTTATTTGCTTCATTTGGCAGATTATATCATTACAAATGCTATGTTTCAAGAATCACTAAAAACAGATGAAAAACGAGGAAAAATGAGCAAAACCGGCTAAGACGATTAACTCGCATTTAAATAACTTATTTTATAAATTTTGGAAAAGTTTATTTACTTAATCTCATGTTGTAGGATATTTAATTACGAATGCATGGGCGCAAGAATCGTCAGAAACGGAGCTAAAACAAAGATTCTAGAGCAAAAACGGTGAAAGACAAGAAATCAAGTTATGATCCAGCGAATCAGCAAGCCAAACGGCCTGCCAGTATGGCAAACGGCCTACCACATGCCTAAGACAAACGGGCATGTTAAACGGGCTGACTGGTCAAACGGGCTCTGCAAACGGTTTGCCAAACGGCCTGCCAAATGGCGTGCCAGGGGTTTTTGAGCCATTTAATTTACAATTTTGCCACCAAGCATTTCCTATAAATGGGAGTTTCATTCCACCATTTCAACACACATCATTCTTCACTTCTCTCTCTAAATATCACTCTATATTTGATCTCTGGTGATCTATAGGAGATTTGTTCTCTCTCTACTTTCTCTCTCTAGATTCTAGAGAGAGAAAAGTACAGAGATTAGGAAATGTAACTATCTCTCTATTGTCGCTCTCTAATGATCAATAGGAGAATAGTATCTAGTTAGTAGTAGAAGCTTTCAAGCATTGTAATGCTATGGATATTATGAAGAAATACAAGTGTTATTCTGCCGACATTATTCGGTAATATCTATCCTTTCTTTTAATAATTTATTATAATATTCTTGTTAGATGTTTGTTATTTATTAATATTAGAAATGCTTGTTGCCATGATGTGTGAGTAATTTCTTGATTGTTTGCCATGATTTAATAATGTTAGTTAGGGGATGATTATCATTTCATACTCGCTTTCTGTCTATGATATTAAACCTCGTTATTATCGTCCGTCCACCAATAAACGTGATTAAAACATTTTATAAATTCGACAATTATAAAGGTAATTATTTATCTGTGTTTATACATTGGTCAAGGTATGAACCTATCGGAAATACTATAAAGTACATGGGGAATTACCATAGAACCAGATTAAGACATTGGTCAAGTGTATAAGACTCGAGAAAATACTGTTGCAACAGTAGAGTACGGTGTTAATATACTATAGGACCACTTGAGCATGGTCAAGGTTATAAGATCTAGTACATGGTGGATAACTAAGGGATTTGTTGGGTAGATTTAAGTAAGGGCTGGTTTAAAGCATAAATGGGAGTTTAACGCACTATAATGCAAACTAAGCTTATAAATCTTTAAGGATGACTGAGAACTAATAGAGGTTCTAATTTGTCTACAAACCCTTAGATTTTACCAAACCATTGACAGAAAGGAATTGAAGCACAACCATAACCACTCACTTGGGTGATACACTAAGGTGTTAAGAAAGGTTGGATATTCTATATATATGGCTGTGCTACTTTATTCGTGCGCCCAAGGTATGCACTGCATCCAAGATGGGCCGCTTATATCCTAAAACCGGATAAAGTGTCGGGAGTCGAGCATAGTCCATCTGATCAGAAACACGATAGCCTAGTTTCTCGTGACATTCTAATCGAGAAATCAATTAGTAGGGAGTCTAGTGTTTACACCAAGGTATATCTAACAAATGAGTGTCTCGCAATCATCCCGACACTACGTTATCTTAAATCATGGTGAACCACGTCTTCTCTGTCCTTAGTTGTTGCATGCTAGCTTACTTATTTTTATTATATTTCTTTAATATCTTAATTACAGTTATATAAACTATTCAACCAAACTGTTGCCTTTACATAATTTGATATTCTGGATAAAGTGGTGTCTAGAATAAATCGGTTGGACTTGGTTGTTGGATTTTCCGACAGACGCCCATTTATTGGGACCAAAAGGATCCTGCCTCTCCACACAAGGTGTACCCGGCCACTAGTCTTAGATACTAAATTGTGTACAAACTCAATCTTAATTACTAGATTATCTGAATAAGCTTCGTTTCAAATTCGACCGCTCAAGGAATGACCCTGGGTCATATTTGCCTTTGCTAACCCATAGGAAGGAATAATAGATTTAGGCCCAGCATATATAAATTAAACAATCAACTTCTTCTGTTGATATCCTGAATTGATGTTTTGCGACCTAACGACACCGCATAAAAAACCGTTCGATTCGGGCATATCAAGGAGAGAGTTAATTTTTGGCGCTGTTGCCGGGGAGCGGTAGTACGATTTGGAGCCTGTTTAGATTAGTTAGTTTTTAAGAGACCCTTTTGACAGAGACTAGCTTTGTAAGAAGTTACTAGTTTACCGTAGTTAGGTTAGATAATATTAGCTTAATTTAGATTAATTAAAGTTTAAAATGGACATCCTTATTAGTGAACCTTTAGGATGGTTTAAGCTACTTAGAGCGCTAAGACTTCTTCTGACACATCTTTTCTTCCATCCGATATCATACATTGTACCCATCCGACGAGATCCACACTTACCTGCCAATAGTTCGATGATGGTCGCACGCATCACTCTTGCTGACATCACCAAACTCTTGTTAGAAGGACGAGGAGGACCGATATTCTATCCAGAGGTTAACGGAGCGTATTTTGTGCTTAAGCATTATAGTGACCCGTCTTAATCCACCTGGACGAAGTCCTCAACAGTTGGTCCCATTGCGAGGTACTAACCACTATATTCCATGAACGACTCCATGTAATATCTTTTAAAATGAGCAAATGCACAGCGGAAGATTTCTTTCAGACCTGAGAATAAACATGTTTTAAAAGTGTCAACTAAAAGGTTGGTGAGTTCATAGGTTTATCATAAACAATAAAATTCATAATTTTGATAGACCACAAGATTTAAATGTGCATGGTACAAATGGGCCCGACTCCTACACCCACCTGTAATATACATGCGATTTCCTTTAAATACAGTACACATATCTCGTGTACGAAATCATTTTTCAAAATGCTTAATAACCGTACACATATCTCGTGTACAAAATATCATAGACATAACATGTGTATAAAAATCATTCTCTCGATATATAACATTCACTTTGCTTTCTTTGCTTGGTAACCGACCTTAACATTTAATGCGCATCATAAATATCCCCAAAATAAACAGAACTTTCAGTCTGTAATAAATATATAAACCTCGAATACTAAACACCACGCCCACTAGCTCTTCCGTCTAGTGAACATTCGGGGTGGGGGTGTTAAACCCGGTAGCTACCTTTAGGCTTCACGTGAATTAGGGGTCATACCCGTTTCCTAATTCTTAGGTTATCAAGCTATAATAATCAAGGGTAAATATTCACATCAATTAGTGGTAATTATAACGTCCAACTAATTCAATAATAATCAACAGAACTTCTGTCTGTATAATAATTCATTCGAGGAATGTTTTGCTTGTGTCTATCTCGTCAAACATTTATAAAAGCATCTCATGTATTCTCAGTCCAAAAATATAGATGATGTGCGTAGAGGTGTATACGAAATAGTTATATTTTTGCTACGAAATACTATTAAATGCGATACAATTTTACACAAGTTATTTATTTATTTATAGAGTGGATATACCTAAACCTTGCTACAACACTTATAGGCAGTGTACCTAATCGTACAGTAGTGTAGTTTTTAGTAATTCCGGTTCGTCCACAGGGAACTAGCCAAGTTTAACGCTATATTTTTAAAACTATATTTGTGTATATATATATATATATATATATATATATATATATATATATATATATATATATATATATATATATATATATATATATATATATATATATATATAAGTAGTATTATTATTATAAAAGGGGGTTTTTACCGTTTAATGACCGGTTTGTCGATTTTATGTCTTAAGTCGAAGTTAAAACCTAATGTAAAATATTAAAAATAAATATAACTTAATTTAAAGCGTAAAGTAAATAACGATAATTAAAGTGCGATAAATTAAAGTATGATAAATAAAATGACAGTAAATAAAAATGCGATGAAATATGAAATAAAGGAATTATGCTTATTTAAACTTCCGTAATCATGATGTTTGACGTGTTGATTTTAGTTTATTACCATGGGTTAATTGTTCTTTGTCCTGGATTATTCAATATGTCCATACGATTTTGTCCATAATAGTCCATCAGTCATAAATATAAAGTGCGAAAGTCTTCGTCAAATTATCCTTATACCCGAAGTCAAATATTCCAACTAATTGGGGATTCGAATTGTAACATGGTCTTAATACTTTGTTTAATGAATACACCAGGTTATCGACTGCGTGTAGTCCAAGGTTTTACTACTTTGTTAACAATTAAACCAATTACCCTTGAATGTAATCCACCCCTGTTTTAATGAGTCCATTAACTGTTAATCCATTCCCGTGTCCGGTAAAATGAATAATTATTGGTATTTATAAATATCCCGCCCACCGTACCCGATTAAGCGTATGTGGTTATTTATAGATACGTCAAATTGTAATCTTTATATTAAATTAACGAGGTATCATTTAGTTAATATAAAGCCCATTAATAGCCCATAGTCTAATTTCCACAAGTGTCGTTCTTTTGTCCAAACACCAATTATGGTACAAAGCCCAATTACCCAATCTAAATATTTAGCCCAACATCACGATTACTTCGGCATTAAATAATCAAAATAATAACTTAGCTACGAGACATTAATTTAAAAAGGTTGAACATAACTTACAATGATTAATAATAGCGTAGCATTACACAGACAGAATTTCGACTTACACACTTACAACATTCGCTAACATACCCTTATTATTATTAATCTTAAATTAAAATTAAATTTATAACATATATATATATATATATATATATATATATATATATATATATATATATATATATATATATATATATATATATATATATATATATATATATATATATATATCGTGAGAGAGAGAGAGATTGAATTATTATATGTAAAAATTCGGCCAGAATTCGTTGTATTTAAAGAATGTGGCCTGCTACAGTAACTCATGCGGTCGCATGAGTTTTGTGCCTTCTGGCCATGCGATCGCACGGCCGTCATTTCCTGGTCACATACTTTTTGGCTCCTAGCTTGTCGACATATTTATTTAATATATATAATATATATATATAATTTTATATAATTATATATATTATATTATATTCATGTGCATAGTTGATTTGTAATTTTAGCTCCGTTGCGTCGCGCGTTGATAGTTGGTTCATGTCCCGATTCCGGATTTTCGAACGTCCTTTCGTACTATTTAATATTTTGTACTTTGCGTTTTGCGGCTCGTACTCTTGTAATTTTTAGACGTTTCTCATCAATAATTTGAACCATTTTGATTGTACTTTGTACTTTTTAGCTTTTTGGTCGTTTGCGTCTTCAATTCGTTGAATCTGTCTTTTGTCTTCACCTTTTATTATTTAAACGAATATCACTTGTAAATAGAACAATTGCAACTAAAAGCTTGTCTTTCTTGAAGGATAATGCTATGAAATATATGTTCGTTTTTAGCATTATCAAATATTCTCACACTTGAGCGTTGCTTGTCCTCAAGCAATATAGAACTTGAATATAACTTTACTAGAATCACTTCTTTATTCTTCACACTTTGTACATCAGTGATTTTAATACGGCGGTATGAACAATGGTAGTAACGATGTGGTTTACAGTCCCACATGACTATAAAAATTTAGATCCTTTAGGAAATTGGATCTTTATGAAAATATTTGATCTTTTTGAAAATTCAATCTAGCTTTTACCCTAGATAAGTTTTTCGGAATAACCCTTCATCGGTGTTTGCAAAATGTTTTTGTGGGTTTTGTGGGTTTTAGATTTGAAAATTTTAGCTCAAAACTTATGGTTTTGTGTCACCCACTTGCTAACCTTGTATTGGGAAAGCAACACGTCCAGTATACTTGCTCCGTATATTGCCTTTCGGTAAACTACCTTCCGGTTGTAAAAGAAAGCATTGAACAAGCAACTGTTAAGGCAATGTCCCGTGACATGCTTTTGATTATGGTCTATATCGTGTTGGATGCAATTACTATCCTTTGTAGGAGCAATAGTAAATATCACTCTATAATTTTTTGGTCTGGCACAAGGTCCTGTCTTCGACCATGCTATGCAACCACCGTTCTTACGGTTGACACCCGATTTGGTTCAGGTGACCTAATGAATTTCAGGTGAATTCCTAGGATTTTACGTTCAATGGTAATGAACGCATTGAAAATAGGGTTTTTAGAAAACAAATAGATTTGTAATTTTGATCAAAATATTTTCTCGTCCAAGCTCGAGTTTAGATATCATAGAATTCCATGAGTTTGTAATTCTCAATCTTTAAAAGTCAATCTCATGGATTGAGTAATATCAGTCTTAAAAGCTGATTTTTGATCTTTAAGGAGATTATCCTTTCTGGGGATCTGATTCATTAGTCTTATAAGCTAAATTGCACGATGCCCCCCTATTGTACGAGACAGATCCTCTCATGGTTAGGATAAGTCTGACCACTTGGCGACCCTGTTTGATGCTGAGGTCCGTGAATTTCCAGCTAATTTTTGAGAAAACTTTTCAAGGTTTTTCGTAGACTCTACAACTGGTCTGGACGACAACTTCCTGACCTAAATCAAGAAGTGCGTGTATTTTTCTCTCGGAAGACTTTACTTCCTTTTAAATCAAGTGGCACTTTTCTTTCAAATATATTATAAGAAATCGGGTAAAACTGATAAAATTGTTTAAAACAAAAGTATCTTCAATTATTTGTACAAAAATATGTGACATATGTTCTAAATAACTTGGTAAATTTTTCCCACACTTGGTTTTTATTTTCCTTTCTTTGCCTTTTTATTTTTCCCTATTCCATTTTAAATGAATTCTAACATTTTGGGTTGTGTCTCAATTTATGTCCTTTCCGAGGTAACAATAATTTTGGTGTTAACACCTAGTTTTATCGTTCATAAATATGTATAAACATGATTTTGAATTCATTTATTTGAAAATTTTTAAAATTTTTACTAGAATTGGATAGTCAGTATATAAGACTAGGGTTGTTTTTTATAATCAGAGAGCACTAGATTCTAATACAACTACTGCGTTACTAGTATTTTTAATGGTAACCAAGTGTTTAAATTTAAATTTTTAAAAATTCGAAAGAATTTAACCCCTTCCCACACTTAAGATCTTGCAATGCCCTCATTTGCAAGAAATCAGTAACAATTTAAATTATTGAGGGTGATTAGCGTAGAAAAATGATTAAATTTTACCAAAGTTTCCAAACATATTGGCGTTTGTTTGTTGAATGATAAATGGTGCACATCATTTTTTCATTCCGTCTTGTTGTTACATCACATTTGTTTTTTGTTTTATCGTCAAAATTAATAGCTTTTGCTGAACTTAATGCTAGTCTTTGAAAGTGCGTTGTTTTACCCTGTTTTGTAGATAAGATAAACTACAAACATACATAATATTTTTATTATTATTTTTTTTTAAATCTTTATTTATTAAAACAATTTAAATGAATAATTTTTTAAAATTTTGTTTTCTTTTACTTTAGGTAGTTTCGGTATGTTTACCTAGTCCGTCCCTCGACAAAATTTAAATTTTATCATTTTTAAAGCGTTTGTTTTAAAAGCAAAGATTTTTGGGTTTTTAACTATTTTTGGCATACTTTAAATCAATAAGATTAAAAATAATGATAACAAAATTTCTCGTCCCGCCCTCGGGTAAAGCAATTTCGGTTCAACGACCTAGTCTTCAACTCACGACGAATTTTAAATATCAAATTTTTAACTTAATGAAATAAAGTAAATTTTTTTTTAATTCACACCAAACTTAAATTTAAAATGCATAAAATTAAAAATTCATATTAATATAATTAATATTTTTATACATTAATTTTACAAACTTATATTAAAAATATTAGATTTTAAAATATTTAAAAACTTAAATATATTGATTTTAAAAATTTACATTAATAATTTAATATTTATATATTAATTTTAAAAACAAGGTAAAAATTAAAATTAAAAATCCTTTTGGTCTTTTATCCCACTTTAATCAATCAAATATTATCAAAAATATACGCCCCTCTTTTCGGTAAAGTAATTTCGGTTTCATTACCTAGTTTTACTCTTGACGAATTTCTGAAATATTTTGGATTGATTGATTAAAGATATTTATACCTTAAGAATAAACGGTAAATTTCGCAGTGATGTAATAAATTTTTGTATGATATCAATAATTTCGGTTTCGCATACCTAATTTTATTAAATACCAATTTAATACTTTATAATGAACGATTCAGCGTTTATTATCAAAAGGTTAAAAGCAATAAATAAAAACAAATAAAAACTGTACATACTTACATGTGAGATAGAATTCTCAGAGGCCTTCTTTAGCTGACTCATAGGAGAGTCGTGTGATTTGGTTTTCCATAGCTACATAAGCGTAACCTCGATTCTTTAATATCTTTTCTTCTAAACATATGAACGGTCCTTCTCTGCATAGAGTAACAAATTCGGCATTTGAATATGTTTGATTGTTTGAATATTTACCTTCGTGTGACCATTTTCCGCATTTATAACATCTTTCAAGGTGTCGTGCTCTTCTTTTTGTTGCGGATTTTGATTTTTCTTTATCAAAATGTATCTTATGATGATCTTTCCTGAGTTCTTTCCTCACTTCGTCACATCTGCCTCTTATTACTGACACCAGGTCACTCGGGAGTGTGTCATTATTACGTTTAGTAATCAAAGCGTGTAGCATTAGACCATAGTTCAAATCAAAGGAATTCTTCATCTCGTAAAACCTAAAAAAATAAAAATTCAGAATGGAGGGAGAAGACTAGTTCTTTAGGGTCTGCTAGGGAAAGACCATTCGGATTCCATTTTCGGAAACTACACAAAAACAGAATATCTAACTCTAACAGAAATAAATATTAACCTTAAAAGACTTGATTCTCCCCACACTTAGTTAGCTGTGGTGTCGAAATTGTGATTAACTTCGTTTTTAATTGGACTATCAACAACTTGTATATCTCTGACTTTTACTTCAAGCCAATTGTTGATTTCCTCTGTAACTTTCATAAATTCAACTAACATTGCCTTTTCTTTAGACGAAAAATTCGATACTAATCGGTTACATAACTTAAAGTTCCCCTTAATCCTGGCATCCTGAATCCGTTTATAAAGTTTCTTCGTTGAACTGTTAAAAACGGGTTCATCTAATTTCATATCAACAACGGGGTTCTTTGTTATCAGGTCATCATTGGTTGTTGCATCATCTTCCTCACACTTAGGCATTTTTATTGGTTCAACAGTTTTGGTTGGTGGAGATCTAAACTTTCGATTCACAAAGGTAACCGATTTGTCACCATCCCTAAGTGTCATTCTACCTTCTCTTACATCAATGAATGCCTCGGTGGTTGCTAAAAATGGGCGACCTAAAATTAGAGGAATATTAAGGTCTTCCTCCATATTAATTACTATGAAGTTTGCAACAAAGGTCAAATTTCCCACTTTAACAAGTAAATTGTTTGCTATTCCAACCGGGTGTTTAATGGTTTGATCAAATAATTGAACACCTATTCTGGTTGGTCTTAATTTACCTACACCTAATCTTTTGTATAAGGAAAGAGGCATAACTTTTGCACTTGCTCCTAAATCTGCGAGTCCATTATACATAGCATCATCATTAAGCAAGCAAGAAATGATAAATTCACCTGGGTCTCCTACTTTAGTAAGTAGAGTTGGTTTGTTAACCTTTTCCAAGTGATCTTTTCTTGGTTCTTTCATTTCTATTTGAACTTCTTGTTCACATTTTTCTTCGTTTCTTGGAATGGGAGGTTTGTATAGGAATTCTTCTTCATCACTCCAATTTGAAGCTTCCCCGTCTTCCAATTTTGGTTTTTCATATGTTGTTGATAACATATTTATGTTTTCATTTTGAGGGTTTTCTTGGGTGGTGAAATTATGATTGACTTCATTTTCAACTTCCATCGGACCATGTATGTAATGTTTAACTCTGTGACCATTAACTTTAAATTCAATTCCATTTGAATTTATTAACTCTATTGTTCCATATGGGAAAAATCTTTTGACTATGAATGGTCTAGACCATCTAGATTTCAATTTTCCAGGAAATAGCTTGAATCGTGAATTGAAAAGAAGAACTCTGTCTCCTTCTTTAAATTCTTTTGAACTTCTGATTCTTTTATCATGCCATTTCTTCATTCTTTCCTTAGAGATTAACGAATTTTCGTATGCTTCATGTCTTAATTCTTCTAATTCGTTTAGCTGACTTAACCGTAGACGTCCGGCTTCATGTAAATCAAGATTACATGTCTTCAAAGCCCAAAATGCTTTATGTTCAATTTCTACTGGAAGATGACATGCTTTTTCGTAAACGAGTTTAAAAGGTGTGGTTCCAATTGGAGTTTTGTAGGCTGTTCTAAAAGCCCATAGTGCATCCTCCAATTTATTGGACCATTCCTTCGGATTTAATCCTACGGTTTTCTCTAGAATACGTTTTAATGCTCGGTTGGTATTTTCAACTTGTCCACTTGTTTGTGGATGATAAGCGGTTGAGATTTTATGAGTTACTCCATATCTTTTGAGAACTTTCTCAAGTTGATTATTACAAAAATGAGTACCCCGGTCACTTATTAAAGCTTTCGGTGTTCCGAACCTAGCAAAAAGACGTTTTAAGAGGTTGACTACAACTCATACATCGTTAGTTGGGAGAGCTTGTGCTTCCGCCCATTTAGATACATAATCAATGGCAACGAGAATAGAGAGATTATTATGAGATTTTGGAAATGGACCCATAAAGTCAATACCCCAAATGTCAAATACTTCACATACTTGAATGACATTTTGTGGCATTTCATCATGTTGACTTATTTTTCCGGCCCTTTGACAAGCATCACAGGATTTGCAAAGAAGGTGTGCATCTTTGAAAATTGTAGGCCAATAGAATCCAATATCATAGACTTTTCTTGCTGTGAGTTGAGGCCCATAATGCCCTCCTATTGGTCCTGTGTGACAATGGTTTAAGATTTGACTAGCTTCATCTCCGAATACACATCGGCGTATTATTTCATCGGGACAACTTTTAAACAAATGTGGATCTTCCCAAAAATAGTGTTTTATATCACTAAAGAATTTCTTTCGTCTTTGGTACGACAACCCTTTTTCAAGGAATCCACATACTAAGTAGTTTGCATAGTCTGCAAACCATGGAATTTCATTATAATCTATCTTCAATAGATATTCATCAGGAAAGTTATCTTGTATGGCTGATTCATTTAGAACTTCTAATTCGGGATTTTCAAGACGAGAAAGATGATCAGCTTCAGATTTCAATATCGAACTCTTGTAAGAGTAAGATCCAACGGATTAATCTTGGTTTGGCATCTTGTTTAGAAAATATGTATCTAAGAGCAGAATGATCGGTATAGACCACCGTTTTTGCTATAACGAGATATGAACAAAATTTGTCAAAAGCGAAGACAATAGCAAGGAGTTCTTTTTCAGTAGTTGTGTAATTCGTTTGTGCTCCTTGTAACGTCTTACTAGCATAATAAATAGGTTAAAATCGTTTTTCAATCCTTTGTCCTAAAACGGCTCTCATTGCAAAATCACTTGCATCGCACATAAGTTCAAATGGTAGATTCCAATTTGGAGTTATCATGATCGGCGTATTAGTGAGTTTATCTTTAAGAATGTTAAAATATTTGATGCATTCATCCGAAAAGATGAATGGAGCATCCTTTTTTAGGAGTTTATTCATAGGAGTGGCAATTTTAGAAAAATCTTTTATGAAACGTCGGTAAAAACTGGCATGCCCTAGAAAACTCCTAACTCCTCTAACATTGGTGGGATGTGGAAGTTTAGCAATTACATCTACTTTAGCTCTGTCCACTTCAATTCCTTCCTTTGAAATTTTATGACCAAAAACGATGCCTTCTTTAACCATGAAATGGCATTTCTCCCAATTAAGAACTAGATTTGATTGTTCGCATCTAATAAGCATTCGTTCAAGATTACCTAGACATGTTTCAAAAGTATCACCGAAGACTGAAAAGTCATCCATGAAAACTTCCATGCATTCTTCTATCATGTCGTGAAAAATTGCCATCATGCACCTTTGAAAGGTTGCAGGGGCGTTGCAAAATCCAAATGGCATGCGTTTGTAAGCAAAAGTACCATAAGGGCACGTGAACGTGGTTTTCTCTTGGTCCTCGGGTGCTATTGGAATTTGAAAATATCCGGAAAACCCATCAAGAAAACAATAGTAACTGTTCCCGGCCAACCTTTCCAACATTTGATCAATGAAAGGTAAGGGAAAGTGATCTTTTCTGGTGGTGTCATTTAATTTTCTATAATCAATAAAAACACGCCATCCTGTTACAGTCCTAGTAGGAATAAGCTCATTTTTCTCATTTGTGATGACAGTCATGCCACCCTTCTTAGGTACGCATTGAACTGGGCTTACCCATGGACTATCAGAGATTGGATAAATTAAACCTGCATCAAGCAGTTTAATAATTTCTTTCTTAACAACATCTTGCATATTAGGATTTAGTCTTCATTGGCGTTGCACATACATTTTATGACCTTCTTCCATAAGGATTTTATGTGTGCAATACGAAGGACTTATTCCTTTAATGTCATGAATCTTCCACGCAATAGCTGGTTTATGAGCTTTTAGCACAGAAATGAGTTTAGATTTTTCATTTTCAGTAAGAGAAGGCGATATTATTACAGGTAATTCAGACTCACCATGTAAATAAGCATATTCCAAATGGTTTGGAAGTGGCTTTAACTCTAATGTCGGTGGTTCTTCTATCGATGATTTATATCGATATCTGTCTTCCTCTTTTAGCATTTGAAGTTCTGCTGTTGTTGGTTCATATTCATTAGCCATGAGTGCGGCTAACATTTCAGCTTTATCAATTGGTTCAGTTCCTTCTCCTATAGAACATTCTCCTGTTCCTTGTAATTCTGGAAATTCTACTAACAATTCTGCATGTGAATCTATAGTTTGAATGTAGTAACATGTATCATCTGCAGATTGCGGTTGTTGCATGGCTCTATCAACAGAAAAGGTAACACTCTTGTCCTCTATACTTAGGGTCAATTTCATACCGAACACGTCTATTATTGCTTTAGCCGTGTTTAAGAATGGTCTTCCTAATATGAGAGGAACTCGAGAATCTTCTTCCATGTCCAGAATAACAAAATCTACTGAAAATACTAAAGTACCAACTTTAACTAGCATGTTCTCCATTATCCCTCTAGGATAATTTACTGATCGATCGGCTAATTGTATGCTTATTCTTGTTGGTTTCAATTCTCCAAGGTCTAGTTTAGCGTATAGTGAATACGGCATTAAATTTATACTAGCACCTAAGTCTGCCAATGCTTCTATTGAACTAAGACTACCCAGAAAACATGGAATTGTGAAATTTCCTGGATTAGAGAGTTTTTCTGGTATTTTATTCAACAGCACTGCAGAACAATTAGCATTCATAGTTACAGCCGAGAGTTCTTCCATTTTCTTTCTATTTGTGATTAGATCTTTCAAGAATTTAGCATATCTAGGCATTCCTGAAATCACATCAATGAAAGGAAGATTTACATTTATTTGTTTAAACATATCCAAGAATTTGGATTGCTCAGCTTCAAGTCTTTCTTTTCTCATTTTACTCGGGTAAGGAAGTGGTGATTGGTATGGTTTAACATAAGGTTTAGCCTTAACTGTGTTATCTTCATTAACCTTTTCAACTACCAGTTTTGTTTCCTTATCTTGTTTAGGGTGTGGTTCTTGTGGAGTAGGAATAGAGTCATCAGAAATTACAGGTATTTCAGGTGATTTAAGTGTAATACCACTTCTTGTGGTAATGGCTTTAGCTGTTTCATTTCGGAGGTTAGAATTTGTATCACTAGGTAGACTTCCCGATTTTCTTTCACCTATCGACCTTGCTAGGTTGCTTACTTCTTGTTCCAGATTTTGAATAAAAGCTTGTTGATTTCTAAATGCTTGAGCATTTTGTTCATTAGATTGTTTCTGGGATGTGAAAAACTGCGTTTGAGATTCAACTAGCTTTGACATCATATCTTCTAAATTTGGCTTTTTATCATCGGTTTATGGTGGTTTATTTTGAAAAATAGGTCTTTACTGATTGTAAGTATTATTGGATACTTGTTGATTGCTAGGACCTTGTTGATTGTTGTATGGAACATTTCGGTTATAATTCGGATTTGGATTGTAGATTGGTCTTGGCGGTTGATAATTATTCTGATAATTATTTCCAGGCCTTTGGTTCATATATGAAACATTCTCTCTTTGTTCCATTGTTTGTTCAATACTGAGACAATCTTTTGTCAAATGTGGTCCTCCACACTGCTCACAACTAATTCGTATTGAGTGAATATCTTTAGTCATCTTTTCCATTCGTCTCTCGACAACATCTATCTTTGCGGAAATGGAATCAAAGTCATGGCTAGAATCGGCTCTAGCCGCTTTAGATGATCTAACGATATCTTTTTCTTGATGCCACTCATGTGAGTGGGAAGCAGTGTTATCAATAATTTTGTAAGCTTCAGTTGCGGTTTTCTTCATAATGGAACCACCAGCTGCTATATCGATGTCTTTTCGTGTAGTGATGTCGCATCCTTGATAGAATATTTGTACTATTTGATAAGTGTCTAAACCATGTTGCGGACATCCTCTCAACAATTTTCCAAATCTTGTCCACGCCTCATATAATGTTTCATTTGGCTTTTGCGTGAACGTAACAATTTCTCCTTGAAGTCTCACGGCTTTAGATGCTGGAAAGAATTGTTTAAGAAAATTTTCAACTAAAACATCCCATGTATCAATCGCCCCTTAAGGTAACGATTCTAACCAATCTTTGGCTTCTCCCTTTAAAGTCTAGGGAAATAACATGAGATAGATCTGTTCATCCTCAACTTCTCTGATTTTGAATAGAGTACAGATCCTATTAAAGGTACAAAGATGTTCATTTGGATCTTCCTTCGGCGCACCACTAAATTGGTATTGATTAGTTACCATGTGTAGGATTTGTCCTTTTATTTCATAATCTGGCGCATTAATGTCTGGTTGAGTAATTGCGTGACCTTGGCCAGTACGTTTAGCTCTCATTCGGTCTTCCATACTTAAAGGTTCCAGATTTTCCATGATTGAATTTGTTGAATCTGAATCACTAAGGGATTCTGATTTAATGGTTTCTTCCTCGACAATCTCTGGATGAGTGATTTGTGGTTCAGGAGGAATGATTAGTGGTTCAGGATCTCTGAATTATCCCTGAATATCCTCCGGATTCTCAATTGTGAGGTCGGGTTCAAAAAATGGATTATCGGAAATTTGAATTGGAGTACTTGGTCGATTAGATGACGATTCTAAAGAAAAATCAACGGCGACAATGTTGGCTAGATGTCTCGATCTTGTTATAGGTGGTGAACGTATGAAAGGTGGTGAACGTTTTGCTCGGTGCATTCACTGAATATCCTATTAGTTATAAAAGATAAAATTATATAAGTTATCAAATTAATAGACTTTTCTGATTTTGCCCACATTTCGAATAGCCAATAGATGCAGCAGGTAGCCAGGACCCTTTAAATCGGAAGCCCACAACTCGCCACTAACAAATCCAACTATTACTAGGAACCAGAAAATTTTAGATGTCTATCAATTTAACCACTTAAAATAATTTTTCGTTTTGAAATTTTAGAGAAGAAATAGAAAATTCTTTGTCCTAAAAACTAGAGCGTCGAGAAATAAGAAAGAAAAAGAGTGCGTCGAAAAACGTCGAAAAAATAAAAGGTCGAAAAATAATAAAAAGAACGTAGCGCATTGAAACTTAAAAGTCTAAAAACTAAGAATTAAAAGTTGCATCTAAAAGTATTAAAGCTTAGAAGAAATACTATATTCAATACGGCAATAACTTAAAAAGGCACTAAAATATATTAAATATTAAAGCGATAAGCGACGTCGTAAAATTCTAAAGCACCTAAATCTTAGTCTAAAGAAAAAGCACTTAAGGGATTTTAAAGCAAATCCTAAAAATCTTGAAATAAAAATAACTACGGCAAAATACTAATCTTAAAACTAATTACGAACGAAAAATATACAAATTATGAATTAACGATAAAAATGATACGAAATATAAAAATAAAAACTTAAGGTTATAAAAATACAATTTTAATATTATTATTTTATAAAAGTATTAATTATAAATTAATAATACTAATTAAAACTTATAATTATTAATTTAAACAACACTTAACTAATTATATTAAATTAAACCCTAATTCTAATTAATAATAATAATAATAATAATTAAACCGAACCCTAATTTGACAGTCCAATGTTTCAGACCAGTCAAATCACCTCATGCGACCGCATGAGGTTTGTGAACATTTTCCATGCGTTCGCATGGAGTTGGTTGCCAGGCCGGATAGTTTGGGCCGCTTCAGTTGAGCCCGTATACTTTTTATTTATATTTTTTATTTTTAATTTTCTGTTTTATATTTATATAAAGTATTTATATAAAATAAATAAAAACCTACATTTTTACAAACTAAAATAGAAATAGAAATATTTTATATTTTAAACAAATTCTTAAAAATATATATATTTTTTATTTTTTTCTTATTTTTAATTTATAAAAATATTATTATTATTATTGTAATAAAGTATTAATTTTTTATATTTATAAAACTAATTAACACTTAAAACTTAAAATACAAATTTAAATAATAAAACTAAAACTAAAAACTAATTAAATAACTAAAACCTAATTAGGGTTAATTAATAATAATAATTAATAATACTTTGTAACCCTAATCGTACCAGGTACCAGACGTGTCAGAGGTTACCATGCTTTCGCATGGGTTTATGCCTCCACTCTCATGCGATTGCATGGAGTGCAGGTTCAGATCAGATGCAGGTCAGAATATCGCAGGTTCAGTTTTTTTTATTTTGTTATTTTTTACTTTTTTTTACTTTTATTTTTTTACAAAATTGAAAATAAGTAATTAAAATACAATTATATTTTTAAGATCTAAAAAAAATACTTTTATACTTTATAAAATATATATTTTCGTTTTACTCTTTTTTTATGTTTTAAATTTTTATTTTTAATATTTAAAACGTATTTTTACAAAAGTAAATTAAAAATCTTTTTTTTATATATATATAGCTTTTCACTTCCGGCGTTTAAGCAGTCCCCGGCAGCAGCGCCAAAAATACTTGATGTACGTAGAGGTGTATACGAAATAGTTATATTTTTGCTACGAAATACTATTAAATACGATACAATTTTACACAAGTTATTTATTTATTTATAGAGTGGATATACCTAAACCTTGCTACAACACTTATAGGTAGTGTACCTAATCGTACAGTAGTGTAGTTTTTAGTAAGTCCGGTTCGTCCACAGGGAACTAGCCAAGTTTAACGCTATATTTTTAAAACTATATTTGTATAAATATAAATATATATATAAGTAGTATTATTATTATAAAAGGGGGTTTTTACCGTTTAATGACCGGTTTGTCGATTTTATGTCTTAAGTCGCAGTTAAAACCAAATATAAAATATTAAAAATAAATATAACTTAATTTAAAGCGTAAAGTAAATAACGATAATTAAAGTGCGATAAATTAAAGTACGATAAATAAAATGACAGTAAATAAAAATGCGATGAAATATGAAATAAAGGAATTATACTTATTTAAACTTCCGTAATCATGATGTTTGACGTGTTGATTTTAGTTTATTACCATGGGTTAATTGTCCTTTGTCCTGGATTATTCGATATGTCCATACGGTTTTGTCCATAATAGTCCATCAGTCATAAATATAAAGTGCGAAAGTCTTCGTCAAATTATCCTTATACCCGAAGTCAAATATTCCAACAAATTGGGGATTCGAATTGTAACATGGTCTTAATACTTTGTTTAATGAATACACCAGGTTATCGACTGCTTGTAGTCCAAGGTTTTACTACTTTGTTAACAATTACACCAATTACCCTTGAATGTAATCCACCCCTGTTTTAATGAGTCCATTAACTATTAATCCATTCCCGTGTCCGGTAAAATGAATAATTATTGGTATTTATAGATATCCCGCCCACCGTACCCGATTAAGCGTATGTGGTTACTTATAGATACATCAAATTTTAATCTTTATATTAAATTAACGAGGTATCGTTTAGTTAATATAAAGCCCATTAATAGCCCATAACCTACTTTCCACAAGTGTCGTTCTTTTGTCCAAACCCCAATTATGGTACAAAGCCCAATTACCCAATCTTAATATTTAGCCCAACATCACGATTACTTCGGCATTAAATAAGCATAATAATAACTTAGCTACGAGACATTAATTTAAAAAGGTTGAACATAACTTACAATGATTAATAATAGTGTAGCGTTACACAGACAGAATTTCGATTTACACACTTACAACATTCGCTAACATACCCTTATTATTATTAATCTTAAATTAAAATTAAAACTATAAATTATATATATATATATATATATATATATATATATTATATATATATATATATATATATATATATATATATATATATATATATATATATATATATATATATATATGAGAGAGAGAGAGAGAGAGAGATTGAATTATTATATGTAAAAATTCGGCCAGAATTCGTTGTATTTAAAGAATGTGGCCTGCTACAGTAACTCATGCGGTCGCATGAGTTTTGTGCCTTCTGGCCATGCGATCGCATGGCCGTCATTTCCTGGTCAAATACTTTTTGGCTCCTAGCTTGTCGACATATTTATTTAATATATATAATATATAAATAATTTTATATAATTATATATATATATTATATTATATTCATGTGCATAGTTGATTTGTAATTTTAGCTCCGTTGCGTCGCGCGTTGATAGTTGGTTCATGTCCCGGTTCTGATTTTCGAACGTCCTTTCGTACTATTTAATATCTTGTACTTTGCGTTTTGCGGCTCGTACTCTTGTAATTTTTAGACGTTTCTCATCAATAATTTGAACCATTTTGATTGTACTTTGTACTTTTTAGCTTTTTGGTCGTTTGCGTCTTCAATTCGTCGAATCTATCTTTGTCTTCACTTTTTATTATTTAAACGAATATCACTTGTAAATAGAACAATTGCAACTAAAAGTTTGTATTTCTTGAAAGATAATGCTATGAAATATATGTTCGTTTTTAGCATTATCAATAGATTTTAAAGATATTTAATAAAACAGTTGTAAAAACAGCGCATGTATTCTCAGTCCCAAAAATATAAAGAGTAAAAGGGAATCAAATGAACTCCCGATACGATATTTTGTAGTAAAAATATGCATACGACGATACTGAACAATGCAAGGTTGGCCTCGGATTCATGAACCTATATCAAATATATATATTAACACATTGTAGTATTAATCAACTAAATTTATATATATTTTATAATATATATATAGATTAATATCCTTATATGTAGTTATATTAATCCTTATGATTTGTTATAATACTTATATATATATATATATATATATATATATATATATATATATATACACTTTAATAACTGTTATATTAATATAAATAATATTACATTAGTTAATATAATAGAAATTTAATATTAATATACTTAAGATATATGTAACATATATATATATATATATATATATATTCTGTTTGTAAAAATAATAATTATAATAAAAATAAGGATAATAATAATAATAATATTCCATTTGAATCTTAATTACAATTTTATCATTTTCTTATTAACATTTATTCATATTTATGATTCTTATCTTTATAATTGTATCTTTAACAATATCATTAAAACTTTTATTTTCTTAATCATATTATTTCTAATAATAACGATAATGATAATACTAATAGTAATATAAGTAATATTAATAATAATATTAATAATAATACTTATGATGATGATAATAATAATAATAATAATAATAATAATATTATCAACAATAATAAAAATAATAATAATAATAATAACAAAAATAATGGAAAGGCTACCTTAATGTAATAAGTCTAATAAAATAAAGGACTCTGCCCGGGCTCGAACCCACAACCTCTCGCTTAACCCAACACCCCTTAACCATTAAGCTGTCCATTAATTTCTGATTTAAAACACAACATAAATATATTTAACCCGATATCGGCTGACCCAATTATCTTCATCATCATACTTAATCATAATCTTAACATAGCATAAAATCACCATTGTGATCACCTCATCAACTTCACTCATCTTCGATCGTCATCAACTTCATTATTATTAATGGTATAATTATTATTTAAATCTTTTATCATCTTCATCTCTATCCTATGGTATCAATCATCTAATCATCATCAACCTCTACCACCCTCATCATCATAATCTAATTAACAAGCCGTCATTATTATACAAAAATTTGTATCGGCCTATAAGCATTATCACGAGCCCATGATAGAAACTGAAATCTAGTAGTCCAACACAAGTTCTTGGCCTAATCAGTGAAAGCAAGTTCACGGCCCAAAACAATTCGATCCAACAGTTTATCGTTAGGCCCAAAATGCAGCAGCCCAACTGACAATGGGATTCATAGGGTTCGGTTTTAAAAACAAAATAACAGGAAGAAGGCATCTTGCAGTAATCATATGACCACTCCCATCATGTAATAATTTCTCGCATAATTAAATAATCCAACCTTCATTATGTGCTTTACCCCACCATTATAAATCTTGTGATTTGAGTTTGGAACAAACGAATTGGTATTGGATTAGGAACAAAGTAAGTAGCCATCTAATCACTTTCATACTCTCACTTTTATTCTTTTCTTTTTCTTCTTTAACGTCACCAACCACAACCTAACTTTATGAAATTGAATTTTAGCATTTGTATCCCATTATTTTATGTAATAGTGGGTAATGAGGCCCCCACAATCATTCAGTTTCTAAGCACTAGTTGTAACTTTAATCAATTTATATCTTTATAATGACAAATGGGTCATGTTATGGTGAATTTCGGTCCAAAAGAACAAACAGCCGTATATATATAAATGATTAAAGAAAATGAAGTAGCTGCACAAGTATCCTTACCTTTTATCATTAATGATCGTAGCAGAAACAAAGGAGAACATCTGCAGCAGTAACTATCGATCGTAAGTGGCTATATGGGGTTTGGTTGGGTTGTTCGAACAAGAAAACAGAAGCACAGAAGCTGTAGTTGCAGTTAAAGGTGGTTTGTAAGGGTTGTCTGTAAACAGAAATTAAAGGAATGGTGGTGGTTTGTTGTGATGATGGGGTGATTCACGAAGGAAAACAGAAACTAGAATTTGTGGCGGTTAATGATGAGGTGAAGTGGTGATTGTTATGGTTCTTCGGTTATAAGGATTAAGAGAGGGAGAGATGGTTGCAGTGGTGGTTCATGATCAAGGATGTAGAACGAGAGGAGATAGAGAGATGGTGAGAGATGATGGTTACTGTGGTTCTATCAAGAAAACAAGGAACAGATAGTGCAGCAGTTCGATGGGTATGGTGGTGATAGAGGTAGATGATAGTTTGTAAGTGTGTTTCATTTATGTATGTGTGCCTTATATGCAATTATGTTTAGATATATATGTATATATAACCCGTTAGATATGAATCAAAATATAGTTTAGCAATAATTGTAAGTCTCAATTACACAGTTAAAGCAGTATATTTCTTTGTTATTTAGTAATGGTGGTCGACAGAGAATCTCGAGCAGGATGAAGGAAGGACAGGAAAAAGTAATAGATAGGGACTTAAAACAGATTCGTACGCTTTACTGATATTGATGGCTAACAAATTGTGTATCTGTCTGTTTGATTTTTCTCATCGAATTGCAGAAGGAATATATATAGAGTGTAAGTATACAATGGTTGTTGTAAGAAGGTTGTCTGTTGTGGTGATATGGGATCGACAGGAAGAATCGAGCAGGGAAGAAAATAGGAGAAAAATTTAAAACAGATGTAGTGACCCGAACTTTTCCATGTTTATATATATTAATTGAGATTGATATTTACATGATTAAATGTTTCCAACATGTTAAGTAATCAAACTTGTTAAGACTTGATTAATTGAAATATGTTTCATATAGACAATTGACCACCCAAGTTGACCGGCGATTCACGAACGTTAAAACTTGTAAAAACGACATGACGATATATATATATGGATATACATATGGTTAATATGAGATTATGATAAGTAAGTATCTCCATAAGTATATTAACAATGAGTTATATACATATAAACAAGACTACTAACTTAAGGATTTCGAAACGAGACATATATGTAACGATTATCGTTGTAACGACATTTAAATGTATATATATCATATTAAGATATATTAATATATCATAATATCATTATAATATAATAATTTAACATCTCATTAGATATAATAAACAATGGGTTAACCACATTAATTGAGATCGTTAACTTAAAGGTTTCAAAACAACACTTACATGTAACGACTAACGATGACTTAACGACTCAGTTAAAATGTATATACATGTAGTGTATTTAGATGTATTAAAATACTTTTGGAAGACTTCAAGACATATATCAAAACACTCATACTTAACGAAAATGGTTACAGTTACTTTCCCATTCTTTTCTTGCATCAAGAATTCTAGTCGTATTCTTACCCGTATTATACACAGCTTCAAAACGTACTTACTATGGGTATATACCAATAGGAACTAGCATGGGATTCCACTCTTGATTATGTCATGTATGACTAATCAATTTTAACTTCTACCATGAGCTAGTCAACTAACTAGAACTCCTTTTAACCCCACTCACCACTCACCAATTACCACTCATCATTCACTCCATTTCACTTCCAATTCTCTTTCTAATTCTCTCTCAACACACACACACTATTATGAACGTATTTTTCTAGTAGTTAATCATCATTTTCATCAAAAATCACTTCAAGCATCAAGCTATAATCATCATAGGAAGAACACTTCAAGAACACTTCAAAAATCCCTTCAAGTTTACTAATTTACTTCCAAGCTTTCTAATCCATTCTAAGTAATCATCTAAGATCAAGAAACCTTTGTTATATACAGTAGGTTATCTTTCTTATTCAAGGTAATATTCATATTCAAACTTTGATTCAATTTCTATAACTATAAACTATCTTAATTCGAGTAAAAATCTTACTTGAACTTGTTTTGTGTCATGATCCTACTTCAAGAACTTTCAAGCCATCCAAGATTCTTTGAAGCTAGATCATTTCTTGTCACTTCCAGTAGGTTTACCTACTAAACTTGAGGTAGTAATGATGTTCATAACATCATTCGATTCATATATATAAAACTATCTTATTCGAAGGTTTAAACTCGTAATCACTAGAACATAGTTTAGTTAATTCTAAACTTGTTCGCAAACAAAAGTTAATCCTTCTAACTTGACTTTTAAAATTAACTAAACACATGTTCTATATCTATATGATACGCTAACTTAATGATTTAAAACCTGGAAACACGAAAAACACCGTAAAACCGGATTTACGCCGTCGTAGTAACACCGCGGGCTGTTTTGGGTTAGTTAATTAAAAACTATGATAAACTTTGATTTAAAAGTTGTTATTCTGAGAAAAAGATTTTTATTATGAACATGAAACTATATCCAAAAATTATGGTTAAACTCAAAGTGGAAGTATGTTTTCTAAAATGGTCATCTTGACGTCGTTCTTTCGACTGAAATGACTACCTTTACAAAAATGACTTGTAACTTATTTTTCCGACTATAAACCTTTACTTTTTCTGTTTAGATTCATAAAATAGAGTTCAATATGAAACCATAGCAATTTGATTCACTCAAAACGGATTTAAAATGAAGAAGTTATGGGTAAAACAAGATTGGATAATTTTTCTCATTTTAGCTACGTGAAAATTGGTAACAAATCTATTCCAACCATAACTTAATCAACTTGTATTGTATATTATGTAATCTTGAGATACCATAGACACGTATACAATGTTTCGACCTATCATGTCGACACATCTATATATATTTCGGAACAACCATAGACACTCTATATGTGAATGTTGGAGTTAGCTATACAGGGTTGAGGTTGATTCCAAAATATATATAGTTTGAGTTGTGATCAATACTGAGATACGTATACACTGGGTCGTGGATTGATTCAAGATAATATTTATCGATTTATTTCTGTACATCTAACTGTGGACAACTAGTTGTAGGTTACTAACGAGGACAGCTGACTTAATAAACTTAAAACATCAAAATATATTAAAAGTGTTGTAAATATATTTTGAACATACTTTAATATATATGTATATATTGTTATAGGTTCGTGAATCAACAGTGGCCAAGTCTTACTTCTCGACGAAGTAAAAATCTGTGAAAGTGAGTTATAGTCCCACTTTTAAAATCTAATATTTTGGGATGAGAATACATGCAGGTTTTATAAATGATTTACAAAATAGACACAAGTACGTGAAACTACATTCTATGGTTGAATTATCGAAATCGAATATGCCCCTTTTTATTAAGTCTGGTAATCTAAGAATTAGGGAACAGACACCCTAATTGACGCGAATCCTAAAGATAGATCTATTGGGCCTAACAAACCCCATCCAAAGTACCGGATGCTTTAGTACTTCGAAATTTATATCATATCCGAAGGGTGTCCCGGAATGATGGGGATATTCTTATATATGCATCTTGTTAATGTCGGTTACCAGGTGTTCACCATATGAATGATTTTAATCTCTATGTATGGGATGTGTATTGAAATATGAAATCTTGTGGTCTATTGTTACGATTTGATATATATAGGTTAAACCTATAACTCACCAACATTTTTGTTAACGTTTAAAGCATGTTTATTCTCAGGTGAATATTAAGAGCTTCCGCTGTTGCATACTAAAATAAGGACAAGATTTGGAGTCCATGTTTGTATGATATTGTGTAAAAACTGCATTCAAGAAACTGATTTCGATGTAACATATTTGTATTGTAAACCATTATGTAATGGTCGTGTGTAAACAGGATATTTTAGATTATCATTATTTGATAATCTACGTAAAGCTTTTTAAACCTTTATTTATGAAATAAAGGTTATGGTTTGTTTTAAAAATGAATGCAGTCTTTGAAAAACGTCTCATATAGAGGTCAAAACCTCGCAACGAAATCAATTAATATGGAACGTTTTTAATCAATAAGAACGGGACATTTCAGTTGGTATCTGAGCGTTGGTCTTAGAGAACTAGAATTTTGCATTAGTGTGTCTTATCGAGTTTGTTAGGATGCATTAGTGAGTCTGGACTTCGACCGTGTTTACTTAAAAAATGATTGCTTAACAAATTTTGTTGGAAACTATATATTTTTAACATGTGAATATTATGTGATATATTAATCTCTTAACGCGTTTGATATTATGTGATAGATGTCTACCTCTAGAACAAGTCCCATTGACTCACCTAATAATAATGAAGAGTCAAATGTAAATTGGAATGATTCGTGGACTGATTCACAAGTTCCCGAAGAGGAACCGGAAGAAGAGTCGGAACCGGAAGAAGAATCGGAACCGGAAGAAGAATTGGAACCGGATGAAGAAATAGAACCGGTGGGGGAAATAATAAAACGGTTAAGTAAAAGAAAATCCTCAACCAACCGACCAAGGTTAATTATGGTCAATGGTGTTTCCGCCAAGGAAGCAAAATATTGGGAGGATTACCAATTCTCCGATGAATCGGATTCCGACGAGAATTCCGATGATGTTATAGAAATTACCCCAACTGAATTTAAAAAGGCAAAAGAAAATAATAAGGGAAAGGGCATAAAAATAGAGAAATCTAATTCCAACCCCGATGAACTTTATATGTATCGTCAACCCCCGAAGTCCGTAAGTTGTAACAATGACCCGGGAACCTCTAAACCACCAGGTTTTTCTAAACCAATGTGGAAAATTACGGCTCGTATTAGGGGAACATCATATATCCCTAGAAACTTGGCAAAACGAACCAAAACCGAAGAAGAAGAAACAAGCGAGTCGGAATAAGATAGTTGTATTCGTGTGATGTAATATATGTAATATAGTGTGCTTATGCTTTATGATATATGTAAAAATTACTTATATTAATAAGTATTTTTTTATGAATCTAACTCTTGTCTATTTTACAGTATAAAAACACAAAATGGATAGACAACCCAATATTTTAAGAGACCTACCCGGAGACATGATTGATGAAATCTTGTCTAGAGTCGGTCAGAATTCTTCGGTACAACTATTTAAGGCGAGATCAGTTTGTAAGACATTCGAAGAACGTTCCAAGAATGCCTTGGTTTATAAAAGGCTTTCGTTCGAAAGATGGGGGATATCACATTGGGAAATCCATAAGTTACGATGTGTTTACTTTGACGCATATATTGCGGGGAACCCAAATGCTAATTTACGCAATGGGTTAAGAAATTATTTTGACTCAATATATCCGAATATTGGACTTCGTGATTTAGAAAAAGCGGCTAACATGCAACATAAAGAAGCATGTTATGCTTACGGATTAGTAATGTTCGCTTCTCACCAAAGTGAGAACAAGAACATCGGCCTACAACTATTAAACAAAACGTTCCCACAAGTGACGGAGTCGGTAATTGGGGTAAGAAATGAGGATTTTAGATTGTTACGGGACTGTTGGACATTACGTAACCCTCGTCCCTTTGACGACTTTACAACACGCTGTCTTATCAACGGCCATAACGGTTATGTTCCACAAGACCAAGGATGGGAAGTAGTCCTAGTAAAACCAGAATGCATGACTTGTTTCTGGACGTATGAATTACGTGTCTTTATTGCCTTTGCTGAACGACTTGTGTACTAGCTAGAATTATCTTCACAACTATCTTGTATCAAAGTTATTGTGTGCTATATTTCATGCTTTATGTAAAATAAGCGGTATTGTAAGTTTGTAAAATATTGTATAAAAGTTTGAACGTGAAATATTATTATAATCAGTTTGTCATATAGAATTGTAGTAGTTGAATTGTATATTAGCTACTAAGTATGAACTTAACGGGTAGGTACTACCCGAATTTAAACTTATAAAACGCTAATATGAAGAAAAAGCTTTTATAAATGAGTTCATATTATGCTACGAAATACTATTAACTACTCTTAATATTCTGTATGATTAACTTGTTCCATTTGACTATTTTGAAGGAAATGGCACCGACTACTTGACACACCGTGAATATGAATGAAGAGGAATTCTGTAGTTTTCTAGCTTCAAACATAGTCGCAGTACAGGCTGCGCTACATACCAACAATAACCTTGGATCTAGCAGTACAGGAAATCGTGTAGGATGCACCTACAAAGAATTCACTGCCTGCAAACCTTTGGAATTTGATGAAACCGAAGGACCGATCGGATTGAAACGGTGGACCGAGAAGGTCGAATCGGTGTTTGCCATAAGTAAGTGTACTGAAGAGGACAAAGTGAAGTACGCTACGCATACCTTCACAGGTTCTGCGTTAACATTGAAATGTCCCGTTCTTATTGATTAAAAACGTTCCATATTAATTGATTTCGTTGCGAGGTTTTGACCTCTATATGAGACGTTTTTCAAAGACTGCATTCATTTTTAAAACAAACCATAACCTTTATTTCATAAATAAAGGTTTAAAAAGCTTTACGTAGATTATCAAATAATGATAATCTAAAATATCCTGTTTACACACGACCATTACATAATGGTTTACAATACAAATATGTTACATCGAAATCAGTTTCTTGAATGCAGTTTTTACACAATATCATACAAACATGGACTCCAAATCTTGTCCTTATTTTAGTATGCAACAGCGGAAGCTCTTAATATTCACCTGAGAATAAACATGCTTTAAACGTCAACAAAAATGTTGGTGAGTTATAGGTTTAACCTATATATATCAAATCGTAATAATAGACCACAAGATTTCATATTTCAATACACATCCCATACATAGAGATAAAAATCATTCATATGGTGAACACCTGGTAACCGACAATAACAAGATGCATATATAAGAATATCCCCATCATTCCGGGACACCCTTCGGATATGATATAAATTTCGAAGTACTAAAGCATCCGGTACTTTGGATGGGGTTTGTTAGGCCCAATAGATCTATCTTTAGGATTCGCGTCAATTAGGGTGTCTGTTCCCTAATTCTTAGATTACCAGACTTAATAAAAAGGGGCATATTCGATTTTGATAATTCAACCATAGAATGTAGTTTCACGTACTTGTGTCTATTTTGTAAATCATTTATAAAACCTGCATGTATTCTCATCCCAAAAATATTAGATTTTAAAAGTGGGACTATAACTCACTTTCACAGATTTTTACTTCGTCGGGAAGTAAGACTTGGCCACTGGTTGATTCACGAACCTATAACAATATATACATATATATCAAAGTATGTTCAAAATATATTTACAACACTTTTAATATATTTTGATGTTTTAAGTTTATTAAGTCAGCTGTCCTCGTTAGTAACCTACAACTAGTTGTCCACAGTTAGATGTACAGAAATAAATCGATAAATATTATCTTGAATCAATCCACGACCCAGTGTATACGTATCTCAGTATTGATCACAACTCAAACTATATATATTTTGGAATCAACCTCAACCCTGTATAGCTAACTCCAACATTCACATATAGAGTGTCTATGGTTGTTCCGAAATATATATAGATGTGTCGACATGATAGGTCGAAACATTGTATACGTGTCTATGGTATCTCAAGATTACATAATATACAATACAAGTTGATTAAGTTATGGTTGGAATAGATTTGTTACCAATTTTCACGTAGCTAAAATGAGAAAAATTATCCAATCTTGTTTTACCCATAACTTCTTCATTTTAAATCCGTTTTGAGTGAATCAAATTGCTATGGTTTCATATTGAACTCTATTTTATGAATCTAAACAAAACAAGTATAGGTTTCTAGTCGGAAAAATAAGTTACAAGTCGTTTTTGTAAAGGTAGTCATTTCAGTCGAAAGAACGACGTCTAGATGACCATTTTAGAAAACATACTTCCACTTTGAGTTTAACCATAATTTTTGGATATAGTTTCATGTTCATAATAAAAATCATTTTCTCAGAATAACAACTTTTAAATCAAAGTTTATCATAGTTTTTAATTAACTAACCCAAAACAGCCCGCGGTGTTACTACGACGGCGTAAATCCGATTTTACGGTGTTTTTCGTGTTTCCAGGTTTTAAATCATTAAGTTAGCATATCATATAGATATAGAACATGTGTTTAGTTGATTTTAAAAGTCAAGTTAGAAGGATTAACTTTTGTTTGCGAACAAGTTTAGAATTAACTAAACTATGTTCTAGTGATTACAAGTTTAAACCTTCGAATAAGATAGCTTTATATGTATGAATCGAATGATGTTATGAACATCATTACTACCTTAAGTTCCTTGGATGAACCTACTGGAAAAGAGAAAAATGGATCTGGCTTCAATGGATCCTTGGATGGCTCAAAGTTCTTGAAGCAAAATCATGACACGAAAACAAGTTCAAGTAAGATCATCACTTGAAATAAGATTGTTATAGTTATAGAAATTGAACCAAAGTTTGAATATGATTATTACCTTGTATTAGAATGATAACCTACTGTAAGAAACAAAGATTTCTTGAGGTTGGATGATCACCTTACAAGATTGGAAGTGAGCTAGCAAACTTGAAAGTATTCTTGATTTTATGAAACTAGAACTTTTGGAATTTATGAAGAACACTTAGAACTTGAAGATAGAACTTGAGAGAGTTCAATTAGATGAAGAAAATTGAAGAATGAAAGTGTTTGTAGGTGTTTTTGGTCGTTGGTGTATGGATTAGATATAAAGGATATGAAATTTTGTTTTCATGTAAATAAGTCATGAATGATTACTCATATTTTTGTAATCTTATGAGATATTTCATGCTAGTTGCCAAATGATGGTTCCCACATGTGTTAGGTGACTCACATGGGCTGCTAAGAGCTGATCATTGGAGTGTATATACCAATAGTACATACATCTAAAAGCTGTGTATTGTACGAGTACGAATACGGGTGCATACGAGTAGAATTGTTGATGAAACTGAACGAGAATGTAATTGTAAGCATTTTTGTTAAGTAGAAGTATTTTGATAAGTGTATTGAAGTCTTTCAAAAGTGTATAAATACATATTAAAACACTACATGTATATACATTTTAACTGAGTCGTTAAGTCATCGTTAGTCGTTACATGTAAGTGTTGTTTTGAAACCTTTAGGTTAACGATCTTGTTAAATGTTGTTAACCCAATGTTTATAATATCAAAAGAGATTTTAAATTATTATATTATCATGATATTATGATGTACGAATATCTCTTAATATGATATATATACATTAAATGTCGTTACAACGATAAACGTTACATATATGTCTCGTTTCAAAATCATTAAGTTAGTAGTTTTGTTTTTACATATGTAGTTCATTGTTAATATAATTAATGATATGTTTACTTATCATAATATCATGTTAACTATATATATAACCATATATATGTCATCATATAGTTTTTTACAAGTTTTAACGTTCGTGAATCACCGGTCAACTTGGGTGGTCAATTGTCTATATGAAACCTATTTCAATTAATCAAGTCTTAACAAGTTTGATTGCTTAACATGTTGGAAACATTTAATCATGTAAACATCAATCTCAATTAATATATATAAACATGGAAAAGTTCGGGTCACTACAGTACCTACCCGTTAAATAAATTTCGTCCCGAAATTTTAAGCTGTTGAAGGTGTTGACGAATCTTCTGGAAATAGATGCGGGTATTTCTTCTTCATCTGATCTTCACGCTCCCAGGTGAACTCGGGTCCTCTACGAGCATTCCATCGAACCTTAACAATTGGTATCTTGTTTTGCTTAAGTCTTTTAACCTCACGATCCATTATTTCGACGGGTTCTTCGATGAATTGGAGTTTTTCGTTGATTTGGATTTCATCTAACGGAATAGTGAGATCTTCTTTAGCAAAACATTTCTTCAAATTCGAGACGTGGAAAGTGTTATGTACAGCCGCGAGTTGTTGAGGTAACTCAAGTCGGTAAGCTACTGGTCCGACACGATCAATAATTTTGAATGGTCCAATATACCTTGGATTTAATTTCCCTCGTTTACCAAATCGAACAACGCCTTTCCAAGGTGAAACTTTAAGCATGACCATCTCTCCAATTTCAAATTCTATATCTTTTCTTTTAATGTCAGCGTAGCTCTTTTGTCGACTTTGGGCGGTTTTCAACCGTTGTTGAATTTGGATGATCTTCTCGGTAGTTTCTTGTATAATCTCCGGACCCGTAATCTGTCTATCCCCCACCTCACTCCAACAAATCGGAGACCTGCACTTTCTACCATAAAGTGCTTCAAACGGCGCCATTTCAATGCTTGAATGGTAGCTGTTGTTGTAGGAAAATTCTGCTAACGGTAGATGTCGATCCCAACTGTTTCCGAAATCAATAACACATGCTCGTAGCATGTCTTCAAGCGTTTGTATCGTCCTTTCGCTCTGCCCATCAGTTTGTGGATGATAGGCAGTACTCATGTCTAGACGAGTTCCTAATGCTTGCTGTAATGTCTGCCAGAATCTTGAAATAAATCTGCCATCCCTATCAGAGATAATAGAGATTGGTATTCCATGTCTGGAGATGACTTCCTTCAAATACAGTCGTGCTAACTTCTCCATCTTGTCATCTTCTCTTATTGGTAGGAAGTGTGCTGATTTGGTGAGACGATCAACTATTACCCAAATAGTATCAAAACCACTTGCAGTCCTTGGCAATTTAGTGATGAAATCCATTGTAATGTTTTCCCATTTCCATTCCGGGATTTCGGGTTGTTGAAGTAGACCTGATGGTTTCTGATGCTCAGCTTTGACCTTAGAACACGTCAAACATTCTCCTACGTATTTAGCAACATCGGCTTTCATACCCGGCCACCAAAAATGTTTCTTGAGATCCTTGTACATCTTCCCCGTTCCAGGATGTATTGAGTATCTGGTTTTATGAGCTTCTCTAAGTACCATTTCTCTCATATCTCCAAATTTTGGTACCCAAATCCTTTCAGCCCTATACCGGGTTCCGTCTTCCCGAATATTAAGATGCTGCTCCGATCCTTTGGGTATTTCATCCTTTAAATTTCATTTTTTTTAAAACTCCTTGTTGCGCCTCCTTTATTTGAGTAGTAAGGTTATTATGAATCATTATATTCATAGATTTTACTCGAATGGGTTCTCTGTCCTTCCTGCTCAAGGCATCGGCTACCACATTTGCCTTCCCCGGGTGGTAACGAATCTCAAAGTCGTAATCATTCAACAATTCAATCCACCTACGCTGCCTCATATTCAGTTGTTTCAGATTAAATATGTGTTGAAGACTTTTGTGGTCAGTATATATAATACTTTTGACCCCATATAAGTAGTGCCTCCAAGTCTTTAATGCAAAAACAACCGCGCCTAATTCCAAATCATGCGTCGTATAATTTTGCTCGTGAATCTTCAATTGTCTAGATGCATAAGCAATCACTTTCGTTCGTTGCATTAATACACAACCGAGACCTTGCTTTGATGCATCACAATAAATCACAAAATCATCATTCCCTTCAGGCAATGACAATATAGGTGCCGTAGTTAGCTTTTTCTTCAATAACTGAAACGCTTTCTCTTGTTCATCATTCCATTCAAATTTCTTCCCTTTATGCGTTAATGCAGTCAAGGGTTTTGCTATTCTGGAAAAGTCTTGGATGAACCTTCTGTAGTAACCAGCTAGTCCTAAAAACTGGCGTATGTGTTTCGGAGTTTTCGGGGTTTCCCACTTTTCAACAGTTTCTATCTTTGCCGGATCCACCTTAATACCTTCTTTGTTCACTATGTGACCGAGGAATTGAACTTCTTCCAACCAAAATGCACACTTTGAAAACTTAGCGTACAATTCTTCCTTTCTCAAAACTTCTAACACCTTTCTCAAATGTTCACCGTGTTCTTGGTCATTCTTTGAGTAAATAAGTATGTCATCAATGAAAACAATGACAAACTTGTCAAGATATGGTCCACACACTCGGTTCATAAGGTCCATGAACACAGCTGGTGCATTAGTTAAACCAAACGGCATGACCATAAACTCGTAATGACCATAACGTGTTCTGAAAGCAGTCTTTGGAATATCATCTTCTTTCACCCGCATTTGATGATACCCGGAACGTAAGTCAATCTTTGAATAAACAGACGAGCCTTGTAGTTGATCAAATAAGTCGTCGATTCTCGGTAGTGGGTAGCGGTTCTTGATGGTAAGTTTGTTCAACTCTCGGTAGTCGATACACAACCTGAATGTACCATCTTTCTTCTTGACAAACAAAACAGGAGCTCCCCACGGTGATGTGCTTGGTCGAATGAAACCACGCTCTAAAAGTTCTTGTAATTGGCTTTGCAGTTCTTTCATCTCGCTGGGTGCGAGTCTGTAAGGAGCACGAGCTATTGGTGCAGCTCCTGGTACAAGATCTATTTGAAATTCAACGGATCGATGTGGGGGTAATCCCGGTAATTCTTTCGGAAATACATCGGGAAATTCTTTTGCAATGGGAACATCATTGATGCTCTTTTCTTCAGTTTGTACTTTCTCGACGTGTGCTAGAACAGCATAGCAACCTTTTCTTATTAGTTTTTGTGCCTTCAAATTACTAATAAGATGTAGCTTCGTGTTGCGTACACCATTAAGGGTTTTCCTTTTTCTCGTATAATGCGAATTGCATTTTTGTAACAAACGATCTCCGCTTTCACTTCTTTCAACCAGTCCATACCGATTATCACATCAAAACTCCCTAACTCTACTGGTATCAAATCAATCTTAAATGTTTCGCTAACCAGTTTAATTTCTCGATTCCGACATATATTATCTGCTGAAATTAATTTACCATTTGCTAATTCGAGTAAAAATTTACTATTCAAAGGCGTCAATGGACAACTTAATTTAGCACAAAAATCTCTACTCATATAGCTTCTATCCGCACCCGAATCAAATAAAACGTAAGCAGATTTATTGTCAATAAGAAACGTACCCGTAACAAGCTCCGGGTCTTCCTGTGCCTCTACCGCATTAATATTGAAAACTCTTCCACGGCCTTGTCCATTCGTGTTCTCCTGGTTCGGGCAATTTCTAATAATGTGGCCTGGTTTTCCACATTTATAACAAACTACATTGGCATAACTTGCTCCGACACTACTTGCTCCGCCATTACTCGTTCCGACACCATTTGTTCCTTTCGTTCTATTAACCCCTGGTCCGTAGACCTCACACTTCGCCGCGCTATGACCATTTCTTTTACACTTGTTGCAAAATTTGGTGCAGAACCCCGAGTGATTCTTTTCACACCTTTGGCATAGTTGCTTCTGATTGTTGTTGTTGTTGCGGTTATTATTGTTGTTGGGATGATTGTTGTAGTTGCTGTTGTTGTTGTTGTTGTTGTTGTTGGGCCGTTTGTTGTAGTTGCGATTGATGTTGCGATTGTTGGGATAATTGTTGCGATTATTGTTGTAATTGCTGTTGTTGTTGTATTGGTGATTCTTATCACCGTTTTCCTCCCACTTTCTTTTGACTTGCTTCACATTGGCCTCTTCAGCAGTCTGTTCTTTAATTCTTTCTTCAATCTGGTTCACTAGTTTGTGAGCCATTCTACATGCCTGTTGTATGGAGGCGGGCTCGTGTGAACTTATATCTTCTTGGATTCTTTCCGGTAATCCTTTCACAAACGCGTCGATCTTCTCTTCCTCATCTTCGAATGCTCCCGGACACAATAGGCACAATTCTGTGAATCGTCTTTCGTACGTGGTAATATCAAATCCTTGGGTTCGTAACCCTCTAAGTTCTGTCTTGAGCTTATTGACCTCGGTTCTGGGACGGTACTTCTCGTTCATCAAGTGCTTGAATGCTGACCACGGTAGTGCGTACGCATCGTCTTGTCCCACTTGCTCTAGATAGGTATTCCACCATGTTAACGCAGAACCTGTGAAGGTATGCGTAGCGTACTTCACTTTGTCCTCTTCAGTACACTTACTTATGGCAAACACCGATTCAACCTTCTCGGTCCACCGTTTCAATCCGATCGGTCCTTCGGTTCCATCAAATTCCAAAGGTTTGCAGGCAGTGAATTCTTTGTAGGTGCATCCTACACGATTTCCTGTACTGCTAGATCCAAGGTTATTGTTGGTATGTAGCGCAGCCTGTACTGCGGCTATGTTTGAAGCTAGAAAAGTACGGAATTCCTCTTCATTCATATTCACGGTGTGTCGAGTAGTCGGTGCCATTTCCTTCAAAATAGTCAAATGGAACAAGTTAATCATACAGAATATTAAGAGTAGTTAATAGTATTTCGTAGCATAATATGAACTCATTTATAAAAGCTTTTTCTTCATATTAGCGTTTTATAAGTTTAAATTCGGGTAGTACCTACCCGTTAAGTTCATACTTAGTAGCTAATATACAATTCAACTACTACAATTCTATATGAAAAACTGATTATAATAATATTTCGCGTTCAAACTTTTATACAATATTTTACAAACTTACAATACCGCTTATTTTACATAAAGCTTGAAAAATAACTTTGATACAAGATAGTTGTGAAGATAATTCTAGCTAGTACACAAGTCGTTCAGCAAAGGCAATAAAGACACGTAATTCATACGTCCAGAAACAAGTCATGCATTCTGGTTTTACTAGGACTACTTCCCATCCTTGGTCTTGTGCAACATAACCGTTATGGCCGTTGATAAGACAGCGTGTTGTAATGTCATCAAAGGGACGAGGGTTACGTAATGTCCAACAGTCCCGTAACAATCTAAAAACCTCATTTCTTACCCCAATTACCGACTCCGTCACTTGTGGAAACGTTTTGTTTAATAGTTGTAGCCCGATGTTCTTGTTCTCACTTTGGTGAGAAGCGAACATTACTAATCCGTAAGCATAACATGCTTCTTTATGTTGCATGTTAGCCGCTTTTTCTAAATCACGAAGTCCAATATTCGGATATATTGAGTCAAAATAATTTCTTAACCCGTTGCGTAAAATAGCATTTGGGTTCCCCGCAATATATGCGTCAAAGTAAACACATCGTAACTTATGGGTTTCCCAATGTGATATCCCCCATCTTTCAAACGAAAGTCTCTTATAAACCAAGACATTCTTGGAACGTTCTTCGAATGTCTTACAAACTGATCTCGCCTTAAATAGTTGTGCCGAAGAATTCTGGCCGGCTCTAGACAAGATTTCATCAATCATGTCTCCGGGTAGGTCTCTTAAAATATTGGGTTGTCTATCCATTTTGTGTTTTTAAACTGTAAAATAGACAAGAGTTAGATTCATAAAAAAAATACTTATTAATACAAGCAATTTTTACATATATCATAAAGCATAAGAACACTATATTCCATATATTACACCACACGAATACAACTATCTTATTCCGACTCGCTCGTTTCTTCTTCTTCGGTTTTGGTTCGTTTTACCAAGTTTCTAGGGATATATGATGTTCCCCTAATACGAGCCGTCGTTGTCCACATTGGTTTAGAAAAACCTGGTGGTTTAGAGGTTCCCGGGTCATTGTTACAACTTAAGGACTTCGGGGGTTGACGATACATATAAAGTTCATCGGGGTTGGAATTAGATTTCTCTATTTTTATGCCCTTTCCCTTATTATTTTCTTTTGCCTTTTTAAATTCAGTTGGGGTAATTTCTATAACATCATCGGAATTCTCGTCGAAATCCGATTCATCGGAGAATTGGTAATCCTCCCAATATTTTGCTTCCTTGGCGGAAACACCATTGACCATAATTAACTTTGGTCGGTTGGTTGAGGATTTTCTTTTACTTAACCGTTTTATTATTTCCCCCACCGGTTCTATTTCTTCATCCGGTTCCGATTCTTCTTCCGGTTCCGATTCTTCTTCCGGTTCCGACTCTTCTTCCGGTTCCTCTTCGGGAACTTGTGAATCAGTCCACAAATCATTCCAATTTACATTTGACTCTTCATTATTATTAGGTGAGTCAATGGGACTTGTTCTAGAGGTAGACATCTATCACATAATATCAAACACGTTAAGAGATTAATATATCACATAATATTCATATGTTAAAAATATATAGTTTCCAACAAAAATGTTAAGCAATCATTTTTAAAGAAAACACGGTCGAAGTCCAGACTCACTAATGCATCCTAACAAACTCGATAAGACACACTAATGCAAATTTTCTGGTTCTCTAAGACCAACGCTCGGATACCAACTGAAATGTCCCGTTCTTATTGATTAAAAACGTTCCATATTAATTGATTTCGTTGCGAGGTTTTGACCTCTATATGAGACGTTTTTCAAAGACTGCATTCATTTTTAAAACAAACCATAACCTTTATTTCATAAATAAAGGTTTAAAAAGCTTTACGTAGATTATCAAATAATGATAATCTAAAATATCCTGTTTACACACGACCATTACATAATGGTTTACAATACAAATATGTTACATCGAAATCAGTTTCTTGAATGCAGTTTTTACACAATATCATACAAACATGGACTCCAAATCTTGTCCTTATTTTAGTATGCAACAGCGGAAGCTCTTAATATTCACCTGAGAATAAACATGCTTTAAACGTCAACAAAAATGTTGGTGAGTTATAGGTTTAACCTATATATATCAAATCGTAACAATAGACCACAAGATTTCATATTTCAATACACATCCCATACATAGAGATAAAAATCATTCATATGGTGAACACCTGGTAACCGACAATAACAAGATGCATATATAAGAATATCCCCATCATTCCGGGACACCCTTCGGATATGATATAAATTTCGAAGTACTAAAGCATCCGGTACTTTGGATGGGGTTTGTTAGGCCCAATAGATCTATCTTTAGGATTCGCGTCAATTAGGGTGTCTGTTCCCTAATTCTTAGATTACCAGACTTAATAAAAAGGGGCATATTCGATTTTGATAATTCAACCATAGAATGTAGTTTCACGTACTTGTGTCTATTTTGTAAATCATTTATAAAACCTGCATGTATTCTCATCCCAAAAATATTAGATTTTAAAAGTGGGACTATAACTCACTTTCACAGATTTTTACTTCGTCGGGAAGTAAGACTTGGCCACTGGTTGATTCACGAACCTATAACAATATATACATATATATCAAAGTATGTTCAAAATATATTTACAACACTTTTAATATATTTTGATGTTTTAAGTTTATTAAGTCAGCTGTCCTCGTTAGTAACCTACAACTAGTTGTCCACAGTTAGATGTACAGAAATAAATCGATAAATATTATCTTGAATCAATCCACGACCCAGTGTATACGTATCTCAGTATTGATCACAACTCAAACTATATATATTTTGGAATCAACCTCAACCCTGTATAGCTAACTCCAACATTCACATAAAGAGTGTCTATGGTTGTTCCGAAATATATATAGATGTGTCGACATGATAGGTCGAAACATTGTATACGTGTCTATGGTATCTCAAGATTACATAATATACAATACAAGTTGATTAAGTTATGGTTGGAATAGATTTGTTACCAATTTTCACGTAGCTAAAATGAGAAAAATTATCCAATCTTGTTTTACCCATAACTTCTTCATTTTAAATCCGTTTTGAGTGAATAAAATTGCTATGGTTTCATATTGAACTCTATTTTATGAATCTAAACAAAACAAGTATAGGTTTCTAGTCGGAAAAATAAGTTACAAGTCGTTTTTGTAAAGGTAGTCATTTCAGTCGAAAGAACGACGTCTAGATGACCATTTTAGAAAACATACTTCCACTTTGAGTTTAACCATAATTTTTGGATATAGTTTCATGTTCATAATAAAAATTATTTTCTCAGAATAACAACTTTTAAATCAAAGTTTATCATAGTTTTTAATTAACTAACCCAAAACAGCCCGCGGTGTTACTACGACGGCGTAAATCCGATTTTACGGTATTTTTCGTGTTTCCAGGTTTTAAATCATTAAGTTAGCATATCATATAGATATAGAACATGTGTTTAGTTGATTTTAAAAGTCAAGTTAGAAGGATTAACTTTTGTTTGCGAACAAGTTTAGAATTAACTAAACTATGTTCTAGTGATTACAAGTTTAAACCTTCGAATAAGATAGCTTTATATGTATGAATCGAATGATGTTATGAACATCATTACTACCTTAAGTTCCTTGGATGAACCTACTGGAAAAGCGAAAAATGGATCTAGCTTCAATGGATCCTTGGATGGCTCAAAGTTCTTGAAGCAAAATCATGACACGAAAACAAGTTCAAGTAAGATCATCACTTGAAATAAGATTGTTATAGTTATAGAAATTGAACCAAAGTTTGAATATGATTATTACCTTGTATTAGAATGATAACCTACTGTAAGAAACAAAGATTTCTTGAGGTTGGATGATCACCTTACAAGATTGGAAGTGAGCTAGCAAACTTGAAAGTATTCTTGATTTTATGAAACTAGAACTTTTGGAATTTATGAAGAACACTTAGAACTTGAAGATAGAACTTGAGAGAGTTCAATTAGATGAAGAAAATTGAAGAATGAAAGTGTTTGTAGGTGTTTTTGGTCGTTGGTGTATGGATTAGATATAAAGGATATGTAATTTTGTTTTCATGTAAATAAGTCATGAATGATTACTCATATTTTTGTAATCTTATGAGATATTTCATGCTAGTTGCCAAATGATGGTTCCCACATGTGTTAGGTGACTCACATGGGCTGCTAAGAGCTGATCATTGGAGTGTATATACCAATAGTACATACATCTAAAAGCTGTGTATTGTACGAGTACGAATACGGGTGCATACGAGTAGAATTGTTGATGAAACTGAACGAGAATGTAATTGTAAGCATTTTTGTTAAGTAGAAGTATTTTGATAAGTGTATTGAAGTCTTTCAAAAGTGTATAAATACATATTAAAACACTACATGTATATACATTTTAACTGAGTCGTTAAGTCATCGTTAGTCGTTACATGTAAGTGTTGTTTTGAAACCTTTAGGTTAACGATCTTGTTAAATGTTGTTAACCCAATGTTTATAATATCAAAAGAGATTTTAAATTATTATATTATCATGATATTATGATGTACGAATATCTCTTAATATGATATATATACATTAAATGTCGTTACAACGATAAACGTTACATATATGTCTCGTTTCAAAATCATTAAGTTAGTAGTCTTGTTTTTACATATGTAGTTCATTGTTAATATAATTAATGATATGTTTACTTATCATAATATCATGTTAACTATATATATAACCATATATATGTCATCATATAGTTTTTTACAAGTTTTAACGTTCGTGAATCACCGGTCAACTTGGGTGGTCAATTGTCTATATGAAACCTATTTCAATTAATCAAGTCTTAACAAGTTTGATTGCTTAACATGTTGGAAACATTTAATCATGTAAACATCAATCTCAATTAATATATATAAACATGGAAAAGTTCGGGTCACTACAAACATGGTGGAATACCTATCTAGAGCAAGTGGGACAAGACGATGCGTACGCACTACCGTGGTCAGCATTCAAGCACTTGATGAACGAGAAGTACCGTCCCAGAACCGAGGTCAATAAGCTCAAGACAGAACTTAGAGGGTTACGAACCCAAGGATTTGATATTACCACGTACGAAAGACGATTCACAGAATTGTGCCTATTGAGTCCGAGAGCATTCGAAGATGAGGAAGAGAAGATCGACGTGTTTGTGAAAGGATTACCGGAAAGAATCCAAGAAGATATAAGTTCACACGAGCCCGCCTCCATACAACAGGCATGTAGAATGGCTCACAAACTAGTGAACCAGATTGAAGAAAGAATTAAAGAACAGACTGCTGAAGAGGCCAATGTGAAGCAAGTCAAAAGAAAGTGGGAGGAAAACGATGATAAGAATCACCAATACAACAACAACAGCAATTACAACAATAATCGCAACAATTATCCCAACAATCGCAACATCAATCGCAACTACAACAAACGGCCCAACAACAACAACAACAACAACAACAACAACAACAACAACAACAACAACAACAACAACAACAACAACAACAACAACAACAACAACAACAACAACAGCAACTACAACAATCATCCCAACAACAATAATAACCGCAACAACAACAACAACAATCAGAAGCAGCTATGCCAAAGGTGTGAAAAGTATCACTCGGGGTTCTGCACCAAATTTTGCAACAAGTGTAAAAGAAATGGTCATAGCCCGGCGAAGTCTGAGGTCTACGGACCAGGGGTTAATAGAACAAAAGGAACAAATGGTGTCGGAACGAGTAATGGCGGAGCAAGTAGTGTCGGAGCAAGTTATGCCAATATAGTTTGTTATAAATGTGGAAAACCGGGCCACATTATTAGAAATTGCCCTAACCAGGAGAACACGAATGGACAAGGCCGCGGAAGAGTTTTCAATATTAATGCGGCAGAGGCACAGGAAGACCCGGAGCTTGTTACGGGTACGTTTCTTATTGAAAATAAATCTGCTTACGTTTTATTTGATTCGGGTGCGGATAGAAGCTATATGAGTAGAGATTTTTGTGCTAAATTAAGTTGTCCATTGACGCCTTTGGATAGTAAATTTTTACTCAAATTAGCAAATGGTAAATTAATTTCAGCAGATAATATATGTCGGAATCGAGAAATTAAACTGGTTAGCGAAACATTTAAGATTGATTTGATACCAGTAGAGTTAGGGAGTTTTGATGCGATAATCGGTATGGACTGGTTGAAAGAAGTGAAAGCAGAGATCGTTTGTTACAAAAATGCAATTCGCATTATACGAGAAAAAGGAAAACCCTTAATGGTGTACGGAGAAAAGGGCAACACGAAGCTACATCTTATTAGTAATTTGAAGGCACAAAAACTAATAAGAAAAGGTTGCTATGCTATTCTAGCACACGTCGAGAAAGTACAAACTGAAGAAAAGAGCATCAATGATGTTCCCGTCGCAAAAGAATTTCCCGATGTATTTCCGAAAGAATTACCGGGATTACCCCCACATCAATCTGTTGAATTTCAAATAGATCTTGTACCAGGAGCTGCACCAATAGCTCGTGCTCCTTACAGACTCGCACCCAGCGAGATGAAAGAACTGCAAAGCCAATTACAAGAACTTTTAGAGCATGGTTTCATTCGACCAAGCACATCACCGTGGGGAGTTCCTGTTTTGTTTGTCAAGAAGAAAGATGGTACATTCAAGTTGTGTATCGACTACCGAGAGTTGAACAAACTTACCATCAAGAACCGCTACCCACTACCAAGAATCGACGACTTATTTGATCAACTACAAGGCTCGTCTGTTTATTCAAAGATTGACTTACGTTTCGGGTATCATCAAATGCGGGTGAAAGAAGATGATATTCCAAAGACTGCTTTCAGAACACGTTATGGTCATTACGAGTTTATGGTCATGCCATTTGGTTTAACTAATGCACCAGCTATGTTCATGGACCTTATGAACCGAGTGTGTGGACCATACCTTGACAAGTTTGTCATTGTTTTCATTGATGACATACTTATTTACTCAAAGAATGACCAAGAACACGGTGAACATTTGAGAAAGGTGTTAGAAGTATTGAGGAAGGAAGAATTGTACGCTAAATTTTCAAAGTATGCATTTTGGTTGGAAGAAGTTCAATTCCTCGGTCACATAGTGAACAAAAAAGGTATTAAGGTGGATCCGGCAAAGATAGAAACTGTTGAAAAGTGGGAAACCCCGAAAACTCCGAAACACATACGCCAGTTTTTAGGACTAGCTGGTTACTACAGAAGGTTCATCCAAGATTTTTCCAGAATAGCAAAACCCTTGACTGCATTAACGCATAAAGGGAAGAAATTTGAATGGAAGGATGAACATGAAAAAGCATTTCACTTATTGAAGAAATAGCTAACTACGGCACCTATATTGTCATTGCCTGAAGGGAATGATGATTTTGTGATTTATTGTGACGCATCAAAGCAAGGTCTCGGTTGTGTATTAATGCAACGAACGAAGGTGATTGCTTATGCATCTAGACAATTGAAGATTCACGAGCAAAATTATACGACGCATGATTTGGAATTAGACGAGGTTGTTTTGCATTAAAGACTTGGAGGCACTACTTATATGGGGTCAAAAGTATTATATATACCGACCACAAAAGTCTTCAACACATATTTAATCAGAAACAACTGAATATGAGGCAGCGTAGGTGGATTGAATTGTTGAATGATTACGACTTTGAGATTCGTTACCACCCGGGGAAGGCAAATGTGGTAGCCGATGCCTTGAGCAGGAAGGACAGAGAACCCATTCGAGTAAAATCTATGAATATAATGATTCATAATAACCTTACTACTAAAATAAAGGAGGCGCAACAAGGAGTTTTAAAAAAAATGAAATTTAAAGGATGAAATACCCAAAGGATCGGAGCAGCATCTTAATATTCGGGAAGACGGAACCCGGTATAGGGCTGAAAGGATTTGGGTATCAAAATTTGGAGATATGAGAGAAATGGTACTTAGAGAAGCTCATAAAACCAGATACTAAATACATCCTGGAACGGGGAAGATGTACAAGAATCTCAAGAAACATTTTTGGTGGCCGGGTATGAAAGCCGATGTTGCTAAATACGTAGGAGAATGTTTGACGTGTTCTAAGGTCAAAGCTGAGCATCAGAAACCATCAGGTCTACTTCAACAACCACAAATCCCAGAATGGAAATGGGAAAAAATTACCATGGATTTCATCACTAAATTGCCAAGGACTGCAAGTGGTTTTGATACTATTTAGGTAATAGTTGATCGTCTCACCAAATCAGCACACTTCCTGCCAATAAGAGAAGATGACAAGATGGAGAAGTTAGCACGACTGTATTTGAAGGAAGTCGTCTCCAGACATGGAATACCAATCTCTATTATCTCTGATAGGGATGGCAGATTTATTTCAAGATTCTGGCAGGCATTACAGCAAGCATTAGGAACTCGTCTAGACATGAGTACTACCTATCATGCACAAACTGATGGGCAGAGCAAAAGGACGATACAAACGCTTGAAGACATGCTACAAGCATGTGTTATTGATTTCGGAAACAATTGGGATAGACACCTTCCGTTAGCAGAATTTTTCTACAACAATAGCTACCATTCAAGCATTGAGATGGCGTCGTTTGAAGCACTCTATGGTAGAAGGTGCAGGTCTCCGATTTGTTGGAGTGAAGTGGGGGATAGACAGATTACGGGTCTGGAGATAATACAAGAAACTACCGAGAAGATCATCCAAATTCAACAACGGTTGAAAACCGCCCAAAGTCGACAAAAGAGCTACGCCGACATTAAAAGAAATGATATAGAATTTGAAATTGGAGAGATGGTCATGCTTAAGGTTGCACCTTGGAAAGGCGTTGTTCGATTTGGTAAACGAGGAAAATTAAATCCAAGGTATATAGGACCATTCAAGATTATTGATCGTATCGGACCAGTAGCTTACCGACTTGAATTACCACAACAACTCGCGGCTGTACATAACACTTTCCACGTCTCAAATTTGAAGAAATATTTTGCTAAAGAAGATCTCACTATTCCGTTAGATGAAATCCAAATCAACGAAAAACTTCAATTTGTCGAAGAACCCGTCGAAATAATGGATCGTGAGGTTAAAAGACTTAAGCAAAACAAGATACCAATTATTAAGGTTCGATGGAATGCTCGTAGAGGACCCGAGTTCACCTGGGAGCATGAAGATCAGATGAAGAAGAAATACCCGCATCTATTTCCAGAAGATTCGTCAACACCTTCAACAGCTTAAAATTTCGGGACGAAATTTATTTAACGGGTAGGTACTGTAGTGACCCGAACTTTTCCATGTTTATATATATTAATTGAGATTGATATTTACATGATTAAACGTTTCCAACATGTTAAGCAATCAAACTTGTGAAGACTTGATTAATTGAAATATGTTTCATATAGACAATTGACCACCCAAGTTGACCGGCGATTCACGAACGTTAAAACTTGTAAAAACGACATGACGATATATATATGGATATACATATGGTTAACATGAGATTATGATAAGTAAGTATCTCCATAAGTATATTAACAATGAGTTATATGCATATAAACAAGACTACTAACTTAAGGATTTCGAAACGAGACATATATGTAACGATTATCGTTGTAACGACATTTAAATGTATATATATATCATATTAAGATATATTAATATATCATAATATCATGATAATATAATAATTTAACATCTCATTAGATATAATAAACAATGGGTTAACAACATTAATTGAGATCGTTAACTTAAAGGTTTCAAAACAACACTTACATGTAACGACTAACGATGACTTAATGACTCAGTTAAAATGTATATACATGTAGTGTATTTAGATGTATTAAAATACTTTTGGAAGACTTCAACACATATATCAAAACACTCATACTTAACGAAAATGGTTACAGTTACTTTCCCATTCTTTTCTTGCATCAAGAATTCTAGTCGTATTCTTACCCGTATTATACACAGCTTCAAAACGTACTTACTATGGGTATATACCAATAGGAACTAGCATGGGATTCCACTCTTTATTATGTCATGTATGACTAATCAATTTTAACTTCTACCATGAGCTAGTCAACTAACTAGAACTCCTTTTAACCCCACTCACCACTCACCAATTACCACTCATCATTCACTCCATTTCACTTCCAATTCTCTTTCTAATTCTCTCTCAACACACACACACTATTATGAACGTATTTTTCTAGTAGTTAATCATCATCTTCATCAAAAATCACTTCAAGCATCAAGCTATAATCATCATAGGAAGAACACTTCAAGAACACTTCAAAAATCCCTTCAAGTTTACTAATTTACTTCCAAGCTTTCTAATCCATTCCAAGTAATCATCTAAGATCAAGAAACCTTTGTTATATACAGTAGGTTATCTTTTTTATTCAAGGTAATATTCATATTCAAACTTTGATTCAATTTCTATAACTATAAACTATCTTAATTCGAGTAAAAATCTTACTTGAACTTGTTTTGTGTCATGATCCTACTTCAAGAACTTTCAAGCCATCCAAGATTCTTTGAAGCTAGATCATTTCTTGTCACTTACAGTAGGTTTACCTACTAAACTTGAGGTAGTAATGATGTTCATAACATCATTCGATTCATATATATAAAACTATCTTATTCGAAGGTTTAAACTCGTAATCACTAGAACATAGTTTAGTTAATTCTAAACTTGTTCGCAAACAAAAGTTAATCCTTCTAACTTGACTTTTAAAATTAACTAAACACATGTTCTATATCTATATGATATGCTAACTTAATGATTTAAAACCTGGAAACACGAAAAACACCGTAAAACCGGATTTACGCCGTCGTAGTAACACCGCGGGCTGTTTTGGGTTAGTTAATTAAAAACTATGATAAACTTTGATTTAAAAGTTGTTATTCTGATAAAATGATTTTTATTATGAACATGAAACTATATCCAAAAATTATGGTTAAACTCAAAGTGGAAGTATGTTTTCTAAAATGGTCATCTAGACGTCGTTCTTTCGACTGAAATGACTACCTTTACAAAAATGACTTGTAACTTATTTTTCTGACTATAAACCTATACTTTTTCTGTTTAGATTCATAAAATAGAGTTCAATATGAAACCATAGCAATTTGATTCACTCAAAACGGATTTAAAATGAAGAAGTTATGGGTAAAACAAGATTGGATAATTTTTCTCATTTTAGCTACGTGAAAATTGGTAACAAATCTATTCCAACCATAACTTAATCAACTTGTATTGTATATTATGTAATCTTGAGATACCATAGACACGTATACAATGTTTCGACCTATCATGTCAACACATCTATATATATTTCGGAACAACCATAGACACTCTATATGTGAATGTTGGAGTTAGCTATACAGGGTTGAGGTTGATTCCAAAATATATATAGTTTGAGTTGTGATCAATACTGAGATACGTATACACTGGGTCGTGGATTGATTCAAGATAATATTTATCGATTTATTTCTGTACATCTAACTGTGGACAACTAGTTGTAGGTTACTAACGAGGACAGCTGACTTAATAAACTTAAAACATCAAAATATATTAAAAGTGTTGTAAATATATTTTGAACATACTTTAATATATATGTATATATTGTTATAGGTTCGTGAATCAACAGTGGCCAAGTCTTACTTCTCGACGAAGTAAAAATCTGTGAAAGTGAGTTATAGTCCCACTTTTAAAATCTAATATTTTGGGATGAGAATACATGCAGGTTTTATAAATGATTTACAAAATAGACACAAGTACGTGAAACTACATTCTATGGTTGAATTATCGAAATCGAATATGCCCCTTTTTATTAAGTCTGGTAATCTAAGAATTAGGGAACAGACACCCTAATTGACGCGAATCCTAAAGATAGATCTATTGGGCCTAACAAACCCCATCCAAAGTACCGGATGCTTTAGTACTTCGAAATTTATATCATATTCGAAGGGTGTCCCGGAATGATGGGGATATTCTTATATATGCATCTTGTTAATGTCGGTTACCAGGTGTTCACCATATGAATGATTTTTATCTCTATGTATGGGATGTGTATTGAAATATGAAATCTTGTGGTCTATTGTTACGATTTGATATATATAGGTTAAACCTATAACTCACCAACATTTTTGTTGACGTTTAAAGCATGTTTATTCTCAGGTGAATATTAAGAGCTTTCGCTGTTGCATACTAAAATAAGGACAAGATTTGGAGTCCATGTTTGTATGATATTGTGTAAAAACTGCATTCAAGAAACTGATTTCGATGTAACATATTTGTATTGTAAACCATTATGTAATGGTCGTGTGTAAACAGGATATTTTAGATTATTATTATTTGATAATCTACGTAAAGCTTTTTAAACCTTTATTTATGAAATAAAGGTTATGGTTTGTTTTAAAAATGAATGCAGTCTTTGAAAAACGTCTCATATAGAGGTCAAAACCTCGCAACGAAATCAATTAATATGGAACGTTTTTAATCAATAAGAACGGGACATTTCAACAGATAGTGATCTGTAACAAATTTGTACACTTATTTGATATTTATTTATGACAGATTTTGTTTTGTATCTGTGATTGTATTCGACGTTTAACAAAAATCAGACATGATTCTCAATCAGCAAGTAGAAGACAGAAGAAAAAGAAAACAGAAGCAACAGATTCTTCAATCAGGAAAAAGAGAAAGAAAATAAAAGTAGATTGGACACTCAACTGAATTTGTTGTATTGTGTAGTTGAGATTGATACTGGTAACAAATTAGAGACAGGAAACAAGTCAAATACTATTTTGATTGCTACGTGAAATTTGCTTCTGATTCTAAATCTGTATATTTGATTTTATATAAATAATATTAATAATTAATAATTACATTTATATTAATAATAATATAAATACTAATAATAATAATAATAATAATAATAATAATAATAATAATAATAATAATAATAATAATAATAATAATAATGTTAATAATAATAATAAGAGTAATAATAATAATAATAATAATAATAATAAGATTATATTAATAATAACAATAATAATGATCTTAATAAGTTTAATAATAATTAATAATGATAATAATAATAATAATAATAAAAATGATAATAATAATATTATTAATGATACTAATAATAATATAATTTATAATATTTTTAATATTATTAATGATAGTAATAATATTAGTAATAATAATAATATAACAACTTATACATATCAAATTTCATATTAAAAATAATAATATAAATAATACAAATATTAATATTAATATTAACATTAATAATAATAATGAAAGTAATGGTAATAATATTAAAATAACAATTATATTCAAACTCGTAATTATATTTTAATATATTACAATTTATTAATTATATAATATTTACTAATTATATAATATTTTGAATCTTTAATATTTATTATTTATATATATATTACAATATATAATATTACTTATGTATAGAATTAATATATATATATATATATATATATATATATATATATATATATATATATATATATATATATATATATATATATATATATCTTTATTTTAATAGCAACTTAATTACTCTGTATTTTATTTTACATATTAAATTCTAATGATTCAATTACATTTTATTATTTCCACTACTTACATTTATATTTATATATTTATCTACATATTTATTTACACACAATTATTCGTGAATCGTCGGGAATGGTCGAAGGTCAACAGTTCAAAATTTTTGAGACTCAACCTAACAGACTTTTCTTATCGTGTCAAAAATATTAAATCGTATCGAAAGTTTGATTTTAAATTTAGTCGAAATTTTTTGGGTCATTACAGTACCTACCCGTTAAAGAAATTTCGTCACGAAATTTGAGTGGTGACAGTTGGAATTGAAATTGGGAATGTTTTAGTGCCAGATTTGAACTTAAATTCTTAATAGAAAGATTTTAGTCGTCAAAAATGTTTTATCGAAGAAGAAAATGATAAGATAGAGTTTTTCTTCAAGATTGATACGCAGATAGTTTTATGAATTACCTTTTCAGGTCGAGCTTGGTTTCATGATAAATTCGAACCAAGTAACATGGTTCATGATGAATACAAGTCGAGTAACACGGTTCGTGTGACAGTAAAGTTAATCAAGCATTACCACCATCACGTTCCATTAGAACTTCCGTATGACTTACTATAATATAATCACGTTGATCAAGTATCATTATATTACATTAACTCACGCTTTCATTCAAATATTACTCTAAAATATCAAAGGATTTAAAATTTCAGGGTTTCACTGAGATTTAGAAATCAAAACAGTTTTCGATATGATTTTCTAAGGATTGAATGAAGGCGAAGATAATTTACGAATGTGAATGATATAAGGATTCCTTCAGGATGTTGAGGATATTTATAATGAAGGAAAATATAACGATATCATGGAATATTGAAGATATTTATAATGAGGAAAGAAGATCTCGATCTTTTTTTTCCGAGCTTTTTTTTTCAACGTACTATTCTTTTATCATCAAACTCCTGTCTTCTAAGATCTTCAACCATTATACTGCTTCATCAGTATTCTCATATCTGAATCATTGGTTACCAATCCAAGGTGTTTTCAAGAGTTTGAAGAGTTTGAACGAAGATTGTAATTGTCAAGATAAAAATGATGTTTAAGATGAAATCAAGTGGTAAACTTGAAGAAATATTTAACTGTAGTAGATGTAACTTATTAACGATATTTTAAGTTAAAATGTGTTGTAATTAATATTTCCTACTCTTTTAATACTTTTTAATTGTCAAAGGTTAGTAGTCCAATAGTCCAAGGTTAGTATAGGTTTAAAGTTTTACGTAGTTAATTAACTGGTTACTAATAAATTTTATTTTGTCCATTATTTTCTTCATTATGCCACTTGTCAAATCTTGACTTGGATTCTGATTGGTCAAAATCCGAATATGGAATTGAATTGGAATAAAAATAGTTGTTCTTTGGTGAACGGATATGTATATGCGTGAATTTGGGCAGTATTGTTAATGACTGTTGAATCTGAATTGAAGAATGTACAGTGTAACTTATTAATGTGAAAACTAAATATTCCTCGGGTATTACCTACCCGTTAAAATATTTTCACCATTAAGAGTTTGTACAAAAGAGTTTTTAATTACAATCTTTATGAAAATATACTTACATATATATTTTCTTCAGATGTAATCATGGATTTAATGAGTCAATGTGATATTAAACTCATTTGATTCACCGTTAGAACTAGAATACATAATCTCTAAAACATTAGAGATTACATAATCGCCATGTAGAACGATATGTAGAATGAAAATAATCGATGTAGAACGAGATGTAGAACGAAGATTATGCTCGAGGTATAGGTTGTGATATTGAGGCGTGTAATGTTGAAGTTTGTGTTGTTGGTGGTACTGATGCTGTCGGTGCTGATGTTGGTGGTACTGTTGATGCCGGTGACGCTTCTGGTGTTTGTAAGTTATGCACCATATTCTCCAAAGTTGTTACTCGGGCGCGAAGCTCGTTGACTTCTTCTATTATTCCGAGATGATTGGCGGTTTGAACAAACGGATGAATAAGGTTTAGAATTGTAGATATTATGTAATCGTTGTGAGCTATCCAGGAAATGAGAGTGAAAATGGTGTTTCGATCTGGTTCGCCGATAAGTGCTTCAGGTTTATCGCCAAGAGTGCAGTTTGGTGGGTGGAAGGGATCACCTTCTTCTTGTCTCCATTGATTAAGTCGACTACGAACACATCCCCAATTCATCCAGAATAGATGATGGCTAATTGGTTGATCCATTCCGGTTACACTGCCTTCAGAGCTCAGGTAGAAATCCATATCGGAATAGCTGTCGAAATTTGAGGAACTTGAACTAGTTGCGAGTTCCATCTTGTACGGTTGGATAGAGGATTTTCGATATGAAATGATTTTTGGATATCGGATGATATTCTAGGTACATAGAATACCTAATACCTATATATATTACAGAAAATCCCGTAGATTGCGGAGGAAATTAAGGAAACGTGTCAGACAAGGTCTAACATGATGGAATATGAATTCGTCTGTACACCATCTATGCAATAATTGCAATATGACGTGTCGAGACTGAAAATGATAAGTAGATATTTTTCGACCAAGGAATGATATGCAAAACTTTTGACATGCAGACAAAGTCTAAGTCTAGACTCATAGATGTATCCTAACAACTTCTAGGTCAAAGTCCAGACTCACTAGTGCATCCTAACATCTACCCGTTAGACACACTAATGAAAGACCTAGTTCGCTAAGACCACCGCTCTGATACCACCTGTAGTGACCCGTCCTAATCCACCTGGACGAAGTCCTCAACAGCTGGTCCCATTGCGAGGTACTGACCACTATATGCCATGAACGACTCCATGTAATATCTTTTAAAATGAGCAAATGCACAGCGGAAGATTTCTTTCAGACCTGAGAATAAACATGTTTTAAAAGTGTCAACCAAAAAGTTGGTGAGTTCATAGGTTTATCTTTAACAATAAAATTCATAATTTTGATAGACCACAAGATTTAAATGTGCATGGTACAAATGGGCCCAACTCCTACACCCACCTGTAATGTACATGCGATTTCCTTTAAATACAGTACACATATCTCGTGTACGAAATCATTTTTCAAAATGTTTAATAACCATACACATATCTCGTGTACAAAATATCATACACATAACCTGTGTATAAAAATCATTCTCTCGATATATAACATCCACTTTGATTTCTTTACTTGGTAACCGACCTTAACATTTAATGCGCATCATAAATATCCCCAAAATAAACAGAACTCTCAGTCTGTAATAAATATATAAACCTCGAAGTACTAAACACCACGCCCACTAGCTCTTTCGTCTAGTGAACATTCTGGGTGGGGGTGTTAAACCCGGTAGCTACATTTAGGATTCGTGTGAATTGGGGGCCATACCCGTTTCCTAATTCTTAGGTTACCAAGCTATAATAATCAAGGGGAAATATTCACATCAATCAGTGTCAATTATAACGTCCAACTAATTCAATAATAATAAACAGAACTTCTGTCTGTACAATAATTCATTCGAGGAATATTTTGCTTGTGTCTATCTCGTCAAACATTTATAAAAGCATCTCATGTATTCTCAGTCCAAAAATATAGATTTCAAAGATATTTAATAAAATAGTTGTAAAAACAGCGCATGTATTCTCAGTTCCAAAAATATAAAGAGTAAAAGGGAATCAAATGAACTCACGATATGATATTTTGTAGTAAAAATATGCATACGACGATACTGAACAATGCAAGGTTGGCTTCGAATTCACGAACCTATATCAAATATATATATTAACACATTGTAGTATTAATCAACTAAATTTATATATATTTTATAATATATATAGATTAATATCCTTATATGTAGTTATATTAATCCTTATGATTTGTTATAATACTTATATGTTATGTACTTTAATAACTGTTATATTAATATAAATAATATTACATTAGTTAATATAATAGAAATTTAATATTAGTATACTTAAGATATATGTAATATATATATATATATATATATATATATATATATATATATATATATATATATATATATATATATATAAATATTTTCTATTTGTAAAAATCATAATTATAATAAAAATAAGGATAATAATAATACTCCATTTGAATCTTAATTACAATTTTATCATTTTCATATTAACATTTATTCATATTTATGATTCTTATCTTTATAATTGTCACTTTAACAATATCATTAAAACTTTTATTTTCTTAATCATAATAATTCTAATAATAATGATAATGATATTACTAATAGTAATATAAGTAATATTAATAATAATACTTATGATAATAATAATAATAATAATAATAATAATAATAATAATAATAATAATAATAATAATAATAATAATAATAATAATAATAATAATAATAATAATAATAATAATAATAATAATAATAATAATAATAATAATATCAACAATAATAAAAATAATAATAATAATAACAAAAATAATGACCTTAATGTAATAAGTCTAAAAAAATAAAGGACTCTGCCCGGGCTCGAACCCACAACCTCTCGCTGAACCCAACACCCCTTAACCATTAAACTGTCCATTAATTTCTGATTTAAAACACAACATAAATATATTTAAACCGATATCGGCTAACTTCTTCTTCTTCATTAAACAAAAACCCAATTATCTTCATCATCATACTTAATCATAATCTTAACATAGCATAAAATCACCATTGTGATCACCTCATCAACTTCACTCATCTTCGATCGTCATCAACTTCATTATTATTAATGGTATAATTATTATTTTAATCGTTTATCATCTTCATCTCTATCCTATGGTATCAATCATCTAATCATCATCAACCTCTACCACCCTCATCATCATAATCTAAATAACAAGCCATCATTATTATATAAAAATTTGTATAAGCCTATAAGCATTATCACGAGCCCATAATAGAAACTGAAATCTAGTAGTCCAACACAAGTTCTTGGCCCAATCAGTGAAAGCAAGTTCAAGGCCCAAAACAATTCGATCCAACAGTTTATCGTTAGGCCCGAAATGCAGCAGCCCACCGACAACGGGATTCATAGGGTTCAGTTTTAAAAACAAAATAACAGGAAGAAGGCAACTTGCAGTAATCATACGACCACTCCCATCATGTAGTAATTTCTCGCATAATTAAATAATCCAACCTTCATTATGTGCTTTACACTACCATTATAAATCTTGTGATTTGAGTTTGGAACAAACAAATTGGTATTGGATTAGGAACAAAGTAAGTAGCCATCTAATCACTTTCATACTCTCATTTTTATTCTTTTCTTTTTCTTCTTTAACGTCACCAACCACAATCTAACTTTATGAAATTGAATTTTAGCATTTGTATCCCATTATTTTATGTAATAGTGGGTAATGAGGCCCCCACAATCATTCGGTTTCTAAGCACTAGTTGTAACTTTAATCAATTTATATCTTTATAATTACAAATGGGTCATGTTATAGTGACTTTCGGTCCAAAAGAACAAACAGCAGTATATATATAAATGATTAAAGAAAATGAAGTAGCTGCATAAGTATCCTTATCTTTTATCATTAATGATCGTAGCAGAAACAAAGGAGAACAGCTGCAGTAGTAACTATCGATCGTAAGTGGCTATATGGGGTTTGTTTGGGTTGTTCGAACAAGAAAACAGAAGCACGGAAGCTGCAGTTGTAGTTAAAGGTGGTTTGCAAGGGTTGTCTGTAAACAAAAATTGAAGGAACGGTGGTGTTTTGTTATGATGATGGGGTGATTCACGAAGGAAAACAGAAACTAGAATTTGTAGCGGTTAATGATGAGGTGAAGTGGTGACTGTTATGGTTCTTCGGTTATAAGGATTAAGAGAGGGAGAGATGGTTGCAGTGGTGGTTCATGATCAAGGATGTAGAACGAGAGGAGATAAAGAGATGGTGAGAGACGATGGTTACTGTGGTTCGATCAAGAAAACAAGGAACAGATAGTGCAGCAATTCGATGGTCATGGTGGTGATAGAGGTGGATGATAGTTTGTAAGTGTGTTTCATTTATGTATGTGTGTCTTATATGCAATTATGTTTAGATATATATGTGTATATAACCCGTTAGATAGGAATCAAAATATAGTTTAGCAATAATTGTAAGTCTCTATTACACAGCTAAAGCAGTATATTTCTTTGTTATTTAGTAATGGTGGTCGACAGAGAATCTCGAGCAGGATGAAGGAAGGACATGAAATAGTAATAGATAGGGACTTAAAACATATTCGTACGCTTTACTGATATTGATGGCTAACAAATTGTGTATCTGTTTGTTTGATTTTTCTCATCGAATTGCAGAAGGAATATATATAGAGTGTGAGTATACAATGGTTGCTGTAAGAAGGTTGTCTGTTGTGGTGATATGGGATCGACAGGAAGAATCGAGCAGGGAAGAAGACAAGAGAAAAATTTAAAACAGATAGTGACCTGTAACAAATTCGTACACTTATTTGATATTTATTTCTGACAGATTTTGTTTTGTATCTGTGATTGTATTCAACGTTTAACAAAAATCAGACATGATTCTCAATCAGCAAGTAGAAGACAGAAAAAAAGAAAACAGAAGCAACAGATTCTTCAATTAGGAGAAAGATGAAGAAAATAAAAGTAGATTGGACACTCAACTGAATTTGTTGTATTGTGTAGTTGAGATTGATACTGGTAACAAATTAGAGACAGGAAACAAGTCAAATATTGTTTTGATTGCTACGTGAAATTTGCTTCTGATTCTAAATCTGTATATATGATTTTATATAAATAATATTAATAATTAATAATTACAATTATATTAATAATAATATAAATACTAATAATAATAATAATAATAATAATAATAATAATAATAATAATAATAATAATAATAATAATAATAATAATAATAATAATAATAATAATAATAATGTTAATAATAATAATAATAAAAGTAATAATAATAATAATAGTATAATATTAATAATAACAAAATTAATAATCTTAATAAGTTTAATAATTATTAATAATGATAATAATAATAATAAAAATGATAATATTATTAATGATACTAATAATAATATTAGTTATAATATTTTTAATATTATTAATGATAGTAATAATATTAGTAATAATAATAATATAACAACTTATACATAACAAATTTCATATTAAAAATAATAATATAAATAATACAAATATTAATATTAATATTAACATTTAACATTAATAATAATAACGAAAGTAATGGTAATAATATTAATATAACAATTATTTTCAAACTCGTAATTATATTTTAATATATTACAATTTATTAATTATATCATATTTACTAATTATATAATATTTTGAATCTTTAATATTTATTATTTATATATATATTACAATATATAATATTACTTATGTATAGAATTCATATATATATATATATATATATATATATATATATATATATATATATATATATATATATATATATATATATATATATATATATATCTTTATTTTAATAGCAACTTAATTACTATGTATTTTATTTTACATATTAAATTCTAATGATTCAATTACATTTTATTATTTTCACTACTTACATTTATATTTATATATTTATCTACATATTTATTTACACACAATTGTTCGTGAATCGTCGGGAATGGTCGAAGGTCAACAGTTCAAAATTTTTGAGACTCAAGCTAACAGACTTTTCTTATCGTGTCAAAAATATTAAATCGTATCGAAAGTTTGATTTTAAAATTAGTCGAAATTTTTCGGGTCATTACAAGCATAGCATCATACGACTCATTCAAAATCATTGTCTATTCCATGGCTTACCAATTGATGATCCCAACTCTCACTTAGATAGATTCATCTCCTTATCTAATTCATATAAGCAAAATGGGGTTGAACAAGATGTAGTTCGTCTGTATCTGTTCCCCTATTCCTTAACTCTTCATGCAAAAACCTGTTTTGAGGGGTTAGAATCTAACTCTATCACCTCATGGGAGGAAATGGCAACAACTTTCTTAATCAAGTACTTTCTCCCATAAAAACAAATCAGACTTGGGAATGATATCGTAAACTTTCAACAAGCATACAATGAATCACTCTACACTGCATGGGAAAGATTTAAACATTTGCTTCGAAGATGCCCGAACCACCGTCTTGAGAGCTCTGATCAGATTTTGACCTTCTACAAAGGTCTAAATCAGAACAACAAGTCTACTCTTGATGCTGTTTCTCAAGGTAACTTCATGAACTTCACTGCTGACGAGGCCTGGAGATTGATCGAGGAGATGACTATGCACCATCACGATTGGAACACAGAAGAGCACATTTCATCAGCAACACCGCTTTCTGCCTCCGATCCTATTGAAAATAAAACCATCAAATTTCTCTCGGACCAAATAGAAAACCTCACCAAAGAAGTTAGAGAGCTAAAGAAACTCCCGCAACATATTATGCCAGAATTATACTGAACAACATTCAGCCAAGGTATACGAAGTTGAATGTGAGGACTCCGTTGTCTACACCGATAAGATCCTAGCTCATCCGCATAACCAACCCATTAAAACACCAAACCCACTACCCCACCAGAGATAAGTCCAGAAGATGTCCGACTGCGAATCATCTCTATGATCATAGCAAGGCAAGACGCAGCTGACATAGTCATGACTAATCACTTGAGTAGTCTTGAAAATCAAATAAGCCAGCTAAATCAACGTCTCGATTCTCTAGGTTATCCTAAAAATGACTCAAAGGTGGCACATAGCCAACCTTCAGTTTCTTCTAAGAAGGGAAAACTAACTAATACTCGTTCAGTAGTAGTCATTGAGTCATCACCTAAACCTACTGGGAAAGCACCCATTCCATTCTCGGGTCGTCTCAAGCAAAGATAACAAGATTAAATCTTTCAAGCTTGACGGTAAATTTTTGGACACTGTGTCTAAAACTCCTCATGGTAAGAAGTATTTTAGGAAACTCCTATCATCTAAGGATAAGGTACCCGAAGTACCCAATGTCCCGCTGAATGCGGATTGTTCAGCCATTATCTTAAATACTCTTCCTGAAAAACTAGGGGATACCGGACGATTTACCCTTCCTTGTTCTATCTACCAATCTGGTACTATATATTCTCTCGTTGACCTTGGTGCCAGCATCAATCTCATGCCCTACTCACTGTTCCAGAAACTAAAAATTGGAAACCTTAACTCTACCAAAATGAGCATCCAGCTAGCTGACCAATCCACTAGATATCCTAAGGGAATAGCTGAGAACGTCATGGTTAAGGTCGACAAATTCTTTTTTCCCACAGACTTTGTGGTTATGGACTATAAAGAAGACATGAAAACCCCTATCATCTCAAGAAGGCCTTTCATGAATACAGCCAAAGTAATCATTGACGTTTATTCACGGACTATCACCTTGAGATCCCGTGGAGAAGAAGTCACTTTCACGATCGACGAGTCTGTATGTCCTTCTGATGGGAACGCCGAAGTAAATACCATCTCCACTAGGAAAGTCACCTTCTATTCCGAGAATGAAGAGAAGAAGATAGAAGTAGAAGACAAGAAGAATAATCACTTCACGCTAACCCAATCTTCACTCCCACCTTATTTTGATCTTTTAATGACTAGCGAGGATTTCGTTCTAGAAGAACTCTCTGAACCAATTATACTTGAAACTCCCGACCAGAGTGACGAGGAGGTGGATGAAGAAATAGAAATGGAAAGCCCGGATGAGAAGAAAGAGATGGAGGATTCTAGCACTAAAGTAGTTGTTAATGTTGCTACCATATTGGAGACGTCAATGGACATTGTCCTACCTCCATCCTTAGAGTACAATGTTACGACCAACCTGAAGTTACAAAGAAGAAAGACAGGTTTTGCGACAGGACTACCCTATAAACCATCACTCAAATACATAATGACAAATACACCATGGAGTGATGAGGACCTGTTTGACCAACCCGTATAAATCAAGGAGGTAAAAGAAGATGATAGCTTTGTTATACCTCAAGTTAAACAAAGCATTCACTTCAAACCACCATCTACTCTCATTGGACATACCTTATTCTATGTCCGCTTCAACTGTAGTGACCCGAACTTTTCCATATTTATATATATTAAATGAAATTATTATTTACATGATTAAGTGTTTCCAACATGTTAAGCAATCAAACTTGTTAAGACTTGATTAATTGAAATAGGTTTCATATAGACAATTGACCACCCAAGTTGACCGGTGATTCACGAAAGTTAAAACTTGTAAAAACTATATGATGACATATATATGGTTATATATATAGTTAACATGATATTATGATAAGTAAGTATCTCATTAGGTATTTTAACAATGAGTTATATACATAAAAATTAGACTATTGAATTAAGAAACTAGAAAATGATATATATAACAATTATCGTTATAACAACGTCTTACTAAGTACATATGAATCATATTAAGATATTGATACACTTGGTTAATTATGTTAAATGATAAGTAAATATATCATTAAGTATATTAATAATGAACTACATATGTAAAAACAAGACTACTAACTTAATGATTTCGAAACGAGACATATATGTAACGATTATCGTTGTAACGACATTTAACTGTATATATATCATACTAAGATATATTATATATCATAATATCATGATAATGTAACAATTTAACATCTCTTTAAATATAATAAACAATGGGTTAACAACATTTAACAAGATCGTTAATCTAAAGGTTTTAAAACAACATTTACATGTAACGACTAACGATGACTTAACGACTCAGTTAAAATGTATATACATGTAGTGTTTTAATATGTATTCATACACTTTTTAAAAACTTTAAGACACTTATCAAAATACTTCTACTTAACAAAAATGCTTACAATTACATCCTCGTTCAGTTTCGTCAACAATTCTACTCGTATGCACATGTATTCGTACTCGTACAATACACAGCTTTTAGATGTATGTACTATTGGTATATATACTCCAATGATCAGCTCTTAGCAGCCCATGTGAGTCACCTAACACATGTGGGAACCATCATTTGGCAACTAGCATGAAATATCTCATAAAATTACAAAAATATTAGTAATCATTCATGACTTATTTACATGTAAACAAAATTACACATCCTTTATATCTAATCCATATACCAACAACCAAAAACACCTACAAACACTTTCATTCTTCAATTTTCTTTATCTAATTGATTTCTCTCAAGTTCTATCTTCAAGTTCTAAGTGTTCTTCATAAATTCTATAAGTTCTAGTTTCATAAAATCAAGAATACTTCCAAGTTTGCTAGCTTACTTCCAATCTTGTAAAGTGATCATCCAACCTCAAAAAATCTTTCTTATTTATAGTAAGATATCTTTCTAATACAAGGTAATACTCATATTCAAACTTTGATTCAATTTCTATAACTATAACAATCTTATTTTGAGTGGAAATCTTACTTGAACTTGTTTTCGTGTCATGATTCTGCTTCATGAACTTTCAAGACATCCAAGGATCCTTTAAAGCTAGATCTATTTTTTTCATTTCCAGTAGGTTTATCCACAAAACCTGAGGTATTAATGATGTTCATAACATCATTCGATTCATATATATAAAACTACCTTATTCGAAGGTTTAAACTTGAAATCACTAGAACATAGTTTAGTTAATTCTAAACTTGTTCGCAAACAAAAGTTAATCCTTATAACTTGACTTTTAAAATCAACTAAACACATGTTCTATATCTATATGATATGCTAATTTAATGATTTAAAACCTGAAAACACCAAAAATACCGTAAAACCGGATATACACCGTCGTAGTAACACCGCGGGCTGTTTTGGGTTTGATAATTAAAAACTATGATAAACTTTGATTTAAAAGTTGTTCTTCTGGGAAAATTTTTTTTCTTATGAACATGAAACTATATCCAAAAATCATGGTTAAACTCAAAGTGGAAGTATGTTTTTCAAAATGGTCATCAAGACGTCGTTCTTTCGACTGAAATGACTACCTCTTACAAAAATTACTTGTAACTTATATTTCTGACTATAAACCTATACTTTTTCTGTTTAGATTCATAAAATAGACTTCAATATGAAACCATAGCAATTTTATTCACTCAAAACGGATTTAAAACGAAGAAGTTACGGGTAAAACAAGATTGGATATTTTTTTATTGTTGTAGCTACGGGAAATATTGTAACAATTCTATACAAATCATATCCTAGCTAACTTATATTGTATTATACATGTATTCTAATATATTATGTAATCTTGGGATACCATAGACACGTATGCAAATGTTTTGACATATCATATCGACCCATGTATATATATTATTTGGAACAACCATAGACACTCTATATGCAGTAATGTTGGAGTTAGCTATACAGGGTTGAGGTTGATTCCAAATATATATATACTTTGAGTTGTGATCTAGCCTGAGACGTGTATACACTGGGTCGTGGATTGATTCAAGATAATATTTATCGATTTATTTCTGTACATCTAACTGTGGACAACTAGTTGTAGGTTACTAACGAGGACAGCTGACTTAATAAACTTAAAACATCAAAATATATTAAAAGTGTTGTAAATATATTTTGAACATACTTTGATATATATGTACATATTTATTATAGGTTCTTGAATCGACCAGTGGCCAAGTTTTACTTCCCGACGAAGTAAAAAATCTGTGAAAGTGAGTTATAGTCCCACTTTTAAAATCTAATATTTTTGGGATGAGAATACATGAAGCTTTATAAATGTTTTACAAAATAGACACAAGTACATGAAACTACTTTCAACGGTTGAATGATCGAAGCCGAATATGCCCCTTTTTGCTTGGTAGCCTAAGAATTAGGGAACATCACTAATTTTGAGAATTAGTGCACGCCTAATTGACGCGAATCCTAAAGATATATCTACTGGGCCTAACAAACCCCATCCAAAGTACCGGATGCTTTAGTACTTCGAGTTTTATATCATGTCCGATGGATGTCCCGTAATGATGGTGATATTCTTATATTCATCTTGTTAATGTCGGTTACCAGGTGTTCACCATATGAATGATTTTTATCTCTATGTATGGGATGTGTATTGAAATATGAAATCTTGTGGTCTATTATTACGATTTAATAAATATATAGGTTAAACCTATAACTCACCAACATTTTTGTTGACGTTTAAAGCATGTTTATTCTCAGATGATTATTAAGAGCTTTCGCTGTTGCATGCTAATATATGGACAAGATTTGGAGTCAGCATACTTGTATAATATTATTTAAAACTGCATTTGAAATTTACTTTGTTGTAACATATTAATATTGTAAACCAATATGTATTGGTAGTGTGTAAGTGTGATATTTTTATATTATCATTTCTGATAATCTAGGTGGTGTCCTTTAAACCTTGTCGATAAAATAAAGGTTATGGTTTGTTTTAAAAACGAATACAGTCTTTGAAAAACGTCTCATATAGAGGTCAAAACCTCGCAACGAAATCAATTAATATGGAACGTTTATAATCAAGGTTTTAAATAAAACGTTCCCTTATTATTGTGGAAACCATTGTGGAAAACGATGGCTCGTATCAGAGGAACATCATATATCCCTAGAAAATTAGGAAAACGAACCAAGTTCGAAGAAGAAGAAACGAGTGATTCAGATTAGAGGGTTGTAATCATGTTGTGTATTATATGTATTGTAGTGTGCTTGTCCTTTTATGTTCTATGTAAAAATTGCTTGTATTGTTTGTTAATTATCTTTTACGAATCTAATCCTTGTCTATTTTACAGCATAAAAACAAAATGGACGTTAAGGATAGACAACCGAATATTTTAGAAGACCTACCAGAGGATATGATTGAGGAAATCTTGTCTAGAGTCGATCAGAATTCATCAGCACATTTAGTTATGGTGAAATTAACTTGTCAAACATTTGAAAGACTTTCCAGAAATGCCTTAGTTTATAAAAGGCTTTCCTTTGATAGGTGGGGTATATCACATTAGGGAGACCGTAAGTTACGCTGTGTTTTCTTTAAAGCGTTAAATACGGGGAACCCAAATGCAATTTTACGCTACGGTTTAAGAACCTATTTTGACTCAACATATCCCAACATAGGATTTCATGAGTTAGAAAGAGCTTCTAACATGAAACATAAAGAAACATGTTATGCTTATGGGTTAATAATGTTCGCTTCTCATCAAATTGAGAAAAAGAACATTGGGTTGCAACTTTTAAATAAAACGTTCCCACAAGTGACGGACTCGGTAGTTGAGATGAGAAACAAGGTTTTTAGATTGTTACGGGGCTGTTGGGCATTACGAAACCCTCGTCCTTTTGACGACATTACAACATGCTGCCTAGCCAATGGTCATAACGGTTACTTTCTACAAAACCAAGGATAGGAAGTCGTCTTAGTAAAATCAGAATGCATGACTTGTTTCTGGACTTATGAATTACGTGTCTTTATTTCTTTTGCTGAACAACTTGCGTATTAACTAGAATTGCCTTTATAGCTGCCGAGTAGCAATGTTATTATGTGTTATATTTCATCCTATATGTATAATAGCGGTATTGTAAGTTGTAATATTTTTGTATAAAGTTTGAACGCGAAATTTTATTGTAATAAGTTTTTTATATAGAAGCATAGTAGTTGAGTTGTATAGTAGCTAGTAAGTATGAACTTAACGGGTAGGTACTACCCGAATTAAAACTATAAAATGCTAATATGAAGAAAAAGCTTTTATAAATAAGTTCATATAATGCTACGAAATACTATTGACTACTCTTAAATTTTATATGATTAGCTCAATTCTTTTGGCTATTTTTGAAGGAAATGGCTCCGGCAACTCGTCAGAACTTGAACATGAGTGAGGAAGACTTCCGTGTTTTCCTTGCAGCAAACATAGCCTCAGTACAGGCTGCGATGCAAAATTACAATAACTCTGGATCTAGCAGTGGAACTAATTCCACAAGAAATCGTGTAGGATGCTCCTACAAAGAATTCACTGCCTGCAAACCTTTGGAATTTGATGGAACCGAAGGACCAATTGGATTGAAATGGTGGACCGAGAAGGTCGAATTGGTGTTTGCCATAAGTAAGTGTACTGAAGAGGACAAAGTTAAGTACACTACGCACACCTTCACAGGTACGGCGTTAACATGGTGGAATACCTATCTCGAGCAGGTAGGACACGATGCTGCTTACGCACAACCATGGTCAGCATTCAAGCAATTGATGAACGAGCAGTATCGTCCCAGAAACGAGGTCAATAAGCTCAAGGTAGAGCTTAGAGGATTACGAACGCAAGGTTTCGATATCACCACTTACGAACGACGATTCACAGAATTGTGCCTATTGTGTCCCAAAATGTTCGAAGACGAAGAAGTGAAGATCGACGCATTTGTAAAAGGGTTACCGGAAAGAATTCAAGAAGATATGAGTTCACACGAGCCCACCTCTATACAAAAGGCAAGTCGAATGGCTCACAAATTAGTGAACCAGATTGAAGGAAGGATTAAGGAACAGACGACCGAAGAGGCTAACATGAAACAAGTCAAGAGAAAATGGGAGGAAAATAATGACAAGAGTCACAAATACAACAACAACAACAATCACAACCACAATCGCAATAACTATCCCAATAACCGCAACATCAATCGCAACAACAACTTCAACAAACGTCCCAACAACAATTACAATAATCATCCCAACAACAATAACAACCGCAACAACAACAATAATCAGAAACAGCAATGCCAAAGGTGTGAAGAGAATCACCCGGGGTTCTGCACAACATTTTGCAACAGGTGTAAAAGAAATGGTTATAGCGCGACAAAGTGTGAGGTCTACGGACCAATGTATAATAGAACTAAAGGAACAAATAATGCCGGAACGAGTAATGTCGGAACAAGTAGTGTCGGAGCAAGTACTGCCAACGTAGTCTGTTATAAATGTGGAAAACTAGGCCACATTATTAAAAATTGCCCAAATCAGGGGAATACTAATGGGCAGGGCCGCGAAAGAGTTTTCAATATTAATACGGCAGAAGCGTAGGAAGACCCAGAGCTTGTTACGGGTACGTTTCTCATTGACAATAAATCTACTTATGTTTTATTTGATTCAGGTGCGGATAGAAGCTATATGAGTAGAGATTTTTGTGCTAAACTAAGTTGCTCACCGACGCCCTTGGATAATAAATTTTTACTCGAATTAGCAAATGGTAAATTAATCACATCAGATAATATATGTCGGAATCGAGAAATTAAACTGGTTAGCGAAACATTTAAGATTGACTTGATACCAATAGAGTTAGGGAGTTTTGATGTGATAATCTGTATGGACTGGTTGAAAGAAGTGAAAGCGGAGATCTTTTGTTACAAAAATGCAATTCGCATTATACGAGAAAAAGGAAAACCCTTAATGGTATACGGAGAAAAGAGCAACGCGAAGTTAAATCTTATTAGTAACCTAAAGGCAAAAAACTAATAATAAAAGGTTGCTATGCTGTGCTAGCACACATCGAGAAAGTCAATTCCGAAGAAAAGAACATCAATGATATTCCCGTCGCAAAAGAATTTCCCGATGTATTTCTGAAAGAATTACCGAGACTACCTCCACACTGATCTGTTGAATTTCAAATAGACCTTGTACCGGGAGCTGCACCAATAGCTCGTGCTCCATACAGACTCGCACCCAGCGAAATGAAGGAACTTTAGAGCCAATTACAAGAACTTTTAGAGCGTAGTTTCATTCGACCAAGCACATCACCATGGGGAGCTCCTGTTTTGTTTGTCAAGAAGAAGGATGGTACATTTAGGTTATGTATCGACTACCGAGAGTTGAACAAACTTACCATCAAGAACCGCTACCAACTGCCGAGAATTGACAACTTATTTGATCAACTACAAGGCTCATCGGTTTATTCTAAGATTAATTTACGTTCTGGGTATCATCAAATGCGGGTGAAGGAGGATGATATTCCAAAGACTGCTTTTAGGACGAGTTACGGTCATTACGATTTTATGGTAATGCCGTTTAGGTTGACTAACGCACCAGCTGTGTTCATGGACCTCATGAACCGAGTGTGTAGACCATACCTTGACAAGTTTGTCATTGTTTTCATCGATGACATACTTATTTACTCAAAGAATGACCAAGAACACGAAGAACATTTCATAAAAGTGCTAGAGTTGTTAAGGAAGGAAAAACTGTACGCTAAGTTTTCAAAGTGTGCATTTTGGTTGGAAGAAGTTCAATTCCTCGGTCACATAGTGAACAAAGAAGGTATTCAGGTGGATCCAACAAAGATTGAAACCATTGAAAAATGGGAAACCCTGAAAACTCCGAAGCATATACGCCAATATTTAGGACTAGCTGGTTACTACAGAAGGTTCATCCAAGATTTTTCCAGAATAGCAAAACCCTTAACTGCATTAACGCATAAAAGGAGGAAATTTGAATGGAAGGATGAACAAGAGAAAGCGTTTCAATTGTTAAAGAAAAAGTTAACTACGGCACCTATATTATCATTACCTGAAGGGAATGATGATTTTGTGATATATTGTAATGCTTCAAAGCAAGGTCTCGGTTGTGTATTAATACAACGAACGAAGGTAATTGCTTATGCGTCTAGACAATTGAAGATTCACGACAGAATTATACGACGCATGATTTGGAATTAGGCGCGGTTGTTTTTGCATTAAAGACTTGGAGGCACTACTTATATGGGGTCAAAAGTATTATATATACCGACCACAAAAGTCTTCAACACATATTTCACCAGAAACAACTGAACATGAGACAGCGCAGGTGGATTGAATTGTTGAATGACTATGACTTTGAGATTCGTTACCACCCAGGAAAGGCAAATGTGGTAGCCGACACCTTGAGCAGAAAGGACAGAGAACCCATTCGAGTAAAAGCTATGAATATAATGATTCACAATAACCTTATTACTTAAATAAAGGAGGCGCAACAAGGAGTTTTAAAAGAGAGAAATTTAAAGGATGAAATACCCAAAGGATCGAAGAAGCATCTTGATATTCGAGAAGACGGAACCCGGTATAGGGCTGAAAGAATTTGGGTACCAAAATTTGGAGAGATGAGAGAAATGGTACTTAAAGAAGCTCATAAAACCAGATACTCAATACACCATGGAACGGGGAAGATGTACAAGGATCTTAAGAAACATTTTTGGTGGTCGGGTATGAAAGCCGATGTTGCTAAATACGTAGGAGAATGTTTGATGTGTTCTAAGGTCAAAGCGGAGCATCGGAAACTATCAGGTCTACTTCAACAACCCGAAATCCCGGAATGGAAATGGGAAAACATTACCATGGATTTCATCACTAAATTGCCAAGGACTGCCAGTGGTTTTGATACTATTTGAGTAATAGTTGATCGTCTCACCAAATCAGCACACTTCCTGCCAATAAGAGAAGATGACAAGATGGAGAAGTTAACACGATTGTATTTGAAGGAAGTCGTCTCCAGACATGGAATACCAATCTCTATTATCTCTGATAGGGATGGCAGATTTATTTCAAGATTCTGGCAGACATTACAGCAAGCATTAGGAACTCGTCTAGACATGAGTACTGCCTATCATGCACAAACTGATGGGCAGAGCAAAAGGACGATACAAACGCTTGAAGACATGCTACAAGCATGTGTTATTGATTTCGGAAACAATTGGGATAGACACCTTCCGTTAGCAGAATTTTTCTACAACAATAGCTACCATTCAAGCATTGAGATGGCGCCGTTTGAAGCACTCTATGGTAGAAGGTGCAGGTCTCCGATTTGTTAGAGTGAAGTGGGGGATAGACAGATTACAGGTCCGGAGATAATACAAGAAACTACCGAGAAGATCATCCAAATTCAACAACGGTTGAAAACCGCCCAAAGTCGACAAAAGAGCTACGCCGACATTAAAAGAAATGATATAGAATTTGAAATTGGAGAGATGGTCATGCTTAAGGTTGCACCTTGGAAAGGTGTTGTTCGATTTGGTAAACGAGGAAAATTAAATCCAAGGTATATAGGACCATTCAAGATTATTGATCGTATCGGACCAGTAGCTTACCGACTTGAATTACCACAACAACTCGCGGCTGTACATAACACTTTCCACGTCTCAAATTTGAAGAAATGTTTTGCTAAAGAAGATCTCACTATTCCGTTAGATAAAATCCAAATCAACGAAAAACTTCAATTCGTCGAAGAACCCGTCGAAATAATGGATCGTGAGGTTAAAAGACTTAAGTAAAACAAGATACCAATTGTTAAGGTTCGATGGAATGCTCATAGAGGACCTGAGTTCACCTGGGAACGAGAAGATCAGATGAAGAAGAAATACACGCACTTATTTCCAGAAGATACGTCAACACCTCCAACTGTTTAAAATTTCGGGACGAAATTTATTTAACGGGTAGGTACTGTAGTGACCCGAACTTTTCCATATTTATATATATTAAATGAAATTATTATTTACATGATTAAGTGTTTCCAACATGTTAAGCAATCAAACTTGTTAAGACTTGATTAATTGAAATAGGTTTCATATAGACAATTGACCACCCAAGTTGACCGGTGATTCACGAACGTTAAAACTTGTAAAAAATATATGATGACATATATATGGTTATATATATAGTTAATATGATATTATGATAAGTAAGTATCTCATTAGGTATTTTAACAATGAGTTATATACATAAAAATGAGATTATTGAATTAAGAAACTCGAAAACGATATATATAACAATTATCGTTATAACAACGTCTTACTAAGTACATATGAATCATATTAAGATATTGATACACTTGGTTAATTATGTTAAATGATAAGTAAACATATCATTAAGATATTAACAATGAACTACATATGTAAAAACAAGACTACTAACTTAATGATTTCGAAACGAGACATATATGTAACGATTATCGTTGTAACGACATTTAACTGTATATATATCATACTAAGATATATTATATATCATAATATCATGATAATGTAACAATTTAACATCTCTTTAAATATAATAAGCAATGGGTTAACAACATTTAACAAGATCGTTAACCTAAAGGTTTTAAAACAACATTTACATGTAACGACTAACGATGACTTAACGACTCAGCTAAAATGTATATACATGTTGATAATGCTAAAAACGAACATATATTTCATAGCATTATTCCTCAAGAAAGACAAGCTTTTAGTTGCAATTGTTCTATTTACAAGTGATATTCGTTTAAATAATAAAATGTGAAGACAAAAGACAGATTCGACGAATTGAAGACGCAAACGACCAAAAAGCTCAAAAGAACAAAAGACAATCAAAGAGGTTCCAATTATTGATAAGAAACGTCTCGAAATTACAAGAGTACAAGATTCAAAACGCAAAGTACAAGATATTAAATTGTACGCAAGGACGTTCGAAAATCTGGAACCGGGACATGAGTCAACTCTCAACGCTCGACGCAACGGACTAAAAATTACAAGTCAACTATGCACATAAATATAATAAAATATATAAATAATTCTTAAAAATTATATATATATTATATTAATATTTAAAACCGTCGGCAAGAAAGACTCCAAAAGGGACTGAGCTGTAATTTCAAACTCCGCGACTCGCGGAGTTTGAAGGCCAAAAATGCCGCGAGTCGCGGAGCCCCAAGTTTTGAAAATCCCTATAAAAGCAACCGAATTCTGAGCATTTTTAATCATCATATATCAATCTCTCCATCTATATACGTAAAATATATATATATAATTTATATTTTAATTTTAATTTTAATTTTAATCCTAATAATAAGGGTACGTTAGCAAATGTTGTAAGGGTGTAAGTCGAAATTCTGTCCGTGTAACGCTACGCTATTTTTAATCATTGTAAGTTATGTTCAACCTTTTTTCATTAATATCTCGTAGCTAAGTTATTATTATGCTTATTTAATCCGAAGTAATCATGATGTTGGGCTAATTACTAAAATTGGGTAATTGGGCTTTGTACCATAATTGGGGTTTGGACAAAAGAACGACACTTGTGGAAATTAGACTATGGGCTATTAATGGGCTTTATATTTGTTTAACTAAATGATAGTTTGTTAATGTTAATATAAAGATTTACAATTTGGCGTCCCTATAAATTACCACATACGCTTAATCGGACACGATGAGCGGGATATTTATAAGTACAAATTATTGTTCATTTGACCGGACACGGGGATGGATTAATAGTCAATGGACTCATTAAAACAAGGGTGGATTACATTCAAGGGTAATTGGTGTAATTGTTAACAAAGTAGTAAAACCTTGGTTTACACGCAGTCGATAACCTGGTGTATTCATTAAACAAAGTATTAAAACCTTGTTACAATTCGAATCCCCAATTAGTTGGAATATTTGACTTCGGGAATAAGAATAATTTGACGAAGGCTTTCGCTCTTTATATTTATGACTGATGGACTATTATGGACAAATCCGTATGGACAAATTAAATAATCCAGGACAAAGGACAATTAACCCATGGGCATAAAACTAAAATCAACACGTCAAACATCATGATTACGGAAGTTTAAATAAGTATAATTCTTTTATTTCATATTTAATTTCCTTTATTTTATATTTAATTGCACTTCTAATTATCGCATTTTTATTGTTATTGTATTTAATTGCACTTTTAATTATCGTACTTTTTAATTATCGCAAGTTTATTTTATGCTTTAATTTAAGTCTTGTATTTATTTTTAATACTTTACATTTGGTTTTAACTGCGACTAAAGTTTTAAAATCGACAAACCGGTCATTAAACGGTAAAAACCCCCCTTTATAATAATAATATTACTTATATATATTTGTATTTTTATAAAAGTAAACTAATATAGCGTTAAGCTTTGTTTAAAAAGATTCCATGTGGAACGAACCGGACTTACTAAAAAGTACACTACTGTACGATTAGGTACACTGCCTATAAGTGTTGTAGCAAGGTTTAAGTATATACATTCTCTAAATAAATAAATATCTTGTGTAAAATTGTATCGTATTTAATAGTATTTCCTGCTAAAAATTAATAGCTATTTTATATACACCTCGCCGCACATCAAGTTATTTTTGGCGCCGCTGCCGGGGACTCGCTTAAAAGCCGGAAGCGCAACGCTAATATAATTTAAAAAAAAAAAAGATTTTTAGTTTACTTTTATTGAAATTCGTTTTTATAAAAATACGTTTTAAATATTCAAAAATATAAAAAGAAAAACAAAAATATAAATATTTTTAAGATTTTGTTAAATATTTAAGTTTTATAAAGTATCCTTAGTTTGTAAAAATATAAGTTTTTATATATAACTTTTAGATTATAAAACAGAAAATTATAAAACAGAAAATAAAAATAAAAAAAAAGCGTCGAATATTTAAACCTGTCAGCTGAATTCTGGAACCCCGCGACTCGCGGGGTTTGCTGCTTTAAATACCGCGACTCGCGGAGAGGACCTGACACGCTAACAGAACCCTAATTCAGCATTAATTACGGGTAATTATTAATTATTATTATTATTTAACCCTAATTATTATTATTATTATTATTAGTTTTATTATTACTTTTACTTTTTATTTAATTTATGTATTTAGTATTAATTAGTTTAATTAATTTATAAAATTAGTAGTTTTAATAAATAAATAATATAAAAATAATATTTTTATAAAAATTGTACTTTTTACAACTTTTTGTATATTTTTATATTTTGTCCCTTTTTAATCGTTTTAGCGTAATATTTGTATTTTTAGCTAGTTTTTAGTTTTGAACTCAGTTTTTGCCATAGTTATTTTTACTTCTAGATTTTTAGACTTTGCCGTAGAATTCCTTAAGTGATTTTTCTTTAGACTAAGAATTTTGCGACGCCTTTTTAAGTTTTAGTTTCTTTTTAAGTTATTTCCATTTGGGATTTAGTTTTCCTGTAAGCTTTAATATTTTTAGACGACTTTTACCTATGTATTAATTATCATTCCAATTAGTAATCTCAATTTGCGATTATAATTTTAAGTTAGTTGTAGTAATAAGGTTAGGTTAGTCAAGTATTTTTAAGTTTTATAAGTTTCTTTAATTTTTCCGTCACCTTTTATTTTTCAACCATTTTTCTTTTTCAACCTTTTTCCGACGAACTCTTTTTCTTTCTTATTTCTCGCTTTTCTAGTTTTAGGACATAGATTTTTATTCTACTTCTTATCTAAATTTCTTAAAATTACGAAAATTTATTTTAAGTGGTTAAATTAATAGACATCAAAATTTTCTGGTTCGTAGTAATAGTTGGATTTGTACGTGGACCGGGTTATTGGAGCCAAACAGTCCTCAATTATATTGAGACCAAACGAATCCTGCCCCTCTGCTGCATCTTTTGGCTATTCGAAACGTGGGCAAAATCAGAAAAGTCTATTGATTGGATAACTTATTATAATTTTTCTTTCCTTTTAAAAACTAATAGGATATTCAGTGAATGCACCGAGCAAGACGTTCACCACCTTTTGTACGTTCACCACCTGTAACTAGATCAAGACATTTAGCAAATATTACCGCCGTTGATTTTTCTTTAGAATCGTCATCCAGTCGACCAAGTACTTCAGTTCAAATTTCCGATAATCCATTTTTTGAACCCGACCTCACAATTGAGAATCCGGAGAATATTCAGGAACGATTCGTAGATCCTGAACCACTAAACTTTCCTTCGGAACCACCAATCATTCAAACAGAGATTGTTGAGGAAGGAACCATTAAATCAGAATCCTCTAGTGATTCCGATTCAACAAATTCAATTATGGAGAATCTGGAACCTTTAAGTATGGAAGACCGAATGAGAGCTAAACGCACTGGCCAAGGTCACGCAATTACTCATCCAGACATTAATGCGTCAGATTATGAAATCAAAGGACAAATTCTACACATGGTGACTAATTAATGCCAATTTAGTGGTGCACCGAAGGAAGATCCAAATGAACATCTACGTACCTTTAATAGGATCTGCACACTATTTAAAATTCGAGAAGTGGAGGATGAACAGATATATCTCATGTTATTTCCCTGGACTTTAAAGGGAGAAGCCAAAGATTGGTTGGAATCGTTACCTGAAGGGGCGATTGATACATGGGATGTTTTAGTTGACAAATTTCTTAAACAATTCTTTCCTGCATCTAAAGCCGTAAGACTTCAAGCAGAAATTGTTACGTTTACACAGAAGCCGAATGAAACTCTATATGAGGCATGGACTAGATATGGAAAGTTATTAAGAGGATGTCCGCAACATGGTTTAGACACCTGTCAAATAGTACAAATATTCTACCAAGGATGCGACATCACTACAAGGAAAGACATAGATATAGCAGCTGGTGGTTCTATTATGAAGAAAACCGAAACTGATGCTTACAAAATTATTGATAACACTGCTTCCCACTCACATGAGTGGCACCAAGAAAAAGATATCGTTAGATTATCTAAAGCAGCTAGAGCCGATTCTAGCCATGACTTAGATTCCATTTCCGCAAAGATAGATGCTGTGGAGAGACGAATGGAAAAGATGACTAAAGATATTCACTCGATACGAATTAGTTGTGGGCAGTGTGGAGGACCACATTTGACAAAAGATTGTCTCAGTATTGAATTAACAATGGAACAAAGAGAGAATATTTCATACATAAACCAAAGGCCTGGAAATAATTATCAGAAAAATTATCAACCGCCAAGACCTATTTACAATCAAAACTAGAATTATAACAGAAATATTCCATACAACAACCAACAAGGTCCTAGCAATCAACAAGTATCCAATAATACTTACAATCAGCAAAGACCTAATTTTCAAAATAAACCACCACAACAAACCGATGATAAAAAGCCGAATTTAGAAGATATGATGACGAAGCTAGTTGAAACTCAAACGCAGTTTTTCACATCTCAGAAACAAACTAATGAACAAAATGCTCAAGCATTTAGAAATCAACAAGCTTCTATTCAAAATCTGGAACAAGAAGTAAGTAACCTAGCAAGGTTAATAGGTGAAAGAAAACCGGGAAGTCTACCTAGTGATACAAATGCCAACCCCCGGAATGAAACAGCTAAAGCCATTACCACAAGAAGTGGTACAACACTTAAACCACCTGAAATACCTGTAACTTCTGATGAAGCTATTCCTACTCCACAAGAACCACAACCTGATCAAGATAAGGAAAAAGAACCGGTAGTTGAAAAGATTAATGAAGATAACACAGTTAAGGCTAAACCTTATGTTAAACCATACCAACCACCACTTCCTTATCCGAGTAAAATGAAGAAAGAGAAACTTGAAGCCGAGCAATCCAAATTCTTGGATATGTTTAAACAGATAAATGTAAATCTTCCTTTCATTGATGTAATTTCAGGAATGCCTAGATATGCTAAATTCTTGAAAGATCTAATTTCAAATAGAAAGAAAATGGAAGAACTCTCGGCTGTTACTATGAATGCTAATTGTTCAGCAGTGCTGTTGAATAAGATACCAGAAAAACTATCTGATCCAGGAAGTTTCACAATTCCATGTTTTCTTGGAAGTCTTAGTTCAATAGAAGCATTGGCAGACTTAGGTGCTAGTATAAATCTAATGCCGTATTCACTATACGCTAAACTAGACCTTGTAGAATTGAAACCAACAAGAATAAGCATACAACTAGCCGATAGATCAATAAAATATCCTAGAGGGATAATGGAGAACATGCTAGTTAAAGTTGGTACTTTAGTATTTCCAGTAGATTTTGTTGTTTTGGACATGGAAGAAGATTCTCAAGTTCCTCTCATATTAGGAAGACCATTCTTAAACACGGCTAAAGCAATGATAGACGTGTTCGGAAAGAAACTGACCCTAAGTATAGAGGACGAGAGTGTTACCTTTTCAGTTGATAGAGAAATGCAACAACCGCAATCTGCAGATGATACATGTTATTATATTCAAACTATAGATGCACATGCAGAATTATTAGAAGAATTTCCAGAATTACAAGGAACAGGAGAATGTTCTTTAGGAGAAGGTAATGAACCAATTGATGAAGCTGAAATGTTAGCTACACTTATAGCTAATGGATATGAACCAACAACAGAAGAAATTCAAATGCTAAAAGAAGAAGACAGATATCGATATAAATCATCGATAGAAGAACCTCCGAAATTAGAGTTAAAGCCACTTCCAACCCATTTGGAATACGCTTATTTACATGGTGAATCTAAATTACCTGTAATAATATCGTCTTCTCTTACTGAAAATGAGAAATCACAACTCATTTCTGTGTTGAAAGCTCATAAACCAGCCATTGCATGGAAGATTCATGATATTAAAGGAATAAGTCCTTCGTATTGCACACATAAAATCCTTATGGAAGAAGGTCATAAAACGTATGTGCAACGTCAACGAAGACTAAATCCAAATATGCAAGATGTAGTTAAAAAAGAGATTATTAAACTGCTAGATGCAGGTTTGATATATCCAATTTCTGATAGTCCATGGGTAAGCCCAGTTCAATGCGTGCCTAAGAAGGGTGGCATGACTGTCATTACAAATGAGAAAAATGAGCTTATTCCTACTAGGACTGTAACAGGATGGCGTGTGTGTATTGATTATAGAAAATTAAATGACGCCACCAGAAAAGATCACTTTCCCTTACCTTTCATTGATCAAATGTTGGAAAGATTAGCCGGAAATAGTTACTATTGTTTTCTAGATGGATTTTCCGGATATTTTCAAATTCCAATAGCACCCGAAGATCAAGAGAAAACCACATTCACGTGCCCTTATGGTACTTTTGCTTACAAACGCATGCCATTTGGACTTTGCAACGCCCCTGCAACCTTTCAAAGGTGTATGATGGCGATTTTTCACGACATGATAGAAGAATGCATGGAAGTATTCATGGATGAATTTTCAGTCTTCGGTGATACATTTGAATCATGTCTAGTTAATCTGGAACGAATGCTTATTAGATGCAAACAATCAAATCTAGTACTTAATTGGGAGAAATGCCATTTCATGGTTAAAGAAGGCATCATTCTTGGACATAAAATTTCAAAAGAAGGAATTGAAGTGGATAGAGCTAAAGTAGATGTAATTGCTAAACTTCCACATCCCACCAATGTTAGAGGAGTTAGGAGTTTTCTAGGGCATGCCGGTTTTTACCGACGTTTCATAAAAGATTTTTCAAAAATTGCCACTCCTATGAATAAACTCCTAGAAAAGGATGCTCCATTCATCTTTTCAGATGAGTGTATCAAATCTTTTAATATTCTTAAAGAAAAACTCACTAATGCGCCGATCATGATAACACCAAATTGGAATCTACCATTTGAACTAATGTGCGATGCAAGTGATTTTGCAATGGGAGCCGTTTTAGGACAAAGGATTGAAAAACGATTTCAACCTATATATTATGCTAGTAAGACGTTACAAGGAGCACAAACGAACTATACAACTACTGAAAAAGAACTCCTTGCTATTGTCTTTGCTTTTGACAAATTTCGATCATATCTCGTTCTAGCAAAAACGGTGGTCTATACCGACCATTCTGCTCTTAGATACCTATTTTCAAAACAAGATGCTAAACCAAGATTAATCCGTTGGATCTTACTCTTACAAGAGTTTGATATTGAAATCCGAGATAAAAGAGGAGCAGAAAATCTCGCCGCTGATCATCTTTCTCGTCTTGAAAATCCCGAATTAGAAGTTCTAAATGAATCGGCCATACAAGACAATTTTCCTGATGAATATCTATTGAAGATAGATTATAAAGAAATTCCATGGTTTGCAGACTATGCAAACTACTTAGTTTGTGGATTCCTTGAAAAAGGATTATCGTACCAAAAACGAAAGAAATTCTTCAATGATATAAAACACTATTTTTGGGAAGATCCACATTTGTTTAAAAGTTGTCCCGATGGAATAATACGCCGATGTGTATTTGGAGATGAAGCTAGTAAAATTTTAAACCATTGTCACACAGGACCAACAGGAGGGCATTATGGGCCTCAACTAACAGCAAGAAAAGTTTATGATGCTGGATTCTATTGGCCTACAATTTACAAAGACGCACACCTTCTTTGCAAATCCTGTGATGCTTGTCAAAGGGCCGGAAAAATAAGTCAACGTGATGAAATGCCACAAAATGTCATCCAAGTATGTGAAGTATTTGACATTTGGGGTATTGACTTTATGGGTCCATTTCCAAAATATCATAATAATCTATATATACTCGTAGCCATTGATTATGTATCTAAATGGGCGGAAGCACAAGCTCTCCCAACTAACGATGCACGAGTTGTAGTCAACTTTTTAAAACGTCTTTTTGCAAGGTTTGGAACACCGAAAGCTTTAATAAGTGATCGGGGAACTCATTTATGTAATAATCAACTTGAGAAAGTTCTTAAAAGATATGGAGTAACTCGTAAAATCTCCACCGCATATCATCCACAAACAAGTGGACAAGTTGAAAATACCAACCGAGCTTTAAAACGTATTCTAGAGAAAACCGTAGGATCAAATCCGAAGGAATGGTCCATTAATTTGGAGGATGCACTCTGGGCTTTTAGAACAGCCTACAAAACTCCAATTGGAACCACACCTTTTAGACTTGTTTATGGAAAAGCATGTCATCTTCCAGTAGAAATTGAACACAAAGCATTTTGGGCTTTGAAGACATGTAATCTTGATTTACATGAAGCCGGACGTCTACGATTAAGTCAACTAAACGAATTAGAAGAATTAAGACATGAAGCATACGAAAATTCGATAATCTATAAAGAAAGAACGAAGAAATGGCATGATAAAAGAATCAGAAGTTTAAAAGAATTTAAGGAAGGAGACAGAGTTCTTCTTTTCAATTCACGATTCAAGCTATTTCCTGGAAAATTGAAATCAAGATGGTCTGGACCATTCATAGTCAAAAGAGTTTTCCCATACGGAACGATAGAATTAATAAATTCAAATGGGATTGAATTTAAAGTTAATGGTCACAGAGTTAAACACTACATACATAGTCCGATGGAAGTCGACAATGAAGTTAATCACAATTTCGACACCACAGCTAACTAAGTGTGGGGAGAATCAAGTTTTTAAAGGATAATATGTATTTCTGTTAGAGTTAGATTGTCTGTTTTCGTGTAGTTCTCGAAAATGGAACCCGAATGGTCTTTCCCTAGCAGACCCTAAAGAACTAGTCTTCTCCCCCCATTCTGAATTTTTATTTTTTTAGGTTTTTACAAAATGAAGACAGCCTGTGAACTAAACCATGGTCTAATGCTACACGCTTTGATCACTAAACGTAATAATGACACACTTCCGAGTGAAATAGTATCAGTAATCAGAGAAAGAATGGACGGAGTTAGAAAAGAATCCAGATGCGAAGATAATAAGTTACAATTTGGTAAAGGAAAATCAAAATCCGCAGCGAAAAGGAGAGCACGACACCTAGAAAGATGTCACAAATGCGGAAAATGGTCACATGGAGGTAAATGTTCAAATAATCAAACCTATTCAAATACCGAATTTGTTACTTTATGCATAGACGGACCGTTCATATGTTTAGAAGAAAAGACACTGAATGCTCGAGGTTACGCCTATGTAGCTATGGAAAACCAATTAAACCGACTATCTTATGAATGGGATAGATCATATAACTAAGAAATTTATTTCACAGGTATGTATGTACAGTTTTTATTTTATTTTTTTATTTTTAACCTTTTGATAATAAACGCTAATTTGTTCGCTAAAAAGTATTAAATTGGTATTGAATAAAATTAGGTTTGGCGACCGAAATTATTGATATCATTCAAAAATTTATTACATCACTGCGAAATTTAACGTTTATTCTTAAGGTATAAATATCTTTAATCAATCAACCCAAAATATTTCAAAAATTCGTCATGAGTTAAATTAGGTCTTGGAACCGAAATTACTTTACCGAAAAGAGGGGCGCATATTTTTGATAATATTTGATTGATTAAAGTGGGATAAAAAGCCAAAAAGATTTTTAATTTTATTTTTACCATGTTTTTAAAATTAATATTTAAATCTTAAATTAATATTGTAAACTTTGTAAAAACAATATTTTTAAAATTGTAAATATTTGAAAAATTAATATAAGTTTGGTGTGAATTTATAATATGAATTTTTAAATTAAGTTTGGTGTGAATTTTTAATTTTTAAAATATTAATTTTTAAGTTTGGTGTGAATTTTTAATATTAATTTTGAATTTTATATTTAAGTTGTGTGAATTTAAAAACAAAAATTTACTTTATCTCATTAAGTTAAAAATATGATTTTTAAAATTCGTCGTAAGTTGAAGACTAGGTCGTTGAACCGAAATTACTTTACCCGAGGGAGGGACGAGAACTTTTATTATCATTATGTTTAATCTTATTGAATTAAAGTATGCCAAAAACATTAAAAAACCCAAAAATCTTAGCTTTTAAAACAATCGCTACAAAAAGACAAATTTTAAAATTTTATCGAAGGACGGACTAGGACATCGATCCGAAACGACCTCGTCCTAAATAACAAGGGAAACAAAATTTTAAAATTAATTACTTAATTGTTTTAATTAATATAAGATGTTAAAAAAAAAAAAAAAAACTCCGCGACTCGCGGAGTTTGAAGCCTTAAACACCGCGACTCGCGGAGGGATGAAATTACAGAAAAAAATATAACAGCCGAACTGATCAGTCCCAACACACCACACCAAAAATACTGAAAAAACACTGCGAAAAACCCGAAAAAAAATCGAAAAAAACCCCCAAAATCACAATTTTTAACCGTTAATCATCAAATCTTTTACTAAAATCATGTTGAGAAGGATGCTATCAAGGAATTACTCAAGAAAAACGGTAAATTTCTACACCTAAACACCATTTAATCCGAAAATTAGTGTTCTTGAGCAATTTTTTCCCCAATTTGATTTTGATGCTTTTTAGTGTAATTAGGCTTAAATTGTTTATGTATTATGCTTGTATAACCAAGATTGATGCTATTTAACATGATTAGAAGCCTTAAACTTCAAATTTTGAGTAATCTAGGGTTTGTGTTCTTGAGCAAATTTGGGGCTTTTTGATATAAACAGGTTATGGCCGATTTTTGTCATGAATTATTGCTAAATTAAGTAGTGTAACATGTTTAGGTAGTTAAATGATCCAAAATTTGAGCCTAAACATGATTTTGAGAATTAAAGTGGACTTTTTCAAGTCTAAAATTCATGAACTTGATTTTTGAGAGATAATGCCATTTGAAACTTGTTTAATTGCTAGTAATGATTATTTTGACATGTTATTTGAGTTGAATGCTTATGAACTTGGCGAACATTTTCGTATATGCTTATTTGAAAAAGTGTAGATTTGATAAAAATGTGAAAATGAGCTTAAGTTTGATATAAATTGATCATGTCATTGTAATTATTTTGATTAATGATTTTGCTGACACTAATGCATATTTGGATGCACAAAAATTGTGTTTGATGTGTTTTGCAGACTGAAAGGGGTGAATCTTCATCCCAAGCTCGCAATGCTCCTGCTGAGAATGCGGAACAACAGGAGGTGGATAACTACTACAAGCAGGATATACCTCATCCAGTCATGACCTTTTCTGATATGCACTTGGAAGATTTGCACCCGAACCTGAGATTTGACAGACTTTGGATAGATTATCCAAAGTATCAAAGGGGGTTGCATACGCTTCATTCTAAAGTTGTTGAGGTACCTAGGGTCATAGAATGGGGACCCTTAGAAGCTGTAGAATTGGCCGGGCCAATTAAGGAATTACTTGCACAGAGGTATGGTAATTCTACTTTTAATGACTGGGTACGTTTATTCACCATGCGTAGACCTGTATATAAAGTATGGTGTGAAGAATTGTTGTGTAGTATAGAGTTGAATGATCGGGTAGCTAGTTTAACCGATCGATCTTTTATTAGATTTTTGTTAGGAGGTTCGATGCGCCACATGTCTTTACTAGACATGGCTCAGGCTTTACGTATATATACGCCTGAGGAGTTAGCATCTGCCGATTGTAGAGGGTTGATACTAAATGGTAGAAAGAGAGATGAAAATTTTGATACACACGGTGTGTGGAGTCAAATGACAAGCCATCACCGTTTCAAAGGGGGACATTACTCTTATTTGGATATAGATAGAGCTGAATTAAGAGTAATTCATAGGTTTTTAGCTAATTCGATTACACAAAGGGGTAAGAACAAGGAAAAGGTAAATGAACAGGATTTGTTTTACCATATGTGTATTCGAGACCCACAAAGCGCTGTAAGTATACCTTATTGTGTGGGTTATTATTTATCAGCTATGGTTAGGGGGATGAGACCGCATAGCATAATAGGAGGTGGTATTTTTATTACTTTGATTGCTGAATATCTCGGTGTGGATATAAGTCGGGGGGGGGGGGGGGGGGCGGATTATTAGTAGAAGAACCAGAACCCCGCGATACTATAGGTTTAAATGTATACCATGGTGCGAAAGTTTTGAAGAGGCGAAATAACGCCGCAGTACAATACCATGGTAGACATCCACAGGTTGAGAGAAACCAACAGCAAGGTAATGTAGGAGGGGGAAATGAGATGCAAGAAATGCAAAGGTTTATAGCTTCACAGGAGTACGAAAATGCTAGACAGAGAGCATTTGAAGATTGGCAAGTTCATCAGAACCAAATCATAGCTCATTGCCAACATATAGGTAGAAACTATATTCCTACACCAAAACCCATATTCCCTCCCTGGTCTATAGAGATGCAACCACCGTATCCTACGTATAACCCTGCCGAAGCATTCTATAGCACCTATGGTTATGCTTGGAACCCCTATTGGTACCAGTATCATCCCTAGTCTACTTAGTTTTATTTATTTTGTAATTTGTAATGTTGATACATTTAATACTTATGTTAATATTGTAATAGCTTTTATAATTTTCTAACTTTTATTCTTAGATTTTAATAATTTTTGAATGTGGGGTAATATACCAAACTTCAAAAATATGTATATATGTTTGCAGTTTATCTTATGTACACAACAGGGTAAAACAACGCATTTTCAAAGACTGGCATTAAGTTCAGCAAAAGCAACTAATTTTGACGACAAGATGCAAAATATATGTGAAATGACAACAAGACGGAATGAACAAATGATGTGCACCATTTATCATTCAACAAACAAACGCCAATATGTTTGGAAACTTTGGTAAAATTTAATCAATTTCACACAAATCACCCTCAATAATTTAAATTGTTACTGATTTCTTGCAAATGAGGGCATTGCAAGATCTTAAGTGTGGGAAGGGGTTAAATTCTTTCGGATTTTAAAATTTTTTACTTTATACACTTGGTTACCATTAAAAAAAAAAATAGTAAAGCAGTAGTTGTATTAGAATCTAGTGCTCTCTGATAATAAAGAACAGCCCTAGTCTTATATACTGACTACCCAATTCTAGTAAAATTTTTAAAAATTTTCAATTAAATGAACTCAAAATCATGTTTATACATATTTATGAACGATAAAACTAGGTTTTAACACCGAAATTATTGTTACCTCAAAAAGGACATAAATTGAGAAACAAACCAAAATGTTAAAATTCATTTAAAATGGAATAGAGGACGATAAAAAGGAAAATAAAAGCCAAGTGTGGGAATATTTACCAAGTTATCTTAAACATATGTCACATATATCTGTAATAAATAACTGAAAATACTTTTGCTTTGGACTAAACTAAACTGTTTTACCCGATGAAAGAAAAGAAGAGATGGATCTACACGATGAATCAATTCCATCATTAAAAGGAAGTAAAGTCTTCCGAAAAAGAAACGCGCTTCTTGATTTAGGTCATGAAGTTGTCGTCCAGACCAGCTGTAGGTTGACGAAAAATCTAGAAAAGTCATCACTAAAATCAGCAGGAAATCCACGGACCTCAGCATTAAACAGGGTCGCCAAGAGGTCAGATTTATCCTAACCATGAGAAGGATTTATCTCGTACAATGGGGGGCACCATGCAAATTAGCTGGATAAGACTAATAAATCAGATCCCCAGAAAGGATAATCTCCTTAAAAGATCAAAAATCAGCTTTTAAGCCTGATATTACTCAATCCTAGAGATTGACCTTAAAGATTGAGAATTACAAACTCATGGAATTCAATGATAGCTTGAACGAGAAAATATTTTGATCAAAATTAAAACCGATTTGTTTTCTGAAAACCCTATTTTCAATGCGTTCATTACCATTGAACGTAAAATCCTAGGAATTCACCTGGAATTCATTAGGTCACCTGAACCAAATCGGGTGTCAACCGTAAGAACGGTGGTTGCATAGCATGGTCAAATACAAGACCTTGTGCCAAGGATAGTAATTGCGTCCGACACGTTATAGACCATAATTAAAAGCATGTCAGGGGACATTGCCTTAACAGTTGCTTGTTCAACGCTTTCCTTTACAACCGGACGGTAGTTTACCGAAAGGTAATATACGGGACAAGTAAACTGGACGTGTTGCTTTCCAAATACAAGGTTAGCAAGTGGGTGACACAAAACCATAAGTTTTGAGCTAAAATTTTCAAATCTGAAACCCACCAAACCCACAAAAATATTTTGCAAACACCGGTAAAAGGTTATTCCGAAAAACTTATCTAGGGTAAAAACTAGATTTAATTTTCAAAAGATCAAATGTTTTCATAAAGATCCAATTTCCTTAATGGATCTAAATTTTTATAGTCATGTGGGACTGTAAACCATATCGTTACTACCATTGTTTATACCGCCATATAGAAATCACTGATGTACAAAGTGTGAAGAATAAAGAAGTGATTCCAGTATTTCAAGACGATATTGCTTGAGGACAAGCAACGCTCAAGTGTGGGAATATTTGATAATGCTAAAAACGAACATATATTTCATAGCATTATTCCTCAAGAAAGACAAGCTTTTAGTTGCAATTGTTCTATTTACAAGTGATATTCGTTTAAATAATAAAAGGTGAAGACAAAAGACAGATTCGACGAATTGAAGACGCAAACGACCAAAAAGCTCAAAAGTACAAAAGACAATCAAAGAGGTTCCAATTATTGATAAGAAACGTCTCGAAATTACAAGAGTACAAGATTCAAAACGCAAAGTACAAGATATTAAATTGTACGCAAGGACGTTCGAAAATCCGGAACTGGGACATGAGTCAACTCTCAACGCTCGACGCAACGGACTAAAAATTACAAGTCAACTATGCACATAAATATAATAAAATATATAAATAATTCTTAAAAATTATATATATATTATATTAATATTTAAAACCGTCGGCAAGAAAGACTCCAAAAGGGACTGAGCTGTAATTTCAAACTCCGCGACTCGCGGAGTTTGAAGGCCAAAAATGCCGCGAGTCGCGGAGCCCCAAGTTTTGAAAATCCCTATAAAAGCAACCGAATTCTGAGCATTTTTAATCATCATATATCAATCTCTCCATCTATATACGTAAAATATATATATATAATTTATATTTTAATTTTAATTTTAATTTTAATCCTAATAATAAGGGTACGTTAGCAAATGTTGTAAGGGTGTAAGTCGAAATTCTGTCCGTGTAACGCTACGCTATTTTTAATCATTGTAAGTTATGTTCAACCTTTTTTTATTAATGTCTCGTAGCTAAGTTATTATTATGCTTATTTAATCTGAAGTAATCATGATGTTGGGCTAATTACTAAAATTGGGTAATTGGGCTTTGTACCATAATTGGGGTTTGGACAAAAGAACGACACTTGTGGAAATTAGACTATGGGCTATTAATGGGCTTTATATTTGTTTAACTAAATGATAGTTTGTTAATGTTAATATAAAGATTTACAATTGGGCATCCCTATAAATTACCACATACGCTTAATCGGACACGATGGGCGGGATATTTATAAGTACGAATTATTGTTCATTTGACCGGACACGGGGATGGATTAATAGTCAATGGACTCATTAAAACAGGGGTGGATTACATTCAAGGGTAATTGGTGTAATTGTTAACAAAGTAGTAAAACCTTGGTTTACACGCAGTCGATAACCTGGTGTATTCATTAAACAAAGTATTAAAACCTTGTTACAATTCGAATCCCCAATTAGTTGGAATATTTGACTTCGGGAATAAGAATAATTTGATGAAGGCTTTCGCTCTTTATATTTATGACTGATGGACTATTATGGACAAATCCGTATGGACAAACTAAATAATCCAGGACAAAGGACAATTAACCCATGGGCATAAAACAAAAATCAACACGTCAAACATCATGATTACGGAAGTTTAAATAAGCATAATTCTTTTATTTCATATTTAATTTCCTTTATTTTATATTTAATTGCACTTCTAATTATCGCATTTTTATTGTTATTGTATTTAATTGCACTTTTAATTATCGTACTTTTTAATTATCGCAAGTTTATTTTATGCTTTAATTTAAGTCTTGTATTTATTTTTAATACTTTACATTTGGTTTTAACTGCGACTAAAGTTTTAAAATCGACAAACCAGTCATTAAACGGTAAAAACCCCCTTTATAATAATAATATTACTTATATATATATTTGTATTTTTATAAAAGTAAACTAATATAGCGTTAAGCTTTGTTTAAAAAGATTCCCTGTGGAACGAACCGGACTTACTAAAAACTACACTACTGTACGATTAGGTACACTGCCTATAAGTGTTGTAGCAAGGTTTAAGTATATCCATTCTCTAAATAAATAAATATCTTGTGTAAAATTGTATCGTATTTAATAGTATTTCCTGCTAAAAATTAATAGCTATTTTATATACACCTCGCCGCACATCACATGTAGTGTTTTAATATGTATTCATACACTTTTGAAAGAATTCAAGACACTTATCAAAATACTTCTACTTAACAAAAATGCTTACAATTACATCCTCGTTCAGTTTGATCAACAATTCTACTCGTATGCACCCGTATTCGTACTCGTACAATACACAGCTTTTAGATGTATGAACTATTGGTATATACACTCCAATTATCAGCTCTTAGCAGCCCATTTGAGTCACCTAACACATGTGGGAACCATCATTTGGCAACTAGCATGAAATATCTCATAAAATTACAAAAATATTAGTAATCATTCATGACTTATTTACATGTAAACAAAATTACACATCCTTTATATCTAATCCATATACCAATGACAAAAAATACCTACAAACACATTCATTCTTCAATGTTCTTCATCTAATTGATCTCTCTCAAGTTCTATCTTCAAGTTCTAAGTGTTCTTCATAAATTCTATAAGTTCTAGTTTCATAAAATCAAGAATACTTCCAAGTTTGCTAGCTTACTTCCAATCTTGTAAAGTGATCATCCAACCTCAAGAAATCTTTCTTATTTATAGTAAGATATCTTTCTAATACAAGGTAATACTCATATTCAAACTTTGATTCAATTTCTATAACTATAACAATCTTATTTCGAGTGGAAATCTTACTTGAACTTGTTTTCGTGTCATGATTCTGCTTCAAGAACTTTCAAGACATCCAAGGATCCTTTGAAGTTAGATCTATTTTTCACATTTCCAGTAGGTTTATCTACAAAATCTGAGATAGTAATGATGTTCATAACATCATTCGATTCATATATATATAACTACCTTATTCGAAGGTTTAAACTTTAAATCACTAGAACATAGTTTAGTTATTTCTAAACTTGTTCACAAATAAAAGATAATCCTTCTAACTTTACTTTTAAAATCAACTAAACACATGTTCTATATCTATATGATATGCTAACTTAATGATTTAAAACATGAAAACACCAAAAACACCGTAAAACCGGATATACGCCGTCGTAGTAACACCGCGGGCTGTTTTGGGTTTGATAATTAAAAACTATGATAAACTTTGATTTAAAAGTTGTTCTTATGGGAAAATTATTTTTCTTATGAACATGAAACTATATCTAAAAATCATGGTTAAACTCAAAGTGGAAGTATGTTTTTCAAAATGGTCATCAAGACGTCGTTCTTTCGACTGAAATGACTACCTCTTACAAAAATGACTTGTAACTTATATTTTTGACTATAAACCTATACTTTTTCTGTTTAGATTCATAAAATAGACTTCAATATAAAACCATAGCAATTTGATTCACTCAAAACGGATTTAAAACGAAGAAGTTATGGGTAAAACAAGATTGGAGATTTTTTGATTGTTGTAGCTACGGGAAATATTGTAACAATTCTATACAAATCATATCCTAGCTAACTTATATTGTATTATACATGTATTCTAATATATTATGTAATCTTAGGATACCATAGACACGTATGCAAATGTTTTGACATATCATATCGACCCATGTATATATATTATTTGGAACAACCATAGACACTCTATATGTAGTAATGTTGGAGTTAGCTATACAGGGTTGAGGTTGATTCCAAAAATATATATACTTTGAGTTGTGATCTAGCCTGAGACGTGTATACACTGGGTCGTGGATTGATTCAAGATAATATATATCAATTTATTTCTGTACATCTAACTTTAGATAACTAGTTGTAGGTTACTAACAAGGACAGCTGACTTAATAAACATAAACATTAAAACGTATAAAAAATGTTGTAAATATATTTTGAACATACTTTGATATATATGTACATATTTGTTATAGGTTCGTGAATCGACCAGTGGCCAAGTTTTACTTTCCGACGAAGTAAAAAATCTGTGAAAGTGAGTTATAGTCCCACTTTTAAAATCTAATATTTTTGGGATGAGAATACATGCAGCTTTATAAATGTTTTACAAAATAGACACAAGTACATGAAACTACTTTCAATGGTTGAATGATAGAAGCCGAATATGCCCCTTTTTGCTTGGTAGCCTAAGAATTAGGGAACATCACTAATTTTGAGAATTAGTGCACGCCTAATTGACGTGAATCCTAAAGATAGATCTACTGGGCCTAACAAACCCCATCCAAAGTACCGGATGCTTTAGTACTTCAAGTTTTATATCATGTCTGATGGATGTCCCGGAATGATGGGGATATTCTTATATGCATCTTGTTAATGTCGGTTACCAGGTGTTCACCATATGAATGATTTTTATCTCTATGTATGGGATGTGTATTGAAATATGAAATCTTGTGGTCTATTATTACGATTTAATAAATATATAGGTTAAACCTATAACTTACCAACATTTTTGTTGACGTTTAAAGCATGTTTATTCTCAGATGATTATTTAGAGCTTTCGCTGTTGCATGCTAATATATGGACAAGATTTGGAGTCAGCATACTTGTATAATATTATTTAAAACTGCATTTGAAATTTACTTTGTTGTAACATATTAATATTGTAAACCAATATGTATTGGTAGTGTGTAAGTGTGATATTTTTATATTATCATTTTTGATAATCTAGGTGGTGTCCTTTAAACCTTGTCGATAAAATAAAGGTTATGGTTTGTTTTAAAAACGAATACAGTCTTTGAAAAACGTCTCATATAGAGGTCAAAACCTCGCAACGAAATCAATTAATATGGAACGTTTATAATCAATATGAACGGGACATTTCAGTTGGTATCAGAGCGTTGGTCTTAGAGAACCAGAAATTTGCATTAGTGTGTCTTATCGAGTTTGTTAGGATACATTAGTGAGTCTGGACTTCGACCATGTTTTCTTTAAAAACGATTGCTTAACACTTTTGTTGGAAACTATATATTATTAACATGTAAATATTATGTGATATATTAACATCTTAATGTGTTTGATATTGTGTGATAGATGTCTACCACTAGTACAAATCCCATCGACTCACCTAATAATAATGAAGAGTCGAATATACTTTGGGAAGATTCACAAATTCCCGAAGAGGAACCGGAAGAGGAGGAACCGGAAGAGGAGGAACCGAAAGAAGAGGAACTGGAAGAGGAGGAACCGGAAGAGGACGAACCGGAAGAAGAAGAGGTTTCGGAGGAAGAAATATTGATACCTACTGTAAATCCATTAAATAAAAGAAAATCCTCAATCAACGGACCAAAGTCAATAATGGTCAATGGTGTTTCCGCCGAGGAAGCAAAATATTGGGAAGATTACCAATTTTCCGATGAATCGGATCCCGATGAGAATTCCGATGATGTTATAGAAATTACCTTGACCCAATTTAATAAATCAAAAGAAAATAATAAGGGAAAAGGTATAAAAATAGATAAACCTGATTCCAACCCCGATGAACTTTATATGTATCGGCAACGTCCGTATTTCCTAAATTGTAACAATAACCTGGGAACCTCTAAACCACCAGGTTTTTCTAAACCATTGTGGAAAACGATGGCTCGTATCAGAGGAACATCATATATCCCTAGAAAATTAGGAAAACGAACCAAGTTCGAAGAAGAAGAAACCAGTGATTCAGATTAGAGGGTTGTAATCATGTTGTGTATTATATGTATTGTAGTGTGCTTGTCCTTTTATGTTCTATGTAAAAATTGCTTGTAATGTTTGTTAATTATCTTTTACGAATCTAATCCTTGTCTATTTTACAGTATAAAAACAAAATGGACGTTAAGGATAGACAACCGAATATTTTAGAAGACCTACCAGAGGATATGATTGAGGAAATCTTGTCTAGAGTCGATCAGAATTCATCAGCACATTTAGTTATGGCTAAATTAACTTGTCAAACATTTGAAAGACTTTCCAGAAATGCCTTAGTTTATAAAAGGCTTTCCTTTGATAGGTGGGGTATATCACATTAGGGAGACCGTAAGTTACGCTGTGTTTTCTTTAAAGCATTAAATACGGGGAACCCAAATGCAATTTTACGCTACGGGTTAAGAACCTATTTTGACTCAACATATCCCAACATAGGATTTCATGAGTTAGAAAGAGCTTCTAACATGAAACATAAAGAAACATGTTATGCTTACGGGTTAATAATGTTCGCTTCTCATCAAATTGAGAAAAAGAACATTGGGTTGCAACTTTTAAATAAAACGTTCCCACGAGTGACGGACTCGGTAGTTGAGATGAGAAACAAGGTTTTTAGATTGTTACGAGGCTATTGGGCATTACAAAACCCTCGTCCTTTTGACGACATTACAACATGCTGCCTAGCCAATGGTCATAATGGTTACTTTCTACTAAACCAAGGATAGGAAGTCGTCTTAGTAAAATCAGAATGCATGACTTGTTTCTGGACTTATGAATTACGTGTCTTTATTTCTTTTGCTGAACAACTTGCGTATTAACTAGAATTGCCTTTATAGCTGCCTAGTAGCAATGTTATTATGTGTTATATTTCATCCTATATGTATAATAGCGGTATTGTAAGTTGTAATATTTTTGTATAAAGTTTGAACGCAAAATTTTATTGTAATAAGTTTTTCATATAGAAGCATAGTAGTTGAGTTGTATAGTAGCTAGTAAGTATGAACTTAACGGGTAGGTACTACCCGAATTAAAACTATAAAATGCTAATATGAAGAAAAAGCTTTTATAAATAAGTTCATATAATGCTACGAAATACTATTGACTACTCTTAAATTTTATATGATTAACTCAATTCTTTTGGCTATTTTTGAAGGAAATGGCACCGGCAACTCGTCAGAACTTGAACATGAGTGAGGAAGACTTCCGTGTTTTCCTTGCAGCAAACATAGCCTCAGTACAGGCTGCGATGCAAAATTACAATAACTCTGGATCTAGCAGTGGAACTAATTCCACAAGAAATCGTGTAGGATGCTCCTACAAAGAATTCACTGTCTGCAAACCTTTAGAATTTGATGGAACCGAAGGACCAATTGAATTGAAACGGTGGACCGAGAAGGTCGAATTGGTGTTTGCCATAAGTAAGTGTACTGAAGAGGACAAAGTTAAGTACACTACGCATACCTTCACAGGTACGGCGTTAACATGGTGGAATACCTATCTCGAGTAGGTAGGACAAGATGCTGCTTACGCACTACCATGGTCAGCATTCAAGCAATTGATGAACGAGCAGTATCGTCCCAGAAACGAGGTCAATAAGCTCAAGGTAGAGCTTAGAGGATTACGAACGCAAGGTTTCGATATCACCACTTACGAATGACGATTCACATAATTGTGCCTATTGTGTCCCAGAATGTTCGAAGACGAAGAAGTGAAGATCGACGCATTTGTAAAAGGGTTACCGGAAAGAATTCAAGAAGATATGAGTTCACACGAGCCCACCTCCATACAAAAGGCAAGTCGAATGGCTCACAAATTAGTGAAGCAGATCGAAGGAAGGATTAAGGAACAGACGACCGAAGAGGCTAACATGAAACAAGTCAAGAGAAAATGGGAGGAAAATAATGACAAGAGTCACCAATACAACAACAACAACAATCACAACCACAATCGCAATAACTATCCCAATAACCGCAACATCAATCGCAACAACAACTTCAACAAACGTCCCAACAACAATTACAATAATCATCCCAACAACAATAACAACCGCAACGACAACAATAATCAGAAACAGCAATGCCAAAGGTGTGAAGAGAATCACCCGGGGTTCTGCACAACATTTTGCAACAGGTGTAAAAGAAATGGTTATAGCGCGACAAAGTGTGAGGTCTACGGACCAATGTATAACAGAACTAAAGGAACAAATAATGCCGGAATGAGTAATGTCAGAACAAGTAGTGTCGGAGCAAGTACTGCCAACGTAGTCTGTTATAAATGTGGAAAACTGGGCCACATTATTAAAAATTGCCCAAATTAGGGGAATACTAATGGGCAGGGCCGCGAAAGAGTTTTCAATATTAATACGGCAGAAGCGTAGGAAGACCCGGAGCTTGTTACGGGTACGTTTCTCATTGACAATAAATCTGCTTATGTTTTATTTGATTCGGGTGCGGATAGAAGCTATATGAGTAGAGATTTTTGTGCTAAACTAAGTTGCTCACCGACGCCCTTGGATAATAAATTTTTACTCGAATTAGCAAATGATAAATTAATCACAGCAGATAATATATGTCGGAATCGAGAAATTAAACTGGTTAGCGAAACATTTAAGATTGACTTGATACCAATAGAGTTAGGGAGTTTTGATGTGATAATTGGTATGGACTGGTTGAAAGAAGTGAAAGCAGAGATCTTTTGTTACAAAAATGCAATTCGCATTATACGAGAAAAAAGAAAACCCTTAATGGTATACGGAGAAAAGAGCAACGCGAAGTTAAATCTTATTAGTAACCTAAAGGCACAAAAACTAATAATAAAAGGTTGCTATGCTGTGCTAGCACACATCGTGAAAGTCAATTCCGAAGAAAAGAACATCAATGATATTCCCGTCGCAAAAGAATTTCCCGATGTATTTTCGAAAGAATTACCGGAACTACCTCCACACCGATCTGTTGAATTTCAAATAGACCTTGTACCGGGAGCTGCACCAATAGCTCGTGCTCCATACAGACTCGCACCCAGCGAAATGAAGGAACTTTAGAGCCAATTACCAGAACTTTTAAAGCGTGGTTTCATTCGACCAAGCACATCACCATGGGGAGCTCCTGTTTTGTTTGTCAAGAAGAAGGATGGTACATTTTGGTTATGTATCGACTACCGAGAGTTGAACAAACTTACCATCAAGAACTGCTACCCACTACCGAGAATTGACGATTTATTTGATCAACTACAAGGCGCATCGGTTTATTCTAAGATTGATTTACGTTCTGGGTATCATCAAATGCGGGTGAAGGAGGATGATATTCCAAAGACTGCTTTTAGGACGAGTTACGGTCATTACGAGTTTATGGTTATGCCGTTTGGGTTGACTAACGCACCAGCTGTGTTCATGGACCTCATGAACCGAGTGTGTGGACCATACCTTGACAAGTTTGTCATTGTTTTCATCGATGACATACTTATTTACTCAAAGAATGACCAAGAACACGAAGAACATTTCATAAAAGTGCTAGAGTTGTTAAGGAAGGAAAAATTGTACGCTAAGTTTTCAAAGTGTGCATTTTGGTTGGAAGAAGTTCAATTCCTCGGTCACATAGTGAACAAAGAAGGTATTCAGGTGGATCCAACAAAGATTGAAACCGTTGAAAAATGGGAAACCCCAAAAACTCCGAAGCATATACGCCAATATTTAGGACTAGCTGGTTACTACAGAAGGTTCATCCAAGATTTTTCCAGAATAGCAAAACCCTTAACTGCATTAACGCATAAAGGGAGGAAATTTGAATGGAAGGATGAACAAGAGAAAGCGTTTCAATTGTTAAAGAAAAAGTTAACTACGGCACCTATATTATCATTACCTGAAGGGAATGATGATTTTGTGATATATTGTGACGCTTCAAAGCAAGGTCTCGGTTGTGTATTAATACAACGAACGAATGTAATTGCTTATGCGTCTAGACAATTGAAGATTCACGAGCAGAATTATACGACGCATGATTTGGAATTAGGCGCGGTTGTTTTTGCATTAAAGACTTGGAGGCACTACTTATATGGGGTCAAAAGTATTATATATACCGACCACAAAAGTCTTCAACACATATTTCACCAGAAACAACTGAACATGAGACAGCGCAGGTGGATTGAATTGTTGAATGACTACGACTTTGAGATTCGTTACCACCCGGGGAAGGCAAATGTGGTAGCCGACGCCTTGAGCAGAAAGGACAGAGAACCCATTCGACTAAAAGCTATGAATATAATGATTCACAATAACCTTATTACTCAAATAAAGGAGGCGCAAAAAGGAGTTTTAAAAGAGGGAAATTTAAAGGATGAAATACCCAAAGGATCGGAGAAGCATCTTGATATTCGAGAAGACGAAACCCGGTATAGGGCTGAAAGAATTTGGGTACCAAAATTTGGAGAGATGAGAGAAATGGTACTTAAAGAAGCTCATAAAACCAGATACTCAATACACCCTGGAACGGGGAAGATGTACAAGGATCTTAAGAAACATTTTTGGTGGTCGGGTATGAAAGCCGATGTTGCTAAATACGTAGGAGAATGTTTGATGTGTTCTAAGGTCAAAGCGGAGCATCAGAAACTATCAGGTCTACTTCAACAACCCGAAATCCCGGAATGGAAATGGGAAAACATTACCATGGATTTCATCACTAAATTGCCAAGGACTGCCAGTGGTTTTGATACTATTTGGGTAATAGTTGATCGTCTCACCAAATCAGCACACTTCCTGCCAATAAGAGAAGATGACAAGATGGAGAAGTTAACACGATTGTATTTGAAGGAAGTCATCTCCAGACATGGAATACCAATCTCTATTATCTCTGATAGGGATGGCAGATTTATTTCAAGATTCTGGCAGACATTACAGCAAGCATTAGGAACTCGTCTAGAAATGAGTACTGCCTATCATGCACAAACTGATGGGCAGAGCAAAAGGACGATACAAACGCTTGAAGACATGCTACAAGCATGTGTTATTGATTTCGGAAACAATTGGGATAGACACCTTCCGTTAGCAGAATTTTTCTACAACAATAGCTACCATTCAAGCATTGAGATGGCGTCGTTTGAAGCACTCTATGGTAGAAGGTGCAGGTCTTCGATTTGTTGGAGTGAAGTGGGGGATAGACAGATTACGGGTCTGGAGATAATACAAGAAACTACCGAGAAGATCATCCAAATTCAACAACGGTTGAAAACCGCCCAAAGTCGACAAAAGAGCTACGCCGACATTAAAAGAAATGATATAGAATTTGAAATTGGAGAGATGGTCATGCTTAAGGTTGCACCTTGGAAAGGCGTTGTTCGATTTGGTAAACGAGGAAAATTAAATCCAAGGTATATAGGACCATTCAAGATTATTGATCGTATCGGACCAGTAGCTTACCGACTTGAATTACCACAACAACTCGCGGCTGTACATAACACTTTCCACGTCTCAAATTTGAAGAAATGTTTTGCTAAAGAAGATCTCACTATTCCGTTAGATGAAATCCAAATCAACGAAAAACTTCAATTCGTCGAAAAACCCGTCGAAATAATGGATCGTGAGGTTAAAAGACTTAAGTAAAACAAGATACCAATTGTTAAGGTTCGATGGAATGCTCATAGAGGACCTGAGTTCACCTGGGAACGAGAAGATCAGATGAAGAAGAAATACACGCACTTATTTCCAGAAGATACGTCAACACCTCCAACTGTTTAAAATTTCGGGACGAAATTTATTTAACGGGTAGGTACTGTAGTGACCCGAACTTTTCCATATTTATATATATTAAATGAAATTATTATTTACATGATTAAGTGTTTCCAACATGTTAAGCAATCAAACTTGTTAAGACTTGATTAATTGAAATAGGTTTCAAATAGACAATTGACCACCCAAGTTGACCGGTGATTCACGAACGTTAAAACTTGTAAAAAATATATGATGACATATATATGGTTATATATATATAGTTAATATGATATTATGATAAGTAAGTATCTCATTAGGTATTTTAACAATGAGTTATATACATAAAAATGAGATTATTGAATTAAGAAACTCGAAAACGATATATATAACAATTATCGTTATAACAACGTCTTACTAAGTACATATGAATCATATTAAGATATTGATACACTTGGTTAATTATGTTAAATGATAAGTAAACATATCATTAAGATATTAACAATGAACTACATATGTAAAAACAAGACTACTAACTTAATGATTTCGAAACGAGACATATATGTAACGATTATCGTTGTAACGATATTTAACTGTATATATATCATACTAAGATATATTATATATCATAATATCATGATAATGTAACAATTTAACATCTCTTTAAATATAATAAGCAATGGGTTAACAACATTTAACAAGATCGTTAACCTAAAGGTTTTAAAACAACATTTACATGTAACGACTAACGATGACTTAACGACTCAGTTAAAATGTATATACATGTAGTGTTTTAATATGTATTCATACACTTTTGAAAGAATTCAAGACACTTATCAAGTCACTTATCTAATTGATCTCTCTCAAGTTCTATCTTCAAGTTCTAAGTGTTCTTCATAAATTCTATAAGTTCTAGTTTCATAAAATCAAGAATACTTCCAAGTTTGCTAGCTTACTTCCAATCTTGTAAAGTGATCATCCAACCTCAAGAAATCTTTCTTATTTATAGTAAGATATCTTTATAATACAAGATAATACTCATATTCAAACTTTGATTCAATTTCTATAACTATAACAATCTTATTTCGAGTGGAAATCTTACTTGAACTTGTTTTCGTGTCATGATTCTGCTTCAAGAACTTTCAAGACATCCAAGGATTCTTTGAAGTTAGATCTATTTTTCTCATTTCCATTAGGTTTATCCACAAAATCTGAGGTAGTAATGATGTTCATAACATCATTCGATTCATATATATATAACTACCTTATTCGAAGGTTTAAACTTGAAATCACTAGAACATAGTTTAGTTAATTCTAAACTTGTTCACAAATAAAAGTTAATCCTTCTAACTTTAATTTTAAAATCAACTAAACACATGTTCTATATCTATATGATATGCTAACTTAATGATTTAAAACCTGAAAACACCAAAAACACCGTAAAATCGGATATACGCCGTCGTAGTAACACCGCGGGCTGTTTTGGGTTTAATAATTAAAAACTATGATAAACTTTGATTTAAAAGTTGTTCTTCTTGGAAAATGATTTTTCTTATGAACATGAAACTATATCTAAAAATCATGGTTAAACTCAAAGTGGAAGTATGTTTTTCAAAATGGTCATCAAGACGTCGTTCTTTCGACTGAAATGACTACCTCTTACAAAAATGACTTGTAACTTATATTTTCGGCTATAAACCTATACTTTTTCTATTTAGATTCATAAAATAGACTTCAATATAAAACCATAGCAATTTTATTTACTCAAAACGGATTTAAAACGAAGAAGTTATGGGTAAAACAAGATTGGATATTTTTTGATTGTTGTAGCTACGGGAAATATTGTAACAATTCTATACAAATCATATCCTAGCTAACTTATATTGTATTATACATGTATTCTAATATATTATGTAATCTTAGGATACCATAGACACGTATGCAAATGTTTTGACATATCATATCGACCCATGTATATATATTATTTAGAACAACCATAGACACTCTATATGCAGTAATGTTGGAGTTAGCTATACAGGGTTGAGGTTGATTCCAAAAATATATATACTTTGAGTTGTGATCTAGCCTGAGACATATATACACTGGATCGTGAATTGATTCAAGATAATATATATCAATTTATTTCTGTACATCTAACTTTGGACAACTAGTTGTATGTTACTAACAAGTACAGCTGACTTAATAAACTTAAAACATTAAAACGTATTAAAAATGTTGTAAATATATTTTGAATATACTTTGATATATATGTACATATTTGTTATAGGTTCGTGAATCGACCAGTGGCCAAGTTTTACTTCTCGACGAAGTAAAAAATCTGTGAAAGTGAGTTATAGTCCCACTTTTAAAATCTAATATTTTTGGGATGAGAATACATGCAGCTTTATAAATGTTTTACAAAATAGACACAAGTACATGAAACTACTTTCTATGGTTGAATGATCGAAGCTGAATATGCCCATTTTTGTTTGGTAGCCTAAGAATTAGGGAAATCACTAATTTTGAGAATTAGTGCACGCCTAATTGACGCGAATCCTAAAGATATATCTACTGGGCCTAACAAACCTCATCCAAAGTACCGGATGCTTTAGTACTTCGAGTTTTATATCATGTCCGATGGATGTCCCGGAATGATGGGGATATTCTTATATGCATCTTGTTAATGTCGGTTAACAGGTGTTCACTATATGAATGATATTTATCTCAATGTATGGGATGTGTATTGAAATATAAAATCTTGTGGTCTATTTTTACGATTTAATAAATATATAGGTTAAACCTATAACTCACCAACATTTTTGTTGACATTTAAAGCATGTTTATTCTCAGGTGATTATTAAGAGCTTCCGCTGTTGCATGCTAATATATGGACAAGATTTGGAGTCAGTATTCTTGTATAATATTATTTAATACTGCATTCAAAATTTACTTTGTTGTAACATATTAATATTGTAAACCAATATGTATTGGTAGTGTGTAAGTGTGATATTTTTAGATTATCATTTCTTATAATCTAGGCGGTGTTCTTTAAACCTTGTCGATAAAATAAAGGTTATGGTTTGTTTTAAAAACGAATGCAGTCTTTGAAAAACGTCTCATATAGAGGTCAAAAACTCGCAACGAAATCAATTAATATGGAACGTTTATAATCAATATGAATGGGATATTTCATCAATCCCTACAGTATGTTCCAATATTACCTCATGTGTCTACTGATGGATGCAAGGGAGCCGCCTACATTTCCTGAGAAATAAGGCTAGAGTCAGGCTCGTGACTTGAACAAAAACAAGCGCTTCTCGGGAGTCAACCCGTGTGTTTATTTTTCTATAGCTTTAGTAGTAGTTAGATTCGGATAATAAAGGTTAATTAAATAAGTGATACAGTGAAACTTAAATATGGGATTTTCAAAGTTTCTTACTTTTCATGAACTTAATTGCAGTATTTCAAAAGTCTTAAAATTAAAGGCAGTCAATACTTTAAGTGTGGGATTAAGCTTTTTAGTCATACATTGATTTGTTGAATTTTCAAACCATCATGTTTTCAAATGACTTTTTCATCTGTAACACCCCAGCTTAACATGACCACAATATTGTCTGCTTTGCCCGCAGGCGCACGGCTTTTTCTTGGCGACCACATACGAGAAGTACTTTCCCGGGAGGTCACCCATCCTGGTAGTGCTCTCGCCTGAGCACGCTTAACTGCAGCCTACTCACACATCTGCACTGCCTGTGGTCCCAAAACGCGTTGTGTCATTTTAGCATGAGTATTACCTTATAATCCCATGATCACTCATGTTCGTGGGCGATGTGGGATTTTCCTAGGGTGTTACATTCACCCCCCCCCCCCTTAGGGACTCATCGTCCTCGATGAGGTTTGCCCCACCATCCCCAATGGCACATGAGTGGCTCTGATACCATTCTGTAACACCCCAGCTTAACATGACCACAATATTGTCCGCTTTGCCCGCAGGCGCACGGCTTTTTCTTGGCGACCACATACGAGAAGTACTTTCCCAGGAGGTCACCCATCCTGGTAGTGCTCTCGCCTGAGCACGCTTAACTGCAGCGTACTCACACATCTGCACTGCATGTGGTCCCAAAACGCGTTGTGTCATTTAAGCGTGAGTATTACCTTATAATCCCATGATCACTCATGTTCGTGGGCGATGTGGGATTTGCCTAGGGTGTTACATCATCAAAACGCAAATCAGTTAGTCTATGGCTTAAAGCTTAATCACCTGTCTATGTTTGATCTTTTCCATTGTTACAAGTAATAGACAGTTATTGATGCTTGTAGTGGAGACCCTTTGAATAATGATGAAACGACAAGGAAACTCGTTGATTATTTCATCGCAAGTTATTGGTGGATGGTGTATGGAGGATGAGAATGCCATAATGAGCTCGAGTACACTTCAAGAAGACCGATTCGAATCTAGAAGAAAATAGTTCCGACTCCGTCTACCTTCAGATCCTCAGCTCACAACCGCAACCAAGGGGAGTAATTCGTTTCTTTCTCTTTGTTTGTTTATTTTGCTTCGTTATATCCTTAAACTATACCCTATCCTAAGTTTATCACTAAGTGTGGGATTCCAACTCAATATTGAGCTTAGATACATTTTCCGACATGTTCAAACTCTAAGTGTGAGATTTTAGTCCCTAAAATCTAAGAATGAACATTAGGGACAATGTTCCTCTAAGTGTGGGATAGCGGTGTAGTACACTGTAATTAACTAAGGGATGCTCGAAAAATGTTCTTAACTTAAAATATTACTAAGCTTTTCGAGTATACCTACTATTTAGATTCTTGGTCCTCAACGTAAATTTTTCAAAAATTTTGACTAAATGATACTTTCTGAAAAAGTACTTTCGAAAATCAAGCATGTTTGTTCTAAAATTAAGACAAATGAGGACATAAATCCTCTTAATGATGAACTGATTCTCTAAAAGAGCATTGCATGACTAGGCATTATCGACCCAATATAATTACTATGAGGCACCCCAAAAATGGCCCAATAAGCATTCATTTTTAATGCTTCACTATCTTTTCCGTTGAGAGTGCCGATGTTAGCATTTAGAGTTAGAACTTGACCTTGGCATACATTTCGAGGCCAATGGTTAGTAAGCGCCATATGTGGTATAGGTGCGATACTCCTTTCGAAATCATTCTGAATAGAGAAGACAAAAACCATTTGTTTCCTTTTCCACTCCACGCATTTAAACCGACCAACTCACGCCAAAGAGTTGATGAACCAGAAAATATACTCACCCCCAAATTCACTATCAAATACGTTACCCTTTCTCCTTTCTCATTTCCAAAATCTAGAAATTCAAAGATATAGATCGACCAAATTTACTTCAAACACTTGTCAAAAAATTTCGAAATTCCAGACTGTTTTTGATAGGTCATAAAAGACCTATTTCTGGTGAAATACCTTTCTCTTTGGGCACAAGATGAAATAGACAAAGTTATGAAGATGGAATATCAAAAAAAAAAAAAAAAAGTTAAGCAAAGTCTCTAAAATAAAGAAGAGAAAAGTCTTCAAATAAAAGCATAAATTCCTCAAGAAAATGAAGATTGTGACCCAGGAGGATTGCAGAAAGAAGTAAAGTCTTCACTGAAAATGAGCATCCTCTAAAGGAAGTCTTCAAACAAAAATAGAGTACCATCTTTCCTAGAAAAAGTATATCCTCATGAAACCAAAATCTATCGAATCTCTCTAAATTTCAATAAATCGAAAATCACCCTTTTCGCCATATCAAAACCTTCGCTTTTCTCTGCAAATCAACCTTTAAACGCGCTCTTCCTCTTGAAAGAATGATTAGGAATAAGATCAGTGCCGTCCTTATCTAACCGGTGGAGATTTGATTCTTGGTCAAGCCTATGACAATACTTGCAACATGACTGGCTATAAGCAAATTCATTTCATATATTGATAGGGAACCCCAACCACTTGAGTGATTTGAGTGACCCATGTAAGGAAGCCAATGTCATGTAACCTCCTCGCATGCTTGCAGAGATAGTTTCTACCCTTTTAGAAGACGGTTTGTCTAATTTTGCTCTTATAATAAATAACAAGCCACTTGAATAATAGAACGGGAACCTCAGAAGCATCCTTGACCTCAAAATAAAAGAATTTACTTGAGGACAAGCAAAGTCTAAGTGTGGGATATTTGATATCGGCTAAAAAGTCACGTTTTTACCCCGATATTAGCCCCATTTATGATAAAGTAATTGACTTTATTATCTAAATAAGCATTTATTTGCTTCATTTGGTAGATTATGTCATTACAAAGGCTATCTTTCAAGAAGCAATAAAAACGGATGAAAAACGAGGAAAAATGAGCAAAACCGGCTAAGACGATTAACTCGCGTTTAAATAACTTATTTTATAAATTTTGGAAAAGTTTATTTACTTAATCTCATGTTGTAGGATATTCAATTACGAATGAGTGGGCGCAAGAATCGTCAAAAACGGAGCTAAAACGAAGATTCTAGAGCAAAAACGATGAAAGACAATAAATCAAGTTACGATCTAGCGAATCAGCAAGCCAAACGGCCTGCCAGTATGGCAAATGTCCTGCCACATGCCCAATGCAAACTGGCAAGGTAAACTGGCTGACTGGTCAAACGGGCTCTGCAAACGGCTTGTCAAACGGCCTGCCAGGGGTTTTGCAGCCATTTAATTACAATTTTGCCACCAAGCATTTCCTATAAATGGGGTTTTCATCCCACCATTTCAACACACACCATTCTTCACTTCTCTATCTAAATTTCTCTCTATAGTCGTTCTCTAGTGATCTATAGGAGATTAGTTCTCTCTCTACTTTCTCTCTCTAGATTCTAGAGAGAAAAGTACAGAGATTAGGAAATGTAATTTTCTGTCTATTGTCGCTCTCTAGTGATCAATAGGAGAATAGTATGTAGTTAGTGGTAGAAGCTTTCAAGCATTGTAACGCTATGGATATTATGAAGAAATACAAGTGTTATTCTGCCGACATTATTCGGTAATATCTATCCTTTCTTTTATTAATTTATTATAATATTCTTGTTAGATGTTTGTGATTTATTAATATTAGAAATGCTTGTTGCCATGATATGTGAGTAATTGGTTGATTGTTTGCCATGATTTAATAATGTTAGTTAGGGGATGATTATCGTTTCGTACTCGCTTTCTGTCTATGATATCAAACCTCGTTATTATCGTCCGTCCACCAATAAACGTGATTAAAACCTTTTATAAAGTCGACAATTATAAAGGTAATTAATTATCTGTGTTTATACATTGGTCAAGGTATGAACCCATCGGAAATACTATAAAGTACATGGGGAATTACCATAGGACCAGATCAAGACATTGGTCAAGAGTATAAGACTCGAGAAAATACTGTTGCAACAGTAGAGTACAGTGTTGATGTACTATAGGACCACTTGAGCATGGTCAAGGTTAGAAGCTATGGAACCACTATAAGTCTAGTACATGGTGGATAACTAAGGGATTTATTGGGAAGATTTAAATAAGGGCTGGTTTAAATTATAAATGGGAGTTTAACGCACTACAATACAAACTGATCTTATAAATCTTTAAGGATGACTGAGAACTATCAGAGGTTCTAATTTGTCTACAAACCCTTAGATTTTACCAAACCATTAATAGAAAAGAATTTGAAACACAACCATAACCACTCACTTGGGTGATACACTAAGGTGTTAAGAAAGGTTGGATATTCTATATATATGGTTATGCTACTTTATTCGTGCGCCCAAGGTATGCACTGCATCCAAGATAGGCCGCTTATATCCTTAAATCAGATAAAGCCTCGGGAGTCGAGCATAGTCCATCCGATCAAAATCACGATAGCCTAGTTCCTCGTGACATGTTAATCGAGAAATCAATTAGCAGGGAGTCTAGTGTTTACACCATGGTATATCTAACCAATGAGCGTCTCGCAATCATCCCGACACTACGTTATCTTAAATCATGGTGAACCACGTATTCTCTGTCCTTAGCTGTTGCATGCTAGCTAGCTTATTTTAATTATATTGCTTTAATATCTTAATTACAATTATATAAACTATTCAACCCAACTATTGCCTTTACATAATTTGATATTCCGGATAAAGTGGTGTCTAGAATAAACCGGTTGGACTTGGTTGTTGGATTTTCTGAATAGTCGTCAATTTATTGGGACCAAAAGGATCGTGCCCCTCCACACAAGGTATACCTGGCCACTAGTCTTGGATACTAAATTGTGTACAAACCCAATCTTAATTACTAGATTATCTGAATAAGCTCCGTTTCAAATTCAACCGCTTAAGGAACTACCATAGGTCATATTTGCCTTTGCTAACCCATAGGAAGGAATAATAGATTTAGGCCCAGCATATGTAAATTAAACAATCAACTTCTTCTGTTGATATCCTGAATTGACGTTTTGCGACCTAACGACACCGCATAAAAAAACCGTCCGATTCGGACATATCAGTCATACTCCCCTTATTCACCATAATAAGGAGTAGTACGATTTGGCCCCACTAAATATAAATTTAAAACTATTGCATCCTCTCTTGATAGCTGATTCCGACGTTCTGCGACCTAACGGCACCGCAGAAATAAAATCGTCCGTTTTGGTCATATCACCAGGATTTCACACCAATCAAGTTGATAGATCAAGGATGTCAGTCTCCCAAGATTCTCACGAGTTTGACTCAGGAAAGAATCTTATAGTGAGGGAGTTTATGTGGAAAAAAATAGGAGAAAGAGAGAGAGATACAGAGCAAAAGCAGTTGCGGAAGAAATAAATTAGCGTTTGAGAAACCTTAATTTCACTAGATTTGAGGTTTTGAGAGAAAAACCCAAGATCTAATCATATCATACCTGTAATAACACCCTTATATACTTATCAAACCTAAATACAGTCAAGAACACTGTTCAATCAAGTAATCTTGATCGAACCTCTGAAACCTTAATTTCTTCAATAGTAATTTCAGAAGAAATTAAGAATACGGTGAATAAATAACATAACACTCGCTCTGATACCATGTAAAAACCGATGATATAAACCTTCCAATCACGGGGAGTAAATCTTCTAATCATACGAAGCCAAAAAACACTAAAACAATACAATCAAAGCGATTGTATGAAGATTCAGATACGTACAGTAACAATCTCTCAAACACTCAAAAGGTTCATGTAATTATGAACCGTCTCTCACAAAATACAAATCAAAACCAGGAAACCCTAATTTGTAATCGAAAAAGATAATACAGAAAAAATGAAAACTGAATGATAAAAAATAAAAGAAAATAGCTTAAATATAAATTAATAATTGCACTCATGTGCTCCAAGTTTGTAAGTCAGGTAAGCACCAAGGTTTCATCTTTTATATTCTGACCATCAAACTTCAAGTATCCATGAATGACTCCAAGGTCTCTGCACATGCTTAACCCAGAAATTAACAAAACCAAATATAAAATATAACATTTTATGGGAGATTGTTTCATTATCATTTCAATAACAACTCTAGCAAGGAGCTAGAGAAGGAAAAGAGAACCAACTACAAAGGCTTTAAAAGCCAATTGTCCAAACGTAAGTTACATTTACCTCTATTACAATACCAAGCAAAAGAAGTAATACGAACGGGATCAAATAAACAACAATTCTTCAACGATGAGTTACTAAAAAGAACTCCATTACAGAACCTCCATATATGCCAAAGGAAGTCACGAATATAACGTATAGTCTATACTTAGAAATGGAAGGGTGTGCCAACCTTCGAACCACGTTGTCCAGTCTGACCAAATGTTAAGGGTACGCAATCGAATATCAACTCGAATAACTATCTTCCTCTATAAGTTTTTCGCCACCAAGCACCCAAACATGACATGCTCTATCGATTCAACTTGATACAGACAACTGATGTATCTAATCTCTTCAATCTCCAAACCACATGCAGATAAATTAAATCTGGACGGTAGCCTATCCAAAACCAAGCGCCAAATAATAAAGTTTACCTTATGAGGCAATAATCTACTCCAAATGGTGTTCAACCCATTAGAAGGCAGAATAACTTTATCAAGATACTCCCTAGTACTACTAAACGTGTAACCATCTGTCATGACCCAGATTTTTCCATGATTATATATTAAACAATATTAATATTTACATGATTAAATGTTTCCAACATATTAAGCAATCAAACTTTTTAAGACTTGATTAATTGAAACGAATTTTATGTAAACGTGTGACAACCCAATTTGTCCGATGATTCACGAACGTTATAACTTGTAAATGATATGATAATATATATATGAAATTATATATATATTTAACATGATGAAATGATAATTAAGTATCTCATTAAGTATATTAATCATGAACTATATACATAAAATGAGACTACTAACTTAAGGATTTTGAAACGATATATATACGTAACGATTATCGTTGTAATAACGTCTTAATATTTATATATCGTATTAAGATATATTAACACACTATGTTATCATGATAATATAACAATTTAACATCCCATTAGATATAATAACAATGGGATTAATTACATTTAACAAGGTCGTTAACTTAAAGGTTTCGAAACAACACTTACATGTAACGACTAACGATGATTTAACGACTCAGTTAAAATGTATATATATATATATATATATATATATATATATATATATAGTGTATTAATACACATTTGAAGGACTTCAATACATATATCAAAACACTCTTACTTAACAAAAATAATCACAATTGTATTCCCATTTGTTTTCATCAAGAATTCTACTCGTATACGCTCGGTATTTGCACTCGTATTATACCCAGCTTCTAGATGTATTTACTATTGGTATATACCAATAAAAATCTGCTCCTTAGCAGCCTTAAAGGATTAAGGAACATGTAGAACCAACTATTTGTCAAGTAGCATGAATTATTTAGCAAGAAAACAAAATTAGGAATCTTTTCTTTTTTTATAAACTAAAAACGTTTTTATGCATACACACCATTTCTTCATTCCATTTTCTCATACTTACACTCCCAATTCTCTCTCAAAATACTCCTAACTTCATACTTGATCATCTCCAAGTATTTTCCCCATCATTTAGCTTCAATTACAAGCTTTAATCATCATAAAAACAACCTAGAATCAAGATGTTGCAAGATTACTTCCAATCTTTTTAATCCAATCCAACAACTTATCAAAGATCAAGAACTTCCATCTAATCTCAGTAACTTTTCATTCTTAATCAAGGTAATAATAATATCCAAGCTTTGGTTTAATTCCTATAAACATAACTACCTTAAATCAAGTAGTAATCTTACTTGAACTTGTTTTCATGTCATGATTCTTCTTCAAGAACTTCCAAGCCATCAAAGATCCTTTGAAGCTCAAGTTATTTTCTTATCATTTCCAGTAGGTTTACCTACTATACTTGAGGTAGTAATGATGTTCATAACATCATTCGATTCATATATATATATATATATATATATATATATATAACTATCTTATTCGAAGATTTAAACTTGTAATCACTAGAACATAGTTTAGTTAATTCTAAACTTGTTCGCAAACAAAGTTAATCCTTCTAACATAACTTTTAAAATCCACTAAACACATGTTCTATATCTATATGATATGCTAACTTAATGATTTAAAACCTGTAAACATGAAGAACACCGTAAAACTGGACATACGCCGTCGTAGTAAAACCGGGGGCTGTTTTGGGTTGGATAATTAAAAGCTATGATAAACTTTGATTTAAAAGTTGTTCTTCTGAGAAAATGATATTTCTTATGAACATGAAACTATATCCAAAAATCATGGTTAAACTCAAAGTGGAAGTATGTTTTTCAAAATGGTCATCAAGATGTCGTTCTTTCGACTGAAATGACTACCTTTTTCAAATATGACTTGTAACCTGTAACTCCGACTATAAACCACTACATTTTCAGTTTAGTTCTAAATACTACAGTTCATTATGAAACCATAGCAATTTGATTCACTTTAAACGGAGTTGTAATGAATATTTGGCGAGCAAAACAAAATCTGCTAAAATTAACGTTGTATGGATGAAATTTATATTGTAAAAACTTTATTAACCATATACTTGCTAACTTTTTCTATATATATTTGGACATGTTATGATTAGTATAACAAAATATTATAATCTTAGTTAATTCCGAGATTGTATATATATATAATAATCTTGGTACATTCCATGACAATAAGTATACAATACGTTTTGATAAATCCTAAGACAATAAGTATACAATACGTTTTGATAAATTCTAAGACAATACGTATACAATACATCTCAGGGTTGATGCAAAAACAATACGTATACAATACGTCGTGGGGTAATTCTAAGATTATATATATACCGATTATTGGACTGTTGGACATTTCGGACTATTTTGGACTACTAACAAAGGACTACTAACATAAAAATGTTAAAAATTAATATATAAGTATTCTATGAACTTGTTTTATTTTATTCACATGTCGTATTATTATCTGAATCATTATTATTGTTATAGGTTCGTGAATCCAAGGACGGCGGCCATATTTTTAATAAGCTGAAAACTTATTATTAATATACTTTTACTACCGTGAGTATATAGTCCCATTTTTAAACTCTAAAAATATTTTGGGATGAGAATACATGCATTTTATGTTTTACGCCATGGATACAAGTACTTCAAATATATTCTACGTTGAGTTGTACCACCTTGCATATCTTCCCTAATAGCTTGGTAACTAATATTTACATGTTGTAAGAACATGTAAGCGCGAATCCTATTGATAGATCTATCGGGTTTGACAACCCCAATCGGGCTAGTCGCTCTAGTATCGTAAACGGTTGCATAGTACTTCGTTTTTACTACACTTGGTACAGTGTAGGGAGATTTCATAATAAAGGGAATATGCTACATTTATGGTTAATTATGGTTACCGAAGCGCTCAACAACTTATAGAATATCTTTATTGAAATATTTATAACTATGAAATCTTGTGGTCTATATTTATATCGATGCTAGCTTTAAACCTATATATCTCACCAACCTTTGTGTTGACTGTTTAAGCATGTTTATTCTCAGGTCCTTAAGAAAGTCTTCCGCTGTTGCATTATCTGAGCAAGTTGTGCATGGAGTCTCATGCTTTTGTTTAAATGAAGTGTTGCATTCAATAAAACCTTTGTCATGTATTTTATTCGACTGTTATGTCACGTATGTAGTATTTGGAAACCGATGTATTATGGAGATTATTTCTTAAATAATCGCCCACTTGTTTAAAACATGCATTATGTATAATTAGGGTGTGTCTTTTTATGAAACGAATGCAATATTTTCTAAAATGTATCATATAGAGGTCAAATACCTCGCTATGGGACCAATGAATAACGTACCGTGTTTATAGTAATATGGACGAGTCGTTTCACCATCAGATTCCGAAAGAGTCCACACATACGTATCTCTTGATCCCGAGAATCAAATGTTACTAACGTGTGACATCAGTGACGACAGAACAAATTCATTATGTAGCCCTAAGTGCGAGTGTGACCAGTAGCATACAATCTTCCCTTCGATGAAACGCTCTGCAAAAAATAAATAGTATACCTTATGAGGCAAATCTACTCCAAATGGTGCTCGACCCATTAAAGGCAGGATAGATTTATCAAGATACTCCATAGTTTTACTAATTGTGTAACCATCAGAGTCCAAAAGAGTCCACACCCAAGTATCTCTCGATCTCGGGAAGCAAATGTTACTAACGTCTGACAACAGTGACGACAAAGCAAATTCATTACGTGGACCTAAGTGCAAGCGTGACCAGACCCATACAAATCTTCCATCGGTGAAACCACGACATTCTTTATTTGTAGAAAAATGTTGGACCGTGATATCGCGTATTTTATACACATTTTCATTAGCGATATCGGTCACATTTTGGTCCATTCGGATACGATTTGGCGGTTATATTGATCATATTGAGATTTGTTCGAGTTTGAAAAGCTAAGTGTTGAAACGTGGTGTTTTATGGAGTTTATGAGGCGTTTTGTTAGTTTGTTATTGCTAAAGGTGCACCGAGGATGAAAACGTTAAGTATTTATCGGGTATATTGGGTTTTGAGTGAAGAAAGAGTGTAAAAAGTCGAAGGAACCTGACGCAGTGTATTGTCGCGGCGCGAAAAGGGGCCTCGCGGCGCGACATAGTACTAGTTTCCAGATCATAAAGTGAGTTAAGAAGGTAATTATTTTATGAGTATCTCCGCGGCGCGACCAAGAACGTCGCGGCGCGACACCTCTGGCGGTTCAGCTATTTTGGGAAGTATAAAAGGCCCGAATTTAACCCTAAATAATCATTATCGTATCTTGACGAATTCCAGCCACTTTTTGACGAACTTAGGTGTTTTTTGGAGATCTTCAAGGTCATTCTAAGGTACCAATCATTCCGGAAACAAGTCTTGATTCGTGTATCTTTCAGGATTCAATCTTTGATTAAGTTTATTCTTTTGTTATCAACAATGAATTTCTCTAATTCTTTGATTGTTATTTTGGTTTTAGCCATGATTGTAGGCTAAGCTTTTAATGTTTGTCTAGACTGAATATTTGCAAGTGTTTGGATGAAACCTTGATGTTTTATTAATTGATGCATGATAATTATGAGTTTTGATTAAAAACCATTCTTGTGGGTGTTGATTATTGTTACTAGGTTGATTAGTGAATCTTGTTTGAACAAAGGGAACCCTGTTTCAATTTAGTGATCTAATTTCCAATTGATTTGTCTTAACCGATTGGGTGCTTACTGGACCAAGGGGGTAAACCGGGTAACGTAATTGAACAAAATAGGGGTGAATTGTGTGGAGCGAACGCGTAACCAATTGAATCTTAATCTTATGATTAGCTAGTTACTAAGTCACAAACGAAAGATGGTATTTGGTGAAAGGGAACCCTAAGCCAATTAATCCTAGTTTGAAGTGTTTGCTAAAAGAGAACTCTGGGTAAACCGACTCTGTAATTGCGTGCATTGATTAATAGAACTAGTGCTTAATAACAAATCATCCAACACTGCGAATAGGATATCTAGGCGAACATTCTTTTATCCATTGAATTCAAATATCTTTACTTTTCCGTTGAGTCTGCATTTCTTTTACTTAAACTTAAAAACACAAAAATATTGTCTTTTACTTTTTAAAGCTATCTTGATTTGGCTAATCGTAAATAGCCGCAAAACAAACTATGTCGTACTTTCAATTTTCATAGTTTAACTTAGTTTACTTTTATTAGTTTCAAACTTAATTCTCACGTTAATACTGTCCTTGGAACGATACTTGGAATTACCATTTTTATACTATTACACGATCGGGTACACTTCCCGTAAGTGTGTAGTAATCTTTAACCAGGCATATTTCCAGAGATAATTTATATACTAGATTTCACACATCAAGTTTTTGGCGCCGCTGCCGGGGACAGTTGTGTTGAAAATTAAGTTTGATAATTAAGTTTGATAATTAAGTTTGTTCTTAGTTAATTTTAACTGTTTATTTTAGTTTAATTCTAATTGAGTCGGTGCGTTTAATCAGTTTGTTAGCTGTGTTCTTGCAGTTACAGGTAGTGCATGCCACACACGCGTTCTTCAAGTTCTCCGATTTTAACACCATTTGACGAGCCTGAAAGAGAGTTGTTCAAAGCCTTAAGTCAAGAGCAAAAATCTAAAGTGGATTCATCACCGTCTTCGAGTGAAGTTGTAGTCAATTTGTTCAGTAACAACGATATTGTGGTGCCCGAGACACCACCAGAAGTTAACTCAGAAGAAGATTCTTACGTTTCGTCTGACACTTCAGATACTGAAGAAATGGCCGAAGAACCACCTCGTCCTCAGACTATGGCAGAAAAGTTGAAGGCCACCCGAGGAGGCCAAGGCAATTCGATTACTCAGCTGAATATTACTCAGCCTTTTCAAATTACAGGGCCGATCCTGAATTTGATTTCTTCTGATTGCCGATTCTATGGCAAAGATACCGAGGATGCTAACGAGCATCTTCGTAATTTTAATGATGTTTGTAACTTGTTTAAGCTACATGAGGTTGCCGACACTTCAATTAAGACAAGACTTTTCCCTTGGACTCTTAAGGGAGAAGCTAAGAGATGGTTAGATAAGCAACCAGAGGGTACTATTACATCTTGGGAGACTTTGGAAGATAAGTTTTTGTCAAAGTTTTTCCCTGCATCTCGAGCTGCTCGACTTCAAGCAGATATTTCTCAATTTAGACAAAAGAGCAGTGAGACATTGTTTGATGCTTGGGACCATTTTGCTACTTTGTTACGCTCGTGTCCGCAACACGGGTTGAATGATTTACATAAGGTTCAGATTTTCTACAAAGGTTGTGATATTCCTACGCGTCAGAGTATTGATCAAGCTGCAGGTGGTACGTTAATGGATAAGACTGAAGAAGAGGCGTTAGCGATCATTGAAAAGCAAGCTGCTTATTCTCATGAGTGGCATCAGGATCATGAATCTTACCCTTCAGCTTCAGTTAAGAGAACAGAGACTACAGGTACAGGTGCTTATGATGATTTTGGGTCTTTCAGTGCTAAGTTGGATTCGTTTGGTAGGAATTTGGAGAAGATGAACAAGGATATTCATGGTATGAAGGTTGGTTGTGAATACTGTGGAGGTTTGCATCTGGGCAAAGATTGTGATGCGGGTTTGACTATGAATCAGAAAGAAGAGATCAACTACATTAGTCAGCAGAATAACAATCAGTTTCAGGGACGTGCTCAGTTTAATAGGAATTTCAATAATCCTTATAATCCGCAAGGTAATCAGGGTTCGAGGTTCCAACCGGGTTCTAGTGGAGGTTTTCAGCAGCAAGCTCCCGGTTATTTTCAGAAACCACAGGCCGAAGAGAAAAAGTCCAACCTTGAGGCTATGATCGAGAAGTTAGTGATTTCTCAGACTCAACTTGTTACTACCGTTACTCAGAACAATGAAAAGAATGACCAAATGTTTCGGAATCAACAAGCAGCTATTCATAATCTAGAACAACAGATTGGTCAACTTGCTAATAAGAATAGTGAGAGAAAACTGGGGGAGTTACCGAGCAAGACGGATACTAACCCGAAAAACGGGCATGTTAATGCTATCACCACCCGAAGTGGTTTAGCATATGATCCACCGAGGAAGCCCGACGAGTATGATTTGAGGGTCCCGTTAGTTAATGATAGTGAGCCGGTTGTTGAAAGTGAATCGGAAAGGGAAAAGGAGCCGGAACAGGTGGCTGAAAAAGTTGTTAAGGAACCGGTTACTGTTGCTGCTAAACCGGTAGTTAGAGAGTATCAACCACCGCTCCCATTCCCGAGGAAACAGCGTTTGGAGAAGCTAGAGGCCGAAAAGTCCAAGTTCATGGACTTGATTAAAAAAGTTAACATAAATATGCCTTTTATTGATGTTATTGCAGGTATGCCTAAGTATGCGAGGTTTCTTAAAGATTTGGTGACTAACAGGCAGAAGCTGGAGAACGTGTCTTCAGTAAGGTTTAATGCCGCATGCTCAGCGGTTGTTGCTAACAAGCTTCCCGAGAAGCTTGAGGATCCTGGAAGTTTTACCATTCCTTGTTTACTTGGTAATCTAGACTGTATGAGGGCTTTGGCGGATTTGGGGGCTAGCATTAATTTAATGCCTTATTCTATTTACTTAAAGCTAGACCCCGGGGAGTTAAAACCCACGCGCATGGCTGTTCAGCTAGCTGACCGCTCTATTAAATTCCCTCGTGGAATCATAGAGAATATGCTAGTTAAGACCGGGTCGTTAGTTTTTTCGGCGGATTTTGTGGTTTTGGATATGGAAGTGGATGAAAGGATTCCACTAATTTTGGGTCGGCCATTCTTAAATACTGCTAGGTGTATGATTGATGTGTATGGCCAAAAGTTGACCCTTAGGATAGACGATTTGAGTGCAACATTCTCAATCGACCATGCTTTAAAATACCCTGGCTACACTGATGATACATGTTATTTTCTTAACACTGTGAATGTCCAGTCTGAGTTTTTGCAGGAATTCCCAGAGTTACAGGGTTCAGGAGAATGCTCATTGGTTGAGATTGATGAAGAGTTGCAGGTTGAGGAGGTGGATATTTTAACCACCTTGATGAAAAACGGCTATGAGCCGTCTGAAGAGGAGTTCAAAGAACTCGAACGTGATTCAGATTACCGGAGCAAGTCTTCAATTGAAGAACCTCCAGAGCTTGAATTGAAGCCACTTCCAGATCATTTGGAATACGCTTACTTGCATGAGGAATCTAAGCTTCCGGTAATTATTTCTTCTTCTCTTTCAGCAGGTCAGAAAACTGAGCTTGTAACCATGCTAAAGGCCCATAAACCGGCCATTGCATGGAAGATTCACGACATTAAGGGTATTAGTCCCTCCTATTGCACCCACAAAATTCTAATGGAGGATAACTCCAAACCTGTGGTGCAACGTCAAAGGAGGTTGAACCCGCACATGCAAGATGTCGTGAAGAAAGAGATCGTTAAGCTCCTTGATGCAGGTCTGATTTACCCAATTTCTGACAGTCCGTGGATTAGCTCGGTACACTGTGTACCTAAGAAAGGTGGTATGACTGTTACCACTAATGATAAAAATGAGTTAATTTCCACTCGGACTGTCACGGGGTGGCGTGTTTGTATCGACTACCGTAAGTTGAACGACGCCACACGCAAAGACCACTTCCCGCTACCTTTCATGGATCAAATGCTAGAGAGGTTGGCGGGAAACAGTTTCTATTGCTTTCTCGATGGTTTCTCGGGCTATTTTCAAATTCCTATCTCGCCCGAGGACCAAGAGAAGACTACTTTCACGTGCCCGTATGGCACGTTCTCTTATCGACACATGCCCTTTGGCCTTTGCAATGCTCCGACCACTTTTCAAAGGTGCATGATGGCCATATTCCATGACATGATAGAAGATTGCATGGAGGTGTTCATGGATGACTTCTCGGTCTTCGGTGACACTTTCGATTCATGCCTTCTTAATTTAGAACGGATGTTGGTCAGGTGCGAAAAATCTAATCTTGTGCTCAACTGGGAGAAGTGCCATTTCATGGTTCAAGGGGGCATCGTTCTCGGGCACAAGATTTCTAAAAACGGTATAGAGGTGGATCCCGCAAAGGTTACCGCTATTAAGAACCTTCCACCCCCTACCGATGTTAAGGGTGTTAGGAGTTTCCTCGGGCACGCCAGTTTTTACCGGCGATTCATTAAAGATTTTTCTAAGATTGCAAACCCGATGAATAAACTCCTTGAAAAGGACAGCCCGTGGAACTTCTCCGAAGAGTGCCAAAAGGCATTCGAGCTTTTGAAGGAGAAACTCATCAATGCACCAATCATAATTGCTCCGAATTGGTCCCTTCCATTCGAGCTTATGTGCGATGCATATGATTTCGCTGTTGGCTCAGTTTTGGGTCAAAGGGTCGAGAAGCATTTCCGACCCATCTATTATGCAAGCAAGACCTTGCAAGGAGCGCAATTAAATTATACTACCACTGAAAAAGAGCTCCTTGCGGTGGTCTTCTCGTTCGATAAGTTCCGGTCCTACTTAGTCTTATCTAAGACTATTGTTTTTACAGACCATTCTGCTCTAAAGTACCTTTTTGCTAAACCGGATGCAAAACCTGACTTCTTAGATGGATCTTGCTTTTGCAAGAATTTGATGTTGAGATCCGGGATAAAAAGGGTGCTGAAAACTTGGCGGCCGATCACCTTTCACGTCTTGAGAACCCCTCCCGTGAGGTTCTCGATGAGACTACCATTCATGATGATTTTCCCGGAGAATATCTCATGAAGGTGGATAAGGTTGACGAGCCGTGGTACGTGGACATTGCTAATTATCTCGTTGGGAGATTCTTAGAAAAAGGGTGGTCGCATCAAAAGAGGAAGAAATTCTTCAGTGACCTTAAGTACTATTTCTGGGAGGATCCCTATCTTTTTCGTTGTTGTCCCGATGGGGTTATCCGCCGGTGTGTTTCAGGTGATGAGTGTATGCGTATTTTAACCAAGTGCCATAGTGGGCCTACCGGTGGGCATTTTGGACCCCAAATTACGGGGCGTAAAGTCTATGATGCCGGCTTTTATTGACCGACAATCTTCAAAGATGCCCACCTGGTTTGTAAGTCATGTGATTCGTGCCAAATGGCCGGTAAAGTCACCAAACGGGATGAGATGCCTCAACAAAGCATCCAAGTTTGCGAAGTATTTGACGTTTGGGGAATTGACTTTATGGGGCCATTTCCGAAATCTCAGAATTATAGTTACATACTCGTTGCCATTGACTACGTGTCTAAATGGGCCGAAGCGCAAGCTGTACCCACAAATGATGCACGAGTTGTGATTTCATTCCTTAAGCGTTTATTCTCTCGATTTGGAACTCCTAAAGCTTTAATTAGCGATAGGGGTACTCATTTTTGTAACGCCCAAATGGAAAAGGTATTGAAGCGATATGGAGTTCTCCATAAAGTTTCTACTTCATACCATCCCCAAACGAGCGGACAAGTTGAGAATACCAATCGAGCTCTTAAAAGTATTCTTGAGAAAACTGTGGGTTCGAATCCGAAGGAGTGGGCAAATAAGCTCGATGAAGCTTTGTGGGCGTTTAGAACCGCCTACAAAACGCCAATTGGTACCACTCCTTATCGGTTAGTTTATGGGAAAGCATGCCATCTCCCGTTGGAGATTGAGCATAAGGCTATGTGGGCACTTAAACAGTGCAATTTAGATTTGAAGGAAGCCGGACGCCTAAGGGCGGGGCAATTGAATGAGTTTGGTGAATTACGCCTAGATGCGTACGAGAATTCATTGATCTATAAAGAGAAAACCAAGCAATGGCATGATAGGAAGTTAAAGGGTCCAAAAGAGTTTAACGAAGGCGACCGAGTGCTTTTGTTTAACTCTAGATTAAAGCTTTTACCGGGAAAACTCAAGTCCCGGTGGACGGGACCATTTGAGGTTGTTAAGGTGTACCCATACGGTACGATCGAGTTAAAAAATGCGAATGGTATTACCTTTAAGGTTAACGGACATCGTGTGAAGAAGTATTTTGATGGTCCGTTAGAGATTAATGATGAGGTTCACGTTGAACCCGATCCCAACGCCACTTGAAGTTGGGGACGAGTCGCGTGAACGACTCGTAAAATAAGGTTCACATTGTTGTATAGTTTGTATAATTAGGTGTGATCACGGGTTTGCTGCGTCTAAATTGCTAAATAATTGCTTTTGATCGATTAATTGTTGGTTATATGGTTAGTTTTGGGGTTTAAAGGTAATCAAAGGCTGCTGTATTATAAAAAGGGCGAAATGCCAATTCCAGTGAAAGGCCGCGGCGCGGAAATGGGGATCGCGGCGCGATGATGTTAATGATTTGGTAACAGAAAGAGGCCTAAAGATGGTTTTTACACGCGTGTATTACCGCGTCGCGACATCTGGGGTCGCGGCGCGAGGTATAGCAGGATTTTGGTTCATGTATTTTTATAGATGTTTTTGTCAGGTGTAGTATACTGCCGCGGCGCGGCAAGTAACGTCGCGGCGCGACGATACAGGCGCTACGATTCTGAACCCCTCGTTAGTGTTTAAAGTTAAATGGGTCAACCCAATTTTTCGCATAACCCGACGAGTATTACACCCTTTTTAGGGTTTTTGCATCAGTTTTTCACCACAACTTTCATACTTATCTTTCAAACTTACATAAGGCTTTCAAACCCTAATTTCAATCTACCCAGATTGCTACTTAATTGCTTCAATTACTTGCTTAAACATGCCGGTTAAGGTCCGAATTAAACTAATCTCTTACTTTTTCTTCCATGTATCTTGATTAATCTTGTTAATTCTAGGGTTCATGTTTGAATTTTTAAGGGGTTATGTTTAATTGAATCTTTTATGCTTTAATATGAATTAATTGTTGATGAATATGATATTATTGTGTTGTCTTCATGATTTATTGTGTTGATTATGCATAATATTGATTCTTGAAATTAGGGTAGTGATTAAATCCGAATTTTATGTTAATTATTTGGGGATTTTGTTTGTAAGGGAGTTGATTGTTAATGATGGAATGTTTTAAGATAGTGTGGGGTAATTTGGGCGGGTTTTATGTGTGATTTTGAAATTGGTTAAGCTTGATGAGATTTGTGATTAATGCGTTCATTTACTTGAATGTTGGAATTGTTTAATATTGTTGGAATTGGGTTTTTGACTTGTTGGGTTGGTTAAATTGAGTTTCAAGTGAATTGTGTAATGAGGAGTTTTATGCTTTAGAGTTTTGGAGTTGGTTTGAATTGGTTAAATAGAACACAAACATATGTTTTGGATACTTGCTATGGTCTAAATGCTTAATTGAAGTTGAAACAAGTTTGATGGTAGTTGATGCAAGTATGTGGAACATGTTGATTTCGCTTAACGCTAACTTTTCAATGTTTTGTGTTTGGATTGGTTTTTGTTTAATTTGTTTAGAGAATCAGAGGTAATGCTCCATCATCCTCCACGGCTCAAGCCCGTAGGGAGGAAGAGCGACGAACAAACCCGGAAGTTTGGTTGGAACAAGTGCAGGAAGAATTCTCTAATTACTATGAATTTATTTCGGCTAGAAATATCCAAGCTACTTGGTATTTTAGCTGGAATGAATTAGAGAGAGCGTCTGATGATGTTAAGGAGGATGTTGCTTCATTGTTGTCGATGTCTTATCATGGGTTCGATCTAGATTCCTGGGAACGTACCATGTCCTTAAGGGAGGATCTTTATAGAGAGTTAATTGTTGAATTTTTCTCCTCTCTTAGCTACCGTACTAGAAGAAATGGGGAAGATCAAGCGTTCTTAACTTTTCGCTTGGGAGGCGAGAGACGGGCAATGAGTCGACTCGATTTAGCTCAGGCATTAAATTTATATGAAGGGTGGAACGAGAATTTGTTGAAACGGTATTTAAAAGAAACAGAGTTTATTGGAAGCCAGGAAGGTTATAGTGAGCGTGATTTTTGGGAAGAGATATCGGGTTTGGTGCCATTTGTGTCTAATGAATCGAAGGGCTCTGATATTCAGCGCAGGGATTTACGGTTGTTTCAGAAACTTTTGTCAAGTACTTTTTGTGGCAGACGGAATGGGAACGACAAAGTAAATTCCACCGAGTTATGGATTATGTATAGGTATACGCGTAGTGCACATGTGGATTTGTGCAATCTTATTGGTACATATTTGTCGAATCATTCAAGAGAAACTAGAGCGACACGGCCAATTCTTGGTGGTCATTATGTTACGCGAATAGCGAAGTTTTTCGATATTGATTTCAGCAGGTGCACCAAATTAACCGATCAGTTGCAAGTTATGAAACCTTTTAATTTAAGGTTTTATTTTAACGCAAATTTTGTTATGTGGAATGCGAATCAAGATGGTGTGGTAGCATTTGTTGAGCCACAAGCACCTGCAGTTGGAGGTGCTAATCAGGGTGTAAATGAGCCGGAGCCGGTTGCTCCAAATGTGCATGCAGGGGGTGAACAACAGTGGGGTATTTCCCAAGAGGTTTGGGACGGTTTGGTTTCGTCAGTTGGTAATTTACAGGTTGGTATGTCAAGAGGGTTCAGTGATTTCCGAGGGGATCAGCGGGAACATGATAACCGCATGTGGGCAAGCCAGCAAAGAGTAGAGTCGAGTAACTCTAGGCAGGAGGAAAGGTTAGATGAGATAGCCCATGATCAGCAGTGGATTGCATATGGCAATGATTGGCAGCGCCATAATGATCGCCTCTATTATTATGATTCGAATAATTATTATGGCACAACAGCTCAGACACCGGTTTATTACCGCAGTGATGTTCGGCCACGAGTTCAAGCCCCTATTTATGACGAGCAGGAGAGGTTGGAGAACGCGCGAGAGCGTTTTCAGCAGCAGTACCCATACGGCAGCTGGCCGTATGGTGGATTTCAGTGAGGAGGGCCTGCGAGCCCGTGATCTTGTTGTATTTGTTTAGACTATTTTCATTTCGTTTGGGTTGTACTTGAATATTTTTATTTTTCATATTATGTACTTGAGACCTTATTAGGGGCAAGGCGTTTCGGTACCGGGTGGTACCACCTTGTCCCATTTATGTAGTTTGCTTGTTTTTCTTTTCTTAGGTGTGTTGGTGAAACAGTTTTTCAAGTCTGGCATTAAGTTCAGCAAAACTACTTGAGTGATGATATTGGTGTGAGGATCGGGAATGGACGATGTTCTTATGCTGGCAGTCAGTTCAGCGCCATCTGTCACTGTCATTCCACGATCTGTGGTTAAGCTCGATAAGTTTTTATTTTTCTTACCCTTTCGATTTTAATCCATTTTTGATCTTAAGTAATGGGGACATTACTTGATCTCAAGTGTGGGGTGGGGGATGTAAAATCTCTCGGGTTGGTTATTAATAGAATCATCATTATTTTGGTTTTGATATCTAAAAGACTTGGCGTTTCACGGGATTTTGGTCGTAAAAAAAAAATTGAAAAATTTAGGGGAAAATAAAAAAAAAATGAAAAAATTAGTTAGTGAAAAAGAGAAAAAAAAATAGAAAAATAGTTAAAAATTCGACCAAAACCCTTGTTTAAGAGTTGGCTTGGTATTTATTTCATGATGTTTAACGAAGCCAAAGTTGTTCCACATGTTCATTACCATTGAACATGAAATCCTACTAGTTCAAAGAACTCAATAGTAGGTCACCTGTACCAAAACGGGTGTAAACCGTGAGAGAGCGGTGATTGCATAGCGTGATTGTGACCGAATCACGTGCCAGATCAAAAAATTTTGGTTACTTGGTATAGCATACTTCCGAAACTATATCATTTTATTATTGCATCATTTAAATGATGTGATACTGTGGGAAGAGGAGCCTTGAGCTTCACCAGTGCTGTCCTTTTTAGGAGCAATAGCTACGTGCTTGTGTTTGCTTAGACAACACAACCCATAGCCAAAAGCTATGGCACCCGAAGGTTTTCGGGATTTACCGGAAGTAAAGTCTTCCGAAAGTGCTTCAAACCCGGTGTCAATTGAAATAGATTGGCACTTCCGAGTGACTCAGATCCACTCATTAAGGAAGTAAAGTCTTTCGACCGTTCTACTTGGTTCGTATACCTCTTAAGCGTGCCATTTCATTACCCATCATTTCACGATGAGGTACTGTTAGAGGAGAAAGTCGTGAACTTTCAAAACACGTTCATTATTTTGAATGTGAAATCCTACATGAACATTCAGTTCATACGTAGGTCACTTGTACAAAAACGGGTGTCAACCGTATGAACGGTGATTGGATCGTGTGGTCGAAGCCGGGCAATACGCTAGATCGGAAACTTTATAGGGCGGTCTTCATTGTTTCTCCTAACAAGGACAATGTATGCGCTCGACCACCTTTTATGACCATACAGGATGAATCCACTCCATCCTAAAGGGAGTCAAGTCTCCCGAACGACACACTTGCTGATTTATTTCAGAAGTTGTAGTCCAGACCAGTTGTAGGGTGACGAAAAGTCTTGAAAAGTCATTGCTAAAATCGACTGGAAATCTACCAGGCCTCAACATCAAACAGGGAAACTGGTAGTCAAAGCTTATCTCAATGAGGGAGATTTGCTAGCCAAATGGGAAGCGCACCATGATACACAAAATGTCAGTGATTGATCAGATTCCCAGTGGATAACCTCCGGAAAGGTAATATATCAGCTTTTAAGTCTGATGACCCTCAATCTTTATGGTTGACTTAACGGATTAGACGGTTACCTCATAACCATCGATGATATCCGGACGTAATGTGTATCCTCCTAAGCACATTATTTTCTACCGACATCTCGCGATGTTAGGTACTGTGGGAGGCTTGGCTTGACCAATTGCGGGGTAGCCCGTACGTTCTCTTGGCACACGTGTTCGATTGTTTTTTCTTTGGTGCTAGGTTCCCACTTGATTCCCGGATTCTTTGAAGATTTATATTATGATCGAGATTCTCTACTTCATCATTATGGTACGTTATCGAGATTATTTTTGGTTACTATATTGATTCATATTGATTGCGGTTTGGGAAGTTACATCGGGGGAATGCAAGTGGGAACCATGGTTGTTATTTATGCCAAATCGTGCCCACGCTAGTTGCTTGTTTGGTTTCTTGTTCATTGGTTCTACATTCATGTTTGAAGACGTTATTATATTGTAGAAGATTATTTTCGAGTTCTATTGCTTGAGGACAAGCAAAACTCTAGTGTGGGGTGGTTTGATATCGCGTATTTTATACACATTTTCATTAGCGATATCGGTCACATTTTGGTCCATTCGGATACGATTTGGCGGTTATATTGATCATATTGAGATTTGTTCGAGTTTGAAAAGCTAAGTGTTGAAACGTGGTGTTTTATGGAGTTTATGAGGCGTTTTGTTAGTTTGTTATTGCTAAAGGCGCACCGAGGATGAAAACGTTAAGTATTTATCGGGTATATTGGGTTTTGAGTGAAGAAAGAGTGTAAAAAGTCGAAGGAACCTGACGCAGTGTATTGTCGCGGCGCGGAAAGGGGCCTCGCGGCGCGACATAGTACTAGTTTCCAGATCAGAAAGTGAGTTAAGAAGGTAATTATTTTATGAGTATCTCCGCAGCGCGACCAAGAACGTCGCGGCGCGACACCTCTGGCGGTTCAGCTATTTTGGCAAGTATAAAAGGCCCGAATTTAACCCTAAATAATCATTATCGTATCTTGACGAATTCCAGCCACTTTTTGACGAACTTAGGTGATTTTTGGAGATCTTCAAGGTCATTCTAAGGTACCAATCATTCCGGAAACAAGTCTTGATTCGTGTATCTTTCAGGATTCAATCTTTGATTAAGTTTATTCTTTTGTTATCAACAATGAATTTCTCTAATTCTTTGATTGTTATTTTGGTTTTAGCCATGATTGTAGGCTAAGCTTTTAATGTTTGTCTAGACTGAATATTTGCAAGTGTTTGGATGAAACCTTGATGTTTTATTAATTGATGCATGATAATTATGAGTTTTGATTAAGAACCATTCTTGTGGGTGTTGATTATTGTTACTAGGTTGATTAGTGAATCTTGTTTGAACAAAGGGAACCCTGTTTCAATTTAGTGATCTAATTTCCAATTGATTTGTCTTAACCGATTGGGTGCTTACTGGACCAAGGGGGTAAACCGGGTAACGTAATTGAACAAAATAGGGGTGAATTGTGTGGAGCGAACGCGTAACCAATTGAATCTTAATCTTATGATTAGCTAGTTACTAAGTCACAAACGAAAGATGGTATTTGGTGAAAGGGAACCCTAAGCCAATTAATCCTAGTTTGACGTGTTTGCTAAAAGAGAACTCTGGGTAAACCGACTCTGTAATTGCGTGCATTGATTAATAGAACTAGTGCTTAATAACAAATCATCCAACACTGCGAATAGGATATCTAGGCGAACATTCTTTTATCCATTGAATTCAAATATCTTTACTTTTCCGTTGAGTCTGCATTTCTTTTACTTAAACTTAAAAACACAAAAATATTGTCTTTTACTTTTTAAAGCTATCTTGATTTGGCTAATCGTTAAATAGCCGCAAAACAAACTATCTCGTACTTTCAATTTTCATAGTTTAACTTAGTTTACTTTTATTAGTTTCAAACTTAATTCTCACGTTAATACTGTCCTTGGAACGATACTTGGAATTACCATTTTTATACTATTACACGATCGGGTACACTGCCCGTAAGTGTGTAGTAATCTTTAACCAGGCATATTTCCAGAGATAATTTATATACTAGATTTCACACATCAGACCGAGAATCAAACTATATAGTATTGGTTCATCTCGACTCTATAATGGTTCGGTTCAGTTATGTCAAAAAAAACCGACCCGTTTCTTGAATTTACAAAATACATAAACGAAAATTTAATTAACCTCTAACAAACCTCCAACTCACAAACGGACTTGGGCCCAACATAATCTAATATATCTACTATATTGGGCTTGTATTTTGCTTCGGAAACAAGGAAATTCTGGACCAATATCTGCTTTTGCGTCATGACAATCTCACTCAAATTACATTCCTTACATAAAAGAAGTAAATATATATTTACTTTAAAATTACATTTATTAAACTCTATAGCAGTCATAACTCTTATGTACCTTAATGACGGTTTTAAAAAATTGCTGCAAAAAATCTTAAAATTTCTTATATGTTTTAAAGTAACTTAAAATAATTATTGTATTTGTTTTAACTTGAAATTGAAATGTAAAACACTAAAACGTATTTTATTACTGTAATTATCATATATTGGTTTGGTGTTCAGTGTTTGGTCTTTTCCCATGCTTTTCGTTGGTCAACAACCAACAAAAGTTCTCGTTTAGTTCATCACTACTCGTACATGAAGGTCTCTCTTTCTGTATGGGGGCAATCTTTTATTTTCAATCAAGATGCCTCAACTGGATAATTTAACTTAGTCGTAGTCCTTATTTGAAATACGAGGCCGAACCCTATACGGGGAAGTGAGAGGAGCTGCTGCTTCTATTTATACTTGCCCATCAGGATCCTTGCCCTATGTTAGTCAATTTCAACTCTGGACCATAACGCAGCAGCGGTTGCCGCTCGATCAAATGGGTCTAATCCTGATATGGGTATTGGCGCATTTGATTAAAGAATGTTCTCCACCTTTTTCCTCCACCTACCCGGCTAGAGAATTGTTAGAATGTGATTCATTGGAACGTAGCTAATCGTCATTGCTTTTAGAGAATTGGTGGCCCGTAATTTATTAGGGCTTCGTAATTTTTTATATCAAGCCGTTCAATAAATAAAAACAAGCTATCATTTATTTGGGTTGACATGAAAGAACCTTTTTGTCCAATATTAAAAAAAAACAGTTTATGCAATATAATTATAATTTCTTTTAAGGCAAATGCACAAACTCTTTCATGATTGAGTGATGGCAGCATGGGCGAAAGCATGTAGGAATAGAGGGGCAGATGAACCAATCAATTTCAAATTTTTAATGCAAAAATTTAAGATTTTTTCATTTGGCCCAGTGGAATTTTTTTACCCAGAAATCTCCATATTTTGCCTCCAAAACCTCTATATTTAATCTAAAAACCTCTATATTTTGTTCAAAAACCTCCATCGATATTTGCGGAGTTGAGAATCCCTCTCGAAAATGAAGATTTGAACCAAAAAACTTTCATATTTTGCCCAAAAGCTTTCCCCGGTAAAAAAAAAAAAAAAATATCTAGTTCCGCCACCGGATGGCACCATATTGATCTTCAATGATGAAGATCGGTAATCTCAATTTCATTTCAACATCCTTATCTTTCTTATCGCCTAATTAAACACTACGTTTCATCAAAGTTGAATTCTTGAATTCCATCATGTTCAACCCAACTGTGACCCGGACTTTTTGCTACCTGCGTTTTGATCGTTCTCTAAAATAAAGAGCAGATTCATATGACTTCATAAGATTAGGAATCAGGAAGAACCTCCCATAAATTATAAACATTTACCAACATATATATACAACATATAAAAAATGTTGTTTCCTCTATAAACTATCACAATAATGCTCCCTTGAATATTGTTTCCAATAAGTCATCTGCAGAGAGAACATAATATATCAATTCTTAAACTTTCAATACACATGATTTAAACCGAATCATTAGTGGATTTGTTAAAATACGCAGTAACTGTGTTTGTATGTACCGCATGTAAAGGTTTAAATATACAAGAGTCAATGTCTAAAGCTTTCTGGAAGTGTCGATTCTGTAAAATACTCCTTTCTCACATCCTCAACCGAGCAAAACCGAACCTTCAAGAGTTAATAATAATAATTATTATTATTATTATTATTTACTTGTTATAATAATAATAATAATAATAATATAGATATGGATAGTCAATTTTGGTGTATACATATAGTCAATTTTGGTACACAAAGTATGTATTTTTATATTGAGATTTTAGGCTATAAATACTCATGAATGCAAGCATTAAACTTGCACCATTTCTCACACTTACAAAGTGTTTCTTTCTTTCTCTCCATTATCATCTTTGTTCTTACACTTCATTATTAGTATTCTAAATCAAGAATCAAATCACTAAAGGTAGTTATAAGCCTACTGAATTATAACATCAAGAATCAAACCACTAAAGGTAGTTATAAGCCTACTGAATTATAACACGTTATCAGCACGATAATCTTAATACTAAATATGGTTGGCTCTGCCACCAAAATGATATATGGTCGGTTATACCACCAAAATGATATATGGTCGGTTATACCACCAAAATGATATATGGTCGGTTATACCACCAGAATGATATAGGTCGGTTATACCACCTGGAAAAATATATGGTCGACACTGTCGCCAAATTTTCATTTATGTTTACTAATATTTATATTTTTGTTATATAACATTTATTTATGATTGCTTACACATGGTCGACACTGTCACCTACTTATCATTTATGTTATATTAAATTTATGTTTAATGTTTATATACTTATGAATATAAATTGACTCTAATTTATCATGATGTTTGTTTTAATTTTTGATAATAGAAAATGTCGAATCTGGAAAAGCTTAAATTTACTCCTTTAGAATCAACTGGAAACAACTACATGCCATGGGTTATAAAAGTAAAAATGCATCTTAAATCAATGGGCATTCTTGAAACCATAAATGAAAACAACACTTGTTCTGAAAAAGAACAAGCTACGGCATGTTGCTTTATTCATCAACATATTGATGAATGCTTACAAAATAATTATGTGACTGTAGAAGATCCCCATGTTTTATGGGAAGGTCTCAAAGAGAAATTTTACTTCCAGCTGCAATGGAACAATGGAGAACATTAAGGTTCCAAGACTTTAAGAAAGTAAATGAATACAGCTCAGCTCTGTATAATACATGTTCACAACTTAAATTCTGTGGACATGAAATTAGTGATGCAGACATGATGGAGAAAACTTTCTCCACAATGAATGCTGCAAACATCACAGTGCAAAGAAATTTGAGAATGCTAAAGTTCAAAACATATCCTGAACTTAATTCATATCTCTTAGTTGCAGAGCAAAATGATGAGCTATTAATGAAAAATCAGCAATCCCGTCCTACTGGTACACTTGCAATCCCTGAAGCAAATACTGCAAATAATTATAAACAGGGACAAGGACGCGGGCAAGGTCGTGGTTATAATAACCATCACCATCATCATGCCAAAAGCCATAACTATGGTAGAAACCATCCTTATGGTAATGGTAATGGGCGTGGACGTGGTCGTGGTCGTGGCCGTGGTGGTCAAAGAAATAGTAATCCACGAAAATATAAATATCAACCACAAAACAAGCCCATTAAACAAGATGTTGAAGAAAATTCTTCTAAAAATTCTGAAGAATCTTGCTACAGATGTGGTAGAATGGGCCACTGGGCTAATACTTGCCGAACATCTAAACATCTTGTTAAGATGTATCAGGATTCGCTGAAAGGTAAAGAAAAGGAAGTAAATTTTGTGGATAATATTGATCCAACAGTCACTGAGAAACCATCTGATTTATATGAAGATTTCTTGAATGTTTAAGTTGTGTGTCTTTTGAAAAATAAACGATTTAATATCGTCTGTCTTTGTCATTATGTTTGCTAAATGTTTCAGTACTATCTATTTGCGTTTAAAATATTGTGTAATATTAATGTACTCACTATTTATTTCTTATATATGAAGTTCAATATGAATTTTGCTGGAATACAACATCAATCAAGTGGTGGAGATCTCTGTATAGCAGACAGTGGAACTACACACACTATACTTAAATCCGAGAAATATTTTATTGATCTAAAACCAACGGAAGGAACTATACATACAATATCAGGACCTGCTAACTTGATAAAAGGGATAGGAAAGGCAAATTTCATACTACCAAATGGTACAAAATTTTTAATAAATGATGCCTTATTTTCTCCCAAGTCAAGCAGAAATTTATTGAGTTTCTCCGACATATACCTTAACGGGTATGATTATCAGTCAGTGACAACAGAAAATGAGAAATATTTAAGTATCACTGACAAGAGTCATGTGGTTGAAAAACTGCCAAGACTTAGTTCTGGATTACATTATACACATATAAATGTACCAGAAATACATATGGTAGTTAACGAAAAATATATTGATCCTGGTGTATTCAGTTTATGGCATAACAGATTAGGCCATCCAGGATCAACAATGATGAAAAGGATTATTGAATGTACTCATGGACATCCATTAAAGGATAGAAAAATCCATCATGATACAATGGTTCCATGTACATCTTGCTCTCTTGGAAAATTGATAACTAGACCCTCACCACTTAAGGTTGAGAAAGAATCACCAATGTTTCTTGAAAGAATTCAAGGTGATATATGTGGACCAATTCATCCACCATGTGGACCATTTAGATATTTCATGGTTCTAATAGACGCATCTAGCAGATGGTCTCATGTTTGTCTGTTATCAAGCCGTAATGTGGCATTTGCAAAATTTCTTGCCCAAATTATTAAATTGAGAGCTCATTTTCCTGATTACACCATTAAAAGGGTGAGACTTGATAATGCTGGTGAATTTACATCTCAAGCATTTAATGACTATTGCATGTCTATAGGAATTGTTGTTGAACATTCTGTTGCTCATGTGCATACACAAAATGGTTTAGCCGAGTCATTGATTAAACGTTTACAGTTAATCGCTAGACCATTGATAATGAGAACAAAACTCCCTGTATCTATATGGGGTCATGCAATTTTACATGCTGCTGCATTGATTCGCATCAGACCAAGTGCAAGTCATAAATATTCCCCCCTACAACTTGCTTTTGGTCAAGAGCCAAATATTTCCCATCTTAGAACATTTGGTTGTGCAGTGTATGTTCCAATTGCGACACCACAACGTACAAAAATGGGTCCTCAAAGGAGGTTGGGAATATATGTTGGATATGAAACATCTTCAATATTAAGGTATATTGAACCTATGACAGGTGACGTTTTTACAGCACGTTTTGCTGATTGTCATTTTAATGAAACATTGTTCCCTAGATTAGGGGGAGAAATGAAAAATAAAGAAAATGATGTTTCATGGTGTGAACCTCAATTAAAGTATCTTGATCCTCGCACAAAAGAATGCGAGACAGAAGTTCAAAAGATAATGCATATACAAGAACTTGCAAATCAATTGCCTGATGCATTTACAGATACAAAAACGGTGACAAAATCATATATACCAGCAGTAAATACTCCAGCTCGAATTGAAATTCCAAAAGCTGGCAATAACGTCACTCATGAATCTTTGCCACGTCAGAAACGTGGAAGACCAATCGGTTCAAAGGATAAAAATCCTCGAAAAAGAAAATCAGCTGATAATGAAGTAAAAGAAAGTGTTCAAGAAGAACCACAAATCAGTACTCCTACTGCAGAGGAGATTGATGATGTCAATACAGAAATTGCAATCAATTATGCATATTCAAAAATATTATGGAACCGAAATGAAATGAAAAATCTTGATGAGAAATTTTCATTTAATGTTGTATATGACATCATGAATAATGATGATGATCCAGAACCAACATCTATGGTTGAATGTCAAAATAGACATGATTGGGCTCAATGGAAAGAAGCAATACGAGCTGAATTAGAATCACTCAATAAAAGAAAAGTTTTCGGATCCATCATTCTCACTCCTAAAGATGTGAAACCTGTAGGATACAGATGGATTTTTGTCCGAAAAAGAAATGAGAAAAATGAAGTTACAAGGTATAAAGCTAGACTTGTAGCTCAAGGTTTTTCTCAAAGACCGGGAATTGATTATGAAGAAACTTATTCTCCTGTTATGGATGCAATTACTTTTAGGTACTTAATCAGTCTGGCAGTTTCTAAAAATTTAGAAATGCATCTCATGGATGTTGTGACTGCTTATCTATATGGATCACTTGATAGTGATATATATATGAAGATACCTGAAGGATTTAAGGTACCAGAAGCATCAAATGCAAAACCCAAAGAAATGTATTCGATTAAATTACAAAGATCTTTATATGGGTTAAAACAATCGGGACGTATGTGGTATAACCGATTAAGTGATTACTTGATAAGCAAAGGGTATACAAATAATCTTACTTGCCCTTGTGTTTTCATTAAGAAAACAACATCCGGATATGTGATCATAGCTGTTTATGTTGATGATCTTAACATCATAGGTACAAATAAAGAGATCCATGAAGCCATTCAACTTCTAAAGAAAGAATTTGAAATGAAAGATCTCGGAAAAACCAAGTATTGCCTTGGTTTACAAATTGAGCATATGCCTAATGGTTTACTTGTACATCAAACAACATATACTGAAAAGATTTTGAAACGTTTCAATATGGACAAGGCAAAACCATTAAGTACTCCTATGGTTGTTAGATCACTCAATGTTGAAGCTGATCCATTTCGTCCATGTGAAGATCAAGAAGACATTCTTGGACCAGAAGTACCATATCTTAGTGCAATTGGAGCTCTTATGTATCTTACAAATTGTACAAGACCTGACATTTCTTTTGCAGTTAATTTGTTGGCAAGGTTCAGCTCTGCTCCTACCAAAAGACACTGGAATGGGATCAAACACATATTTCGATACCTTCGAGGAACTACTGATTTAGGATTATTTTATTCTAACGAATCAAAACAAGATTTGGTTGGTTATGCAGATGCAGGTTATTTATCTGATCCACATAAAGCTAAATCTCAAACTGGATATGTATTCCTAAATGGAGGTACTGCAATATCATGGCGTTCTCAAAAACAAACACTTGTTGCTACATCGTCAAATCATGCCGAAGTGATTGCATTACATGAAGCTACTCGAGAATGTTTTTGGTTGAGATCAATGACACAACTCATTACTGATTCTTGTGGACTAGAACGCGATAAAAGTCCAACAACTATCTATGAAGATAATGCAGCTTGCATAGCACAGATGAAAGAAGGGTATATCAAAAGTGACCGAACAAAACACATACCACCTAGATTCTTCTCATACACTCAAAATCTCATTAAGGACAACCAGATTGAAATGAGATATGTGCAATCTAGCAAAAACTCTGCTGATCTTTTCACGAAAGCACTTCCAACTGCTATTTTCAGAACACACGTTCATAACATTGGCATGAGACATGTTCAAAAGATGTAACAGCTGAAGCGATGTCTACTTGAAGGGGAGTCAACTCCATGCTGCACTCTTTTTCCCTTAGCTAAAGTTTTTTCCCACTGGGTTTTCTTTAGCAAGGTTTTTAACGAGGCAGTAATTTATAGTTGATCTTCAACAAAATAAAATTGCTATCCAAGGGGGAGTGTTATAATAATAATAATAATATAGATATGGATAGTCAATTTTGGTGTATACATATAGTCAATTTTGGTACACAAAGTATGTATTTTTATATTGAGATTTTAGGCTATAAATACTCATGAATGCAAACATTAAACTTGCACCATTTCTCACACTTACAAAGTGTTTCTTTCTTTCTCTCCATTATCATCTTTGTTCTTACACTTCATTATTAGTATTCTAAATCAAGAATCAAATCACTAAAGGTAGTTATAAGCCTACTGAATTATAACATCAAGAATCAAACCACTAAAGGTAGTTATAAGCCTACTGAATTATAACATTACTACAATAATACAAGGAATAATGTGCTACTAGTTGCGAATTAATATGGCAATAGAGGCCGCTTGTTATGGATCATTTCATATTACAGGTCCAAAGGGGTTAACTACAAGTACCTTTTTTGTCCCTTTAAAAACACCAAAACAATTAGTGCCTTATTTATGTATTTCAAAAATGATATTATTATTATATAATAGCCTAAAACTTGGTATAAAATTAATTAGGAGGCTGTATTCAACACGAATAGACGTTAGTACATTCAGACCGTTCAGACAATTTGACCTGTTCCCTTCTTAGCTAAGTATTAAATTTGACTCGATGGGAACAAAAGACAACCCAACTTGACCAATTCATAAGTAATTGGGTCAACAGTGCCAACTCTAATGGAAACAAAGTAGAAAAAGGTATACCAGAGAAGCGTATGACTTCACTAAGGGCTTGGCGAGCTGCCATATCGGTTGAAATACAAAAGGAGCATCTACGAATAGAACTTGCCCCAGCCTCCTTGGGTAATAGTAGTATAACACATCAAACTGTCAATATTGAAGATATTTTAGTTCATTAAAATGTAAATGGGTCAAAATTGTAACCTTTACAAAGAAGACAGTAAGCAGCTTGTTCATAACTTACCAAAAATGTCAAGAATTTAAGGTCTGAGTTCTTCACACCAAACCCACGAAGATCGAATAATCCAAGAATCTCTTCTTTACCGTCGGGTAGTTTACTTAATGCCTTCTCTAGCGAATACACACATAACCTCTCATCCTCAGACCGAGCAAACATCTGTGGCAAATCATATAATTTCAGATAAATTTCATATTAGTAGTTACAAATGGTAAAGCATACCAAAGCATATCGCAAAATTGTAAGTTGGGGCAGGAAAATGGTCAAAAGCGTTCAACTAAATAGGCAACTTTTTGTATGAAACGGACCATGTTGGGCCAAAACCACTCTGCCTTTGCACGACCTTTGGCCCATTTGATCCGTTCAACCCATTTCACTTTAGGGTACTCCTTTCTTCATTTTATTCATTTGATATATTCAAGATAAAACATAACCCAATTGGAACCAGCATAGTTACAGATTTTACCTCTGGAATATGTTTTGATGGCACTACTATTAAGACCGGCCTGCCGTTAACATCAAGTGAATCGTGAACAAACGACTTTCCAGTTGCAGCTACTCTTCTCACTGATTCTTCTGTCAGTTCTGACACACCAAATTCTTTTCGCCATTTCTAAAATATCATATAAGTAAATTTAACTTAATTAAGAATGTGATTCATGCTGACAAAAAGTAATGATAAAGTTTCGAGTTCTGTGTGAGAAAAGGATGTATGTTATACACACAATTGCTTTGGTGAGTTTTGAGATAGCCTCATCGACTTGAAACCGTCGGTCCTTTAAAAACCAAAGAATCATATCTTCATCGTCTCTTCCATTTTTTCCTGTAGGAAGACTGTAATGATCTTTCTGAAGCTTTTCTTTCACCTTCATTACTAGCTGTACAGTTCACCAAAATCAATTCTGTCAGGTTAAATACTTAAATCCTAAAATAGACAATTGACTACAGTGGTTCATAATCCTAGTAGCTTTTAATATGCTTTCATAATCAACATTGACATTTAACTCCAATGATAATAACTACTCCGATATAAATCACGAACTAATATAAATGAAGAGGGGCGAACTTTTGAAGGTGCAGGTGGGGCGGCCGGCCCAGTGGATTTGCAATTTTTAGTGAAATTTTTTTTGATTTTTCAATTTTGCTCTGGTGGATTTTTTCTTGCCCCAAACCCTTCATATTTTGACCAAACCCTTCATATTTTGCCCCAAAACCTCCATATTTTGCTTCAAAACCTTCGTAATTTGTCCAAAAACCTCAAAAATGTGCGCAAAAAACTCTATATTTTGTTCCAAAACCTCCATATTTTGCCAAAAATATCCCTACGTTTTAAAAAATAATTTCGCCCCCGGTGAAAAAATTTCCAGGCTCCGCCACTTAAATGAATATCTGAACTTTTAATTGAAATGGAAACAAATTGTGAGCCGAAAATCGAAACCTCAAAATCCTAATTTGTTGCAGAAACAGAACAAATTTAATTGAACCGAAATGAACATACTGATTAGAAATTTTATATTAATTGATACTAAAATAATAGTAATAACATAGAAATGAAAATTGACCTTGCGTGAGGTATCAGTATGGGTGTCAGAAGAGCGACTCCGAACGGAGAATTTAATCCGTTGACGTAAGGATGTTGAATTGGTCGTGTTGGCTGTCGTTGATTGGGCGGCGGAGTGACGTTGGCGGAACGGAGTAGATGGTAACCGGATAGACATAATTTTGAAGTGGTAAAATATAATAGGATTATATTTTAAGAAAAACAAAACAAGCAAGTTTACTGGTAATCTGAAGAATTGAAGATGATAAGCTGATATATGATGCGTGGTTACGTACAGCCCGTACACAAGTCGCGTAAAGCGTCTGGGTATTAGTTTTTAAATTTTTTCTAACCGTTTTAAATATAATATAATATAATTAATTAATTAATTCATAATAATAATAATAACTAGAAAAAAATTCGACCGCGCGTGGTTGTATTCGACGCGCAGTCAAATTTGGATATACGTTGTTTGATACCCAATATATCTAGTAGGTTGGGTTGTTTGTTGGACGTGTATGTAATATAGCCCGAAATATTTAGTTTTTTTAACGGTGTGCGTTTCGCGTATAGTTGGTCGCGTTGTGTTCGTAAAATTATTTCGAGTTGAACGGTGGTCTCGGAAAAATTTAACTCGCACCGAGCGAGAATATAGGGCCCGTTATTTAGTGTTTTTTTAACGATGTCCGTTTTGCGTATAGTTAGTCCCGTTGGGTTCGTGAGATTTTTTCGAGTTAAACAGTGGTCTCGGGAAAAATTTAACTCACACCGAGCGAGAAGATAGGGCCCGTTATAAATTCGGGTGGAGTAAGTTTCTTTTATTTTAATAAAATTATATATTTACACTTTGTACCCCTAAAAAGTGTAAAGTTGAGGGTCGTTGTGTAATTTGAGCGAAAGTTGAGGGACGTTTGTAGTGTGAGCGCAAACTCAAAACGACAATATGTTAAAACTAAAAAGACCAAAATTCGATCGACTAATAATATGTAGGTATAATATAATATAATACAATAATAATAGTTATTATAATAAATTATTTAAATTATATATATCTTTAGCCTAGAAAAATTTTGGATCGTGCTTTGCAACGGGACATTCTTTTATAAAACCAATGTTGAACAATAATTGAGAAAAAAATAGCGAACAAAAAGAAAAAAAATATTGAGAAGGACTCGAATTCAAGTCTATCAAAATCAAACATTGACACCATAATGCATTATACTATTTTCTTTATCTCTTCCAAAAGAAAACAAATAAACCTTGTTTTGTATGAAACTAATGTTGACCGAGAGCTAAGGGAAAAAACTCCGAACAAAAAGAAAAGGAAAAAAAAGGGGGTATGAAGGCTCGAACCTAGATCTTTTAGCTTATCAAGAGAGAACTTAGGTAGGGAGAGAATTCATAGCACCATGTTTAATATGATGCATATTGAGTTCAATCTGGTACAAATTAAATTCAATCTAGTGCATATTTATCATGGTGGTATGGATTCTCTCCTATCACAAAGGCCATGCCTTTTAGTATGTAGAGTATTAATATTACTAATACTACAAATTAAAATACTACCAATACTAACAATATACTAATGATAACACTAATAAAAATTCTAATAATACGATAATACTAATTATATTATAAATAACAATACTAAAGTTCACCAATACAACTAATAATAATATTGATAAAAATAATAATTATTATTATTTAATAATAATAATAATAATACAATTAATAAAAATAATAATATTACTAGCAATACTATGAAAAATACTAATACAAATTATAATTGTAATACAAATAAATTGGGTATTAATAAAAATACTAAAGAAATAATAATAATAATAATAGTAGTAGTAGTAGTAGTAGTAGTAGTAGTAGTAAAAAACGATCAATATTAATAACACTAATAGATTTAATAATAAAAATACTAATAATTCTGATAATACTATTTTGTATTTATATACTAATTGCCACCCAAGATTAAATCATATCCTTTACAAACTTGCCCTAAACGACATTTGCCAATCCTATATAAAAAACGCTCTGCTTCACCATCATCACCAACCTTCCACCTACTCCCTTCCCCTCTCTCTACTCCTCACCATTTCAGTTAACCAAATCTTAGGTCTATCAACTCCTTTCTTCGTTTGTTGCGTTTGACCTAATAATAATAATAATAATAATAATAATAATAATAATAATAATAATAATAATAATAATATAATAATATTAATATGATAATAATAATAATAATAATAGTAATAATAATAATATTATTATTATTATTATTATTATTATTATTATTATTATTATTATTATTATTATTATTAATATAAATACTAATATTGCTAGTATTGCTAATAAAAATACTAATATTACTAGTAATACTAATAAAAAAGAATAATGCTAATACTACTAATAAAAATAATAATACTACTAATAATACTAATAATAATACAAATACTTTTAAAAAAATTATAATATTTTTAGTTACTCTTACCAGTAATACTAAAAAGGTACTAATAATTCTAACAGAAATAATAAAATTACTAGAAAAGTACTAATATAGTGATAATAATATATATTTTCTATATAAGTAGTAATAATAATACAAATAATACTAATAAAAATACTAATTAATTTACTAATAATACTAATAATACTAAAAATAATATTAATAATGTTAATAATACTAATAAGAATACAATCAATACTAATAATACTAAAAATGCTAATATTATTAATGAATGTAGTAATAATACTAATAATACTAATAGTACTTTTAAAAGTAAAAGTACTATAAATACTCAATAATAATTCAAATGTTACTAATAAAAATACTAAAAATAATGCCAAGCAAAAGATACTAAACTCTAATAACACTAATATTACAATTTACTATTAGCATGGATATAAATACTACTACTACTACTACTAATAATAATACTAATAATAATATCAATAAAATAAAATAAAATTTAATAATGCTACAATACTAATTATTATTATAACAATACTAAAATTAACCAATACAACTAATAAAAATATTGGTAAAAATACTAAATAATACCAACAATACTAGTGAAAAACTAGTAATATTAACATTAGTATTAATAATAATATTAATAAAAATACTAATAATACTAGTAATTCTAATAAAAATACTTATAATGCAAATAACAATATTAAAAAACTCATAATAATACTAATAAAAATACTAATAATACTAAAAAATGCTAATAAAAATACTAAATAAATAATACTAATTATAATGAAAATACTAACAAATATTAATAAAAATACAAATATTACTATTAATATTAATAAAAATACAAATATTACTAGTACTACAAACAAAAAATAATATTAACGATAATAATAAAATAATAATAGTAAAAATAATTTTACTAATAATAATATAAATAAAATTGAAAATATTATAAGTAATATTAATAAAAATACTAATAAAAGTAATATAATAATAATAATTATAATAATAATAATAATAATAATAATAATTATAATAATAATAATTATAATTATAATTATAATAATAATAATAATAATAATAATAATAATAAATTATTAATAAAAAAAAAAAAATAAATAATACAACATTAATAATAATACTATTAAAAATAAAAACACTATCAATATTAATAACACTATTAATTCCAATAATATTAATAAAGATACTAATACTAATAATTCTGATAATACAAAAAATACTAATATTGCTAATAAAACCAATTATAATACTAAAAAAAACTAATAAAAATAGTAATAATATAGTTAATAATCATATAAATAGTACTAAAAATAATAATAATAATAATAATAATAATAATAATAATAATAATAATAATAATATTAATAAATATAAGAAAAATACTAATAATAATAATAATATAAATTAAAAGACACATAATATTAATTAGAAATAATGCTATTAAAATAAAAAAACTAATAATATTTATAATACAAATAACAATAGTATAAATACAAATGAACATACTAATAATACTAATTAATGAAAATATTAATAATATTAATAATAGTTATAAAAATACGCATTAATCATAATACTAATATTACTTATAAAACTTCTAAGAATACTAATTATAATTCTTATAAAATTACTAATAATAATACCAATAATACTAATAAACATACTAGTAATACTAATAAAAATACTAGTAATATTTATATTAATACTAATATTAAAAATACTAATAAAATAATAATAATACTAATGAAAACACTAATAATAATAATAATAATAATAACTAATAATACATACAATAACAATTATAACACTAATAATAGTAATAATAATCCTAATTAAATTACTAATATTACTAATAAATATACTAACACTAATACTACTAACAATACTAATAGTAAAAAAAATATATTCTAATAATACTAATATACTAATATTGCTAATAATAATACTAACATTTTACTAATAATAATAGTAGTAATACTAATAAAATAATAATACTAGTAATATCTATATAAATACTAGTAATAATACCAATAATACTAGTAAAAATATTAATAATACTATTAAATAATACTAATAACAATACTAATAAAATTACTTTCAATACTAATAATAATACTAAAATACTAATATTACTAATAAGAATACTAATAATACTAATAAATATTAACCTCTCTTCATCAGAGAGTAGCGGTTAGGGCAATTGGGGGATCACGATAGGGACCGGTCAAGTACCGGCGGCGTCTGGAACAAGAAGGTTAGTCGTACAATTTCGGCGATTACAAAAATAAAGGAGTATATCCCTATCTATTAGTACTATAAATACTCAATAATAATTCTAATGTTACTAATAAAAATATACTAATATTAATACCAATAATAATATTAATAATACCAATAGTACTATTTACTAGTAGTAATAATAAAAATACTAATAATATTAATACTAATAATAACACCAATAATACTAATAAAATAATAATAATACTAATAAAAATACTAGTAATACTAATTATTATTAAAATTAATACTAAAATACTAAAATTAAAAAATATTGCTAATAATAATACTGATAAATATACTAATAATAATACTAATAAAAATACTAATAATACCAAAAATAATATTAATAATAATGAAAAGAATATTTATAAAATATACTAATAGTATTAGTAATACTAATAATGGAAATAATAATACTAAGAAAACTAAAAAAACTAAAAAAAATACTAGTAATAATTCTAATAATACTAAAAATACAAATAAATATACTAAAGAAATAATAATAATAATAATGATAATAATAATAATAATAATAATAATAACAATACTACTACTAATAATAACAACACTAGTATTATTAATAAAAATACTGATATTATTAGTATTACTAATAGAAATTATACTAGTAATAATATTAAAAAAGAATAATACTACTACTACTATTCAAAATAATAATACTAATATTAATAAAAATTGCTAATAGAAGTACTAATAATGCTAATAAAAATAATAAAAGTACTAGAAAAGTACTAATAATAATAATAATAATAATAATAATAATAATAATAATAATAATAAGAATAATAATAATAATAATAATAATAATAATAATAATAATAATAATAATAATAATAATAATAATAATACAAATAAATTAGAATATGTAGTTTATACATGAATATAATAGGTATAGAAAGTAACTATCAGATGTGGCACACTTTTATTTGGTTTGTAGGATTGTCGTCTTTATTTTCTTTTTGATCGTATGTTAAGTCCCTTTAGTTTGTGTGGTTCTGTTAGTTTTATTGTACTCCGTAGTTTGTTTAGTTGTTAGTTTTGAGACGACCCGTCCCAATCCATAAGGACGAATACAATAACATATGGATACATTGCGAGGTATTTGACCTCTATATGATACATTTTACAAACATTGCATTCGTTTTCAAAAGACAACCTTTCATTACATCGAAAGTTGACAGGTATGCATACCATTTCATAATATCCAAACTATAAATGACCTAATCTGTCATTTACTTAATAATAATCTTTATTGAACTTAACAACTTGAATGCAACGTCTTTTGAAATATGCCATGAATGACTCCAAGTAATATCTCTAAAATGAGCAAATGCACAGCGAAAGATTTCTTTCATACCTGAGAATAAACATGCTTTCAAGTGTCAACCAAAAGGTTGGTGAGATCATTAGTTATCGTAATCAATCATTTCCATAATTTTAATAGACCACAAGATTTCATTTATTCAATAATCATACACTCGTAAGTGTTTAAAATTCATTCATATGGATTGAACACCTGGTAACCGACATTAACAAAATGCATCTAGAATATCCCCAAACATATAAACATCGAAGTACTAAAGCAGTTCAAATTCTCTGACTGGGGCGTGTCAAAGCCTCTATCTTTAGGATTCGCGTCAATTGGTGGCAATTATAATAAACACCAATTCTTAGGCTACCAAGTTCAACAAGGGCGATATCCGGTATAACAATTCAACCATAGAATGTAGTTTTGATTACTTGTGTCTATTTCGTCAAATATTTATAAAATTGCATGTATTCTCAGTCCCAACAATATATATTACGAAAGCATTTAAAAAGGGAGCAAATGAAACTCACAATAGTAAAAATACATATGACGGCATTGAACAAGTGCAAGGTTGGCCTCGGATTCACGAACCTATATTAAGTATATATATTTACATGTTGGTCAATATTTGTTTAGCAATTTAGGTCAAGTTGTTGTGTATCACAATCCTAATGCTCGAGACTAAATATGCAAAAGTCAACAAAAGTCAATCTGACTAAAAATGATTTCCAAAATCTATACATGATTATTATATAACTTAAATATGGTCATTTTATATATTTAAATATATTTAACAGATTTTTATTAAAGTAATTAATGTAAATCATTTATTAATAAAAATTTATATTAAAGTTTATATATAATAAAAATATACTTTTATATATCTTAAGTAATAAAATTTATAGAAATCACTTAATATCATAAAAATATAGTGGTATGAATTATTAATGTAATTATATTACGTGTGGTAAAAATATCTTTGTATCACATAACTCTTTGATAAAATAATATTGATAATAATAATAATAATAATAAGTAAAAATTGTATTATTTTGTAATAATAATAATCATTATTATTCTACTAATGATAATAACAATATTTATATTTACTAATGATGATATTAATTATGATAAAATGATAATTCTAATCATGATAATCTTAATAATACTGATACTTTTTAATATTAACTGTGATAATATCTTATAGAAAAATAATAATCTTATTCCAAATGATAATTTTTAATAATAGTAATACTAAAATAACAATGATATTTCTTTTAAAAAAACATAATTTTAATAAAAATGATTGTTTTAATATTAATGATTCTTTCAATAATAATAATAATAATGAAAACGATATTTTTCTCTTAAATCAATATCTTACTATATTTAAATTTCATCATGATGCTCATACTCATTATTTCCTTATCGTTTTGTTTAATAGCTTTTAGTCTTCTTTTGTATCGCATTCATAATAATGATAATAATAGTAATCATATTAATTAGATGATACTAATATTAGTTTTAATTATAATAATGCTAATAATAATAAATATTATGATAATATTAATGATAATACTACTAACTATTTTAATGATAATAATAATAATAATGATAATACTAATTATAACCTTAACAATAATAACGATAGTAATAATAACTATAGTAATAATAATAACAATAACAAATTTTAATGATAATACCTTTTATTAATAACGATAATGATAATAATAATAATAATAATAATAATAATAATAATAATAATAATAATAATAATAATAATAATAATAATAATAATAATAATAATAATAATAATAATAATAATTAGATTATAACGACAATAATAACGACGATAATAATAATAATCATTTTAATAACAATACTAAAATTCAGTTGGTCGTATCTTTTAATCCGTTCATCGAAATCACACGAGTTCTAAATGAAAAGTTCTTAATTATTCGCTAGCTTTCCAACGACATGCATATCATACACCTTATCTCAGTAGTATATATATCTAGTTCAGGATTCAACATAACCTATCTAATGACAATATCAAACGTACAAGCATGCATAATCCTATATACTCGAGCACTAGTCAGGGATACACTATTAATATATAAAAGATAAGATTTGAGTGCTCACGTATCAATATTGTGATTCAATATTGCAGGAAAGTACGTAGACGCAACGGAGATGATAAACACTAGGTTGACCTCACGAGCATACCCACGAACTATACCCATAACCTCCATAGTTATAACCCATAATTTCCTTAGTCCTATCCCACTCGAAAAACCCATCTTGAAATAATTCGCTCATGACCTTGTCGTAGTATTTTATGTATAATACTACTAATAATATTACTCTTAGTGATAATAATTAGATTAATAAAAATATTAATCTTACTAATAATATTAATAATATAAATATATGTGTGTATATTTTGAGAGATAGATAGAGTGAACACTGGAACCAGGATCGGGTTGATTTTATAGATATATACTACCACCGACACTCATGCGATCGCATGAGTGTCTAGTATTATATTCATGCGAGCGCACAACAAATAGCACACGGTTTTGTTTCTCAAAACCACGTATTATATTCTCGTTCATAGTTGATTTGTAATTTTTACACCGATGTGTAGTACGTTGACCCTCGACTTAAGTACCGGTTCCGGTTTTTCGAACGCATTTTCGTACGCTTAGAAAACTAGTACTTTACATTTCGTGTAATGTACCTTTATCAATAACAAGACTCAAATCAATGAAAAATTATCCCACTCAAAGTGTAACTTATTCATTTGAGTGTTGTGGTCATTTGCTTCTATAAATCAATGTCTCGTTGGTTATCAGAATATATTATTTTAAATCAAACGTTTTGTGACTAAGTTAATATATATATATATATATATATATATATATATATATATATATATATATATATATATATATATATATATATATATTCATTTCGAAATATAAATTTGAAATATTCATTTAATAATATAATATTTAGTTTTCGAAACTAATTGTATTTCAAAGTTTATCCCATAATTTAAAATCGTTTCGAAACTATCATTTAGTAAACTTTTATCTTTTTGAAATAAGAAGTATATTTGCAAAATTATAATACAAAGCTTTAATTAAATTCTTCAAAATATCTCCTAAAACGTTTTAATCATAAAGGTTTATTATATCGCAAAACGTTTTCGTTTAAGAAAGCAAAATCGTAAATAACCATAACAGATGTCAAGTTTTTAACTTACAGTTTACCCTTGAGTCGTAGGGTTAAGTTAAATGGATAATTAAACTTATGAAATCATTTTTGTAAACCATCGAATTACATAACTTGTCGATACCCAACGTCAAAGTTATTTACACTACATTTTCTTACTTTTATATTTAAATAAAACGAAAGTTAAAAAATAGTTATCTTATCAAAGTCGCGAGAAAAATGTTGTAAAGCATGAATTGGAAATCAAACAGGAATGTCCACCAATATTTGTCTCGTACACGATATTTGGCATTTTATTCTCACTTGTAAATTACTTTACCATTTATTCTGAATACAGTTAAAAAGGAAAGGTTTCCTAAGTCAAAGTGGACCCCTCAACGGAGACTCTTAATCATATCACAATGTGTCAGATAACTCAATCATTTGATATTATCTTATAATTCCATCGATAAATATATTGAACAAATATGTTCATGTAAAGTATTATACATTTAAATACTTTGTTAACATTTCAGGTTATAACATACACACATATATATATATATATATATATATAATTATATCTATTTAATTAATGGTTCGTGAATCGTCGGAATTTGATCGAGGTTAAATGAATGTATGAACACAGTTTAAAATTTTTGAGATTCAACTTAATAAATTTGCTTATCGTGTCGAAATAATGTAAAGATAAATTTTAAATTTGTTAGGAAATTTCCGTGTTGTCATAGTACCTACCCGTTAAAGAAATTTCATCCCGAAATTTGATCGAGGTCGTCATGACTAACAGTAAGAATGTTATTATGACGAATATAAGCTGATACATAGAGTTTTAACATGATTAATAAATACGGATAAAATAATTCGATTTCTCGAAGCGTATGAGTGAAGCTATCGTAAAAGAGCGAAATGAGAAAATAGAGATTTGCCTTATCTTTTGATGTCATCACGGTTGATCTCCGGGTTAAAGAAAATCTTTGTAATCTATATAGGATTTGATTCTTCGGCGATTAAGGAAATTATGATCCTCTTCGATTTAATGCGATAATCCTTCTCGATTTCTCTGTCGGATATTTCACTATAAATCCACCTCCTTCATTTCCTTACAACTCACACCTTCTATTCTTTCTTCCTCAATTCATACTTTAAAGTATTGGTCACTATGCTCCATCCAGTTTTGCTTCTTGATATACTCCTAACTTTTATATCTGTCGTTCTTCTTTTTCATCTACCGCCTAAGGAATCTATTTACTTCTATTATACTCTTTGTTTTATAGTGTTTTTAATCCTCCCGTGTCTTTATATTGCTATTTGCATCGATATATATGGTTTGTAATTTCTACGTTGTTGTTGGGTTTTATATCTTCCCTTATATTTCGAACTCTCTGCTTCTGTCTTCTATAATCATTGTCATTCCTAGTTAATGCTCTCTTTTATTTGCTGTGATTTATACCCCAATTTCTATTTCGGAGCTTTGTCCTTTCGTTTCTTCTTCTTGCGATTAAACACCGCTTGTAATGGTTTAGAATTCGCAGATATAAATTTCGGAATGAACATTTTTAATGTTCTAAGAAGGAAATTGTAATGACAAAATCTTGATTTGTCAAATTACCAGAATACCTCGAAAAAGACCGAATCATCAAGAAAAATATTTTCTTGATATTTTTAGTGGTTAAATAGAATACAAGAGTCATGTAACATGGCACATGATGACGTTATGATCTGTGAATCATCACGTTCCATTTAGAAACTCAGCATGACTTACTGTAATATAATCACGTTGATCAAGTGTCATTATATTATACTAACTCATGCTTCAGTTCCCAACACTACTTCAAAACATTCATATTTTAAACTCGATGGTTTCATAATTTAGAAACTAAACAGTTTCCTTTATGATTTAATACAGATAACGCGAAGAGATAAATGATTTCAGATAAGAATAGTTATGAAAATATCTTCAGAAATATGGGGGATATTTATAATGAAGGATACGATGATATCTTAGAATTTCTAATATCAGAGGATGATGAAGAATATTGTCTGCAAGGGTTTTAGTGTAAGGATCAAGGTATTTGCTAGGGATTTTAGTAGATACTGAATCATTTGGATTCTTTGAAGGCAGGTTTAGTCTTTATGATTTGTCCACAGCCTCCTTCATACTTTGCTCAATCCGTTTTCCAGTTCTAAACCTTCTCTTTTTCTGAGCTTTGACAACACACTATTCTTTATCATCAAACTTTTTACTGTTAAGGTTGTTTACAGTTTTTTTTTTTTTTTTTTTTTTTTTTTTTTTTTTTTTTTTGCTGCTTCATCAGCATTTTTTCAAAATTTCGAGAACTAATTCGCAGTTTAGGGTGTTTTTTTTTTCCAGAAACTTCACATTCGAAGTATGTAAGTCCAGGAGATAGACGTTATATATAACTGTTGGGGTAGAATTGTTGCGAGATTCGAGAATAACGATTCAAGCTTTTCAATATGATAACTACTATTATAAGATACAGATGAGTATATGATAGGATTTTAATGAATAAGTATAGTGATTTTTCGGAGAGGCTCATAGATCAAAGAAGTTGCTGGTAAGTTTACTGCTAATGTAGCGAGATATAAAAGGTTCTCCGGTAACAATGATGAAGGGGTAATTGTTATAATAAGGTTTATTCGAATGATCATTTGAAGTTTGGTTTGCTGGAGCTGTGACAAATCTATCTATTTTTAGAAGGGATTGCAAAATTATTTTAGATAATAAATGCCAAAGGGTCTGACACAGATACGTGTTAAACTATGACTTTGGTTTCGGGGGTTTTTCAGGTACATAACTGTGGTTAACATGTTGTTGGATCATCATCTCATTTGTTCATTATTTGAAGTGTCTTCGGGAATTTCGGAGGGCTTGAATACAGATTGTAATTGTTAATATACATATGATGTTCTAGCACAGTTTTGACGTCAAAGTATAGCTTTGAAAGATGTACGAATCTAAGAGTGATGTCTTTTGTTAAATCTTGACTTGGATTTTGATCAGAATACATAATTAAATTTGGATGAGAATAGTTGTTTTGATTTTTATAAAAGAATGTATATTGTTTGTGAAAGTAGTGAGTATAGTTGATGATTGTGGAATCAGGTCCGAATAATGTAACATATTAATTGTGAATTTATATATCTCTCGGGTATTATCTACTCGTTAAAAAAAATTTCACAATTAATATTTTGTACAAAAGAATTTTATTACAGTCTTTATGAAAATATATATGTGTATATTTTCTTCAGATGTAACATAGGTTTAATGAGTTAATATTATATTAAACTCACTCGTTTTACGGTTGAAACTAGAATTGAATAATCCCTAAAACTTTAAAATTTTCATAACTTTTACTTAGTATTCCTCCAATGTAATTGAAATTTTGAATCAATACTTCGTTCTTTGTTGATGCATGATGTTGGTGCTCGTGGAATTCTTGTGAACTTCGCAAGGTACGAATGATGTTGTCTGAAAATTTTCGAGTACATCGATGATGAAAGTGTAAAATCAAATATATATTTGAATAATACACTTGATTTATTATAAATTGGAATTTATTGAATTGAGACAGAGATTGTAGTTAATGGTGGTTAAGTTGTTAACGAAAGATGTACATCATAGCATATTAGTAACATGAATTAACCGAGTAGTTTCTACTAGTTAAAATTCACATGTAATAGCTTAATACGAAAAGATATATTATGGTTTCCAAAATTTATATACATATATATGTTATATAAATTCCTGAAAATAATGAGTTAATACTTCATAACTCGTTATTATATCCATAGGTGATTGTGGTGTTGATATCGTTGGTGGTTATGTAACTGATGGAGCTTGTAGTGTTACAGGTGTTGCTGGTGTTGGTAATACTGACGGTGATGCTGGTAGTATTGTTGATGCTGCTTGTAAACAAGTCTAGCTTGTAATTCGTGCACCATCTGTGATGACCCGGAAATTTCTGACCAAATTTAAACTTAATCTTTATATGAATTCGACACGATAAGCAAAGTATGTAATGTGAAGTCTCAAAAACTTTGAACTGTATTCATATATTCATTTAACCTTTGACCATTCCCGACGATTCACGAACAATTATTTGTAAAAAGATATGTATATATATAAATATATATATATATATATATATATATATATATATATATATATATATATATATATAAATAAATGTAAGTATTGAAAATAATAAACTGTAATTGAATCATTAGAATTGTATACGTAAAATAATGTACAAGAAAAGAAAGTTGTTATTAAAATAAATCTATATATACATATATATGATTACTACATATAATTACTATTAGATGTATATTGTAATATATATATAAATAAAAGTATAAACATTATGTGTTGAAATTATAATATCTATTCTTGTTATAACATAATAGAATATTTTAAGTTAACATATAATGCCTATATATATAAAACCTTATTTATATTTTCATACTTACATATATAGTATAAAATAATATGCAAACACATATTATATAATAATATAAATATTAAAAGGTATAAATTAAATATTCAATATATGTTAGATAATTATTAAACATTACATAATTAATAATATGTAGTATATATATATATATATATATATATATATATATATATATATATATATATATATATTAGAAATACTTATAAATTAAAATATGGTTATTATACTATTAAAATAAATATTACAATTAATATTAATAGCATATTATTATAATTAATAATAAAAATTACGAATTTAGTTATATTTAAAATTAGTATTATCTTCACTATTTTTATAAGTACTATTATCATTAAAATCATTATTAATATTATAAATGCTATTATAAAGATAATACAAATTATTATCTTTATCCTTAATAATATCATATTTAAGAGTGTCATTAATAAATTTTTTTATTTAACAATGTTGTTAGGATTATTAATGGTTATCATTATTATATTTAATTATATAATTATTATTATTTGTAGTATTTTTATTTTTGTATTATTAATAAAATTTTCCATGTATCTATATATTTATTTGTTAATAAAATTAATTAAAAATAAACAATAAAATTATAAAAATCGAGTACCAGTCTGTACGGGTCCCAATCGATTTTTTTTCTTCTTGATTTGTATATCTTTAATTGATTCTATCTGTTTCAATAACAAACAAATTAGTTAAGGGTCAATATCTGCTTTAAATTTTTTTTATTTTTTGTTGTACCTGATGAATAATCTTTGTCAACCAAATTGATAGATAAAACAAATGAATCCAGTTGTATATGATATCATACTACCCTTTATCAATCACAGAAAACTTCTAACAACTCTTAAACAATTGAAATAAAACAGAAAAGGGTGAAGAACACCCACACGAACTCTGTTCTTACTTCTATAATTAAAAGGCTCGATTTTGTATTGATTTTTAAAATCTATTATTGCAGCCTCATTAGAAATCACCCAAACAAACTTTCTGTAAAGTCTCATATTCCAATTTTTCGAATTGAGTTTGAATTTGTGAGTCAAACTATTAATTTCAAAAAGTCAACAATTGTTCATCAGCAAAATTTGAATTTGTTTTTACGTTTTAGGATCAATTAGTGATTTCATAAGTTTCCTTGAGTGATTCATAACTTTTTTCATGTTGAAACCTGGAGCTAAAACATTCTTAAAACGAAAATCAATTTTTTTTAAACTGGAGCGACAGCAGCACTATGCTGTTCGAGACCTGTTTCATTTTTTTTCTTTTCCCGATCACGTTTTAATATTTTATTGTTACAACCAGTCATAGACAGGATTACAAATCCATTTTTACAATTAATAAGATTGATTTTTGGTAATGAACGTGTTCTGTGTGGAGAAAAAGATGTATAAAGTAATACGGGTTATATAAAGATGTTATGGGACTAAAATAGAAAAAGGCAAGTCAGATGGGTGGTCGTGGGTGTTTGGGGTATGCGAGTGGTGTCGGGTTCGATCCACGCTTGGGCTATTCTTTTTATTGGAAATTCATTTTTGAGGTAGTTTTTTTTTATTACTTATTATTAATACTTTTATTACTCAATAATATTAATTGATGTTACTATTAGTATTATGAATATGATTATTATTGTTATTGTTATTAACATTAGTATTATAATTATTTTTGTTATTAATATTGTAAATATAAGTATTAATTATCATTTATTAGTATTATTAGGTGTTAGTGATATTATGAGTATTATTATCATTTTATTATTATGTAACATCAATAAGTATTATTAATGTTGTTATTAGTTTTTTTTTTAATATCAACATATGTATTATTATGATTAGGATTATTAATATGATTGTTATTATGAAAGTAATACAAACTATTATTTTTATGATTAATATTAGTATTAGAATCATTAAAGATGTATTATTATTATTATTATTATTAACAAAAGTATTATTATTAAAAATTATCATTAGTAATAAGATTGTTAATAATAATTATTATTATTAAGTATTATGTATTATTATCAAAAAAAATTTACTTTCGTTATTATTATTATTAAACTTTTCATTTTATTAAAAACTACTGTTATTATTAGTATTATTAGATTTATCGTTAAAATTATCATTAAAATTATTATTAATAAAATCATTAATATCATTATCATTATTATTAACACTAGTACTATCACTATCATTATTTTAATCACTACTAATATTATTTTAGTATTAATATAATTATTACATTAACAAACAAATGTTAGTCATGTAAAATATATATGTAATACACATAACTTAACTATATTAATATCTCTATATATAAAATAAAAATATATATAATTAAATTTATTAATTTACTATATATACAGAAATTTCATCAATAATAATAATATATATATTTGTTCGATTACAACTATGAATATTAATAAATATACACATGATATAGGTTCGTGAATCCGAGGCCAATCCTACATTGTTCAGTTGTTCAATATAGTCATATGTATTTTTACTACAAAATACAGTATGGTGAGTTTCATTTGCCTTTTTACCCTTTATATTTTTGGGCTGAGAATACATGCGCTGCTTTTATAACTGTTTTACGAAATAGACACAAGTACTTAAAATTATATTCTATGGTTGGATTATTAAACCGAATATCGCCCTTCAAGTCTGGTAACCTAAGAATTTAGGGAAATGGCCCCTGATTGACGCGAATCCTAAAGATAGATCTATGGACCTTGACAAGTCCCATTCGGGGTACGAATGCTTTAGTACTTCGAGATTATTATACAGACGAGAGGTTCTGTTTTGGGGATATTCTATGCATTAAGTTAACGTCGGTTACCAGGTGTTCAATCCATATGAATGATATTTTTGTCTCTATGCATGGGAAGTATATTTATGAGAAATGAAAATCTTGTGGTCTATTAAAATGATGGAAATGATTATTTATGTTAAACTAATGAACTCACCAACCTTTTGGCTGACACTTTAAAGCATGTTTATTCTCAGGTATGAAAGAAGTCTTCCGCTGTGCAATTGCTCATTTTAAAGATATTATTTAGAGTTATTCATGACATATTTCAAAAGACGTTGCATTCGAGTCGTTGAGTTCATCAAGATTATTATTAAGTCAATTATAGTTAGATATATTATGAAATGGTATGCATGTCGTCAACTTTTAATGTAATGAAAGATTGTCTTTTTAAAAACGAATGCAATGTTTGTAAAATGTATCATATAGAGGTCAAATACCTCGCGATGAAATCAACTGTTGTGAATTGTTTATAATCGATATGGACTCTCTCCGGATGGATTAGGATGGGTCTCTACACCATCCTTGTCAGGGTTTCTATTCCTCCCTGTATCTATCCATCCATTCATCTTGATTTACGACTATGACTAGGATAAATAATCTCTAAAACTTTAGAGATTACATAATCACCGTAGAATATTTTTTCGACGAAGTTATGAATTAATACTTCATCGTTTGTTGTTGTTGGTATTCCTTGGTATCTATGGTGTGTGTGACGTTGATGTTCGAGGTACAGATTGTTGAGTTGTGAGATGTGGATGTTGTTGTTTGTGGTGATAATGGTACTGTTGGTGTTGCAGATGGTGATACTGGTTATGCTGCTGGTGCTGCTGCTGGTGTTTGTAACCTTTGCACCATATTCTCCAAAGTCACTACCTGAGCGCGAAGCTCGTTGACTTCTTCTATTACTCCGGGATGATTGTCGGTTCGGACAAGCCGATAAATAAGATCTAGAATTTGATATAGTATATAATCGTGACGAGATACTCTGGAAATGAGAGAGAAAATGGTGTTTCGGACAGGTTCAGCGGTAAGTGCTTCAGGTTCTTCGCCAAGAGGGCAATGTGGTGGATGGAAAGGATCTCCTTCTTCTTGTCTCCAATGATTAAGGAGGCTACGAACCCATCCCCAATTCATCCAGAATAGATAATGGCTGATTGGTTGATCCATTCCAGTCACACTACTTTCGGAGCTTGAGTGGGATTCCATTTCGGAATCCGAGGGACTTGAACTAATGACGAATTCCATTTCGTACGATTGAATGAAGGATTTTTCGATATGAAATGATTTTCCGACTATCGGGTGGTATTCTAATTACATAGAATATCTATATATATAGAGCAAAAGATTTCGTAGATTACGGAGGAATTTACGGAATATGTCAGGCAAAGTTTACAGTAACAGATACGCTAAGATATGATTTAGTAGATACGCTAAGATATGAATTTTGTCTATACACTATTCATGCAGGTCAATGCAATAAGATATGTCTAGACTAAGAATGATAAGCAGGTAATTTCCAACAAAATTGATAAGCAAAACTTTTGACATGCAGACACGGTTGAAGTTCAGACCCACTAATGCATCTAAACAACTACCAGTTAGACACACTAATGCAAGACCTGGTTCGCTAAGACCACCTCTCTGATACCACATGAGACGACCCGTCCCAATCCATAAGGACAAATACAATAACATATGTATACATTGCGAGGTATTTGACCTCTATATGATACATTTTATAAACATTGCATTCGTTTTCAAAAGACAACCTTTCATTACATCAAAAGTTGACAGGTATGCATACCATTTCATAATATCCAAACTATAAATGACCTAATCTGTCATTTACTTAATAATAATCTTTATTGAACTCAACAACTTGAATGCAACGTCTTTTGAAATATGCCATGAATGACTCCAAGTAATATCTCTAAAATGAGCAAATGCACAGCGGAAGATTTCTTTCATACCTGAGAATAAACATGCTTTCAAGTGTCAACCAAAAAGTTGGTGAGTTCATTAGTTTATCATAATCAATCATTTTCATAATTTTAATAGACCACAAAATTTCATTTATTTAATAATCATACACTCATAAGTGTTTAAAATTCATTTATATGGATTGAACACCTGGTAACCGACATTAACAAAATGCATCTAGAATATTCCCAAACATATAAACATCGAAGTACTAAAGCAGCTCAAATTCTCTGACTGGGGCATGTCAAAGTCCATAGATCTATCTTTAGGATTCGCGTCAATTGGTGACAATTATAATAAACACCAATTCTTAGGCTACCAAGTTCAACAAGGGCGATATCCGGTATAACAATTCAACCATAGAATGTAGTTTCGATTACTTGTGTCTATTTCGTCAAACATTTATAACAGCGCATGTATTCTCAGTCCCAAAAATATATATTACGAAAGCATTTAAAAAGGGAGCAAATGAAACTCACAATACTGTATTTCGTAGTAAAAATACATATGACGGCATTGAACAAGTGCAAGGTTGGCCTCGGATTCACGAACCTATATTAAGTATATATATTTACATGTTGGTCAATATTTGTTTAGCAATTTAGGTCAAGTTGTTGTGTATCACAATCCTAATGCTCGAGACTAAATATGCAAAAGTCAACAAAAGTCAATCTGACTAAAAATGATTTTCAAAATCTATACATGATTATTATATAACTTAAATATGGTCATTTTATATATTTAAATATATTTAACAGATTTTTATTAAAGTAATTAATGTAAATCATTTATTAATATATATAATAAAAATATACTTTTATATATATTAAGTAATAAAATTTATAGAAATCACTTAATATCATAAAAATATAGTGGTATGAATTATTAATGTAATTATATTACGCGTGGTAAAAATATCTTTGTATCACATAACTTTTTGATAAAATAATATTGATAATAATAATAATAAGTAAAAATTGTATTATTTTGTAATAATAATAATCATTATTATTCTACTAATAATAATAACAATATTTATATTTACTAATGATGATATTAATTATGATAAAATGATAATTCTAATCATGATAATCTTAATAATAATGATACTTTTTAATATTAACTGTGATAATATCTTATAGAAAAATAATAATCTTATTCCAAATGATAATTTTTAATAATAGTAATACTAAAATAACAATGATATTTCTTTTAAAAAATGATAATTTTAATAAAAATGATTGTTTTAATATTAATGATTCTTTCAATAATAATAATAATAATGAAAACGATATTTTTCTCTTAAATCAATATCTTACTATATTTAAATTTCATCATGATGCTCATACTCATTATTTCAAAATCGTTTTGTTTAATAGCTTTTAGTCTTCTTTTGTATCGCATTCATAATAATGATAATAATAGTAATCATATTAATTAGACGATACTAATATTAGTTTTAATTATAATAATGCTAATAATAATAAATATTATGATAATATTAATGATAATACTACTAACTATTTTAATGATAATAATAATAATGATAATATTAATTATAACCTTAACAATAATAACGATAGTAATAATAACGATAGTAATAATAACGATAGTAATAATAATAACAATAACAATTTTTAATGATAATACCTTTTATTAATAACGATAATGATAATAATAATAATAATAATAATAATAATAATAATAATAATAATAATAATAATAATAATAATAATAATAATTAGATTATAATGACAATAATAACGACGATAATAATAATAATCATTTTAATAACAATACTAAAATTCAGTTGGTCGTATCTTTTAATCCGTTCATCGAAATCACACGAGTTCTAAATGAAAAGTTCTTAATTTTTCGCTAGCTTTCCAACGACATGCATATCATACACCTTATCTCAGTAGTATATATATCTAGTTCAGGATTTAACATAACCTATCTAACGACAATATCAAACGTACAAGCATGCATAATCCTATATACTCGAGCACTAGTCAGGGATACACTATTAATATATAAAAGATAAGATTTGAGTGCTCACGTATCAATATTGTGATTCAATATTGCAGAAAAGTACGTAGACGCAACGGAGATGATAAACACTAGGTTGACCTCACGAGCATACCCACGAACTATACCCATAACCTCCATAGTTATAACCCATAATTTCCTTAGTCCTATCCCACTCGAAAAACCCGTCTTGAAATAATTCGCTCATGACCTTGTCGTAGTATTTTATGTATAATACTACTAATAATATTACTCTTAGTGATAATAATTAGATTAATAAAAATATTAATCTTACTAATAATATTTATAATATAAATATATGTGTGTATATTGTGAGAGATAGATAGAGTGAACACTGGAACCAGGATCGGGTTGATTTTATAGATATATGCTACCACCGACACTCATGCGATCGCATGAGTGTCTAGTATTATATTCATGCGAGCGCACAACAAATAGCACACGGTTTTGTTTCTCAAAACCACGTATTATATTAATTAATATAATATAAATATTATTTAATCTATAGAATTAATTAAATATTATATTACATTCTCGTTCATAGTTGATTTGTAATTTTTACACCGATGTGTAGTACGTTGACCCTCGACTTAAGTACCGGTTTCGGTTTTTCGAACGCATTTTCGTACGCTTAGAAAACTAGTACTTTACGTTTCGTGTAATGTACCTTTATCAATAACAAGACTCAAATCAATGAAAAATTATCCCACTCAAAGTGTAACTTATTTATTTGAGTGTTGTGGTCATTTGCTTCTATAAATCAATGTCTCGTTGGTTATCAGAATATATTATTTTAAATCAAACGTTTTGTGACTAAGTTAATATATATATATATATATATATATATATATATATATATATATATATATATATATATATATATATATATATATATATATATATTCATTTTGAAATATAAATTTGAAATATTCATTTAATAATATAATATATAGTTTTCGAAACTAATTGTATTTCAAAGTTTATCCCATAATTTAAAATCGTTTCGAAACTATCATTTAGTAAACTTTTATCTTTTTGAAATAAGAAGTATATTTGCAAAATTATAATACAAAGCTTTAATTAAGTTCTTCAAAATATCTCCTAAAACGTTTTAATCATAAAGGTTTATTATATCGCAAAACGTTTTCGTTTAAGAAAGCAAAATCGTAAATAACCATAACAGATGTCAAGTTTTTAACTTACAGTTTACCCTTGAGTCGTAGGGTTAAGTTAAATGGATAATTAAACTTATGAAATCATTTTTGTAAACCATCGAATTACATAACTTGTCGATATCCAACGTCTAAGTTATTTACACTACATTTTCTTACTTTTATATTTAAATAAAACGAAAGTTAAAAAAATAGTTATCTTATCAAAGTCGCGAGAAAAATGTTGTAAAGCATGAATTGGAAATCAAACAGGAATGTCCACCAATATTTGTCTCGTACACGATATTTGGCATTTTATTCTCACTTGTAAATTACTTTACCATTTATTCCGAATACAATTAAAAAGGAAAGGTTTCCTAAGTCAAAGTGGACCCCTCAACGGAGACTCGTAATCATATCACAATGTGTCAGATAACTCAATCATTTGATATTATCTTATAATTCCATCGATAAATATATTGAACAAATATGTTCATGTAAAGTATTATACATTTAAATACTTTGTTAACATTTCAGGTTATAATATATACACACACATATATATAATTATATCCATTTAATTAATGGTTCGTGAATCGTCGGAATTTGGTCGAGGTTAAATGAATGTATGAACACAGTTTAAAATTTTTGAGATTCAACTTAACAACTTTGCTTATCGTGTCGGAATAATGTAAAGATAAAGTTTAAATTTGTTCGGAAATTTTCGGGTTGTCACAAGTTTTGGGTTTTTGGGCCTCGTTGCCTTTGTTTGTATCTTTGTTCGGAGTCTTTATTTTTTTAATGAAGGTCTCATATTTTTATAAAGTTACAGTTTTTAGCAAAAAAATAAAAAGTAACTATCATGTTGAATTAATGCGTAGTAAATGAAAATTATAAGATATTTTGACTTTATTAAATGTAACATAACGTGTGTCAGAGAGCCACATGTCAGCGAAAACCCGTTTTATTATTATATATTAGACATAGACATACTTTATAAGTCGATATGACTTTATGATATAGATATGTATATGTATTAGAAATTTCAAAACATCCAAATAGGCCTATTAATTAGTTTCATGTTTTGCAGTTAAAAAAAAAAAAATTAGTTCCATGTTGTAGTGGTACACTTGAAAACTCACCGATTTTTTTACAGGTATAATCGATTTAAGAATGTACCACGTACTACGTAGGGAAAAAAATTGTCGTTTGTCCTTGAACTTTGTACTAAACATCGCAGGTGACCTTAAACTAATTTTTTTTTTGGCTTCGTTGACCCTGATTTTCTAAGATATTCTATGGATGACCCTGGACTTAACGATCATTAGTATTTCTCCGTTAACTCACACATGTGCAATGCATGTGAGGGTATTGTCTTTTTCTCGGCTATTCCATTTAACTCTTTCATTTTCACCTCCGAGGCTCCAATTTAATCATCTCACATTCATCATGGTCATCTCAAATCTATAAACCCTAATTTATTAATCAAATATTTGCATAAATCCACTCTATAAACTCGCTTTATAATCTTCATCCTCATCCAAATTATAAACCCACTAGAACCCCATGTCACATAAAGATACAAGTTATAAACCCACTTTGTCGAGTAAGTTGATTTTAATCTGGCTACATATCGCACGTCCCATTTATTTTTGACAAAAAAAAAAAAAAAAAAAAAAGCTGGATCTACATAATGGAGACAGTCAGACAAAGGCTGGCTCATCTTTTACATGAGTTAAGGAGACGCGCTGACTAAATGTGACTACATATTTAAGGACAAGTAATAAGTTGCAAAAAAAGATGAACGAGATTGATAAGAAAAAAAAAGAAGTCAACTTACTAGACTAAGTGGGTTTATAACTTGAATCTTTATGCTCCAAGGGGTTCTAGTGGGTTTATAAAATGAGGACGAAGATTAGTAAATTGGGTATATAAAGTTGATTTATGCAATTTTTTTTTATAATAAATTAGGGTTTATAATTTTGAGATGATGATGATGATGAATGTGAGATGATTAAATGGAGGTGAAAATGAAAGAGTTAATGGAATAAACGAGAAAAAGACGACAATACATCACATGCTTTGCACATATGTTGAGTTAACAGAGAAATACTAACGATCGTTAAGTTCAGGGTCATTCATGAAATATCTTAAAAGATCGAGGTCAACGAAGCAAAAAAAATAGTTTAAGGTCACCTGCAATATTCAGTACAAAGTTCAGGAACCATCGACAACATATTGTCTACTACGTAGATACCACAAAATGCAAATACCAACTTTCTCAACTTTAAAAACCACATTTTTTTTTTTCTTGGCTAAAGCCTTCGCGTTAAAAGCCCAGTTAGGCCCAAGCACAAGACCAAGCTGTTGAGAGTTCATACAAATAGTGAATATTACTAATTTTTTATATTTTTATTAGAAGGCAACTCACAACCCTAATTTCCACGAATATACACATAATAAGATGTTATTATAGGACATGAATCCATATAATACTATTTTGTGGATTTAATACATGTATCTCGGATTGTTACCTTTACCCAACAAAACATGGACTAAATATGGTAACATCTCAGTAACAAGAAAGAAAATGCATGTGACAAGAGTTCCAAGATTCATGGAATTTAACAATATTGTGCCAAATGTTGGTTTCTAATTTTACTCAAATTTTGGAACCATAAGAAATAACATAGATTGTTTGGAAATCAGCAAAAACTGGGGTAGAGATATATGATCAGAAAATACACAATGTTAGACAACAAAGATACCACAATTACCAAAACTTACCGCCTATGGGTTTGTTATCATCATCTAGGCCATCAAGCTCAAACCTTGCTCGTTCCCGTGCCACCGCGCCCAGCTGCATCCCCTTTCTTGCCTTTCTTACGGTTTCCATTTTCATCCTTTATAAGGTACATATTTTCCATACATGGTCAGCCCAAAGCCGGAGTAATATGATCGACGACTCGGGCTCCAGATTGTTATGAGCCTAAATTTTATAATGTGTAATATATGTGACTAGGCTTAAAAGGAATTTATACCATAAGTTAGGCATTTAACTAAGCTCAAAGAAAAAAAATATATATAACAAGCTTCTTGTAATTAGGGCCTAATGGCCTTTCAAGTATTTCATTGCAAAAGTTTTATGTATTGATCTTTTCTATGATTTTTCTTGCAGATTGATGTGTATATTGCTCATAGTAGAAGAGGTCCTCATCGCTACCAAGCAACATCTTATCTGCGTAATGCCGATTCGTATAGCATTAAGCCACGGTACTACTCCTAATGAGTGATATATGTTAACGAGTAAACTGGTAAACAGATAAGGTTTACCTTGTTCAGGTTATCCGGAGAAGAAAACTTTTTTACTCAGATGTACAACCTAACTAGGTTTTCCATGACCGTAGACCATTTTCCATGACCACCCCAAGATATGTTGCTATTGAGATTTGAATCCGTGAACTTGTTAACGTATGCTAGTATTGTTGATAATGTACATTTGTGTTTTCGATATAAGGGTTAAAACAAATGGTACTTTTGATCGATTGTTCGAGATCACATGGGGAGATGATAATGTCAAAATATCGGAAGACGGGGAAGTACTGACGCTTGGCCTTGATAAACGTTCGGGTTCTGGCTTTCACTCTAAAGATGAATACTTGTTTGGGAAAATCGATATGCAACTTAAATTAGTCCAAGGAAATTCTGCTGGCACCGTAACAGCTTACTACGTAATAATCCTCTTAATCTATCAGACCTTTTCATATTTAATCAAATTTTTTTTTTACTCTGTATGCTATGCAAACAAAGTACCAATAAAAGCCAAGTATAACGTAAATAAAGGCAATGTTGCATTTGTTGAACAACCCCAATTTAAATATGTTTACATTGTTTACTTTGGCATTTCCTTAACCACTTAGTTTCTCATATTCTTGTTCTGTTTGTCAAGTTGTCATCAGAAGGCGAGTTTCATGACGAGATAGATTTTGAGTTCTTAGGGAACACAAGCGGTAACCCTTACACACTACACACCAATGTGTATAGCCAAGGAAAGGGTGATCGAGAACAACAATTCTTCCTATGGTTCGATCCCACTACCAATTTTCACACGTACACCGTCATTTGGAACCCTCAACGTATTTTGTAAGACAATATTAATATACGTCGCCAAATCTCTAAAAATAAGAGCAAATAGTCCAAAAAATTAAAATAAAAGTTAAAATTTTCAATAAAATGAATATCATTTTCACATTTGCCCATAAAAGAGTTATATCATTTTTTACACATCAAAATTGAAGTAATTTTTGGACAGATGTAAAAGCGATAATTCTTTTATTGGAAAATTTTGATTTTAATTTTACTTTTTGGACTATTTGCCCTCAAAATAAATGCAATATAACTTATACTGGAGTACTATTTTCATGTTGCTTAAAATGTTTAATGTAATGTGATGATATCAGGTTTTATGTTGATGATATCCCAATAAGAGAGTTTAGAAACAATGAGGCGATCGGGGTTCCATTTTTGACCACGCAACCGATGAGGATTCATTCAAGTATATGGAATGCGGAAGAATGGGCAACGAGGGGTGGGCTAGTGAAGACGGATTGGAGTCGAGCTCCATTCAATGCATTCTACAAGAATTATAGTGCGGACGCTTGTGTTTGGTCGTCATCAAAAGGATCTTCTTCGTGCTTATTGAATACGACAAGAAGGCCTTGGTTTCGCGAAAAACTGAACACGGCAGCCACAAGAAAATTGAAATGGGCGCAAAAGTATCACCGGGTGTATGACTATTGTACGGATAAGTGGAGTTTCCCCAATGGTCCAGCCCCGGAATGTAAATTTATGTAGATCGGGGAAAGGTCAGTTAGGAATAAATAATAAAATTTATTTATATTTAAGAGTAATTATTTTTACTCCTACTCATACTCATGTATTTTGATTATCATACTACTCCGAATTAATTAATTGTTTACACTTGGTCAAAAGAACCGACCATGAAAAGGGAAATACATTAAACTAGTACCGAGATCCGTGGAATTATGGGATTTAGAAAGAAAAAAAATTGAATGATATGTTATATAATCAACATGTAGATAAAATAACATAATTCATCAAGTTCTACAAAATAAAAAACAAAAAAATATACTAAGATAGAAGCACTTACATCGTGTTCTATCCTCAATGATTCTAAAACAAATAAATACTGAGTATATATTTTCAAGCAGACCAAAATACAATACCGTAACAACTTCAAGCAATCACTTGATAAACAACTCCTCCCGCTGGAGTGGCTGGAGTGGATGTACCTATTGATGTTACGACCATTTGCGGTGATGATATTGGCACTTCACATGTTCAGGAACCAGGTATGCAAGGTTCTGGTTTTAAATTCGGGTCAATAGATGAGGTTTTGGAGTGTAATTTCGATTCGGTTCCTCCTGCTTGCTATTCGGGTAATTTATCTGTTGATAAGGGGGCTATTAATTTTGTTGAATTCAAAAGAAAAATAGGGTCTCGAAATGTGGGTGGGTTGTCTTTAGATAATGTGGGATCAGAGAGTTTGGTTGGGGATTTATCACAGGGTGGTTGTAGAGCTGATGTGCAGTCGAGAACTGTAGTGACCCGAACTTTTCCATGTTTATATATATTAATTGAGATTGATATTTACATGATTAAATGTTTCCAACATGTTAAGCAATCAAACTTGTTAAGACTTGATTAATTGAAATATGTTTCATATAGACAATTGACCACCCAAGTTGACCGGTGATTCACGAACGTTAAAACTTGTAAAAACTATATGATGACATATATATGGATATATATATAGTTAACATGATACTATGATAAGTAAACATATCATTAAGTATATTAACAATGAACTACATATGTAAAAACAAGACTACTAACTTAATGATTTTTAAACGAGACATATATGTAACAATTATCGTTGTAAAGACATTTAATGTATATATATCATATTAAGAGATATTCATACATGATAATATCATGATAATATAATAATTTAAAATCTCATTTGATATTATAAACATTGGGTTAACAACATTTAACAAGATCGTTAACCTAAAGGTTTCAAAACAACACTTACATGTAACGACTAACGATGACTTAACGACTCAGTTAAAATGTATATACATGTAGTGTTTTAATATGTATTTATACACTTTTTAAAGACTTCAATACACTTATCAAAATACTTCTACTTAACAAAAATGCTTACAATTACATCCTCGTTCAGTTTCATCAACAATTCTACTCGTATGCACCCGTATTCGTACTCGTACAATACACAGCTTTTAGATGTATGTACTATTGGTATATACACTCCAATTATCAGCTCTTAGTAGCCCATGTGAGTCACCTAACACATGTGGGAACCATCATTTGACAACTAGCATGAAATATCTCATAAAATTACAAAAATATGAGTAATCATTCATGACTTATTTACATGAAAACAAAATTACATATCCTTTATATCTAATCCATACACCAACGACCAAAAACACCTACAAACACTTTCATTCTTCAATTTTCTTCATCTAATTGATCTCTCTCAAGTTCTATCTTCAAGTTCTAAGTGTTCTTCATATATTCTACAAGTTCTAGTTACATAAAATCAAGAATACTTTCAAGTTTGCTAGCTCACTTCCAATCTTGTAAGGTGATCATCCAACCTCAAGAAATCTTTGTTTCTTACAGTAGGTTATCATTCTAATACAAGGTAATAATCATATTCAAACTTTGGTTCAATTTCTATAACTATAACAATCTTATTTCAAGTGATGATCTTACTTAAACTTGTTTTCGTGTCATGATTCTGCTTCAAGAACTTCGAGCCATCCAAGGATCCGTTGAAGCTAGATCCATTTTTCACTTTTCCAGTAGGTTTATCCAAGGAACTTAAGGTAGTAATGATGTTCATAACATCATTCAATTCATACATATAAAGCTATCTTATTCGAAGGTTTAAACTTGTAATCACTAGAACATAGTTTAGTTAATTCTAGACTTGTTCGCAAACAAAAGTTAATCCTTCTAACTTGACTTTTAAAATCAACTAAACACATGTTCTATATCTATATGATATGCTAACTTAATGATTTAAAACCTGGAGACACGAAAAACACCGTAAAACCGGATTTACGCCGTCGTAGTAACACCGCGGGCTGTTTTGGGTTAGTTAATTAAAAACTATGATAAACTTTGATTTAAAAGTTGTTATTCTGAGAAAATGATTTTTATTATGAACATGAAACTATATCCAAAAATTATGGTTAAACTCAAAGTGAAAGTATGTTTTCTAAAATGGTCATCTAGACGTCGTTCTTTCGACTGAAATGACTACCTTTACAAAAACAACTTGTAACTTATTTTTCTGACTATAAACCTATACTTTTTATGTTTAGATTCATAAAATAGAGTTCAATATAAAACCATAGCAATTTGATTCACTCAAAACAGATTTAAAATGAAGAAGTTATGGGTAAAACAAGATTGGATAATTTTTCTCATTTTAGCTACGTGAAAATTTGTAACAAATCTATTCCAACCATAACTTAATCAACTTGTATTGTATATTATGTAATCTTGAGATACCATAGACACGTATACAATGTTTCGACCTATCATGTCGACACATCTATATATATTTCGGAACAACCATAGACACTCTATATGTGAATGTTGGAGTTAGCTATACATGGTTGAGGTTGATTCCAAAATATATATAGTTTGAGTTGTGATCAATACTGAGATACGTATACACTGGGTCGTGGATTGATTCAAGATAATATTTATCGATTTATTTCTGTACATCTAACTATGGACAACTAGTTGTAGGTTACTAACGAGGACAGCTGACTTAATAAACTTAAAACATCAAAATATATTAAAAGTGTTGTAAATATATTTTGAACATACTTTGATATATATGTATATATTGTTATAGGTTCGTGAATCAACCAGTGGCCAAGTCTTACTTCCCGACGAAGTAAAAATCTGTGAAAGTGAGTTATAGTCCCACTTTTAAAATCTAATATTTTTGGGATGAGAATACATGCAGGTTTTATAAATGATTTACAAAATAGACACAAGTACGTGAAACTACATTCTATGGTTGAATTATCGAAATCGAATATGCCCCTTTTTATTAAGTCTGGTAATCTAAGAATTAGGGAACAGACACCCTAATTGACGCGAATCCTAAAGATAGATCTATTGGGCCTAACAAACCCCATCCAAAGTACCGGATGCTTTAGTACTTCGAAATTTATATCATATCCGAAGGGTGTCCCGGAATGATGGGGATATTCTTATATATGCATCTTGTTAATGTCGGTTACCAGGTGTTCACCATATGAATGATTTTTATCTCTATGTATGGGGTGTGTATTGAAATATGAAATCTTGTGGTCTATTATTATGATTTGATATATATAGGTTAAACCTATAACTCACCAACATTTTTGTAGACGTTTTAAGCATGTTTATTCTCAGGTGATTATTAAGAGCTTCCGCTGTCGCATACTTAAATAAGGACGAGATTTGGAGTCCATACTTGTATGATATTATGTAAAAACTGCATTCAAGAAACTTATTTTGTTGTAACATATTTGTATTGTAAACCATTATGTAATGGTCGTGTGTAAACAGGATATTTTAGATTATCATTATTTGATAATCTACGTAACGCTTTTTAAACCTTTATTGATGAAATAAAGGTTATGGTTTGTTTTAAAATGAATGCAGTCTTTGAAAAACGTCTCATATAGAGGTCAAAACCTCGCAACGAAATCAATTAATATGGAACGTTTTTAATCAATAAGAACGGGACATTTCAGTTGGTATCAGAGCGTTGGTCTTAGAGAACCAGAATTTTGCATTAGTGTGTCTTATCGAGTTTGTTAGGATGCATTAGTGAGTCTGGACTTCGACCGTGTTTACTTGAAAAATGATTGCTTAACAAATTTTGTTGGAAACTATATATTTTTAACATGTGAATATTATGTGATATATTAATCTCTTAACGCGTTTGATATTATGTGATAGATGTCTACCTCTAGAACAAGTCCCATTGACTCACCTAATAATAATGAAGAGTCAAATGTAAATTGGAATGATTCGTGGACTGATTCACAAGTTCCCGAAGAGGAACCGGAAGAAGAGTCGGAACCAGAAGAAGAATCGGAACCGGAAGAAGAATCGGAACCGGATGAAGAAATAGAACCGGTGGGGGAAATAATAAAACGGTTAAGTAAAAGAAAATTCTCAACCAACCGACCAAGGTTAATTATGGTCAATGGTGTTTCCGCCAAGGAAGCAAAATATTGGGAGGATTTCCAATTCTCCGATGAATCGGATTCCGACGAGAATTCCGATGATGTTATAGAAATTACCCCAACTGAATTTAAAAAGGCAAAAGAAAATAATAAGGGAAAGGGCATAAAAATAGAAAAATCTAATTCCAACCCCGATGAACTTTATATGTATCGTCAACCCCCGAAGTCCTTAAGTTGTAACAATGACCCGGGAACCTCTAAACCACCAGGTTTTTCTAAACCAATGTGGATAACGATGGCTCGTATTAGGGGAACATCATATATCCCTAGAAACTTGGCAAAACGAACCAAAACCGAAGAAGAAGAAACAAGCGAGTCGGAATAAGATAGCTATATTCGTGTGGTGTAATATATGTAATATAGTGTGCTTATGCTTTATGATATATGTAAAAATTGCTTGTATTAATAAGTATTTTTTTTATGAATCTAACTCTTGTCTATTTTACAGTATAAAAACACAAAATGGATAGACAACCCAATATTTTAAGAGACCTACCCGGAGACATGATTGATGAAATCTTGTCTAGAGTCAGTCAGAATTCTTCGGCACAACTATTTAAGGCGAGATCAGTTGTAAGACATTCGAAGAACGTTCCAAGAATGCCTTGGTTTATAAAAGGCTTTTGTTCGAAAGATGGGGGATATCACATTGGAAAATCCATAAGTTACGATGTGTTTACTTTGACGCATATATTGCGGGGAACCCAAATGCTATTTTACGCAATGGGTTAAGAAATTATTTTGACTCAATATATCCGAATATTGGACTTCGTGATTTAGAAAAAGCGGCTAACATGCAACATAAAGAAGCATGTTATGCTTACGGATTAGTAATGTTCGCTTCTCACCAAAGTGAGAACAAGAACATCGGCCTACAACTATTAAACAAAACGTTCCCACAAGTGATGGAGTCGGTAATTGGGGTAAGAAATGAGGTTTTTAGATTGTTACGGGACTGTTGGACATTACGTAACCCTCGTCCCTTTGACGACGTTACAACACGCTGTCTTATCAACGGCCATAACGGTTATGTTCCACAAGACCAAGGATGGGAAGTAGTCCTAGTAAAACCAGAATGCATGACTTGTTTCTGGACGTATGAATTACGTGTCTTTATTGCCTTTGCTGAACGACTTGTGTACTAGCTAGAATTATCTTCACAACTATCTTGTATCAAAGTTATTGTGTGCTATATTTCATGCTTTATGTAAAATAAGCGGTATTGTAAGTTTGTAAAATATTGAATAAAAGTTTGAACGCGAAATATTATTATAATCGGTTTTTCATATAGAATTGTAGTAGTTGAATTGTATATTAGCTACTAAGTATGAACTTAACGGGTAGGTACTACCCGAATTTAAACTTATAAAATGCTAATATGAAGAAAAAGCTTTTATAAATGAGTTCATATTATGCTACGAAATACTATTAACTACTCTTAATATTCTGTATGATTAATTTGTTCCATTTGACTATTTTGAAGGAAATGGCACCGACTACTCGACACACCGTGAATATGAATGAAGAGGAATTCCGTACTTTTCTAGCTTCAAACATAGCCGCAGTACAGGCTGCGCTACATACCAACAATAACCTTGGATCTAGCAGTACAGGAAATCGTGTAGGATGCACCTACAAAGAATTCACTGCCTGCAAACCTTTGGAATTTGATGGAACCGAAGGACCGATCGGATTGAAACGGTGGACCGAGAAGGTCGAATCGGTGTTTGCCATAAGTAAGTGTACTGAAGAGGACAAAGTGAAGTACGCTACGCATACCTTCACAGGTTCTGCGTTAACATGGTGGAATACCTATCTAGAGCAAGTGGGACAAGACGATGCGTACGCACTACCGTGGTCAGCATTCAAGCACTTGATGAACGAGAAGTACCGTCCCAGAACCGAGGTCAATAAGCTCAAGACAGAACTTAGAGGGTTACGAACCCAAGGATTTGATATTACCACGTATGAAAGACGATTCACAGAATTGTGCCTATTGTGTTCGGGAGCGTTCGAAGATGAGGAAGAGAAGATCGACGCGTTTGTGAAAGGATTACCGGAAAGAATCCAAGAAGATATAAGTTCACACGAGCCCGCCTCCATACAACAGGCATGTAGAATGGCTCACAAACTAGTGAACCAGATTGAAGAAAGAATTAAAGAACAGATTGCTGAAGAGGCCAATGTGAAGCAAGTCAAAAGAAAGTGGGAGGAAAACGGTGATAAGAATCACCAATATAACAACAACAGCAATTACAACAATAATCGCAACAATTATCCCAACAATCGCAACATCACTCGCAACTACAACAAACGGCCCAACAACAACAACAACAGCAACTACAACAATCATCCCAACAACAATAATAACCGCAACAACAACAACAATCAGAAGCAGCTATGCCAAAGGTGTGAAAAGTATCACTCGGGGTTCTGCACCAAATTTTGCAATAAGTGTAAAAGAAATGGTCATAGCGCGGCGAAGTGTGAGGTCTACGGACCAGGGGTTAATAGAACGAAAGGAACAAATGGTGTCGGAACGAGTAATGGTGGAGCAAGTAGTGTCGGAGCAAGTTATGCCAATGTATTTTGTTATAAATATGGAAAACCGGGCCACATTATTAGAAATTGCCCGAACCAGGAGAACACGAATGGACAAGGCCGCGGAAGAGTTTTCAATATTAATGCGGCAGAGGCACAGGAAGACCCGGAGCTTGTTACAGGTACGTTTCTTATTGACAATAAATATGCTTAAGTTTTATTTGATTCGAGTGCGGATAGAAGCTATATGAGTAGAGATTTTTGTGCTAAATTAAATTGTCCATTGACGCCTTTGGATAGTAAATTTTTACTCGAATTAGCAAATGGTAAATTAATTTCAGCAGATAATATATGTCGGAATCGAGAAATTAAACTGGTTAGCGAAACATTTAAGATTGACTTGATACCAGTAGAGTTAGGAAGTTTTGATATGATAATCGGTATGGACTGGTTGAAAGAAGTGAAAGCAGAGATCGTTTGTTACAAAAATGCAATTCGCATTATACGAGAAAAAGGAAAACCCTTAATGGTGTACGGAGAAAAGGGCAACACGAAGCTACATCTTATTAGTAATTTGAAGGCACAAAAACTAATAAGAAAAGGTTGCTATGCTGTTCTAGCACACGTCGAGAAAGTACAAACTGAAGAAAAGAGCATCAATGATGTTCCCGTCGCAAAAGAATTTCCCGATGTATTTCCGAAAGAATTACCGGGATTACCCCCACATCGATCCGTTGAATTTCAAATAGATCTTGTAACAGGAGCTGCACCAATAGCTCGTGCTCCTTACAGACTCGCACCCAGCGAGATGAAAGAACTGCAAAGCCAATTACAAGAACTTTTAGAGCGTGGTTTCATTCGACCAAGCACATCACCGTGGGGAGCTCCTGTTTTGTTTGTCAAGAAGAAAGATGGTACATTCAGGTTGTGTATCGACTACCGAGAGTTCAACAAACTTACCATCAAGAACCGCTACCCACTACCGAGAATCGACTACTTATTTGATCAACTACAAGGCTCGTCTGTTTATTTAAAGATTGACTTACGTTCCGGGTATCATCAAATGCGGGTGAAAGAAGATGATATTCCAAAGACTGCTTTCAGAACACATTACGGTCATTACGAGTTTATGGTCATGCCGTTTGGTTTAACTAATGCACCAGCTGTGTTCATGGACCTTATGAACCGAGTGTGTGGACCATACCTTGACAAGTTTGTCATTGTTTTCATTGATGACATACTTATTTACTCAAAGAATGACCAAGAACACGGTGAACATTTGAGAAAGGTGTTAGAAGTATTGAGGAAGGAAGAATTGTACGCTAAGTTTTCAAAGTGTGCATTTTGGTTGGAAGAAGTTCAATTCCTCGGTCACATAGTGAACAAAGAAGGTATTAAGGTGGATCCGGCAAAGATAGAAACTGTTGAAAAGTGGGAAACCCCGAAAACTCTGAAACACATACGCCAGTTTTTAGGACTAGCTGGTTACTACAGAAGGTTCATCCAAGACTTTTCCAGAATAGCAAAACCCTTGACTGCATTAACGCATAAAGGGAAGAAATTTGAATGGAATGATGGACAAGAGAAAGCGTTTCAGTTATTGAAGAAAAAGCTAACTACGGCACCTATATTGTCATTGCCTGAAGGGAATGATAATTTTGTGATTTATTGTGACGCATCAAAGCAAGGTCTCGGTTGTGTATTAATGCAACGAACGAAGGTGATTGCTTATGCGTCTAGACAATTGAAGATTCACGAACAAAATTATATGATGCATGATTTGGAATTAGGCGCGGTTGTTTTTGCATTAAAGACTTGGAGGCACTACTTATATGGGGTCAAAAGTATTATATATACCGACCACAAAAGTCTTCAACACATATTTAATCATAAACAACTGAATATGAGGCAGCGTAGGTGGATTGAATTGTTGAATGATTACGACTTTGAGATTCGTTACCACCCGGGGAAGGCAAATGTGGTAGCCGATGCCTTGAGCAGGAAGGACAGAGAACCCATTCGAGTAAAATCTATGAATATAATGATTCATAATAACCTTACTACTCAAATAAAGGAGGCGCAACAAGGAGTTTTAAAAGAGGGAAATTTAAAGGATGAAATACCCAAGGGATCGGAGAAGCATCTTAATATTCGGGAAGACGGAACCCGGTATAGGGCTGAAAGGATTTGGGTACCAAAATTTGGAGATATGAGAGAAATGGTACTTAGAGAAGCTCGTAAAACCAGATACTCAATACATCCTGGAACGGGGAAGATGTACAAGGATCTCAAGAAACATTTTTGGTGGCCAGGTATGAAAGCTGATGTTGCTAAATATGTAGGAGAATGTTTGACGTGTTCTAAGGTCAAAGCTGAGCATCAGAAACCATCAGGTCTATTTCAACAACCCGAAATCCCGGAATGGAAATGGGAAAACATTACCATGGATTTCATCACTAAATTGCCAAGGACTGCAAGTGGTTTTGATACTATTTGGGTAATAGTTGATCGTCTCACCAAATCAGCACACTTCCTGCCAATAAGAGAAGATGACAAGATGGAGAAGTTAGCACGACTGTATTTGAAGGAAGTCGTCTCCAGACATGGAATACCAATCTCTAATATCTCTGATAGGGATGGTAGATTTATTTCAAGATTCTGGCAGACATTACAGCAAGCATTAGGAACTCGTCTAGACATGAGTACTGCCTATCATCCACAAACTGATGGGCAGAGCGAAAGGACGATACAATCGCTTGAAGACATGCTACGAGCATGTGTTATTGATTTCGGAAACAGTTGGGATCCACATCTACCGTTAACAGAATTTTCCTACAACAACTGCTACCATTCAAGCATTGAGATGGCGCCGTTTGAAGCACTTTATGGTAGAAAGTGCAGGTCTCCGATTTGTTGGAGTGAAGTGGGGGATAGACAGATTACGGGTCCGGAGATTATACAAGAAACTACCGAGAAGATCATCCAAATTCAACAACGGTTGAAAACCGCCCAAAGTCGACAAAAGAGCTACGCTGACATTAAAAGAAAAGATATAGAATTTGAAATTGGAGAGATGGTCATGCTTAAAGTTGCACCTTGGAAAGGCGTTGTTCGATTTGGTAAACGAGGGAAATTAAATCCAAGGTATATTGGACCATTCAAGATTATTGATCGTGTCGGACCAGTAGCTTACCGACTTGAGTTACCTCAACAACTCGCGGCTGTACATAACACTTTCCACGTCTCGAATTTGAAGAAATGTTTTGCTAAAGAAGATCTCACTATTCCGTTAGATGAAATCCAAATCAACGAAAAACTTCAATTCATCGAAGAACCCGTCGAAATAATGGATCGTGAGGTTAAAAGACTTAAGCAAAACAAGAAACCAATTGATAAGGTTCGATGGAATGCTCTTAGAGGACCCGAGTTCACCTGGGAGCGTGAAGAAAAGATGAAGAAGAAATACCCGCATCTATTTCTAGAAGATTCGTCAACACCTTCAACTGTTTAAAATTTCGGGACGAAATTTATTTAACGGGTAGGTACTGTAGTGACCCGAACTTTTCCATGTTTATATATATTAATTGAGATTGATATTTACATGATTAAATGTTTCCAACATGTTAAGCAATCAAACTTGTTAAGACTTGATTAATTGAAATATGTTTCATATAGACAATTGACCACCCAAGTTGACCGGTGATTCACGAACGTTAAAACTTGTAAAAAATATATGATGACATATATATGGATATATATATAGTTAACATGATACTATGATAAGTAAACATATCATTAAGTATATTAACAATGAACTACATATGTAAAAACAAGACTACTAACTTAATGATTTTTAAACGAGACATATATGTAACAATTATCGTTGTAAAGACATTTAATGTATATATATCATATTAAGAGATATTCATACATGATAATATCATGATAATATAATAATTTAAAATCTCATTTGATATTATAAACATTGGGTTAACAACATTTAACAAGATCGTTAACCTAAAGGTTTCAAAACAACACTTACATGTAACGACTAACGATGACTTAACGACTCAGTTAAAATGTATATACATGTAGTGTTTTAATATGTATTTATACACTTTTGAAAGACTTCAATACACTTATCAAAATACTTCTACTTAACAAAAATGCTTACAATTACATCCTCGTTCAGTTTCATCAACAATTCTACTCGTATGCACCCGTATTCGTACTCGTACAATACACAGCTTTTAGATGTATGTACTATTGGTATATACACTCCAATGATCAGCTCTTAGAAGCCCATGTGAGTCACCTAACACATGTGGGAACCATCATTTGGCAACTAGCATGAAATATCTCATAAAATTACAAAAATATGAGTAATCATTCATGACTTATTTACATGAAAACAAAATTACATATCCTTTATATCTAATCCATACACCGATGACCAAAAACACCTACAAATACTTTCATTCTTCAATTTTCTTCATCTAATTGATCTCTCTCAAGTTCTATCTTCAAGTTCTAAGTGTTCTTCATATATTCTACAAGTTCTAGTTACATAAAATCAAGAATACTTTCAAGTTTGCTAGCTCACTTCCAATCTTGTAAGGTGATCATCCAACCTCAAGAAATATTTGTTTCTTACAGTAGGTTATCATTCTAATACAAGGTAATAATCATATTCAAACTTTGGTTCAATTTCTATAACTATAACAATCTTATTTCAAGTGATGATCTTACTTGAACTTGTTTTCGTGTCATGATTCTGCTTCAAGAACTTCGAGCCATCCAAGGATCCGTTGAAGCTAGATCCATTTTTAACTTTTACAGTAGGTTTATCCAAGGAACTTAAGGTAGTAATGATGTTCATAACATCATTCAATTCATACATATAAAGCTATCTTATTCGAAGGTTTAAACTTGTAATCACTAGAACATAGTTTAGTTAATTCTAAACTTGTTCGCAAACAAAAGTTAATCCTTCTAACTTGACTTTTAAAATCAACTAAATACATGTTCTATATCTATATGATATGTTAACTTAATGATTTAAAACCTGGAGACACGAAAAACACCGTAAAACCGGATTTACGCCGTCGTAGTAACACCGCGGGCTGTTTTGGGTTAGTTAATTAAAAACTATGATAAACTTTGATTTAAAAGTTGTTATTCTGAGAAAATGATTTTTATTATGAACATGAAACTATATCCAAAAATTATAGTTAAACTCAAAGTGGAAATATGTTTTCTAAAATGGTCATCTAGACGTCGTTCTTTCGACTGAAATGACTACCTTTACAAAAACAACTTGTAACTTATTTTTCCGACTATAAACCTATACTTTTTCTGTTTGGATTCATAAAATAGAGTTCAATATAAAACCATAGCAATTTGATTCACTCAAAACGGATTTAAAATGAAGAAGTTATGGGTAAAACAAGATTGGATAATTTTTCTCATTTTAGCTACGTGAAAATTTGTAACAAATCTATTCCAACCATAACTTAATCAACTTGTATTGTATATTATGTAATCTTGAGATACCATAGACACGTATACAATGTTTCGACCTATCATGTCGACACATCTATATATATTTCGGAACAACCATAGACACTCTATATGTGAATGTTGGAGTTAGCTATACAGGGTTGAGGTTGATTCCAAAATATATATAGTTTGAGTTGTGATCAATACTGAGATACGTATACACTGGGTCGTGGATTGATTCAAGATAATATTTATCGATTTATTTGTGTACATCTAACTGTGGACAACTAGTTGTAGGTTACTAACGAGGACAGCTGACTTAATAAACTTAAAACATCAAAATATATTAAAAGTGTTGTAAATATATTTTGAACATACTTTGATATATATGTATATATTGTTATAGGTTCGTGAATCAACCAGTGGCCAAGTCTTACTTCCCGACGAAGTAAAAATCTGTGAAAGTGAGTTATAGTCCCACTTTTAAAATCTAATATTTTTGGGATGAGAATACATGCAGGTTTTATAAATGATTTACAAAATAGACACAAGTACGTGAAACTACATTCTATGGTTGAATTATCGAAATCGAATATGCCCCTTTTTATTAAGTCTGGTAATCTAAGAATTAGGGAACAGACACCCTAATTGACGCGAATCCTAAAGATAGATCTATTGGGCCTAACAAACCCCATTCAAAGTATCGGATGCTTTAGTACTTCGAAATTTATATCATATCCGAAGGGTGTCCCGGAATGATGGGGATATTCTTATATATGCATCTTGTTAATGTCGGTTACCAGGTGTTCACCATATGAATGATTTTTATCTCTATGTATGGGGTGTGTATTGAAATACGAAATCTTGTGGTCTATTATTATGATTTGATATATATAGGTTAAACCTATAACTCACCAACATTTTTGTTGACGTTTTAAGCATGTTTATTCTCAGGTGATTATTAAGAGCTTCCGCTGTCGCATACTTAAATAAGGACGAGATTTGGAGTCCATGCTTGTATGATATTATGTAAAAACTGCATTCAAGAAACTTATTTTGTTGTAACATATTTGTATTGTAAACCATTATGTAATGGTCGTGTGTAAACAGGATATTTTAGATTATCATTATTTGATAATCTACGTAAAGCTTTTTAAACCTTTATTGATGAAATAAAGGTTATGGTTTGTTTTAAAATGAATGCAGTCTTTGAAAAATGTCTCATATAGAGGTCAAAACCTCGCAACGAAATCAATTAATATGGAATGTTTTTAATCAATAAGAACGGGACATTTCAAGAACCGAGCAAGAAGTGGATCCTACATACTTAGGCAAGAACTTAGAGGATGGTCCACTCGCGTGTCCGTGTTATGGTAAATCGTGCGAGAAAAAATGTCTTAAGGCATGGAGATTTTGCCGAGAACACAAAGTCTCGTTTCAATGTATTGGTGGCACAAAAGCTAACCATAATATGAAAAAAGTTCCTGATGTGGTTGGTGTGCCTCTCGAACATGTTTCGCATGACGAGCCGATATTTAATCTTAAGAGCGGACGTGATTATTGTGCTTGTTTCGTTACTTCTTGCGAAGGCTTTTGTAGATCTTGGCATCAAATGATGAAAGGTAAAGAGAAAATTTTCATTGGAACGAACTCGAACAATAAAGTTTCAAAGAAGGACAAGTCAAGATCGTTTAAATTGCGAGATAGTAAAGAGGATTTAGTAGTGGGAGATGCGATTCAAAGCATGTTTGCGAATGCTCACGGGGTTGACGGTGATGATCGTAGGGTTGGCAACTTTCCCTCGGCTTCTCTTACCGGGGACGATTCTTCAAATGTCCTTTCCTTTAGGTTCGAAAACTGGGCGGGAAAGAAGCTAGGACGCGACACAGTCAACGGTAATCTAAAAAAGGTTGCGCCTTAGTTTGCCTTCTATATTGGTTTCGTAATTGTGTGTGAGTTTCTTTTTTGTTTAGCGCATGTTGTTAATCGGTACCGGACATTGTGGTATTTGGTTTGTATTTGGTTGTATCGGACAAGGCTCGGTATAGATTTGTTTTTCTTTTCGTATCGCTTAGTTTTCTAGGTACGAGCCTTGTTCCGTAACTTTCTCTTGTTTCTCCCGTTTGATGACGTTTTCTCTTTGAAAACGTCTCAGTTTCTATATGAGTACTCATATTTTTAGCCAAAAAAAAAAAAAAAGCAAAACATCGTGTTCTATCGTCAATGATTCTAAAACAAATAAATACGGAGTATTATTAGAGTGTTGAATATTTTTTATTTGGCTTCGGGTCTTCGGATTAATATAACCAAATCACAATCCTTTGGTGTTGGTGTTACAAATGAGATTGCTGAAAACTTTGCGTTGGAAGACGGTTGTAAAGTTGGATCATGGCCTGCAAAGTATTTGGGTTTATTAATTGGCGCCAACATGAATTTTGTGGCTAACTGGCAAGAATTGTTAGCCAAATTTCGTAAGCGACTATCTACTTGGAAAGCATCTTTTCTCTCGTTTGGTGGAAGATTGACGTTGATCAAGTCAGTTATGGGTTCGCTTGGTGTTTACTTGGTCTCGATCTTCAAATGCCCCGAACTTGTTCTTAAAGAGATGGAATCAAACCGGTAAGATTTTTTTGGGGTGGAAAGATGTGTTGGGTGAAGTGGGACTCTATTTTAGCCTCTTACGATAATGGAGGTCTAAATATAGGGAGTATAAAGGCCCTTAACTTGGCGTTACTTGTTAAATGGAAATGGCGTTTCTTATCGAATCCAACATCTTTTTAGTCGATGGCTATTAAAGCTTTACATGGTCATGTATTTGAAGAAACTAATTATAGTGGAGTATGGGATAATATTGTTAAAGTTAATAAGATGTTGATTAGCCAACAATTGATGCCTACTAATGCGTTCACTTTAAAGACTGGGAACGGACGAGCAACGTCATTTTGGCATGACCCATGGCTTGGAAATAATACGCTTTGTTCGCGTTTTAACAGATTGTATCATCTTGATTTGGATAAGAATGCAAAAGTGGCTGATAAATTCATTAATGGGTCATGACAGTTAAATTTGCAACGTGACAATATAGGTACTCGAAATACTGCATATTTAGACTTATTGATGGGTGAACTTAGTCACGTAGTGGTCTCTAATGTGGAAGATTATTGGAAATGGAGTTATTCTTCTGATGGTGACTTTTATGTCAACAAAGCCCGAAACATGCTAGATGAAAAGCTGCTACCTTCATCGAATGTTGTTACGACTTGGAATAAGTATCTTCCAGACAAAATAAACATTTTCATTTGGCGTTTTAATTTGGATAGACTTCCACATCGGTTAAACTTATCGAAAAGAGGGTTGGAGATTGAATCGATTGCTTGCGTTTGCTGTAACCAGGGTGTTGAAAGTTTGCCCCATGTCTTTTTTCAATGCCCGATGTCGTTAGAGATTTGGCGAATGATAGGCTTGTGGTTGCTCGTTGATATTCCAAGCTTCTCATCCTGGGCCGAAATTTTGAGCTGGATTGATTCGGATTTCAGCGACTCGAAGGCGAAGACATGTGTTCGTACTGTTGTTGCAGCAACTTTATGGGTTATATGGTGTTTTCGTAATTGCATGTTATTTAACGATAAGTCCAATGAAAAGTGTATGATCTATGATTCTATTAGATTTTATTACTCTTTTGTATGGCTAAGATATAGGGGTAAGGTGGTTTCAAATTGGAACTCTTGGCTTAATTGCCCTTTGTAATGCTCTTCTAGCTCCTTGCTAGAGAGCTCGTTGTTTTGTTAATAAAATTTTTGCCTTCCAAAACAAAAAGAACACATTTTCAGTTCACAAATATTATTAGGTGAAGGACTGTAGATGTTGAAATAGAGGTCGACATACCTTAACACTAGGAAGAATTATGAACGATGAATATGATTAAAGAGATCAAACATGGATCTCGGATCCAAACCCAAAGAATAGTACAAATAATATTACCCAAGCAAACAATTGTGAAACACCACATCGGTAGGATCTTTTCAAATGAAATCCGGATCAGTATCACCAAGAAAATTAGAAAGCTGTTAGTCTTTAGTAGTAATTGTTTATGTAGGCTGGATGTACTGTTGAGGTGTGGAGACATTTAAACAAAGTTGGAAATGTCGCCACAAAAGGTGAGTTAAAGTGTTGCACGGATTTTGCAGATTTCGGGTTGCGTGATACCTGAATTCAGAAAGTTCCAGGGAGTGATGCGGCGCATCATTCATGGATGCGGCGCATCCATGCATCATTTTGGCCCGAAGGTTTGTGATGCGGAGCTTTTAATGGATACGGCGCATTTTTGGGCAATGATGCGGCGCATCATGTGGAGATGCGGCGCATCTCCTGCTGGCAGCAAGTGGATTAACTTGCTCACATGGGATCCAAATTTAATTAACCAAGTTGTCACTTTAGGTGCAAAGTAGGTTACTTTACACCTTATTTTATGGCTGTGATCATGCATATGCAAGGGTGTAAAGAGGATCAAGTTGGTTAGTTGATGATTCCTTGAAGCATTCATGAAGTTTTTCTTATGATCTTGTTTCTCCTATAAATATTCCTCATTGTAACTCATTGTAAACTCACCACCACGAAATTAATACAAATAGAACACTCTTTGGTTGGCCATGGACTAAAACAATCATAAACGATTGCATATAACCACGTTAAATTCCCGTGTTATTTATCATTCTTGCTAGTCTTTAATCTTTTCACTATATTTCCGTTTGTTGGAAGTGGGTTGATAACTTGGGGTTATCTAGTCTTGTTTTCGGTCACCTAGTCGGGTTTCCTTAACAAGTGGTATCAAGAGCTCTCGGGTTTACGAGTTTTTTGGGAACAATTGCGGAAAAGAGTGTGGTGTGTTGGAATTGTCAACAAGTCGGTCACTATAAGTCAAAGTGCCCGAGTTTAATGTCGGGTGGGAGTTCAACTAATATCGTGATTGAAGATGTGTTGTTGTGCCAAGAAGATGTTCTTGACGAATCTTGGGTTTTAGATTCGGGTGCCTCGTGTCATGCTACCCCATACATGAACGAGATGGTGAATTTCAAGTTGTGTTCCGGTAAGGTTCGAGTCGCGAATAGGAGTACACTTGATGTTGCGGGTATTGGTGATCTTGTGGTTAAACACACTTGGATCTTGAGGAACGTGAGGTTCATTCCAAAGCTCAAGAGTAGGTTAATCTCAGTTGGGCAATTGGATGATGATAAGTGTCATGTCCTATTTGGAGATCAAAGGTGGAAGGTGTTTAAGGGAGGTCATGTTGTCGCTCGCGGGTACAAGAGGGGAACCAAGTATATGGTTGAAGTATGTCTAGGTAATTTCATGGGTATTAGAAATCCTAGCATGCTAATGCTTTTCGGGTTTGTTGAGGGATCTTATTTGAGTGGGAGCTCAAGGGAAGTCGAAGATAGTGAAGATTCAGGACGAATTGGTTATACTAGAGCTTCCGTTACTTCAAGAAGATCTTCTCCAATGGCAACTTTGTTGCAATCGGCCGAAGAAGATGAACAAGAGATTTTCTTAAGAGTCATTGTTAAAGAAACATCCGTACAGTGGGAGTTGGCTCGTGGTGGAAAATCGGGTTTGTCAAAAGACGTGCACGCGTATGTAGTCGGTGTTCCAATAGTGAAAGCAAAGGCGGTTATATGGAAGATCAAGGGTGTGAATGCATTCTCACACGGTTGCCTTGATGGCATTGTCCACATGTTTGATCTACCGGGTGGTTTATTCTATGTTGGAAAGATAAATCGGGTAGATGTTATAGTGTACGGGTGGATCGCTTGGGCGATGGGGTTGATTGGGTCGGGTCGGACTCAAATGACCCGTTATCTCCTAGACTAAGGAGATAGGTGTCATAGCCAAAGAGTTGTTGTTTGTTTGTCATTTTGTTTTCCCAAGCTAGTAACATGAAAGTTGTTATTGTGGGATGATGATGTTGTTAGGCGAGTTTAACGAAGGATGAGTTTGTTCAAAGTCTCCAAGTGGGAGATTTGTTGAGGTGTGGAGACATTTAAACTAAGTTGGAAATGTCGCCACAAAAGGTGAGTTAAAGTGTTGCACGGATTTTGCAGATTTCAGGTTGCGTGAAACCTGAATTCAGAAAGTTCCAGGGAGTGATGCGGCGCATCACTCATGGATGCGGCGCATCCATGCATCATTTTGGCCCGAAGGTTTGTGATGCAGAGCTTTTAATGGATACGGCGCATTGTTGGGCAATGATGCGGCGCATCATGTGGAGATGCGGCGCATCTCCTGCTGGCAGCAAGTGGATCAACTTGCTCACATGGGATCCGGATTTAATTAACCAAGTTGTCACTTTAGGTGCAAAGTAGGTTACTTTACACCTTGTTTTATGGCTGTGATCATGCATATGCAAGGGTGTAAAGAGGATCAAGTTGGTTAGTTGATGATTCCTTGAAGCATTCATGAAGTTTTTCTTATGATCTTGTTTCTCCTATAAATGTTTCTCATTGTAACTCATTGTAAACTCACCACCACGAAATTAATACAAATAGAACACTCTTTGGTTGGCCGTGGACTAAAGCAATCATAAACGATTGCATATAACCACGTTAAATTCCCGTGTTATTTATTATTCTTGCTAGTCTTTAATATTTTCACTATATTTTCGTTTGTTGGAAGTGGGTTGATAACTTGGGGTTATCTAGTCTTGTTTGGGCTCACCTAGTCGGGTTTCCTAACATGTACTTGCAACATCATCATACATCTAGCCACCTAATTTAACAAAAAAAAAGTATAAGAAGTTGAACAATAAGAATAATCCACAAAAACATAGCAAGACTTTTTACATCCTTGATCCTTCACAGTAATTTTAAAAAACTAATAGCATAAATAGACAATCTGTTAACTTTATTTAATGAACCGTCAATAATACTCATCATCAAACAAATCTCACCATATATTGAGCTAAGTTAATTCGCTAAAATAAAGTAGTGTTGATGCATATTTTGTATGGCCGTCACTGAGCGAATAACGTGTATCCTTACATTGTACACCTAGTTTATATATACGCGTGAAACTGATCAGTTATAGGAGCATATGTAACTGTTGGGTTATTCATGTTGATAGGCCCATTAGGGCAACCTAAGTCTAGGTCGTCTATATATATCAGTTTATGTGTGTCTTTAGGGTTAAGAGATCAGGAGTCTAAACCCTAATTTAGGAGAGCCGCATTCGGCGATCCTGTGCATAGGGGAGATCATGCTCGATGTGATGACCCGGAAAATTCTGACCAAATTTAAACTTAATCTTGTATGATTAACGTTTCCGACACGATAAACAAAGTCTATGAAGTTAAATCTCAAAATTTTGAACTGTTCAATTAATCTTCGATTGTTCTCAACGAAACGCGAACAATTATATATAGATACATATACTATAACTTGAAAACGTAACAAAGTGTTGAGGATATGATACTGTGCATTAAACTTATTGGTTTAATTATCTGATTGATATATTTAACTATAGAGTTAAAAGATTATGCCAAACAATTCAAGTAAAAGATATTTACCGAGTCTCTTAAGAATTATGATATTATTACGAGTCTCTGTTGAGAGGTCCACTTGATTTGAGAAATCATTCATTTTAACGGTATTCGGAATAAATGGTGAATTATTTGTTTAAATAACGTAATTTGGACACATACAATAATAAGGAATATTAACTGTTAAGAATTAATTATATGAATAACTTGCGATACGTATTTTAAAACGTGTTTATAAATATTGAGAATAGATATTAACTTGGTTATGAAACGTTTGATAAATACTATTATATTAATAAATAACGAGACAATGATTTATAGAAGTAAATGACCAAAATACTCTAAAGTTTAAGATATACTCTGGGTGGTATAATTTAGGGATAATTTAAGGCTATATTTTGACAAAGGTACGTGTCCCAGAATGAAAATTACAAGTTTTCTCAGCGTACGAAGGGACACTCGAAAAACCGGGACCGGGACATAAGTCGCGTAACAACGTACGACTTATCGGAACAAAAAGTACAAGTTAACTATGCATGTGAATTTAATATAATATATAATTAATTATATAAATTAAATATATTATATATATTATTAATTATTATGTCGACAAACAAAAAAACAAAAATATGTGAGCTGGATCTGACGGCCATGCGATCGCATGAGAAATAGGCATAAAACCCATGCGATCGCATGGGCATCAGAATCAGGAATTATGCCTATAAATACCAGGTTTCTGCGAGAGTTGTTTTACACATATATTACTATGTGTAAATTTATTTATTTAAATTATTATTATTATTATTATTATTATTATTATTATTAAGATTATTATTATTTATTTTATTATTATTAATAGTATTATTATTATTATTAATTATATCACTTAAAATACTACGACGAGGTCATGAGCGTGTCACTTTCAAAATGGGTTTTCAAGTGGGATAGAGCTAAGGAAACTATGGGTTATTACTAAGGAGGTTATGGGTATTGTTCGAGGGTTTTGCTCGTAAGTCAAACCTAGTGTTTATCATCTCCGTTACTTCTACGTACTATCCTACAATATTGAATCTCAATATTGATACGTAAGCACTCATATTTTATCTTTTATATATTAATTGTGTATCCATGTCTAGTGCTCGAGTATATATATTTATACATACGTGTATGCTAAATTTCATCATTAAACAGTTTATAATAGATCACGAATTAAATACATATATTACTGGTAAAAGGTATATGATATACATGTTTTTGGAAAGCTGGCGAAAAATCAATAACTTTTCATTTAGATATCGAATAATTTCGATGAACGGATTAAAAGATATGAGCAACTGAATTATGATTGAAGTTAATTGAAATTGCTTTTGAATCTACAATTAAGATTTAAACAACTTGTTTACGAGATTGATAAATTGGATTTTGAATATTACCAACCGAGTAAATGAATCCTTATATAAGGTACGTCTCGTTTTGTTAAACTATTGTCAAAATTGACTTTTTGAAACGACTTTGGATAACTTTTATATGTCGATCTCGAGCATTAGGATTGTGATACACTATGACCTGACCTAGATTGATAGACATTTATTGACCAACATATGTTCTCTAGGTTGAGATCTACGATTCTTTGATATACTGAGTTTCGGTTACATTACGATGAACAACTGTATGTGCTGCTAAGGTGAGTTTCATAAGATCCCTTTTACTCTCTACATTTTTGGGCTGAGAATACATGCAAATGCTTTATTAATCGATATACAATATTTATATGCGTGAGTTTCATTTGCTCCCTTTTTAATTGCTTTTGCAATATATATTTTTGGGCTGAGAATACATGCACTTTATTTTAAACACAATGGATACAAGTACATACTAAATTCTACACTGAGTTTGAACCGAAAATCCCTTAGCTTTGGTAACTAGTAACTGCCAGTTATAAGAACTGGTGGGCGCGAGTAGTAGTATATGGATCCATAGGGCTTGATATCCCCGTCCGAGCTAGAGCACTAGCCTTTTAACGGACGTATGCTATTTGAGAAGCGTACACGTTGGTTTGCGTGTATTATTAAGATGATTATACAAAGGGTACAAATTATATATACGTTAAGTTTAGTTACCAGGGTGCTCAATTTCGTAGAATATTTTGATAAACGTTTCTGGATGAAACAACTGAAATCTTGTGATCCATCTTTATATACGGATTATGCGAAACATACAATCTATGAACTTACCAACCTTTGTGTTGACACTTGTTAGCATGTTTATTCTCAGGTTCCCTAGAAGTCTTCCGCTGTTTGCTTATATGATAGACAAGCTATGTGCATGGAGTCTTATATGGCATATTTTTCAAGAAAACGTTGCATTCACCAATTCATCATCATGTACCTTATTTTGACTGCATTGTCAACGGAAGTACTATTGTAAACTATTATATACGGTGATTGTCTATATGTAGAAATCATCAGATGTCGAAAACCTTTGATTTAAATATTCATTTATGGTATGCCTTTGCAAAAGAATGCAATGTTTACAAAACGTATCATATAGAGGTCAAATACCTCGCAATGAAATCAATGAATGACGTGTTCGTCCATATAGATTTGGAGCGATCGTCACAGTTGGTATCAGAGCGTTGGTCCTAGCGAATCAGGTCTTGCATGAATGTGTCTAACTGATAGTTGTTAAGATGCATTAGTAAGTCTGGACTTCGACCGTGTCTGCAAGTTAAAAGTTTTGCTTATCATTTCTTGTCGGAAATTACATGCTTATCATTCTTAAGTCTAGACACGTTTTCCTGCATTTATTGCATAAATAGTGTATAGACAAAAATTCATATCTTAGCGTATCTGTTACTGTAAACTTTTCCTGATATCTTCCGAAAATTTCTCCGTGATTTATGAAATTTGGTATTATATATACATATGTAAATTATGTATTGAAGAATACCAAACTAAATTCTATAATCTAATTCATATCAAAAATCATCTCCCTATTTATACAAGATGGATCCCGTATCTAGTTCAAACTCTGACAGCTATTCTGATATGGTTATTCACCTGAATTCCGAAGACAGTGTAACCGGAATGGATCAACCAATTAGCCATCATCTATTCTGGATGAATTAGGGATGGGTTCGTAGCCTAATTAATTATTGGAGACAAGAAGAAGGCGATCCCTTTCACCCACCACATTGCCCTCTTGGCGAAGAACCTGAAGCACTTACCGGCGAACCTGTTCGAGACACCATTTTCTCTCTCATTTCCAGAGTATCTCGTCATGATAATATACTATCTCAAATTTTGGATCTTATTCATCCGCTCGTCCGAACTGCCAATCATCCAGGTGTAGTAGAAGAAGTCAACGAGCTTCGTGCTCGGGTAGTGGCTTTGGAGAATATGGTGCAAAGGTTACAAACACCAGCAGCATCACCGGCATCAACAGTACCACCGACAACAACACCAACAGTACCATTACCACCACCAACACCATCTGCATCGTAAACCTCAACTTCACAATCTGTTCCACGAACATCAACGTCATACGCACCGTAGTTACCAAGAAATACCAGCAACAATAACCGATGAAGTATTAACTCATTTCCCCTGAAGAAATTTTATGTATATTTAATATATATGAATTTTGAAATCAAAATAAATATTTTCGTACTAAGCTATTACGTGTGAATCTTAACTGGTAGGTACTACTCGGTTAGTTCATATTACTAATATGCAATGATGTACATCCTTCATTAACGGCTTAATCATCGATAACTACAATGTCTGTTTCAATTCAATGAATTTCATTTCATAATAAACCAAGTGTATTATTCAATAACATGGTTGATTTTACACTTTCATCTTCGATGCACTCGAAACTTTCTAGAAAACATCATTTGCACCTTGCGAAGTTTGCAAGAATTCCACGAATATCAACACCCTTCACCAAGGAATATCAATAAGAATAAATAATGAAGTATTGATTTCATTAGTGAAATACTCCACGAAGATTATGTAATCTCTAATGTTTTAGAGATTATTCATTTCTAATTCAAGTTAAAAATCAAATGAGCTTAATATGATATTAACTCATTAAATCTGTATTACATCTGAAGAAATATACATACATATATTTTCATAAAGACTGTAATGAAAATTCTTTTGTACAAAATATTAATTGTGAAATCTTTAACGGGTAGGTAATACTCGGGAATATATAAGTTCACAATTAATATGTTACACTGTACATTCTTCAACTTTGATTCAAAAATTATTAACTATGCTCACAGCGATATACAATCGTTTCCATACAAATTCAATTACATATTCTGATATTGACGGATCAGAATCCAAGTCAAGATTTAACGGGTGACATCATTCTTAGATCTCTACATCTTTCAAAGCTATACTTTGACTTCAAAAATGTGAAAGATCCTTTAGCATTGTTATTACTGAAAATAATCTTGCCATCCTTTTCAAAGTATCCAGTTTTATCACACTTTCAACCAGTCAACTTCGAATTTTCAGATTAACCTTATTGTAACCTTGACATATACATTTTTGTTACCGGGGAACCTTTTATGTTCCACCACATTAGCAGTAAATTTACTAACAACTTCATTAATCCTTGACCTTCTAAAAAATCATTATACTCATTAAAACCCTATCATGTACTCATCCACATCTTATAACAATAATTGCCATACCAACTATCGGGAATTAGCAACCAGTATTTTGAATTTCGCAGCAATTCTATGCCAACAGTTATATATATACATATAATGTCTATCTTCTAGACTTACATACTTCGAATGTGAAGTTTCTGAAAAACACCCCAAACTACGAAACTAGTTCTACGAATTTTGGAAAAATGCTGATGAATCAGCAAAAACTATAAACGACTTTAACAGTCGAAAGTTTGATGATAAAGAGTAGTGTGTTGGAAAAGCACAGAAAAAGAGAAGGTTTGAAACTGGAAAACGGGTTGAGCAAAGTATGAAGGAAGCTGTAGACAAATCACAAGGACGAAATCTACCTTTAAAGAATCCAAATGATTCAGTGTCTGTTGAAACCATTAGTAAGAATCTTACTTCTTATTCTAAACCTTCACAGACAGATTTTCCGCATCATCCTCCGATATTAAAAATTCTAAGATATCATCGTATCTTCCATTATAAATATCCTCCATATTTCTGAAGATATTTTCATAACTATTCTTATCTGAAATCATTTATCTCTTCACGCTATCTGTGTTACATCATAAAAGAAACTATTTTAGTTTCTAATTTCTGAAAATTTCAAAAAATGGATGTTTTTGAAGTAGTGTTGGGAATTGAAGCATGAGTTAGTATAATATAATGACACTTGATCAACGTGATTATATTACAGTAAGTCATGCTGAGTTTCTAATGGAACGTGATAAAGGTTCACAGATCATACCCTCATCATGAACCATGTTACATAACTCTTTCATTCTATATAATCTCTAAAAATATCAAGAAAATATTTTCTTAATGATTCGGTCTTTTTCAAGGTATTCTGGTAATTTGACAAGTCAGATTGTGCTATTACCGTTTCTTTCTTAGAACATTAATTATGTTCATTCCGAAATGTATAGCTACGAATTTAGGACCATTATTCGCTTGACTTAAATTCGGGAAGAGAAAACGAAAGCATGAAGCTCCGAAATATAATGGAAAATATAAAGCCCGAAAACAACCCCAAAATTTACAAACCGTGTATATCAATACGTATTGCAACGTAAATACACGGGAAAATTAATAACACTATAACCCCAAGATAAAAGTAAAAGTAAATAAAATCCTCCGGTGGTAAATGAAAGAGAAGAATGACAGATATGAAGGTTAGGAGTATATCAAGAATCAGAACTGGATGAAGCATTTCACAATCTTTTGGAAGTATGAAATGAGGAAGAAGATGTGGGAGTGGTGAAAATAATGAAACAGAAGTGGGCAATTTATAGCAAAATATCAGACATAACAATCGAGGCAGATTACGCAATTAATCAAAGGAAATCTTAATTTTCTTAATTCCAGAAGAATCAAATCTTATTTAGATTATGAAGATTTTCTATTCCTTAAATTCCGGAAATCAATCGTTACTACGTCAAGAGATAAGACACATCTCTATTCTCCATTTCACTTTATTACGACGGCTTCTCTCATACGCTTCAAGTAATTGGATTGTTTTATCCATATTATTCAACAGTGATAAAACTCTATTTATCGACTCATATTCGTCATAAAAACTTTTTTTTATTGTTAGCCATGACAACCTCACTCAAATTTCGGGACGAAATTTCTTTAACGGGTAGGTACTGTGATGACCCGGAAAATTCTGACCAAATTTAAACTTAATCTTGTATGATTAACGTTTCCGACACGATAAACAAAGTCTATGAAGTTAAATCTCAAAATTTTGAACTGTTCAATTAATCTTCGATTGTTCTCAACGAAACGCGAACAATTATATATAGATACATATACTATAACTTGAAAACGTAACAAAGTGTTGAGGATATGATACTGTGCATTAAACTTATTGGTTTAATTATCTGATTGATATATTTAACTATAGAGTTAAAAGATTATGCCAAACAATTCAAGTAAAAGATATTTACCGAGTCTCTTAAGAATTATGATATTATTACGAGTCTCTGTTGAGAGGTCCACTTGATTTGAGAAATCATTCATTTTAACGGTATTCGGAATAAATGGTGAATTATTTGTTTAAATAACGTAATTTGGACACATACAATAATAAGGAATATTAACTGTTAAGAATTAATTATATGAATAACTTGCGATACGTATTTTAAAACGTGTTTATAAATATTGAGAATAGATATTAACTTGGTTATGAAACGTTTGATAAATACTATTATATTAATAAATAACGAGACAATGATTTATAGAAGTAAATGACCAAAATACTCTAAAGTTTAAGATATACTCTGGGTGGTATAATTTAGGGATAATTTAAGGCTATATTTTGACAAAGGTACGTGTCCCAGAATGAAAATTACAAGTTTTCTCAGCGTACGAAGGGACACTCGAAAAACCGGGACCGGGACATAAGTCGCGTAACAACGTACGACTTATCGGAACAAAAAGTACAAGTTAACTATGCATGTGAATTTAATATAATATATAATTAATTATATAAATTAAATATATTATATATATTATTAATTATTATGTCTACAAACAAAAAAACAAAAATATGTGAGCTGGATCTGACGGCCATGCGATCGCATGAGAAATAGGCATAAAACCCATGCGATCGCATGGGCATCAGAATCAGGAATTATGCCTATAAATACCAGGTTTCTGCGAGAGTTGTTTTACACATATATTACTATGTGTAAATTTATTTATTTAAATTATTATTATTATTATTATTATTATTATTATTATTATTATTATTATTATTATTATTATTATTAAGATTATTATTATTTATTTTATTATTATTAATAGTATTATTATTATTATTAATTATATCACTTAAAATACTACGACGAGGTCATGAGCGTGTCACTTTCAAAATGGGTTTTCAAGTGGGATAGAGCTAAGGAAACTATGGGTTATTACTAAGGAGGTTATGGGTATTGTTCGAGGGTTTTGCTCGTAAGTCAAACCTAGTGTTTATCATCTCCGTTACTTCTACGTACTATCCTACAATATTGAATCTCAATATTGATACGTAAGCACTCATATTTTATCTTTTATATATTAATTGTGTATCCATGTCTAGTGCTCGAGTATATATATTTATACATACGTGTATGCTAAATTTCATCGTTAAACAGTTTATAATAGATCACGAATTAAATACATATATTACTGGTAAAAGGTATATGATATACATGTTTTTGGAAAGCTGGCGAAAAATCAATAACTTTTCATTTAGATATCGAATAATTTCGATGAACGGATTAAAAGATATGAGCAACTGAATTATGATTGAAGTTAATTGAAATTGCTTTTGAATCTACAATTAAGATTTAAACAACTTGTTTACGAGATTGATAAATTGAATTTTGAATATTACCAATCGAGTAAATGAATCCTTATATAAGGTACGTCTCGTTTTGTTAAACTATTGTCAAAATTGACTTTTTGAAACGACTTTGGATAACTTTTATATGTCGATCTCGAGCATTAGGATTGTGATACACTATGACCTGACCTAGATTGATAGACATTTATTGACCAACATATGTTCTCTAGGTTGAGATCTACGATTCTTTGATATACTGAGTTTCGGTTACATTACGATGAACAACTGTATGTGCTGCTAAGGTGAGTTTCATAAGATCCCTTTTACTCTCTACATTTTTGGGCTGAGAATACATGCAAATGCTTTATTAATCGATATACAATATTTATATGCGTGAGTTTCATTTGCTCCCTTTTTAATTGCTTTTGCAATATATATTTTTGGGCTGAGAATACATGCACTTTATTTTAAACACAATGGATACAAGTACATACTAAATTCTACACTGAGTTTGAACCGAAAATCCCTTAGCTTTGGTAACTAGTAACTGCCAGTTATAAGAACTGGTGGGCGCGAGTAGTAGTATATGGATCCATAGGGCTTGATATCCCCGTCCGAGCTAGAGCACTAGCCTTTTAACGGACGTATGCTATTTGAGAAGCGTACACGTTGGTTTGCGTGTATTATTAAGATGATTATACAAAGGGTATAAATTATATATACGTTAAGTTTAGTTACCAGGGTGCTCAATTTCGTAGAATATTTTGATAAACGTTTCTGGATGAAACAACTGAAATCTTGTGATCCATCTTTATATACGGATTATGCGAAACATACAATCTATGAACTTACCAACCTTTGTGTTGACACTTGTTAGCATGTTTATTCTCAGGTTCCCTAGAAGTCTTCCGCTGTTTGCTTATATGATAGACAAGCTATGTGCATGGAGTCTTATATGGCATATTTTTCAAGAAAACGTTGCATTCACCAATTCATCATCATGTACCTTATTTTGACTGCATTGTCAACGGAAGTACTATTGTAAACTATTATATACGGTGATTGTCTATATGTAGAAATCATCAGATGTCGAAAACCTTTGATTTAAATATTCATTTATGGTATGCCTTTGCAAAAGAATGCAATGTTTACAAAACGTATCATATAGAGGTCAAATACCTCGCAATGAAATCAATGAATGACGTGTTCGTCCATATAGATTTGGAGCGATCGTCACACTCGATCTCCCCTGGCCACCGATGTTTCTCAGTTTAAATCAATTGTAAGTTTAACGTTCATATTAATAATATTGATTTATGTTTGATTCATCTTGTTTATCTCTTCCGTCTTTGATTTTGCTCGTTCATGGTTTTTTTTATCCTTAACCGAACCAACAAATTGGTATCAGAGCTGGTACAACCGAGCTCGTGATTGGATCAAAGGTAAAGACGTTAATTTTGCAGCAAATTCGTTTTTAGATTTCACAGTTGACTTTTGTTGACTTTTTGAGGTTTTGAAGATCTAAATCGAATTAAGAAAAAGTGTTTAAACAAAAAGGTTGGAAATCATTTATTGAATGTTTCCTCAAAGTTTCAGAATCTAATTCGAAGTTTTGACCAAGTTATGAAGATTTTTTTATTTCGAATTTTTTATATCCTAAATCGACCGATTATGGAATTTTGGGTGATTGTTTGCAAAATATGAGAATGGGCTAATGTTTACCGGGTTCTAATGGTACTTTATACAAATTTTCATGAATTTTGGTTGAGTTTTGATGAGTTTGCCATGTACACCGTCGTAAACCACCAAGAGCCGCCACCTGCTACTGACCGAAATCTGCAAAATCAAGAACAAAATAGGTGACATTCTGAAAGGACCCGTCCTAATCCATCCGGACGAAGTCCATATTTATTATAAACGATTCACAACAGTTGATTACATCGCGAGGTATTTGACCTCTATATGATACATTTTACAAACATTGCATTCGTTTTTGAAAAGACAATCTTTCATTACAACGAAAGTTGACGGCATGCATACCATTTTATAATATATCTAACTATAACTGATTTAATAATAATCTTGATGATCTCAACGACTCGAATGCAACGTCTTTTGAAATATGTCATGAATGACTCCAAGTAATATCTTTAAAATGAGCAATTACACAGCGGAAGATTTCTTTCGTACCTGAGAATAAACATGCTTTAAAGTGTCAACCAAAAGGTTGGTGAGTTCATTAGTTTAACATAGATAATCATTTCATAATTTTAATAGACCACAAGATTTCATATTTCCATTTCTCGTAAACATACGTCCCATGCATAGAGACAAAAATATCATTCATATGGATTGAACACCTGGTAACCGACATTCACAATTTGTATATAAGAATATCCCCATCATTCCGGGATCCTCCTTCGGACATGATATAAATTTCGAAGTACTAAAGCATCTGGTACTTTGGATGGGGCTTGTTGGGCCCGATAGATCTATCTTTAAAGTTCGCGTCAATTAGAGTGTCTGTTCCCTAATTCTTAGATTACCAGACTTAATAAAAAGGGGCATATTCGATTTCGATCATTCAACCATATAATGTAGTTTCAATTACTTGTGTCTATTTTGTAAAACAGTTATAAAAGCAGCGCATGTATTCTCAGTCCCAAAAATATATATTGCAAAAGCATTTAAAAAGGGATTAATGAAACTCACCTAATGTATTTTGTAGTAAAAATACATATGACTATATTGAACAACTGAACAATGCAGGATTGGCCTCGGATTCACGAACCTATAACATTTGTATATTTATTAATACATATAATCGTATTCGACTGAATATATATATATATATATATATATATATATATATATATATATATATATATATATATATATATATATATATATATATATATATATATATATATATATATATATATATATATATGTATATGTATATATATATGTATATGTATATATATATATATATATATATATATATATATATATATATATATATATATATATATAAATTTATTAATTACAGTATTTTTTTTATTAATACATATATTTTTTTAATTTGTATGTACATTCAAATAGTTAATATTTTTATAGTTATATTAATATATTCATATACATACTTGTTTAATGTTATATTTAAAAATCGATAATTTATTGTTTGTAAGTGTTTATATAAATAATTATAGTAGGTTTTATATATATATATATTTATGTGTAGTTTTAATATAAGTATAGTATATATAATAAATATATTTTATGTACAAAATATTTATTTGCTTAAAAATGATAGTTTTGATATTAACGACTTATTAATAATAATAATCATAACAATAATAATAATACCACTTTATTTATTTTCATGATACTAATAATACTAATAATAAGGGTATTGTTAACAATGATAATTATGTTAATGATAATAATACTAGTAATTATAAAAAAGATACTAGTACTAATGTTAGTGAAAATAATAATAATTTGCATTATTCTCTTAATAATAATAATTTTATTCATTGTTTTTATGTTTACATAAAAATAATGATAATACATACATTAGTTTGTCCATAGATATCATAATAATAATTATAATAGCAATACTCTTAATTTTTACTATGATCATAATAATAATAATAATAATGATAACCATGATAATATTAGTAATGATACTTATATTAATAATCTTATACAATTAATGATATTACTAATTCTAATAATATTAATTGTATAATAATTGTAATTATCTTAATCAATAATAACAATAATAATAAATACAACAACAACAACAACAACAACAACAACAACAATAATAATAATAATAATAATAATAATAATAATAATAATAATAATAATAATAATAATAATAATAATAATAATAATAATAATAATAATAAAAATTGTAAATAGATTTCCATTTTTAACTTGTTTTGGACAAAAGTTGTAACACGAAAAAGTTTGTAAATTGTATATGAAAACTATTGGAACCGTTAATTTACCTTGAAACATCAAAACGCTTACGAATTTTGCTAAGAACCAAATGTTTGACTTTTGAAATTAAAATTTGACTCCTCAAATTTGAAATTGGTTTTTAAGAATTGGAACCTGGAAATTTGAGTAAACATTCCTGACATGATTTAAAATACATCTGCACTTTTAGATTTTTGAACTGGATTTGATTTCGAATTATGAGCATAAAGTAGTACATACAGAGGTTTTCGAAGGAAGAAGAAAAAAAATATATTGATTAATTTATCACTATGATTCTGTAAAAAAAAAATAACTGATATAGAGATGGAGGATATCGATTGATAGTTGATCCAGTCGACATTTGTTCACAAGCATACAGGAAAAAGGAGAAAAAAATATAGATGATTGAGATATAGATACCACGTTTTGTATATATATCTGAGTTATATTATTTATTTAATTTAATAATAGTAATTAATAATTGATAATATATAATAATAAAACTAATAATATTAATACTAATAATATTGTTAACAATAATAATATTTATAGCAATATCAAATAATAACCATAATTTTTAATGATGTTACAAATGATAAAATACTAATACTAATAATAACAATAATAAGATTATCAATAATAATAATATTGAAATACAATTAATTATACTACTAATAATTATGTTAGTAGAGTATTAATACTAATTGTTAATGATAATGTAATAATAATATCTACTAATAGTATAATTAATAATTAAGTTATAACAAGTTACATATATCCTATTTGTAATATATATTATATAGTCATGTATATATATATTGTATACTTAACACTTATCAAATTTACAAATGCTTCAATATAATAGTTATCAATAGAGATCTTTTATATATATTAATATATATCTATATAGATTTGTAATAATTTTATATATCTAGTTATATATCTTCATTTTACTAATAACTTACTTTTCTTTTTCTTTTTTTCTTTTTTTTTTATTTGATCAAAGTATACTTCATTAATACATTTATATTTATATTTATATACATATATATAATTATCTGTTCGTGAATCGTCGGTAATTAGTCAAGAGTCAAATGAATCTATGTAAATAGTTCAAGAAGTTTTGAGACTAAACATTACAGACTTTGCTTATCGTGTCGAAATCATTTAAAGATTCTGGTTTAAATTTGGTCAAAAATTCCCGGGTCATCACAGTACCTACCCGTTAAATAAATTTCGTCCTAAAATTTGAGTGAGGTCGTCATGGCTAACAATAAATATATTTCCATGACGAGTATGAGCTGAATAATAGAGTTTTATCATTATTGAATAATACAGATAAAATAATTCGATTAATCGAAGAGCACAAATGAAGCTATCACCAAAGAGTGAAATAGGAAAGTAAAGATTCATCTTAACTTTTGACAGAGTTAGGGTTGAATTTAGAAAATAAGGTGCGTCTTAACCTTTGATGTGGTCACGCTTGAATTTCGGAATTCAAGGGATTTATAGAAAATCTTCGAAATCGAAAAGATTTGATTCTTCGTTGAGTAAAGAAATTAAGATCTCTATAATTAAATACCGTAATCTACCTCGATTACTCTGTCTGATACTTCCATTATAAATCAAATTCTTCCGTTCCATTATTCTCACCATTCCTATACTTTCTTTCTTAGTCCATACATCCAAAAGATTGTGAAATGCTTAATCCCGTTTTAATCCTTGATATTTTTCTAATTGTCATTTCTGTCACCCTTCTTTTCAATCTTCCTCCAGAAAAATCTGTTTACTTCTACTATTACCTTGGGGGGATACTATTCTTAATTCTACCGTGTCTTTATATTGCTATTCGTATTAATATCCACGGTTTGAAACCTCCGTGTTGTTATTGGGCTTTATATTTTCTCTTATATTTTGGAGTACTTGTTTCCGTCTTCTATAATCATTGTCATTCACAGTTAATGCTTTCTCTTATTTGCTGCGATTTATACCCCCTTTCTATTTCGGAGCTTCATGTTTTGGTTTTCTTTTCGCAAATAACGGTCCAGAATTCATAGGTGTGGAGTTTCGAATGAGTTTAAAGTTTTAAACAAGAAAGAACGTAATAGCACGATTAGATTTGTCAAATTACCAGAATATCCGGGAAAGATAGAACTATCAAGAAAATATGTTCTTGATATGTTTATATATCAGATAAAATGTAAGAGTCGTGTAACATGGCACATGATTACGTTATAATCTGTGTATCATCATGTTCCATTTAGAAACTCAGCATGACTTACTGTAATATAATCACGTTGATCAAGTGTCATTATATTATACTAACTCATGCATCAGTTCTCAACATTACTTCGATAACATTCATATTTTAAGCTCGAAAGTTTACAAAATATAGAAACTAACAGTTTCTATATGATGTAACACTGATATCATGAAGAGATTAATAATTTCAGATAAGATTAGTTATGAAAATATATTCATAAATATCGAGGATATTTATAATGAAAGATACGATAATATCTCGGAATATCTAAGATCAGAGGATGATAGAAACTATTGTCCGCAAGGGTTTAGAGTAAAGAGCAAGATATTCGCTAAAGACTTTAGCAGGCATTGAATCATTTGGATTCTTTAAAGTCAAACTTATTCTTTGTGATTTGTCCACGGCTTTCTTCATAGTTTCGCATAATCTGCTTTTCGGTACTAAATTTTCTCTTGAATGTTTCCAATATAATGATACACAGGAAGCACGAAGAGGTATGTAATTTCGGACGAGAATATTTTTGAAAATATCCTCAGAAATATCGAAGATATTGATGATGATATTTTGGAATTTCTAAGTTCGATGGTTGATGGAGAAAGATTTTCCACAAGATTTTAACATGACTTCGGAGCAAGATATTCTCTAAAGGTTTCATCGGATTCAGAATTACCTGGATTCTTTGAATATAAGGTTTGGTCCTTGTATTTGTCCTTGGTCTCCTTCGTGGTTAGCTCAATCCGTTTTCCAGTTCCAACTTTTTTGAGCTTTTCCAACATACTATTCTTTATCATCGAACTTCCGATGATTAAGGTCGTTTACGGTTGTCTATGGTTTCTGCTGCTTCATTCAACTTTTTCAACATTCATAGTATTGATTTATGACTGAGTGTTTTTCAGAATTTCAGAATGAGAGATCATAATTCTAAGAGATAAATGTCATACATATAACTGTTGATGTAGATATGATGTGAGTTTTCAAAATACTAATTGCTGATTCCCTGTAATTGGTATGGCAGTTCTCGTTACAAGATGCGGATGAGTATATGATAGGGTTTCAATGAATAAATATAATGATTTGTCAGAGAGATTTATGCCAAGAAGCAACGAGGTTGCTGGTATGTCTGCTGGTAATATGGTGGAATATAAAAGAATTCTCCGGTATCAAAAGGGTAATCGTATATATCTGTATTATAATAAGGCTACTTCGAATGACAAGTCGAAGTTGACTTGCTGGAGCTGTGACAAAATTGGCTACTTTGAAAAGGGATCGTAAAGTTATTATTATTTTTTTTTGCTAATAAATGCCAAAGGATCTGATGCGGCTACGTGTTAAACTTTTACTCAATTGTCGAGAGTTTCTCAGGTGCATAACTATATGCATAAATTTTTCCTTCCGTAGATGAAGTTCGGTTGGTTCATCCTCTCGATTGAGGTGTTTTCAAGAATCATGAAAGGTTTAAACGCAGAATGGAATTGTCAAGATACAAATGAGGTTTAAGATGAAATCAAGTGGCAAACTTGAAGAATTGTTTAGTTTCATATGTTATAATCAATATTTTAATTCATTTTAATTGTTCAATGTCGGCAGTCCACAGTTGATAATCCACAGTTTACAGTCCAATAATTCATATATAGTTTAATATATAATATTTGAATTAATTAATACGTATCGTGACCTATGTACATGTCTCAGACTCGATCACAACTCAAAGTATATATATTATTTGAGAATCAACCTCAACCCTGTATAGAGAACTCGTTCATTACTGCATATAGAGTGTCTATGGTGATTCCAAATAATATATATAGATGCGTCGATATGATATGTCAAAACCTTGTATACGTGTCCCGATATTTAAAGTGCGTAAAATAAATAACAGAAATTAAATGACGATAAATTAAATGCGTAAAGTAAATAACAGAAATTAAATAACGATAAATAAAATTGTGATAATTAAATTGCGATAAATAAACTGCGATAACTAAAATGTAATCAATTAGCTAGGAACAGTTAGCTAGGAACAGTTAGCGTGGATTCTTAACAAAATTTCAATTAGTTAATTCGTTTGTTTCTAACAACTTTTACTTTGTCCAATGTTTTCTTCATTATGCCACTTGTTGGATTGTGATAAATTAAAATCCAAATATGAAATTGAATAAAATAAAAAAATGGTTATTCTGCGGTGAACGGATTTGTATCTCTGTAGATGTAAGTAGGATAGTAAATGGATGTTGAATCAGATTCGAAGAATGTACAGTATAACCTATTAAAGTGAAATCTAAATATTCCTCGGGTATTACCTACCCGTTAAAATATTTTCACCATTAACAGTTTATACGAAAGAATTTTTAATTACAATCTTTATGAAAATATACTTACAAATATATTTTCTTCAGATGTAATCATAGATTTAATGAGTTAATATAATATTAATCTCATTTGATTTACCGTTATAACTAGAATATATAATCTCTAAAACATTGAAGATTACATAATCGTCATGTCGAACGAAGATAAATGATGTAGAACGATTCGCAGATTGATGATTATGCTCGAGGTACGTAATTAGATGTTGAGGTGTATGATGTGAACTTGAGTTGTTGGTGGTACTGGTATTGATGTTGGTGCTGGTGATGTTGCTGAAGCTGGTACGTTTTGCACCATATTCTCCAAATTGATTATTCGAGCGCGAAGTTCATTGACTTCTTGTATTACTCCGGGATGATTGTCGGTCGGAAAGAGCGGATGAATAAGGTTTAGAATCTGAGTTATGATATAGTCGTGGTGAGATATTCGAGAAATGAGGGTGAAAATGGTGTTACGAACAGGTTCGCCGGTAAGTGCTTCAGGTTCTTCGCCAAAAGGTAAATTCGGTTAGTGGAAGGGATCGCCTTCTGCGCGTCTCCATTGATTAAGTCGACTAGGAATCCATCAGATGAATTGGGGATGGATGATTGGTTAATTCATTCTGCTGACGTTGCTTCCGGAGCTTAGATGACTATCCATTCGGAATAACTGTCGGGATAACTATCGGAATAGCTGTCGAAATCCGAGGGACTCGAACTAGTTGAAGGATTCATCTCGTACGATCAGATGAAGGATTTTCGATAAGAAATAGATTATAGGATGTAGATTAGTATCCTGCAATACATAATTTACATATGCATATGTAATACTAAAATCTCATAAGTCACGGAGGAATCTACGGAAGCTGTCAGGTAAAGATAACAATAACAGATACGCTAAGATATGAATTAGCAGATACGCTAAGATATGAATTAGTAGATACGCTAAGATATGAATTTTGTCTATACACTATTCACGCAGTCAATACAATAAGATGTGTCTAGACAAAGAATAATAAGCAGGTAATTTACTAAGGATGATAAACAAATGATTTCTGACAAAAATGATAAGCAAAACTTTTGACAAGCAGACACGGTCGAAGTCCAGACTCACTAATGCATCCTAACGACTTATTAGTTAGACACACTAATGCAGACCCAGTTCACTAAGACCACCGCTCTGATACCAACTGAAGGACCCGTCCTAATCCATCCGGACGAAGTCCATATTGATTATAAACGATTCACAACAGTTGATTACATCGCGAGGTATTTGACCTCTATATGATACATTTTACAAACATTGCATTCGTTTTTGAAAAGACAATCTTTCATTACAACGAAAGTTGATGGCATGCATACCATTTTATAATATATCTAACTATAACTGATTTAATAATAATCTTGATGATCTCAACGACTCGAATGCAACGTCTTTTGAAATATGTCATGAATGACTCCAAGTAATATCTTTAAAATGAGCAATTACACAGCGGAAGATTTCTTTCGTACCTGAGAATAAACATGCTTTAAAGTGTCAACCAAAAGGTTGGTGAGTTCATTAGTTTAACATAGATAATCATTTCATAATTTTAATAGACCACAAGATTTCATATTTCCATTTCTCGTAAACATACGTCCCATGCATAGAGACAAAAATATCATTCATATGGATTGAACACCTGGTAACCGACATTCACAATTTGTATATAAGAATATCCCCATCATTCCGGGATCCTCCTTCGGACATGATATAAATTTCGAAGTACTAAAGCATCCGGTACTTTGGATGGGGCTTGTTGGGCCAGATAGATCTATCTTTAGAGTTCACGTCAATTAGGGTGTCTGTTCCCTAATTCTTATATTACCAGACTTAATAAAAAGGGGCATATTCGATTTCGATCATTCAACCATATAATGTAGTTTCAATTACTTGTGTCTATTTCGTAAAACAGTTATAAAAGCAGCGCATGTATTCTCAGTCCCAAAAATATATATTGCAAAAGCATTTAAAAAGGGATTAATGAAACTCACCTAATGTATTTTGTAGTAAAAATATATATGACTATATTGAACAACTGAACAATGCAGGGTTGGCCTCGGATTCACGAACCTATAACATTTGTATATTTATTAATACATATAATCGTATTCGAATGAATATATATATATATATATATATATATATATATATATATATATATATATATATATATATATATATATAATATATATATATAAATTTATTAATTACAGTATTTTTTTTATTAATACATATATTTTTTTAATTTGTATGTACATTCAAATGGTTAATATTTTTATAGTTATATTAATATATTCATATACATACTTGTTTAATGTTATATTTAAAAATCGATAATTTGTTGTTTGTAAGTGTTTATATAAATAATTATAGTAGGTTATATATATATATATATATATATATATATATATATATATATATATATAGTTTATATAAATAATTATAGTAGGTTATATATATATATATATATATATATATATATATATATATATATATATATATATATATATATATATATATATATTTATGTGTAGTTTTAATATAAATATAGTATATATAATAAATATATTTTTTGTATAAAATATTTATTTGCTTAAAAATGATAGTTTTGATATTAACGACTTATTAATAATAATAATCATAACAATAATAATAATACCACTTTATTTATTTTCATGATACTAATAATACTAATAATAAGGATATTGTTAACAATGATAATTATGTTAATGATAATAATACTAGTAATTATAAAAAAGATGCTAATACTAATGTTAGTGAAAATAATAATAATTTGCATTATTCTCTTAATAATAATAATAATTTTATTCATTGTTTTTATGTTTACATAAAAATAATGATAATACATACATTAGTTTGTCCATAGATATCATAATAATAATTATAATAGCAATACTCTTAATTTTTACTATGATCATAATAATAATAATGATAACCATGATAATATTAGTAATGATACTTATATTAATAATCTTATACAATTAATGATATTACTAATTCTAATAATAATGATAATAATATTAATTGTATAGTAATTGTAATTATCTTAATCAATAATAACAATAATAATAAATACAACAACAACAACAACAATAACAACAACAATAATAATAATAATAATAATAATAATAATAATAATAATAATAATAATAATAATAATAATAATAATAATAATAATAATAATAATAATAATAATAATAATAATAATTAATAATAATAATAATAATAATAATAATAATAATAATAATAATAATAATAATAATAATACATGAAAGGAAAATAGGTTACCTCATTAATTAAGCTTTAAAAAAAAACAGTCGCGGCCCGGGCTCGAACCCAGGACCACTCGCTAACCTGCAACCTTCCCTAACCATTCTGCTGTCCCTGTTTATCTGAATTATTCCTATCCCATAAATATAAAACCCATTCCTTCAGTTTATATATTTGTTCATCTTTTTCACAGTTTCAGTCGACTACAAACGTACCAAAGCATCAAAACACAGTTTTAGATATTTTAAATATTACGTAGTAGTAACTAATCTTTCCCTAATGTTTTTATTATTTGAGAAAGAAAAAAAAAATAAAAAAAAAACTGGGCTTCCTGTTCGTCGCACAAGGAGGGAAGAAAAAAAAATAGATTTCCATTTTTAGCTTGTTTTGGACAAAAGTTGTAACACGAAAAAGTTTGTAAATTGTATATGAAAACTATTGGAACCGTTAATTTACCTTAAAACATCAAAACGCTTACGAATTTTGCTATGAACCAAATGTTTGACTTTTGAAATTAAAATTTGACTCCTCAAATTCGAATTAGATTTTACGAATTGGAACCTGGAAATTTGAGTAAACATTCCTGACATGATTTAAAATACATCTGCACTTTTAGATTTTTGAACTGGATTTGATTTCGAATTATGAGCATAAACTAGTACATACAGAGGTTTTCGAAGGAAGAAGAAAAAAAAATATATTGATTAATTTATCACTCTGATTCTGTAAAAAAAAAAAACTGATATAGAGATGGAGGATATCGATTGATAGTTGATCCAGTCGACATTTGTTCACAAGCATACAGGAAAAAGGAGAAAAAAATATAGATGATTGAGATATAGTTACCACGTTTTGTATATATATCTGAGTTATATTATTTATTTAATTTAATAATAGTAATTAATAATTGATAATATATAATAATAAAACTAATAATATTAATACTAATAATATTGTTAACAATAATAATATTTATAGCAATATCAAATAATAACCATAATTTTTAATGATGTTACAAATGATAAAATACTAATACTAATAATAACAATAATAAGATTATCAATAATAATAATATTGAAATACAATTAATTATACTACTAATAATTATGTTAGTAGAGTATTAATACTAATTGTTAATGATAATGTAATAATAATATCTACTAATAGTATAATTAATAATTAAGTTATAACAAGTTACATATATCCTATTTGTAATATATATTATATAGTCATGTATATATATATTGTATACTTAACACTTATCAAATTTACAAATGCTTCAATATAATAGTTATCAATAGAGATCTTTTATATATATTAATATATATCTATATAGATTTGTAATAATTTTATATATCTAGTTATATATCTTCATTTTACTAATAACTTACTTTTCTTTTTCTTTTTTTTTTCTTTTTTTTTCTTTTTTTTATTTGATCAAAGTATACTTCATTAATACATTTATATTTATATTTATATTTATATTTATATTTATATACATATATATAATTATCTGTTCGTGAATCGTCGGTAATTAGTCAAGGGTCAAATGAATCTATGTAAACAGTTCAAGAAGTTTTGAGACTAAACATTACAGACTTTGCTTATCGTGTCGAAATCATTTAAAGATTCAGGTTTAAATTTGGTCAAAAATTCCCGGGTCATCACACATTCGACCGATCGAGTAGAATGATACATGCTCGAGTGAACAACAAGTCTAATCGGCTGAGTTTGATGGCAATAAAGACTTATTTGAGTTATTAATTGTGGAACGGACTCCTCTACATATTTTACCTTTACAAGAAGCAAGTCAGGATGAACGTTAGTGCTACGATGTCTAATTGGATACATCTAACAGTGAGGGGGAAGATTCTACATTTTATGATTATGAGAGAGTCGGTTTGTTTGAAGAGTTTATCAGAGATATCGATAGGGATCTCAGCTCAGTCTTAGGGGGAATCTTGCTGCATTTGTACTATGAGTAACACGTACGAGTTAAAAGAAACTACAGGATGACAATTAGCATTTCGACCTCAATGAGCGCAAACATTGATGTTCGAAGTTTGGTTTTTCATGTATTCTGGAAGACTTTTGATGGAGCTTGTGATTCACAAGTTTATGGTACTACAGCAGAGATTGACTAAAGATTGCAAGAGGTGTTTACAATCATTCGCCAGCAACGTCCAAGGGGGAAATTGTTGATGCATATTTTGTATGGCTGTCACTGAGCGAATAACGTCTATCCTTACATTGTACACCTAGTTTATATACACATGTGAAACTGATCAGTTATAGGAGCATATGTAACTGTTGGGCTATTCATGTTGATAGGCCCATTAGGGCAACCTAAGTCTAGGTCGTCTATATATATATCAGTTTATGTGTGTCTTTAGGGTTAAGAGATCGGGAGTCTAAACCCTAATTTGGGAGAGCCGCATTCGGCGATCCTGTGCATAGGGGAGATCATGCTCGATCTCCCCTGGCCACCGATGTTTCTCAGTTTAAATCAATTGTAAGTTTAACGTTCATATTAATAATATTAATTTATGTTTGATTCATCGTGTTTATCTCTTCCGTCTTTGATTTTGCTCGTTCATGGTTGTTTTTGATCCTTAACCAGACCAACAAGTAGTCCAAAAATCATATTGATTACTTCATCCAAAAAAAAAAAAAATTGATTATATTGGATAGAAGCAGGTTGTAATAAAGAAGAATTGAGAATTGACCATTATCAAATTTGGAGTATAAAACTGAATGCATACAATGATCATTTAAAGCCATTAGATTTACACAGAACTATTTCAAACCCATATTGCCAACACCTTGCTTAACTAATATGACATTCTCTCATCTGACCCAACGACAACGATTGCAAGATTTATAGGGAAATAGTTAGGCGTAAATCTATAACAAAAAGACCTAAACTTGTGAACAAAAAGAAAACTTACCATATAAATCAAGTTCCATGTTGATCAAAATGGGCTTGTAATACATCTACAGCCCCACATATCAATTCGATGAACCTAACCACATCACAATAAATAAAATAAATTAGAAACTTCATATATAAACCCCAAATCAAGATAATAATAGAACTTTAATCAACTTTAAAAAACTAATTTAAATATAGCTAACATCAATTGCATCAGTGTCCTGGCCCATTAGATCAAGTTTTGCCCAACTTCAAAAGTCCTCTCTTCTAAAAATTACTCTCACACTGAATCAAATATGTACCTCAACAAATAACATCCAACAAAATAACAAAAAAGCTCAAAACTTTGCAATAGCGTACTTAATCAGTAACAAAAAAAGCTCAAAGTTACATTTTACCTTTTAGGAAGTAGGAACATAATGAAATATTCATCAAAAAGAAAAAGAATACTCGTATATTAGTGACATGACAATTATACTTCATAAAGAGTTGAAAAGAACATGCCAAACTTTATAAGAAAAGAGACTCTACACCGATATGCACAGAGGCGAAGCCAGGATTCCCGTATAGGGGATGCATTTCACAAAAATTAAATATCAACATAAAATTTTCATATATACATCGCAATTATGAGATATTTTAGGGATGCTTGTGTTTATTATTGGGGGATATTGACAACTAATATACAATTTTTAACACACTATAATTCGCTTATTTGAAAAGTTGGGGGATGCAAAGCATCCACATACATCCCCCTGTCTCCGCCTCTGGATATGCATTTGATGTGGCTGGTGAACCTATACAGGAGTCATTACGACACAGTTAGCACAATCAAAATCAAATTTAACAACCAAATCAAACCAAATTGAGACTTAATATAGTTAAGCAACCTAAGAGAAAAACCTAACACGTGTTAAAATGTGACAGCTATATTATCAACCATTGCAAAGCACCATTTGATATAATGTGTGTTACAAATCTTACTCGATTATTGAGTAAACATATGATAGCTCTTCCAAAAGCAAATCAGTTCTTGATAAGTTTTTAAAAAAGCTCCAGGACCTCCGTAACTAAATTACTATCTGATAACGCCAAAATCATACAGGTTTATTGTCGTTATTTCGATCTAATTCTGTATCTATTTGTATGTATTTGTTGTACTTAAGCATTGTAATTCATGTACATTTGTAAAAGTACATTGTGATTGAACAAATGAAGACCAACAGCGAAAACAAAGTTAAAACGAAGATTGAACGCTTAAAACAGCCCAAAACCACTGAAACAAGTCCAAATGCGGCGCATCTCTCTTAGATGCGGTGCATCTCTGCACCAAATAACTCCCGACAGTTTCAGATGCGGAGCATAAAGATTTCTGGACCAAAACTGCACCAGATGCGGCGCATCTGAGAGGGATGCGGCGCATCCAAGCCAGATGCGGCGCATCTGTCCCAGATGCGGCGCATCTGATCCCCTGCTGACAGTCCTGAGTGCAGAACCTAGCTGGAATCTACTGAACATAAAGAGATGCGGCGCATCCCAAAGAGATGCGCTGGCCAAAGTACCTAACTTTTGAGCCTATTTAATGGAGCCTTTGGTTACATACTTGATACACCTTCACTATTAAGTTCTCCCTCAGTTCTAGTACGATTTTCAAGGCTCAAGGAAGGCTTCAAGGCAATCTCCACTCTTTCAACATCAAGATTAAGCTAGAGTTATTCATCGCAATCGGTATTATTGTTCTATATCTTTTAAACATGAATTCGAATTGTATTCACTGTTTCATTAGTTCTACTATGATTATGTTTGGCTAAAAACCTTGTGTGTTTAATTCAATGTAAGATTTATGGCTTGGGATTGTTCTATACTTTGATGTTATGCTAGTTATATATATGTTTGATTGATTAAATTATCTAGTTCAACCGTAAGAACCATTGTTATGCTTGCTTAGTTCATTACTTCAATTATATAGACTGCAAAGCTATTAATGTGAGTTAACTAGGAAAACAATCTATACTTCAATACACCTAGTAATCTAGTCGATTAGATGCATAAACTTAAGTGATTTTGTTATGTGTTTAATTCGTTAATTGAATAAGTTCCAAAGCAACATAGTTATGAAATTACCTCAAGTGATTGTTGTAATTTAGGTTTCACGTGAGTTTAACCGGGTTGGATCTAGTTAGTTAATCAATCTAAATCACCATGTTCTTTCAAAAGATCCATTGTTGTAATCATCATTGTATTCTAGTTCAATTATGTAAGTTATGACTTGGTTTATGTGAGTTTATCAAAGATCATAGCTTATACTTCAACACCTAGTGATCTAGCCACCTATATGTGAGTATAGGATGTTAATTGAACGATATTTAGGATATACAATCATGTAGTTTACTTAGAGTGATCTTGGTAAACTAGGTTTTATGTGAATTCAACCACGAAAGAATCTTGTTGATTAAACATAGCTCTTAAGTTTATAGATATTGTGAGATTGATATAAACTAATTACTTGTAACTATGAAATAACCGTTTTAATTACAAAAGAACAATCCCTGTCATTTATCAAGCATAGAAGTAAACACCGCATTCTCATTCTTGTTATTCATTATATTTATTTACTGTTTCGTTAAACGAAAATACAACTTCAAACACAAACCCCACTTTAGAATAATTAATCGTTGTAAAATCCTTAAAACAAACTTTTCCCTGTGGATCGAACTGGTCGATTTACTTGCTAGTTACTGCATGATCGGGTTTTAGTTGCCTATATTATGTGTTAATTATTAAGCATATTGTCTACATTTTAAAGGTTACGTCTTGACACATCAACTTTTTGGCGCCGCTGCCGGGGAAGCGGTTTTGTTAAAAGATTTTAATAAACTTTGAATTATTTGATCCTTTTGTAGGAATTCAATTCCTAGAAAAGTTACTTTTTATTGTAAGCTTGTGTTTTTGCAATTGGTTTGTTTGTGGTGTTGTGATTGCAGGATAGGTATTAATGCATGAATCTACGTTCTTCCAACTCTAATTTAATTCCTTCATATCCTGAACCTGAAAGAGAACTTCACGAACGCTTAAGAGCTCAAGAAGTAGAATCTCTTGCGCAGGGTTTAGAATCACTTTCATTAGATTCTAACTCTGAACCAATTGTTCAACCAATCAAGAAGTAAAATCTCTTGCGCAGGGTTTAGAATCACTTTCATTAGATTCTAACTCTGAACCAATTGTTCAACCAATCATAGAGCCAGTTATTAAAGAAGAGGAAGAGATGGCTGCTACAAATCAAACGATGGATGCATTAATGAAGGCAACAAGAACAGGTCAAGGCCACGCAATTATTCAACTCACGATGACTGATGGTTTTGAAATAAAGGGTCAATTTCTCCACATGATGACTAATACATGCCAATTCGGTGGAGCCCCAAATGAGGATGCTAACGAGCATCTTCGTAAGTTTGTAAGCATTTGCAAGCTTTTCAAAATCAAAGATGTCATCGATGAGGTCGCATGTTTAAAAATCTTTCCATGGTCATTAAAGGACGATGCAAGAGATTGGCTAGACTCATTACCGGAAGGTTATATTGAAGATTGGAATGATATGATGGACAAGTTTTTGTCAGAATTCTTCCCTGCTTCAAAAGCAGCAAAGTTGCAAAGTGATATAAATCACTTCAAGCAAAAGTCTAATGAGACTCTTTATGAAGCTTGGACCCAATTCAATAAAATGCTTAGGTTATGTCCTCAACACGGGTTGAATACATTCCAAAAGGTCCAAATATTCTATAAAGGAGTCAATGTGGCTACTCGAAAGGATATTGATGTTGCAGTAGGAGGATCAATCATGAAAAAAATGCCCGAAGAAGCTCACACAATCATTGCCGATATAGCAGCCCATTCTCATAATTGGCATCAAGAGATGGAGTTCTCTAGATCATCAACGGTTGCTAATGTCGAAAGCAACGATGAAATCGCTGCATTAAAAGTTCAATTGGAAAATCTAGCAAGGTAAATTGAGAAGGTAACCAAAGAAATGCACGCTATCAGGGTAGGGTGTGAATTGTGCCAAGGTCCCCATCTCACTAGAGATTGTGATCAAACAACGATGGAAGAGCAAGCAAATTTCTTAGGTTACTTGCGTAAAGGTGAAATGAATTTTGAAGACTTTACGGCGGTTGAAGCAATGAACCAGAAATATCCTCCTATCAACAGTTATCAAATAGGAGGACCTTCAGGTCCAAACAACAACAATTACCAAGGAGGAAATTCAGGTTACCAAAGTAACCGAAATTTCCCAAATCAAAATCAAAGAAATGCACCACCGGGTTACAATCACCTAAACAATCGTCATCAACCTCCACGAAATTACCAAAAGTATTTCCAACACAATCAACCACAACCACAACCACAAGCACTTATACAACCACAACCCGAGAAGAAATCTGGTTTAGAAGATCTTTTGAGAGATTTTATGGTTAAACACGAGCAAACTGCGGAACTTCAAACTCAGCAAATTCGAAATCAACAAGCTAAGATTCAGAATTTAGAAAGGGATGTTGGAAGGATCTCACAGTTTCTAGCAGAGAGACCACCTGGTGCTCTCCCCTCAAATACTCAAGTGAATCCCAGTAGCAATCAAACAAGGAATGAGCATGTAAATGCTATAACTACTAGAAGTGGTTTAACCACTAACCCGGAGACCCTTAAGTCCCTGGAAGTTCCTTTGTCTCCTTCTGTTTTACAGGTACCTGTTGATGTAGATGAGCATGTTGAAAAAGAACAAGAGAAAGATGATCCACCGGAGGTCATATCGAAGAAAAGTGAAGAACCACCAGTGAAGGTGTACAAGGCACCTATTCCATACCCAAAATCATTGAAGAAAGACAGACTAGCGAGCCAATATCAGAAATTTGCAGATATGATCAAGCAAATCAGCATTAACATGCCACTCGCGGAGGTTCTTAAGGGTATGCCCCATTACGGGAAGTTTTTGAAAGATCTCATATCCTCGAAGGGTAAATACCACGAAGTTTCTGCCACATTCCTCCATGAGGAGTGTTCGGCCATCTTGAAAAAGCAAAATGTACCTCCAAAATTGGGAGATCCGAGTAGTTTTACCATACCATGTATGATGGGTGATTCGGTAGTGTACGATGCACTAGCCGACCTAGGTGCAAGTGTTAACCTAATGTCTTACTCGTTATATTTAAAACTTGACTTAGGAGACTTGAAACCAACCCGGATGGGTATTCGATTAGCAAACCAATCATTTGATACTCCCATAGGTATAGCCGAGGATATTCTTGTAAAAGTTGGATCACTTATCTTTCCCGTCGGCTTTGTTATTCTAGAAATGCAAGAGGACACAAAAGTTCCTATTATTTTAGGACATCCTTTCCTTAACACCGCAGATGCTATCATTAATGTCCAAAAAGAACAATTAAGTCTAGGTGTGGGAAATGATAGAATAATTTGTCATATTGACAAAGCCATGAAAAGACCCACTTCCACCGATGACTCTTGTTTTCAAATTGATGTTATAAATCTTTGTGTTGAGGATGAATTGCAGGAGCTACTTGAAATTGATACCTCGGGGTTTGCCCCGATAAGTGAAAGTGAATACTTCAATATTGATGAAGATTTTGATGAACTGATGAAGGTGGTCACGGATGATGAGACCATAGAAGAAGGAATTCCCAGGGAAGAGGAATCATTTGAAGATATCGGAAATAAAGATAGATTCCGAATAAAGAATTCCTTGGAAGAACCACCCATACTAGAGGTTAAGGAGCTACCCAAACATTTGGAGTATGCTTATCTCGAAGGTACATCTCAATTACCGGTAATTATTGCTTCACATCTTTCCGGTAACGAGAAGGAAAGGTTAATCTCTATTTTAAAAACCCATAAAAAGGCTATAGCCTGGAAAATGACCGACATTCCAGGGATAAACCCGTCTTATTGTACACATAAAATTCTCCTTAAGAATGACTTCAAACCAGTAGTACAAAGACAACGAAGGCTAAATCCCAACATGAAAGAGGTTGTTAAAAAAGAGGTAGTCAAGCTTCTTGATGCCGGGTTAATCTACCCCATCTCCGATAGTCCTTGGGTTAGTCCAGTACAAGTAGTACCCAAAAAGGGGGTACAACCGTTATTGTAAATGAAAAGGACGAACTCGTTCCAACTAGAACGGTTACCGGCTGGAGAGTATGTATTGATTACAGACGTCTCAATGATGCCACTAGAAAGGATCATTTCCCTTTGCCTTTTATTGATCAAATGATTGAACGATTAGAGGTGAAAGAATACTATTGCTTTCTAGATGGTTTCTCCGGTTACTTCCAAATTCCCATTGATCCCAACGACCAAGAAAAGACCACATTCACTTGTCCTTTCGGGACCTTTGCCTATCGCCGCATGCTATTTGGTTTATGCAATGCACCCGGAACCTTTCAAAGGTGCATGATGACAGTTTTTGATGATATGGTAGAGGATTGTATGGAAGTCTTCATGGATGACTTTTTCGTGTTTGGAGACTCCTTTGAATCGTGTCTTTTTAACCTTGAACGTATGCTTATCCGATGTGAGAAAGCAAATTTGGTCCTGAATTGGGAAAAATGCCACTTCATGGTGAAGGAGGACATTGTACTTGGTCACAAGATATCTCGTGTGGGAATAGAGGTAGATAAAGCTAAAATTGAAGTTATCTCTAAGCTACCTATACCAACGAATGTCAAGGCCATTAGAAGCTTTCTTGGTCACGCGGGATTCTACAGACAATTTATCAAAGATTTTTATAAAATCGCCCGCCCAATGACCAAACTTCTTGAAAAGGATGCTCCATTTGACTTTGATTCTAATTGCGAGAACGCATTCTCCATCCTAAAGTCAAAAATCACACAAGCTCCCATTATCGTATCTTCGGATTGGAGTATTCCATTTGAGCTAATGTGTGACGCGAGCGACTATGCCTTAGGTGCTGTTTTAGGACAACGTCCCGATAATCATTTTCGCCCAATTTATTATGCGATCAAAACTCTAACGGGAGCTCAAATTAATTATACCACCACGGAAAAGGAGCTCCTGGCGGTTGTTTATGCGTTTGATAAATTTCGGTCATATTTGGTGTTGTCCAAAACCATTGTTTACGCGGACCATTCGGCCCTTAGGTACTTATTCTCGAAACTAGATGCAAAGCATCGTCTCATACGTTGAGTTCTTTTACTTCAAGAGTTTGACATTGAGATACGTGACAAGAAAGGAGCCGAGAATCTAGCCGCCGACCATTTTTCTCGACTTGAAAACCCCGAATTAGATAAACTCGATGATACAATCATCAAGGACACATTTCCTGACGAATCTCTAATGAGGGTTGATAAGGAATTTGAAATCCCATGGTTTGCCCATTTTGCAAACTATCTTGCTTCAGGCATTCTTCAAAAAAGGACTTTCTTATCAACAAAAGAATAAATTCTTTGCGGATTTGAAGTCCTATTTCTGGGAACACCCCGACCTATTTCGTGTTGGTGCGGATCAAGTGATTCGCTATTGTGTGTACAGAAAAGAGGCTCAACAAATTCTTGAGCATTGCCATCAAAGGCCCACCGGCGGTCATTTCGGACCAAACCACACCGCAAGAAAAATCCTTGACTCGGGCTTTTATTGGCCCACGATCTTTAAAGATGCCCATAATTTCGTTCGGACTTGTAATGCATGCCAACGAATGGGTAACATCACGAAAAAGGATGAGATGCCTCAAACCGGCATCCAAGTTTGTGAAATCTTTGATATTTGGGGAATCGATTTTATGGGACCATTTCCAAGTTCCCATAAGTGCAAGTACATCCTAGTAGCCGTTGACTATGTATCTAATTGGGCTGAAGCGAAAGCTTTACCTACGAATGATGCTAGGGTGGTGAACTTCTTGAAAAATCTCTTCTCGCGCTTTGGAATCCCAAAGGCGCTCATATCCGATCGAGGAACACATTTTGCCAACAACCTTCTTGAAAAGGTGTTGAAGAAGTATGGCGTAACTCATCGTTTCTCTACTTCGTATCACCCGCAAACGAGTGGTCAAGTGGAGAACACGAATCGTGCCTTAAAACGTATACTTGAGAAGACGGTTGATAACAACCCTAAGATTTGGCAACGCAAGTTAGATGATACGTTGTGGGCCTTTAGGACTGCTTTTAAAACACCAATCGGTACCACACCATTTAGACTTGTATATGGTAAAGCGTGCCATCTTCCGGTTGAAGTGGAACATAGAGCATACTGGGCATTGAGGCTTTGTAATTTAGACATGGAAAAGGCTGGTGAAAACCGATTCATGCAAATGCATGAATTGGAAGAGTTGAGGTTAGAAGCGTACGAGAATTCGAGCTCGTATGAGGAGAAAACGAAAAGGTGGCATGATGCCCAATTGAAAGAAGTGAAAGAGTTTAAAACCGGTGATAAGGTTTTGGTTTTTAACTCACGGCTTAAATTTTCTCCTGGAAAGTTGAATTCCCGATGGACGGGACCTTATTTAGTGAAACAAGCATTTCCATCGGGATATGTTGAATTATTTGGAAACGGGAACACTTTTAAAGTGAATGGTCATCGATTAAAACTCTATTTTGATGGAGTTAATACCACGGTTCAAGATGACATCACTTTCTCCCCCAAAGCTAATTAGCTTGGGAAGGAGTCGCGTGAACGACTCACTAATAAACTTCACAACGTGTACATAGTCTCATTCGTGCGTCTCGTTTCTTAGGATTGATTGTTTTTAAGTGATTTTTTGAGTTTTAGTACGAACCAAGTTGTTTAGGGACCTTCCGCAATGTTTAATACGCGAAAAAACATCAAAAACTGGTGCAACAGGGCTAAATGCGCCGCATCTGGGCTGGATGCACCGCATCTGAGGACAAGAAAAATCCCAACAGTTTCAGATGCGCCGAGAATTGGTCATGCGCCGCTTTTGGGCCACCAAATGTGCCGCATCTGCTTTAGATGCGCCGCATCTGAGCTAGATGCGCCGCATCTGTGTCTGATTGTTGGAGTCTGCCTATTTTTTTTGCACAAATACGGGAGTTTATCAATTTTACTCATTTTTTCACCTACAACTCCGAATTTCATCTCATTTTCTCTCAAGGATTCCATCTCCAAACACTAAATCAACTGATTAAACCCATCTTTGAGCATCTAATCCGTCTATCAACATGAGAAAGGTAAGATTAATCTTCATTTCTTCATGATTCTTGTGTTCTTCATTCTTAAATTCGGATTTAGCTTGTTCTAAGTGTGGGGATGTTTGAATCTTCATGTTTTGGTCATTATATGCTTGTATTGTTGTTACTAATCCTTATTCATGCTCGAATTTCATGATTAATTGTTTAAAAATTTACTTTACAAATTAGGGTTCTTCATGAATTTGAGGGTTTCGAAATTTTTGACCATTAATTGATTAAATTGAGATCTTTTGAAGTTTAATTACTAGCTTACACTAGCAATTTGCCTTGAACCTTGTTGAAACACATGATTTTGAATAAATTGAGAATTAGGGTTCTTGAATTGGGGATTTTGACTTTTGTTGACTAGTAAGTGTTCTAAGTGGAATTAAAGCAATTCATTGATTATGCTAAACTAATATATGCCTTAACTTAGTGTTTGTTCGAATTGAAAAGTTTTATTTACGGAAGTTAAGAATTGTATGCTTAGGCTTTTTGATGAAATTGTATACTTGAGTCGACTTTAGTGTCTAAATGTATGATAACCATTGATTGCATATTGTTTGACATGCTTATTGATGAATGCTAATGGTTTCATATACTTGTTTTGGTGAAACTAATTATGCTAGATATGATTGAACTTATGAAGTGATAAAGATTATGAGTCATACTAGTACATGTTTGTTAAAAATGAGATAAGTACATCCATGATAGACATGTTCTACATGGTTTTGGCTTGTGCTATATGAAAGATGTTTTGAATTTCTTTAATGCTAATCAACTTGGTTTGTTGTTTTGTTTGTTTGGTTTTATTGTGTTTTTATGTAGACTAGAGCATCATCATCAAAATCAAAGAAGCAAAATGGCCCGGCAATTATAGATCCGGAAACAAGTGAGGAAGAAAATGCTATTGAAGAAGAAGAAATGGATATTGACAACCAGCAATTAAATGTCCGTGGATTAACCACTCCGAATCCATGGATCAACGCGGTTTTGAGGCATTCGGAATATCATGAACGGATGAAGACACTTTTGCACAAAGACGTATACCCGGGTAAATATATCAATTGGACACCATTAGAAGAAGCCGGTGAATATCAAAATTTTTGTAACCTTTTCCGAGTATCGTATCAAGGCCATCGAATACATACATGGGAAAACCTGTTCAGAATGCAAGAAAGAGTGTACCCACTTTTAGTCAAAGAATTCGTTGGTTCACTTAGGGTTGATTACACGTCACCAACATCAGGTACCTTTATGAGATTTCGGCTTGGAGGGCAAGACCGGACATTAACACTGCTACAATTTGTAAAGGCACTGGATATTTATGAAGGTTTGCCACACCAATTGATGCAAAATTACTTTAATCAATGTATAGTCTACGATTCTTCTTTTAATCATTCAGAAGCATGGGTGGACATGAGCAATAGCGCATATAGTGCAAGCAAGCTAACTTGTAGCAAGCTACGTATTTACGAGCATCGATGCGTCCAAAGATTCATTTTAAGTACCATAAACTGTCGAAAAGACAGTAGCGAAAAAGTTACCAACTTGGATATCTGGTACATTCACGCGATAATGGATCACACCCATGTTCATATTCCACTAATGATTCTCACTTTCCTTCTCGAAGAAAGGAAAAAGATTACACCAATTATGGGCGGCCATTTTGTAACCAGGATTGCCCAACATTTTCGTATCAATACAAGTGGGTTAGAGGAGAAACATATGATTGCCTTTGATAGAGTAAGTTATACAAGGGCAAAGATTTTGATGAGGGGGTTGAACGGCCTTCTAACTAGGTATGTGGATCCCGAGAATAGGCAACCGCAACAACCACAACTGCAGCCAGATCCACAGCCGAATGTTGGAAGTAGTTCGGGTCCGGGAAATGATTGAGAGGCTTACATGGCGCGAAAATTTTTAGATTTTCGACTCCATAATGATTGAAACACTCAAAAGGTAATTGATCACTACGATACAGGTAACAGGGAGATGCAACATTACATTGATGTAGGGAATGATAGAACGTGGTACACTCAAGCGGGGCAGCAAAATCAGCTTAACTGGATACATGAACAGACTGTATCATACGCTGCAGATCCCGTTAACTATACCCCCTCTCCTTGGCCTGCATACGAACCATGGGTTCGAATGGGTGATCCATATCCTGTGCCTTATCCTCCTCCTGCATACCCCCTAACCCGCCTAATGAAGACACTGCTGTCGTCCCTGCTCCAGCAACTTATCCGGGGTACAACCCTTCAATATTCCAGGACAATGACGCGGCAAACCAAAACGAAGGTGGAGCTGGCCCAAGTAACTCTTTTTGGGGATTCTTCTGAAGTTGACGTGATTATTCGGGAAGTGTGTGAAAGGTTTGAATGATGTTGGTTTGTTTGAAAAACAATTTAATTTCATGTTTGGTGTGTAATAACTTAATAGTATGTGGGACGTTTGTAATTTGTAATTTGAATAACTTTGTTAATTAGGTGTGGGGTTTTCGGTACACGGAGTACAACCCCATTGTTTCTATGAAATGTTTGCTTTGTTTGAATTGATACAGGTAAGCATTTTTTACAAATACTGGCAGTAAGTTCAGCACATACTTGATTGGTGATTGTTTTGTGGTTGCAAGAAGTGAATGATGTTCTTATGCTGGCATTTAGTTCAGCGCCATCATCCTTTGAACTTCGGTTTTAGACCTTGAAAGTAATAAACTCTCTTACACTCTTTAACCCTCTCGAATTTAAATTTTTCTGATTTCATGTAACGAGGGCGAACTCAAGTGTGGGGAGGAAGTTATAAATTCTTTCGGGTTTTTGATTTTGGTTAAAAAGGCTTAAAATGGTGAAATTTTTTTAACTTTTATCTTCATAAATTCAAATTTTGTTTAAAATTTGTAGATTTTAAAACTAGGTGTATACACCGAAATTATTATCACAAAACAAATTAAGAAACAACCAAATGATTGAGTTTATTTTGTTAAAAATCATAAAACTAGTAGTCATATAAAAGATATAATCATCATGCTATACCACATTCTGAATGAAAAGAATCATCAAGTAATTTGTTGTTCTAACAATCTAATCCAATACTCATCTATGTAATGATTGTGAAGGAAGTCAAGTATTCCAATATGACACACTTGCTAACTTATGTTAGAAGATGTAGTCCAGAACAGCTGTAGGTTGACGAAAAATCTTGAAAAGTCATCTTTATCATCGGCTGGAAATCCACCTCACCTCAGCATCAAATAGGGTTTTTGGTAGTCAGACTTATCCTAACCATGAGATGGATCTGTCTCATACAATGGGGGGCACATTGCAAATTAGCTTTTAAGACTAATGAATCTAATCCCCAGATGGATGATCTCCGTAAAGATCAACCGCATCTATGTTGACTGTGGCCAACATACATATGCTATAACAAATTGAGGTGTGCAAACTCATGGTTCACCGATGATATTTGGACATGATATAGTTTCTTCTAAAAACCTATGCTATTTTATGAACTATATTGTGTAAAACCATTTTTAGGACATCCGGTTTCAAGTTTCATGATACTTTAATCATGGGGGCGAGTAGCTTGCTAAGCACTGAAAGGACCCGTTCATATACATTATAAACGATTCACAATAGTTGATTACATTGCGAGGTATTTGACCTCTATATGATACATTTTACAAACACTGCATTCGTTTTTAAAAGACAAACTTTCTTTACATCAAAAATTGACAGGCATGCATACCATTTCATAATATCCACTATCCAACTATAAATTGATTTAATAATAATCTTTGATGAACTCAATAACTTGAATACAACGTTCTTCGAAATATGCTATGAAAGACTCCAAGTAATATCTTTAAAATGAGCAAATGCACAGCGGAAGATTTCTTTAACATCTGAGAATAAACATGCTTTAAAGTGTCAACCAAAAGGTTGGTGAGTTCATTAGTTTATCATAAAGAATCATTTCATAATTTTAATAGACCACAAGATTTCATATTTCCAATTCTCATAAACATACGTCCCATGCATAGAGACAAAAATCATTCATATGGTGAACACCTGGTAACCGACATTAACAATATGTATATAAGAATATCCCCATCATTCCGGGATCCTCCTTCGGACATGATATAAATTTCGAAGTACTAAAGCATCCGGTACTTTGGATGGGGCTTGTTGGGCCCGATAGATCTATCTTTAGGATTCGCGTCAATTAGGGTGTCTGTTCCCTAATTCTTAGATTACCAGACTAAAAAGGGGCATATTCGGTTTAATAATCCAGCCATAGTGAAAGGATCCGAAACTAATCATCCGGACGTTGTCCATATTGATTACAAACGAATTACAATAGTTGATAACATTGCGAGGTACTTGCCCTCTATATGATACATCTTACAAACGTTGCATTTATTCTTAAAAGGCAATCTATAGTTACATCCAGAATTGACATAATCGCCTGACATTTCATAATATTCAAATGACCTAAACCGCCATTTACTTAATAATAGTCTCTATAAACTTCAATGACTCGAATGCAACGCCTTATGATATAAGTCCTTAATAGCCTCAAGTAGTATCCTTAGTACGAGCTAATGCACAACGGAAGACTTAATTCATACCTGAGAATAACATGCTTTAAAATGTCAACATAAAGTTGGTGAGATATAGGTTTAATGCCGGCAGCGATATATATATATATATATATATATATAGACCACAAGATTTCATATATAAACATTTTCATAAAAATATTCTAAGTGGTTGAGCACTTGGTAACCATACTTAACATTCAATCACGTCGCATATTCCCTTTAATATGAAATCTTACTACACCGTACCAAGTGTAGTCACAAAACGAAGTACTGTGCAACCGTTGAATACTGGTCGTCCAGTCCGGTTGGGGTTGTCAGGCCCGATAGATCTATCAACAGGATTCGCGTTTACAATACCGCTGTAAATATTAGTTACCAAGCTACAGGGAAGTATGCCAGTGGTACAACTCAACGTAGAATATATTTTTCAGTTACTTGTGTCCATAACATAAATCATTTATAAAAACAGCGCATGTATTCTCAGCCCAAAAATATTTAGAGTTTAAAAGGGACTATATACTCACTGTTGTCTTGAAGATATAAATATTTTGACTTGGTCTTCCGGTTGATATCACGAACCTATCCATATATAATATATCAATATATTTTCATTTTTAAACAATCGTCACATATATATACTTGTTATACTTTTAATACTTTTAATAATTCCTTAGTCCGTAGTTAGCAGTCCGATGTTAGTAATTCAATTTTAATGGTTCATTTTTAGGTGTTTAATAAACCCCCAATGAAATGAATAAAACCCCCATCGTATATGTATTGGTCGAGATTAATCTTGACCCACGGTACCGGTGTTGTCAAATGACGTGTTGCGTACATAAAGTACCGGTGTTGTCAAATGACGTGTTGCGTACAATCATGGGATCTTATGATTAATCTTCTCGTATTGTTTACGGGTGATCCTGAACCATATAAAATTGAATTATGAGTACATATATATAAAATATCATGTTATCTTAGAAAGATGTGATTTATTTAATTTCTCCCAATTATTTTCGTGGCTAAACTAGTCTTGGATATCCGATTTTGTTTCGGTCATAGTTTCTTCGTTACAACTCCGTTTTTGTTGATTCAACTTGCCATCTCCTTGGATCGAGTCCCTCTTTAAGACTATGAACTGTAAATACCTTAGTTTGTATTCAAAATCACACGGCATAGGTGAAACTTTAGTGAAACTTATGAAGTTAAACATTTTTGTTACAAAAATATCATTTAATGACTATTTTTCTAAAAATACCTATACTTTGAATTAAATCATGAAATTTTTATGTGTTAACATATTTATAGTAAAGATCATTTTTCCAGAAAGTAAACCTCCAATTCAAAGTTTAAGATGGTTTTTAATTATCCAACCCAAAACAGTCCCCGGTTGCACTCCGACGTCGTAAAAACAGTTTTTAAGGTATTCTTTGAAAAACCAAGTTTTACCTTGTTAAATTAGCATATATTTAAGTTATATTACAGGTCTTGAAGTATTTTAAAAGTTAAGTTAGAAGGATCTATTTAGTTTGCAAACAAGTTTGAAAACTTTCAAACTATGTTCTTGTTGTTAAAATTTTATACCACAAAATAAGATAGCTATATATATATGAATCGAATAAGGTTATGAACATAGTTACTACCTCAAGTTCCTTGGACAAGGTTGCTGTAAAAGAGGAGTAAGAACCTAGAACCAAAAGGGTGATGGAAGTGGATGAAAGATTGGAAGTAAGTTTGTGTTCTTGGAAGGATTTCTTGAAGTGTTTTTGTATGGTTTTCTTATGGTGATTAAGTAAGGTTTTTGAAGCTAAATGATGGGGAAAATGCTTGTAGATGATCAAGTATGAAGTTAAGAGTATTTTGAGAGAGAAATGGGAGTGTAAGTATGAGAAAATGGGGTGAAGAAATGGTGTGCATGCATAAAAACGTTTTTAGTATATAAAGAAAAAAATGATACCTAACTTTGTTTTCTTGCTAAATAATTCATGCTACATGACAAATGGTTGGTTCCACATGTTTCTTAATCATTTAAGGCTGCTAAGGAGCAGATTTTTATTGGTATATACCAATAGTAAATACATCTAGAAGCTGCGTATGATACGGGTACATATACCCTAAATATACGTGTAGAAATCTTTGAGAAAACGGAACGAGGATTCAAATATAGCTATCTTTTGTGAATATACTTATATTGTTTTATGTATTTAAGTCCTTAAAAGTGATTAAATACATTACTTATACGTTATATGTATAAACATTATAAATCATAAGTATTTATATCAAATAACGTTATGTATGGTTATCGTTTTGAAAACTTAAGTTAGTAGTTTCAAAATATACTTATAACTTATTGTTATTAATACAAAATGAGATATTAAAACATCCATAAACCATGTTAAATATGTATATATACATATATATACACAAACGTATAAGTATCATATGTTATATAGTTCGTGATATCATCGGTCAAACTAGACGGTCAAACGTTGTGTAAAACTCTTTCCGAAAACATAAGTCTCAACAATTTGGATTGCTTATCATGTTGGTAAGGTTTAATTTATGTAAATATTAATCTTATAAGTATAGAACGATCGAAAAAGTGCGGGTCAACTTTAGGGTTTTTGCTTATCGTGTCGGAACCATATAGAGATTAGAGTTTAAATTTGGTCGGAAATTTCCGGGTCATTACAGTACCCATCCGTTAAAGAAATTTCGTCCTCGAAATTTGGTAGAGGTTGTCATAAATAACAATAGGAATGTTTTCATGACGAATATGAGGTAATAATGAAATTTTATCATTATTGAAAGATTTAGATAAAACGATTTGGTTATGTGAGACGTACGAGCGAAGCTATCACAAAAGAGTGAAATGAGTAAATATAGAATTGTTGTAACCGATGACGTGATTATGATCGATTTCCGGGATTTAAGGGTTTTAAAGAAAATCTTATGTAATACGATTTAGTTTTGCGGCGATCAGGATCTTCTTTGATTTAACGCGGCAATCTGTTTTGATTTCTTTGTCGAATATTTCACTATAAATTTACCTCCTTCCCTTTCTTTCTTCCCACATCTTCTATTCTTTCTCTTTAGTTCCTACTTTAAGACATTCGCTAATATGCTCCATCCCATTCTAACCCTTGTTATATTTCTAACTTTCATATCTTTCATTCTTCTTTTTCATCTATCACCAGAAGAATCTATTCTCTTTTATCCTTTCCTTGGAATTATAATGTTTTTAATTCTCCCGTGCCTTTACGTTGCAATACGTATTGATATGCACGGTTTGTAGTTTCGGGGTTGTTGTTAGGTTTTATACCTTCCCTTATATTTCGATGTTCCTACTCCCGTCCCTTAAAATCATTGTCATCCACAGTTAATGCTCTCTCTTATTTGCTGTGGTTTATGTTCCTATTTCTATTCTGAGGTTTTGTCCCTTCATTTCTTCTTCCCGTCCTCGAGCCAAGCGAACAATGGTCCGAAATTTGTAGGTAGGAAATTTGGAATGAACCTAGCTATTGGTTTTAGAATGAAATTGTAATGGCACGATCTTGATTCGTTAAATTACTCGAATATTTCGAAAAAATAGAACTATCAAGGTGATACGTTCTAATATGTTTGGAGACTTGATAGAAGGTAAGAGCCGTGTAACATGGCACATGATGACGGTACTGTGAATCATCACATTCCATTAGAAACTTAACATGACTTACTGTAATATAATGAAGTTGATCAAGTTTCATTATATTATACTAATTCATGCATCAGTTCCCAACACTACTTTAAAACATTCATATTTTAAACTTGGAGGTTTCAAAATTTAGAAATTGACACAGTTTCTTTTATGTTGTAATGCAGATATTACGGAGAGATAAATATTCTCAGATAAGAATAGTTGTGAAAATATCTCCAGAAATATGGAGAATATGTATAACGGAAGATATGAAGATATCTTATAATATCTAAGATAAGATGATGATGAAGAATATCATCGGGAGAGGTTTAGAATAAGGGGTAGGTTTTTTACTAATGGTTTCAGCAGGCACTGAATCGTTTGAATCCTTTGAAAGCAGATTCAGTTCTTGTTATTTATCCACAACCTCTTTCATACTTTGCTCAAACCGTTTTCCGGTTCCAACTCTTCTCTTTTTCTGAGTTTTATCGACACACTGTGCTTCATCATCAAACTTTTGACTGTTTAATATCGTTTACAATTTTCGCTGCTTCACCAGCATTTAAAGAACTACTTCATAATTCAGGGTGTTTTTCAGAAACTTCACCTTCGGAGTATGAAATCCTTAGGAATAGACGTTATAGGTATGACTGAGAAGTTTTGCGAGATTTTTAAAATACTAATTGCGGATTCTGCCAAAAAGATGACAAGCTGCTGGTACATGATGTCGTGGAATATGAAAGGTTCTCCGATAACAATGGTGAAAGGACAAGGTATATATATCGAGGTTATAATAAGAGTGGTCCTACTGAGAAATCAAAGTGGAGCTGTGACAAAATTGACTTATATTGAAAAGAGAAATGTAAGGTTGTTTTTGCCAATGAATGATAAGGAATTTGACGCCGATAAGTTTTAACGATAACTTCGGTTTTGAAAGTTTCAGGTGTATAACTGTATGCATAAATCTTTCTTCCGTAAACGAGGTGCGGCTGGTTCAACTTCTCGATTGAAGTGTTTTCAAGAATCATGAAAAGATTTGAACGAGGATTATAATTGTCGAAGTACAAATGAGGTTTAGGATGAAATCAAGTGGCAAACTTGAAGAATTATTTAGTTTCATATGTTATAATCAATATTTTAATTTAATTCATTTTAATTGTCCAAAGTTAGCAGTCCAATAGTCCGATGGTTCAATGATTCATATATAATTTAATATATAATATTCGAATTAAATAATACGTATCGTGACCCGTATACCGGTCTCGGTGTCGATCACAACTCAAAGTATATATATATATTTTGAAATCAACTCCGACCCTGTATAGCCAACTCCCGCCTTCACATATAGAGTGTCTACGGTTGTTCCGAAATATATATATAGATGGGTCGATATGATAAGTCGAAACCTTGCATACGTGTCCCGTTATTTAAAGTGCGTAAAAGTAAATAACAGAAATTAAATGATGATAACTAAAATTGCGAGAATGTAAATTGCGATAAATTAAATGTTAATCAGTTAACTGGGAACAGTTAGCCGGAACAGTTAGCGTGAAATCCTATCACAATTTCAATTAATTAATTCGTTTGTTTCTAACACTTTTTATTTTTGTCCAATGTTTTCTTCATTATGCCACTTGTTGGATTCTGATAGATCAAAATCCAAATATGAAATTTGAATAGAAATGGTTATTCTGTGGTGAACGGATACGTATATCGGTAGTTGTAAGTAGGATAGTAAATGACCGTTGAATCAGATTTAGAGAATGTACAACGTAACTTATTAATGTGAATTCTAAATATTCCTCGGGTACTACCCACCCGTTAAAATATTTTCATCATTAACAGTTTGTACGAAAGAATTTTTAATTACAATCTTTATAAAAATATACTTGCATATATATTTTCTTCAGATGTAATCATAGATTCAATGAGTCAATGAAGTATTAAACTCATTTGATTTATCGTTAATACTAGATTACATAACTTCTAAAGCATTAGAGATTACATAATCGCCAAGTCGAACGAAGATAAATGAGGTAAAACGATACGTAAAGCGAAGATAATCGATGTAGAACGATATATAGAACGAAGATCATACTCGAAGTTCCGATGAGGTTTTTGAGGTATGTGATGTTGATATCCGAGATACAGTTTGTGATGTTGAGATTTTGGGGGTGACAAGAGTACTGTCGGCGTTGTTGATAGTGATACAGATTATGCTGCTGGTGCTGCTGCTGGTGTTTGTAACCTTCGCACCGTATTTTCTAAAGCCACTACCCGAGCGCGAAGCTCGTTGACTTCTTCTATTATACCGGGATGATTGACAGTTGGAACGAGCGAATGAACAAGATTCGAAATATGGGATAGTATGTAGTCATGACGAGATACTCTAGAAATGAGCGAGAAAATGGTGTTTCGAATAGGTTCGCCGGTAAGTGCTTCAGGTTCATCGTTAAGAGGACAATTTGGTGGATGGAATGGATCACCTTCTTCTTGCCTCCAGAAATTTAGTATATTACAAACCCATCCCCAATTCATCCAGAATAGATGATGGGAAATTGGTTGATCCATTCCGGTAACGCTGTTCTCGGAGCTCGAATGGAAATCCATATCGGCGAAGCTATCGAAGTCGGAGGAATTTGAGCTGGATGAAGAATCCATCTTGTATGGTCGGAGAAATGAATTTTTGGTTTGGAATAGATTATAGGAGTTGGGTTTGGTACTCTTCAATACATAATTTACATATGTATATATAATATCAAAATCCCATGAATTACGGAGTATCTTTGAAATACGTCAGGCAATGTCTATAGTAACAGATACGCTAGGATATGAATTTTGTCTATACACTATCGATGCACTAAATGCAGTAAGACGTGTCTAGACTTAAGAATGATAAGCAGGCAGTTCCCTAAGGATGATAAGCAGATGATTTCCGACTAGGATTGATAAGCAAAACTTTTGAAAGGCAGACACGGTCAAAGTCCAGACTCACTTAATGTATCCTAACAACTACTAGTTAGACACACTAATGCAAGGCCTGGTTCGCTAAGACCAACGCTCTGATACCAACTGAAAGGATCCGAAACTAATCATCCGGACGTTGTCCATATTGATTACAAACGAATTACAATAGTTGATAACATTGCGAGGTACTTGCCCTCTATATGATACATCTTACAAACGTTGCATTTATTCTTAAAAGGCAATCTATAGTTACATCCAGAATTGACATAATCGCCTGACATTTCATAATATTCAAATGACCTAAACCGCCATTTACTTAATAATAGTCTCTATAAACTTCAATGACTCGAATACAACGCCTTATGATATAAGTCCTTAATAGCCTCAAGTAGTATCCTTAGTACGAGCTAATGCACAACGGAAGACTTAATTCATACCTGAGAATAACATGCTTTAAAATGTCAACATAAAGTTGGTGAGATATAGGTTTAATGCCGGCAGCGATATATATATATATATATATATATATAGACCACAAGATTTCATATATAAACATTTTCATAAAAATATTCTAAGTGGTTGAGCACTTGGTAACCATACTTAACATTCAATCACGTCGCATATTCCCTTTAATATGAAATCTTACTACACCGTACCAAGTGTAGTCACAAAACGAAGTACTGTGCAACCGTTGAATACTGGTCGTCCAGTCCGGTTGGGGTTGTCAGGCCTGATAGATCTATCAACAGGATTCGCGTTTACAATACCGCTGTAAATATTAGTTACCAAGCTACAGGGAAGTATGCCAGTGGTACAACTCAACGTAGAATATATTTTTCAGTTACTTGTGTCCATAACGTAAATCATTTATAAAAACAGCGCATGTATTCTCAGCCCAAAAATATTTAGAGTTTAAAAGGGACTATATACTCACTGTTGTCTTGAAGATATAAATATTTTGACTTGGTCTTCCGGTTGATATCACGAACCTATCCATATATAATATATCAATATATTTTCATTTTTAAACAATCGTCACATATATATACTTGTTATACTTTTAATACTTTTAATAATTCCTTAGTCCGTAGTTAGCAGTCCGATGTTAGTAATTCAATTTTAATGGTTCATTTTTAGGTGTTTAATAAACCCCCAATGAAATGAATAAAACCCCCATCGTATATGTATTGGTCGAGATTAATCTTGACCCACGGTACCGGTGTTGTCAAATGACGTGTTGCGTACATAAAGTACCGGTGTTGTCAAATGACGTGTTGCGTACAATCATGGGATCTTATGATTAATCTTCTCGTATTGTTTACGGGTGATCCTGAACCATATAAAATTGAATTATGAGTACATATATATAAAATATCATGTTATCTTAGAAAGATGTGATTTATTTAATTTCTCCCAATTATTTTCGTGGCTAAACTAGTCTTGGATATCCGATTTTGTTTCGGTCATAGTTTCTTCGTTACAACTCCGTTTTTGTTGATTCAACTTGCCATCTCCTTGGATCGAGTCCCTCTTTAAGACTATGAACTGTAAATACCTTAGTTTGTATTCAAAATCACACGGCATAGGTGAAACTTTAGTGAAACTTATGAAGTTAAACATTTTTGTTACAAAAATATCATTTAATGACTATTTTTCTAAAAATACCTATACTTTGAATTAAATCATGAAATTTTTATGTGTTAACATATTTATAGTAAAGATCATTTTTCCAGAAAGTAAACCTCCAATTCAAAGTTTAAGATGGTTTTTAATTATCCAACCCAAAACAGTCCCCGGTTGCACTCCGACGTCGTAAAAACAGTTTTTAAGGTATTCTTTGAAAAACCAAGTTTTACCTTGTTAAATTAGCATATATTTAAGTTATATTACAGGTCTTGAAGTATTTTAAAAGTTAAGTTAGAAGGATCTATTTAGTTTGCAAACAAGTTTGAAAACTTTCAAACTATGTTCTTGTTGTTAAAATTTTATACCACAAAATAAGATAGCTATATATATATGAATCGAATAAGGTTATGAACATAGTTACTACCTCAAGTTCCTTGGACAAGGTTGCTGTAAAAGAGGAGTAAGAACCTAGAACCAAAAGGGTGATGGAAGTGGATGAAAGATTGGAAGTAAGTTTGTGTTCTTGGAAGGATTTCTTGAAGTGTTTTTGTATGGTTTTCTTATGGTGATTAAGTAAGCTTTTTGAAGCTAAATGATGGGGAAAATGCTTGTAGATGATCAAGTATGAAGTTAAGAGTATTTTGAGAGAGAAATGGGAGTGTAAGTATGAGAAAATGGGGTGAAGAAATGGTGTGCATGCATAAAAACGTTTTTAGTATATAAAGAAAAAAATGATACCTAACTTTGTTTTCTTGCTAAATAATTCATGCTACATGACAAATGGTTGGTTCCACATGTTTCTTAATCATTTAAGGCTGCTAAGGAGCAGATTTTTATTGGTATATACCAATAGTAAATACATCTAGAAGCTGCGTATGATACGGGTACATATACCCTAAATATACGTGTAGAAATCTTTGAGAAAACGGAACGAGGATTCAAATATAGCTATCTTTTGTGAATATACTTATATTGTTTTATGTATTTAAGTCCTTAAAAGTGATTAAATACATTACTTATACGTTATATGTATAAACATTATAAATCATAAGTATTTATATCAAATAACGTTATGTATGGTTATCGTTTTGAAAACTTAAGTTAGTAGTTTCAAAATATACTTATAACTTATTGTTATTAATACAAAATGAGATATTAAAACATCCATAAACCATGTTAAATATGTATATATACATATATATACACAAACGTATAAGTATCATATGTTATATAGTTCGTGATATCATCGGTCAAACTAGACGGTCAAACGTTGTGTAAAACTCTTTCCGAAAACATAAGTCTCAACAATTTGGATTGCTTATCATGTTGGTAAGGTTTAATTTATGTAAATATTAATCTTATAAGTATAGAACGATCGAAAAAGTGCGGGTCAACTTTAGGGTTTTTGCTTATCGTGTCGGAACCATATAGAGATTAGAGTTTAAATTTGGTCGGAAATTTCCGGGTCGTTACACATAGAATGTAGTTTCATTTACTTGTGTCTATTTCGTAAAACAGTTATAAAAGCAGCGCATGTATTCTCAGTCCCAAAAATATATATTGCAAAAGCATTTAAAAAGGGAGTAATGAAACTCACCATACTGTATTTTGTAGTAAAAATACATATAACATCATTAAACAAGTGTAAGGTTGGCCTCGGATTCACGAACCTAAATTAAGTATATATATTTATATGTTGGTCAATATTTGTCTAACAATCTAGATCAAATTGTAGTGTATCACAATCCTAATGCTCGAGACTAATATGCAAACGTCAACAAAAGTCAATTTGATTCAAAATGATTTCCAAATTTTATACATGATTATTATATAGTTTAAATATCGTCGTTTTATATTTTTAAATATTTTTAAAAGATTTATTAGAGTAAATAATATACTTTATTTAAATAAAATTTTATATTAAAATTTATATAATAAATATACTTATATATAAAATTTATATAATAAATATACTTTTATATATACTAAGTAATAAAATTTATAGAGTTTATTTAATATCATAAAGATATGTGATAGGTAATTTTATTACACGTAGTAAAATATGTTTGTATCACATATTTATTTGATAAATAATATCTATAATAATAGTAAGTAAAAGTTGTATTATTTTGTAATAATAATAATTATTATTCTATTAATAAAATATCAATATTTAAATTTACTAAAAATGATAATATGATAAGATGATAATGATAACTTTAATATTTACTATACTTATTAACTTTAAAATAATAATTTTATTTAAATGATAATAATAATGATATTTTATAATAACAATGACATGATAATTTTTGTTAAAATGATAGTTTTCATACTAACGATACTTTTAATAATAATAGTAATGATAAAAATAATAAGAATGATAATTTTATCTAAATCATTATCTTACAATATTTAAATTTCATCATGATACTCATACTCATTATTTCCTAATCAATTTTTTAAAGGTTCTTAAATCGTCTCTTACATCGCATTCATTTTAATGATAATAATTATAATAATTAAGTGTTACTAATTTTAGTTTTAATTATAATAATATTAATAATTATGATAATGATGATGCTAATAACTATTTTAATAATAATAGTAATTCTAATAAAATAATAATTTTTAATGATAATACTTTTATTGATAATGTAGTAGTAATAATAATAATAATAATGATAATAATAATAATAATAATAATAATAATAATAATAATAATAATAATAATAATAATAATAATAATAATACTAATAATAATAATAATAACAATTAGATAAAAATTTGAACAACGATATTAACGACGATAATAATAATCATTTTTAATAATAATACAAAACTTCAATTGACAATAACTTCAAATCCATTCATCGAATCCATTTGATATCTAAAGGAAAAGTTCTTAATTTTTCATTAGCTTTTTAAGGATATGCATATCTCATATCTTATTTCATCCCTAGTATAACAACCTTTAAGATTCAACATAACCTATCTAAGGGTAATATCAAATATACAAGCATGCATAATCCTATTTTCTCGAGCACTAGTCAGGGATACTCTATTAATATGTAAAAATTAATTTAAGAGTACTCACGTATCAATATTGAGGTTCAATATTGTAGGAAAGGTACGTAAACGCAACGGAGATGACAAAACACTAGTTTGACCTCACAAGCATACCCATGAACAATACCCATCACCTCCATAGCCAAAACTCATAATTTCCTTAGCCCTATCCTAGTCATAAAACTTGTCTTGATATGACCCACTCATGACCTTGTCGTAATATTTTAGGTATAATACTAATAATATCGCTCTTAATACTACTAATACTAATAATAATAAGATTAATAATCTTAATAATAATAATAATAATAATAATTATAATAATAATAATAATAAATATATTCGGAGTACTTGTGATATGTGTGTGTGTTGTGTTAGATGAAATGAATCTAAAATGAGAACAAACGAGTTTATAAAGCAATTGGACATCCAGCTGGTATCCATCATTTGATCTTACCGACACTCTTTATCACACATTTTATTTCACGTAACACATATATTTATATAATATTTTATATATAATATATTTAATCTTTAGGATTAATTAAATATTATATTATATATACGCTCATGGTAAAAATATAATTTTTACATAAATGACACGGTCGTGGTCTCACGACTCATGTACCACTTTCGATTTTTCGAGCGCACTTTCGTACGTTTAGAAAACTAGCCTTTTACGTTACGTGACGTGTACCTTTAATAATAATTTGACTTTTTTTTATCAAAGATTTACTTTATGAACAATGTAGCTTATAAAATTGAGCGTTGTGGTCATTTCTTTCTATAAATCAAAGTCTTGTTGTTTGTCAAAATATTTTATTTTAAATTAAACGTTTTGTGACATGTACCTTTATTAATAACTAGACTTAAATTAATTAAAAACTAACCCACTCAGAGTGTAACTTAATCTTTTGAGTGTTCTGGTCATTTACCTTTATAACTCATGCTCTCGTTAGTTATCGAAGTATATTTAATAACATTAACTTAAATCAAAACGTCTTTTGACTAAATTAAAATATATTTATAATATATAGGTTTGAAATATTTTAATAAAATATTTAGGTTTTAATTATATTTCAAAGTATATTTGAAGATCGTTTATAATATTATATAAAATATAATTTCCTTATGCTTCAACGTTTAGTTTGCTTTCCTTAAACTTTCTAAATAATATAACTATATTCCCAAAGTTTCACTTTCACTCTTAATAATAGGAAGGTTAACTAGTTAACGTTTATATAGAGAGTCGAACAGAAACTCCACTAACGTTTGGCTAGTTCCCGTTAATTGACACATTTGTCTTCACTTATAACCCACTTTACCATTTTTTGAATACGGTTAAAAATAAGGGTTACCTAATTCAAAGTGGACCTCATAACAGATACTCTTAATCATAATTCAATGTATCCAATAATTCAATCATATGATATTATCTTTTAATTTCGTCGATAAACTTACATTGAACAAATACATTCATGTAACATATTATTCATTCAATGCTTTGATAACATTTCCAAGTTTATAAAATAGATCTCATAGCTTGTATTTATATCAATTAATCCGTTCAATGTTTTGTTAACATTTCTCAATTTAAAATTCACACATATGTATATGTATATATATTTGTTTACACATAATTGTTCGTGAATCGTTAGGCATGGTCAAAAGGTATTTGATTACATGAATATAATTTCAAAGCTTTCGAGACTCAACATTACAGAATTTGCTTATCGTTTCGGATACATATAAAGATTAAAGTTTAAATTTGATCAGAAATTACCGGGTCATCACAGTACCTACCCGTTAAAAGAAATTTCGTCTCAAAATTTGATAGAGGTCGTCATGGCTAACAGTAAGAATGTTATTATGACGAATATAAGCTGATACATAGAGTTTTATCATGATTAAGAAATACGGATAAAATAATTCGATTTTTCGAAGCGTATGAGTGAAGCTATCGTAAAAGGCGAAATGAATAAATGTAGAATCGTTTTAACCGATGACGTAGTTATGATTGATTTCCGGAATTCATGGAATTTAAAGAAAATCTTCGTAATAAGATTTGGTGTTTCGACGATTTAGGAAATCAGGATCTTCTTTGATTAAATGCAATAATATGTTCCAATTTTTCTGTCGGATATTTCACTATAAATCTACCCCCTTCGTTTCCTTATTTCCATATCTCACATCTTCTATTCTTTCTCCTTACTTCATACTTTTAAAATATTCATTAATATGCTCCATCCCATCCTGATCCTTGATATCCTCTTAACTTTCATATCTGTCATTCTTCTTTTTAATCTTCCACCAGAAGAATCTATTTACTTCTACTATACTCTTGGTTTTATAGTGTTTTTAGTTCTTCCATGTCTTTATGTTGCTATATGCATCGACATATACGGTTTATAATTTCTGGGTGGTTGTTGGGTTTTATATCCTCCCTTATACTTCGATGTCCCTGCTTCTGTCTTTCATAATCATTGTCATCCACGGTTAATGTTCTCTTCTATTTGCTGCGGTTTATACCCCAAATTCTGTTTCGGAGCTTTGTCCTTTCGTTTCTTCTTCTTGCGATTAAGTAGCTCTTGTAATGGTCCGGAATTCGTATGTATAGATTTCGGAATGAACATTGTTAATGTTTTAAGAAGGAATTTGAAAGGGTACTATCTTGATTTGTCAAATTACCAGAATACCCTGGAAAAGACCGAATCATCAAGAAATATGTTCTTGATATGTTTAGAGATTAGATAGAATGTAAGAGTCGTGTAAATGGCACATGATGACGGTATGTTCTGTGAATCATCACGTTCCATTAGAAACTCAACATGAATTACTGCAATATAATGACGTTGATCAAGTGTCATTATATTATACTAACCCATGTATCAGTTCCCAACACTATTTCAAAAACATTCATATTCAAATTTTTCAGAATTTAGAACTAATACAGTTTCTTTTATGTTGCAGATATTACGTAGAGATAAATGATACTTGATAAGAATAGTTGTGAAAATATCTCCAAAGATATAGAGAATATGTATAATGGAAGATACGAAGATATCTTATAATATTTAAGATATGATGATGATGAAGAATATCTGTCTGTGAAGGTTTAGAATCAGAAGTAAGGTGTTTGCTAACGAGTTCTGCAGACACTGAATCCTTTGAAGGCAGATTCAGTCTCTGTGATTTATCCACAGCTTCCTTCATACTTTGCTCAATCCGTTTTTCACTACCAAATCCTTTCTTTTTCTGAGCTTTACCAACTCACTATCTTTTATCATCAAACTTTTGGCCGTTTAGACCATTTACCATTTTTATGTTTCCTCTGCATTTAATGCTATAATATCTGAATCACTGGTTATCAATCCGAGGTGGGTTCAGAAGAATCGTGTTTTTAGATGATTAAACGCTGGTGGTAATATGGTGGAATATGAAAGGTTCCCCTAGTAACAAGGACGAATGGGCAACCTATCTATTGAGATTAGAATAAGACTAGTCCGACTGAGAAGTCGAAATTGACTTGCTGGAGCTGTGACAAAATTGGCTACTTTGAAAAGAAATTGAAATGTTGTTTTTGCTAATAAATGCTAAAGAATTCGATGAGGGTACGTGTTAAACTACGACTTTGGTTTCGAGAGCTTTTCAGGTACAAGACTTCGGATAATGTGCGGTTGGATCATCATCTCGATTGTTCAATGTTTGAAGTGTATTCCGGAATTTCGAAGGGTTTAAATGCAGATTGTCATAGTCAATATCCAAATGATGAAATCTTCCTGAACCTCGAATGATTTTCATATACTTATGAGTGTTACGAATAAAAGTGATGTTCTGTCACAGTTTTGAATTCAAAGTATGACTTTCATAGATGTAGGAATTCTAAGAGTGATAATTTCGGTTATATCTCGAATTGTATTTTGAGATTTCAAAATCAGAATATGTACTTAGATTTGAATGAGTATGGTTGTTTTGATTCCTATAGATGAATGTATATTGTTGTGAAAATAGGGGGTATAGTTGATGATTGCTGGATCAGATTCGAAGGATGTAACATATTAATTATGAATTTACATATCTCTCGGGTATTACCTACCCGTTAAAAAAATTTCACAAGTAATCTTCTGTACAAGGGAATTTTTAATTACAATCTTTTATGAAAATATAATTACATATATATATTTTTTTTCTTCAGATGTAATATCGATTTAATGAGTTAATATCATGTTATACTCATTTGATTTTCGGCTTGAATTTTGAAATGAATAATCTCTTAAACATCAGAGATTACATAATCTTCGCGGAGTATTTCACTAATGTAATCAACACTTCAATATTTATTTTCCTCAGTGAAGGATGTTGACGTTTGAAGAATTCTTGCGAACTTCGCAAGATACGAATGTTGTTTTTCAGTAATTTCTGAGTACGTCGAAAATGAAAGTGTAAAATCAAACAAGTTATTGAATAATACACTTGGTTTATTATAAACCCGAATTTATTTAATTGAAACAGAGATTATAGTTAACGCTGGTTAAGTTGCGGCTGAAGGACGTACATTATTGCATATTTGTAATATGAATTAACCGAGTAGTTAAGATTCACACACAATAGCTTAGCACGGAAAGATTTATTTCAATATATATATATATATATATATATATATATATATATATATATATAATATACATATAATTTCTTCAGAGGGAATGAGTTAATTCTTCATAACTCGTTGATACAATGTACACGTTATTGATTCGTAATGATGTCCACAGTGATTCTTGAACTGACAGAGTTTGTGATGTTATCGGTGTGGTTGATTCGGATGTTGACTGTACTGACGATGCTGGTAACGCTGACGGTACTGTTGATGCTGTTGGTAAAGCAAGTTTAGATTGTTAATCACACACCATTTTTGTCAGGGTTTCTACTCTTCCTTCTATCATTTTGGTTCGCTTAACAGATTTATGGTTAGGGCTAGATTAGATAATCTCTAAGACTTTAGAGATTACATAATCGCCGCGGAATGTTTCTCCAATGAAGTTATGAATTAATACTTCGTCAGTTATTGTTGTTGGTACTCCTTGGTATCTATGGTGCGTATGACGTTGATACTCGTGGAACAGATTGTGAAGTTTAGGTTTACGACGCGGTTGTGGTTGGAGGTGGTAATGGTACTGTTGGCGTTGATGATGGTGGTACTGGGTATGCTGCTGATGCTGCTGCTGGTGTTTGTAATCTCTGTACCATATTCTCCAAAGCCACTACCCGAGCGCGAAGCTCATTGACTTCTTCTATTACACCGGGGTGATTGTCGGTTCGGACGAGCGGATAAATAAAATCTAAAATTTGATGTAATATATAATCGTGACGAGATACTCTGGAAATGAGCGAGAAAATGGTGTTTCAGACATGTTCGCCGGTAAGTGCTTCAGGTTCTTCGTCAAGAGGGCAATGTGGTGGATGGAAGGGATCACCTTCTTCGTGTCTCCAATGATTGAGGAGGCTACGAACCCATCCCCAATTCATCCAGAATAGGTGATGACTGATTGGTTGATCTATTCTGGTCACATTGCTTTCGGAGCTTGAATGGGATTCCATTTCGGAATCTGAGTGACTTGAACTGATGACGAATTCCATTTCGTACGATTGGATAAAAGATTTTTTTCCGATATGAAATGATTTTGGCTAACGGATGGTATTCTAATTACATAGAATATATATATATATATATATATATATATATATATATATATATATATATATATATATATATATATATATATATATATATATATATATATATATATAGATCAAAAGATTTCGTAGATTACGGAGGACTTTGCGGGATATGTCAGGCAAAGTTTAAAGTAACAGATACGATAAGATATGATTTAGCAGATATGCTAAGATATGAAATTTTTGTCTATACACTATTCATGCAATCAATGCAGCAAGACATGTCTTAGACTAAATATGATAAGCAGGTAATTTCCTGAGGATGATAAGTAGTTAATTTTCGACACAAAATGATAAGCAAAACTTTTGACATGCAGACACGGTCGAAGTCCAGACTCACTAATGCATCCTATCGACTTATCAGTTAGACACACTAATGCAGATGGTTCGCTAAGACCACCGCTCTGATACTAACTGAAAGGACCCATTCATATACATTATAAACGATTCACAATAGTTGATTACATTGCGAGGTATTTGACCTCTATATGATACATTTTACAAACACTGCATTCGTTTTTAAAAAACAAACTTTCTTTACATCGAAAATTGACAGGCATGCATACCATTTCATAATATCCACTATCCAACTATAAATTGATTTAATAATAATCTTTGATGAACTCAATAACTCGAATGCAACGTTCTTCGAAATATGCTATGAAAGACTCCAAGTAATATCTTTAAAATGAGCAAATGCACAGCGGAAGATTTCTTTAACATCTGAGAATAAACATGCTTTAAAGTGTCAATCAAAAGGTTGGTGAGTTCATTAGTTTATCATAAAGAATCATTTCATAATTTTAATAGACCACAAGATTTCATATTTCCAATTCTCATAAACATACGTCCCATGCATAGAGACAAAAATCATTCATATGGTGAACACCTGGTAACCGACATTAACAATATGCATATAAGAATATCCCCATCATTCCGGGATCCTCCTTCGGACATGATATAAATTTCGAAGTACTAAAGCATCCGGTACTTTGGATGGGGCTTGTTGGGCCCGATAGATCTATCTTTAGGATTCACGTCAATTAGGGTGTCTGTTCCCTAATTCTTAGATTACCAGACTAAAAAGGGGCATATTCGGTTTAATAATCCAGCCATAGAATGTAGTTTCATTTACTTGTGTCTATTTCGTAAAACAGTTATAAAAGCAGCGCATGTATTCTCAGTCCCAAAAATATATATTGCAAAAGCATTTAAAAAGGGAGTAATGAAACTCACCATACTGTATTTTGTAGTAAAAATACATATAACATCATTAAATAAGTGTAAGGTTGGCCTCGGATTCACGAACCTAAATTAAGTATAAATATTTATATGTTGGTCAATATTTGTCTAACAATCTAGATCAAATTGTAGTGTATCACAATCCTAATGCTCGAGACTAATATGCAAAAGTAAAAAAAAGTCAATTTGATTCAAAATGATTTCCAAATTTTATACATGATTATTATATAGTTTAAATATCGTCGTTTTATATTTTTAAATATTTTTAAAAGATTTATTAGAGTAAATAATATACTTTATTTAAATAAAATTTTATATTAAAATTTATATAATAAATATACTTATATATAAAATTTATATAATAAATATACTTTTATATATACTAAGTAATAAAATTTATATAGTTTATTTAATATCATAAAGATATATGATAGGTAATTTTATTACACGTAGTAAAATATGTTTGTATCACATATTTATTTGATAAATAATATCTATATTAATAGTAAGTAAAAGTTGTATTATTTTGTAATAATAATTATTATTATTCTATTAATAAAATATCAATATTTAAATTTACTAAAAATGATAATATGATAAGATGATAATGATAACTTTAATATTTACTATACTTATTAACTTTAAAATAATAATTTTATTTAAATGATAATAATAATGATATTTTATAATAACAATGACATGATAATTTTTGTTAAAATGATAGTTTTCATACTAACGATACTTTTAATAATAATAGTAATGATAAAAATAATAAGAATGATAATTTTATCTAAATCATTATCTTACAATATTTAAATTTCATCATGATACTCATACTCATTATTTCCTAATCAATTTTTTTAAAGGTTCTTAAATCGTCTCTTACATCGCATTCATTTTAATGATAATAATTATAATAATTAAGTGTTACTAATTTTAGTTTTAATTATAATAATATTAATAATTATGAAAATGATGATGCTAATAACTATTTTAATAATAATAGTAATTCTAATAAAATAATAATTTTTAATGATAATACTTTTATTGATAATGAAAGTAGTAATAATAATAATAATAATGATAATAATAATAATAATAATAATAATAATAATAATAATAATAATAATAATAATAACAATTAGATAAAAATTTGAACAACGATATTAACGACGATAATAATAATCATTTTTAATAATAATACAAAACTTCAATTGACAATAACTTCAAATCCATTCATCGAATCCATTTGATATCTAAAGGAAAAGTTCTTAATTTTTCATTAGCTTTTTAAGGATATGCATATCTCATATCTTATTTCATCCCTAGTATAACAACCTTTAAGATTCAACATAATCTATCTAAGGGTAATATCAAATATACAAGCATGCATAATCCTATTTTCTCGAGCACTAGTCAGGGATACTCTATTAATATGTAAAAATTAATTTAAGAGTACTCACGTATCAATATTGAGGTTCAATATTGTAGGAAAGGTACGTAAACGCAACGGAGACGACAAAACACTAGTTTGACCTCACAAGCATACCCATGAACAATACCCATCACCTCCATAGCCAAAACTCATAATTTCCTTAGCCCTATCCTAGTCATAAAACTTGTCTTGAAATGACCCACTCATGACCTTGTCGTAATATTTTAGGTATAATACTAATAATATCGCTCTTAATACTACTAATACTAATAATAATAAGATTAATAATCTTAATAATAATAATAATAATAATAAATATATTCGGAGTACTTGTGATATGTGTGTGTGTTGTGTTAGATGAAATGAATCCAAAATGAGAACAAACGAGTTTATAAAGCAATTGGACATCCAGCTGGTATCCATCATTTGATCTTACCGACACTCTTTATCACACATTTTATTTCACGTAACACATATATTTATATAATATTTTATATATAATATATTTAATCTTTAGGATTAATTAAATATTATATTATATATACGCTCATGGTAAAAATATAATTTTTACATAAATGACACGGTCGTGGTCTCACGACTCATGTACCACTTTCGGTTTTTCGAGCGCACTTTCGTACGTTTAGAAAACTAGCCTTTTACGTTACGTGACGTGTACCTTTAATAATAATTTGAGTTTTTTTATCAAAGATTTACTTTATGAACAATGTAGCTTATAAAATTGAGCGTTGTGGTCATTTCCTTCTATAAATCAAAGTCTCGTTGTTTGTCAAAATATTTTATTTTAAATTAAATGTTTTGTGACATGTACCTTTATTAATAACTAGACTTAAATTAATTAAAAACTAACCCACTCAGAGTGTAACTTAATCTTTTGAGTGTTTTGGTCATTTACCTTTATAACTCATGCTCTCGTTAGTTGTCGAAGTATATTTAATAACATTAACTTAAATCAAAACGTCTTTTGACTAAATTAAAATATATTTATAATATATAGGTTTGAAATATTTTAATAAAATATTTAGGTTTTAATTATATTTCAAAGTATATTTGAAGATCGTTTATAATATTATATAAAATATAATTTCCTTATGCGTCAACGTTTATTTTGCTTTCCTTAAACTTTCTAAATAATATATCTATATTCCCAAAGTTTCACTTTCACTCTTAATAATAGGAAGGTTAACTAGTTAACGTTTATATAGAGAGTCGAACAGAAACTCCACTAACGTTTGGCTAGTTCCCGTTAATTGACACATTTGTCTTCACTTATAACCCACTTTACCATTTTTCGAATACGGTTAAAAATAAGGGTTACCTAATTCAAAGTGGACTTCATAACAGATACTCTTAATCATAATTCAATGTATCCAATAATTCAATCATATGATATTATCTTTTAATTTCGTCGATAAACTTACATTGAACAAATACATTCATGTAACATATTATTCATTCAATGCTTTGATAACATTACCAAGTTTATAAAATAGATCTCATAGCTTGTATTTATTTTAATTAATCCGTTCAATGTTTTGTTAACATTTCTCAATTTAAAATTCACACATATGTATATGTATATATATTTGTTTAGACATAATTGTTCGTGAATCGTTAGGCATGGTCAAAAGGTATTTGATTACATGAATATAATTTCAAAGCTTTCGAGACTCAACATTACAGAATTTGCTTATCGTGTCGGATACATATAAAGATTAAAGTTTAAATTTGATCAGAAATTACCGGGTCATCACAAGCACCAACTGAGGCTTCGGTTTTCAGTTACCCTCAACCGGACTTTGAGATTAAAACCGGAATACTTGTTAGTGTAAAAACTAACATATCTAATTTTCAAAATATAAAAGGTTTTTCGCAAAGGTCCTAATTTTCCTAAGGATCCAAATTTTTAAGAAATGTGGACTTTAAAACCCCCTTTCGACTTTGGTGTGATTTCATTTCGTGTATGTACTCAAAGTGTGTTTATTACATTGTGAAATAAATAAAAGCGTGAGTACTCCAAAGGTGTGTGTATACTCAAAACGCGTGAGTGTGATATTATGTGTGAAATAAAAAGTGTGAGTGTGTACATTTTGTGATTCGTGTGTGTTTTCATCAATGTGTATTCACTATAGTAAATTTCAAATTCTTGTAAGTCTTGCTTGAGGACAAGCAAGGTTTAAGTGTGAGGATTTTGATAATGCCAAAATCATACAGGTTTATTGTCATTATTTTGATCTAATTCTGTATCTATTTGTATGTATTTGTTGTACTTAAGCATTGTAATTCATGTACATTTGTAAAAGTCCATTGTGATTGAACAAATGAAGACCAACAGCGAAAACAAAGTTAAAACGAAGATTGAACGCTTAAAACAGCCCGAAACCACTAAAACAAGTCCAAATGCGGCGCATCTCTCTTAGATGTAGTGCATCTCTGCCCCAAATAACTCCCGATAGTTTCAGATGCGGAGCATAAAGATTTCTGGACCAAAACTGCACCAGATGCGGCGCATCCGAGCCATATGCGGCGCATCTGTCCCAGATGCGGCGCATCTGTCCCAGATGCGGCGCATATGATCCCCTACCAATAGTCCTGAGTGCAGAACCTAGCTGGAATCTACTGAACGTAAAGAGATGCGGCGCATCCCAAAGAGATGCGGCGCATCTGGTCACTTTCTGGCCAAAATACCTAACTTTTGAGCCTATTTAATGGAGCCTTTGGTTACATACTTGATACACCTTCACTATTACGTTCTCCCTCAGTTCTAGTATGATTTTCAAGGCTCAAGGAAGGCTACAAGGAAATCTCCACTCTTTCAACATCAAGATTAAGCTAGAGTTATTCATCGTAATCGGTATTATTGTTCTATATCTTTTAAACATGAATTCGAATTGTATTCACTGTTTCATTAGTTCTACTATGATTATGTTTGGCTAAAAACCTTGTGTGTTTACTTCAATGTAAGATTTATTTCTTGGGATTGTTCTATACTTTGATGTTATGCTAGTTATATATATGTTTGATTGATTAAATTATCTAGTTCAACCGTAAGAACCATTGTTATGCTTGCTTAGTTCATTACTTCAATTATATAGATTGCAAACCTATTAATGTGAATTAACTAGGAAAACAATCTATACTTCAATACACCTAGTAATCTAGACGATTAGATGCATAAACTTAAGTGATTTTGTTATGTGTTTAATTCGGTAATTGAATAAGTTCCAAAGCAACATAGTTATGAAATTTCCTCAAGTGATTGTTGTAATTTAGGTTTCACGTGAGTTTAACCGGGTTAGATCTAGTTAGTTAATCAATCTAAATCACCATGTTCTTTCAAAAGATCCATTGTTGTAATCATCCTTGTATCCTAGTTCAATTATGTAAGTTATGACTTGGTTTATGTGAGTTTATCAAAGATCATAGCTTATACTTCAACACCTAGTGATCTAGCCACCTATATGTGAGTATAGGATGTTAATTGAACGATATTTAGGATATACAATCATGTAGTTTACTTAGAGTGATCTTGGTAAACTAGGTTTTATGTGAATTCAACCACGAAAGAATCTTGTTGATTAAACATAGCTCTTAAGTTTATAGATATTGTGTGATTGATATAAACTAATTACTTGTAACTATGAAATAGCCGTTTTAATTACAAAAGAACAATCCCTGTCATTTATAAAGCATAGAAGTAAACACCGCATTCTCATTCTTGTTATTCATTATATTTATTTATTGTTTCGTTAAACGAAAATACAACTTCAAACACAAACCCCCCTTTAGAATAATTAATCGTTGTAAAATCCTTAAAATAAACTTTTCCCTGTGGATCGAACTGGTTAATTTACTTGCTAGTTACTGCATGATCGGGTTTTAGTTACCTGTATTATGTGTTAATTATTAAGCATATTGTCTACAATTTAAAGGTTACGTCTTGACACATCATTATCTATAAATCGTATACAATTATGTATGAAAACTAAACACAAAGTTTTAACTTAAGTGGGTCAAGATTGTGATATCTAATTACTGATATAGTAAAATAGCTTCAGTATTAACAAAAGGTATTAGAAAGACAAAATACAAATGTGTTAGCCGGATGATAATTTGATCATTTGACATTACATCACTACATAAAAACAATAATTTGTTTTAGTTCAACATCACATATATATATATATATATATATATATATATATATATATATATATGTGTGTGTGTGTGTGTGTGTGTGTGTGTGTGTGTATAATTACATTACATCATACCTTCGTTTGACTTTTCAAACCTTTTTGACCAATAATGTTAAGCTAGGGATAGGATCGGTACAAGTACCGAACCGAAACCGAAAATACCAAAATTGAAATTGCTTAAAATCAAGAACCGAATACCGAAAGCGGTACCGGTTCGGTAACGGCACCGGTATGGGTATTTTCAGTATAGTACCGAATGGAACCAAAATTTTGGTAGTTTGTTTATATGTGTCATGCTATTAAAAATTATGGCTTGCGATTCCTTTGGTTCTGGCCAAATGAAATGGAAATGGCTTGTTTGTTCGTTAGACCATTTTTAACGCGACGTCAGAGAGGTCTCGTCAGGCTCGCTGACGCCCTCTGACGCCCCTAATGCGGCGTCAGGCAAAACGCCCCGGGGGCGTCAGTCGGATTTTTCACGAAAAAAAATGCGTCAGATGCTGTGATTGATCCACGTATTTTGATGATTTTTATTTTGTTTTTGTTTTTGTTTTTTTATTTATTTAATTTATTTATATTCTTTTCTATATAAACCCATCAAAACCTATCATTTTTAACACATCAAACTCAATATTTTCTCTCATTTTAACACTTTCATTCAAATGATTTTTGTTTTTATTTTTATTTAAATTATTTATATTCTTTTCTATATAAACCCATCAAAACCTATCATTTTTAACACATCAAACTCAATATTTTTCTCTCATTTTAACATTTTCATTCAAATGATTTTTGTTTTGTTTTTGTTTTTTTTATTTATTAAATTATTTATATTCTTTTCTATATAAACCCATCAAAACCTATCATTTTTATCACATCAAACACAATATTTTTTCTTTATTTTATATGCATTTTATTTTATAAAAATGCTATTAAAAATTATGGCTTTCGATTCCTTTGGTTCTGGCAAAATGAAATGGAAATGGCTTGTTTGTTCGTTAGACCATTTTTAACGCGACGTCAGAGAGGTCCCGTCAGGCTCGCTAACTGTAACATCCCGCCTTTTTCCGTTTACTTTCCGTTAACTATTTCAAAGTCCGTTATATAATTATAACATCTTCCGTTAATACGCGTTTTAAAATATTTCGTTTAGGTAATTCACGCACCCGATTTAAACTCGAAGGACCAAAGTCGCCAAAGGGTCAAACTAGTGACTAGGTCAACTAGTCAACCTTTCTCCTCCATCCACTCATTCATCCTCCCTTTTCTACTTTTGATGCTTTCAAATTCTCTCAACTCTCAAGCAAAGAATCACCATCTATTTCAAATCGAGCAAGCATCAATCCAAACAAATTACATATTTGGAATCCTCGCATCTTCCTCTTTGATTCCATACAGATTTCATTACATTTGGGTAACTTTCTAAAATCACTAGATTCCTTGTTCTTGATGTTTTTAACTTATAAAAGTGTTAATTAGTGTCTATGGCTCAAGTCTAACATGAATATGTGTTTGGTTTGCTTAATTTGTTATTTTGGGTAACTAGCATGAACTTATCAAATGGGTGTGTTTAATCTTGGGTTTTGGATGATTAAATGTTGTTAGATGTTGAAAGTGCATGTATTAAATGTGTTCCTAACATCACTAGCTTCAAATTGATATGTAGGTTGACATGGATTAGCTTCATAAGTAAAATTGTTAAATTTGTGAATTTGGGTTAGGGTTTGATAGGAGTAAAATGAACCTTTGATGCATTGAATGCTTTGCAATGTTGTTTGTAAGTGTTTAGTTGCATTGTATGCGTAATTATCTACGAAAGGCGTATCATATGTGTGTATTTATTTCCCGAATCATAATTATGCATTTATGAAATTGAAGCATTAATGATGAGCATTAATTGATCATTTAATTTGGAATTTCGCTTATTGCAAATGATGTTTTTGATTGATGAAACGTGTTTAGTTTTGTTCCTTGTCAAATTACCTTTCCAACGATATAAGATACGTGTCGTAAGTGTTTACGGTTTGTAAATTGTGCTAAATTGAAGATTGGATTTAGACTTGAACAATTGAAACTGACCAGGCACCAGACCACGTTAAGTGTCGCGGCGCGGCCCTCCTTGGTCGCGGCGCGGCATTTGCCGTGTTTGGCTTCTGACCTACATTGTCAAATTTCAAAAAATATTTGCTATGTCTACGCACCTCTGATTCACATGTAACTTGATCTAACATGCTTATATATGAATAAAAACCTCAGAAAATTAGTTCGGGACCCGACCCGAACGTGTTGACTTTTTCGTTGACTTTGACTTGACCAAAGTTGACTTTTGTCCAAACTTAATCAAATACTTATGCAATCATTATAACATGCTTTTTATACTTGTACCTTGCATGAAACATGACAATTTGATTCACATGCTATTATAATCGAGTCGTAACGAGCCATAGGACTAATTGCACACTTTGACCAATCGTGTTTACCGTTATTGATACGACCTACTTGTTTAGGTCAAGACTAGCATTCGTCCTTGCACACGTTTACTTGTGAAGTACTTTTATACGCTTGCACTAATGGTGAGATCATAGTCCCACCTTTTCAACAACTTTTACTTTAAACTATGGGATGAGAAACATATACGTATCATACTTTTATGCTTTGAACACAAGTACAAAAACAAACATTCCACGTGCGAGTTTGAACAAAAAGCCTCAATTCAATTATCATTAGTTACACTTGCAGGGTGTAAATGAGAACTTATATTATGTGATCACATGGGCTTGACGAGCCTCATTCGGACGGTTCGCTACCGTTAGCAGATGAAATATATTTTCGAGTATAGTGTATGTTCTAACACTACGTAACATGGTACAAAACAGTTAAGTCTAGATAATTGGGTGCTCGCGAACATACTTTTGGAATACAAACGATTTGGATAATCAACTATATTAAATCTTGTGGTTCAAAAACAACGTTTCTAACACACCTATGATTTCACCAACATTTTTCGTTGACAGTTTTCTATATGTTTTCTCAGGTCCCTGAACACTAGGTGATACATGCTTCCGCACATTATTTTTGATACTTGCTTGGATGTCGAGTGTATATGCATACATGGAGCATCTTTTGGATTACTTTCAAAATTGTGTCGCATAGGTTTCATTTGTACGTTAAACACTGTAATGTAACTAGTCGTGGAACTACCTTTGTAAACTTGAAACACTTTTACATTTGAAATGAATGCGACATATTTTGGTCAAACGTCATTTTAAAGACTTATGACCACATAACGGGACCTAAGTAGACGGCGCCGTCAATGACGATTTTTTCGGGTCACTACAGATGGTATCAGAGCGTTGGTTGTAGGGATTTAGATTTCATTGGTGTCAACCCCGAGTCATAGGGTACTTTGGTGAGTCTAGACTACAACCGGCATATAGACTTGAAGTAGGAATTACTTGACTACTTGTGCATTTATACTTGAACTCTTTGATTCATATCTAACTTAAATTCCATCTTAATCTCACGTTGTTTAATTTGATTGACACGCCACCTTGACTTCGTAAAATAATGTCGAATGCACATATGAATTAGGGTAATATAATTTCCGGGATTATGTTACGGTGACTCATATGAACGTTCTGACATTATGACATAAAGAATTTGAGGCGAGTCAAGGAAAATTTTCTCTTTATCCTCGTTCCATATTACGGTTAGTATTATTGAGAATACTAATCAACGATATTCTTGTGTTTTTAAGGAACAATTCCTCCTCGCCTTGTGCCATGCCATGAAACACCCGAACAAGCTCTACAACGAATGATAGCCACCGCCGTGGATGCTGCCATGGCCGGACACTCATCCAACAACAACAATAACAATAACCACAACAACAATCAAGGGGTCGGTAACTCAAGTGAAGGGTGCTCCTACAAAGCCTTCATGGGGTGTAAACCTCATACTTTTGATGGGACCGGGGGACCGGTTACTCTCACTCGATGGTTCAAACAAACGGAGGCTGTTTTTAGCATAAGCGGTTATCGGGACCAAGATAAGGTCAAATACCCCACTCACACTTTCATCGGAGTCGCCCTCACATGGTGGAACACCTATGTACAATCGGTGGGTACCGATGAAGCCCACGCCCTCTCTTGGGCCGATTTAAGGGAAATGATGATCATCGAATATTTCCCTCGCGAAGAAACCCGAAAGCTCGAACAAGAGCTAAGAACTTTAAAAGTGGTCGAAAACGATCTCAAGGCTTATAATCAACGATTTTCCGAATTAGCCTTGATGTGAAATGTCCCGTTCTTATTGATTAAAAACGTTCCATATTAATTGATTTCGTTGCGAGGTTTTGACCTCTATATGAGATGTTTTTCAAAGACTGCATTCATTTTAAAACAAACCATAACCTTTATTTCATAAATAAAGGTTTAAAAAGCTTTACGTAGATTATCAAATAATGATAATCTAAAATATCCTGTTTACACACGACCATTACATAATGGTTTACAATACAAATATGTTACAATAAGTTTCTTGAATGCAGTTTTTACACAATATCATACAAGCATGGACTCCAAATCTCGTCCTTATTTAAGTATGCGATAGCGGAAGCTCTTAATAATCACCTGAGAATAAACATGCTTAAAACGTCAACAAAAATGTTGGTGAGTTATAGGTTTAACCTATATATATCAAATCATAATAATAGACCACAAGATTTCATATTTCAATACACATCCCATACATAGAGATAAAAATCATTCATATGGTGAACACCTGGTAACCGACATTAACAAGATGCATATATAAGAATATCCCCATCATTCCGGGACACCCTTCGGATATGATATAAATTTCGAAGTACTAAAGCATCCGGTACTTTGGATGGGGCTTGTTGGGCCCAATAGATCTATCTTTAGGATTCGCGTCAATTAGGGTGTCTGTTCCCTAATTCTTAGATTACCAGACTTAATAAAAAGGGGCATATTCGATTTCGATAATTCAACCATAGAATGTAGTTTCACGTACTTGTGTCTATTTTGTAAATCATTTATAAAACCTGCATGTATTCTCATCCCAAAAATATTAGATTTTAAAAGTGGGACTATAACTCACTTTCACAGATTTTTACTTCATCGGGAAGTAAGACTTGGCCACTGGTTGATTCATGAACCTATAACAATATATACATATATATCAAAGTATGTTCAAAATATATTTACAACACTTTTAATATATTTTGATGTTTTAAGTTTATTAAGTCAGCTGTCCTCGTTAGTAACCTACAACTAGTTGTCCACAGTTAGATGTACAGAAATTAATTGATAAATATTATCTTGAATCAATCCACGACCCAGTGTATACGTATCTCAGTATTGATCACAACTCAAACTATATATATTTTGGAATCAACCTCAACCCTGTATAGCTAACTCCAACATTCACATATAGAGTGTCTATGGTTGTTCCGAAATATATATAGATGTGTCGACATGATAGGTTGAAACATTGTATACGTGTCTATGGTATCTCAAGATTACATAATATACAATACAAGTTGATTAAGTTATGGTTGGAATAGATTTGTTACCAATTTTCACGTAGCTAAAATGAGAAAAATTATCCAATCTTGTTTTACCCATAACTTCTTCATTTTAAATCCGTTTTGAGTGAATCAAATTGCTATGGTTTCATATTGAACTCTATTTTATGAATCTAAACAGAAAAAGTATAGGTTTATAGTCGGAAAAATAAGTTACAAGTCATTTTTGTAAAGGTAGTCATTTCAGTCGAAAGAACGACGTCTAGATGACCATTTTAGAAAACATACTTCCACTTTGAGTTTAACCATAATTTTTGGATATAGTTTCATGTTCATAATAAAAATCATTTTCTCAGAATAACAACTTTTAAATCAAAGTTTATCATAGTTTTTAATTAACTAACCCAAAACAGCCCGCGGTGTTACTACGACGGCGTAAATCCGGTTTTACGGTGTTTTTCGTGTTTCCAGGTTTTAAATCATTAAGTTAGCATATCATATAGATATAGAACATGTGTTTAGTTGATTTTAAAAGTCAATTTAGAAGGATTAACTTTTGTTTGCGAACAAGTTTAGAATTAACTAAACTATGTTCTAGTGATTACAAGTTTAAACCTTCGAATAAGATAGCTTTATATGTATGAATCGAATGATGTTATGAACATCATTACTACCTTAAGTTCCTTGGATAAACCTACTGGAAAAGAGAAAAATGGATCTAGCTTCAACGGATCCTTGGATGGCTCGAAGTTCTTGAAGCAGAATCATGACACGAAAAAAAGTTCAAGTAAGATCATCACTTGAAATAAGATTGTTATAGTTATAGAAATTGAACCAAAGTTTGAATATGATTATTAACTTGTATTAGAATGATAACCTACTGTAAGAAACAAAGATTTCTTGAGGTTGGATGATCACCTTACAAGATTGGAAGTGAGCTAGCAAACTTGAAAGTATTCTTGATTTTATGAAACTAGAACTTTTGGAATTTATGAAGAACACTTAGAACTTGAAGATAGAACTTGAGAGAGATCAATTAGATGAAGAAAATTGAAGAATGAAAGTGTTTGTAGGTGTTTTTGGTCGTTGGTGTATGGATTAGATATAAAGGATATGTAATTTTGTTTTCATGTAAATAAGTCATGAATGATTACTCATATTTTTGTAATTTTATGAGATATTTCATGCTAGTTGCCAAATGATGGTTCCCACATGTGTTAGGTGACTCACATGGGCTGCTAAGAGCTGATCATTGGAGTGTATATACCAATAGTACATACATCTAAAAGCTGTGTATTGTACGAGTACGAATACGGGTGCATACGAGTAGAATTGTTGATGAAACTGAACGAGGATGTAATTGTAAGCATTTTTGTTAAGTAGAAGTATTTTGATAAGTGTCTTGAAGTCTTTCAAAAGTGTATGAATACAGATTAAAACAATACATGTATATACATTTTAACTGAGTCGTTAAGTCATCGTTAGTCGTTACATGTAAATGTTGTTTTGAAACCTTTAGGTTAACGATCTTGTTAAATGTTGTTAACCGAATGTTTATAATATCAAAAGAGATTTTAAATTATTATATTATCATGATATTATGATGTACGAATATCTCTTAATATGATATATATACATTAAATGTCGTTACAACGATAATCGTTACATATATGTCTCGTTTCAAAATCATTAAGTTAGTAGTCTTGTTTTTACATATGTAGTTCATTGTTAATATACTTAATGATATGTTTACTTATCATAATATCATGTTAACTATATATATAACCATATATATGTCATCATATAGTTTTTACAAGTTTTAACGTTCGTGAATCACCGGTCAACTTGGGTGGTCAATTGTCGATATGAAACCTATTTCAATTAATCAAGTCTTAACAAGTTTGATTGCTTAACATGTTGGAAACATTTAATCATGTAAATATCAATCTCAATTAATATATATAAACATGGAAAAGTTCGGGTCACTACAGTACCTACCCGTTAAATAAGTTTCGTCCCGAAATTTTAAGCTGTTGAAGGTGTTGACGAATCTTCTGGAAATAGATGCGGGTATTTCTTCTTTATCTGATCTTCACACTCCCAGGTGAACTCGGGTCCTCTACGAGCATTCCATCGAACCTTAACAATTGGTATCTTGTTTTGCTTAAGTCTTTTAACCTCATGATCCATTATTTCGATGGGTTCTTCGATGAATTGGAGTTTTTCGTTGATTTGGACTTCATCTAACGGAATAGTGAGATCTTCTTTAGCAAAACATTTCTTCAAATTCGAGACGTGGAAAGTGTTATGTACAGCTACGAGTTGTTGAGGTAACTCAAGTCGGTAAGCTACTGGTCCGACACGATCAATAATCTTGAATGGTCCAATATACCTTGGATTTAATTTCCCTCGTTTACCAAATCGAACAACGCCTTTCCAAGGTGAAACTTTAAGCATGACCATCTCTCCAATTTCAAATTCTATATCTTTTCTTTTAATGTCAGCGTAGCTCTTTTGTCGACTTTGGGCGGTTTTCAACCGTTGTTGAATTTGGATGATCTTCTCGGTAGTTTCTTGTATAATCTCCGGACCCGTAATCTGTCTATCCCCCACTTCACTCCAACAAATCGGAGACCTGCACTTTCTACCATAAAGTGCTTCAAACGGCGCCATCTCAATGCTTGAATGGTAGCTGTTGTTGTAGGAAAATTCTGCTAACGGTAGATGTCGATCCCAACTGTTTCCGAAATCAATAACACATGCTCGTAGCATGTCTTCAAGCGTTTGTATCGTCCTTTCGCTCTACCCATCAGTTTGTGGATGATAGGCAGTACTCATGTCTAGACGAGTTCCTAATGCTTGCTGTAATGTCTGCCAGAATCTTGAAATAAATCTGCCATCCCTATCAGAGATAATAGAGATTGGTATTCCATGTCTGGAGATAACTTCCTTCAAATACAGTCGTGCTAACTTCTCCATCTTGTCATCTTCTCTTATTGGCAGGAAGTGTGCTGATTTGGTGAGACGATCAACTATTACCCAAATAGTATCAAAACCACTTGCAGTCATTGGCAATTTAGTGATGAAATCCATGGTAATGTTTTCCCATTTCCATTCCGGGATTTCGGGTTGTTGAAGTAGACCTGATGGTTTCTGATGCTCAGCTTTGACCTTAGAACACGTCAAACATTCTCCTACGTATTTAGCAACATCGGCTTTCATACCCGGCCACCAAAAATGTTTCTTGAGATCCTTGTGCATCTTCCCCGTTCCAGGATGTATTGAGTATCTGGTTTTATGAGCTTCTCTAAGTACCATTTCTCTCATATCTCCAAATTTTGGAACCCAAATCCTTTCAGCCCTATATCGGGTTCCGTCTTCCTGAATATTAAGATGCTTCTCCGATCCTTTGGGTATTTCATCTTTTAAATTTCCCTTTTTTAAAACTCCTTGTTGCGCCTCCTTTATTTGAGTATTAAGGTTATTATGAATCATTATATTCATAGATTTTACTCGAATGGGTTCTCTGTCCTTCCTGCTCAAGGCATCGGCTACCACATTTGCCTTCCCTGGGTGGTAACGAATCTCAAAGTTGTAATCATTCAATAATTCAATCCACCTACGCTGCCTCATATTCAGTTGTTTCTGATTAAATATGTGTTGAAGACTTTTGTGGTCGGTATATATAATACTTTTGACCCCATATAAGTAGTGCCTCCAAGTCTTTAATGCAAAAACAACCGCGCCTAATTCCAAATCATGCGTCGTATAATTTTGTTCGTGAATCTTCAATTGTCTAGACGCATAAGCAATCACCTTCGTTCGTTGCATTAATACACAACCGAGACCTTGCTTTGATGCATCACAATAAATCACAAAATCATCATTCCCTTCAGGCAATGACAATATAGGTGCCGTAGTTAGCTTTTGCTTCAATAACTGAAACGCTTTCTCTTGTTCATCATTCCATTCAAATTTCTTCCCTTTATGCGTTAATACAGTCAAGGGTTTTGCTATTCTGGAAAAGTCTTGGATGAACCTTCTGTAGTAACCAGCTAGTCCTAAAAACTGGCGTATGTGTTTCGGAGTTTTCGGGGTTTCCCACTTTTCAACAGTTTCTATCTTTGCCGGATCCACCTTAATACCTTCTTTGTTCACTATGTGACCGAGGAATTGAACTTCTTCCAACCAAAATGTACACTTTGAAAACTTAGCGTACAATTCTTCCTTCCTCAATACTTCTAACACCTTTCTCAAATGTTCACCGTGTTCTTGGTCATTCTTTGAGTAAATAAGTATGTCATCAATGAAAACAATGACAAACTTGTCAAGGTATGGTCCACACACTCGGTTCATAAGGTCCATGAACACAGCTGGTGCATTAGTTAAACCAAACGGCATGACCATAAACTCGTAATGACCGTAACGTGTTCTGAAAGCAGTCTTTGGAATATCATCTTCTTTCACCCGCATTTGATGATACCCGGAACGTAAGTCAATCTTTGAATAAACAGACGAGCCTTGTAGTTGATCAAATAAGTCGTCGATTCTCGGTAGTGGGTAGCGGTTCTTGATGGTAAGTTTGTTCAACTCTCGGTAGTCGATACACAACCTGAATGTACCATCTTTCTTCTTGACAAACAAAACAGGAGCTCCCCACGGTGATGTGCTTGGTCGAATGAAACCACGCTCTAAAAGTTCTTGTAATTGGCTTTGCAGTTCTTTCATCTCGCTGGGTGCGAGTCTGTAAGGAGCACGAGCTATTGGTGCAGCTCCTGGTACAAGATCTATTTGAAATTCAACGGATCGATGTGGGGGTAATCCCGGTAATTCTTTCGGAAATACATCGGGAAATTCTTTTGCAATGGGAACATCATTGATGCTCTTTTCTTCAGTTTGTACTTTCTCGACGTGTGCTAGAACAGCATAGCAACCTTTTCTTATTAGTTTTTGTGCCTTCAAATTACTAATAAGATGTAGCTTCGTGTTGCCCTTTTCTCCGTACACCATTAAGGGTTTTCCTTTTTCTCGTATAATGCGAATTGCATTTTTGTAACAAACGATCTCTGCTTTCACTTCTTTCAACCAGTCCATACCGATTATCACATCAAAACTCCCTAACTCTACTGGTATCAAGTCAATCTTAAATGTTTCGCTAACCAGTTTAATTTCTCGATTCCGACATATATTATCTGCTGAAATTAATTTACCATTTGCTAATTCGAGTAAAAATTTACTATCCAAAGGCGTCAATGGACAACTTAATTTAGCACAAAAATCTCTACTCATATAGCTTCTATCCGCACTCGAATCAAATAAAACGTAAGCAGATTTATTGTCAATAAGAAATGTACCCGTAACAAGCTCCGGGTCTTCCTGTGCCTCTGCTGCATTAATATTGAAAACTCTTCCGCGGCCTTGTCCATTCGTGTTCTCCTGGTTCGGGCAATTTCTAATAATGTGGCCCGGTTTTCCACATTTATAACAAACTACATTGGCATAACTTGCTCCGACACTACTTGCTCCGCCATTACTTGTTCCGACACCATTTGTTCCTTTCGTTCTATTAACCCCTGGTCCGTAGACCTCACACTTCGCCGCGCTATGACCATTTCTTTTACACTTGTTGCAAAATTTGGTACAGAACCCCGAGTGATACTTTTCACACCTTTGGCATAGATGCTTCTGATTGTTGTTGTTGTTGCAGTTATTATTGTTATTGGGATGATTGTTGTAGTTGTTGTTGTTGTTGTTGTTGTTGTTGTTGGGCCATTTGTTGTAGTTGCGATTGATGTTGCGATTGTTGGGATAATTGTTGCGATTATTGTTGTAATTGCTGTTGTTGTTGTGTTGGTGATTCTTATCACCATTTTCCTCCCACTTTCTTTTGACTTGCTTCACATTGGCCTCTTCAGCAGTCTGTTCTTTAATCCTTTCTTCAATCTGGTTCACTAGTTTGTGAGCCATTCTACATGCCTGTTGTATGGAGGAGGGCTCGTGTGAACTTATATCTTCTTGGATTCTTTCCGGTAATCCTTTCACAAATGCGTCGATCTTCTCTTCCTCATCTTCGAATGCTCCCGGACACAATAGGCACAATTCTGTGAATCGTCTTTCGTACGTGGTAATATCAAATCCTTGGGTTCGTAACCCTCTAAGTTCTGTCTTGAGCTTATTGACCTCAGTTCTGGGACGGTACTTCTCGTTCATCAAGTGCTTGAATACTGACCACGGTAGTGCGTACGCATCGTCTTGTCCTACTTGCTCTAGATAGGTATTCCACCACGTTAACGCAGAACCTGTGAAGGTATGCGTAGCGTACTTCACTTTGTCCTCTTCAGTACACTTACTTATGGCAAACACCGATTCGACCTTCTCGGTCCACCGTTTCAATCCGATCGGTCCTTCGGTTCCATCAAATTCCAAAGGTTTGCAGGCAGTGAATTCTTTGTAGGTGCATCCTACACGATTTCCTGTACTGCTAGATCCAAGGTTATTGTTGGTATGTAGCGCAGCCTGTACTGCGGCTATGTTTGAAGCTAGAAAAGTACGGAATTCCTCTTCATTCATATTCACGGTGTGTCGAGTAGTCGGTGCCATTTCCTTCAAAATAGTCAAATGGAACAAGTTAATCATACAGAATATTAAGAGTAGTTAATAGTATTTCGTAGCATAATATGAACTCATTTATAAAAGCTTTTTCTTCATATTAGCGTTTTATAAGTTTAAATTCGGGTAGTACCTACCCGTTAAGTTCATACTTAGCAGCTAATATACAATTCAACTACTACAATTCTATATGAAAAACTGATTATAATAATATTTCGCGTTCAAACTTTTACACAATATTTTACAAACTTACAATACCGCTTATTTTACATATAGCATGAAATATAGCACACAATAAATTTGATACAAGATGGTTGTGAAGATAATTCTAGCTAGTACACAAGTCGTTCAGCAAAGGCAATAAAGACACGTAATTCATACGTCCAGAAACAAGTCATGCATTCTGGTTTTACTAGGATTACTTCCCATCCTTGGTCTTGTGGAACATAACCGTTATGGCCGTTGATAAGACAGCGTGTTGTAATGTCGTCAAAGGGACGAGGGTTACGTAATGTCCAACAGTCCCGTAACAATCTAAAAACCTCATTTCTTACCCCAATTACCGACTCCGTCACTTGTGGGAACGTTTTGTTTAATAGTTGTAGCCCAATGTTCTTGTTCTCACTTTGGTGAGAAGCGAACATTACTAATCCGTAAGCATAACATGCTTCTTTATGTTGCATGTTAGCCGCTTTTTCTAAATCACGAAGTCCAATATTCGGATATATTGAGTCAAAATAATTTCTTAACCCATTGCGTAAAATAGCATTTGGGTTCCCCGCAATATATGCGTCAAAGTAAACACATCGTAACTTATGGATTTCCCAATGTGATATCCCCCATCTTTCGAACGAAAGCCTTTTATAAACCAAGGCATTCTTGGAACGTTCTTCAAATGTCTTACAAACTGATCTCGCCTTAAATAGTTGTGCCGAAGAATTCTGACCGACTCTAGACAATATTTCATCAATCATGTCTCCGGGTAGGTCTCTTAAAATATTGGGTTGTCTATCCATTTTGTGTTTTTATACTGTAAAATAGACAAGAGTTAGATTCATAAAAAAAAAATACTTATTAATACAAGCAATTTTTACATATATCATAAAGTATAAGCACACTATATTACATATATTACACCACACGAATACAACTATCTTATTCCGACTCGCTTGTTTCTTCTTCTTCGGTTTTGGTTCGTTTTGCCAAGTTTCTAGGGATATATGATGTTCCCCTAATACGAGCCGTCAATTTCCACATTGGTTTAGAAAAACCTGGTGGTTTAGAGGTTCCCGGGTCATTGTTACAACTTAAGGACTTCGGTGGTTGACGATACATATAAAGTTCATCGGGGTTGGAATTAGATTTCTCTATTTTTATGCTCTTTCCCTTATTATTTTCTTTTGCCTTTTTAAATTCAGTTGAGGTAATTTCTATAACATCATCGGAATTCTCGTCGGAATCCGATTCATCGGAGAATTGGTAATCCTCCCAATATTTTGCTTCCTTGGCGGAAACACCATTGACCATAATTAACCTTGGTCGGTTGGTTGAGGATTTTCTTTTACTTAACCGTTTTATTATTTCCCCCACCGATTCTATTTCTTCATCCGGTTCCGATTCTTCTTTCGGTTCCGATTCTTCTTCCGGTTCCGACTCTTCTTCCGGTTCCTCTTCGGGAACTTGTGAATCAGTCCACGAATCATTCTAATTTACATTTGACTCTTCATTATTATTAGGTGAGTCAATGGGACTTGTTCTAGAGGTAGACATCTATCACATAATATCAAACGCGTTAAGAGATTAATATATCACATAATATTCACATGTTAAAAATATATAGTTTCCAACAAAATTTGTTAAGCAATCATTTTTCAAGTAAACACGGTCGAAGTCCAGACTCACTAATGCATCCTAACAAACTCGATAAGATACACTAATGCAAAATTCTGGTTCTCTAAGACCAACGCTCGGATACCAACTGAAATGTCCCGTTCTTATTGATTAAAAACATTCCATATTAATTGATTTCGTTGCGAGGTTTTGACCTCTATATGAGACGTTTTTCAAAGACTGCATTCATTTTAAAACAAACCATAACCTTTATTTCATAAATAAAGGTTTAAAAAGCTTTACGTAGATTATCAAATAATGATAATCTAAAATATCCTGTTTACACACGACCATTACATAATGGTTTACAATACAAATATGTTACAATAAGTTTCTTGAATGCAGTTTTTACACAATATCATACAAGCATGGACTCCAAATCTCGTCCTTATTTAAGTATGCGATAGCGGAAGCTCTTAATAATCACCTGAGAATAAACATGCTTAAAACGTCAACAAAAATGTTGGTGAGTTATAGGTTTAACCTATATATTTCAAATCATAATAATAGACCACAAGATTTCATATTTCAATACACATCCCATACATAGAGATAAAAATCATTCATATGGTGAACACCTGGTAACCGACATTAACAAGATGCATATATAAGAATATCCCCATCATTCCGGGACACCCTTCGGATATGATATAAATTTCGAAGTACTAAAGCATCCGGTACTTTGGATGGGGCTTGTTGGGCCCAATAGATCTATCTTTAGGATTCGCGTCAATTAGGGTGTCTGTTCCCTAATTCTTAGATTACCAGACTTAATAAAAAGGGGCATATTCGATTTCGATAATTCAACCATAGAATGTAGTTTCACGTACTTGTGTCTATTTTGTAAATCATTTATAAAACCTGCATGTATTCTCATCCCAAAAATATTAGATTTTAAAAGTGGGACTATAACTCACTTTCACAGATTTTTACTTCGTCGGGAAGTAAGACTTGGCCACTGGTTGATTCACGAACCTATAACAATATATACATATATATCAAAGTATGTTCAAAATATATTTACAACACTTTTAATATATTTTGATGTTTTAAGTTTATTAAGTCAGCTGTCCTCGTTAGTAACCTATAACTAGTTGTCCACAGTTAGATGTACAGAAATTAATTGATAAATATTATCTTGAATCAATCCACGACCCAGTGTATACGTATCTCAGTATTGATCACAACTCAAACTATATATATTTTGGAATCAACCTCAACCCTGTATAGCTAACTCCAACATTCACATATAGAGTGTCTATGGTTGTTCCGAAATATATATAGATGTGTCGACATGATAGGTCGAAACATTGTATACGTGTCTATGGTATCTCAAGATTACATAATATACAATACAAGTTGATTAAGTTATGGTTGGAATAGATTTGTTACCAATTTTCACGTAGCTAAAATGAGAAAAATTATCCAATCTTGTTTTACCCATAACTTCTTTATTTTAAATCCGTTTTGAGTGAATCAAATTGCTATGGTTTCATATTGAACTCTATTTTATGAATCTAAACAGAAAAAGTATAGGTTTATAGTCGGAAAAATAAGTTACAAGTCGTTTTTGTAAAGGTAGTCATTTCAGTCGAAAGAACGACGTCTAGATGACCATTTTAGAAAACATACTTCCACTTTGAGTTTAACCATAATTTTTGGATATAGTTTCATGTTCATAATAAAAATCATTTTCTCAGAATAACAACTTTTAAATCAAAGTTTATCATAGTTTTTAATTAACTAACCCAAAACAGCCCGCGGTGTTACTACGACGGCGTAAATCCGGTTTTACGGTGTTTTTCGTGTTTCCAGGTTTTAAATCATTAAGTTAGCATATCATATAGATATAGAACATGTGTTTAGTTGATTTTAAAAGTCAAGTTAGAAGGATTAACTTTTGTTTGCGAACAAGTTTAGAATTAACTAAACTATGTTCTAGTGATTACAAGTTTAAACCTTCGAATAAGATAGCTTTATATGTATGAATCGAATGATGTTATGAACATCATTACTACCTTAAGTTCCTTGGATAAACCTACTGGAAAAGAGAAAAATGGATCTAGCTTCAACGGATCCTTGGATGGCTCGAAGTTCTTGAAGCAGAATCATGACACGAAAACAAGTTCAAGTAAGATCATCACTTGAAATAAGATTGTTATAGTTATAGAAATTGAACCAAAGTTTGAATATGATTATTACCTTGTATTAGAATGATAACCTACTGTAAGAAACAAAGATTTCTTGAGGTTGGATGATCACCTTACAAGATTGGAAGTGAGCTAGCAAACTTGAAAGTATTCTTGATTTTATGAAACTAGAACTTTTGGAATTTATGAAGAACACTTAGAACTTGAAGATAGAACTTGAGAGAGATTAATTAGATGAAGAAAATTGAAGAATGAAAGTGTTTGTAGGCGTTTTTGGTCGTTGGTGTATGGATTAGATATAAAGGATATGTAATTTTGTTTTCATGTAAATAAGTCATGAATGATTACTCATATTTTTGTAATTTTATGAGATATTTCATGCTAGTTGCCAAATGATGGTTCCCACATGTGTTAGGTGACTCACATGTGCTGCTAAGAGCTGATCATTGGAGTGTATATACCAATAGTACATACATCTAAAAGCTGTGTATTGTACGAGTACGAATACGGGTGCATACGAGTAGAATTGTTGATGAAACTGAACGAGGATGTAATTGTAAGCATTTTTGTTAAGTAGAAGTATTTTGATAAGTGTCTTGAAGTCTTTCAAAAGTGTATGAATACATATTAAAACACTACATGTATATACATTTTAACTGAGTCGTTAAGTCATCGTTAGTCGTTACATGTAAATGTTGTTTTGAAACCTTTAGGTTAACGATCTTGTTAAATGTTGTTAACCCAATGTTTATAATATCAAAAGAGATTTTAAATTATTATATTATCATGATATTATGATGTACGAATATCTCTTAATATGATATATATACATTAAATGTCGTTACAACGATAATCGTTACATATATGTCTCGTTTCAAAATCATTAAGTTAGTAGTCTTGTTTTTACATATGTAGTTCATTGTTAATATACTTAATGATATGTTTACTTATCATAATATCATGTTAACTATATATATAACCATATATATGTCATCATATAGTTTTTACAAGTTTTAACGTTCGTGAATCACCGGTCAACTTGGGTGGTCAATTGTCTATATGAAACCTATTTCAATTAATCAAGTCTTAACAAGTTTGATTGCTTAACATGTTGGAAACATTTAATCATGTAAATATCAATCTCAATTAATATATATAAACATGGAAAAGTTCGGGTCACTACATGATGTGCCCAAACCTGGTGAACCCCGAGTCTTCAAGGGTTGAACTTTACATGGATGGTCTTCCAAAGAGCATCAAACACGGAGTAATGTCATCCAAACCCACCAATCATCAAGAAGCTTTGAATATGGCCCGCAAATTAATAGAAACGGTGGACGAAATCGTAGTACCGACACCTAAAGCCGAGGATAAGTCGGGTAGCAACAAAAGAAAATGGGAAGCCACTCCATCAAGCAACTACAACAACTTCACCAAAAAGCCTTTCACCTCCGACGCCAAGAAAAGTTATGGTGGAAATAAACCTTTTTGCAAAAAATGCCACAAACATCACTATGGTGAATGTGACAAATCATTTTGCCACCGGTGCCAAAGGAGTGGTCATGTGGTCAACGATTGTAGAAGTGCCGCCCCCGTCGCTCAAAAGGGGCCCAATACACCAAAACCGGGTGCTTGTTTTGAATGTGGCCAAACGGGTAATTTTAGAAATGCATGTCCGAAGAAGAAAGCTAACCCCAACACACACGGGCGAGCTTTCAACATTAATGCCCAAGAGGCCCGAGATGACAATGAACTAGTCACGGGTACGTTTCTTCTCAACAAGACTTATGTTTCTTGCTTATTCGATTCGGGTGCCGATAAATGTTTTATATCCAAGACTTTGGTTCATACTCTTAGCACTCCATCACTCCCCCTAGATACTACTTATGCCATTGAGGTGGCCAACGGGAACCTATTGAGTGCCGACACATATTACCGGGGGTGTACGTTAAACATTTTGGGAAATGAGTTTGAAATTGACTTGATACCCATGGAACTAGGGAGCTTCGATGTAATAATTGGTATGAATTGGTTAATCAAAATGAAATCTCACATTCTTTGTGATCTTAATGCAATCCGGATTCCTATCGAGAATGGTGAACCCTTGATTGTCTATGGCGATAAGAGTTGCACCGGACTCAACCTCGTCTCGTGCCTTAAAGTTAGAAAACTACTCCGTAAGGGTTGTTTTGAGATCCTTGCCCACGTTAAGAAAGTCGAGTCCTATGAGAAGCATATCGATGATGTGCCAATTGTTAGTGACTTTTCCGATGTATTTCCCGACGAATTGCCGGGTCTTCCACCTCATCGACCAGTTGAATTCCAAATCGATCTTATTCCGGGAGCTGCACCCGTAGGACGTGCACCGTATAGACTTGCTCCATCCGAAATGCAAGAATTGCAAAGTCAAATTCAAGAACTACTTGACCGTGGTTTTATCCAACCTAGCCATTCACCATGGGGCGCTCCGATTTTATTCGTTAAGAAGAAAGATGGATCCCTACGAATGTGTATCGACTATCGTGAACTAAAAAAATTGACGGTTAAGAACCGATACCCTCTTCCATGCATCGATGACCTCTTTGATCAATTACAAGGATCTCGTGTATATTCGAAAATCGATCTCCGCTCGGGTTATCATCAATTGAGGGTTAAGGGGGAAGATTTCTCCAAAACCGCTTTCCGGACTCGTTATGGTAGTTATGAATTTCTTGTAATGCCATTTGGTCTCACTAATGCACCGGCGGTGTTCATGGACCTTATGAACCGCGTGTGCAAACTGTATCTCGATAAATTCGTTATTGTGTTCATCGATGACATCTTGGTCTATTCTAAAAGCGAAGAAGAACACGAACAACACCTCCGACTCGTACTCAAACTCCTTAGACAAGAACGACTCTACGTTAAATTCTCCAAGTGTGAATTTTGGTTGAAGGAAGTTCAATTTCTTGGTCATGTTGTAAGTGATCAAGGTATTAAGGTCGATCCCTCAAAAATTGAAGCCATTAGCAAATGGGAGACTCCTACTACTCCTACTCACATACGTCAATTCTTGGGTCTTGCCGGGTACTATCGTAGATTCATCGAAAACTTCTCTTTGATTGCACGTCCTCTAACCGTGTTAACTCACAAGGGAAAGAAATTCATTTGGGCGACCGAGCAAGAATCCGAGTTTCAAGTCTTGAAGACAAAGCTAACCACCGCTCCTATCTTGTCTCTTCCTGAAGGCAATGATGATTTTGTTGTATATTGCGATGCCTCGAAACATGGTTTTGGGTGTGTATTGATGCAACGAAAGAAAGTCATTGCTTATGCCTCTCGACAACTAAAAATTCATGAACGGAACTACACGACACAGGATCTCGAACTCGGAGCCGTTGTCTTTGCACTTAAAATGTGGAGACACTATCTTTATGGAACCAAGAGTACTATCTTCACTGATCATAAAAGCCTCCAACACATCTTCGACCAAAAGCAACTAAACATGAGACAACACCGGTGGATTGAAACTTTAAACGATTATGATTGCGAGCTTCGTTACCATCCCGGGAAGGCAAACGTAGTAGCCGATGCCTTAAGTCGAAAGGAAAGAGCGGTGCCTCTCCGTGTCCGAGCCTTAAACATCACCATCCACGCCAACCTTAATAGCCAAATTCGTGTAGCCCAAGACGAGGCTCTCAAGGATGAAAACATCTCTCTCGAACACTTGAACATCCTCACCTCTCGATTCGAAGTTAAAGAAACCGGGCTCCGATATTTCGCCGGAAGAATTTGGGTACTTAGTTATGGGGACCTACGAAGCCTTATTTTAGACGAAGCCCATAAGTCAAGATATTCGATTCACCCCAGTGTCAATAAGATGTACCACGACCTCAAGGAACAATATTGGTGGCTGATAGTGCTCCAAATGAACATATATTTAGTAGCAATATCGTTCCAATATGTAAAGTTTTTAAATGTAATTTCCTTATTTTTAGTTGTAATAGTTAAATAAATAAGTGCGAAGACGAAAGACGCAAATCGCTCGAAAATGAAGATTTAAAGACAAAAACGAAGATTTGAAAGACCAAAAGGTCCAAAAAGCTCAAATGTACAAGATACAATTCAAAAGGTTCAATTTATTGATGAAGAACGTCTAAAAATGACAAGAGTACAAGTTACAAAACGCAAAGTACAAGATATTAAATTATACGAAAGGACGTTCGAAAATCCGAAACCAGGACATGAACCAACTCTCAACGCTCGACGCAACGGTGTAAAAATTACGAGTCAACTATGCACAAGAATAAAATATAATATTTAAATAATTCATAATAAGAATAATATTAAATAATAAAAAGTTGTTAATTGAGCATAGTTCAGGGGTCGTCAATGAAAATTCAATTTACAATTTAGCCTATAAAAGGAACGAACGATTGTAACGATGGAGGAGAGAATTTTTTCTCCGATCTTTTTTTTCTTCAATCAATTATCAATATCAATTATCAATATCTATATTCTATATCTCTATCATAATGTTAATGTAATAAGATATAACAATAATCTTAATTTTAAGTTTAAATTATGATAATAATAAGATTTATGATAGAGATCATTTGAGTGTGTAAGTCGAAATTCTGTCCGTGTAACGCTACGCTATTTTTAATCATTGTAAGTTATGTTCAACCTTTTTACATTAATGTCTCGTAGCTAAGTTATTATTATGCTTATTTGAGCCGAAGTAATCGTGATGTTGGGCTAAAATATTAAGACGGGGTTATTGGGCTTTGTACCATAATTAAGGTTTGGGCAAAAGACCGACACTTGTGGAAATTGAACTATTGACTATTAATAGATGGGGGGTATTGTCTAATTGAGTGACAACTCATTGGAGTCTGTCGAACCTATCTTCAAATTAATTAACCTAATAATTAATAATGATTATGGTTGTCCTATTTAGTGATGTTCATATGGAATCTGTTATAATCATTTAATTAATCAATTGGGTTGGGTAATTGATTATTCATTCTGATCAAGTGGATGAATTAATATTCATAAACTAATTAAAACAGGGGTGGATTATATACAGTGATAACTGGTGTAATTGTTGACAGAAGTGATAACTGCGTCACAGTTTAAATCCTTAATCAGTTGGAATATTTGACTTCGGGTATAAGGGTAATTTGACAAGGATACTTGCACTTTATATTTATGACCGATGAACTATTATGGACAAAAACCAGATAGACGTATCAAATAAACCAGGACAAAGGACAATTAACCCATGGTAATAAATTAAAATCAACACGTCAAACATCATGATTACGGAAGTTTAAATAAGCATAATTCTTTTATTATATTTCTCATCGTATCTTTATTTACTGTCATTTTATTACTCGCAATTTTATTTTCTGTCATTTTATTTATCGCAATTTATTTTACGCACTTTAATTTTTGTCATTTATTTTTACGCTTAAAATCGACAAACCGGTCATTAAACGGTAAAACCCCCATTTTATAATAATACTACTACTTATTTATATATATATTTTTACAAATAAACTTAATAATATAGCGTTAACTTCACCAGCTCCCTGTGGAACGAACCGGACTTACTAAAAACTACACTACTCTACGATTAGGTACACTGCCTATAGTGTTGTAGCAAGGTTTAGGTATATCCCATCCGTAAATTAATAAAACTTGTGTCATATTTTGTAGTATTTTGTATTAAAAATAATACTATTTCGTACCCTCACGCTACATCATCAAGTTTTTGGCGCCGCTGCCGGGGAGCGCTAAAACGCTATATTTTTAATTATAATAATATTGAAATAAAATATAATAATATAATAATATTGAAATAGAATATAATAATATAATAATATTGAAATAGAATATAATAATATAAAAATATTTAAGAATCAAAATTTACGTAAATTTTAAAAAAAAAGTCGTATTTATTAAATACTTCAGGGGTATATTATGTAACTTATAATTAATAATTGCTATCATGTCGCTTTCATGTGAATAGTAAATTAATTAATTTATTTTCATTTACTATTCATGAATAGTAAATGAATTAAAAAAAAAAAAGTTTTAAAAAAAAATTATAATTATAAAAAAATTATTAATTTGTAAAAAAAAAATCGTTTTTTTTAAAAAAAAAAAAAAATTTTCGTTTTTAAAAAAAAAAAAAAAAAATTTGTGTAAAAAAAAAAAAAAATCGTTTTTTTTTTTTAAAAGAAAAAAAAAAATTCGTTTTAAAAAAAAAATTTTTGTAAAAAAAAAAAATCGTTTTTTAAAAAAAAAAAAAAAAAAAAAAAAAAAAAACGAAAAAAAAAAAAAAAAAAAAAAACGTAAAAAAAAAAAAAAACGTAAAAAAAAAAAATTATTAAAAAAAAATTATATTTTTTCTAAAAAAAAAAAAAATGTTTTTTTTTAGTTTTATTACCTTTAGATTTTTAGACTATAGTCGCAACTTTTAGTATTAAGTTTAGTTTTGCCATAGTTATTTTACTTCTAGAATTTTTAGGCTTTGCCGTAAAATCCCTTAAGTGCTTATTCCTTAGACTAAGTTTTAGGTGCTTTAAAATTTTACGACGCCGTATTTCGCACTACTTTCTTATTTTTATTTTTCGACGCCTATTTTTCGACCTTTTATTTTTCGACATTTTTCGACGCGCAATCTTTTTCTCTCTTATTTCTCGCCATTCTAGTTTTTAGGACTTAGATTTTTTTTCTACTTCTTCTCTAAATTTCTTAAAATTACGAAAATTTATTTTAAGTGGTTAAATTGATAGACATCAAAATTTTCTGGTTCGTAGTAATAGTTGGATTTGTACGTGGACCGGGTTATTGGAGCCAAACAGTCCTCAATTATATTGAGACCAAACGAATCCTGCCCCTCTGCTGCATCTTTTGGCTATTCGAAACGTGGGCAAAATCAGAAAAGTCTATTGGTTGGATAACTTATTATAATTTTTCTTTCCTTTTTAAAACTAATAGGATATTCAGTGAATGCACCGAGCAAGACGTTCACCACCTTTTGTACGTTCACCACCTGTAACTCGATCAAGACATCGTTTAACAAATATAGCTGCCGTTGATTTTTCTTTAGACTCGTCATCAAGTCGACCGAGTACTTCAACTCAAATTTCCGATAATCCAGTTTTTGAAACCAATATCACAATTGAGAATCCGGAGAATACTCAGGGACAATTCCGAGACCCTGATCCATTAATTATTCCTCCGGAACCACCAATCATTCAAACAGAGATTGTTGAGGAAGAAACCATTAAATCAGAAACCTCTAGTGATTCAGATACAACACTTCCAATCATGGAAAATCTAGAACCTCTAAGTATGGAAGAACGAATGAGAGCTAAGCGCACTGGCCAAGGTCACGCCATTATTAAACCAGAAGTTAATGCTCCAGATTATGAAATTAAAGGACAAATTCTACACATGGTAACTAATCAGTGCCAATATAGTGGTACGCCGAATGAAGACCCAAACGAACATCTTCGTACGTTTAATAGGATCTGTACACTATTCAAAATCCGAGAAGTGGAAGACGAACAAATCTATCTCATGTTATTTCCCTGGACTTTAAAGGGAGAAGCCAAAGATTGGTTAGAATCGTTACCTGAAGGGGCGATTGACACATGGGATGTTTTAGTTGAAAAATTTCTTAAACGATTCTTTCCGGCATCCAAAGCCGTGAGACTTCAAGGAGAAATTGTTACGTTCGCGCAAAATCCAAATGAAACATTATATGAGGCGTGGACAAGATTCGGAAGGATGTTGAGAGGATGTCCTCAACACGGATTAGATACTTTTCAAATAGTACAAATCTTCTATAAAGGCGTAGACATCGCCACACGAAAAGACATTGACATAACCGCTGGTGGATCCATTATGAAGAAAACCGCAACTGAAGCTTACAAAATTATTGATAACACAGCCTCCCACTCGCATGAGTGGCACCAAGAAAAAGATATCTTTCGATCATCTAAAGCGGCTAGAGCCGATTCTAGCCCTGACTTTGATTCCGTTTCCGCAAAAATAGATGCTTTCGAAAGACGAATGGAAAAGATGAATAAAGATATTCACGCAATACGAATCAGTTGTGAGCAATGCGGTGGACCACACTTATTGAAAGATTGTCACATTGAACCAACGATGGAACAACGAGAGAATGTTTCCTATATGAACCAAAGGCCGGGAAATAATTATCAAAATAATTATCAACCGCCAAGGCTAAACTTAAATCGAAATCAAAACATTCTTTACAATCCAAAAGGACCCGAAAATAACTGGTATAACCAACAAGGTCCGAATAACCAACCAACTCAAAACAACACTTTCAATCAACAAAGACCTAGCTTGTATAAACCACCACAACAACCCGAAGAGAAAAAGCCAAATCTAGAAGAAATGATGGCAAAGCTGATTGAATCTCAAACACAATTCATTACATCTCAAACCCAAACGAACGAGAGGTTTGATCAGTCATTAAGAACTCAACAAGCTTCCATTTTGAATCTAGAAAAACACGTAGGTACTCTTGCTAGCATGATGAGTGAGAGGGAACAAGGAAAGCTACCGAGTAATACTGAAGTAAATCCTCGGAATGAGAATGTTAATATGGTTTCAACGAATTCTGAAAAACCAGCACCAGAAGATGGGAAGGTTTTAGATGAGAGTAACAATGAAGAAGTTACACCACCACCACCCGAGTATGTAAAACCAATGGTGGCACCATACAAACCACCCATCCCGTTTCCAAGAAAAGGAGTTGAGTATGAGCAAGTGATAGGTAATAAAGATTGTGATACCTCTGGAAAGAAGAAGAAGAAAAAGAATAAGAAAGTGCAAGAAACAAAAGCCGTAAATATAAACCCGGTGAAGACAGTTACACCAAAACCTCCACCTAGGGTAGGTGATCCGGGTGAATTTATTGTTCCTTGTCTACTTAGTGATTGTGTCATGTATGATGCACTAGCAGATTTAGGTGCGAGTGTAAGTGTTATGCCTCTTTCCTTATATAAGAGATTAGGTGTAGGTAAGTTAAGTCCAACGGATATGAGTGTTCGACTCTTTGATCAAACCATTAAGCACCCAGTTGGAATTGCTGACAACCTACCCGTTCAAGTAGGTAATTTAACCTTTCTAGTCGAATTCATTGTCATTGACATAGAAGAGGACTCAAACGTTCCTCTAATTTTAGGTCGACCATTCTTAGCGTCTACCGGGGCGTTATTTGATGTAAGAAAGGGTAGAATGACACTTAGTAATGATGAGAAATCGATCACCTTTATGATTCGAAAGTCTAAATATCCACAAACCAAAACCGTTGAACCGACAAAAACGATTGGTAAGAACCATGTTGTTTTACCAACTCCAACGGTAATGCTTAACAATAATAGAACGCCTAAGTGTGGGGAAAATGAAGTAACACCTAATGATGACTTGATAATAAAGAACCCCATAGTTGATACGAAATTAAATAACCCCGTTATTAACAGTTCAATGAAGAAACTTTTTAAACGGGTTATTGATGCTAAAAGTAAGGGAAACTTTAGGTTATATAACCGGTTAGTATCCAATCTGTCGCCTAAAGAAAAGGCGAAGCTAGTTGAATTTGTGGATATTACGGAAAAAGCTGGTCACTGGCTTAAAGCAAAAGTCACAGATATGCAAGTTGATTATGGTCCAAGAGAAATTGACGATGAAGTTAATCACAATTTCGACACCACATCTACCTAAGTGTGAGGAGATTCAAATATTTTAAAAAGAAAATGCTGTTTGGAGTTAGTTGTTCTGTTCTCGTGTAGTTCCGAGAATGGAATCCGATTGGTCTTTTCCGCTAGCAGACACTAAAGAACTAGTTTTCTCCCTCCATTCTGAATTTTTGTTTTGTAGGTTTTTTATGAAATTAATATGCATTTTAATTTAAGTTTTTAAAAAAAAACAAAATTTACTTTAATTCATTAAGTTGAAAAAAATGATTTCTAAAATTCGTCGTGAGTTGAAGACTAGGTCATTAAGCCGAAATTGCTTTACCCGAGGGTGGGACGGCAAATTTTGTTATCATTATTTTTAATTTTATTGATCTAAAGTATGCCAAAAAGATATTAGACTTTATAAATTTTTGAACGTGGGGTAATATACCCAACTTCAAAAATATGTATATATATGTTTGTATTTTATATTATGTACAAAACAGGGTAGAACAAAGCACTTTCAAAGACTAACATTAAGTTCAGCAATAGCTACTGATTTTGACGACAAGAAGCAAAATATCAAATGTGAAATAACAATATGTTTGCAAACTCGGTATTTTTAATCACTTTTCTACACTAATCACCCTCATGAATTTATAATTATAGTCTGATTTCATGCAAATGAGGGCATTGCATGATCTCAAGTGTGGGGAAGGGTTATAAATTCTCTCGGGTTTGCACTTAGTTTATTTGCCAAATTTTGTGAAAATTTGAAAAATTTTCAACTAAATGAATTTAAAATCATGTTTATACATATTTATGAACGGTGAAAACTAGGTGATAATACCGAAATTATCGTTACCTCGGAAAGGAAATAAATTGAGAAACACCCTAAAACGCTTGAATTCATTTAAAATGAAATAAAAGAAAATAAAAAGGCAAAGAAAGAAACTAAGTGTGGGAAGAATGTACCAAGTTATTCAATTTAAAACAAATATCACATATTTTTGTACAAGATTATTGCAGGTACTTTTGCTTTGGACGATACTAATCAGTTTTACCCGGTTTACTGTAATACATTTGAAAGAAAGATGGATCTACACGATGAATCAATTCCATCATTTGAAGGAAGTAAAGTCTTCCGAAAAAGACACGCGCTTCTTGATTTAGGTCATGAAGTTGTCGTCCAGACCAGCTGTAGGTTGACGAAAAATCTAGAAAAGTCATCTCTAAAATCAGCAGGAAATCCACGGACCTCAGCATCAAACAGGGTTGCCAAGTGGTCAGATTTATCCTAACCATGAGAAGGATTTATCTCGTATAATGGGGGGGCACCGTGCAAATTAGCTTGATAAGACTAATGAATCAGATCCCCAGAAAGGATAATCTCCTTAAAGATTAAAAATCAGCTTTTAAGACTGATAATACTCAATCCTAGAGATTGACCTTAAAGATTGAGAATTCAAACTCATGGAATTCAATGATATCTAAACTCGAGCTTGAACGAGAAAATATTTTGATCAAAATTGCAAACCGATTTGTTTTCTGAAAATCCATTTTCAATGCGTTCATTACCATTGAACGTAAAATCCTAGGAATTCACCTGGAATTCATTAGGTCACCTGAACTAAATCGGGTGTCAACCGTAAGAACGGTGGTTGCATAGCATGGTCGGAGACAGGACCTTGTGCCAGACCGAAAAATAATAGGATGATCTTTACTATCGCTCCTACCAAGGATAGTTCTAGCATCCGACACGTTAAAAGACCATAATCATCTGCATGTCACGGGACATTGCCTTAACAGTTTCTTGTTCATCGCTTTCCTTTACAACCGGACGGTAGTTTGCCGAAAGGTAATATACGGAACACGTAAACTGGATGTGTGCTTTCCGATACCGGGATAGCAGTGGATTACACGAACCTAAAAGTTTTAGCCAAAATATTGATCCACAAATATATTTTGCAACACCGATGATGGATCAAATCAGAAAACTTGTCTAGGGTAAAATCTAGCTTGAATTTTCAAAAGATCAAATGTTTTCATAAAGATCCAATTTCCTTAAAGGATCTAAATTTTTATAGTCATGTGGGACTGTAAACCGCCTTTCAAATGTGCACTTTGCTTTGGAAACCGAAAGTAAATCGGCTATTTGATTGCAAGTGTCGTTGACCTAAACCCAAGACAACTGTGGATGACACACCCACCTTTAACCATCATTACTGTCATTGTTTATACCGCTATATCAAAATCACTGATGTACAAAATGTGATGAATAAAAAAGTGATTCATGTATGTTTTTATTTCAAGTTCTGTATTGCTTGAGGACAAGCAACGCTCAAGTGTGGGGATATTTGATAGTGCTCCAAATGAACATATATTTAGTAGCAATATCGTTCCAATATGTAAAGTTTTTAAATGTAATTTCCTTATTTTTAGTTGTAATAGTTAAATAAATAAGTGCGAAGACGAAAGACGCAAATCGCTCGAAAATGAAGATTTAAAGACAAAAACGAAGATTTGAAAGACCAAAAGGTCCAAAAAGCTCAAATGTACAAGATACAATTCAAAAGGTTCAATTTATTGATGAAGAACGTCTAAAAATGACAAGAGTACAAGTTACAAAACGCAAAGTACAAGATATTAAATTATACGAAAGGACGTTCGAAAATCCGAAACCAGGACATGAACCAACTCTCAACGCTCGACGCAACGGTGTAAAAATTACGAGTCAACTATGCACAAGAATAAAATATAATATTTAAATAATTCATAATAAGAATAATATTAAATAATAAAAAGTTGTTAATTGAGCATAGTTCAGGGGTCGTCAATGAAAATTCAATTTACAATTTAGCCTATAAAAGGAACGAACGATTGTAACGATGGAGGAGAGAATTTTTTCTCCGATCTTTTTTTTCTTCAATCAATTATCAATATCAATTATCAATATCTATATTCTATATCTCTATCATAATGTTAATGTAATAAGATATAACAATAATCTTAATTTTAAGTTTAAATTATGATAATAATAAGATTTATGATAGAGATCATTTGAGTGTGTAAGTCGAAATTCTGTCCGTGTAACGCTACGCTATTTTTAATCATTGTAAGTTATGTTCAACCTTTTTACATTAATGTCTCGTAGCTAAGTTATTATTATGCTTATTTGAGCCGAAGTAATCGTGATGTTGGGCTAAAATATTAAGACGGGGTTATTGGGCTTTGTACCATAATTAAGGTTTGGGCAAAAGACCGACACTTGTGGAAATTGAACTATTGACTATTAATAGATGGGGGGTATTGTCTAATTGAGTGACAACTCATTGGAGTCTGTCGAACCTATCTTCAAATTAATTAACCTAATAATTAATAATGATTATGGTTGTCCTATTTAGTGATGTTCATATGGAATCTGTTATAATCATTTAATTAATCAATTGGGTTGGGTAATTGATTATTCATTCTGATCAAGTGGATGAATTAATATTCATAAACTAATTAAAACAGGGGTGGATTACATACAGTGATAACTGGTGTAATTGTTGACAGAAGTGATAACTGCGTCACAGTTTAAATCCTTAATCAGTTGGAATATTTGACTTCGGGTATAAGGGTAATTTGACAAGGATACTTGCACTTTATATTTATGACCGATGAACTATTATGGACAAAAACCAGATAGACGTATCAAATAAACCAGGACAAAGGACAATTAACCCATGGTAATAAATTAAAATCAACACGTCAAACATCATGATTACGGAAGTTTAAATAAGCATAATTCTTTTATTATATTTCTCATCGTATCTTTATTTACTGTCATTTTATTACTCGCAATTTTATTTTCTGTCATTTTATTTATCGCAATTTATTTTACGCACTTTAATTTTTGTCATTTATTTTTACGCTTAAAATCGACAAACCGGTCATTAAACGGTAAAACCCCCATTTTATAATAATACTACTACTTATTTATATATATATTTTTACAAATAAACTTAATAATATAGCGTTAACTTCACCAGCTCCCTGTGGAACGAACCGGACTTACTAAAAACTACACTACTCTACGATTAGGTACACTGCCTATAGTGTTGTAGCAAGGTTTAGGTATATCCCATCCGTAAATTAATAAAACTTGTGTCATATTTTGTAGTATTTTGTATTAAAAATAATACTATTTCGTACCCTCACGCTACATCATCAGTGGCCGAACATTAAAAGCTACGTCGCTACTTATGTTGGAAAATGCCTAACTTGCTCCAAAGTCAAAGCCAAACATCAAAGACCGTCCGGACTACTTCAACAACCCGAAATCTCGCAATGGAAGTGAGAAAGGATAACGATGGATTTTATCACCAAACTACCAAAGACGGTGGGTGGTTATGATACTATTTGGGTTATTGTTGACCGTCTCACCTAATCCGCACACTTCCTAGCCATGAAGGAAACTGACAAAATGGAGAAACTTGCACAACTTTACATTAAAGAGATCGTCACCCGTCACGATGTACCTTTATCGATTATTTCCGACCGAGATGGCCGTTTTGTTTCTAGATTTTGGCGTACTTTATAAGAAGCGTTGGGAACGCGTTTAGACATGAGCACCGCATATCATCCACAAACCGACGGACAAATCGAACGCACAATTCAAACTTTGGAAGACATGCTACGAGCTTGCGTTATCGATTTCGGAAAAGCTTGGGACAAGCACTTACCTCTCGCTGAATTCTCCTACAATAATAGTTATCATGCGAGTATTAAAGCCGCACCTTTTGAAGCGTTATATGGCCGAAAATGTCATTCTCCTCTTTGTTGGGCCGAAGTAGGCGACACACAAATCACCGGACCCGAACTCATTCACGAAACCACCGAGAAGATCATTCAAATCCGAGATAGGCTCCGGACCGCCCGTAGTCGTCAAAAGCGCTATACCGACAAAAGACGCAACGACCTCGAATTTCAAGTCGGTGATCGCGTAATGTTAAAAGTCACACCTTGGAAAGGTGTAATCCATTTTGGGAAATGCGGGAAGCTAAATCCGCGGTATATTGGTCCTTTCGAAATCTTAGAGCGTGTTGGAACCGTTGCTTATCGTTTAGATCTTCCACCTCAATTGAGCTCCGTTCATCCTACTTTCCATGTGTCAAACTTGAAAAAGTGCCTTGCCGAGCCCGATGTCGTCATCCCCCTCGAGGAACTTACTATTGATGACAAACTTCATTTCGTAGAAGAACCAGTTGAAATTGTAGACACCTCCGTCAAACGCTAAAATAAAGCCGAATCCCGATTGTTAAGGTCCGTTGAAACGCCAAAAGAGGACCCGAGTTTACTTAGGAAAGGCAAGATCAAATGCAAAGGAAATACCCTCATTTATTCATGGACTCAGAAACGCAAGATCCCGAGGAAGAAACAACGACTACTACACCTACATAAATTTCGGGACGAAATTTCTTTTAAGGAGTAGGTAATGTAACATCCCGCCTTTTTCCGTTTACTTTCCGTTAACTATTTCAAAGTCCGTTATATAATTATAACATCTTCCGTTAATACGCGTTTTAAAATATTTCGTTTAGGTAACTCACTCACCCAATTTAAACTCGAAGGACCAAAGTCGCCAAAGGGTCAAACTAGTGACTAGGTCAACTAGTCAACCCTTCTCCTCCATCCACTCATTCATCCTCCCTTTTCTACTTTTGATACTTTCAAATTCTCGCAACTCTCAAGCAAAGAATCATCATCTATTTCAAATCGAGCAAGCATCAATCCAAATAAATTACATATTTGGAATCCTCGCATCTTCCTCTTCGATTCCATACCGATTTCATTACATTTGGGTAACTTTCTAAAATCACTAGATTCCTTGTTCTTGATGTTTTTAACTTATAAAAGTATTAATTAGTGTCTATGGCTCAAGTCTAAAATGAATATGTGTTTGGTTTGCTCAATTTGTTGTTTTGGGTAACTAGCATGAACTTATCAAATGGGTGTGTTTAATCTTGGGTTTTGGATGATTAAATATTGTTAGATGTTGAAAGTGCATGTATTAAATGTGTTCCTAACATCACTAGCTTCAAATTGATATGTAGGTTGACATGGATTAGCTTCATAAGTAAAATTGTTAAATTTGTGAATTTGGGTTAGGGTTTGATAGGAGTAAAATGAACCTTTGATGCATTGAATGCTTTGTAATGTTGTTTGTAAATGTTTAGTTGCATTGTATGCGTAATTATCTATGAAACGGCGTATCATATGTGTGCATTTATTTCCCAAATCATAATTATGCATTTATGAAATTGAAGCATTAATGATGAGCATTAAATGATCATTTAATTTGGAATTTCTATTATTGCAAATAATGTTTTTGATTGATGAAACGTGTTTAGTTGTATTCCTTGTCAAATTACCTTTCCAACGATATAAGATACGTGTCGTAAGTGTTTACGGTTTGTAAATTGTGCTAAATTGAAGATTGGATTTAGACTTGAACAATTGAAACTGACCAGGCACCAGACCACGTTAAGTGTCGCGGCACGGCCCTCCTTGGTCGCGGCGCGGCATTTGCCGTGTTTCGCTTCTGACCTACATTGTCAAATTTCGAAAAATGTTTGTTATGCTACGCACCTCCGATTCAGATGTAACTTGTTCTAACATGCTTATATATGAATAAAAACCTCAAAAAATTAGTTCGGGACCCGACCCGAACGTGTTGACTTTTTCGTTGACTTTGACTTGACCAAAGTTGACTTTTGTCCAAACTTAATCAAATACTTATGCAATCATTCTAACATGCTTTTTATACTTGTACCTTGCATGAAACATGACAATTTGATTCACATGCTATTATAATCGAGTCGTAACGAGCCATAGGACTAATTGCACACTTTGACCAATCGTGTTTACCGTTATTGATACGACCTACTTGTTTAGGTCAAGACTAGCATTCATCCTTGCACACGTTTACTTGTGAAGTACTTTTATACGCTTGCACTCAAGGTGAGATCATAGTCCCACCTTTTCAACAACTTTTACTTTAAACTATGGGATGAGAAACATATACGTATCATACTTTTATACTTTGAACACAAGTACGAAAACAAACATTCCACGTGCGAGTTTGAACAAAAATCCTCAATTCAATTATCATTAGTTACACTTGCAGGGTGTAAACGAGAACTTATATTATGTGATCACATGGGCTTGACGAGCCTCATTCGGACGGTTCGCTACCGTTTGCGGATGAAATATATTTTTGAGTATATTGTATGTTCTAACACTACGTAACAGGGTATAAAACAGTTAAGTCTTGATAATTGGGTGCTCGCGAACATACTTTTGGAATACAAACGATTTGGATAATCAACTATATTAAATCTTGTGGTTCAAAAACAACGTTTCTAACACACCTATGATTTCACCAACGTTTTTCGTTGACAGTTTTCTATATGTTTTCTCAAGTCCTTGAACGCTAGGTGATACATGCTTCCGCACATTATTTTTGATACTTGCTTGGATGTCGAGTGTATATGCATACATGGAGCATCTTTTGGATTACTTTCAAAATTGTGTCGCATAGGTTTCATTTGTACGTTAAACACTGTAATGTAACTAGTCGTGGAACTACCTTTGTAAACTTGAAACACTTTTACATTTGAAATGAATGCGACATATTTTGGTCAAACGTCATTTTAAAGACTTATGACCACGTAACGGGACCTAAGTAGACGGCGCCGTCAATGACGATTTTGTCGGGTCGTTACACTGACGCCCTCTGACGCCCCTAATGCGGCGTCAGGCAAAACCCCCCGGGGGAGTCAGTCGGATTTTTCACGGAAAAAAATGCGTCAGATGCTGTGATTGATCCACGTATTTTGATGATTTTTGTTTTGTTTTTGTTTTATTTATTTATTTAAATTATTTATATTCTTTTCTATATAAACCCATCAAAACCTATCATTTTTAACACATCAAACTCAATATTTTCTCTCATTTTAACACTTTCATTCAAATGATTTTTGTTTTTTTTATTTAAATTATTTATATTCTTTTCTATATAAACCCATCAAAACCTATCATTTTTAACACATCAAACTCAATATTTTTCTCTCATTTTAACATTTTCATTCAAATAATTTTTGTTTTGTTTTTGTTTTTTTATTTATTAAATTATTTATATTCTTTTCTATATAAACCCATCAAAACCTATCATTTTTAACACATCAAACACAATATTTTTTCTATATTTTATATGCATTTTATTTTATAAAAAATACTTTGTATTCATATTTAATATAAAAATAAATAAATAATAATAATAAAACTGATGGGACCTACATTCAGGTGACATAGAAATGGAGCGTCAGGGTTATTTTGGGTCAGAAAGTGACATCTGCCACGTCACAGACAGATTGTACTTTTTAGCCAAAAAGTGTATAATTCGCATGTGACGTTACAGAGTTATATATGGTCTTACTAAACACATATCCGAAGCCTAACTTTATTTTAATTTAGTTTGGTATTGGTAATTTGACGGCTTCATCTCAGGTAGAGTTTAAGTATTAATTACTTGCTCCATTAAATCTTTATTCCTCTTGTATTTTAGTACTTTTTGTTTATTTGAAAAACCAAATTCAAAACTAGTGGTTTTCTCGTCTGTAACTTTGAAATGTTGCAAAAATGAAAATGAAGATCAGCTAAAACTTTATGTACAATTACAAACTAAATAACACTCGATCATTAGACATAAAGATGCACACGCTGACAGTCTCATTTGAAAAACATTAACAGGCAAAACTAACTCTGAACATCATTTGCATATACATTTTTATAGGATTAAGAAGACGTTGCATACCTTTGATACAAATTAGTTGCTTTATCGTATGGAACTAGTCAAAATAAATTCGGTATTCAAAATCGGTTTTCCGGTACCACTCCGGTATCGATCCCGATTGTACCGAAATCGAATTTACTCAAAATCTAGAACCGAAATCGAAACCGAAACCGAATCTCTATCGGTACCGATTTTCGGTACCGGTTCGGTTTCGGTTTTTCGGGATTTTTGCTCATCCCTATGTTAAGCCAGGAGCGGATATTGAGGCGTGCAAGGCGTGCGGTCGCACATGGCCCAATATATTTAGGGGCCCAAAAATTTTAGCCCAATATTACATATGTAGCTTCATTTGTTAATTAAAATGATAAAAATTTAAAAATAGAAAACATGATTAACGTCGAATACAAAGGGTCAACTTTTGTTTATTGAACACATTATTATATATATATGAAAATTTTCGTATATAAAAGGCCCAAATTTTGTTTATCGAACAGGGCCCATAAAATTGACGGGACGGTCCTATGTTAAGCCATAAGCATATTTGAAGCATTCCTAAGTCACAATGACAATAACTAGACGTGAGAACAATTATCAGAGATAAATACATGTCACTTTTATTTTATAGAAGCAATAAAGGAAAAAAGATCTCACCATTGCAACAGTGAGTACTTACGTTTTTCATCATTTGCACTTGAAAATGCCTTAACAAATGATGCCCACCCGGGATATATACTGTCGGCTAGGTAATATCCTCTTTTTTACTCAACCCCATTTGCAGTGAAAGGAATGTCTTCTATTTCTTCATTAAGCATTGAGTTGAAGAGATTACTAGCGTTCAAGGCGTTTAAGTCGTTGTTTGAACCCGCAACCCCAAAGAAAGCATGTCAAATCCAGTTATCATATGAGGCTCCGACTTTGTAACACCCTAATATCTATTGTATATAAGTGTAAATATAGTACATAAAGCGTGGGAATAATTATGGAATTAAACAGAAGTCGGATTCTGATCAGGCCTAAGTGCGCTCAGCGCACACTTAGGGGTGCGCGCGGCGCACTCCTACTGTAGCCGGGTTCTGCCTTTTTAATTAGATATTTTAGAAGGGCATTGTGGTAATTTCACTTAGGGGACGAGTTAAGGCCACCAGATCAGTGGGTTGGGAGTCATAACTCCACTTTCAACCACCATTTTCTTTCTACTTTAATTCTAGTGAGAGAAACCCAAATTTGAGTGAGAGAAAGCTCAAATAAAGGAAGAAGGAGCTAGTTTCGGGTCTTAGCTCGAGTTATAAAGTTGTTCATCTCCTCTCTAGCTACGTTTTGGTTGTGGTGGTAAGTTCTAATTTTGATTTCCTTAATTTAATTTATGTAAGGGTTAGAACTTGGGTTAGCGATGAACATAAAACCTATTGTTGGTGATTTTGGGGTTTTTGGGTAAGATTGAGTCAAGAGGACTCAAGAATGACTAATTTAGGGTTTCAAAGTAATAATCGGTGTTATTGAGTCTGAAATGGTTAGTTATTCACTAGCTCACTTGTGTTGCTAGTAAAATTGGTTCTAGGGTTTATGGTTGACTTTAAATGGGTCAAATGGGTGGGTTTGACCTAGCGGGATAAATTGAGTATGAAAACAGCCTAGTTATGTGTTGATGGAAGTCTTAGAACCTTAATCACTAGCTTTTAGTGATTAGTTGGGAGTCTTGACCTTTAATGTGTGAATCTAGTGCAAATGGGTCATAAATGCACTAGTGAGGTTAGTTGGTAGGTAGTCCAACTTATTATGTGAATTAATTGAGAATTAATTATGTTAGGTGACTCGCTTTGAAGGTTACAAGTTATTGTTGGAAGTCTCACCAAGTCGACAAGGTGAGTGGAATGATTATACATGTGTGTATATAATGTATCTACTTGCACGAGATTCGATGTGGGTTTAAGTTCGGACGATCGATACCACATCGGGTTAATATATGATATGGGTTTAAGTTCGGGCGTTCGATGCCATGTCATGTATGTGTGTGGGCGTGTATAGTGGGTTTAAAGTTCGGGCGTTCGATACCACATTACACGTGACGGGTGGGTTTAAAGTTCGGGCGATCGATACCACTCCGGAGTTAGTGTTATAATTCGTTGTACACTAACGGTTGTTGGGAACACCGATTGGAAATTCGAAGTACCATTCCTTTGTACTATTGGTTAACCATGGTTATGTGTTTTGTAGTGTGACACTTTATATTATTCGAGTTATATATGCTATTGTTTGTGCTAGCTTGTGGTCTTGGAGATTTAGCGTTATACCTTGCGTTGGTATGTCATTTAAATTGCTAGCGTGTATGAGGTAATTGCGTATGTGATTGCAAGTACGTAGGTTATAAATGTATGTGTATAATTATTGCATTCACTAAGCGTTAGCTTACCCTCTCGTTGTTTACTTTTTAGGATCCGGCTTGGATAAGGGCAAAGGTATTCGCTTGGATTAGTGGCTCTCGGGGGTTTTAGCTTTTTGGAAGTTCGACCAAGATTTGGGTAGTTTAACCCCAAACACCATGTTCTAGTGACGTTTGGCAATTAAACTTTTTGTGGTCGAAACTCGTATTTCGTACTTAATGGTATTTTGGGCATATGTGGGCCCCACAATGTAAAACTCGTTTTATCATTGATTCGTGTTAGTTTTACTTATACTAATATGATGTGAAAAGCATTTCATCTAAAAACGATGAGAAGTGTTAGATCTTTTTACGAAAACAGAACAATTTTGACAGCGGGCTGCCAGGCCCTTTGCGCGCCGCGCACAGTTAGGGGTGCGCGCCGCGCACCCAGCCTGGGCAGGCCTGCTTCGAATTTTTTTTTTTATTTTGCATTTTTGGTTGGTTAACGGGTTGGGTCGTTACAAGTGGTATCAGAGCATGGTCTAAGGGATTTAGGTGACTTGAGATAGGCGCCTAGACTTAGACTTTTGTGTTGCTGAATTATGTGCGGGACGTGTAGGACTACGGGTCGGTGCGGGTTTTGATTAGTTCTTTGGTGCATAGGTGGACTAACTATGCTTATGACATGACATACTAATCATGCGTTATTGTTTTGAACATCGAGCAACATGGTTGTGATACGTTTGAGCATGGAACGGCATGTGAGCGTAATAGTGAGTCGCGACCACTATTACGGTTGCAAGTCAAGTCAAGCAAGGATGTGTGATGTGTAAAATCGTGTCTATAATTTATAATGGAAAATGCCGGTTAAAAGATTACTACACACTAACAGGCAGTGTACCCGATCGTGTAATAGTATAAAATTGGTAATTCCGAAATCGTTCCAAGGACAGTTTAAACGTGAGAATTAAGATTGTAACTAATGGAAATAAACTAATTTAATCTAGAAAAATGGAAATTACGAGATAATAGTTTTGGTGGCTATTTAACGATTAGCCAAATCAAAGATAGCTTAAATTACTAATAATAAAGAACAATATTTTTGGTGTTTTAAGATTTAAGCTTTAAAGCAAACAAACAAGTAAAAATAAGATAATTGTAAACAAATAGGAAAACGAATGCTTGTTTAGACCTTTTACACCTTGTATTGGATGCATTTAGATTAAGTCCCAGTTATTATCTAACTTATGTGAATTATCTAGTCGGATCACCTGGAATTCCCCAGCGCAAACACTTCAATTAAGATTACACGACACGGAATTCCCCGTAGCCTAAGACCTCCTAGTTGTGACCAAATATTTCAACTGAGATGAAGACTCAAATCACAATTACACCAACTCTCGTTGCGTATAATTCACCCCTATTTCGTCTAGCCTTTTGAATTCAATTTACTCTCGTCTCCGAGTAAGCAAACAACCAATTAAGACAAACCAATTGTAAATTTATGTATTAAATTAATGAACTCTCGTCCTATCAAACAAATACACAACCAATTGAATCGAAGAGACTAACTTCAATAAGAATCGATCTTAAATTCAAACACCAAATCATCATAAATTAAACAAATAACTGATAAGTAGCATCCAATACAAAGGTTTATAAATCTAGACAAGCATTAAATAATTTAGCCAATAACCATGGCAACAATAGAAATCAAACTGATAAATAATAAAGAAAACATTGTTTGAAAAGTAAGAATCAACCTAACACAATGAATCTTGATTAATTCTTGGATTGATCCTTGATAGCGGAATGATTAGAGCTTTAAAGTAACCTTGGAATTCCCCAAAAGTGACAGAAAATCGCCCCTTGTGCTCAGAAAATCGGCTGACAAAAAGTTATCCCAAGATAGGGTTTTATTACCCTTTTTATACCCCTAAAATCCGACAGATACGACCCGCGCCGCGGGTCCCCAGGCCGCGCCGCGGCTTAAACCTAGCCACAACTCCAACAACCATCAATATGCTCGAACTTCAAAAACAGTTATAGCCCGCGCCGCGGGTCCTCAGGCCGCGCCGCGGCTTAATGCTGACACAGAATTCTCATCATTTTTTTACTATAAAAAGTGCCCAAAACCCAATTGCTTCATCATATTATAGCACCACTGATAAGATAACATGGAACATACCTCAAAATGATCAAAAATGCGCATAAAAGATCTTCTCGGCTCTCGAATCATAATCTTCCCAAATTATCTCGAATAACCACCAAAACCGTATCCAAATGGACTAAAAATGACGGAGAATGCCATGATAATTATATGAGAAATGTGCAATATCAAATCATCCCACACTAGAGTCTTGCTTGTCCTTAAGAAAATCCGACTCGAAAATAATCGTCTACTAAATAATAACGTCTTCATAAGTGTAAGTAGAACCAACGAACGATAACCAAATGAATCAACTAGAGTGGGTACGGTTTAACACGAACATATCAACAACGTGACTTCCACTTGTAATCCCCAAAATCTCCAACATCCCTAAATAAAATATCGGTACAATAATGATAATTCAAACAAAGTGTACCAAATATATAATCCAAATAAATGTAGAAGATCTTGAACCTGAATATGTCTTCAAATATAAAATGTGGATACAAGTGGAAACCATGAGCCGAGAAAGTGAAACCTTCGAACCAGAGAACCATACGGGCTACCCCGCGATTGGTCAAGCCAATGCCTCCCACAGTACCTAACATCTTGAGATGTCGGTAAGAAAATAATGTGCTTAGGAGGATACACATTACGTCCAGATATCATCGATAATCATGAGGTGACCATCTAATCCGTTAAGTCAACCATAAAGATTGAGGTTCATCAGGCTTAAAAGCTGATATCTTACCTTTTCGGAGGTTATCCACTGGGAATCTAATCAATCACTGACATTTTGTGTATCATGGTGCGCTTCCCATTTGGCTAGCAAATTTCCCTCATTGAGACAAGCTTTGAATACCAGTTTCCCTGTTTGACGTTGAGGCCTGGTAGATTTTCAGTCGATTTTAGCAATGACTTTTCAAGATTTTTCGTCACCCTACAACTGGTCTGGACTACATCTTCTGAAACAAATCCGCAAGTGTGTCGTTCGGGAGACTTGACTCCCTTAAGGATGGAATAGATACATCATGTATGGTTAAAATAGTGGTCGGGTGCAACATTATCCTTGTTAGGAGAAACAATGAGGATCGCCCTGTTTAAGTTTTCGATCTAGCGCATGGTCCGGTTTCGACTACACGCCACTATCACCGTTCATACGGTTGACACCCGCCTTGGTGCAGATGACCTACGTATGAATTTAATGTCCATGTAGGATTTCACATTCAAAATAATGAACATGTTTTGAAAGTTCAAGACTTTCTCCTCTAACAGTACCTCATCGTGAAATGATGGGTAATGAAATGGCATGCTTAAGAGGTATACGTACCAAGTGAAACGGTCAGAAGACTTTACTTCCTTAATGAGTGGATCTGAGTCACTCGGGAATGCGAATCTATTTCAATTGACACTCGGTTTAAATCCCAAAAACCTTTGGGTGCCATAGCTTTTGGCTATGGGTTGTGTTGTCTAAGCAAACACAAGCACGTAGCTATTGTTCCTAAAAAGGACAACACTGGTGAAGCTCTAGGTTCCCCTTCCCACAGTATCACACCATTAGATGATGTAATAATAAAATGATATAGTTTCGGAAGTCTGCTATACTAAGTAACCAAAAGTTTGTGATCTGGCACGTGATTCGGTCACAATCACGCTATTAAATCACCGCTCTCTCACGGTTTACACCCGTTTTGGTACATGTGACCTACTATTGAGTTCCCCGAACTCGTAGGATTTCATGTCCAAAATAATGAACATGTGGGACAATTTTGGCTTCTTTGAAAACACGAAATATACCATAAAATACCAAGCCAATTTTCATAATAAAGGTTTTGGCCGAATTTTCAATTGTTTTTCTACTTTTTTTTTTATATTTTACCCCTAAGTTTTCAATTTTTTTACGACCAAAACCCGTGAAACGTCAAGTCGTTTAAAATCAAAACAAATATGAAGATGATTCCTTTAACAACCAACCCGAGAGATTTTACATCCCCACCCCACACTTGAGATCACGTAATGTCCCCATCACTTGAGATCAAAAATAGATAAAAATCGAAAGGGTTATGTGAGAAAAAAAATGTAAAAACTTATCGATTTAACTACTGATCGCGGAATGCCAGTGACAGATGGCGCTGAACTGACTGCCAGCATAAGAACATCGTCCATTCCCGATCACACCAATATCATCAATCATGCAGTTTTGCTGAACTTAATGCCAGACTTGAAAAATCGTTTCACCAACAAACCTAAGAAAATAAAAACAAACTACATAAAACGGGACAAGGTGGCACCACCCGGTACCAAAACGCCTTGTCCCTGAATAAATCCACAGTACATAGTTAAAGGAAATAGTTATCAAAGTGCAGAACCAAATAAAAATGTATGCAAACAAAGTACAACATGATCATCGGGCACGCAGGCCCTCCTCACTGAAAACCATCATACGGCCAATTGCCGTACGGATACTGCTGCTGAAACCTCTGATGCGCATCTTCCAACCTTTCCCCCTCGCTATAAATCGGGGCCTGCACTCGTGGCCGCACTGGACTACGATAATAAACGGGGGGCTGAGCAATAGTACCATAATAATGATCCGGGTTGTAGTAGTAAAGACGAGCATTGTGCCTTTGCCAATCGTTCCCATATGCCATCCATTGCTGGTCATGTAAGGACTCGGCTGAACTTTCATCGATCTGCTGCTGACTCTCCCACATACGGTCGTTATGCGACCGTTGTTCTCCCCGAAACTCATTAAATCTATCAGACACCCCGATTTGAACATTATCGACCCTCGAAACCAAATCATTCCAAAATGTCTCCGAAACCCCCCAAGGCTGACCACTACCCAAATTATCGTGCTCCTCGGACTCGGAACCAAAACACTCGTGGATACGAGCCGCAACTTCCTCATCATCATCGTGTTGCGCACTACTACCACTCGCCCCACCTTGTTGAGACGGCTCAACATATTCGACTAACATCGACCGATTCGAATTCCACATCAAAATTTTCGCATTAATATAAAATCGAACCCCGAACGGTTTCATTGAATCCCGAGCCGGTGTACAACGAGTAAAATTTATGTTGTAAAACCGAGCAACTTTAGTAACATAGTGTCTACCCAAAAGTGGTTTTGCCTTTTGTTTCTCCATCGCATGCGTACGCAAATACTCACCTACCAAATTCGCCAAATCAGCATACTGTCCATGCTTAATCATATAAATGGACCACAAATCATGATTGGTCACCTTGTCATACCCATTCACGCGCGCACAAAAAGTACTACCCAACAACCTCTGAATCAATCTCGCATCCTTGTCCCTAATGTCCGACCCCTTTGATTCACTAGATACAAATGGATTCTTCCCACTCAGTTGATACCAATATTGTTGTGCATTAAAGAACTCGGCACCATAAAACTGAGTTTCGTTCAAATACTGTCCTAAAACGAAATCATCCATTTTGAGGTACAAATTTAATGCCCGACAAAGATCAAACCTACTCATCTCCCTATCCATCCCTCCTAAGCGAAATTGTAAGAAACTCGTATCTGAAACTGCACGGCGAGGATTAAAAGTCAATGTGAAGAAGAATTCCCACACCAATTCCTCATAAATAACATCTGTACACAAAAACGCCTGCTCCCATGCGTGAATGAAAAGGTTACCCGGTTGTTTTACGCATGTAAGCATCCCTTGGAGATGAGTTCTCAAATGTCTTCCCGCTTGTTCTAGCGGGGCCCAGTCTAAATACCATGTACCGGTGATGAGACGCCTTCTAATATATCCAAACCTTTCGGCATACTCTTCATCATCCCTTAACACTTGTAACCAATTTGCAGGATTGGTTTGAATTTCCAAAAGTCTTTCCTCTTCCCTTTGAGCATTCGAGACTCTTTGCTTCTGCATTAACCAACATCAAACAAACAAAACACAAAAAGCAAACATTGCCATTAGCATTAAAGATTAGTCCCTGCTCATATTCAAAACAATCCTCATTTCAAGCAAAAGTCACCCGTGGTCAACAAACCGCTACAAGCATTAATCAATTAGGACCAACATTAAAATCACAAATTTCAACCCAAACGAACCATCTTTTCCAAGTAATCGAACAATCACCATCATTAGTAAAAACTCAACACAAACTTTTTATGCAATTCGCATTAGTGGAAAAATAATTTTAACACTTCAACTTTAACAATTCAATCCAAAACTCAACACATAAACTAGCACCAAGTCATCCTAATGTCAATATCATGGCATCTTTATCATGTAAAAACAAATTAATCATAAGAAAACCATTCAATTAAGCCTAGAACCCTAATGACCCGGCCAAATTGACACACCCCACACTTATCATTCAAGTAAAACCATAATTAACAAGACCCATAACCAATTTTCCCCAATTACTTATCTCTAATTCGAAATTAAGTAAATCATGAACCCTAGAATCAAAGATATGCATCAAAAACACAAAAAGATTATGAATTTCATACATACTAATCATATTCAACAAAGACCCATGATCAATTTAAACATTCAAGACCAAAATCAACAACCCCACAGTAATTCCAAACCTAATCCGAATTTAATTAACAAATAAACATGTAATTAGGAAAGAACAAGATAAAGAAAGTCAAAATCGGACTTTTGGAGCCATGGATTAGAGATTGATTGAAGAGATTTAAGCAAAAATTGAAAATTAAAGGTTAGGGTTTGAGAGCAATTGATATCGTGTTTGAATATGAGAGAATAAGTGTGTTTTTTAATCAACCAACAACCCTAAATATTGCCAATTCCCGTTGGGTTTAACCCTTGGGTCGGGTTGGACCCATTTCCTTTTAAAAAAAAAAAACGAGTTGGGATTTCTGTCAGCTGTGGCCCGCGCTACGGGGCCTCTAGCCGCGCCGCGGCTTTAAACTGGCGATTTCCCCTATTTAAAATTTCAACTTTTTCAACAAAATCACCATTCCCCGTAACCAACACCTTAAGCAATGATCAAATTGTACCTGTTTCAAGCATGAAATATACAAAACTACAAAAATAATATACAAACTCTACAACAAAGGTTATAACCATGATTATCACGCGTCGTTAGAGGTAAAGATGAGTTTAATCTCATCGTCCACCTCTTGCGGTCCATCAACATAGTGTTTGATCCGATGACCGTTCACTTTGAACTCTTCCCCCCTTCGAGTTAACTAAATCAACCGCCCCATAAGGATAAACCTTTCGAACAATAAACGGTCCCGACCACTTAGATTTTAACTTCCCGGGAAACAAACGAAACCGCGAATTGAAAAGAAGCACACGATCCCCTTCCTTAATTCCTTAGGATATTTTAAACGACTATCGTGCCACTTCATCGTCCTTTCCTTACTAATCAATGAGTTTTCATACGCATCGAGTCTTAACTCTTCTAACTCATTTAACTGGCTCAACCGGAGGCGACCCGCCTCCTTAAGATCAAGATTGCTCGTTTTTAGAGCCCAAAAAGCTTTATGTTCAATCTCCACCGGGAGATGACACGCTTTACCATAAAGTAACCGAAAAGGAGTGGTTCCAGTTGGCGTTTTGTACGCCGTTCTAAATGCCCATAAGGCATCATCAAGCTTAAACGACCACTCCTTAGGATTAGAACCAATTGTTTTCTCAAGAATCCTCTTTAAAGCTCGGTTGGTGTTTTCAACTTGCCCATTCGTTTGAGGATGGTAGGATGTAGAAACTTTATGGGTTACCCCATATCGTTTCAACACCTTTTCAAGTTGGCCGTTACAAAAGTGAGTTCCCCGATCGCTAATTAAAGCTTTCGGGGCACCAAACCGAGAAAAGAGTTGCTTTAGGAATGAAACTACAACCCGTGCATCATTAGTGGGCAACGCTTGCGCTTCAACCCATTTCGAAACATAATCGATGGCAACAAGAATGTAGAGCTTATTATTAGATTTCAGGAATGGGTCCATGAAATCAATCCCCCAAATATCAAAAACCTCACAAACTTGGATGACATTTTGAGGCATCTCATCTCATTGGGTGATTTGACCCGCTCATTGACAAGCATCGCACGATTGACAAATTCGGTGGGCATCCTTGAAGATTGTAGGCCAATAAAAACCGGCCTCAAAGACTTTTCGCCCCGTAACTTGGGGACCATAATGCCCACCCGTCGGTCCATGATAACATTGGATAAGAATGCGCTCGCATTCGTCTCCGGAAACACATCAGCGGATCATTCCATCGGAACACCGCCTAAAGAGATAAGGGTCCTCCCAAAAATAATACTTAAGGTCACTAAAGAATTTCTTACGTTTATGATGTGACCAACCTTTTTCTAAGAACCCCCCGACCAAGTAATTAGCAAAATCAACGAACCACGGATCTTCACACTCCTCCACCTTCATGAGATATTCATCGGGAAAATCATCATGAATAGTAGTCTCATCGAGAACCTCACGGGAGGGATTCTCAAGACGTGAAAGGTGATCGGCCGCTAAGTTCTTGGCACCCTTTTTATCCTGGATCTCAACATCGAATTCTTGCAAAAGCAAGATCCATCTAAGAAGTCTAGGTTTAGCATCCTGTTTAGCGAAAAGGTACTTTAAAGCAGAATGGTCCGTAAAAACAATAGTCTTAGACAAGACTAAGAAGGACCGGAACTTATCAAATGAAAAGACCACCGCAAGGAGCTCTTTCTCAGTGGTAGTATAATTCAACTGCGCTCCCTGCAAGGTCTTGCTTGCATAGTAAATGGGTCTGAAGTGTTTCTCGACCCTTTGACCCAAAACAGAGCCAACAGCAAAATCAGAAGCATCGCACATAAGCTCGAATGGAAGGGACCAATTCGGAGCAATTATGATTGGTGCATTGATCAGTTTCTCCTTAAGAAGATTGAATGCCTTAAGGCACTCTTTGGAGAAATTCCACGGGGTGTCCTTTTCGAGGAGTTTGTTCATCGGGTTAGCAATTTTAGAAAAATCCTTAATGAACCGCCGGTAAAAACTGGCGTGCCCGAGAAAACTCCGAACACCCTTAACATCGGTGGGAGGTGGAAGGTTCTTAATAGCTGTTACCTTCGCGGGATCCATCTCGATACCGTCCTTAGAAATCTTATGCCCGAGAACTATGCCCCTTTGAACCATGAAATGGCACTTTTCCCAATTGAGCACAAGATTAGACTTTTCACACCGTTCCAACATCCGTTCTAAATTAAGAAGGCATGAATCAAAAGTGTCACCGAAGACCGAAAAGTCATCCATGAACACCTCCATGTAATCCTCTATCATATCATGGAATATGGCCATCATGCACCTTTGAAAAGTGGTCGGAGCATTGCAAAGGCCAAAGGGCATGCGTCGGTATGAGAATGTGCCATACGGGCACGTGAAAGTAGTTTTCTCCTTATCCTCGGGCGAGATAAGAATTTGGAAATAGCCCGAAAAACCATCAAGAAAACAATAAAAGCTGTTTCCTGCTAACCTCTCTAGCATTTGATCCATGAAAGGTAACGGGAAGTGGTCTTTGCGTGTGGCGTCGTTCAACTTACGATAGTCAATACAAACACGCCACCCCGTGACAGTCCGAGTGGAAATTAACTCATTTTTATCGTTGGTGGTAACAGTCATACCACCTTTCTTAGGTACACAGTGTACCGGGCTAATCTAAGGACTATCAGAGATCGGGTAAATCAGACCTGCATCGAGGAGCTTAATGATCTCTTTCTTCATGACTTCTTGCATGTGCGGGTTCAATCTCCTTTGTCGTTGCACCACAGGTTTGGAGTGATCCTCCATTAGGATTTTGTGGGTGCAATAGGAGGGACTAATATCCTTAATGTCGTGAATTTTCCACGCAATGGCCAGTTTATGGGCTTGCAGCATGGTTACAAGCTCAGTTTTCTAACCTGTAGTAAGAGAAGAAGAAATAATTACCGGGAGCTTAGATTCCTCCTGCAAATAAGCGTATTCTAAATGATCTGGAAGTGGCTTCAATTCTAACTCGGGAGGTTCTTTAATTGAATACTTGCTCCGGTATTCCGCATCACGTTCGAGTTCCTTGAACTCCTCCTCAGTCAGCTCATAGCCGTTTTCCATCAAGGTGGTCAAAATATCCACCTCCTCAACCTGCAACTCTTCATCAATTTCTACCAATGAACACTCCCCTGAACCCTGTAACTCTGGGAATTCCTGCAACAACTCAGACTGGACATTCACAGTGTTAAGAAAATAGCATACATCATCGGTGTATGCAGGGTATTTTAAAGCATGGTCAATTGAGAAAGTTGCATGCAAATTATCTATCCTAAGGGTCAACTATTGGCCATAGACATCAATGATACACGAGCAGTATTTAAAAATGGCCGACCCAAAATAAGTGGAATTCTCTCATCCACTTCCATATCCAACACAACGTAATTGGCTGGGAAAACCAACGACCCGGTCTTAACTAGCATATTCTCGATAATTCCACGAGGGAATTTAATGGAGCGGTCAGCTAGCTGAATAGCCATACGTGTGGGTTTCAACTCCCCGGGGTCTAGCTTCAAATAAATAGAATAGGGCATTAAATTTATGGAAGCCCCCAAATCTACCAATGCCCTCATACAATCCAAGTTTCCCAGTAAACAAGGAATGGTAAAACTTCCAGGATCCTCAAGCTTCCCGGGAAGCTTGTTTGCAACTACCGCTGAGCATGCGGCATTCAACCTGACTGAAGACACGTTCTCTAGCTTTTTCCTGTTAGTTAGCAAGTCCTTAAGAAACCTTGCATACTTGGGAATACCTGCAATCACAACAATAAAAGGCAACTTAATGTTAACTTTTTTAATCAAGTCCATGAACTTGGACTTTTCTGCCTCCAGCTTCTCCAATCTCTGCTTCCTCGAGAATGAGAGCGGTGGTTGATACTCTTTAACTACCGGTTTAGCAGCAACAGTTTCCGGTACCCTCACAACTTTCTCAATCACCTGTTCCGGCTCCTTATCCCTCACCGGTTCACTAACAACTACCGGCTCACTATCCTTAACTAACGGCACTCGTAAATCATACTCATCGGGCTTCCTCGGTGAATCATATGCTAAACCACTTCGGATAGTGATAGCATTAACGTGCCCATTCTTCGGGTTATTATCTTTCTTACTCGGTAACTCCCCCTGTTTTCTCACATTAATCTGACTAGCAAGCTGACCAATTTGTTTCTCCAGATTCTGAATAGCTGCTTATTGATTTCGAAACATTTGATCATTCTTCTCATTGTTCTGAGTAACAGTAGTAACAAGCTGAGTTTGAGAAATCACAAGCTTCTCGATCATAGCTTCAAGGTTGGACTTTTTCTCTTCGACTTGGGTTTTCTTAAAATACCCGGGAGCTTGCTGTTGATAACCTCTACTAGAACCTGGCTGGAACCTCGAACCTTGATTACCTTGAGGATTATAGGGAATATTGAAATTCCTATTAAACTGCGCACGTCCCTGAAACTGATTGTTGTTCTGTTGACTAATATAAGCAATCTCTTCCTTTTGATTCATAGTCAAACCTGCATCACAATCTTTTGCCAGATGTAATCCCCCACAATACTCACAACCAACCTTCATACCATGAATATCCTTATTTATCTTCTCCAAATTCCTACCAAAGGAATCCAACTTAGCACTTATAGACCCAAAATCGTCATATGCACCATTGGTTTCGGTTCTCTTAACTGAAGCTGAATGGAATGACTCATGATCTTGATGCCATTCGTGAGAGTAAGCAGCTTGCTTTTCAATTATCTCTAGCGCCTCTTCTTCGGTCTTATCCATTAACGTACCACTTGCTGCTTGATCAATAGTCTGACGAGTTGGGATGTCACAACCCTTGTAGAAAATCTGGACCTTTTGTAAATCATTCAACCCGTGTTGCGGACACGAGCGTAGCATATTAGAATAACGGTCTCAAGCATCAAATAATGTCTCGCTGCTCTTTTGTCTGAATTGAGAAATTTCTGCTTGAAGTCTAGCAGCTCGAGACGCAGGGAAAAACTTCGATAAAAACTTATCCATCAAAATCTCCCAAGAGGTAATCGTACCCTCTGGTTGCTTATCTAACCATCTCTTTGCTTCTCCCTTAAGAGTCCAAGGAAAAAGCCTTGTCTTGATCGACGTATCGGCAACCTCATGCAACTTAAACAAATTGCAAACATCATTGAAAACACGAAAATGCTCGTTAGCATCCTCACTATCCTTGCCATGAAATTGGCAGTCAGAAGAAATCAAACTCAGGATCGGCCCTATAATTTGAAAAGGCTGAGTGATGTTCGGTTGAGTAATCGAATTGCCTTGGTCCCCTCGTGTGGCCTTCAACTTTTCTGCCATAGTCTGAGGACGGGGTGGTTGTTCAGCTCGGTCAGCCATATCTTCAGTCTCGAAAAGATCTAATGAAATGTAAGATTCTTCTTCTTCTCTGATTTCAGGTGGTGTATCGGGCACCACAGTCTCAGAACTACTACCCAAATTAATTATATTAGCACTCGAAGAAAAAGATGAATCCACTGTAGACTGTTACTCTTGACTTAACGCTCTGAATAACTCTCTTTCGGGTTCTGCAAATGGTTGAAGAATCGGAGAATTAGAAGAACGTGTATGTGGCATGCACTACCTGTTACCTGCGAAATCACAACTAACAACTGATTAAATAAACCGATTCAACTGAAAAAAAAAACGAAAAGAAATTCTAAACTATAACTAGACTAAACTAAGAACTATTAGATAGCAATCTTAATTTTCGACACAACTGCCCCCGGCAGCGGCGCCAAAAACTTGATGTGTAAAATCGTGTCTATAATTTATAATGGAAAATGCCGGTTAAAAGATTACTACACACTAACAGGCAGTGTACCCGATCGTGTAATAGTATAAAATTGGTAATTCCGAAATCGTTCCAAGGACAGTTTAAACGTGAGAATTAAGATTGTAACTAATGGAAATAAACTAATTTAATCTAGAAAAATGGAAATTACGAGATAATAGTTTTGATGGCTATTTAATGATTAGCCAAATCAAAGATAGCTTAAATTACTAATAATAAAGAACAATATTTTTGGTGTTTTAAGATTTAAGCTTTAAAGCAAACAAACAAGTAAAAATAAGATAATTGTAAACAAATAGGAAAACGAATGCTTGTTTAGACCTTTTACACCTTGTATTGGATGCATTTAGATTAAGCCCCAGTTATTATCTAACTTATGTGAATTATATAGTCGGATCACCTGGAATTCCCCAGCGCAAACACTTCAATTAAGATTACACGACACGGAATTCCCCGTAGCCTAAGACCTCCTAGTTGTGACCAAATATTTCAACTGAGATGAAGACTCAAATCACAATTACACCAACTCTCGTTGCGTATAATTTACCTCTATTTCGTCTAGCCTTTTGAATTCAATTTACTCTCATCTCCGAGTAAGCAAACAACCAATTAAGACAAACCAATTGTAAATTTATGTATTAAATTAATGAACTCTCGTCCTATCAAACAAATACACAACCAATTGAATCAAAGAGACTAACTTCAATAAGAATCGATCTTAAATTCAAACATCAAATCATCATAAATTAAACGAATAACTAATAAGTAGCATCCAATACAAAGGTTTATAAATCTATACAAGCATTAAATAACTTAGCCAATAACCATGGCAACAATAGAAATCAAACTGATAAATAATAGAGAAAACATTGTTTGAAAAGTAAGAATCAACCTAACACAATGAATCTTGATTAATTCTTGGATTGATCCTTGATAGCGGAATGATTAGAGCTTTAAAGTAACCTTGGTATTCCCCAAAAGTGACAGAAAATCGCCCCTTATGCTCAGAAAATCGGCTGACAAAAAGTTATCCCAAGATAGGGTTTTATTACCCTTTTTATACCCCTAAAATCCGACAGATACGACCCACACCGTGGGTCCCCAGGCCGCGCCGCGGCTTAAACCTAGCCACAACTCCAAAAACCATCAATATGCTCGAACTTCAAAAACAGTTATAGCCCGCGCCGCGGGTCCTGAGGCCGCGCCGCGGCTTAATGCTGACACAGAATTCTCATCATTTTTTTACTATAAAAAGTGCCCAAAACCCAATTGCTTCATCATATTATAGCACCACTGATAAGATAACATGGAACATACCTCAAAATGATCAAAAATGCGTATAAAAGATCTTCTCGGCTCTCGAATCATAATCTTCCCAAATTATCTCGAATAACGACCAAAACCGTATCCAAATGGACTAAAAATGAAGGATATTGCCATGATAATTATATGAGAAATGTGCAATATCAATATGCGACAAGTATCGACCTAGATGTGGTGTGTGTGCGGTCATATGCATAGGTATATATGTGTATTAAATTATTGGTGATGTCTAATCCATTTTTAATCTTTAGAATGAAGACGAGAAACGGAACGGATAAGAATGGAAATGGTGGTCCTTCTCATTTGGAGGAAGATGAGATGACTACCAAGATTGAGACCGCTTTAGAAAACTATGTTTCGGTTTTCTCACGAAGGGTTAAACAAATATTCAAAGAGTCGGTTTCGGAACAAATTGTCGATATGATTCAAGAACGAATGACCAATGCCGTCAAAGAAGAAGTTGAAAGGAGGTTTCCTAGACCTCAAAATGGGGGCGAGTTGGAGTTTAGCTATAAGAACTTCTTGGCGACTAAGCCTCCTCACTTTCACGGGGATCCCGACCCCATGAAAAGTGCGGCTTGGATCTCCGATGTTGAAGGTTGTTTTTGTACGACCGAGTGCCCACCCGAGAAAAATACTAGGCTTGCTACTAGTTTGTTGAGGGGCCATGCTAAAGATTGGCTCGATGGTAAAATTGATATGGTGGGTGATGCGGCCTTTTGGGGTTGTCTTGGACGGAGTTCAAGAAGGAGTTTTTCCTCGAATATCGTACGCAAGCAGATCTTTCCAAATTGTGAAATGAGTTAAGGAACATGCGTCAAGGGTCTTTGGACCTAAACACTCTCAAAACCAATTTTCTCGCCAAAGCGCGTTTTTGCCCCGAGTATGTGGGGAATGATCAATTGTTAATGGAAGACTTTCATGCGACCCTTAGAGACGATTTGAAGGGTAAAATTAGTATTGGTCATGTTGAGACTTTTGCTAAGCTTTTGGCGGTGGCGAAGGGGTTTGAAGCGCAAGCTTCGAGTCCGGTTAGTTGTGCGCCAAGTAAAAGAAAGTTTGAAGCTTCTAGTTTTTCGAACAAGAAGAGTAAGGGAGCAACTGAAGGTGTCGGTAGTGTGAAGAGGGGTGCTTCTAGTGGTCACATGGTCACATGTTTCAATTGTAGGCAAAAGGGTCACTACTCTCGTGATTGTCCAAAACCGTCTACTAATACAATCACGTGTTTTAATTGTCAAAAAGAAGGGCACCGGAAGTCGGAGTGCCCCGATCTCCGAAATGATCAAGTTAAGAGAATAGAGAAGGCGGCGGGGTCGGCAAGGGGGAGTAATTATTTGATGACCAATGATGAAGCTAAGCAATCCAATGAAGTCGTCTCAGGTACTTTCATGGTTAACTCTAATCCGGCGAGGATTCTATTTGATAGCGGTGCAAATTTGTCGTTTTTGTCTCCAAAATTTGTGCCTAAACTTAATAAACCGTTAGCTAAGTTAAGTCGTCCGGTAGAAGTCGAAATAGCGGATGGCAAGATGGTGCTAGTGGTTGATGTGTGTAAAAATTGTAATGTTGTGTTTGGTGCCGAAAACTTTAAAATTGACCTCATCCCGATGACTTTGGGTGATTTCGATATTGTTGTTGGTATGGATTGGCTCGATCGTAATAGAGCCGATATTGCATGCCATGAAAAGTCTATTCGTGTGAAGACCCCAGGTGGGGGAGAGTTAATTATTCATGGCGATAAGCGTAGAAGACTTGTGCCGATATGCACTTTTGCACGGGCACGTCGTTTCCGTGTTAGTGGTGGCATGGCTTTTCTTGCCCATGTTGTTGATACTCGTGATGAGCCACCACCCATTCGCGAGATTCCGGTGGTTAATGAATTCGAATACGTTTTTTCGGATGAGTTACCGGGTGTTCCGGCGGAAAGACAAGTCGAATTTCGCATTGAGTTGGTTCCGGGAGCTACTCCCATTGCTAAAAATCCTTATCGTTTAGCGCCGACGGAAATGCATGAATTTTTAAATCAAACCCAAGAGTTACTTGAGAAGAGTTTTATTCGACCGAGTGCTTCGCCTTGGGGCGCTCCGGTTTTATTTGTAAAGAAGAAAGATGGTAGTATGCGTATGTGCATTGATTATCGGGAGTTGAATAAAGCGACGATCAAGAATCGTTATCCATTGCCTAGGATTGACGATTTGTTTGATCAACTCCAAGTGCGACGTATTTCTCGAAAATTGACCTACGGTCCGGCTATCACCAAATGCGGGTCCGTGAGGAAGATATTGAGAAAACGGCTTTTCGAACGCGTTACGGGCATTTTGAGTTTGTGGTGATGCCTTTTGGTCTTACGAATGCGTCGGTGGCATTCATGGATCTTATGAACCGAGTGTGCCAACCTATGTTGGACAAATCGGTAATTCTGTTCATCGACGACATACTTGTTTATTCGAGGAGTATGAAGGAACATGAACATCATTTGCGTAGTGTGTTGAAGATGTTGTGGAAGGAGAAGTTGTATGCTAAGTTCTCGAAATGTGAATTTTGGCTAAGGGAGGTTCAATTCCTTGGCCATATCATGAACGAGAATGGTATTCAAGTAGATCCGGGGAAGATAGAGACGGTGAAGAGTTGGGGACGACCGACTAGGCCTACGGAAATCCGAAGTTTTATCGGATTGGCCGGTTATTATCGTCGATTTATCCAAGACTTTTCCAAGATTGCTTCGCCATTAACTAAGTTGACAAGGAAGAATACGAGATTCAATTGGGAGAACGAGCAAGAAATCGCTTTTCAATTGTTAAAAGAGAAATTGTGTCAAGCTCCGGTCTTAGTGTTGCCGGAAGGTGTAGATGATATGACGGTTTATTGTGATGCTTCTTTGAATGGGCTCGGGTGTGTTCTAATGCAACGAGGTAAAGTCATCGCTTACGCCTCTCGTCAATTAAAGGAACATGAAAAGAGATACCCGACTCACGATCTCGAATTAGCGGCGGTGGTCCATGCTTTGAAAATTTGGCGCCATTACTTGTATGGTGTCAAGTGTACGATTTATTCGGATCACAAGAGTTTGAAACATCTTTTTGATCAACGGGATTTGAATTATCGTCAACGTAGATGGATGGATGTGGTGAAATATTATGATATCCGGGCAAGGCGAATGTGGTCGCGGATGCGTTAATTCGAAAGAGTCAACATCCGGCGATACGTTTAGGACTGTTGCGAATGACAATTACTAACGATTTTCTTGAAAAGCTTGGTGTGATTCAAATAGAGGCTTACGTTCACAACAAGCATGCGGAACGAATTGTGGGGCAATCGGAATTCATTACTATGGATTCGCGCGGTTTGTTGTCTTTTCAAGGAAGAGTGTGGGTGCCTAAGATGGGTGATTACCAGCGGGTGCTACTTGATGAAGCACATAAGTCAAAGTATTCCATTCATCCGGGCGCGACGAAAATGTATCTTGATTTGAGGAAATATTATTGGTGGCCGGGCATGAAACGCGACGTTGTTAAGTATGTTGAGCAATGCGTCACGTGTTTGCAAGTTAAAGCCGAACACCAAAAGCCGTATGGTAAGTTGCAACCGCTAGAAATTCCGATGTGGAAGTGGGAGCATATTACCATGGATTTTATTACCAAGTTGCCAAAAACGGCAAGAACCCAATTTGATACTATTTGGGTGATTGTTGATAGATTAACGAAAAGTGCATTGTTTCTTCCTATTAAAGAAGCAATTATGTCGGAGGCACTTGCGAAAATGTTCATTAAGGAGGTGATATCGAGACACGGCGTTCCCGCGTCTATCGTTTTGGATCGGGACACGCGTTTTACTTCTCGATTTTGGAAGAAGTTTCATGAGGACATGGGAACGAGGGTGAATATGAGTACGGCGTACCATCCTCAAACGACGGTCAAACCGAACGTACGAATCAAACATTGGAGGATATGTTACGAGTGTATATTATTGATTTCGGTGGTAGTTGGGAAGAACACTTGCCTTTGGTGGAATTTTCGTACAATAATAGTTTTCACTCTAGTATTGGAATGCCACCGTATGAGATGTTATACGGTAGAAGGTGTCAAACCCCGATTTGTTGGGGCGAAGTGGGTCAAAAGGAAGTCGGGAGCACCGACTTGGTATTGGAGACGAATAGTAAAATCGACATGATTCGGGCTCGTTTAAAAGCGGCACAAGATAGACAAAAGTCTTATGTCGATAAATGTAGGCGACCGATCGAGTTTCAAGAGGGTGATATGGTGATGCTCAAGGTTTCACCGTGGAAGGGTATTATTCGGTTTCGAAAATGGTGAAAGTTAGCTCCTCGGTTTATTGGACCATTTAAGATTTTGGATCGTGTTGGTGAAGTTGCGTATCGTTTGGAATTACCCGAAGAGCTTGCGGGGATCCATAATACATTTCATGTTTCCCATCTCCGTAAGTGTCTTGCGGATGATTCGTCATGGATGCCATTGGATGAAATTGAGCTAAACAACAAGTTAGAGTATGTTGAAGAGCCGATTGCTATACTTGATGAAAAGGTGAAAGTGTTGCGAATAAAGAGGTGAGGACCTTTAAGGTCCAATGGCGTCGTAGTAAAGGTTTCGAGTTTACATGAGAACCCGAAGAATTCGTGTTGGTTTATCTTCCTGCTTGTCATGCGGCTTGGATCGCGAGGACGCGCTCCGATTCAAGTGGGGGAGAGTTGTAACACCCTAATATCTATTGTATATAAGTGTAAATATAGTACATAAAGCGTGGGAATAATTCTGGAATTAAACAGAAGTCGGATTCTGATCAGGCCTAAGTGCGCTCAGCGCACACTTAGGGGTGCGCGCGGCGCACTCCTACTGTAGCCGGGTTCTGCCTTTTTAATTAGATATTTTGGAAGGGCATTGTGGTAATTTCACTTGGGGGACGAGTTAAGGCCACCAGATCAGTGGGTTGGGAGTCATAACTCCACTTTCAACCACCATTTTCTTTTTACTTTAATTCTAGTGAGAGAAACCCAAATTTGAGTGAGAGAAAGCTCAAGTAAAGGAAGAAGGAGCTAGCTTCGGGTCTTAGCTCGAGTTATAAAGTTGTTCATCTCCTCTCTAGCTACGTTTTGGTTGTGGTGGTAAGTTCTAATTTTGATTTCCTTAATTTAATTTGTGTAAGGGTTAGAACTTGGGTTAGCGATGAACATAAAACCTATTGTTGGTGATTTTGGGGGTTTTGGGTAAGATTGAGTCAAGAGGACTCAAGAATGACTAATCTAGGGTTTCAAAGTAATAATCGGTGTTATTGAGTCTAAAATGGTTAGTTATTCACTAGCTCACTTGTGTTGCTAGTAAAATTGGTTCTAGGGTTTATGGTTGACTTGAAATGGGTCAAATGGGTGGGTTTGACCTAGCGGGATAAATTGAGTATGAAAACACCCTAGTTATGTGTTGATGGAAGTCTTAGAACCTTAATCACTAGCTTTTAGTGATTAGTTGAGAGTCTTGACCTTTAATGTGTGAATCTAGTGCAAATGGGTCATAAATGCACTAGTGAGGTTAGTTGGTAGGTAGTCCAACTTATTATGTGAATTAATTGAGAATTAATTATGTTAGGTGACTCGCTTTGAAGGTTACAAGTTATTGTTGGAAGTCTCGCCAAGTCGACAAGGTGAGTGGAATGATTATACATGTGTGTATATAATGTATCTACTTGTACGAGATTCGATGTGGGTTTAAGTTCGGGCGATCGATACCACATCGGGTTAATATATGATATGGGTTTAAGTTCGGGCATTCGATGCCATGTCATATATGTGTGTGGGCGTGTATAGTGGGTTTAAAGTTCGGGCGTTCGATACCACATTACACGTGACGGGTGGGTTTAAAGTTCAGGCGATCGATACCACTCCAGGGTTAGTGTTATAATTCGTTGTACACTAACGGTTGTTGGGAACACCGATGGGAAATTCGAAGTACCATTCCTTTGTACTATTGGTTAACCATGGTTATGTGTTTTGTAGTGTGACACTTAATATTATTCGAGTTATATATGCTATTGTTTGTGCTAGCTTGTGGTCTTGGAGATTTAGCGTTATACCTTGCGTTGGTATGTCATTTAAATTGCTAGCGTGTATGAGGTAATTACGTATGTGATTGAAAGTACGTAGGTTATATATGTATGTGTATAATTATTGCATTCACTAAGCGTTAGCTTACCCTCTCGTTGTTTACTTTTTAGGATCCGGCTTGGATAAGGGCAAATGTATTCGCTTGGATTAGTGACTCTCGGGGGTTTTAGCTTTTTGGAAGTTCGACCAAGATTTGGGTAGTTTAACCCCAAACACCATGCTCTAGTGACGTTTGGCAATTAAACTTTTTGTGGTTGAAACTCGTATTTCGTACTTAATGGTATTTTGGGCATATGTGGGTCTCGCAATGTAAAACTCGTTTTATCATTGATTCGTGTTAGTTTTACTTATACTAATATGATGTGAAAAGCATTTCGTCTAAAAATGATGGGAAGTGTTAGATCTTTTTACGAAAACGGAACAATTTGGACAGCGGGCTGCCACGCCCTGTGCGTGTCGCGCACAGGTAGGGGTACGCGCCGCGCACCCAGCCTGGGCAGGCCTGCTTCGATTTTTTTTTTATTTTTTATTTTTTTTTTTTTTTGCAGTTTTGGTTGGTTAACGGGTTGGGTCGTTACAGACTTCTAGCATAATAGTTGGAACTTTGTGGTCGCCTCAAGTAAATTGACATTTTCATGCAACGGGACATTTTCCCCATGCCCAATGCATACAATCTATGCTTCCCACCATTCAAGGTAAACCGTGAATATCTTCGTGAACCTCATACAATCGTTTGATATCATCTGTGGTAGGCTCTCGCATATATTCATCTTTATATAAATCAGTAATACACTTATAGAAGTTCATTAGCGATTCACGACATGTTCGTTCTGACATTTGCAAGTACTGGTCAAAAAGATCGGGTGTATCACCATAAGCTAATTGTCGTAGAGAGGTAGTTATTTTTAAGTATGTACTAATACTAAACTTGCCTCGCGCATCAAACCGTAAATGAAAATACCTAAAATATTCAGGTAGCGGATCTTTATGGTAGTTGAGAATATCTTCCATAATTATGATAAAAACGCGACGCCGCATCCGAAACCTCCTTTTAAAATTATCGTCGGAGTATTTGCAACCTTCAACAAAATAGTCGGTAATAAGATGTAAATGTGCGGCTTCATGTTCACAGTCTATGTAACGACGTTTGTTTGACCTTTTCCACCTCATTTTCACTTTCTAACACTTCTTTGTCTATTATATCGAGCACTTGCATCAAATACTCTTCGTTAGACGATGATGTTGAAGTCATTATTTTAAGAAATATTGTTTGTATGAAAGAGACAAGTTAAATTGGAGAAGTATTTGTTTGAAGAAATATTGTGTTGTGTTTATGTATAAAATGTATTTGTATATATAGAAGAAGAAAATATTAAAATAATAATAATAATAATAATAATAATAATAATAATAATAATAATAATAATAATAATAATAATAATAATAATAATAATAATAATATTTAATGAATATGTTCGTTGAATAACGGATATATTTTCAAACACCAACCCTAATCACAACGTTACCACCGTTTAACGCCGGCACGGTGTCGAGCATCCCACCGTCCCCACCGTTAAAATGTGATAACGCCGAAAAATGCTTCGAATTCAATTGCTCTGTAATTTTATAAGTTCTGTTAAGCTCCCTAAAATGTGTCATCTAAAATTTTAAATATTTTTTATATTAAAATATTTTACCATTTTTTTTTATCCACCTGTAAATTGCTACATCCATTGAAAATTTTATCAAGACACGTAAACCAAGCTTTATACATATCTTGTGGATCTTGTGGATGAGGTGGCCGCCAAGGATGAATCTTGAAGCTACTCTTTTCAATAACTCGTCCAGATGTATCACCATCATCATCTGACACCATGTATCAGATATATCTACAACAGAAAATTCATTTTTTATTCAGATCTATCACTTTCGTCTTTATTTAAGTAAAATTGTATTTATTTTAGAACGGCTACAAAATTGTCAATTTATTGACGACTTGACTGACTTTTAGAATCTAAATTAAATTTCAGGCAAGATTTAAAATCCATGGAAATTTAATTCTACCATTTTCATGGCGTCTATTATTATTTTTATTTTAGTTTTTTTATTTTTTTTTAAATAAAAACTTTTCCTACTTAAAAGCCGGAGGTCCTCTCGGAAGCAATCTCTTTATTCGTCGAATAAAGAGAGTGATGACTTTCTCTACTCTTGAGAGTGTTACACTCTGAGTGGAGAAATGACTTGTCTTTATTCTAGGATAGAGGAAGAATTGTCTACATATCACCTCCCCATACACCATGTGGTATTGGTTTTTGATATTATTGTAGTATTTATATTTATTTTAGCGATCCCAATAAACATAAATAGTTTAAAATTTAAATATCCATTCGGATAAATATCCATTCATTCTGGTATTCAAAAGGGGAAGATCACCTCCCTTTCTATAAGGGAGATAATATTTTCACCACCCATTTTACTTGTTCCATCATAATTGACTAAACTGCTCTTAATGAAAAGCTTACACAAATTGTTTAAAACTTTTTGTTATAATTTATTGAGGGATATTTAAGGAAAAAAACTTTAAATTGTGGTGGAATAAGTAAAATGAATGTTGGAGATATCATCTCCCTAGGGGGTTTATATTTACATTTTTAACTTTAATAAATCTATTATTATCATATTTCACTAGTACTACTATGCAGTATAACTACTTAATGCAGAAAAATAAATGAATTTATTTAAGATTAGTATATTACAAATTTACAAGTGATTATATCACTATTTTTTAGGGTGAATATGACTGACTTCAAATAAAAGAAGTAGAAAACCTTCAAAATTGATGAGAAGATTCTTCTAATATTTGTTTTTGATAACAATCATTTAAAGGCCGAATATATTTATACTTCTTAACGATCATTCTGTTGTTGTAAAAATTCTAAAATATAAAAATAAATTAAAAAGTCAATTATTACAATTTGCAAAAAACAAATTAGAAACAATTAGCTGTTAAATATTCTTATTCACTTAATGATCTTAAAACAGTATAAATATGATCAAAGTCAATATTGTAAGACCCAAATAATTATTGTACAGATTGTAAATAGAGTACATAAAGTGTGGGGTGCAGTGTGTAATCAAGCTGGGTCAGAATCCATTCAGAACACTAGTGCGCGCCACGCACTGCTCCTGGGCCAGTTTTCTGCTTTTTAATTAAAAGTTTAATGAGGGGCATTATTGTCCTTTCAGATGAGGCCGGTTTTAGGGCACTTATGGCCAGGTTTGTGGTGGTTGAAACACATTCAACACAACCACCAACATCATCTTCAATTCCATCTTTAATTTTAGAGAGAGAAACCTTTTGAGAGAGAGAAAGCTCAAATTAAGGAGGAAGAAGCTTGATCCGGGTTAAAGCTCAAGTATTAAAGTTGTTCATCTAGCTTTTAGCTACGTTTTGATTGTGGTGGTATGCTCTAATCTTTGATTTCCTTATTTTAATTGGTTTAAGGGTTAGGGTTTGGGTTAGTGATGAACATAAAACCCATATTTGGTGATTTTGGGTGTTCTTGGGTAAGATTGAGTCATGAGGACTTAATAGTAACTAACCTAGGGTTTCAAAATGTTAATTTGTGACTATGAGTCTTAAATGGATAGTTAATCACTCGCACACTCTGTTGTTTTTGTAAATGAGTGTATTTAGGTGGTGGATGACCCAAGTGGAGTGTGTTGAGCTCGAAACGAGTCAAAAGAGTTTTGAATGACCTAGTGGTGTATAGTTGGGTGATTTAATGCCATGATCACTAGTTTTAGTGATTGTTGGTAGGTTTGGGCCTATGGTTGGTATTAGGGGAACAAAGGGTGAACATTATCCTAAGTGGTCTATTTGGGCGGATTAAGGGTCCCATTTAGATAAGTGTTGATTTTGCGTTAATATCATAGGCGATTTCGTTGACAGTTGAAGAGCTTGTGGGCTTACCTTCGTTTTGGATACAAGATGAGTGGAATAATTATATGCGTATGTATATAATGTATTTATTTGTATGCTATGGTATGAACCAAAGAGCCGGTAGTGCCATAGTATGTGCGATTGTGCTATGATGTGAACCAAAGAGCCGGTAGCGTTATAGTACGTGTGTTGTAGTGTGAACCAAAGAGCCGGTAGCACTACGGCACGAGTGGTTAGAGTGTGAACCAAAGAGCCGGTAGCACTTTAGCGCGAGTATGACTCGGGTTGTGATGTGAACCAAAGTGCCGGTAGCGTCATAACCGATGCGTATGGTGTGAACCAAAGAGCCGGTAGCACCATGACGCGAGTATGGTTAACCATGGTTGTGTATTGTATTGTAGCATTCTGTATTATGTCGATTATATGCTATTGATTATGCTAGTTGCAGTTTGGGGATTATTAGCTTCGTACTTGAGATGGTATGCTAATTATATTGCTAGCATGTATGCGGTATGTGTGTAAGTGTTTGCATGTAGGTATATTATATATGTATGTGTATAATTATTGCATTCACAAAGCGTTTTGCTTACCCTCTCGTTGTTTACCTTTTTATAGGCTCCGGCGTGGACAAGGGTTAGGGCGTTCGTTTGGATTAATGATCCTGCTTCGTTATGTTGGGAGAAGCTTTTGGACATATAGCTTTTGGAGTTTGACCGAGATTTGGGTAGTTTAACCCCCAAACACCATGCTCACAGTGTCGTTTGGAATTTAAACTAATGTGGTCGAAACTCGTGTTTTCTATGAAACTCGTAATTCGGGTCGATGTGAGCCCGTTTCGTAAAACTCTTTTTATTATTGAATCGTGTGAGTTTTACATATTATAACATGATGTGAAAAGCGTTTCGTCTAAATATGTCGGGAAGTGGGAGATCTTTATTTGAAAATTGACAAAACCGGACAGAAGCTGAGACAGCTTGTGCGCGCCGCGCACAAGGGGTGTTAATTGCCGCGCACCCCTTTGTAAAAAAAAAAAAAAAAAAATTTTGTTTACTGCTTACGGTTGGATATTGGGCTGGGTTGTTACAAGTGATATCAGAGCATGGTCTAAAGGATTTAGGCGACTTGAGATAGGTGTCTGGACTTACACTTTATTGTGTATGCTCTTTATGCGGGACTTGTAGGAGACGGGTCGGACCGGGGATTGGTTAGTGCCTAGGTTTAGGTGAACTAACTATGCGCTAATTGTTTTGTGTTGTGTTTTGCAATCATCAAGCAAGATAGACGTTGTACTAGCGAGTTAATGCGACGTGCTCGCGTAACAATGATTAGCTACCATTGTTACGGGTTCAAATCGTATCAAACAGGCAATGTACGACGATTATTGAGCAAGATGGGGCGGTGAGGTGTATATGAATTTTATGTTATGTCCTTTTGTTTCATTGTTTAACCTATTTCCGTTTTATAGTATGAAGACGAGAAACGGACCCGAGAACAATGACGGGGGTACGAGTGAGGATGTCGAGGTTACGGCCAAGGTTGAGGCCATTATGCAAAGGCGTCATGCGGCCTTTTTAGAGGACGTTAAGAAGATGTTCTTAGATTCGATTGATGAGCAAGTATTCAATCTAGTCAAGGAACTAGTTAAGATTGTTCTTCAAGAGGATAATGTTGGAAGGCGAGACTTTCACTATAAAAATTTCAATGATGCTCAACCTCCTACCTTTGAGGGTGAACGAGACCCGCTCAAGAGTGCTCGATGGATCTCCGACATGTAGGGGGCTTTTCGTACTAGTGAGTGCCCTCTCGATAAAAGGACGAGGTATGTTAGTAGCATGATGAGTGGTGATGCCAAGTTGTGGTGGGATGCGAAAATTGGACTTTATGGCGAAGAACAAAGTATGAGTTAGACGTGAGACGAGTTTAAGGAGGAATTTTTCAAGGAGTACCGAACTTCGGCCGATCTTTCAAGGCTTAAGGATGAGTTGCGTACTTTGAGGCAAGGGTCAATGGATTTGAACACTCTCAAGTCCACTTTCTTATCAAAGATCCAATTTTGCCCGGAGTATGTCGGGAATGATCATATGTTGAAAGAAGATTTCTACCGAACCTTGAATGATAACTATCAAGAAAGAATTAGTAGGAACTCGGCGAAAACTATTGATGAGCTATTTGATATCGCTAAGGGTTTTGAGTCGCTTGCTTTGAGAAAGAGTGACTTCACCTTTGGTAGACGAAAATTTGAAGCTACTAGCCACTCAAACAAGAAGAGTAGGAGTGTGACCGAGAGCGTCGGTAGTGTGAAAAATGGGGCTTCTAAGAGTTTTGGACCCACGTGCTACAATTGTGGGCGACAAGGGTCTAATGACCAGTCCTAATCTATCTGAACGAAGTCCATATCGATTATAAACGATTCACAATATTTGATTACATCGCGAGGTACTTGACCTCTATATGATACATTTTACAAACATTGCATTCGTTTTTAAAAGACAAACTTTCATTACATCGAAAGTTGACAGACATGCATTCCATTTCATAATATATCAAACTATCAACGACTTAATAATAATCTTGATGAACTCGACAACTCGAATGCAACGTCTTTTGAAATATGTCATGAATGACTCCAAGTAATATCTCTAATATGAGCAAATGCACAGCGGAAGATTTCTTTCATACCTGAGAATAATCATGCTTTCAAGTGTCAACCAAAAGGTTGGTGAGTTCATTAGTTTATCATAAATATTCATTTTCATCATTTTAATAGACCACAAGAATTTCATTTCCAGTTCTCATAATATACGTCCCATGCATAGAGACAAAAAAATCATTCATATGTTGAACACCTGATAACCGACATTAACAAGATGCATATAGAATATCTCCATCATTCTGGGACACCCATCGGACATGATAAAATCGAAGTACTAAAGCATTCCAAATTCCAGAATGGGGCTTGTTGGGCCCGATAGATCTATCTTTAGGATTTGCGTCAATTAGGGGGTATGTTCCCTAATTCTTAGGCTACCAAGCTAAAAGGGGCATATTCGGCTTCGATCCATTCAACCATATAATGTGGTTTCAATTACTTGTGTCTATTTCGTAAAACATTTATAAAATTGCGCATGTATTCTCAGCCCAAAAATATAAAGGGTAAAAAGGCAAATGAAACTCACCATACTGTATTTTGTAGTAAAAATACATATGACGTCATTTAACAAGTGTAGGGTTGATCTCGGATTCACGAACCTATATTATTCATATATATTAACACATATCACATTTAATCGACTAAGCTTATTTACATTATATAATGTTTAATATCTTTATATATATAGGATTATATTAAGATATGTTTTTATATAACTGTTACTTTATTTGGTAACATAATATTTATATGGAAAGTTGTAATATTTTTATTAAAATAAGGACACTAATAATAAAAATAAATAATAGTCGTGTTAGTAAAAATGATGATAATAATAGATAAAAATCTTGATAATGATAATGATAATAATAATAATAATAATAATAATAATAATAATAATAATAATAATAATAATAATAATAATAATAATAATAATAATAATAATAATAAAAATAACAAAAATAATAATAATAATAATAAAAATAATAATTTTTCTAATAATGTTAATCTTAATAAGATGACAATTTTAATTAATAATAATGATAATAATAATAATAATAATAACAAAAATACTAAAAGTGCTACCTTAATGAAACAAGCTCCAAAAAGGAAAAATAACTGCCCATGCCCGGGCTGGAACCCGCGACCTCTCGTCCACCCATAACATCACTAAACCATCTAGCTATCACGCTTTTTGTGATTTAAACCCAACCAATCTTAATTATAACCCGTAATTTCTTATTATCTCGGCCCAACAGACAATAATGCCTCGGCCCAATTAACAAAAGAATATGATGGCCCAACAACTATAACGTTTTACGGTTCATTCTTCTGTTATCCATGCCATCGCCGTATCATCAATACCATAATATAAAGAACAAATCAATATGCTGTTAATACTTTGGGTCGGCCATTAGTGTTGTGACTAACCCCACTTATAACAACTTGCAATTTATTTATTTCCAAAACATCAATTTGACCACATATCCTAAACTTGTGAACATAGGATTCGATCAAGAACAAAAGAGGACAAGAAGAATGAGATGAAGTTGGTGACAGTTTAACGAGTATGATGGATCCCATGTGCAATTTGACATCACCCACTTGTCCACTATCTTTTCCCTTTAAGTTGACCACTATTATTTTTGTTGATATTTATCTATCATTCATCATCATATTCTCTGCGTTTTCTTTTATCAATTTGTAACAGCAGGTTAATCATCAAGATAGCAGAACTAATTAGGTGGTTTTAGAGCTTTTCTAGTCGTCCAATATAGTTGTAAGTGGCGGATGTTGCAGCTGCAGAAAGGCAGCCTGTATGGATCGATCACAGAAAGAAAAAAAAATGAGAGACAGAGAGAGAAGAAGGGAGAGGGTGGCGATTAGGGTGGTTATGATTTGTTGTGTTCGAACGTGAAACAGAAAATAGTAAGCATAGTTGGGGTTTTGGGTTCGTTTGCGATAACAAAAGAAACAAATGGGCATCAAGTAGTTTGGCAACAATGGTCTCGGTTTGGATTAAAGCAATAGACGATTTCGATGATGGAATATGGTGGTTTGAGTTGTTGAACCGAGTTAGAATTTAATGGGAATCGATGCAACTATTTAACGGTAGAAACAGAAGGTTATAAGTAATAGTAATGATTGGTGTTGTGAAGTTCAAAGGTGGTTTCGTTGGGTGTTACAAGAGAGGATGAAGGGTGATGGTTTATCAAGGTAACGGTTTTTGGTTTTTGTTGTAATCGAACAAGGGAAAACAAATGGGTTGTGCTTTAGTTTTTTTTTTTTTTTTTCAATTACTAGTGTTGATTGCTGTATATGAAGTGGGAAATTAATTATCTGCTGCAGTAATATGAGGTGATCGATATTTGTTTGTATTGCTAATGGGATTCGTTTTTCAATTCTAGCAGATAACCCGTACAAATAAATATATAAAAATAATTAAATATATGTTGATTCCTAACAGAATTTTGTATCACATTTGTGGCTGAATCGACAGGTTCAATATCAGAAACAGGAAAAGAAATTAAAGCAATAAAAGTGGCGTAAGATTACCTAATCTGATTTTGTTGTATTTGTGATTGGACGTCTTGATTGGTACGATTATGAATATAGGAAAATCAATTTCACACTGATGAAAACGATTGTGCAACTGGATTCCATAATTTCTGTACCTATATACATATTTAATCGTGTTTACATATATGTAAATATATATCTGTATAAGTATTAATATAAAATATAAGTATATATGTAACTGTACGTATCTCAGTATTTATGTATATCTGTATTTAATATATATTCATATATAATATTGATTACTTAATACATATTTGTATATAATGTATATAACAGTATTTATGTATAGATATTTGTTTTTATATATATGTATATATATTTTCTATATATTATAATTAATCTTTTTAATTAATAAATATAACCATAATAATACTCTTATTGTTATAAATAATAATAATAACATTATATAATAATAATAATAATAATAATAATAATATTGATAGTAATAATATCTACAATATTAAAAAATAATAAAGATAATAATATTAGTTTATGATGTTATTAAAATTATTAATAATAATAATATTAGTGATAACAACACCAATAATAATAATACTATAATAATTTATATTTATCACACTTTATATCTATATAATAATATTGTTAATACTGATATTTATTTTAATAATAATAATGAAAGTAATTATAGTATAACTTTATTTTAACTTACTTTATAACAATCGAAACATCAAACGAGTATTACAATTATTTAATATTTATTTTTAATATACTTTATTTATATATAGAGATATATTTTAAAACAATAACTATTATAATATTCTATTTTTATTTTATTAATTTTTAATAACAACAATATATAATACTTCAAATTATATTTTGAATTATTATTTATATATACATACACACATATCTATTTACAATTAATTGTTCGTGAATCGTTGGGATTGGTCAAAGGATAATTGAATATATGAAACAGTTCAAAAATTTTCGAGACTCAACATTACAGACTTTGCTTATCGTGTCGAATTCATATAAAGATTAAGTTTAAATTTGGTCAAAATTTCCGGGTCGTCACAGTACCTACCCGTTAAAGAAATTCGTCCCCGAAATTTGATAGAGATCATCATGGCTGACAATGAGAATGTTTTCATGACGAAAATGAGTTAATAAATAGAACTTTATCATCATTGAGTAATACGGATAAAATAATTCGATTAAGCGAATAGTACTAATGAAGCTATCACTAATTAGTGAAATGAGGAAGACATGTTTCATCATAACTTTTGACTAGTCATGGTTGAATTCCGGAATTCAAGGGATGTGAAGAAAATCTTCGAAATCTAAAGGATTTGATTCTTCGGCGAGTAAGGAAAATTAAGATCTGTAAAATTAAATACGGGGATCCGCCTCGATTATTCTGTCTGATATTTTCATTATAAATTAAGCTCTTCCGTTCCCTTATTCTCACCATTTATATACAATCCCCAAATTCAAAAGATTATGAAAATGCTTAATCCAATTCTAAACCCTGATATTTTCCTAATTATCATTTCTGTCATCCTTCTTTTCAATCTTCCACCAGAAAATCTGTTTACTTTTAAAATAACCTTGGGGTGATACTATTCTTAATTATACCGTGTCTTTATATTGTTATTCGTATTAATATCCACGGTTTGTAACCTCCATGTTGTGATTGAGCTTTATATCTTCTCTTATATTTTGGAGCTCTTGCCTTTTTATTCTCCTCTCGACCTCTAAGTCAAGCGAATAATGGTCCAGAATTTGTAGATATGAAATTCGAAATGAACATAGTTAATGTTCTAAGAAGGAAATCGTGATAGCACAATCCTGATTTGTCAAATTTCCAGAATCACTGAGAATATAACTATCAAGAATATACTTTCTTGATATGTTTAGAAGTTAAATAGAATGAAAGAGTTAAGTAACATGACACATGATGACGGTAGGGTCTGTGAATCATCACGTTCCATTAGAAGCTCAGCATGACTTACTGTAATATAATCACATTGGCCAAGCGCTTTATATTATACTAACTCATGCATCAGTTCCCAACACTTTTCCACAATTCATTTATAATTTATACTTAGATTTTACAAAAGTTTCCAATATAATGGAATACAGATAGCACGAAAAGGTATATAATTCCGAACGAGAATATTAATGAAAATATCTTCAGAAATATCGAAGATATTTATGATGATATTTTGGAATTTCTAAGTTCGAAAGTTGATGAAGTAAAATTTTCCGCAAGATTTTAACATGACTTCAGAACAAGATATTCTCTAAAGATTTCATCGGATACAGAATTATCTGAATTCTTTGAATATAGGGTTTGGTCCTTGTATCTGTCCTTGGTCTCCTTCATGGTTAGCTCAATCTGTTTTTCAGTACCAAATTTTCTATCGAGTGTTCCTAACACTCCTTTCTTTATCATCAAACTTTTGGCCGTTTAGACCATTTACCATTTTTCTGTTTCCTCTGCATTTAATGCTACGATATCTGAATCATCGATAATCAATCCGAGGTGGTTTCAGAAGAATTGTGTTTTTAGATGATTAAACGCTGATGGTAATATGGTGGAATATGAAAGGTTCCCCAGTAACAATAAAAGAGCAGGTATATATATCAAGGTTATAATATGGTTGTTTCGAACGAAAAGTCGAAGTTGACTTGCTGGAGCTGTGACAAAATTGGCTAATTTGAAAAGGGATTGCAAGTTATTTTTGGTAATAACAATGCCAAAGGAACTAGCACACATACGTGTTAAACGTTTACTCAGGTTCCGAGTGTTTTCAGGTGCATAACTATATTAATCAATTCTTTCTCCCGTAGATGAAGTGTGGTTGGTTCATCCTCTCGATTGAGGTGTTTTCAAGAATCATGAATGGTTCGAACGTAGATTGTAATTGTCAAGATACAAATGAGGTTTAAGACGAAATCAAGTGGCAAACTTGAAGAATTGTTTAGTTTCATATGTTATAATCAATATTTTAATTCATTTTAATTGTCCAATGTCGGCAGTCCACAGTTGATAGTCCACAGTTAACAATCCAATAATTCATATATAGCTTAATATATAATATTCAAATTAATTAATACGTATCGTGACCCGTGTACATGTCTCAGACTCGATCACAACTCAAAGTATATATATTATTTGAGAATCAACCTCAACCCTGTATAGAGAACTCGATCATTACTCCATATAGAGTGTCTATGGTGATTCCAAATAATATATATAGATGTGTCGATATGATATGTCAAAACCTTGTATACGTGTCCCGATATTTAAAGTGCGTAAAATAATTACAGAAATTAAATGACGATAAATAAAATTGCGAGAATTAAAATTGCGATAAAATAAATTACGATAATTAAATTACGATAAATAAATTGCGATAATTAAAATGTAATACGGAATTAACAATTAGCTAGGATTTCGTTAGCGTGGATTCTTGACAAAATTTCTCCTAGTTAATTTGTTTGTTTCTAACAAATTTTATTTTGTCCAATGTTTTCTTCATTATGCCACTTGTTGGATTCGGATAGGTCAAAATCCAAATACGAAATTGAGTGAAAATGGTTATTCTGCAGTGAACGGATACGTATATCTGTGAATGTAAGTAGGATAGTAAATGACTGTTGAATCAGATTGGAAGAATGTACAGTGTAACTTATTAATGTGAAATCTAAATATTTCTCGGGTATTACCTACCCGTTAAAATATTTTCACCATTAACAGTTTGTACGAAAGAATTTTTAATTACAATCTTTAGGAAAATATACTTACATATATATTTTCTTCAGATATAATACAGATTTAATGAGTTTATATGATATTAAACTCATTTGGTTTACCGTCAGAACTAGAATACATAATCTCTAAAACATTAGAGATTACATAATCGCCATGAAGAACGAAGATAATTGATGTAAAACGATACGTAGAATGATGATTATACTCGAGGTACAGAATGAGATGTTGAGTCATGGATTGTTGATGGTACGGGTGCTGTTACTGATTATAGTATTGGTGCCGGTGATGTTGCCGAAGCTGGTATGTTTTGCACCATATTTTCCAAGGCTACAACTCGGGCGCGAAGCTCATTGACCTCTTCCATTATTCCGGGATGATTGTCGGTCGGAACGAGTGGATGAATAAGGTTTAGAATTTTAGATAGAATATAATCATGACGAGATACTCTGGAAATGAGTGTGAAAATAGTGTTTCGAACAGGTTCGCCGGTAAACGCTTTAGGTTCGTTGTCAAGAGATGAATTCAGTTGGTGGAAGGGATCGCCTTCTTCGCGTCTCCATTGATTAAGTCGACTACGAACCCATCAGATGAATTGGGGATGGCTGAGTGATTGATTCATTCTGGTGACACCTCTTTCGGAGCTTAGGTGAATATCCATTTCGGAATAGCTGTCGGAATAACTATCGGAATAACTATCGAAATCTGAGGGACTCGAACTGGTTGAGGGATTCATCTCGTACGATCAGATGAAGGATTTTCGATAAGAAATAGATTATAGGATGTAGATTAGTACCCTGCGATACATAATTTACATATGCATATATAATACTAAAATCCCATAAGTTACGGAGGAATCTACGGAAGCTGTCAGGCAAAGGTAATAATAACAGATATGCTAAGATATGAATTTATCTATACACTATCTATGCAATAGAGGCAGTAAGACGTGTCTTGACTTTAAGGATGATAAGAAGGTAATTTCTTAAGGATGATAAGCAGATGATTTCTGACTAGAATTGATAAGCAAAACTTTTGACATGCAGACACGGTCGAAGTCCAGAATCACTAATGCATCTAAACAACTATCAGTTAGACACACTAATGCAAGACCTGGTTCGCTAAGACCACCGCTCTGATACCAACTCTAATGACCCGTCCTAATCCATCTGAACGAAGTCTATATCAATTATAAATAATTTACAATAGTTGATTACATCGCGAGGTACTTGACCTCTATATGATACATTTTATAAACATTGCATTCGTTTTTAAAAGACAAACTTTCATTACATCGAAAGTTGACAGACATGCATTCCATTTCATAATATATCAAACTATCAACGACTTAATAATAATCTTGATGAACTCGACAACTCGAATGCAACGTCTTTTGAAATATGTCATGAATGACTCCAAGTAATATCTCTAATATGAGCAAATGCACAGCGGAAGATTTCTTTCATACCTGAGAATAAACATGCTTTCAAGTGTCAACCAAAAGGTTGGTGAGTTCATTAGTTTATCATAAATATTCATTTTCATCATTTTAATAGACCACAAGAATTTCATTTCCAGTTCTCATAATATACGTCCCATGCATAGAGACAAAAAAATCATTCATATGGTGAACACCTATTAACCGACATTAACAAGATGCATATAGAATATCCCCATCATTCGGGACACCCATCAGATATGATAAAATCGAAGTACTAAAGCATTCCATATTCCAGAATGGGGCTTGTTGGGCCCGATAGATCTATCTTTAGGATTCACGTCAATTAGGGGGTATGTTCCTTAATTCTTAGGCTACCAAGCTAAAAGGGGCATATTCGGCTTCGATCCATTCAACCATATAATGTAGTTTCAATTACTTGTGTCTATTTCATAAAACATTTATAAAAATTGAGCATGTATTCTCAGCCCAAAAATATAAAGGGTAAAAAGGCAAATGAAACCACCATACTGTATTTTGTAGTAAAAATACATATGACGTCATTTAACAAGTGTAGGGTTGACCTCGGATTCACGAACCTATATTATTCATATATATTAACACATATCACATTTAATCGACTAAGCTTATTTACATTATATAATGTATTAAGATTAATATCTTTATATATATATATATAGGATTATATTAAGATATGTTTTTATATAACTATTACTTTATTTGGTAACATAATATTTATAATGGAAAGTTGTAATATTTTTATAAAAATAAGGACACTAATAATAATAATAAATAATAGTAGTGTTAGTAAAAATGATGATAATAATATATAAAAATCTTGATAATGATAATATTAATAATAATAATAATAATAATAATTTTTCTAATAATGTTAATCTTAATAAGATGACAATTTTAATTAATAATAATGATAATAATAATAATAAATATGATAATGATAATAATAATAACAAAAATACTAAAAGTGCTACCTTAATGAAACAAGCTCCAAAAAGGAAAAGTAACTGCCCATGCCCGGGCTCGAACCCGCGACCTCTCGTCCACCCATAACATCACTAAACCATCTAGCTATCACGATTTTTGTGATTTAAACCCAACCAATCTTAATTATAACCCGTAATTTCTTATTATCTCAGCCCAACAGACTTTTAATAGTCTCGGCCCAACAGACAATAATGCCTCAGCCCAATTAACAAAAGAATATGATGGCCCAACAACTATAACGTTTTACGGTTCATTCTTCTGTTATCCATGCCATCGCCGTATCATCAATACCATAATATAAAGAACAAATCAATATGCTTTTAATACTTTGGTTCGGCCATTAGTATTGTGACTAACCCCACTTATAACAACTTGCAATTTATTTATTTCCAAAACATCATTTTGACCAAATATCCCAAACTTGTGAACATAGGATTTGATCAAGAACAAAAGAGGACAACAAGAATGAGATGAAGTTGGTAACAGTTTAACGAGTATGATGGATCCCATGTGCAATTTAACATCACCCACTTGTCAACTATCTTTTCCCTTTTAGTTGGCCACTATTATTTTTGTTGATATTTATCTATCATTCATCATCATATTCTCTGCGTTTTCTTTTATCAATTTGTAATAGCAGGTTAATCATCAAGATAGCAGAACTAATTGGGCAGTTTTAGAGCTTTTCTAGTCGTCCAATATAGTTGTAAGTGGCGGATGTTGCATTTGCAAAAAGGCAGCCTGTATGGATCGATCACAGAAAGAAAAAAAAATGAGAGAGAGAGAGAGAAGAAGGGAGAGGGTGGCGATTAGGGTGGTTACGATTTGTTGTGTTCGAACGTGAAACAGAAAACAGTAAGCATAGTTGGGGTTTTGGGTTCGTTTGCTATAACAAAAGAAACAAATGGGCATCAAGTAGTTTGGCAACAATGGTCTCGGTTTGGATTAAAGCAATAGCCGATTTCGATGATGGAATATGGTTGTTTGAGTTGTTGAACCGAGTTAGAATTTAATGGGAATCGATGCAACTATTTAATGGTAGAAACAGAAGGTTATAAGTAATAGCAATGATTGGTGTTGTGAAGTTAAAAGGTGGTTTCGTTGGGTGTTACAGGAGAGGATGAAGGGTGATGGTTTATCAAGGTAACGGTTTTTGGTTTTTGTTGTAATCGAACAAGGGAAAACAAATGGGTTGTGTTTTAGTTTTTTTTTCCCTTCAATTACTAGTGTTGATTGCTGTATATGAAGTGGGAAATCAATTATCTGCTACAGTAATATGAGGTGATCGATATTAGTTTGTATTGCTAATGGGATTCGTTTTTCAATTCTAGCAGACAACCCGTACAAATAAATATATAAAAATAATTAAATAGATGTTAATTCCTAACAGAATTTTGTATCACATTTGTGGCTAAATCGACAGGTTCAATATCGGAAACAGGAAAAGAAAATAAAAGCAATAAAAGTGGCGTAAGATTACCTAATCTGATTTTGTTGTATTTGTGATTGGACGTCTTGATTGGTACAATTATGAATATAGGAAAATCAATTTCACACAGATGAAAACGATTGTGCAACTGGATTCCATAATTTCTGTACCTATATACATATTTAATCATGTTTACATATATGTAAATATATATCTGTATAAGTATTAAAATAAAATATAAGTATATATGTAACTGTACGTATCTCAGTATTTATGTATATCTGTATTTAATATATATTCATATATAATATTTATTACTTAATACATATTTGTATATATATGTATATAACAGTATTTATGTATAGATATCTGTTTATATATATATGTATATATATTTTCTATATATTATAATTAATCTTTTTAATTAATAAATATAACTATAATTATACTCTTATTGTTATAAATAATAATAATAACACTATATAATAATAATAATAATGATAGTAATAATATCTACAATATTAAAAAATAATAAAGATAATAATATTAGTTTATGATATTACTAAAATTATTATTAATAATAATATTAGTGATAACAACACTAATAATAATAATACTATAATAATTTATATTTATCACACTTTATATCTATATAATAATATTGTTAATACAGATATTTATTTTAATAATAATAATGAAAGTAATTATAGTATAACTTTATTTTAACTTGCTTTATAACAATCGAAACATCAAACGAGTATTACAATTATTTAATATTTATTTTTAATATACTTTATTTATATATAGAGATATATTTTAAAACAATAACTATTATAATATTCTATTTTTATTTTATTAATTTTTAATAACAACAATATATAATACTTCAAATTATATTTCGAATTATTATTTATATATACATACACACATATCTATTTACAATTAATTGTTCGTGAATCGTTGAGATTGGTCAAAGGATAATTGAATATATGAAACAGTTCAAAAATTTTCGAGACTCAACATTACAGACTTTGCTTATCGTGTCGAATTCATATAAAGATTAAGTTTAAATTTGTTCGAAAATTTTTGGGTCGTCACAAACTGCACATGGCCCGTGATTGTACGAACTCATCTTCCAACAAAATCGTTTGTTTTAATTGTAATAAAGAGGGTCACCGAAGGACGGAATGTCCCGATTTGAGGGGTGATCAAGTTAAGAAGCTAGAAAAGGCGGCGGGTATGGCGAGGGGACGAAATTACTTAATGACCCATGATGAGGCCAAGCAATCCAACCAAGTTATCTCAGATACTTTAATGGTTAATTCTAAATCGGCAAGGATACTATTTGATAGTGGTGCTAATTTATCGTTTGTGTCTCCGCGTTTTATGTCTAAGCTTGATAAACCTTTAGCTAAGTTAAGTCATCCGGTAGAAGTTGAAAAAGCGGATGGTAAGACGGTGCTAGGGGTTGATGTTTGTAACGATTGTGAAATTGTGCTTGGTTCCGAAACGTTCAAAATTGCTCTTATCCCGATGACCTTGGGTGAATTCGATATTGTCGTTGGTATGGATTGGCTCGATCGTCATAGAGCCGATATTGCATGCCATGAAAAATCTATTCGTGTGAAGACCCCAAGTGGGGGAGAGTTAATTATTCACGACGAGAGACGGAGAAGACTTGTGCCATTATGCACTTATGCACGGGCACGGCGTTTTCTTGTTAGTGGTGGCATGGCTTTTCTTGCCCATGTGGTTGATACTCGTGAAGAGCCACCATCCATTCGTGAAATTCCGGTGGTTAGTGAATTCGAAGACGTTTTTCTGGACGAATTACTAAGTGTTCCGGTGGAAAGACAAGTTGAATTTCGCATTGAGTTGGTTCCGGGTGCTACTCCCATTGCTAAAACTCCTTATCGTTTAGCACCAACGAAAATGCAAGAGTTGTTAAATCAAACCCAAGAGTTGCTTGAAAAGGGTTTTATTCGACCGAGTGCTTCACCATGGGGCGCTCCGATTTTATTCGTGAAGAAGAAGGATGGTAGTATGCGGATGTGCATTGATTATCGGGAGTTGAACAAAGTGACGATTAAGAATCGTTATCCATTGCCTAGGATTGACGATTTGTTTGACTAACTCCAAGGTGCGACTTATTTTTCTAAAATTGACTTATGGTCCGGCTATCACCAAATGCGGGTCCGTGAGGAAGACATTGAGAAAACTGTTTTAAGAACGCTTACGGGCATTATGAGTTTGTAGTTATGTCTTTCAGTCTTACGAATGCACCGACGACATTCATGGATCTTATGAATTGAGTGTGCCTACCTATGTTGGAAAAGTCAGTAATTGTGTTCATTGACGACATACTTGTACATTTGAAAAATATGAAAGAACATGAATGCCATTTGCGTGAAGTATTGAAGACGTTGCGAAAGGAGAAGTTGTATGCTAAATTCTCCAAATGTGAAATTTGGCTAAGGGAAGTTCAATTCCTTGGCCATATTGTTAATAAAGAGGGGATTCAAGTAGATCCGGGAAAGATTGATACGGTGAAGAGTTGGGGACGACCGACTATGCCTACGGAAATTCGAAGTTTTCTCGGATTGGCCGGTTATTATCGTCGGTTTATCCAAGACTTCTCTAAAATCGCTTCTCCTTTGACGAAGTTGACGAGAAAGAACGCGAGATTTAATTGGGAGAACGAGCAAGAAATTGCTTTTCAATTGTTAAAAGAGAAGTTATGTCAAGCTCCAGTGTTAGTGTTGCTGGAAGGGGTAGAAGAAATGACGGTTTATTGTGATGCGTATTTAAATGGGCTCGGGTGTGTTCTAATGCAAAGAGGTAAAGTCATCGCTTATGCCTCTCGACAATTAAAGGAACATGAAACGAGATATCCGACTCACGATCTTGAGTTGCCGGCGGTTGTTCATGCGTTGAAAATTTGGCGGCACTATTTTTACGGTGTCAAGTGTACGATATATTCGAATCACAAGAGCTTAAAACATCTTTTTGATCAACGAGATTTGAATTATCGTCAATGTAGATGGATGGATGTGGTAAAAGATTAAGATTGTGAGATACTTTATCATCCAGGAAAGGCGAACGTGGTAGTGGATGCGCTAAGTCGAAAGAGTCAAAATCCGGCGATACGAGTAGGCTAGATACCCATGATCATTACTAACGATTTTCTTGTAAAGCTTGGTGAGATTCAAATTGAAGCTTTTGTTAACAACAAACATGAGGAACGAATCGTGGGCCAAACGGAGTTTATTACCTTAGGCCCGCATGGTTTGTTATCCTTTCAAGGACAAGTGTGGGTGCCTAGAATGGGAGATTTCTGACGAGTGCTACTTGATGAAGCACATAAGTCAAGGTATTCCGTTCATCCGGGCGCGACGAAAATGTATCTTGATTTGAAGAAAGAGTAATGGTGGCCGGGCATGAAATGCGATGTTGTAAAGTATGTTGAACAATGTATCACGTGTTTGCAAGTTAAGGCCTAGCACCAAAAGCCGTATGGTAAGTTACAACTGTTGGAAGTCCAGAAATGGAAATGGGAGCGCATTACCATGGATTTCATTACAAAGTTACCAAAGACGGCGAGAACCCAATTTGATTCAATTTGGGTGATAGTTGATCGGTTGACGAAAAGTGCTTTGTTTCTTCCCATTCGGGAAATGATATCGTCGGAGGCTTTGTCAAAGTTGTTTATCAAGGAGGTGATATCGAGACACGGGGTTCCTATATCTATTATTTCGGATCGGTATACTCGTTTCACATCTCAGTATTGGAATAAGTTTGATGAAGATATGGGTACACAATTGAGAATGAGCATGGCGTACCATCCTCAAACGGACGGTCAAACCGAACGTACGAATCAAACGTTGGAGGATACGTTACGGGCATGTATTATCAATTTCGGTGGTAGTTGGGATGAGCATTTGCCTTTGGTGGAATTCTCGTACAATAATAGTTATCATACTAGTATCGTGATGCCACCTTATGAGATGCTTTATGGACGGAGGTGTTGAACTCCAATTTGTTGGGGTGAAGTGGGACAAAGAGAAATCGAGAGTACCGATTTGGTTTTAGAGATGAATAGTAAGATTGAGATGATTCGGACTCATTTGAAAGCGGCTCAAGATAGACAAAAGTCGTATGCCGATAAACGTAGGCGATTGATTGAGTTCCAAGAAGGTGACATGGTGATGCTTAAGGTTTCGCCATGGAAGGGTATTATTTGGTTTCGAAAATGGGGGAAGTTAGCTCCTCGGTTTATTGGGCCATTTAAGATTTTAGCTCGTGTTGGTGAAGTTGCGTATCGTTTGGAATTACGCGAAGAGCTTGCGGGGATCCATAATACATTTCATGTTTCCCATCTCCGTAAGTGTCTTGCGGATGATTCTTCATGGATGCCATTAAACGAAATTGAACTCAACAACAAGTTATAGTATTTTGAGGAGCCGATTGTTATACTCGATGAGAAGGTCAAACGGTTGAGGAATAAAGAGGTGAGAACTTATAAAGTTCAATGGCGTTGACGTGTCAAGACGTAACCTTTAAAATGTAGACAATATGCTCAATAATTAACACATAATATAGGCAACTAAACCCGATCATGTAGTAACTAGCAAGTAAATTGACCAGTTTGATCCACAGGGAGAAGTTTGTTTTAATGACTTTACCACGATTAATTATTCTAAAAGGGGGGTTTGTATTTGAAGTTGTATTTTTGTTTAACGAAACAATAAATAAATATAATGAATAACAAGAATGAGAATGCAGTGTTTACTTCTATTCTTGATAAATGACAAGGATTGTTCTTTTATAATTAAAACCGTTATGTGATAGTTACAATAGAGGAGTTTATATTAATTTCACAATTTCTATAAACTTAAGAACTATGTTTAATCAACAGGATTCTTTCTTGGTTAAATTCACATAAAACCTAGTTTACTAAGATCACTCTAAGTTGACTACAAGATTGTAAAACCTAAATATCATTCAATTATCATCCTGTACTCACATATAGGTAACTAGATCACTAGGTGTTGAAGTACAAGTTATAGCCAATGATAAACTCACATAAATCAAGTCACAACTCATATAATTGAACTAGGATATAAAGATGGTTACAACAATGGATTTCTCGAAAGAACATGGTGATTTAGATTGATTTAACTAACTAGACCCAACCCGGTTAAACTCACGTAAAACCTAAACTACAACAATCACTTGAGGTAATTTCATGACTATGTTGCTTTGAAACTTGTTCAATTATCGGATTAAACACATAACGAAATCACTTAAGCTTATGTATCTAACCGTCTAGATTACTAGGTGTGTTGAAGAATAAATTGTTCACCAAGTTAACTTACATTAATTGGTTTACTATTTACATAATTGAAGTGAGAAACTAACAATCATAACTATGGTTCTTTTGGTTGGACTAGGTAATTTAATCAATCAAACATATATGTGACTATCATAACATCGAAATATAGAACAATCCCAAATTAACACATAATACAGGCAACGAGGATGTTAACCGTCTAGTTTTAGTTGTTCAACGAGGATGTGAACCCATGGTTGGTCCAAAAAGTTGATGTGTCAAGACGTAACCTTTAAAATGTAGACAATATGCTCAATAATTAACACATAATACAGGCAACTAAACCCGATCATGCAGTAACTAGCAAGTAAATTGACCAGTTCGATCCATAGGGAGAAGTTTGTTTTAAGGACTTTACAACAATTAATTATTCTAAAGGAAAAGGGGAGTTTTAGTTGTTGAATTGACAACAATTACTTGAGGTAAATTCATGACTATGTGTAGTGACCCGACAAAATCGTCATTGACGGCGCCGTCTACTTAGGTCCCGTTACGTGGTCATAAGTCTTTAAAACAACGTTTGACCAAAAGATATGTCGCATTCATTTCAAATGTAAAGATTGTTCAAAGTTTACAAGAATAGTTCCACCACAAGTTACGTTACAAAGTTATAAGTACAAATGAAACTTATGCGACACAATTTAAAAGTAGCCAAAAGACGCTCCATGTATGCATATATACTCGACATCCAATGCAAGTATCAAAATAATGAGCGGAAGCATGTATCATGTATCGTTCAAGGACCTGAGAAAAAAATAGAAATCTGTCAACGAAAACGTTGGTGAAATCATAGGTTTAAGTAAGTAAGTACAAATGAACCACAAGATTTGTAACATTGATATAATAGTAATACATTCCAAAAGTTTGTTTCACGAGCACCCAATTATCAATGCTTAACTTTCCTTCCATAGAACCCCATCACAATAGTGTTAGAACATACACTGTTTCACGAAAATATATTTCATTCGTAAACGGTAGCGAACCGTTTGAATGAGGGTTTGTCAAACCCATATGAATCCATACAACATAAGTTCTCGCTTACACCCGGCAAGTGTAACTAATGATAATCGAATTGAGGATTTTGTTCTAAACTCGTATGTAGAATGTTTGTTTTCCTGTACTTGTGTTCACTTAGTAAAAGAAATGTTTATGTTTTCTCATCCCAAATGTAAGTTCAAAAAGAGTAAAAGTGGGACTATGATCTCACCTTGAGTGCACGAGTAGTAAAGTACTTTAACAAGTAAACGTGTGCAAAGAACAATGCTAGTCTTGACCTAAACAAATAGGTTGTATCAATAACGATAGTCACGAGTGGTCAAAGATGTTCAATTAGTCCTATGGCTCGTTACGACTCGATTATGTAGCATGTGAAATCAAATTGTCAAGTTTCATGCAAGATACAAGTATATAAACAAGTTAGGAAGGTTGCATAATCATTTGGTTAAGTTTGACAAAAAGTCAAACTTTGGTCGGTCAAAGTCAACGAAAAAGTCAACACGTTCGGGTCGGGTCCCGAACTATTTTTCTGAGGTTTTTAATCATGTATGAGCATGTTAGAACAAATTACGTGTGAATCGGAGGTTCGTAGCATAGCAAACATTATTCGAAAATTGACAAAGTTGGACAGACCACTTTGGCACGCCGCGCGGGTATATGGCGCGCCGCGCCATTACCTGTACAGAGAAATCTGGCAGTTTTTAAGTTTTATGCACGAACCTAACTTCAAACAATCACCATTTATGACCCGCAAACAACCAAAACATGTATCTTATATCATCGGAAAGGTATTTTGACAAGGAAAACAACTAAACACATTTCAACAATCACATTTACTTTTACAACAACCAAAATCACATTCAAGGCTCCTCATTAAATGCATTCAAGTTCATAAATGAAATTTGATGATTTGGCAACCAATTTACATGAATGATATGCCGTTTCGAAGGTGATCAAGCATACAATACAACCTAACACTTACAAATAACATTTCATGTCATTCAAAGCAATAAATGTTCACATTAAATTCTATCAAACCCTAACCAACAACATCAAAATCACTAATCATGTTTATGAAGTTTTCTAAAACAACCTACACATCAAATTGAAGCTAGCGATACTAGGAACACATTTAATACATGCATTTATCACTTTTAACAACATTCAAACAACCAAATCACCAAATCAAACACACCAAAGTTCATATTCAAACTAGTTACTTCAAATAACGAAATCGAACATATAAATCATATATTCATGTTAGACTTGAGCCATAGACACTAATTAACAACTTTATAAGTTAAAAACATCAAGAACACAAAATCTAGTGATTTTAGAAAGTTACCCAAACTTGATGAAATCGGTATGGAATCGAAGAGGAAGATGAGAGGATTCCGAATATGCAATTTGTTTAGATGGATGCTTGCTCGATTTGATTTGGATGATGAATCCTTGAAGTGGTGTTTGAGAGATTTGGTGAAAGTGTTAGAGAAAAAGGAAAAATAAAAAGAATTAATGAATGGATGAGAGTGAAGGGTTGACTAGTTGACCTAGTCACCTCTTTGCTCTCTTGGCAACAATGGTCCCTCTAGTTCGGTTGCGGGTGCGTGAATTACCTAAACGAGATATTTTAAAACGCGTATTAACGAGGGATGTCATAATCATATAACGGACTTTAAATAGTTAAACAGAAAAGTAAACGGAAAAAGGCGGGATGTTACATTACCTACTCCTTAAAAGAAATTTCGTCCCGAAATTTAAGTAGGCGTAGTTGTTGTTGTTTCTTCCTCGAAATTTTGCGTTTCCGGAATCGGGAATAAGTGAGGGTATTTCTTTTGCATTTGATCTTGCCTTTCCCAAGTAAACTCGGGTCCTCTTTTGGCATTCCAACGAACCTTGATAATCAGGATTCGGCTTTGTTTCAATGTCTTGACGGAGGTGTCCACAATTTCAACCGGTTCCTCCACAAAATGAAGTTTGTCATCAATAGTAAGTTCTTCGAGAGGGATGACGATATCGGGTTCGGCAAGACACTTTTTCAAGTTAGATACATGGAAGGTAGGATGAATGGAGTTCAATTGAGGCGGAAGATCTAAACGATAAGCAACGGTTCCAATACGCTCCAAGATTTCGAAAGGACCAATATACCACGGATTTAGCTTCCCGTGTTTCCCAAAATGAATTACACCTTTCCAAGGCGCGACTTTTAACATTACTCGGTCACCGACTTGAAATTCGAGGTCGTTGCGTCGTTTGTCGGTATAACTCTTTTGACGACTACGGGCCGTCCGAAGTCTATCTCGGATTTGAACGATATTCTCGGTTGTTTCATGAATAAGTTTGGGACCGGTGATTTGTTTGTCGCCTACTTCGGCCCAACAAAGAGGAGAACGACATTTTCGGCCATATAATGCTTCGAATGGTGCGGCGTTAATACTCGCGTGATAACTATTGTTGTAGGAGAATTCGGCGAGAGGCAAGTGCTTATCCCAAGCTTTTCCAAAGTCGACAACGCAAGCTCGTACCATGTCTTCCAAGGTTTGAATTGTGCGTTCGCTTTGTCCGTCGGTTTGTGGATGATATGCGGTGCTCATGTCTAAACGCGTTCCCAATGCTTCTTGCAAAGTACGCCAAAATCTAGAAACGAAACGGCCATCTCGGTCGGAGATAATCGATAAAGGTACACCGTGTCGGGCTACGATCTCCTTAATGTAAAGTTGTGCAAGTTTCCCCATTTTGTCCGTTTCTTTCATGGCAAGGAAGTGTGCGGATTTGGTGAGACGGTCAACAATAACCCAAATGGTATCATAACCGCCCGTCGTTTTTGGTAACTTGGTGATAAAATCCATCGTTATCCTTTCCCACTTCCATTGGGGAATCTCGGGTTGTTGAAGTAGTCCGGACGGTCTTTGGTGTTCGGCTTTGACTTTGGAACATGTCAAACACTTGGAAACATAAGTAGCTACGTCCCTTTTGATGTTCGGCCACCAATATAGTTGTTTAAGGTCGTGGTACATCTTATTGGCACCGGGGTGAATCGAGTATCGTGACTTATGGGCTTCATCTAAAATAAGGCTTCGTAGGTTCCCATAACTAGGCACCCAAATCCTTCCGGCGTAATATCGGAGTCCGGTCTCCCTAATTTTGAATCGAGAGACGAGAATGTTCAAGAGCTCGTGTGAAAGGTTTTCATCCTTGAGAGCCTCATCTTGGGCTACCCGAATTTGGCTATTAAGGTTTGTGTGGATGGTGATGTTTAAGGCTCGGACACGAAGAGGCACCGCTCTTTCTTTTCGACTTAAGGCATCGGCTACTACGTTTGCCTTCCCGGGATGGTAACGAAGCTCGCAATCGTAATCGTTCAAAGTTTCAATCCACCGTCGTTGTCTCATGTTTAGTTGCTTTTGATCGAAGATTTGTTGAAGGCTTTTGTGATCGGTGAAGATAGTACTCTTGGTTCCATAAAGATAGTGTCTCCACATTTTAAGTGCAAAGACAACGGCTCCAAGTTCGAGATCATGAGTCGTGTAATTCCGTTCATGAATTTTTAGTTGTCGAGAGGCATAAGCAATGACTTTCTTCCGTTGCATCAATACACACCCAAAACCATGTTTCGAGGCATCGCAATATACAACAAAATCATCATTGCCTTCTGGAAGTGACAAGATAGGAGCGGTGGTTAGTTTTGTCTTCAAGATTTGAAACGCGGATTCTTGCTCGGTCGCCCAAATGAATTTCTTTCCTTTGTGAGTTAATGCGGTTAGAGGACGTGCAACCAAAGAGAAGTTTTCGATGAATCTACGATAGTACCCGGCGAGACCCAAGAATTGGCGAATGTGAGTAGGAGTAGTAGGTGTCTCCCATTTACTAATGGCTTCGATTTTCGTGGGATCGACTTTAATACCTTGATCACTTACAACATGACCAAGAAATTGAACTTCCTTCAACCAAAATTCACACTTGGAGAATTTGGCATAAAGTCGTTCTTGTCTCAAGAGTTCAATCACAAGTCGGAGATGTTGTTCGTGCTCTTCTTCATTTTTAGAATAGATCAATATGTCATCGATGAACACAATAACGAATTTATCGAGATACGGTTTGCACACGCGGTTCATAAGATCCATGAACACCGCCGGTGCGTTAATGAGACCAAATGGCATGACAAGGAATTCATAACTACCATAACGAGTTCGGAAAGCGGTTTTGGAGACATCTTCCCCCTTAACCCTCAATTGATGATAACCCGAGCGGAGATCGATTTTCGAATATACACAAGACCCTTGTAGTTGATCAAAGAGGTCATCGATGCGAGGAAGAGGATATCGGTTCTTTACCGTCAATTTGTTTAGTTCACGATAGTCAATGCACATTCGTAGGGATCCGTCTTTCTTTTTAACAAACAAAATTGGAGCGCCCCAAGGTGAATGGCTAGGTTGGATAAAACCACGATCAAGTAGTTCTTGGATTTGACTTTGCAATTCTTGCATTTCGGATGGAGCGAGTCTATGTGGTGCACGTACTATGGGTGCGGTTCTCGGAATAAGATCGATTTGGAATTCAATCGGTCGATGAGGTGGAAGACCCGGCAGTTCATCGGGAAATACATCGGAATAGTCACAAACAATTGGCACATCATCGATGTGCTTCTCATCGGACTCGACTTTCTTAACGTGAGCAAGGATCGCAAAACAACCCTTACGGAGTAGTTTTCTAACTTAAATACACGAAACGAGGTTGAGTCCGGTACAACTCTTATTGCCATAGATGATCAAAGGTTCACCATTCTCGATAGGGATTCGGATTGCGTTAAGATCACAAAGGATGTGAGATTTCGTTTTGGCTAGCCAATTCATACCGATTATTACATCGAAGCTCCCTAGTTCCATGGGTATCAAGTCAATTTCAAACTCATTACCCAAAATGTTTAACGTACACCCCAGGTAATATGTGTCGGCACTCAATAGTTTTTCGTTGGCCACTTCAATGGTATAAGTGGTATCTAGTGGACGCGGTGGAGTATTAAAAGAATGAGTCAAAGTCTTGGATACAAAACTCTTATCGGCACCCGAATCGAATAAACAAGTAACATAAGTGTTGTTGAGAAGAAACGTACCCGTAACCAATTCATTATCATCTCGGGCTTCCTCGGTGTTGATGTTGAAAGCTCGGCCGCGCGTATTGGTGTTATCTTTCCTTTTCGGGCATGCATTTCTATAATGGCCCGTTTGGCCACATTCATAACAAGTGCCCATTTTTGGTGCATTGGGCCCCTTTCGAGCGATGGGGGCAACACTTTTACACTCATTGGCCTTATGACCAACTCCTTGGCACCGGTGGCAAATTAACTTGCCACATTCACCAAAGTGATGTTTGTTGCATTTTTTGCAAAGAGGTAGGTTCCCGGCATAACCCTTCTTGCCGTCGGAGGTGTAAGGCTTCTTAGCAAAGTTGTTGTTGCTTGATTGGGAGGGTTCCCACTTTCTTTTGTTGCCGCCCGATTTATCCTCGGCCTTAGGTGCCGGAACTACGATTTCGTCAACCGTTTCTATCAATTTGTGGGCCATGTTCAAAGCTTCTTGATGATTAGTGGGTTTGGATGACATTACTCCGTTTTTGATACTCTTTGGAAGGCCATCCATGTAAAGGTCAACCCTTAAAGCTTCGGGGTTCACAATATTTGGGCACATCAAGGCTAGTTCGGAAAATCGTTGATTATTAGCCTTGAGATCGTTTCTGATCGCCTTTAAAGTTCTTAGCTCTTGTTCGAGCCTTCGGGTTTCTTCACGAGGGAAATATTCGACAATCATCTTTTCCCTCAAGTTGGCCCAAGAGAGGGCGTGAGCTTCATCGGTACCCACCGATTGTACATAAGTATTCCACCATGTAAGAGCGACACCGGCGAAGGTGTGAGTGGAGTATTTGACCTTGTCTTGGTCCCGACAACCGCTTATGCTAAAGACGGCTTCCGTTTGCTCAAACCATCGGGTGAGCACGACCGGTCCCCCGGTTCCATCAAAAGTGTGAGGTTTGCACCCCATGAAGGATTTGTAGGAGCACCCTTCGTTTGAGTTACCAGCTCCATTGTTGTTGTTGTTGTGATTGTTGTTATTGTTATTGTTGTTGGAAGAGTGACCGGCCATGGCCGCATCCACGGCGGTGGCTATCATTCGTTGTAGAGCTTGTTCGGGAGTTTCGGGAGGAGCGCGTCGACGAGCCATTGTTCCTTCAAGACACAAGAATACCGTTGGTTAGTATTCTAAATAACACTAACCGTGATATGGAATAAAGATAGAGAGAAAATTTTCCTTGACTCGCCTTAAATTCTTTATGCCACAATGTCGGAACGTTCATATGAGTCACCGTAATATAATCCCGGAAATTATATTACCCTGATTCATATGTGCATTCGACATCATTTCATATAGTCAAGGTGGCGTGTCAATAAAATTAAACAACGTGAGATTAAGATGAACTAAGAGTAGATATGAGTAGAAGCGTTCGAGTATAAATGCACAAGTAGTCAAGTAATTCCTACTTCAAGTCTATATGCCGGTTGTAGTCTAGACTCACCAATGTACCCTATGACTCGAGGTTGACACCAATGAACTCTAAATCCCTACAACCAACGCTCTGATACCATCTGTAGCGACCCGACAAAATCGTCATTGACGGCGCCGTCTACTTAGGTCCCGTTACGTGGTCATAAGTCTTTAAAACAACGTTTGACCAAAAGATATGTCGCATTTATTTCAAATGTAAAGATTGTTCAAAGTTTACAAGAATAGTTCCACCACAAGTTACGTTACAAAGTTATAAGTACAAATGAAACTTATGCGACACAATTTAAAAGTAGCCAAAAGATGCTCCATGTATGCATATATACTCGACATCCAATGCAAGTATCAAAATAATGAGCGGAAGCATGTATCATGTATCGTTCAAGGACCCGAGAAAAACATAGAAATCTGTCAATGAAAACGTTGGTGAAATCATAGGTTTAAGTAAGTAAGTACAAATGAACCACAAGATTTGTAACATTGATATAATAGTAATACATTCCAAAAGTTTGTTTCACGAGCACCCAATTATCAATGCTTAACTTTCCTTCCATAGAACCCCATCACAATAGTGTTAGAACATACACTGTTTCACGAAAATATATTTCATTCGTAAACGGTAGCGAACAGTTTGAATGAGGGTTTGTCAAACCCATATGGATCCATACAACATAAGTTCTCGCTTACACCCGGCAAGTGTAACTAATGATAATCGAATTGAGGATTTTGTTCTAAACTCGTATGTAGAATGTTTGTTTTCCTGTACTTGTGTTCACTTAGTAAAAGAAATGTTTATGTTTTCTCATCCCAAATGTAAGTTCAAAAAGAGTAAAAGTGGGACTATGATCTCACCTTGAGTGCACGAGTAGTAAAGTACTTCAACAAGTAAACGTGTGCAAAGAACAATGCTAGTCTTGACCTAAACAAATAGGTTGTATCAATAACGATAGTTACGATTGGTCAAAGATGTTCAATTAGTCATATGGCTCGTTACGACTCGATTATGTAGCATGTGAAATCAAATTGTCAAGTTTCATGCAAGATACAAGTATATAAACAAGTTAGGAAGGTTGCATAATCATTTGGTTAAGTTTGACAAAAAGTCAAACTTTAGTCGGTCAAAGTCAACAAAAAAGTCAACGCGTTCGGGTCGGGTCCCGAACTATTTTTCTGAGGTTTTTAATCATGTATGAGCATGTTAGAACAAGTTACGTGTGAATCGGAGGTGCGTAGCATAGCAAACATTATTCGAAAATTGACAAAGTTGGACAGACCACTTTGGCGCGCCGCGCGGGTATATGGCGCGCCGCGCCATTACCTGTACAGAGAAATCTGGCAGTTTTTAAGTTTTATGCACGAACCTAACTTCAAACAATCACCATTTATGACCCGCAAACAACCAAAACATGTATCTTATATCATCGGAAAGGTATTTTGACAAGGAAAACAACTAAACACATTTCAACAATCACATTTACTTTTACAACAACCAAAATCACATTCAAGGCTCCTCATTAAATGCATTCAAGTTCATAAATGAAATTTGATGATTCGGCAACCAATTTACATGAATGATATGCCGTTTTGAAGGTGATCAAGCATACAATACAACCTAACACTTACAAATAACATTTCATGTCATTCAAAGCATTAAATGTTCACATTAAATTCTATCAAACCCTAACCAACAACATCAAAATCACTAATCATGTTTATGAAGTTTTCTAAAACAACCTACACATCAAATTGAAGCTAGTGATACTAGGAACACATTTAATACATGCATTTATCACTTTTAACAACATTCAAACAACCAAATCACCAAATCAAACACACCAAAGTTCATATTCAAACTAGTTACTTCAAATAACGAAATCGAACATATAAATCATATATTCATGTTAGACTTGAGCCATAGACACTAATTAACAACTTTATAAGTTAAAAACATCAAGAACACAAAATCTAGTGATTTTAGAAAGTTACCCAAACTTGATGAAATCGGTATGGAATCGAAGAGGAAGATGAGAGGATTCCGAATATGCAATTTGTTTAGATGGATGCTTGCTCGATTTGATTTGGATGATGAATCCTTGAAGTGGTGTTTGAGAGATTTGGTGAAAGTGTTAGAGAAAAACGAAAAAGAAAAAGAATTAATGAATGGATGAGAGTGAAGGGTTGACTAGTTGACCTAGTCACCTCTTTGCTCTCTTGGCAACAATGGTCCCTCTAGTTCGGTTGCGGGTGTGTGAATTACCTAAACGAGATATTTTAAAACGCGTATTAACGAGGGATGTCATAATCATATAACGGACTTTAAATAGTTAAACGGAAAAGTAAACGGAAAAAGGCGGGATGTTACACTATGTAGTTCTAGTACCTAATCAATTACCGATCTAAACATATAGCAAAGTTGTCAATTAAGTATATGTTTACCCATCTAGATTACTAAAAGTATTGAAGCATAGATTGTGTTCCTAGTGTCACATGTAGTTATCAATCTATGTAATTGAAGGAAAGTACCAAACTAGCATAACTATGGTTCTTTTGGTTGGACATGGTAATTTAATCAATCAAACATCATAGTAACTTAAATAACATTAAAATATAGAACAATCCCAAGCCATAAATCTTACATTGAAGTAAACACATAAGGCTTTTAGCCAAACATAATCATAGTAGAACTAATGAAACAGTAAATACAATTTGAATTCATGTATAAAAGATATAAAACAATAATACCGATTGCGATGAATAATCCTAACTTAATCTTGATGTTGAAAGAATGGAGATTGACCCTATAACCTTCCTTGAGCCTTGAAAATCGTACTAGAACTGAGAGAGAATGTAATAGTGAAGGTGTATTCAATATGTAACCAAAGCCTTCCTTAAATAGGCTCAAAAGTTAGGTATTTTGGCCAGAAAGTGACCAGATGCGCCGCATCTCTTTAGGATGCGCCGCATCCCTTTAAGACTAGTGTAATCCAGCTCGTTTTGGCACTCAGAACTGTCGGCAGGGGGACAGATGCGCCGCATCTGGTACAGATGTGCCGCATCTAGCTTGGATGCGTCACATCCATCTCAGATGCGCCGCATCTGCTGCTGTTTTGGTCCTGAATTCCTAATGCTCCACATCTGAAACTGTCGGGATTTATTTTGTGCATAGATACGCCGCATTTGGACCCGTTTCAGTAGTTTCGGGCTGTTTTACGCGTTCAATCTTCGTTTTAACTTTGTTTTCGCTATTGGTCTTCATTTATTCAATCACAATGGACTTTTACAAATGTACATAAATTACAATGCTTAAGTACAACAAATACATACAAATAGATACAGAATTAGATCGAAATAACGACAATAAACATGTATGATTTTGGCATTATCAGGCGTCGTAGTAAAGGTTCCTAGTTTACATGGGAGCCCGAAGAGTTTGTGTTGGTTTATCTTTCCTCTTGTCATGCGCTTGGATCGCGAGGACGCGCTCCGATTCAAGTGGGGGAGAGTTGTAAGACCCAAATAATTATTGTATAGATTGTAAATAGAGTACATAAAGTGTGGGGTGCAGTGTGTAATCAAGCTGGGTCAGAATCCATTCAGAACACTAGTGCGCGCCGCGCACACTTAAGGGAGCGCGCCGCGCACTGCTCCTGAGCCAGTTTTCTACTTTTTAATTAAAAGTTTAATGAGGGGCATTATTGTCCTTTCACATGATGCCGGTTTTAGGGCACTTATTGCCAGGTTTGTGGTGGTTGAAACACATTCAACACAACCACCAACATCATCTTCAATTCCATCTTTAATTTTAGAGAGAGAAACCTTTTGAGAGAGAGAAAGCTCAAATCAAGGAGGAAGAAGCTTGATCTGGGTTAACGCTCAAGTATTAAAGTTGTTCATCTAGCTTTTAGCTACGTTTTGATTGTGGTGGTATGCTCTAATCTTGTAACGACCCAACCCGTATTAAAACCGGCCCATAAATTTTTTCCTTTTAATACGCATTAAATAATACTTTAGGTCCCAATTGTGTTTCCATAAATATCTTTAATACAATAGAAGGTTTAATAAACCTTAAAACATTTAATACATTGATTAATTGTCCAAACGGACATACACGACCCGACTAGTTTAGTTTCCAACCAAAATCGAGCAAGGTGATTTGGGACTACGCTACCCAAATCCTAATCGAGTACAAAAGCAAGATCTTCTAAGCAACCTAGCCAAGATCACTAATCCCCAAGCTTACCCGAGCCGCCAAGCATGCGATCCTATAAAAATAGCAACAACGAGAGGGTAAGCTAACGCTTAGTGAATGATAATATACTACATACATATATATGCATAAAATGGACACGCCACACAAAAACCAAATACCGCATACCGGAGCATCCAAGCATAAGGGCAAGCTAGTCTAAGCATACTGTAAGATCACTAAGCAACGAGCTAAAGATACATCAACAAAATAAGTTCACCAACAACAATGTGAACAATGCCAATAAGCTACACCCGGAGGGTTAGCTACATCACGACAATACAACATTATATGTATATATATATATATATATATATATATATATATATATATATATATATATATATATATATATATATATATATATATATATATATATATATATATCGAATAACATAATTTGCTTACTCTTACTACACAATAACCATGGTTAACCAAGTACAAGGGAATGGTACTTCGAATTTCCCATCGGTATTCCCAACAACCGTTAGTGTACAACGAAATATATCACTAACCCCTGGGTGGTATCGATCGCCCGAACTTAAAACCCACCCGTCACTTGTAATGTGGTATCGAACGCCCGAACTTTAACCCACACTACACGCCCACACACACACCCCTATATGACATGGTAACGAATGCCTGAACTTTAAACCCATATCATATATTGACCCGATGTGGTATCAATCGCTCGAACTTAAACCCACATCGAACCTCGTACAAGTAAATACATTATATACACACATGTATAATCATTCAACTCACTATATTAACCCTTCGTCATTGGGGTTACATAAGTCCACATCGCACACCCATGTGATAACGTACACACAAAGTGTGCACCTCACCAAAGTGGTCAACCAAAATGCACAACTGTGCCAATTGGACCTATACACAAGTCCAACAATTCCACCTATACGAGAAGCGAGCTCTACAAGCGAGAACCCCTTCACCCGACCCGCACCCATCCTACACATACATATGCATATAGGATATTAACACTCACCTTGTCGCCTTGAAGAAATGCTTCCAAGTAATCCGCAACTCGTCAATGGAAAGTACCTAATCCGTTATCACAAATTCAACAACACACTTAGATTGGATCTACAAACCAACCCAATTCGACACTTAGTGCAATTCCGACCCAAATGCACTTCCAAGGACAAACCGCACCCAAACTAACCAATAATCACTAACACAAGTGATAATGGTCCTAAATATGCCAATTAAACCCGAACACAAGTGTTAAACACTTATCGTTCTCAAAATCGCCCATAAACCCTAATTTTAACCCATAAGGTCAAAATCTCACCATTTACAAGTTTTGACACCAAAACATGTTTAACTCGGTTTTATACTTCAACTTAATCCATTTTAAGTTTACAAACCGCATCGAATCGACATTCGGGTCATAATCCTCAACAAACCCTAATTTTGACTCTAGTCAAAATTAGTCAATCACGAAAACCCTAAAAGTCTCCAAAACACCAATAATCACTAATGCTAGTGATTGTACACCATTTACAAGTCTTAAACATGGTTAAATCATTAACCAACCCAAAACCCGCCTTTAACACTTATAAACCCGAATCTTCGTGTTAATCTCCAATTAACAACTAAATGGGTTCCATCTATGAATCATACAATCAAAAGCCCCAAATTTGAATGATGAACACGAAAATGAAATTCAGAGTTAGAGCTTACCACTAGTATCACCGTGTAGCCAAGAACGAGGAGAACAAACTTGTCAACTACACCAAAGATCAAAACCCACTTCTTCCTTTCTAAAATCCCACTTGAATCACTTGAGGATTTTAAGTTTTGAGAGGAAAATAGGAAAGAAAAAGAAAAAGAAAATAAAGAAAATGAGTGAGTGGATGAGGTTAAAGCCTCAAATCTGGCTCAAACGTGTAAAGACCAAAATGCCCCTCACTTTACCTAAATATTGCGAAAGCAGGAACCAGTTCGCCCACATTGCCGCGCCGCGGCCTTAAATGTCGCGCCGCGACATTTGCCTAGGTCCGGGATCATTTTTTTTGAAGCTTCTGATCTGGATTCTTTCGAAATGCGGCGCCGCGGCTCCATTTATTGCGCCGCGACACTCTACTTTTCTTGATTCATTTTCTTGCATACAAGACCTCAACACCCGAACATGTCTCGAACCCTTCATACGCCTATCGTACATACACAATACACCTATAAATCATATACGGGGAAAACGGGGTGTTACAACTCTCCCCCACTTAGATTCGATCACGTCCTCGTGATCCTAGTCACGACCCCAAACGGACCCACACTCAAAGGTCGTCGAACATGCATTTCAAACCGACTTCTACCACAAATTCGCTAACCCGATGGATAATCCAATGACAAATTACACACTTGATCGCATCCCGATACGTACAATACACGCAACAACCGAAGTCTACAACGATCCCTTAGACAATTCTTCTTAAAGAGTTACCCTTAACAGCTAAATCGTCACCCGCGATTTATCAATTTCCATAATTCCGAGCACTAGCACTAACTCAATCCCTCACATCGGGAAAACTCAACCAATCTCGTACCGAGACATCAATTCCTTAGCATACCCTTACCGAGTACGACGATTTCCAAAAATGAAGAACAGATATCATCAGTGAACGCTACTAATAATGAAGAATCAGAATTCCAAGAGAGGTATGACTCGTTAGACAGAGCGGAAATAGCAAGAATGAAGCCATCTATCGAGGAGCCTCCAGAATTGAAATTGAAGAAGTTACCCGACAATCTGGAGTATGCATTCTTAGAAGAAGAGTCACAACTCCCTGTAATCATCTCAAAAGACCTCACGCCACAAAAGAAGGCAAAATTGATTCAAGTTTTGAAATCACATAAGAAGGCAATTGCTTGGAAGATTTCCTACATAAAAGGAATCAGTCTCAATTATTGCACTCATAAGATCTTTATGGAAGACGATTTCAAACCATCAGTTCAGAGGCAAAGAAGGGTCAATCCTATGATTTAAGAAGTCATCAAGAAAGAAGTAATCAAACTTCTGGATGCCGATCTGATCTATCCTATTTCCGATTCACCATGGGTTAGTCCTGTTCAAGTAGTACCCAAAAAGGGAGGGACAACTGTAATTCAAAATGAGAATAATGAACTTATTCCAACTCGGGAAGTCACCAGTTGGTGGGTTTGCATAGACTATCGTAAATTGAACGAGGCAACCCGGAAAGATCATTTTCCATTACCTTTCATCAATCAAATGTTGAAACGTCTATCAGGAAATGAATTCTACTGTTTCCTTGACGGTTTTTCCAGCTACTTTCAAATCCCCCTCGATCCAAAGGACCAATAGAAAACAACCTTTACCTGTCCTTATGAAACATTTGCCTATCGACGCATGCCCTTTGGGCTATGCAATGCACCAGCTACATTCCAGCGATGCATGGTAGCAATATTCCACGATATGATTGAACGTTGTATGGAAGTCTTCATGGACGACGAAAGGACCCGTTCATATACATTATAAACGATTCACAATAGTTGATTACATTGCGAGGTATTTGACCTCTATATGATACATTTTACAAACATTACATTCGTTTTTAAAAGACAATCTTTCTTTACATCGAAAATTGACAGGTATGCATACCATTTCATAATATCCACTATCCAACTATAAATTGATTTAATAATAATCTTTGATGAACTCAATGACTCGAATGCAACATTCTTCGAAATATGCTATGAAAGACTCCAAGTAATATCTTTAAAATGAGCAAATGCATAGCGGAAGATTTCTTTAACACCTGAGAATAAACATGCTTTAAAGTGTCAACCAAAAGGTTGGTGAGTTCATTAGTTTATCATAATCATTTATTTCCATCATTTTAATAGACCACAAGAATTTCATTTCCAGTTCTCATAAATATACGTCCCATGCATAGAGACAAAAATAATCATTCATATGGTGAACACCTGGTAACCGACATTAACTAGATACATAGAAGAATATCCCCTATCATTCCGGGATCCTCCTTCGGACATGATATAAATTTCGAAGTACTAAAGCATCCGGTACTTTGGATGGGGTTTGTTAGGCCCAATAGATCTATCTTTAGGATTCGCGTCAATTAGGGTGTATGTTCCCTAATACTTAGATTACCAGACTTTAATAAAAAGGGGCATATTCGATTTTGATAATTCAACCATAGAATGTAGTTTCAATTACTTGTGTCTATTTCGTCAAACATTTATAAAAGCGCATGTATTCTCAGTCCCAAAAATATAAAGGGTAAAAAGGCAAATGAAACTCACCATACTGTATTTCGTAGTAAAAATACATATAACGTCATTGAACAAATGCAAGGTTGGCCTCGGATTCACGAACCTAAATTAATTATATATATTTATGTGTTGGTCAATATTTGTCTAACAAATTAGGTCAAGTCATAGTGTACCACAATCCTAATGCTCGAGACTAATATGCAAAAGTCAACAAAAGTAAATTTGACTCAATAATTTCCAAAAATCTATACATGATTAATATATAGTTTAAATATCGTCGTTTTATATTTTTAAATATTTTTAAAAGATTTATTAGAGTAAATAATATAATTTATTTATTAATAAATAAAATTTTATATTAAATTTATATAATAAAATATACTTTTATATATATTAAGTAATAAAATTTATAGGGTTCATTTAATATCATAAAGATAATATGATAGGTATTATTAAAGTAAGTTATTACACGTAGTAAAATATGTTTGTATCACATATTTATTTGATAAAATAATATCTATAATGATAGTAAGTAAAAGTTGTATTATTTTGTAATAATAATTATTATTATAAAAATATCAATATTTATAATTACTAAGATGACATTATGATAAAACGATGATTCTAATTATGATAACTTTAATATTTACGATAATTTTTAATATTATCTTTAAAATAATAATTTTATTTAAAATAATAATAATAATAATGATATTTTATAGTAACAATGACATTTCTATTAAAATGATAATTTTTGTTAAAATGATAGTTTTAATACTAACGATACTTTTAATAATAATAGTAATGATAAAAATAATAAGAACGATAATTTTATCTAAATCAATATCTTATAATATTTTAATTTCATCATGATACTCTTACCCATTATTTCCTAATCGTTTCGTTTAATAGCTTTTAATCGTCTTTTATATCGTGTTCATAATAATGATAATAATAGTAATCAAAATAATTAGGTGTTACAAATATTTATTTTAATTACACAAATATTAATAATGATAGTTACTATAACATTATTAACGATAATACTAATAATTATCTTAATGATAATATAGTAATAATAATAATAACAATAACAATAACCATTTTTAAATAATGATATATATATTAATAATGATAATAATAATAATAATAATACCAATAATAATAATAATAATAATAATAATAATAATAATAATAATAATAATTGGATAATAATAATAATACTAATTATAACTTTAACGATAATAAGGATAGTAATAAAAAAATAACAATTTTTAATGATAAATCCCTTTTATTGATAAAGATAATAATAAGATAAAACTAGAACGACGATAAAAACGACGATAATAATAATCATTTTTAAAAATATCGAAAATTCAATTGATTATAACTTCTAATCCGTTCATCGAAACCATTCGATATCTAAAGGAAAAGTTCTTAATTTTTCGCTAACTTTCCAAGGACATGCATATCTTATACCTTATCTCAATCACAAGTGTAACTAATTCAAGATTCAACCTAACCTGTCTAAGGGCAATATCAAAAGTACAAGCATGCATAATCCTAAATACTCGAGCACTAGTCAGGGATACACTATTAGTATGTAAAAGTTAAATTATGAGTACTCACGTATCAATATTGAGATTCAATATTGCAGGAAAGGTACGTAGACGCAACGGAAATGATAAACACTATATTGACCTCACGAGCATACCCATGAACCATACTCAATCACCTCCATAGCTATAACCCATAATTTCCTTAATCCTATCACACTCGAAAAACAATTTCGAAATCACTCGGACAGCACTCCGTCGTAATATTTTATGTATACTAATAATATCTTGAAATAATACGGAGTAAATATATATATGTAAATCGATTGTGAGAGTTTAGAGAAAAATATTTTCAAGTTTCTATGAAATAATGAAACCTATTGAATTCTATTTATAATAGATTTTTGAATTATTAAAGTGAATTATTAAAGTATGAATTATTAAAGTAAATTATTGAAGTATGAATTATTAAAGTGAATTATTAAAGTATGAATTATTAAAGTGAATTATTAAAGTATGAATTATTAAAGTGAATTATTAATGTATGAATTATTAAAGTAAATTATTAAAGTTAAAGTAAAGTAAAAATAAAGTAAAGGTAAAGTTTAAGTATAGTAAAAGTATAAAACTATGTACGTATAATACGCGTATAAATATATATAATATTACGTTTGAAACTAAATAGATCAATCGAGTCTTTATGAGATTCAATCTTCCACTATCCTTTGTCTAGTTCTCAATGATTGAAATATTGTTCTTATTTATAAATCACTTTACCATTTTCCTAATATTGTTAAAATAGAAAGATTTCTCAAATCAACGTGGGCCTTTCAACAGAGACTTGTAATCATAATTCAATATATCTGATAATTCAATCATTTGATCTTATCTTCTAATTCCATTGATAAACATTTTGAAATAGATACAATCATATAAAGTATTTAATCTAATATTTTTTTTACGTTTCAAGTTATAATATACATACACATATACATATATAATCATATTCGTTTAATGGTTCGTGAATCGTTGGAACTTGGTCGAGGTTGAATGAATGTATGAACATAGTTTAAAATTCTTGAAATTTAACTAAACAAATATTGCTTATCGTGTCGGAAACATATAAAGATTAAAGTTTAAATTTGGTTGGAAATTTCCGGGTTGTCACAGACGACTTCTCAGTTTTTGGTAGTACCTTTGATTCGTGCCTTTCTAACCTTGACAAGATGCTCACCCGGTGTGAAGAGTCAAATTTAGTTCTGAAATGGGAAAAATGTCACTTCATGGTAAAAAAAATGGATAGTTTTAGGACATAAGATTTCCAAAGCAGGAATAGAAGTTGATAAGGCTAAGTTTGAGACCATTACTAAGCTTCCAGAACCTACCACAGTAAGAGCGGTAAGGAGTTTTCTAGGACACGCCAGTTTTTACCGACGCTTCATTATGGATTTTTTAAAGGTCACACGACCTCTTACTCATCTCCTAGGAAAGGAAGTCCCGTTTATCTTCGATGAAGAATGTCAAAAAGCATTCAACTATCTGAAGGAACAGCTAACACATGCGCCTATCATGATTGCTCCTGATTGGAGTCTACCCTTTGAAATCATGTGTGATGCGAGTGACTTCGTAGTTTGATTTGTGCTTGGACAACGGGTAGATAAGCACTTTCATCTAATATATTACGCAAGCAAAACCTTAACCGGAGCTCAAGAGAATTACACTACCATGGAAAAGGAGCTGCTAGCCGTAGTATTCACCTTCGACAAATTATGTGCCTATCTCATCCGGTCCAAAACTACGGTTTACACAGATCACTCAGCCCTCAAATATCTATTCACTAAGCAAGATGCAAAACCAAGACTCCTACGATGGATCTTACTCCTACAAGAATTCGATATTGATATTAAAGATAAGAAAGGAGCAGAGAACATCGCAGCAGATCATCTTATTCGTTTGGAGAACCCAGCGATTGAACAACTTGTTGAACAAGATATCAGAGACAAATTTCTGGAAGAACAGATTATGAGTTTAGGACAAACTCACATTAGATCACAATTTACTGACACTCCTTGGTATGCCGACATGGCCAACTACCTAGTTGCCGGAGTAGTACATAAAGGAATGAGTACCTCCCGAGGAAGGAAGTTCTTCAGGGATGCCAAGTACTACTACTGGAAAGACCCTTACCTGTTTAGAATTTGCCCTGATCAGATAATCAAGAGGTGCGTAGATGAGAAACAAGCAGCAGGGATCCTTCACCAATGTCACCATGGACTACCTGGAGGTCATTATGGAGCAAATTTAACTGCAAGAAAAGTCTACGAATCAGGATTCTATTGGCCGTCTATATTCCGAGATGCGCAAGAGCTTGTAAAGCGTTGCGACGCATGCCAAAGACAAGGTATTATCTCTATGAAGAATGAGATGCCTCGGACTAATATCCAAGCTTGCAAGTTCTTCGATATATGGGAATTAGACTTCATGTGTAGTGACCCGAACTTTTCCATGTTTATATATAAATGAAAATTATATTTGCATGATTAAATATTTCCAACATGTTAAGCAATCAAACTTTTTAAGACTTGATTAATTGAAATAGGTTTCATGTAGACAATTGACCACACAAGTTGAGCGGCAATTCAGGAACGTTAAAACTTGTAAAAACTATATGATATATATATATATATATATATATATATATATATATATATATATATATATATATATATATATATATATATATATATAGTTAATATGATATTATGATATGTAAGTATCTCACTAGGTATATTAACAATGGGTTATATACATAAAAATGAGACTACTAATTTAAGAAACTCGAAACGATATATATAACGATTATCGTTATAACAACGTCTTACTAAATACATATGTATCATATTAAGATATTGTTACACTACATTTAACATGATAAAATGATAATTATATATATCATTAATTATGTTAACAATGAACTACATATGTAAAACACGACTACTAACGTAAGAATTTTGAAACGAGACATATATGTAACGATTATCGTTGTAACGACATTTTAATGTATATATATCATATTAAGATATATTCATAGATCATAATATCATGATAATATAATAATTTAACATCTCATTAGATATAATAAACAATGGGTTAACAACATTAAATGAGATCGTTAACTTAAAGGTTTCAAAACAACACTTACATGTAACGACTAATGATGACTTAACGACTCAGTTAAAATGTATATATATATGTATTGTATTAATATGTATTGATACACTTTTGAAAGCCTTAAGGACACATATCAAAGTACTTCTACTTAACAAAAATGCTTACAATTACATCCGCATTCATTTTCATCAACAATTCTACTCGTATACACCCGTATTCGTACTTGTACAATACCCAGGTTCTAAATGTATTTACTATTGGTATATACACTCTAATGATCAGCTCTTAGCAGCCCTTGTGAGTCACCAAGACATGTGGGAACCATCATTTAACATCTAGCATGAAATATCTCACAAAATAATAAACTAATGGAGCCTATATGGAGACTAGATAATCACGTGAATGAGGGAGCTCACAAACACATTCACTTTGTAATTTTTTGAATCAAATTACTCTCTCTCTCTCAAGTGTTCTTCCATTGTTCTAAGTGTTCTTCATCATCTTCATCAAAATCTAGCTCAATCTAGCTCATAAATCCTAACCTAGATCAACATACAAAACAACAACTCAAGAACACATCAAGAACACTTTCAAGTTTACTAGCTTACTTCCAATCTTGCAAATCCATTTCAAGTGATCATCCAATCTCAAGAAATCTTTCTTATTTACAGTAAGATATCTTTCTAATTCAAGGTAATACTCATATTCAAACTTTGATTCAATTTCCATAACTATAACAATCTTATTTCGAGTGGAAATCTTACTTGAACTTGTTTTCGTGTCATGATTCTTCTTCAAGAACTTTCAAGCCATCCAAGAATCCTTTGAAGCTAGATCATTTTTTGGTCATTTCTAGTAGGTTTACCTACTAAACTTAAGGTAGTAATGATGTTCATAACATCATTCAATTCATAATATATAACTATCTTATTCGAAGTTTTGAACATGTAATCACTAGAACATAGTTTAGTTACTTCTAAACTTGTTCGCAAACAAAGTTAATCCTTCTAAATTAACTTTTAAAATCAACTAAACACATGTTCTATATCTATATGATATGCTAACTTAATGATTTAAAACCTGGAAACAAGAAGAACACCGTAAAACCGGACATACGCCGTCGTAGTAAAACCGGGGGCTGTTTTGGGTTAGTTAATTAAACACTATGATAAACTTTGATTTAAAAGTTGTTATTTTGGGAAAATGATTTTTATTATGAACATGAAACTATATCCGAAAATCATGGTTAAACTCAAAGTGGAAGTATGTTTTTTAGAATGGTCATCAAGACGTCGTTCTTTCGACTGAAATGACTACCTCTTACAAAAATGACTTGTAACTTATATTTCCGACAATAAAATTATACTTTTTCTGTTTAGTTTCATAAATTTCAGTTCAATATGAAACCATAGCGATTTGATTCACTCAAAACGGATTTAAAACGAAGAAGTTATGGGTAAAACAAAATTGGATGTTTTTACTTGTTGTAGCTACGTGAAATTTGTAACAAATCTTTACTAATCATAACTTAACTAACTTATATAGTATTATATATGTATTCTAACATATATTATGTAATCTTGGGATACCACAGACACGTATACAATGTTTTGACATATCATATCGACGCCATCTATATATATTATTTGGAACAACCATAGACACTCTATATGCAGTAATGCTTGAGTTAGCTATACGGGGTTGAGGTTGATTCCAAAATAATATATATACTTTGAGTTATGATCTAGCCTGAGACTTGTATACACTGGGTCATGGATTGATTCGAGATAATATATATTGATTTATTATCTGTACTACTAACTATGGACAATTAATTGTGGACTACAACGTTGGACTGTAAATTTAACAAACTTAAATCGTTAAAACATAATAAAATATGGCATGAATATATTTCGATCATACTTTGATATATATATGTATATATCTATTATTGGTTCGTGAATTGACCAGTGGTCAAGTCTTACTTCCGGCAAAGTAAAAACCTGTGAAAGTGAGTTATAGTCCCATTTTTACTATCTAATATTTTTGGGATGAGAATACATGCAGTTTTGAAAATGATTTACAAAATAGACACAAGTATTTGAAACTACATTCTATGTTGAATCGTTATACCGGATATCGCCCTTGTTGAACTTGGTAGCCTAAGAATTGGTGTTTATTATAATTGCCACCAATTGACGCGAATCCTAAAGATAGATCTATGGGCTCTGACACGCCCCAGTCAGAGAATTTGAACTGCTTTAGTACTTCGATGTTTATATATGGGGATATTCTTGATGCATTTTGTTAATGTGGGTTACCAGGTGTTCAACCATATGAATGATTTTTATGCAGATTGCATGTTATTGAAAGATGAAATCTTGTGGTCTATTATTACGATTTGATAAATATATAGGTTAAACCTATAACTCACCAACAATTTTGTTGACATTTAAAGCATGTTTATTCTCAGGTGATTGTTAAGAGCTTCCACTATTCCATACTAAATTAAGGACAAGATTTGGAGTCCATGCTTGTATAATATTGTTTAAAAATTGCATTCGAAGATTTATATTGTTGTGTAATATTATTGTAAACCATTATGTAATGGTCATGAGAAAACGCTATTTTTTTTATTATCATTATTTGATAATCTTCGTAATATTTTAAAGCTTTATCGATAAAATAAAAGTTATGGTTTGTTTTAAAAATTGAATGCAGTCTTTGAAAAACGTCTCATATAGAGGTCAAAACCTCGCAACGAAATCAATTAATATGAAATGTTTATAATCAATATGAACGGGACATTTCAGTTGGTATCCAAGCGTTGGTCTTAGAGAACCAGAAAATTTGCATTAGTGTGTCTTATCAAGTTTGTTAGGATGCATTAGTGAGTCTGGACTTCGACCGTGTTTTCTTAAAAACGATTGCTTAACACTTTTGTTGGAAACTATATATTGTTAACATGTAAATATTATGTGATATATTAATCTCTTAACATGTTTAATATTGTGTGATAGATGTCTACCTCTAGTACAAATCCCATCGATTCACCTAGTAATTATGAAGAGTCGAATATATTTTGGGAAGATTCGCAAGTTCTCGAAGAGGAACCGGAAGAAAAGGAACTGGAAGAAGAGGAACCAGAAGAAGAGGAACTGGAAGAAGAAGAAGTTCCGGGGGAGGAAATAATAAAAACTACAGAAAAACGGTTAAATAAAAGAAAATCTTCAACCAATGGTCCAAAATTAAAAATGGTTTGTGGTGTCTCCGATGAGGAGGAAAAATATTGGAAAAATTACCAATTTTCTGATGAATCGGATCCCGACGAGGATTCCGATGATGTTATAGAAATTATCCCGAACCAATTTGAGAAAGCAAAAGAAAATAATAAAGGAAAAGGCATCAAAATAAAAAAAAGATTCCAATCCCGATGAACTTTATATGTATCGTAAACATCAGTACTTCTTAAATTTTAACAATAACCCAGGAACCTCTAAGCCACCAGGTTTTTCTAAACCATTTGTGAAAACGACGGCTCGTATTAGAGGAACACCATATATCCCTAGAAAATTAGGACAACAAACCAAGTCCGAAGAAGAAGAAATCAGTTATTCAGATTAGAGGGTTGCAATCATGTTGTGCAATATATTTATTATAGTGTACTTGTACTTTTATGTTCTATGTAAAAATTTCTTATATTGTTTGTTAATTATCTTTTACGAATCTAATCCTTGTCTATTTTACAGTATAAAAACACGAAATGGACGTTAAGGATAGACGACCGAATATTTTAGAAGACCTACCAGGGGATATGATTGATGAAATTTTGTCTAGAGTCGGTCAGAATTCATCGGCACAACTATTTATATCGAAATTAGTTTGTCAAACATTTGAAAGACGTTCCAGGTATGCCTTAGTTAATAAAAGGCTTTCCTTCAATAGATGGGGTATATCACATTGCTGAGACCTTAAGTTATGCCGTGTTTTCTTTAAAGCATTGAATGCGGGGAACCCAAATGCAATTTTTCGCTACGGGTTGAGAGCCTATTTTGACTCCACCTATCCCAACATAGGACTTCATTCTTTAGAAAGAGCTTCAAACATGCAACATAAAGAAGCATGTTGAAATGTCTCTTTCATATTGATTATAAACGTTCCATATTAATTGATTTCATTGCGAGGTTTTGACCTCTATATGAGACGTTTTTCAAAGACTGCATTCATTTTTAAAACAAACATAACCTTTATTTTATTGATAAAGGTTTAAAAAGCATTACGTAGATTATCAAATAATGATAATCTAAAATATACTGTTTACACACGACCATTACATAATGGTTTACAATAAGAATATATTACATCAAAAATAAGTTTCTTGAATGCAGTTTTTACACAATATCATACAAGCATGGACTCCAAATCTTGTCCTTATTTTAGTATGCAACAGCGGAAGCTCTTAATAATCACCTGAGAATAAACATGCTTAAAACGTCAACAAAAATGTTGGTGAGTTATAGGTTTAACCTATATATTATCAAATCATAATAATAGACCACAAGATTTCATATTTCAATACATCCCATACATAGAGATAAAAATCATTCATATAGTGAACACCTGGTAACCGACATTAACAAGATGCATATAGAATATCCCCATCATTCCGAGACACCCATCGGACATGATAATTTCGAAGTACTAAAGCATTCCAAATTCCAGAATGGGGCTTGTTGGGCCCGATAGATCTATCTTTAGGATTCGCGTCAATTTGGGGGTCTGTTCCCAAATTCTTAGGCTACAAGCTAAAAAGGGGCATATTCGGCTTCGATCATTCACCCATATGATGTAGTTTCATTTACTTGTGTCTATTTCGTAAAACATTTATAAAGTTGCATGTATTCTCATCCCAAAATATTAGATTTTAAAAGTGGGACTATAACTCACTTTCACAGATTTTTACTTCGTAGTAAGACTTGGCCACTGATCGATTCACGAACATATACAAATATGTACATATATATCAAAGTATGATCAAAATATATTTACAACATTTTTATTACGTTTTAATGATTTGAGTTTGTTAAGTCAGCAGTCCTCATTAGTAACCTACAGCTAGTTGTCCACAGTTAGATGTACAGAAATAAATAAATATAAATTATCTTGGATCAATCCACGACCCAGTGTATACAAGCCTCAGGCTAGATCACAACTCAAACTATATATATTATTTTGGAATCAACCTCAAGCCTGTATAGCTAACTCCAACATTACTGCATATAGAGTGTCTATGGTTGTTCCAAAATATATTATATAGATGGGTCGATATGATATGTCAAAACATTGTATACGTGTCTATGGTATCCCAAGATTACATAATATATATTAGAATACATGAATAATACAATATAAGTTTGTTAAGTTATGATTTGTATAGAATTGTTACAATATTTCCCGTAGCTACAACAATAAAAAAAAATCCAATCTTGTTTTACCCATAACTTCTTCGTTTTAAATCCGTTTTGAGTGAATCAAATTGCTATAGTTTCATATTGAACTCTATTTTATGAATCTAAACAGAAAAAGTATAGGTTTATAGTCAGAAACATAAGTTACAAGTCGTTTTTGTAAAGGTAGTCATTTCAGTCGAAAAAAAGACGTCTAGATGACCATTTTGGAAAACATACTTCCACTTTGAGTTTAACCATGATTTTTGGATATAGTTTCATGTTCATAAGAAAAATCATTTTCATAGAAGAACAACTTTTAAATCAAAGTTTATCATAGTTTTTAATTAACTAACCCAAAACAGCCCGCGGTGTTACTACGACGGCGTATATCCGGTTTTACGGTGTTTTTTGTGTTTTCCGGTTTCAAATCATTAAGTTAGCATATCATATAGATATATAACATGTGTTTAGTTGATTTTAAAAGTCAAGTTAGAAGGATTAACTTTTGTTTGCGAACAAGTTTAGAATTAACTAAACTATGTTCTAGTGATTACGAGTTTAAACCTTCGAATAAGATAGTTTTATATATATGAATCGACTGATGTTATGAACATCATTACTACCTCAAGTTTAGTAGGTAAACCTACTAGAAGTGACAAGAAATGATCTAGCTTCAAAGGATCTTGGATGACTTGAAAGTTCTTGAAGTAGGATCATGACACAAAAACAAGTTCAAGTAAGATTTTTACTTGAATTAAGATAGTTTATAGTTATAGAAATTGAATCAAAGTTTGAATATGAATATTACCTTGAATAAGAAAGATAAACTACTGTAAATAACAAAGGTTTCTTGATCTTAGATGATTACTTGGAATGGATTAGAAAGCTTGGATGTAAACTAGTAAACTTGAAAGGATTTTCGAAGTGTTCTTAAAGTGTTCTTCCTAAGATGATTATAGCTTGATTCTTGAAGTAATTTTTGATGAAGATGATGATTAGCTACTGGCAAAATTCGTTCATAAGTGTGTGTGTGTGTGTGTGTTGAGAGAGAATTAGAAAGAGAATTGGAAGTGAAATGGAGTGAATAATGAGTGGTAAGTGGTGAGTGGGGTTAAAAGGAGTTCTAGTTAGTTGACTAGTTCATGGTAGAAGTTAAGATTGATTAGTCATGTATGACATAATCAAGAGTGGAATCCCATGCTAGTTCCTATTGGTATATACCCATAGTAAGTACGTCTTGAAGCTGTGTATAATATGGGTATGAATACGACTAGAATTCTTGATGAAAAAAGAATGGGAATGTAACTGTAACCATTTTTGTTAAGTATGAGTGTTTTGATATATGTCTTGAAGTCTTCCAAAAGTATATTAATACATCTAACTACACTACATGTATATACATTTTAACTGAGTCGTTAAGTCATCGTTGGTCGTTACATGTAAGTGTTGTTTTGAAACCTTTAAGTTAACGATCTCATTTAATATTGTTAACCCATTGTGAATTATATCTAATGAGATGTTAAATTATTATATTATCATGATATTATGATATATTAATATATCTTAATATGATATATATACATTTAAATGTCGTTACAACGATAATCGTTACATATATGTCTCGTTTCGAAATCCTTAAGTTAGTAGTCTTGTTTTTATGTATATAACTCATTGTTAATATACTTATGGAGATACTTACTTATCATAATCTCATGTTAATAATATGTATATCCATATATATATCGTCATGTCATTTTTACGAGTTTTAACGTTGGTGAATCGTCGGTCAACTTGGGTGGTCAATTGTTTATATGAAACCTATTTCAGTTAATCAAGTCTTAACAAGTTTGATTGCTTAACATGTTGGAAACACTTAATCATGTAAATATCAATTTCATCTAATATATATAAACATGGAAAAGTTCGGGTCACTACAGTACCTACCCGTTAAATAAATTTCGTCCCGAAATTTTAAGCAGTTGGAGGTGTTGACGTATCTTCTGGAAATAAGTGCGGGTATTTCTTCTTCATCTGATCTTCTCGTTCCCAGGTGAACTCGGGTCCTCTACGAGCATTCCATCGAACCTTAACAATTGGTATCTTGTTTTGCTTAAGTCTTTTAACCTCACGATCCATTATTTTGACGGGTTCATCGATGAATTGAAGTTTTTCGTTGATTTGAATTTCGTCTAACGGAATAGTGAGATCTTCTTTAGCAAAACATTTCTTCAAATTCGAGACGTGGAAAGTGTTATGTACAGCCGCGAGTTGTTGAGGTAACTCAAGTCGGTAAGCTACTGGTCCGACACGATCAATAATCTTGAATGGTCCAATATACCTTGGATTTAATTTCCCTCGTTTACCAAATCGAACAACGCCTTTCCAAGGTGCAATTTTAAGCATGACCATCTCTCCAATTTCAAATTCTATATCTTTTCTTTTAATGTCAGCATAACTCTTTTGTCGACTTTGGGCAGTTTTCAACCGTTGTTGAATTTGGATGATCTTCTCGGTAGTTTCTTGTATTATCTCCGGACCCGTAATCTGTCTATCCCCCACTTCACTCCAACAAATCGGAGACCTGCACTTTCTACCATAAAGTGCTTCAAACAGCGCCATCTCAATGCTTGAATGGTAGCTGTTGTTGTAGGAAAATTCTGCTAACGGAAGGTGTCGATCCCAACTGTTTCCGAAATCAATAACACAGGCTCGTAGCATGTCTTCAAGCGTTTGTATCGTCCTTTCGCTCTGCCCATCAGTTTGTGGATGATAGGCAGTACTCATGTCTAGACGAGTTCCTAATGCTTGCTGTAATGGCTGCCAGAATCTTGAAATAAATCTGCCATCCCTATCAGAGATAATAGAGATTGGTATTCCATGTCTGGAGACGACTTCCTTCAAATACAGTCATGCTAACTTCTCCATCTTGTCATCTTCTCTTATTGACAGGAAGTGTGCTGATTTGGTGAGACGATCAACTACTACCCAAATAGTATCAAAACCACTTGTAGTCCTTGGCAATTTAGTGATGAAATCCATGGTAATATTTTCCCATTTCCATTCCGGGATTTCGGGTTGTTGAAGTAGACCTGATGGTTTCTGATGCTCCGCTTTGACCTTAGAACACGTCAAACATTCTCCTACGTATTTAGCAACATCGGCTTTCATACCCGGCCACCAAAAATGTATCTTGAGATCCTTGTACATCTTCCCCATTCCAGGATGTATTGAGTATCTGGTTTTATGAGCTTCTCTAAGTACCATTTCTCTCATATCTCCAAATTTTGGTACCTACATTCTTTCAGCCCTATACCGGGTTTCGTCTTCCCGAATATTAAGATGCTTCTCCGATCCTTTGGGTATTTCATCCCTTAAGTTTCCCTCTTTTAAAACTCCTTGTTGCGCCTCCTTTATTTGAGTAGTAAGGTTAGTGTGAATCATTATATTAATAGATTTTACTCGAATAGGTTCTCTGTCCTTTCTGCTCAAGGCATCGGCTACCACATTTGCCTTTCCTGGGTGATAACGAATCTCAAAGTCATAATCATTCAACAATTCAATCCACCTACGCTGCCTCATATTCAGTTATTTCTGATTAAATATGTGTTGAAGACTTTTGTGGTCGGTATATATAATACTTTTGACCCCATATAAGTAGTGCCTCCAAGTCGTTAATGCAAAAACAACCGCGCCTAATTCCAAATCATGCGTCGTATAATTCTGCTCGTGAATCTTCAATTGTCTAGACGTATAAGCAATTACCATCGTTCGTTGCATTAATACACAACCAAGACCTTGCTTTGAGGCGTCACAATATATCACAAAATCATCATTCCCTTTAGGTAATGACAATATAGGTGCCGTAGTTAACTTTTTCTTCAACAATTGAAACGCTTTCTCTTGTTCATCCTTCCATTCAAATTTCTTCCCTTATGCATTAATGCAGTCAAGGGTTTTGCTATTTTGGAAAAATCTTGGATGAATCTCCTGTAATAACCAGCCAGCCCTAAAAATTGGCGTATGTGCTTCGGAGTTTTCGGGGTTTCCCACTTTTCAACGGTTTCAATCTTTGCTGGATCCACCTGAATACCTTCTTTGTTCACTATGTGATCGAGCAATTGAACTTCTTCCAACCAAAATGCACACTTTGAAAACTTAGCGTACAGTTTTTCCTTTCTTAACAACTCTAGCACTTTTCTCAAATGTTCTTCATGCTCTTGGTCATTCTTTGAGTAAATAAGTATGTCATCGATGAAAACAATGACAAACTTGTCAAGGTATGGTCCACACACTCAGTTCATGAGGTCCATGAACACAGCTGGTGCGTTAGTCAACCCAAACGGCATCACCATAAAATCGTAATGACCGTAACGAATGCTAAAAGCAGTCTTTGGAATATCATCCTCCTTCACCCGCATTTGATGATACCCAGAACGTAAATCAATCTTCGAATAAACAGACGAGCCTTGTAGTTGATCAAATAAGTCGTCGATTCTCGGTAGTGGGTAGCGGTTCTTGATGGTAAGTTTGTTCAACTCTCGGTAGTCGATACATAACCAAAATGTACCATCCTTCTTTCTTCTTGACAAACAAAACAGGAGCTCCCCATGGTGATGTGCTTGGTCGAATGAAACCACACTCTAAAATTTCCTGTAACTGACTTTGTAATTCTTTCATTTCGCTGGGTGCGAGTCTGTATGGAGTACGAGCTATTGGTGCAGCTCCTGGTACAAGGTCTATTTGAAATTCAACGGATCGATGTGGGTTGTTAAATTATAAACGATTCACAATAGTTGATTACATTGCGAGGTATTTGACCTCTATATGATACATTTTACAAACATTGCATTCGTTTTTAAAAGACAATCTTTCTTTACATCGAAAACTGACAGGTATGCATACCATTTCATAATATCCACTATCCAACTATAAATTGATTTAATAATTATCTTTGATGAACTCAATGACTCGAATGCAACATTCTTTGAAATATGCTATGAAAGACTCCAAGTAATATCTTTAAAATGAGCAAATGCACAGTGGAAGATTTCTTTAACACCTGAGAATAAACATGCTTTAAAGTGTCAAACAAAAGGTTGGTGAGTTCATTAGTTTATCATAATCATTTATTTCCATCATTTTAATAGACCACAAGAATTTCATTTCCAGTTCTCATAAATATACGTCCCATGCATAGAGACAAAAATAATCATTCATATGGTGAACACCTGGTAACCGACATTAACTAGATACATAGAAGAATATCCCCTATCATTCCGGGATCCTCCTTCGGACATGATATAAATTTCGAAGTACTAAAGCATCCGGTACTTTGGATGGGGTTTGTTAGGCCCAATAGATCTATCTTTAGGATTCGCGTCAATTAGGGTGTATGTTCCCTAATTCTTAGATTACCAGACTTTAATAAAAAGGGGCACATTCGATTTCGATAATTCAACCATAGAATGTAGTTTCAATTACTTGTGTCTATTTCGTCAAACATTTATAAAAGCGCATGTATTCTCAGTCCCAAAAATATAAAGGGTAAAAAGGCAAATGAAACTCACCATACTGTATTTCGTAGTAAAAATACATATAACGTCATTGAACAAATGCAAGGTTGGCCTCGGATTCACGAACCTAAATTAATTATATATATTTATGTGTTGGTCAATATTTGTCTAACAAATTAGGTCAAGTCATAGTGTACCACAATCCTAATGCTGGAGACTAATATGCAAAAGTCAACAAAAGTAAATTTGACTCAAAATAATTTCCAAAAATCTATACATGATTAATATATAGTTTAAATATCGTCGTTTTATATTTTTAAATATTTTTAAAAGATTTATTAGAGTAAATAATATAATTTATTTATTTATTAATAAATAAAATTTTATATTAAATATATATAATAAAATATACTTTTATATATATTAAGTAATAAAATTTATAGGGTTCATTTAATATCATAAAGATAATATGATAGGTATTATTAAAGTAAGTTATTACACGTAGTAAAATATGTTTGTATCACATATTTATTTGATAAAATAATATCTATAATGATAGTAAGTAAAAGTTGTATTATTTTGTAATAATAATTATTATTATAAAAATATCAATATTTATAATTACTAAGATGACATTATGATAAAACGATGATTCTAATTATGATAACTTTAATATTTACGATAATTTTTAATATTATCTTTAAAATAATAATTTTATTTAAAATAATAATAATAATAATGATATTTTATAGTAACAATGACATTTCTATTAAAATGATAATTTTTGTTAAAATGATAGTTTTAATACTAACGATACTTTTAATAATAATAGTAATGATAAAAATAATAAGAACGATAATTTTATCTAAATCAATATCTTATAATATTTTAATTTCATCATGATACTCTTACCCATTATTTCCTAATCGTTTAGTTTAATAGCTTTTAATCGTCTTTTATATCGTGTTCATAATAATGATAATAATAGTAATCAAAATAATTAGGTGTTACAAATATTTATTTTAATTACACAAATATTAATAATGATAGTTACTATAACATTATTAACGATAATACTAATAATTATCTTAATGATAATATAGTAATAATAATAATAACAATAACAATAACCATTTTTAAATAATGATATATATATTAATAATGATAATAATAATAATAATACCAATAATAATAATAATAATTGGATAATAATAATAATACTAATTATAACTTTAACGATAATAACGATAGTAATAAAAAAATAACAATTTTTAATGATAAATCCCTTTTATTGATACAGATAATAATAATGATAATAATAAGATAAAACTAGAACGACGATAAAAACGACGATAATAATAATCATTTTTAAAAATATCGAAAATTCAATTGATTATAACTTCTAATTCGTTCATCGAAACCATTCGATATCTAAAGGAAAAGTTCTTAATTTTTCGCTAACTTTCCAAGGACATGCATATCTTATACCTTATCTCAATCGCAAGTGTAACTAATTCAAGATTCAACCTAACCTGTCTAAGGGCAATATCAAAAGTACAAGCATGCATAATCCTAAATACTCGAGCACTAGTCAGGGATACACTATTAGTATGTAAAAGTTAAATTATGAGTACTCACGTATCAATATTGAGATTCAATATTGCAGGAAAGGTACGTAGACGCAACGGAAATGATAAACACTATATTGACCTCACGAGCATACCCATGAACCATACTCAATCACCTCCATAGCTATAACCCATAATTTCCTTAATCCTATCACACTCGAAAAACAATTTCGAAATCACTCGGACAACACTCCGTCGTAATATTTTATGTATACTAATAATATCTTGAAATAATACGGAGTAAATATATATATGTAAATCGATTGTGAGAGTTTAGAGAAAAATATTTTTAAGTTTCTATGAAATAATGAAACCTGTTGAATTCTATTTATAATAGATTTTTGAATTATTAAAGTGAATTATTAAAGTATGAATTATTAAAGTAAATTATTGAAGTATGAATTATTAAAGTGAATTATTAAAGTATGAATTATTAAAGTGAATTATTAAAGTATGAATTATTAAAGTGAATTATTAAAGTATGAATTATTAAAGTGAATTATTAATGTATGAATTATTAAAGTGAATTATTAAAGTTAAAGTAAAGGTAAAGTTTAAGTATAGTAAAAGTATAAAACTATGTACGTATAATACGCGTATAAATATATATATAATTTTAATTTAAATCGTTATATATATTTAATAAAATAAAATATAAATATCTCTATCTTTATCATACTAGTTAAGTAATGAGTTGTCAAAAGTGGTTCTAGATATTTATAAAAGTTATATACTTTTTAATAATAAAGTTCATTTTAACCTGAAAACATTTTTGTACGTTTGAAACTAAATAGATCAATCGAGTCTTTATGAGATTCAATCTTCCACTATCCTTTGTCTAGTTCTCAATGATTGACAAATTGTTCTTATTTATAAATCACTTTACCATTTTCCGAATATTGTTAAAATAGAAAGATTTCTCAAATCAACGTGGGCCTTTCAACAGAGACTTGTAATCATAATTCAATATATCTGATAATTCAATCATTTGATCTTATCTTCTAATTCCATTGATAAACATTTTGAAATAGATACAATCATATAAAGTATTTAATCTAATATTTTGTTTACGTTTCAAGTTATAATATATATACACATATACATAGATAATCATATTCATTTAATGGTTCGTGAATCGTTGGAACTTGGTCGAGGTTGAATGAATGTATGAACATAGTTTAAAATTCTTGAAATTTAACTTAACAAATATTGCTTATCGTGTCAGAAACATATAAAGATTAAAGTTTAAATTTGGTTGGAAATTTCTGGGTTGTCACAGTACCTTCCCGTTAAAGAAATTTCGTCCCGAAATTTGAGTGGAAAGGTCGTGAATGATAATAAGTATGTTTTCATGATGCATACGGGCTGAAAATTAGAGTTTTATTATCAGCGAATAATTTGGATAAACACTCCATTTATATGAAGAGTACGAATGAAGCTAACATAGAAGAGTGAAATGAGTAAGTGTAGATTCATCTTATCATTTGACGTAGATATGATTGATTCCCAGATTTCAAGGGATTTAAAGAAAATCTTCTTAATAAGATTTGACTCTCTGGTAATCAAGGGAATTAGGATCCGCTTTAAATGCGACCGTCCATTTTAATTGTTCTGTCGGAGATTTTCTTATAAATTCACCTCCTTCATTTCCTTACAACTCACACCTTCTGTTGATGCATTTTATGCAAGTCCCTAGACATCTACCCACGTCCATTGCAGGTACAATAGTTACAGGCCACCATGATTGCTCGTTATTATACTATCCGTGTTTGTATGTAGTTATAGGAACTGCAGGAACGAGATTTAGATGTTTGACTATGTTAAACTTAGTCAGACGTACGAGTGAAGCCTCACTAGTACGGCTGACAGGCTCATACGCACGGTTGATGCTGAGCTAAGTCACAATTACAACCTAAATGAGAACACACGAGTGAGTGATCACCCGTACGGCTGATGAAGCTAACTCTTACGTGTGATGAATGAATCGTATGGGTGAGTCAACAGCAGGGGTATATAAAGTCTTATGTTCTTCATTTTAAGTTAAGCCTCTCATTTGTTACACACACTCAGATCTAGTGAGCTCCTCCGATTCTCTCTCAGTCCAAATCACCCAGGTGGTGAATAATAGCTCTAGGTGTTGATCTAATCACACTTGATTTAGTTGTGGTTTCACTAAATTAATCAAAAAAAAAACTTAACCTATTCACTAGAGGGTTTGATTCACTTATTCCGCCATTGTGTGAGTTAAATCTGTTGATTTCTAAGTTCCTAGTCATGTTTCATCACCTTCTATTCTTTCCCCCTTAACTCATATTTTAAAGTATTCATCAATATGCTCCATCCAGTTCTGATTCTCGATATACTTCTTACTTTCATATCGGTCATTCTTCTTTTTCATCTACCGCCAGAAGAATCTATTTACTTCTACTATACTCTTGGGCTTATAGTGTTTCTAGTTCTCCCGTGTCTTTATATTGCTATATGCATCGATATATATGGTTTATAATTTCTGGTTTATTGTTGGGCTTTATATGTTCCCTTATATTTCAAAGTCTCTGCTTCTGTCTTCTATAATCATTATCATTCACAGTTAATGCTCTCTTTCATTTGCTGCAATTTATACCCCAATTTCTATTTCAGAGTTTTGTCCTTTCGTTTCTTCTTCTTGCGATTAAGCACCGCTTGTAATTGTCCAGAATTCACAGATATGAATTTCGGAATGAACATTGTTAATGTTCTAGGAAGGAAATTGTGATGGCACGATCTTGACTTGTCAAATTACTAGAATACCTTGGAAAAGGCCGAATCATCAAGAAATATTTTCTTGATATTTTAGAGGTTAAATAGAATACAAGAGTCGTATAACATGGCACATGATGATGTTATGATCTGTGAATCATCACGTTCCATTTAGAAACTCAGCATGACTTACTATAATATAATCACGTTGATCAAGTGTCATTATATTATACTAATTCATGCTTCATTTCCCAACACTACTTCAAAATATTCCTATTTTAAACTTGAATGCTTCAAAATTTAGAAACTAAAATAGTTTCTTTTATGATGTAATACAGATAGCGCGAAGAGGTAAATGATTTCAAATAAGAAAAATTAAGAAAATATCTTCAGAAATATGGAGGATATTTATAATGAAAGATATGATGATATTTTAGAATATCTAAGATTAGAGGATGATGAAGAATATTATTCACAAGGGTTTAGAGTCAGGAGTAAGGTATTTGATAATAATTTCAGCAGACACTGAATCATTTGGATTCTTTGAAGGCAGGTTTAGTCTTTGTGATTTGTCCATAGCCTCCTTCATGGTTTGCTTAATCCGTTTTCCAGTTCCAAACCTTCTCTTTTTCTAAGCTTTTCCAACACACTATCCTTTATTATCAAACTTTTGACTGTTAAGGTCGTTTACAGTTTTTGCTGCTTCATCAGCATTTTCCAAACTTCGGAGAACTAGTTCGCAGTTTAGGGTGTTTTTCAGAAACTTCACATTCACAGTATATAAGTCTAGGAGATAGACGTTATATATACACCTATAACTGTTCGCAGAGACATGCTGCAAGATTTCAAAATACTAATTGCTGATTCCCAGTAATTGGCATGACAATTCTTGTTACAAGATGCGGATGAGTAAATGATGGGGTTTCGATAAATATAATGACTTTTCGGAAAGTCAAAGATCAGTGAAGTTGTTGGTAAGTTTATTTTTAATGTGGTGAGACATAAAAGGTTCTCCGGTAATGATGACGAAAGGGCAACGTCTATATCAAGGTTATAATAAGACTGTTTCAACTGAAAAGTCGAAGTTGACTTGCTAAAGCTGTGACAAAACTGACTAATTTGAAAAGGAATCGCAAAGTTATTTTTGCTAATAAATGCCAAAGGGTCTGACATGGATACGTGTTAAATTATGACTCTGGTTTCGAGAGCTTTTCAGATGCAAGACTGTGGTTAATATGTGGTTGGATCATCATCTCGATTGTTCATTATTTGAAGTGTCTTCAGGAATTTCGAAGGGTTTTGAACACAGATTGTAATCGTTAATATACATATGATGTTCTAACACATTTTTGAAGTCAAAGTATAGCTTGTGAAAGATGTAAGGATCTAAGAGTGATGATTTCGGTCATATCTCGAGTTGAATTCTGAGATTTCAAAATCAGGATATGTAATTAAATTTTGAATGAGTGTGGTTGTTTTGATTTCTATAAAAGAATATATATTGTTTGAGAAAATAGTGAGTATAGTTGATGATTGATGAATCAGATTCGAAGAATGTAACATATTAATTGTGAATTTATATATCTCTCGGGTATTACCTACCCGTTAAAAAAAATATTTCACAATTAATATTTTGTACAAAAGAATTTTTATTACAGTCTTTTTGAAAATATATATATATATATATATATATATATATATATATATATATATATATATATATATATATATATATATATATATATATTTTCTTCAGATGTAACATCGATTTAATGAGTTAATATTAAATTAAACTCATTTAATTTACGGTTGAAACTAGAATTGAATAATCCCTTAAAGGCTTTAGAGATTACATAAGTATTACTTCAATAATATTGAAATTATGAATCAATACTTCGTTATTTGTTGGGGCATGATGTTGGTTTTCATTAAATTCTTGTGAACTTCGCAAAGTACAAATGATGTTATCTGAAAAGTTTCGAGTACATTGATGACGAAAGTGTAAAATCAACATATATTTGAATAATACACTTGATTTATTATGAATTGGAATTTATTGAATTGAGACAGAGGTTGTAGTTAATGATAGTTAAGTTGCGGACGAAGGACGTGCATTATTGCATATTAGTAATATGAATTAACCGAGTAGTTAAGATTCACACATAATAGCTTAGTACGGAAAGATTTATTATGGTTTAAAGATTTATATATAAGATATACATATAAATCCTTCAGTGGAAATGAGTTAATTCTTCATAACTCGTTGATATAATATACTCGTTGTTGATTCATAATGATGTCCGTGGTGATTGTTGAACTGACGGAGCTTGTGAGGTTATACGTGTTGCTAATGCTGATGCTGACAACACTGACGATGCTGGTGATGCTGGCGGTACTGTTGATGCTGTTGGTAAAACAAGTCTAGTTTGTAAATCGTGCACCATTCTGGTCAGGGTTTCTTTTATCATTTCGGTTCACTCATCTGATTTATGGTTAGATCTAGAATAAGTAATCTCTAAAATTTTAGAGATTACATAATCACCGTAAAATATTTCTCCGATGATGTCATGAATTAATACTTCATTGTTTGTTGTTGTTGGTCTTCCATATTATTTATAGGACGTATGATGAAATGACCCGTTCATATACATTATAAACGATTCACAATAGTTGATTACATCGCGAGGTATTTGACCTCTATATGATACATTTTACAAACATTGCATTCGTTTTTAAAAGACAAACTTTCTTTACAACGAAAGTTGACGGCATGCACACCATTTCATAATACATCCAACTATAATTTACTTAATAATAATCTTGATGAACTCAATGACTCGAATGCAACGTCTTTCAAAATATGCCATGAATGACTCCAAGTAATATCCTTAAAATGAGCTAATGCACAGCGGAAGATTTCTTTAATACCTGAGAATAAACATGCTTTAAAGTGTCAACCAAAAGGTTGGTGAGTTCATAGGTTTTTCATAACAATCATTTCAATATATTAATAGACCACAAGATTTCCGTTTATAAATATATATACACTCGCAAGTGTATAAAAGTATTCTATAAGTTGTAGACACCCGGTAACAAGCCTTAACGTTCATGTTTTACCCTCTGAAGTACACCAGATCATGTGTGTTTAAAATAACCTCGAAGTACTAAAGCATCCCATAGTGAGGATGGGGTTTGTCAGGCCCAATAGATCTATCTTTAGGATTCGCGCCTACCGTACATAGACAAGTAGTTTAATGTTACCAAACTAAGGGTATATTTCTGGTTTAAACCCACGTAGAATTAGTTTTAGTACTTGTGCCTATTTCGTAAAACATTTATAAAACAGCGCATGTATTCTCAGCCCAAAAATATATTGCAAAAGCAATTAAAAAGGGAGCAAATGAAACTCACCATACTGTATTTCGTAGTAAAAATACATATAACGTCATTTAACAAGTGCAAGGTTGGCCTCGGATTCACGAACCTATATTAATTATATATATTTATATGTTGGTCAATATTTGTCTAACAATTTTTGGTCAAGTCATAGTGTACCACAATCCTAATGCTCGAGACTAATATGCAAAAGTCAACAAAAGTCAACGTGACCCAAAATGACTTCTAAAATTTATACGTGTTTATTATATAACTTAACTATAGTCGTTTTATATGTTTATATATATTTATTAGATTTTATAATAATAAAAGTCATTTATTAATAAAAATTTATATTAACGTTTATATATGATAAAATATACTTTTATATATCTTAAGTAGTAAAATTTATAAAGTTCATTTAATATATTAAAACTATAGTGGTAAGTATTATTAATGTAATTATATTACGCGTGGTGAAAAATATCTTTGTATCCCCTATTTATTTGATAAAATAATATTGATCATAATAATAATAAGTAAAAGTTGTATTATTTTGTAATAATAATTATTATTATTCTATAAAAAAATAACAATATTTATATTTACTAAAAATGTTATTATGATAAAATGATAATACTAACATAATAGTAATAATGATATTTTATAATAACAATGATATTTCTATTAAAATAATAACGACGATAGTAATAATAATTATTTTAACAATAATACTAAAATTCAGTTGACTATAACTTCAAATCCGTTCATCGAAACCATTCGATATCTAAATGAAAAGTTCTTAATTTTTCGCTAGCTTTCCAATGACATGCATATCATATACCCTATCTCGGTAGCATATGTATCTAATTCAGGATTCAACAAACCTATCTAAGGACAATATCGAATGTACAAGCATGCATAATCCTATATACTCGAGCACTAGTCAGGGATACACTATTGATATATAAAAGTTAAGTTATGAGTGCTCACGTATCAATATTGAGATTCAATATTGCAGGAAAGTACGTAGAAGCAACGGAGATGATAAACACTAGATTGACCTCACGAGCATACCCATGAACCATACCCATCACCTCCATAGCTATAACCCATAATTTCCTTAGCTTCGACTCATTCAAAAAAACTATTTTGAAATCACTCGGACATCACTCCGTCGTAATATTTTATGTATACTAATAATATCTTGAAATAATATAGAGCAAATATATATATATATATATATATATATATATATATATATATATATATATATATATATATATATATATATATATATATATATATATATATAAATCGATTGAGAGAGTTTAGAGAAATATATTTTCAAGTTTTTATGAAATAATGAAACCTATTGAATTCTATTTATAATAGATTTTTGAATTATTAAAGTAAATTATTAAAGTATGAATTATTAAAGTGAATTATTAAAGTATGAATTATTAAAGTAAATTATTAAAGTATGAATTATTAAAGTGAATTATTAAAGTATGAATTATTAAAGTCTGAATTATTAAAGTGAATTATTAAAGTATGAATTATTAAAGTGAATTATTAAAGTATGAATTATTAAAGTGAATTATTAAAGTATGAATTATTAAAGTGAATTATTAAAGTTAAAGTAAAGTAAAAGTAAAGTAAAGGTAAAGTTAAAGTATAGTAAAAGTATAAAAACTATGTATGTATAATACGTGTATAAATATATATAATATTAATTTAAATCGTTATATATATTTAATGAAATAAAATATAAATATCGTTATATTTATTATACTGGTTAAGTAATGAGTTGTCAAAAGTGATTCTAGATATTTATAAAAGTTATATACGTTTTAATAATAAAGTTCTTTTTAAACTGAAAACGTTTTTGTACGTTTGAAAATAGATTAATAGAATATTATGGAAACCAATTCTCCACTAGCTTTTGTCTAACTTTCGTAAATGACACTTTTTATTTTTATTTATAAATAGCTTTACAAATTATTCCGAATATCGTTAAGAGGAATAGATTTCTCAAATCATAGTGGACATCTCAACAGAGACTTGTAATCATAATTCAATGTTTCTGATAATCCAATCATTTAATATATTTTTTTTTTAATTTCGTCGATAATCATATTGAAAAAAATACGTTCATATAAAGCATTATACTTTTAAATACTTTGTTGACATTTTCAATTTATAACATATACACATATACATACATATTCATATATGTTCATTTAATGGTTCGTGAATCATTGGAATTTGGTCGAGGTTTAAATGAATGTATAAACATAGTTTAAAATCCTTGAGATTTAACTTAACAAACATTGCTTATCGTGTCAGAATAATATAAAGATAAAGTTTAAATTTAGTCGAAAATTTTCGGGTCGTCACAGTACCTACCCGTTAAAGAAATTTCGTCCCCGAAATTTGATAGAGGTCGTTATGGCTAACAATGAGAATGTTATTATAACGATTATAGAGTTTTATCATGTTCAAGAAGAATGGATAAAATAATTCGATACTCGAAGCGTGTGAGTGAAGTTATCGTAAATGAATGAAATAAGATAATAGTGATTCGTCGTATCTTTTGACGTCATCACAATTGATCTCCGAATTTAAAGAAAATCTTTGTAATCTATGTTGGATTTGATTATTCGGCGATTAAGGAAATTATGATCCTCTTCGAATTAATACGATAATCCATCTTGATTTCTCTGTCAGGTATTTCACTATAAATCCACCTCCTTCGTTTCCTTACAACTCACACCTTCTATTCTTTCTCCCTCAACTCATATTTTAAAGTATTTGTCAATATGCTTCATCCAGTACTGATTCTCGATATACTCCTCACTTTCATTTCTGTCATTCTTCTTTTTCATCTGCCTCCGGAAGAATATATTTACTTCTACTATACTCTCGGTTTTATAGTATTTTTAGTTCTTCCGTGTCTTGATATTGCTATATGCATCGATATATACGGTTTATAATTTTTGGGTGGATGTTGGGTTTTATATCTTCCCTATATTTCAAAGCCCCTGCTTTTGTCTTCTATAATCATTGACATCCATAGTTAATGCTCCCTTCTATTTGCTGCGATTTATACTCCAATTTCTATTTTGGAGTTTTGTCCTTTCGTTTCTTCTTCTTGCGATTAAGCAACGTTTGTAATGGTCCAGTATTCGCAGATATGAATTTCAGAATGAACATAGTTAATGTTCTAAGAAGAAAATGGTAATAGCACGATCTTGATTTGTTAATTTACCAGAATACCCTGAAAAGACCGAATAATCAAGAAAATATATTCTTGATATTTTTAGAGATTAAATAGAATACAAGAGTCGTGTAATTTAGCACATGATGACGTTATGATCTGTGAATCATCATGTTCCATTTAGAAACTCAGCATGAATTACTGTAATATAATCACGTTGATCAAGTGTCATTATATTATACTAACTCATGCTTCAGCTCCCAACACTTCTTCAAGAATATTCCTATTTTAAACTCGAATGTTTCAGAATTTAGAAACCAAAATAGTTTCTTTTATGATATAATACAGATAGCGCGAAGAGGTAAATGATTTCAGATAAGAATAATTATAAAAATATCTTCAGAAGTATGGATGATATTTATAATGAAAGATACGATGATATCTTAGAATGTCTAATATCAGAGGATGATGAAGGATATTGTCCGCAAGGGTTTAGAGTCAGGAGCAAGGTATTCGTTAATGACTTCAGCAAGTACTGAATCATTTGGATTCTTTGAAGGCAGGTTCAGCCTTTGTGATTTGTCCACAGCCTCCTTCATACTTTGCTCAATCCGTTTTCAGTTCCAAAGCTTCTCTTTTTCTGAGCTTTGCCAATATACTATCCTTTATCATCCAACTTTTTACTGTTAAGGTCGTTTACAGTTTTTGCTGCTTCATCAGCATTTTTAAAATTTCGAGAACTGGTTCGCAGTTTTGGGTGTTTCTCAGAAATTTCTCATTCAAAAAATGTAATTCTTGGAGGTAGACGTTGTGTGTATATGTAATTGTTGATGTAGACATGCTGCGAGGTTTTAAAATACTGATTGCTGATTCTCAACAATTGATATGGCAATTCTTGTTATAAGGTACGAATGAGTATATGATAGGGTTTCGATAATTATAATGTTTTTTTTTTTTAGAAAGTGAAAGATCAGTGAAGTTGTTGGTAAGTTTATTGCTAATGTGGTGAATATAAACGATTCCCCGGTAACGTTGGCGAAAGGGCCACGTATCTATCGAGGTTATAATAAGACTGTTTTGATTGAGAAGTCGAAGTTGACTTGCTGGAGCTGTGACAAAACTGTCTATTTTGAAACGGAATTGAAAAGTTATTTTAGCTAGTAAATGCCAAAGGGTCTAACACGGATACGTGTCGAACTATGACTTGGGTTTTGAGAGTTTTTCAGGTGTATAACTGTGGGTAACATGTGGTTGGATCATCATCTCGATTGTTCCTTAGTTGAAGTGTCTTCAGGAATTTCGAAGGGTTTGAGCACATATTGTAATCGTTAATACATATGATGTTCTAATACAGTTTTGAAGTCAAAGTATAGCTTTGAAAGATATAGGAATCTAAGAGTGATGATACTGGTTATATTTCGAATTGAATTATGCGATTTCAAAATCAGAATATGTAATTGAATTTGAATGAGTATGATTCTTTTGATTTATATGAAAGAATGGATATTGTTGTGAAAGTAGGGAGTATAGTTGATGATTGCTGAATCAGTTTCGAAAAATGTAATATATTAATTGTGAATTTATATATCTCTCGGGTATTACCTACCCGTAAAAAAATTTTCACAATTAATATTTTGTACAAAAGAAGTTTATTACAGTCTTTATGAAAATATATGTGTATATTTTCTTTAGATGTAATATAGATTTAATGAGTTAATATTAAATTAAACTCATTTGTTTTATGGTTGGAACTAGAATTGAGTAATCCCTAAAACTTTATAAATTGCATAAGTATTTCTTCAATAATATTGAAATTATGAATCATTACTTTGTTATTTGTTGGTTTTCGTGAAATTCTTGTGAACTTCGCAAGGTACGAATGATGTTATTTGAAAAGTTTCGAGTACATCGATGATGAAAGTGTAAAATCAAACATATATTCGAATAATACACTTGATTTATTATGAATTGGATTTTTATTGAATTGAGACAGAGATTGTAATTAACGATGGTTAAGTTGCGGATGAAGGACGTACATCATTGCATATTTGTAATATGAATTAACTGAGTAGTTAAGATTCACACATAATAGCTTAGTACGGGAAGATTTATTATGGTTTAAAAATTTATACATATAAAATATACATATAAATCTTTCGATTGGAAATGAGTTAATACTTCATAACTCGTTGATACAATATATTTGTTGTTGATTCGTAATGATGTCCACAATGATTCTTGAACTGACAGAGTTTGTGATGTTACAGGTGCTGTTGATTCTGACGATACTGACAGCACTGACTGTGTTGATGATGCTACGGTCCTGTTGATGCTGTTGGTAAACAATTCTAGCTTGTAAATCGTACACCATTTTCGATCAAAGTTTCTACTCTACCATCTCCGTTCACTCATCCGATTCACGGTTAGAATTAAATAATCTCTAAGATTTTGGAGATTACATAACTGCCGCAGAGATATCTCTTCAATGAAGTTTATGAATTAATACTTCATCGTTTGTTGTTGTTGATATTCCTGGATATTTACAGGGCGTATGACGTTGATGTTTGAGATACATATTGTGATGTTGCGGTGTGGAATGTGAATGTTGTTGTTGGTGGTGGTGATGGTACTGTTGGTGTTGCTGATGGTGGTACTGTTTATGCTGCTGGTGCTGCTGCTGGTGTTTGTAACCTTTGCACCATATTCTCCAAAGCCACTACCCGAGCGCGAAGCTCGTTGACTTCTTCTATTACACCGGGGTGATTGTCGGTTCGGAAAAGCGGATAAATAAAATCTAGAATTTGGTGTAGTATGTAATCGTGATGAGATACTCTAGAAATAAGAGAGAAAATGGTGTTTCGGATAGGTTCGCCGATAAGTGCTTCAGGTTCTTCGCCAAGAGGGCAATGTGGTGGATGGAAGGGATCACCTTCTTCTTGTCTCCAATGATTAAGGAGGCTACGAACCCATCCCCAATTCATCCAGAATAGATGATGACTAATTGGTTGATCCATTCCGGTCACACTGCTTTCGGAACTTGAGTGGGATTCCATTTTGGAATTCGAGGGACTTGAACTAATGACGAATTCCATTTCGTACGATTGAATAAAGAATTTTTCGATATGAAATGATTTTCCGGCTATCGGGTGGTATTCTAATTATATAGAGCAAAAGGTTTCGTAGATTACGGAGAAATTTACGGAATATGTCAGCCAAAGTTTACAGTAACAGATACGCTAAGATATGGATTAGTAGATACGCTAAGATATGAATTTTGTCTATACACTATTCATGCAATCAATGCAGTAAGACGTGTCTAGACTAAGAATGATAAGCAGGCAATTTCTGACAAAAATGATAAGCAAAACTTTTGACATGCAGACACGGTCGAAGTCCAGGCTCACTAATGCATTCTAACGACTATTAGTTAGACACACTAATGCATACCTGGTTCGCTAAGACCACCGCTCTGATACCAACTGAAATGACACGTTCATATACATTATAAACGATTCACAATAGTTGATTACATCGCGAGGTATTTGACCTCTATATGATACATTTTACAAACATTGCATTCTTTTTTAAAAGACAAACTTTCTTTACAACGAAAGTTGACGGCATGCACACCATTTCATAATACATCCAACTATAATTGACTTAATAATAATCTTGATGAACTCAATGACTCGAATGCAACGTCTTTCAAAATATGCCATGAATGACTCCAAGTAATATCCTTAAAATGAGCTAATGCACAGCGGAAGATTTCTTTAATACCTGAGAATAAACATGCTTTAAAGTGTCAACCAAAAGGTTGGTGAGTTCATAGGTTTATCATAACAATCATTTCAATATATTAATAGACCACAAGATTTCCGTTTATAAATATATATACACTCGCAAGTGTATAAAAGTATTCTATAAGTTTTAAGCACTCGGTAACAAGCCTTAACGTTCATGTTTTACCCTCTGAAGTACACCAGATCATGTGTGTTTAAAATAACCTCGAAGTACTAAAGCATCCCATAGTGAGGATGGGGTTTGTAAGGCCCAATAGATCTATCTTTAGGATTCGCGCCTACCGTACATAGACAAGTAGTTTAATGTTACCAAGCTAAGGGTATATTTCTGGTTTAAACCCACGTAGAATTAGTTTTAGTACTTGTGCCTATTTCGTAAAACATTTATAAAACAGCGCATGTATTCTCAGCCCAAAAATATATTGCAAAAGCAATTAAAAAGGGAGCAAATGAAACTCACCATACTGTATTTCGTAGTAAAAATACATATAACGTCATTTAACAAGTGCAAGGTTGGCCTCGGATTCACGAACCTATATTAATTATATATATTTATATGTTGGTCAATATTTGTCTAACAATTTTTGGTCAAGTCATAGTGTACCACAATCCTAATGCTCGAGACTAATATGCAAAAGTCAACAAAAGTCAACGTGACCCAAAATGACTTCTAAAATTTATACGTGTTTATTATATAACTTAACTATAGTCGTTTTATATGTTTAAATATATTTATTAGATTTTATAATAATAAAAGTCATTTATTAATAAAAATTTATATTAACATTTATATATGATAAAGTATACTTTTATATATCTTAAGTAGTAAAATTTATAAAGTTCATTTAATATATTAAAACTATAGTGGTAAGTATTATTAATGTAATTATATTACGCGTGGTGAAAAATATCTTTGTATCCCCTATTTATTTGATAAAATAATATTGATCATAATAATAATAAGTAAAAGTTGTATTATTTTGTAATAATAATTATTATTATTCTATAAAAAAATAACAATATTTATATTTACTAAAAATGTTATTATGATAAAATGATAATACTAACATAATAGTAATAATGATATTTTATAATAACAATAATATTTCTATTAAAATAATAACGACGATAGTAATAATAATTATTTTAACAATAATACTAAAATTCAGTTGACTATAACTTCAAATCCGTTCATCGAAACCATTCGATATCTAAATGAAAAGTTCCTAATTTTTCGCTAGCTTTCCAATGACATGCATATCATATACCCTATCTCGGTAGCATATGTATCTAATTCAGGATTCAACAAACCTATCTAAGGACAATATCGAATGTACAAGCATGCATAATCCTATATACTCGAGCACTAGTCAGGGATACACTATTGATATATAAAAGTTAAGTTATGAGTGCTCACGTATCAATATTGAGATTCAATATTGCAGGAAAGTACGTAGACGCAACGGAGATGATAAACACTAGATTGACCTCACGAGCATACCCATGAACCATACCCATCACCTCCATAGCTATAACCCATAATTTCCTTAGCTTCGACTCATTCAAAAAAACTATTTTGAAATCACTCGGACATCACTCCGTCGTAATATTTTATGTATACTAATAATATCTTGAAATAATATAGAGCAAATATATATATATATATATATATATATATATATATATATATGTAAATCGATTGAGAGAGTTTAGAGAAATATATTTTCAAGTTTTTATGAAATAATGAAACCTATTGAATTCTATTTATAATAGATTTTTGAATTATTAAAGTAAATTATTAAAGTATGAATTATTAAAGTGAATTATTAAAGTATGAATTATTAAAGTGAATTATTAAAGTATGAATTATTAAAGTGAATTATTAAAGTATGAATTATTAAAGTCTGAATTATTAAAGTGAATTATTAAAGTATGAATTATTAAAGTGAATTATTAAAGTATGAATTATTAAAGTGAATTATTAAAGTATGAATTATTAAAGTGAATTATTAAAGTTAAAGTAAAGTAAAAGTAAAGTAAAGGTAAAGTTAAAGTATAGTAAAAGTATAAAAACTATGTATGTATAATACGTGTATAAATATATATAATATTAATTTAAATCGTTATATATATTTAATGAAATAAAATATAAATATCGTTATATTTATTATACTGGTTAAGTAATGAGTTGTCAAAAGTGATTCTAGATATTTATAAAAGTTATATACGTTTTAATAATAAAGTTCTTTTTAAACTGAAAACGTTTTTGTACGTTTGAAAATAGATTAATAGAATATTATGGAAACCAATTCTCCACTAGCTTTTGTCTAACTTTCGTAAATGACACTTTTTATTTTTATTTATAAATAGCTTTGCAAATTATTCCGAATATCGTTAAGAGGAATAGATTTCTCAAATCATAGTGGACATCTCAACAGAGACTTGTAATCATAATTCAATGTTTCTGATAATCCAATCATTTAATATATATATTTTTTTTAATTTCGTCGATAATCATATTGAAAAAAATACGTTCATATAAAGCATTATACTTTTAAATACTTTGTTGACATTTTCAATTTATAACATATACACATATACATACATATTCATATATGTTCATTTAATGGTTCGTGAATCATTGGAATTTGGTCGAGGTTTAAATGAATGTATAAACATAGTTTAAAATCCTTGAGATTTAACTTAACAAACATTGCTTATCGTGTCAGAATAATATAAAGATAAAGTTTAAATTTAGTCGAAAATTTTCGGGTCGTCACATATGACCTTGATGCTCGTGGGACAGATTGTGGAGTTGAGGTTTACGACGCGGTTGTGGTTGGGGGTGGTAATGGTACTGTTGACGTTGATGTTGGTGGTATTGATTATGCTGTTGGTGCTGCTGCTGGTGTTTGTAACCTTTGCACCATATTCTCCAAAGCTACTACCCGAGCGCGAAGCTCGTTGACTTCTTCTATTACACCGGGATGATTGTCGGTTCGGACAAGCGGATAAATAAAATATATAATTTGATGTAGTATATAATCGTGACGAGATACACTGGAAATGAGAGAGAAAATGGTGTTTCGGACAGGTTCGCCGGTAAGTGCTTCAGGTTCTTCGTCAAGAGGACAATGTGGTGGATGGAAGGGATCACATTCTTCTTGTCTCCAATGATTGAGGAGGCTACGAACCAATCCCCAATTCATCCAGAATAGGTGATGACTGATTGGTTGATCCATTTCGGTCACACTGCTTTCGGAGCTTGAGTGGGATTTCATTTCATAATCTGAGGAACTTGAACTAATGACGAATTCCATTTCGTATGATTGAATAAAGGATTTTTCGATATGAAATGATTTTCCGGCTATCGAATGGTATTCTAATTACATAGAATATCTATATATATAGAGCAAAAGATTTCGTAGATTACGGAGGAATTTATGGAATATGTCAGACAAAGTTTAAAGTTACAGATACGATAAGATATGATTTAGCAGATACGCTAAGATATGAATTTTGTCTATACACTACTCATGCAATTAATGTAGCAAGACATGTTTAGACTAATAATGATAAGCAAGTAATTTCCTAAGGATGATAAACAGATGATTTTCGACTAGAAATGATAAGCAAAACTTTTGACATGTAGACACGGTCGAAGTCCAGACTCACTAATGCATCCTAACGACTTATCAGTTAGACACACTAATGCAGACCTGGTTCGCTAAGACCACCGCTCTGATACCAACTGAAAGGACCCTTTCATATACATTATAAACGATTCACAATAGTTGATTACATTGAGAGGTATTTGACCTCTATATGATAAATTTTACAAACATTGCATTCGTTTTTAAAAGACAATCTTTCTTTACATCAAAAATTGACAGGTATGCATACCATTTCATAATATCCACAATCCAACTATAAATTGATTTAATAATAATCTTTGATGAACTCAATGACTCGAATGCAACGTTCTTCGAAATATGCTATGAAAGACTCCAAGTAATATCTTTAAAATGAGCAAATGCACAGCGGAAGATTTCTTAACACCTGAGAATAAACATGCTTTAAAGTATCAACCAAAAGGTTGGTAAGTTCATTAGTTTATCATAATCATTTATTTCCATCATTTTAATAGACCACAAGAATTTCATTTCCAGTTCTCATAAATATACGTCCCATGCATAGAGACAAAAATAATCATTCATATGGTGAACACCTGGTAACTGACATTAACTAGATACATATAAGAATATCCCCTATCATTCCGGGATCCTCCTTCGGACATGATATAAATTTCGAAGTACTAAAGCATCCGGTACTTTGGATGAGGTTTGTTAGGCCCAATAGATCTATCTTTAGTATTCGCGTCAATTAGGGTGTCTGTTCCCTAATTCTTAGATTACCAGACTTTAATAAAAAGGGGCATATTCGATTTCGATAATTCAACCATAGAATGTAGTTTCAATTACTTGTGTCTATTTCGTCAAACATTTATAAAAGCGCATGTATTCTCAGTCCCAAAAATATAAAGGGTAAAAAGGCAAATGAAACTCACCATACTGTATTTAGTAGTAAAAATACATATAACGTCATTGAACAAATGCAAGGTTGGCCTCGGATTCACTAACCTAAATTAATTATATATATTTATGTGTTGGTCAATATTTGTCTAACAAATTAGGTCAAGTCATAGTGTACCACAATCCTAATGCTCGAGACTAATATGCAAAAGTCAACAAAAGTAAATTTGACTCAATAATTTTCAAAAATCTATACATGATTAATATATAGTTTAAATATCGTCGTTTTATATTTTTAAATATTTTTAAAAGATTTATTAGAGTAAATAATATAATTTATTTATTAATAAATAATATTTTATATTAAATTTATATAATAAAATATACTTTTATATATATTAAGCAATAAAATTTATAGGGTTCATTTAATATCATAAAGATAATATGATAGGTATTATTAAAGTAAGTTATTACACGTAGTAAAATATGTTTGTATCACATATTTATTTGATAAAATAATATCTATAATGATAGTAAGTAAAAGTTGTATTATTTTGTAATAATAATTATTATTATTATTAAAATATCAATATTTATAATTACTAAGATGACATTATGATAAAACGATGATTCTAATTATGATAACTTTAATATTTACGATAATTTTTAATATTATCTTTAAAATAATAATTTTATTTAAAATAATAATAATAATGATATTTTATAGTAACAATGACATTTCTATTAAAATGATAATTTTTGTTAAAATGATAGTTTTAATACTAACGATACTTTTAATAATAATAGTAATGATAAAAATAATAAGAACGATAATTTTATCTAAATCAATATCTTATAATATTTTAATTTCATCATGATACTCTTACCTATTATTTCCTAATCGTTTCGTTTAATAGCTTTTAATCGTCTTTTATATCGTGTTCATAATAATGATAATAATAGTAATCAAAATAATTAGGTGTTACAAATATTTATTTTAATTACACAAATATTAATAATGATAGTTACTATAACATTATTAACGATAATACTAATAATTATCTTAATGATAATATAGTAATAATAATAATAACAATAACAATAACCATTTTTAAATAATGATATATATATTAATAATGATAATAATAATAATAATAATAATAATAATAATTGGATAATAATAATAATACTAATTATAACTTTAACGATAATAACGATAGTAATAAAAAAAAATAACAATTATTAATGATAAATCCCTTTTATTGATAAAGATAATAATAATGATAATAATAAGATAAAACTAGAACGACGATAAAAACGACGATAATAATAATCATTTTTAAAAATATCGAAAATTCAATTGATTATAACTTCTAATCCGTTCATCGAAACCATTCGATATCTAAAGGAAAAGTTCTTAATTTTTCGCTAACTTTCCAAGGACATGCATATCTTATACCTTATCTCAATCGCAAGTGTAACTAATTCAAGATTCAACCTAACCTGTCTAATGTAGTGACCCGAACTTTTCCATGTTTATATATATTAATTGAGATTGATATTTACATGATTAAATGTTTCCAACATGTTAAGCAATCAAACTTGTTAAGACTTGATTAATTGAAATATGTTTCATATAGTCAATTGACCACCCAAGTTGACCTGTGATTCACGAACGTTAAAACTTGTAAAAACTATATGATGACATATATATGGATATATATATATATAGTTAACATGATACTATGATAAGTAAACATATCATTAAGTATATTAACAATGAACTACATATGTAAAAACAAGACTACTAACTTAATGATTTTTAAACGAGACATACATGTAACGATTATCGTTGTAAAGACATTTAATGTATATATATCATATTAAGAGATATTCATACATGATAATATCATGATAATATAATAATTTAAAATCTCATTTGATATTATAAACATTGGGTTAACAACATTTAACAAGATCGTTAACCTAAAGGTTTCAAAACAACACTTACATGTAACGACTAACGATGACTTAACGACTCAGTTAAAATGTATATACATGTAGTGTTTTAATATGTATTTATACACTTTTGAAAGACTTCAATACACTTATCAAAATACTTCTACTTAACAAAAATGCTTACAATTACATCCTCGTTCAGTTTCATCAACAATTCTACTCGTATGCACCCGTATTCGTACTCGTACAATACACAGCTTTTAGATGTATGTACTATTGGTATATACACTCCAATGATCAGCTCTTAGCAGCCCATGTGAGTCACCTAACACATGTGGGAACCATCATTTGGCAACTAGCATGAAATATCTCATAAAATTACAAAAATATGAGTAACCATTCATGACTTATTTACATGAAAACAAAATTACATATCCTTTATATCTAATCCATACACCAACGACCAAAAACACCTACAAACACTTTCATTCTTTAATTTTCTTCATCTAATTGATCTCTCTCAAGTTCTATCTTCAAGTTCTAAGTGTTCTTCATAAATTCTACAAGTTCTAGTTACATAAAATCAAGAATACTTTCAAGTTGCTAGCTCACTTCCAATCTTGTAAGGTGATCATCCAACCTCAATAAATCTTTGTTTCTTACAGTAGGTTATCATTCTAATACAAGGTAATAATCATATTCAAACTTTGGTTCAATTTCTATAACTATAACAATCTTATTTCAAGTGATGATCTTACTTGAACTTGTTTTCGTGTCATGATTCTGCTTCAAGAACTTCGAGCCATCCAAGGATCCGTTGAAGCTAGATCCATTTTTCTCTTTTAATGTAGGTTTATCCAAGGAACTTAAGGTAGTAATGATGTTCATAACATCATTCGATTCATACATATAAAGCTATCTTATTCGAAGGTTTAAACTTGTAATCACTAGAACATAGTTTAGTTAATTCTAAACTTGTTCGCAAACAAAAGTTAATCCTACTAACTTGACTTTTAAAATCAACTAAACACATGTTCTATATCTATATGATATGCTAACTTAATGATTTAAAACCTGGAAACACGAAAAACACCGTAAAACTGGATTTACGCCGTCGTAGTAACACCGCGGGCTGTTTTGGGTTAGTTAATTAAAAACTATGATAAACTTTGATTTAAAAGTTGTTATTCTGAGAAAATGATTTTTATTATGAACATGAAACTATATCCAAAAATTATGGTTAAACTCAAAGTGGAAGTATGTTTTCTAAAATGGTCATCTAGACGTCGTTCTTTCGACTGAAATGACTACCTTTACAAAAACGACTTGTAACTTATTTTTCTGACTATAAACATATACTTTTTCTGTTTAGATTCATAAAATAGAGTTCAATATGAAACCATAGCAATTTGATTCACTCAAAACGGATTTAAAATGAAGAAGTTATGGTTAAAACAAGATTGGATAATTTTTCTCATTTTAGCTACGTGAAAATTGGTAACAAATCTATTCCAACCATAACTTAATCAACTTGTATTGTATATTATGTAATCTTGAGATACCATAGACACGTATACAATGTTTCGACCTATCATGTCGACACATCTATATATATTTCGGAACAACCATAGACACTCTATATGTGAATGTTGGAGTTAGCTATACAGGGTTGAGGTTGATTCCAAAATATATATAGTTTGAGTTGTGATCAATACTGAGATACGTATACACTGGGTCGTGGATTGATTCAAGATAATATTTATCGATTTATTTCTGTACATCTAACTGTGGACAACTAGTTGTAGGTTACTAACGAGGACAGCCGACTTAATAAACTTAAAACATCAAAATATATTAAAAGTGTTGTAAATATATTTTGAACATACTTTAATATATATGTATATATTTTTTTACGTTCGTGAATCAACCAGTGGCCAAGTCTTACTTCCCGACGAAGTAAAAATCTGTGAAAGTGAGTTATAGTCCCACTTTTAAAATCTAATATTTTTGGGATGAAAATACATGCAGGTTTTATAAATGATTTACAAAATAGACACAAGTACGTGAAACTACATTCTATGGTTGAATTATCGAAATCGAATATGCCCCTTTTTATTAAGTCTGGTAATCTAAGAATTAGGGAACAGACACCCTAATTGACGTGAATCCTAAAGATAGATCTATTGGGCCTAACAAACCCCATCCAAAGTACCGGATGCTTTAGTACTTCGAAATTTATATCATATCCGAAGGGTGTCCCGGAATGATGGGGATATTCTTATATATGCATCTTGTTAATGTCGGTTACCAGGTGTTCACCATATGAATGATTTTTATCTCTATGTATGGGATGTGTATTGAAATATGAAACCTTGTGGTCTATTATTATGATTTGATATATATAGGTTAAACCTATAACTCACCAACATTTTTGTTGACGTTTTAAGCATGTTTATTCTCAGGTGATTATTAAGAGCTTCCGTTGTCGCATACTTAAATAAGGACGAGATTTGGAGTCCATGCTTGTATGATATTATGTAAAAACTGCATTCAAGAAACTTATTTTGTTGTAACATATTTGTATTGTAAACCATTATGTAATGGTCGTGTGTAAACAGGATATTTTAGATTATCATTATTTGATAATCTACGTAAAGCTTTTTAAACCTTTATTGATGAAATAAAGGTTATGGTTTGTTTTAAAATGAATGCAGTCTTTGAAAAACGTCTCATATAGAGGCCAAAACCTCGCAACGAAATCAATTAATATGGAACGTTTTTAATCAATAAGAACGGGACATTTCATCTAAGGGCAATATCAAAAGTACAAGCATGCATAATCCTAAATACTCGAGCACTAGTCAGGGATACACTATTAGTATGTAAAAGTTAAATTATGAGTACTCACGTATCAATATTGAGATTCAATATTGCAGGAAAGGTACGTAGACGCAACGGAAATGATAAACACTATATTGACCTCACGAGCATACCCATGAACCATACTCAATCACCTCCATAGCTATAACCCATAATTTCCTTAATCCTATCACACTCGAAAAATAATTTCGAAATCACTCGGACAGCACTCCGTCGTAATATTTTATGTATACTAATAATATCTTGATATAATACGGAGTAAATATATATATGTAAATCGATTGTGAGAGTTTAGAGAAAAATATTTTCAAGTTTCTATGAAATAATGAAACCTATTGAATTCTATTTATAATAGATTTTTGAATTATTAAAGTGAATTATTAAAGTATGAATTATTAAAGTAAATTATTGAAGTATGAATTATTAAAGTGAATTATTAAAGTATGAATTATTAAAGTGAATTATTAAAGTATGAATTATTAAAGTAAATTATTAAAGTATGAATTATTAAAGTGAATTATTAATGTATGAATTATTAAAGTGAATTATTAAAGTATGAATTATTAAAGTGAATTATTAAAGTGAATTATTAATGTATGAATTATTAAAGTGAATTATTAAAGTTAAAGTAAAGTAAAAATAAAGTAAAGGTAAAGTTTAAGTATAGTAAAAGTATAAAACTATGTACGTATAATACGCGTATAAATATATATAATATTAATTTAAATCGTTATATATATTTAATAAAATAAAATATAAATATCTTTATCTTTATCATACTAGTTAAGTAATGAGTTGTCAAAAGTGGTTCTAGATATTTATAAAAGTTATATACTTTTTAATAATAAAGTTCATTTTAACCTGAAAACGTTTTTGTACGTTTGAACTAAATAGATCAATCGAGTCTTTATGAGATTCAATCTTCCACTATCCTTTGTCTAGTTCTCAATGATTGACAAATTGTTCTTATTTATAAATCACTTTACCATTTTCTGAATATTGTTAAAATAGAAAGATTTCTCAAATCAACGTGGGCCTTTCAACAGAGACTTGTAATCATAATTCAATATATCTGATAATTCAATCATTTGATCTTATCTTCTAATTCCATTGATAAACATTTTGAAATAGATACAATCATATAAAGTATTTAATCTAATATTTTATTTACGTTTCAAGTTATAATATACATACACATATACATATATAATCATATTCGTTTAATGGTTCGTGAATCATTGGAACTTGGTCGAGGTTGAATGAATGTATGAACATAGTTTAAAATTCTTGAAATTTAACTTAACAAATATTGCTTATCGTGTCGGAAACATATAAAGATTAAAGTTTAAATTTGGTTGGAAATTTCTGGGTTGTCACAGACGACTTCTCAGTTTTTGGTAGTACCTTTGATTCGTGCCTTTCTAACCTTGACAAAATGCTCACCTGGTGTGAAGAGTCAAATTTAGTTCTGAAATGGGAAAAATGTCACTTCATGGTAAAAAAAAATGGATAGTTTTAGGACATAAAATTTCAAAAGCAGGAATAGAAGTTGATAAGGCTAAGATTGAGACCATTACTAAGCTTCCAGAACCTACCACAATAAGAGCGGTAAGGAGTTTTCTAGGACACGCCAGTTTTTACCGACGCTTCATTAAGGATTTTTTAAAGGTCACACGACCTCTTACTCATCTCCTAGGAAAGGAAGTCCCGTTTATCTTCGATGAAGAATGTCAAAAAGCATTCAACTATCTGAAGGAACAGCTAACACATGCGCCTATCATGATTGCTCCTGATTGGAGTCTACCCTTTGAAATCATGTGTGATGCGAGTGACTTCGTAGTTTGATTTGTGCTTGGACAACGGGTAGATAAGCACTTTCATCTAATCTATTACGCAAGCAAAACCTTAACCGGAGCTCAAGAGAATTACACTACCATGGAAAAGGAGCTGCTAGCCGTAGTATTCACCTTCGACAAATTCTGTGCCTATCTCATCCTGTCCAAAACTACGGTTTACACAGATCACTCAGCCCTCAAATATCTATTCATTAAGCAAGACGCAAAACCAAGACTCCTACGATGGATCTTACTCCTACAAGAATTCGATATTGATATTAAAGATAAGAAAGGAGCAGAGAACATCGCAGCAGATCATCTTATTCGTTTGGAGAACCCAGCGATTGAACAACTTGTTGAATAAGATATCAGAGACAAATTTCTGGAAGAACGGATTATGAGTTTAGGACAAACTCACATAGGATCACAATTTACAGACACTCCTTGGTATGCCGACATGGCCAACTACCTAGTTGCCGGAGTAGTACAGAAAGGAATGAGTACCTCCCGAGGAAGGAAGTTCTTCAGGGATGCCAAGTACTACTACTGGAAAGACCCTTACCTGTTTAGAATTTGCCCTGATCAGATAATCAAGAGGTGCGTAGATGAGAAACAAGCAGCAGGGATCCTTCACCAATGCCACCATGGACCACCTGGAGGTCATTATGGAGCAAATTTAACTGCAAGAAAAGTCTACGAATCAGGATTCTATTGGCCGTCTAAATTCCGAGATGCGCAAGAGCTTGTAAAGCGTTGCGACGCATGCCAAAGACAAGGTATTATCTCTATGAAGAATGAGATGCCTCGGACTAATATCCAAGCTTGCAAGATCTTCGATATATGGGAATTAGACTTCATGTGTAGTGTAACGACCCTGGAATTTACAACATTTATTTATTAATAATTATTATTATTAATACGTGCGATTAAACGAATGTATGTTATTACATTTACATGTTGCCTTAATTGCCCGTACTTGACTTTTTATGGCCCGGAACGTCTCTGCGACACACGAAACTTCACGAATAATATATTTAAATATTATTTGCATTCATGATTAAGTTTTATTAATCATTTTAATTAACTAAAGCTATTAGTTAGTTACTTGGGCTTTAATTGGACTTTTATTGGATTACTTGTAAACTACTTACAACTTGGGCCTTTTAAGAGTTAATGGACTAGTGTAAGCCCACCCTACTCATATTTTGGATTAATTAGCCCAACTCTTGCAAGTGTAAGTATCATTTAGGACATGGAACTAGTTAGTTGCTTAGAAATGGAATCTAGTTGCCATAATCCCCATGAACACCATCTTATTATCCAACTTTATGAACTTTACATGCTAATAACCATTAAACTTAACCTCCCCCCCCTCCCTTTTCAGCTGAATGCCGAACCCTTAGTGCCACATTAGTGGTGTTTTGATTTCATTTATTCATTACTTCATTCCTTGTATCTCTCATTCAAACACACACACACATTACTTGCAATTTTCTTCTCTCTTTTTCTCTCAAGTTCTTCTTTCTTTCTTGTAAGTAACAACTTCTTTTCTTCTTTTCTTTGTTGGTAAAAACTGATTTCTACATGAACATAATCATCATCAATCTTTGTTGTTAAAACTTTTGTTACTTGTTCTTCTTTAAAGTTAATTACTTGTAGATTACTAAGTTGTTTACTTACTTACTTTCATGTTACAAGATCAAACTTCTTAGTTTGATTCTTCATTTATATCTTGTATTTAACAAGAACATCAAGAACATAATCTCTCTAGTTATGTTCTACATATTTTGTTTCAAAGAATTAAAGTTCATAGTTGTATAAACTCTTTACTTGTAGTTCTTGAAGTAACTTTGAAGTTACTTCACTTAAGGATCAACTTGGGTTGAATCTTTAAAAGTAAGAGCAACTATGAATCATCTTCTTGTTTAGTTAGCTTTCTACTCTATTTGTTTCAAAAGATTTAAAGTTTATAATCTTTAATTTTTGTTACTTGTGTTCTTGTTTGTTGTATGTTACTAGAATACCACCTTCATGGTTGGTTTAGGCTTATCTTTCATTTTCTTTATTTCTTATTGTTAAGTTGCTTACTAAACATTTGAACAAGGACATGAAACCAACAAGAGCTTACACTTTGGTGCAAGTATCATGGATCCAACACTTGGTTGTGATCTTTCTTAGTGTTCATGAACTTGTTCATAAACTTACATGTAATCTTGGTTCATCAAACACCTACAACACTTGCACTTGAGTTATGATGGACAAACCTTGGTCAAAATGATGTTAACACATCAACGAGTTGTACACTTGAAGCTATACGCATCAAGGATGAGAACCGTGATGAACATCAAGCACCGAGACAACCGGAACTCTCCAAAACCCACTGTTCTGTCCAAGACCTACTGACCTGATGCTTCTGGAACAGACCAGTAGACCTGGGCTGTTCTAACCTTGATTTTTAGATAGAACTTTTCGAGTAGATAACTTTTCATATAGGACTCGTCTTAATCCGAGTTACGGTTTAGGATTTACGGCCCTCCGATCGTTACCATGTCCTTTAACGTTGTGCAGAAATTTCTGACCTACTCGCACTTAGACCGTCGCCACGGTCAAACCAAGACGAGTTTGCTTCTGTAAATCTTACCACACTTAAGGGACTCATAGACGGAGCCATGACCACTGGTCTCACCTTAATTCAGTAAGGGTAGAGGCCGTGGTGACTGACCTAAGTCAGCCTTTGTTTTAAACGACTTTCATAAACGAGTCTTACTTGTTACCTTTTGTTTAAAGATGATTGATGATGACCCTTATGACCTTAATTACGTATTTGTAAACCTTTTGAGACGACTTATTGACTTAGTGCTATTTGACTTAGGTTGAGGACGTTTGGACCGTTACTTGCACACCACTTTCCGACTACTACCTTACCATTACTACTAATCATTGTGAGTTATAGCATTCCCTTTTTACTTTAACTTATTTTGGGAACTGAGAATACATGCGGATTTTATGTTTTACATACTAGGCACGAGTACTTAAACTTTATATATGTGTGGGTTATATAACGGCAGAAACATTCCCTTTAGCTCGGTAACGTTTAATCATTGGTTTTTGAACCGTGAACGCGAATCTTAGATATGGATCCATAGGGTTTGACATCCCCACTCGGGCTAGTAGCGCTAGCATTTAACGAGTGTTTAATACTTCGAGGTTATACGCACTTGCCAAGTGCACTTTAAGGGGGTACATTAAACGTTAAGTTAGTTACCGGGTGCCCACGGTTAAGCATATACTTTTACATACTTTTGAAACGCTCGTTGTAGCACTGAAATCTCGTGGCCTACTTACATTACTGTTATACTTAAACTATAGCTCACCAACCTTTGTGTTGACCTTTTTAAGCATGTATTTTCTCAGGTGCTTGAAGTCACTTCCGCTATCTTACTAGTCGTGCTGTAGAACCCGCTGCCTAGAGTTGTTATCGCATGACTACTTATGTTGCATTCAAACTTTTTACTTATGAACTTATGTTATGTAACGACCATTATGGTCACGTACACTTATTTAATGCTTCTACTTAGCGAAGCATACTTTTGACTTGTAAAACAATTGACGTATGTTATGACGTCACTTTTATTTATGAATGTAAACTCTGTTTTGAAAACGCATATAGTACTTAACCTTGTAATGATCCTGCTGTTGATGGTCCGTACATGATGATTTAGTACGGGGCGTCACATTTGGTATCAGAGCATTGGTTGTAGGGAATTAGGATGCATTAGTGAGTCTAAGACCGACCCGAGTAGGATTCACTAATAGGGCTAATCTACAACTTGTTAGTTTACTTGTTTCCGCTGAACTTACTGCATGCTGCTGCTTACTGTTACTGCTATATGCCGTATGCTACTACGTGATTTCACTACTGCATGCTATTACTTGCTTTCGATTGCATGCTAGTTTCGTACGATTACTGATATTGCCATGCTACTTATTGTTATACATGAATTAAACTGTTGGCCTATTATTTGCTTGCTTTATGACATACTGACATGGAAAATTTATTTTTCCTTGTTCAGATGTCGGACGTTCCACCTACTGACATCCCGAGCGGCTCAGGCCCCGTTGTTCCACCCACTGCTGCACCTGTTGCTGCTGCTGCTGCTGCCGACATTCCGGCCCCGACACCCACTGGCGACCCCGGCGCCTCTAGTTCTGGAGCTAGCTCTAGTGTGCCTATTCCGGCGTCTTCTTCCAGACCCCTGAGGCAACTGGCTCGCATTGGTGGCATGGAGATCCCCGCGGAGTTCGGGGAAGGACCCTTCCGTAATCACTGGCGCACACCTTGCCGACGCACTGCCGACGGCCGCTTAGCCGTGATTACGCCAGGCCGACACCGACAGATGTTGGCCGCTTTCGGATATGTTGAGCCACCCGCACCACCACCGCATGATTCAGACGACGGTTCTTCCACCGATGCTTCTTTAGACGACACCTCATCTGACGACTCCAGTGATGAGGAGGATCCCGCTGACCGACCGATTCAGGCACCTTCTACCCCGCCGAAGAAGCGGTATCGCTTCGCTGGCATAATTCCTGGTCGTACTGTCACTGACGCTTATGGTCGGCGTCGTAGGATCACTGCTCGTAAACGGCTGGTGCCGTACCCCGCCGACCCACAGATATTACCGTCTCCACCCAGAGCCGGACCATCCACTTCAGCACCACCGGCTCCACCTGCACCGCCAGCACCACCTGCCCCATCACCTTCCTCTAATGAGGAAATGAGACGGGAGATTGAGATTCTCCAGACTCGAGTTACTGAGCTCGAGGAGCAGATGACTCATGTTCTGGACATCTTGTACCCACCATCGCCGTAGGACTTTGTACTAGATTCTGTATTGTAATCTCTTTTTGTAATTTCATATTTCACTTAGGTAATGTACGAACTTATTGTAATGTATGAACTTATTATCATTAATGAATGGAAATTGTGTTGTTACTTTGTGCGCAAGTGTTCTATTTACGTTATCATATCATGGTTTTGTGGTACTTATATATGCTTGCATTACTTAATCAACATGTGTTGTGCTGTTTTCATGTTGGTTGTTATATACTATATTATTATTATTTGCATAATGGATTTTGACTTGAGTCAAAATGTTTGTATAGAACATCATGGCCAACGGAAGAACCACACCTACCGCCGCCCAGATTGAGGACATGATTAATGAACGTGTCGCTGCTGCACTAGCTGAAAGACAACCCCAAGTTCCACCACCACCGCCTGTCAATCCACCTGTCGTCCGAGATGGGTGTACCTACAAGGAATTCCAAAACTGCAAGCCACACTACTTCAGTGGCACTGAGGGACCCGTCGGTCTCACCAGATGGTTCGAAAAGTTGGAATCGGTATTCAGGGTTAGCAATTGTTCTGAGGCTAACAAAACAAAATTTGCATCTTGCACGCTGTCTGATGGCGCGCTCACATGGTGGAATACCATGGCCCAAGCGAAAGGAATTGATGAGGCGTATGCTACGCCTTGGGAAGAATTTAAATGTGCTATGATCGAGGAATACTGTCCGAGAACCGAGATTCAAAAGATGGAAATCGAATTTATGCAATTGAAGACCGTAGGGAACGACCTTAACAGCTACAACCGTAGGTTTTTGGAATTGGCTCTTATGTGTCCAACCATGGTCACCCCCGAATTTAAGCGTTTGGAGAAATACTTCTCGGGACTTCCTAAGTCCATCAAGGGTAATGTTACCTCATCCAAGCCACCAAGTGTTCCCGAAGCAATGCGCATGGCGCATACTCTCTTGAATCAAATCATCCTTGACGAGCCGGAGAAGGCTAAGTTCGAAACTGTTAGTGGTGAAAAGAGGAAATGGGACAACAACCACAACAACAACAGGGGTAGGAACTATGATCAAAACCAGGCAAAACGACATGAAGGGTTCAGGCAAAACAACAACATACACAACAACAACACCAACCCCAACAACAACAACCGCACCAATCCGAACTACAAAGGAACCTTACCACAATGCAATAGGTGCTACAAGCACCACACTGGGTATTGCAATGTTATCTGTGAGAAGTGCCAACGATCTGGACATGTTGGCAAGGATTGCAAGGTTACCACTTTGAATGTGAAGCCAAACCACAACAACAATGGGCCTAAGAAGTGTTATGAATGTGGAAAGACGGGCCATTTCAGGAACGAGTGTCCTAACAAGCGTAAGGATGGCGGACCACCACGTGCTAGAGCCTTCAACGTTAATGCAAGGGACGCTCGCGACAACCCCGACTTGGTGACAGGTATATTCAAGATCAACAATCTTTTAGCTTCTGTCCTATTTGATACGGGTGCCGATAGGAGCTATGTGTGTAGACATTTTTGTGATAAGTTAGATTGGTCGTTAGTTCCCTTAAAGGAAAGTATGCTTGTCGAGGTAGCCAATGGAAAACTTGAAAAGGTTGACCATATTAGTCGTGGAGCTATTATCAACATAGCTGGTGCAGATTTCGAAATTGATTTGATACCTATCAAACTGGGAAGTTTTGACGTGATCGTCGGTATGGATTGGTTGAGCAAGATAAAGGCCGATGTTATCTGTGGAGATAAAACACTTCGCATACCACAAGGAGATGGCGAACCACTGGTTATCTATGGAGAGAGATGTACCTCGAAGTTGAACCTCATTAGTTGCGTGAAAGCGCAAAAGATTATGAAGAAGGGACGCTTTGCTGTCCTAGCACATGTGAAAGCGGTAGAAACTGAGGTGAAGAGCGTGAACGACGTTCGAATTGTGAACGAGTTTTCCGATGTCTTTCCCGAAGAACTGCCTGGATTACCGCCACCGAGGGCAGTAGAGTTTCAGATTGACTTAGTGCCAGGAGCTGCACCTGTAGCTCGCGCACCTTATAGACTCGCACCTTCCGAGATGCAAGAATTACAGAGTCAACTACAAGAGCTATTAGATCGAGGGTTTATCCAACCAAGCTTCTCACCTTGGAGCGCACCTGTGTTGTTTGTAAAGAAGAAGGATGGATCCTTCCGTATGTGTATCGACTACCGTGAACTCAACAAATTGACTATCAAGAATCGATATCCTCTTCCACGAATTGATGACCTTTTTGATCAACTACAAGGATCGAGCGTTTATTCAAAGATCGATTTGCGATCCGGATATCACCAGCTGAGGGTGAAGGAAAGTGACGTGATGAAAACTGCATTCAGGACCCGTTATGGTCATTATGAGTTCCTCGTGATGCCATTCGGTTTGACAAATGCACCTGCCGTGTTCATGGATCTCATGAATCGTGTCTGCAAGCCTTACTTGGATAAGTTTGTTATCGTCTTCATAGATGATATCCTCATCTACTCTAAGAACGAAGAAGAACATGAGCAACACCTTCGGCTAGTGCTTGAACTCTTAAGACAAGAGCAACTTTACGCCAAATTCTCCAAGTGCGAATTTTGGTTGAAGGAAGTACAGTTTTTGGGTCATGTTGTGAGCGACCAGGGTATCAAAGTTGATCCCGCCAAGATTGAAGCCATCAGCAAGTGGGAGACCCCCACTACTCCAACGCATATTCGCCAATTTCTAGGTCTCGCCGGTTATTATCGAAGGTTTATCGAAGGATTTTCTCTGATTGCACGTCCTTTGACCGCACTGACTCACAAGGGCAAGAAGTTCATTTGGGAACCCACACACGAATCAGCATTCCAAACTTTGAAGAAGAAGTTAACCTCCGCACCTATCCTATCACTTCCTGAAGGCAGTGACGACTTTGTTGTTTATTGCGATGCATCGAAGAGTGGTTTTGGTTGTGTACTGATGCAACGATCAAAGGTTATTGCCTATGCCTCCCGCCAATTGAAGATTCACGAGCGGAACTACACTACACATGATCTTGAACTTGGAGCCGTTGTCTTTGCACTCAAATTGTGGAGACATTATTTGTATGGAACTAAGAGCACTATCTTCACCGATCACAAGAGTCTCCAGCACATCTTCGATCAGAAGCAATTGAATATGAGACAGCGTCGATGGATCGAGACGCTCAACGACTACGATTGTGAACTCCGTTATCACCCTGGCAAGGCCAATGTTGTAGCTGACGCTTTAAGCCGAAAGGAGAGGACGGCACCTCTCCGTGTTAGGGCTCTGAACATCACCATCCATTCGAACCTCAACAACCAGATCAGAGTAGCCCAAGTTGAGGCTCTCAAGGAGGAGAACATATCTCACGAGCATTTGAACATACTTGTCTCTCGATTCGAGGTTAGAGAGTCTGGACTCCGATGTTATGCCGGAAGAATTTGGGTACCTTACTATGGAGATCTACGAAGCCTGATACTTGATGAAGCACACAAATCAAGATATTCGATTCACCCCGGTGCAGGTAAGATGTACCACGACCGTAAGGAACAGTATTGGTGGCCGAATCTTAAGAAGGACGTCGCGACTTATGTTGGCAAGTGTTTGACTTGCTCGAAGGTTAAAGCCGAGCATCAGAGACCTTCTGGGTTACTTCAACAGCCGGAAATCCCACAATGGAAGTGGGAAAGGATCACAATGGATTTCATTACTAAGCTGCCGAAGACGATGGGCGGATGCGATACTATTTGGGTTATTGTTGACCGCCTCACCAAATCTGCACACTTCCTAGCGATGAAGGAAACTGATACAATGGAAAGACTTGCTCAGCTGTACATCAAAGAGGTTGTATCTCGTCATGGTGTACCTTTATCAATCATCTCCGATCGCGATCCCCGTTTTGCTTCCAGATTTTGGCGTTCTTTGCAAGAAGCCATGGGAACTCGTCTTGACATGAGTACTGCTTATCATCACAGACTGACGGGCAAAGTGAACGAACGATTCAGACCTTGGAGGACATGCTGCGTGCATGTGTCATTGATTTTGGAAAGGCCTGGGAAAGGCATTTGCCACTCGCCGAATTCTCGTACAACAACAGTTATCACTCAAGCATTAATGCTGCACCTTTTGAAGCATTGTATGGTCGTAAGTGCCGATCTCCTATTTGTTGGGCCGAAGTAGGCGAAAAGCAAATCACCGGACCCGAGGTAGTTCACGAAACCACGGAGAAGATTGCTCAGATCCAAGCTAGACTTAAGACTGCCCGTGATCGCCAAAAGAGTTATGCTGATCTTAAACGGAAAGACTTTGAATTTAATGTTGGTGATCGTGTAATGTTGAAGGTTGCACCTTGGAAAGGTGTGATCCGTTTTGGAAAACGTGGAAAGTTGAACCCACGATACATTGGTCCATTCGAGATCTTGGAACGTGTTGGACCAGTTGCATACCGTTTGGATCTACCAGCACAATTGAGCTCAGTTCATCCTACCTTCCATGTGTCAAACTTGAAGAAGTGTCTTGCTGCACCCGAACTCATCATACCTTTGGAAGAACTTACTATTGATGACAAACTCCACTTTGTGGAGGAACCTGTTGAGATTATGGATCGTGAGATCAAAACTTTGAAACGCAACAAGATTCCGATTGTACGAGTACGATGGAATGCCAAACGAGGACCTGAGTTTACTTGGGAACGAGAGGATCAAATGATGCGGAAATATCCTCATCTTTTCCCGACTCCTCCGTCTACTTCAGCTTAAATTTCGGGACGAAATTTTCTTTAACAGGTGGGTAATGTAACGACCCTGGAATTTACAACATTTATTTATTAATAATTATTATTATTAATACGTGCGATTAAACGAATGTATGTTATTACATTTACATGTTGCCTTAATTGCCCGTACTTGACTTTTTATGGCCCGGAACGTCTCTGCGACACACGAAACTTCATGAATAATATATTTAAATATTATTTGCATTCATGATTAAGTTTTATTAATCATTTTAATTAACTAAAGCTATTAGTTAGTTACTTGGGCTTTAATTGGACTTTTATTGGATTACTTGTAAACTACTTACAACTTGGGCCTTTTAAGAGTTAATGGACTAGTGTAAGCCCACCCTACTCATATTTTGGATTAATTAGCCCAACTCTTGCAAGTGTAAGTATCATTTAGGACATGGAACTAGTTAGTTGCTTAGAAATGGAATCTAGTTGCCATAATCCCCATGAACACCATCTTATTATCCAACTTTATGAACTTTACATGCTAATAACCATTAAACTTAACCTCCCCCCCCTCCCTTTTCAGCTGAATGCCGAACCCTTAGTGCCACATTAGTGGTGTTTTGATTTCATTTATTCATTACTTCATTCCTTGTATCTCTCATTCAAACACACACACACATTACTTGCAATTTTCTTCTCTCTTTTTCTCTCAAGTTCTTCTTTCTTTCTTGTAAGTAACAACTTCTTTTCTTCTTTTCTTTGTTGGTAAAAACTGATTTCTACATGAACATAATCATCATCAATCTTTGTTGTTAAAACTTTTGTTACTTGTTCTTCTTTAAAGTTAATTACTTGTAGATTACTAAGTTGTTTACTTACTTACTTTCATGTTACAAGATCAAACTTCTTAGTTTGATTCTTCATTTATATCTTGTATTTAACAAGAACATCAAGAACATAATCTCTCTAGTTATGTTCTACATATTTTGTTTCAAAGAATTAAAGTTCATAGTTGTATAAACTCTTTACTTGTAGTTCTTGAAGTAACTTTGAAGTTACTTCACTTAAGGATCAACTTGGGTTGAATCTTTAAAAGTAAGAGCAACTATGAATCATCTTCTTGTTTAGTTAGCTTTCTACTCTATTTGTTTCAAAAGATTTAAAGTTTATAATCTTTAATTTTTGTTACTTGTGTTCTTGTTTGTTGTATGTTACTAGAATACCACCTTCATGGTTGGTTTAGGCTTATCTTTCATTTTCTTTATTTCTTATTGTTAAGTTGCTTACTAAACATTTGAACAAGGACATGAAACCAACAAGAGCTTACACTTTGGTGCAAGTATCATGGATCCAACACTTGGTTGTGATCTTTCTTAGTGTTCATGAACTTGTTCATAAACTTACATGTAATCTTGGTTCATCAAACACCTACAACACTTGCACTTGAGTTATGATGGACAAACCTTGGTCAAAATGATGTTAACACATCAACGAGTTGTACACTTGAAGCTATACGCATCAAGGATGAGAACCGTGATGAACATCAAGCACCGAGACAACCGGAACTCTCCAAAACCCACTGTTCTGTCCAAGACCTACTGACCTGATGCTTCTGGAACAGACCAGTAGACCTGGGCTGTTCTAACCTTGATTTTTAGATAGAACTTTTCGAGTAGATAACTTTTCATATAGGACTCGTCTTAATCCGAGTTACGGTTTAGGATTTACGGCCCTCCGATCGTTACCATGTCCTTTAACGTTGTGCAGAAATTTCTGACCTACTCGCACTTAGACCGTCGCCACGGTCAAACCAAGACGATTTTGCTTCTGTAAATCTTACCACACTTAAGGGACTCATAGACGGAGCCATGACCACTGGTCTCACCTTAATTCAGTAAGGGTAGAGGCCGTGGTGACTGACCGAAGTCAGCCTTTGTTTTAAACGACTTTCATAAACGAGTCTTACTTGTTACCTTTTGTTTAAAGATGATTGATGATGACCCTTATGACCTTAATTACGTATTTGTAAACCTTTTGAGACGACTTATTGACTTAGTGCTATTTGACTTAGGTTGAGGACGTTTGGACCGTTACTTGCACACCACTTTCCGACTACTACCTTACCATTACTACTAATCATTGTGAGTTATAGCATTCCCTTTTTACTTTAACTTATTTTGGGAACTGAGAATACATGCGGATTTTATGTTTTACATACTAGGCACGAGTACTTAAACTTTATATATGTGTGGGTTATATAACGGCAGAAACATTCCCTTTAGCTCGGTAACGTTTAATCATTGGTTTTTGAACCGTGAACGCGAATCTTAGATATGGATCCATAGGGTTTGACATCCCCACTCGGGCTAGTAGCGCTAGCATTTAACGAGTGTTTAATACTTCGAGGTTATACGCACTTGCCAAGTGCACTTTAAGGGGGTACATTAAACGTTAAGTTAGTTACCGGGTGCCCACGGTTAAGCATATACTTTTACATACTTTTGAAACGCTCGTTGTAGCACTGAAATCTCGTGGCCTACTTACATTACTGTTATACTTAAACTATAGCTCACCAACCTTTGTGTTGACCTTTTTAAGCATGTATTTTCTCAGGTGCTTGAAGTCGCTTCCGCTATCTTACTAGTCGTGCTGTAGAACCCGCTGCCTAGAGTTGTTATCGCATGACTACTTATGTTGCATTCAAACTTTTTACTTATGAACTTATGTTATGTAACGACCATTATGGTCACGTACACTTATTTAATGCTTCTACTTAGCGAAGCATACTTTTGACTTGTAAAACAATTGACGTATGTTATGACGTCACTTTTATTTATGAATGTAAACTCTGTTTTGAAAACGCATATAGTACTTAACCTTGTAATGATCCTGCTGTTGATGGTCCGTACATGATGATTTAGTACGGGGCGTCACATGTAGTGACCCGAACTTTTCCATGTTTATATATAAATGAAAATTATATTTGCATGATTAAATGTTTCCAACATGTTAAGCAATCAAACTTGTTAAGACTTGATTAATTGAAATAGGTTTCATGTAGACAATTGACCACACAAGTTGACCGGCAATTCACGAACGTTAAAACTTGTAAAAACTATATGATGATGATGATATATATATATATATATATATATATATATATATATATAGTTAATATGATATTATGATATGTAAGTATCTCACTAGGTATATTAACAATGGGTTATATACATAAAAATGAGACTACTAATTTAAGAAACTCGAAACGATATATATAACGATTATCGTTATAACAACGTCTTACTAAATACATATGTATCATATTAAGGTATCGTTACACTACATTTAACATGATAAAATGATAATTATATATATCATTAAGTATGTTAACAATGAACTACATATGTAAAACACGACTACTAACGTAAGAATTTCGAAACGAGACATATATGTAACGATTATCGTTGTAACGACATTTTAATGTATATATATCATATTAAGATATATTCATACATCATAATATCATGATAATATAATAATTTAACATCTCATTAGATATAATAAACAATGGGTTAACAACATTAAATGAGATCGTTAACTTAAAGGTTTCAAAACAACACTTACATGTAACAACTAATGATGACTTAACGACTTAGTTAAAATGTATATATATATGTATTGTATTAATATGTATTGATACACTTTTGAAAGCCTTAAGGACACATATCAAAGTACTTCTACTTAACAAAAATGCTTACAATTACATCCGCATTCATTTTCATCAACAATTCTACTCGTATACACCCGTATTCGTACTTGTACAATACCCAGGTTCTAAATGTATTTAATATTGGTATATACACTCCAATGATCAGCTCTTAGCAGCCCTTGTGAGTCACCAAGACATGTGGGAACCATCATTTAACATCTAGCATGAAAATCTCACAAAATAACAAACTAATGGAGCCTATATGGAGACTAGATAATCACGTGAATGAGGGAGCTCACAAACACATTCACTTTGTAATTTTTTGAATCAAATTACTCTCTCTCTCTCTCAAGTGTTCTTCCATTGTTCTAAGTGTTCTTCATCATCTTCATCAAAATCTAGCTCAATCTAGCTCATAAATCCTAACCTAGATCAACATACAAAACAACAACTCAAGAACACATCAAGAACACTTTCAAGTTTACTAGCTTACTTCCAATCTTGCAAATCCATTTCAAGTGATCATCCAATCTCAAGAAATCTTTCTTATTTATAGTAAGATATCTTTCTAATTCATGGTAATACTCATATTCAAACTTTGATTCAATTTCCATAACTATAACAATCTTATTTCGAGTGGAAATCTTACTTGAACTTGTCTTCGTGTCATGATTCTACTTCAAGAACTTTCAAGCCATCCAAGAATCCTTTGAAGCTAGATCATTTTTTGTCATTTCTAATAGGTTTACCTACTAAACTTAAGGTAGTAATGATGTTCATAACATCATACAATTCATAATATATAACTATCTTATTCGAAGTTTTGAACATGTAATCACTAGAACATAGTTTAGTTACTTCTAAACTTGTTCGCAAACAAAGTTAATCCTTCTAAATTAACTTTTAAAATCAACTAAACACATGTTATATATCTATATTATATGCTAACTTAATGATTTAAAACCTGGAAACAAGAAGAACACCGTAAAACCGGACATACGCCGTCGTAGTAAAACCGGGGGCTGTTTTGGGTTAGTTAATTAAACACTATGATAAACTTTGATTTAAAAGTTGTTGTTTTGGGAAAATGATTTTTCTTATGAACATGAAACTATATCCGAAAATCATGGTTAAACTCTAAGTGGAAGTATGTTTTTTAGAATGGTCATCAAGACGTCGTTCTTTCGACTGAAATGACTACCTCTTACAAAAATGACTGGTAACTTATATTTCTGACCATAAAATTATACTTTTTCTGTTTAGTTTCATAAATTTCAGTTCAATATGAAACCATAGCGATTTTATTCACTCAAAACGGATTTAAAACGAAGAAGTTATGGGTAAAACAAAATTGGATGTTTTTACTTGTTGTAGCTACGTGAAATTTGTAACAAATCTATACTAATCATAACTTAACTAACTTATATAGTATTATATATGTATTCTAACATATATTATGTAATCTTGGGATACCACAGACACGTATACAATGTTTTGACATATCATATCGACGCCATCTATATATATTATTTGGAACAACCATAGACACTCTATATGCAGTAATGCTTGAGTTAGCTATACGGGGTTGAGGTTGATTCCAAAATAATATATATACTTTGAGTTGTGATCTAGCCTGAGACTTGTATACACTGGGTCATGGATTGATTCGAGATAATATATATTGATTTATTTTCTGTACTACTAACTATGGACAATTAATAATGGACTACAACGTTGGACTGTAAATTTAACAAACTTAAATCGTTAAAACATAATAAAATATGGCATGAATATATTTCGATCATACTTTGATATATATATGTATATATCTATTATAGGTTCGTGAATTGACCAGTGGCCAAGTCTTACTTCCGGCAAAGTAAAAACCTGTGAAAGTGAGTTATAGTCCCATTTTTACTATCTAATATTTTTGGGATGAGAATACATGCAGTTTTGAAAATGATTTACAAAATAGACACAAGTATTTGAAACTACATTCTATGTTGAATCGTTATACCGGATATCACCCTTGTTGAACTTGGTAGCCTAAGAATTGGTGTTTTTTATAATTGCCACCAATTGACGCGAATCCTAAAGATAGATCTATGGGCTCTGACATGCCCCAGTCGGAGAATTTGAACTGCTTTAGTACTTCAATGTTTATATATGGGGATATTCTAGATGCATTTTGTTAATGTGGGTTACCAGGTGTTCAACCATATGAATGATTTTTATGCAGATTGCATGTTATTGAAAGATGAAATCTTGTGGTCTATTATTACGATTTGATAAATATATAGGTTAAACCTATAACTCACCAACAATTTTGTTAACGTTTAAAGCATGTTTATTCTCAGGTGATTGTTAAGAGCTTCCGCTATTGCATACTAAATTAAGGACAAGATTTGGAGTCCATGCTTGTATAATATTGTTTAAAAATTGCATTCGAAGATTTATATTGTTGTGCAATATTATTGTAAACCATTATGTAATGGTCATAAGAAAACGCTATTTTTTTATTATCATTATTTGATAATCTTTGTAATATTTTAAAGCTTTATCGATAAAATAAAGGTTATGGTTTGTTTTAAAAATCGAATGCAGTCTTTGAAAAACGTCTCATATAGAGGTCAAAACCTCGCAACGAAATCAATTAATATGAAAAGTTTATAATCAATATGAACGGGACATTTCAGTTGGTATCCGAGCGTTGGTCTTAGAGAACCAGAAAATTTGCATTAGTGTGTCTTATCAAGTTTGGTAGGATGCATTAGTGAGTCTGGACTTCGACCGTGTTTTCTTAAAAACGGTTGCTTAACACTTTTGTTGGAAACTATATATTGTTAACATGTAAATATTATGTGATATATTAATCTCTTAACATGTTTAATATTGTGTGATAGATGTCTACCGCTAGTACAAATCCCATCGATTCACCTAGTAATAATGAAGAGTCGAATATATTTTGGGAAGATTCGCAAGTTCCCGAAGTGGAACCGGAAGAAAAGGAACTGGAAGAAGAGGAACCAGAAGAAGAGGAACTGGAAGAAGAAGAAGTTCCGGGGGAGGAAATAATAAAAACTACAGAAAAATGGTTAAATAAAAGAAAATCTTCAACCAATGGTCCAAAATTAAAAATGGTTTGTGGTGTCTCCGATGAGGAGGAAAAATATTGGAAAAATTACCAATTTTCTGATGAATCGGATCCCGACGAGGATTCCGATGATGTTATAGAAATTATCCCGACCCAATTTGAGAAAGCAAAAGAAAATAATAAAGGAAAAGGCATCAAAATAAAAAAAAATGATTCCAATCCCGATGAACTTTATATGTATCATAAACATCAGTACTTCTTAAATTTTAACAATAACCCAGGAACCTCTAAGCCACCAGGTTTTTCTAAACCATTTGTGAAAACGACGGCTCGTATTAGAGGAACACCATATATCCCTAGAAAATTAGGACAACGAACCAAGTCCGAAGAAGAAGAAATCAGTTATTCAGATTAGAGGGTTGCAATCATGTTGTGCAATATATGTATTATAGCGTACTTGTACTTTTATGTTCTATGTAAAAATTTCTTATATTGTTTGTTAATTATCTTTTACGAATCTAATCCTTGTCTATTTTACAGTATAAAAACACAAAATGGACGTTAAGGATAGACGACCGAATATTTTAGAAGACCTACCAGGGGATATGATTGATGAAATTTTGTCTAGAGTTGGTCAGAATTCATCGGCACAACTATTTATGGCAAAATTAGTTTGTCAAACATTTGAAAGACGTTCCAGGAATGCCTTAGTTAATAAAAGGCTTTCCTTCGATAGATGGGGTATATCACATTGCGGAGACCTTAAGTTACGCCGTGTTTTCTTTAAAGCATTGAATGCGGGGAACCCAAATGCAATTTTTCGCTACGGGTTGAGAGCCTATTTTGACTCCACCTATCCCAACATAGGACTTCGTTCTTTAGAAAGAGCTTCAAACATGCAACATAAAGAAGCATGTTGAATTGTCCCGTTCATATTGATTATAAACGTTCCATATTAATTGATTTCGTTGCGAGGTTTTGACCTCTATATGAGACGTTTTTCAAAGACTGCATTCATTTTTAAAACAAACATAACCTTTATTTTATTGATAAAGGTTTAAAAAGCATTACGTAGATTATCAAATAATGATAATCTAAAATATACTGTTTACACACGACCATTACATAATGGTTTACAATATGAATATATTACATCAAAAATAAATTTCTTGAATGCAGTTTTTACACAATATCATACAAGCATGGACTCCAAATCTTGTCCTTATTTTAGTATGCAACAGCAGAAGCTCTTAATAATCACCTGAGAATAAACATGCTTAAAACGTCAACAAAAATGTTGGTGAGTTATAGGTTTAACCTATATATTATCAAATCATAATAATAGACCACAAGATTTCATATTTCAATACATCCCATACATAGAGATAAAAATCATTCATATAGTGAACACCTGGTAACCGACATTAACAAGATGCATATAGAATATCCCCATCATTTCGAGACACCCATCGGACATGATAATTTCGAAGTACTAAAGCATTCCAAATTCCAGAATGGGGCTTGTTGGGCCCGATAGATCTATCTTTAGGATTCGCGTTAATTTGGGGGTCTGTTCCCAAATTCTTATGCTACCAAGCTAAAAAGGGGCATATTCGGCTTCGATCATTCACCCATATAATGTAGTTTCATTTACTTGTGTCTATTTCATAAAGCATTTATAAAGTTGCATGTATTCTCATCCTAAAATATTAGATTTTAAAAGTGGGACTATAACTCACTTTCACAGATTTTTACTTCGTAGTAAGACTTGGCCACTGATCGATTCACGAACCTATAAAAATATGTACATATATATCAAAGTATGATCAAAATATATTTACAACATTTTTATTACGTTTTAATGATTTGAGTTTGTTAAGTCAGCAGTCCTCATTAGTAACCTACAGCTAGTTGTACATAGTTAGATGTACAGAAATAAATAAATATAAATTATCTTGGATCAATCCATGACCCAGTGTATACAAGCCTCAGGCTAGATCACAACTCAAACTATATATATTATTTTGGAATCAACCTCAACCCTGTATAGCTAACTCCAACATTACTGCATATAGAGTGTCTATGGTTGTTCCAAAATATATTATATAGATGGGTCGATATGATATGTCAAAACATTGTATACGTGTCTATGGTATCTCAAGATTACATAATATATATTAGAATACATGAATAATACAATATAAGTTTGTTAAGTTATGATTTGTATAGAATTGTTACAATATTTCCCGTAGCTACAACAATAAAAAAAATCCAATCTTGTTTTACCCATAACTTCTTCGTTTTAAATCCGTTTTGAGTGAATCAAATTGCTATGGTTTCATATTGAACTCTATTTTATGAATCTAAACAGAAAAAGTATAGGTTTATAGTCAGAAACATAAGTTACAAGTCGTTTTTGTAAAGGTAGTCATTTCAGTCGAAAAAAACGACGTCTAGATGACCATTTTGGAAAACATACTTCCACTTTGAGTTTAACCATGATTTTTGGATATAGTTTCATGTTCATAAGAAAAATCATTTTCCCAGAAGAACAACTTTTAAATCAAAGTTTATCATAGTTTTTAATTAACTAACCCAAAACAGCCCGCGGTGTTACTACGACGGCGTATATCCGGTTTTACGGTATTTTTTGTGTTTTCCGGTTTCAAATCATTAAGTTAGCATATCATATAGATATATAACATGTGTTTAGTTGATTTTAAAAGTCAAGTTAGAAGGATTAACTTTTGTTTGCGAACAAGTTTAGAATTAACTAAACTATGTTCTAGTGATTACGAGTTTAAACCTTCGAATAAGATAGTTTTATATATATGAATCGACTGATGTTATGAACATCATTACTACCTCAAGTTTAGTAGGGAAACCTACTGGAAGTGACAAGAAATGATCTAGCTTCAAAGGATCTTGGATGGCTTGAAAGTTCTTGAAGTAGGATCATGACACAAAAACAAGTTCAAGTAAGATTTTTACTTGAATTAAGATAGTTTATAGTTATAGAAATTGAATACATATATATATATATATATATATATATATATATATATATATATATATATATATATATATATATATATATATATATATATATATATATATATATATATATATATATATATAAGTTTGAATATGAATATTACCTTGAATAAGAAATATAAACTACTGTAAATAACAAAGGTTTCTTGATCTTAGATGATTACTTGGAATGGATTAGAAAGCTTGGATGTAAACTAGTAAACTTGAAAGGATTTTCGAAGTGTTCTTGAAGTGTTCTTCCTAAGATGATTATAGCTTGATTCTTGAAGTAATTTTTGATGAAGATGATGATTAGCTACTGGAAAAATTCATTCATAAGAGTGTGTGTGTGTGTGTGTGTGTGTGTTGAGAGAGAATTAGAAAGAGAATTGGAAGTGAAATTGAGTGAATGATGAGTGGTAAGTGGTGAGTGGGGTTAAAAGGAGTTCTAGTTAGTTGACTAGTGATGTGTGTCGCGAGGGGTACGAAATAGTGTTTATTTTTAATACGAAACTCGACGAAATTTTACACAAGTTTTATTATTTTTACGGATGGGAAATACCTAAACCTTGCTACAACACTTATAGGCAGTGTACCTAATCGTACTGTAGTGTAGTTTTTAGTAAGTCCGGTTCGTTCCACAGGGACGCAGTGAAGTTTAACACTATATTTTTATAAAACTATAATTTACAAAAATATATAATATAAATAGTATTATTATTATAAAGGGGGGTTTTTACCGTTTAATGACCGGTTTGTCGATTTTAAAACTTTAGTCGCAGTTAAAACCAAATGTAAAATATTAAAAATAAATACAAGACTTAAATTAAAACATAAAGTAAATAACGATAATGAAATTGCGAATAATAAAAGTGCGATAAAATAAACTTGCGATAATTAAAAAGTACGATAATTAAAAGTGCAATTAAATACAATAACAATAAAAATGCGATAATTAGAAGTGCAATTAAATATAAAATAAAGGAAATTAAATATGAAATAAAAGAATTATGCTTATTTAAACTTCCGTAATCATGATGTTTGACGTGTTGATTTTAGTTTTATGCCCATGGGTTAATTGTCCTTTGTCCTGGATTATTTAATATGTCCGTCTGGTTTTTGTCCATAACAGTCCATCAGTCATAAATATAAAGTGTGAGTGTCCTCGTCAAATTATTCTTATACCCGAAGTTAAAATATTCCAACTAATTGGGGACTTAAACTGTAACAAGATTTTAATACTTTGTTTAGTAATTACACCAGGATGTCGACTGAGTGTAACCCAAGGTTTTAATATTTTGTTATCAATTATACCAAGTGTCCTTGTACATAATTTCACCCCTGTTTTAATTATTCTAGTGGCTATTAATCCATTCCCGTGTCCGGTTAGATGAACGATTATTCGTACATATAAATACCCCGCCCATCGTGTCCGATCGAGTGTATATGGTAATTTATAGGGACGCCCAATTGTAAATCTTTATATTAACATTAACAAACTATCATTTAGTTAAACAAATATAAAGCCCATTAATAGCCCATAGTCTAATTTCCACAAGTGTCGTTCTTTTGTCCAAACCCCAATTATGGTACAAAGCCCAATTACCCAATTTTAGTAATTAGCCCAACATCATGATTACTTCGTTTTAAATAAGCATAATAATAACTTAGCTACAAGACATTAATGTAAAAAGGTTGAACATAACTTACAATGATTAAAAATAGCGTAGCGTTACACGGACAGAATTTCGACTTACACACTCAAACGATCTCTATCATAAATCTTATTATTATCATAATTTAAAATTAAAATTAAGATTATTGTTATATCTGATTACATTAACATTATGATAGAGAGATATAGATTTATAGATATATTTTTAGGTAGAAAAAGGATGGAAAAGGGTCTCTCTAAATCATCGATTTAGATGGCCTTTTATAGGCAAATGATAAATTAAAATTTTCACTTATGACCCCTAAACTATGCTCAATTAACAACTTTTTATTATTTAATATTATTCTTATTATGAATTATTTAAATATTATATTATATTCTTGTGCATAGTTGACTTGTAATTTTTACACCGTTGCGTTGAGCGTTGAGAGTTGACTCATGTCCCGGTTCCGGATTTTCGAACGTCCTTTCGTACAATTTTATATCGTGTACTTTGCGTTTTGTAACTTGTACTCTTGTCATTTTTAGACGTTCCTCATCAATAATTTGAACCTTTTTAATTGTATGTTGTACTTTTGAGCTTTTTGGACCTTTGTGTCTTCAATTTGTCGTTTTCGCCTTTTGTCTTCGCACTTATTTAATACAAACGAATATTACTTGAAAATGGAATAATTGCAACTAAAATCTTGTCTTTCTTGGGGGATAATGCTATGAAATATATGTTCCTTTTTAGCCTTATCAATATCCCCACACTTGAGCGTTGCTTGTCCTCAAGCAATATAGTCTTGAAAAACACTTGAATCGCTTCTTTATTCTTCACACTTTGTACATCAGTGACTTCAATACGGCGATATGAACAATGATAGTAACAATGTGGTTAAAGGTGGGTGTGTCATCCACAGTTGCCTCGGGTTTAGGTCAACGACACTTGCAATCAAATAGCCGATTTACTTTCGGTTTCCAAAGCAAAGTGCACATTTGAAAGGCGGTTTACAGTCCCACATGACTATAAAAATTTAGATCCTTTAGGAAATAGGATCTTTATGAAAACATTTGATCTTTTGAAAATTCAATCTAGCTTTTACCCTAGATAAGTTTTCTGATTTGATCCACCATTAGTGTTGCAAAATATATTTGTGGATCAATATTTTGGCTAAAAACATTTAGGTTCGTGTAATCTGTAGTGACCCGAACTTTTCCATGTTTATATATATTAATTGAGATTGATATTTACATGATTAAATGTTTCCAACATGTTAAGCAATCAAACTTGTTAAGATGTGATTAATTGAAATATGTTTCATATAGACAATTGACCACCCAAGTTGACCGGCGATTCACGAACGTTAAAACTTGTAAAAACGACTTGACGATATATATATGGATATACATATGGTTAACATGAGTTTATGATAAGTAAGTATCTCCATAAGTATATTAACAATGAGTTATATACATATAAACAAGACTACTAACTTAAGGATTTCGAAACGAGACATATATGTAACGATTATCGTTGTAACGACATTTAAATGTATATATATCATATTAAGATATATTAATATATCATAATATCATGATAATATAATAATTTAACATCTCATTAGATATAATAAACAATGGGTTAACAACATTAATTGAGATCGTTAACTTAAAGGTTTCAAAACAACACTTACATGTAACGACTAACGATGACTTAACGACTCCGTTAAAATGTATATACATGTAGTGTATTTAGATGTATTAAAATACTTTTGGAAGACTTCAAGACATATATCAAAACACTCATACTTAACGAAAATGGTTACAGTTACTTTCCCATTCTTTTCTTTCATCAAGAATTCTAGTCGTATTCTTACCCGTATTATACACAGCTTCAAAACGTACTTACTATGGGTATATACCAATAGGAACTAGCATGGGATTCCACTCTTGATTATGTCATGTATGACTAATCAATTTTAACTTCTACCATGAGCTAGTCAACTAACTAGAACTCCTTTTAACCCCACTCACCACTCACCAATTAACACTCATCATTCACTCCATTTCACTTCCAAATCTCTTTCTAATTCTCTCTCAACACACCCACACTATTATGAACGTATTTTTCCAGTAGTTAATCATCATCTTCATCAAAAATCACTTCAAGAATCAAGCTATAATCATCATAGGAAGAACACTTCAAGAATACTTCAAAAATCCCTTCAAGTTTACTAATTTACTTCCAAGCTTTCTAATCCATTCCAAGTAATCATCTAAGATCAAGAAACCTTTGTTATATACAGTAGGTTATCTTTCTTATTCAAGGTAATATTCATATTCAAACTTTGATTCAATTTCTATAACTATAAACTATCTTAATTCGAGCAAAAATCTTACTTGAACTTGTTTTTGTGTCATGATCCTACTTCAAGAACTTTCAAGCCATCCAAGATCCTTTGAAGCTAGATCATTTCTTGTCACTTCCAGTAGGTTTACCTACTAAACTTGAGGTAGTAATGATGTTCATAACATCATTCGATTCATATATATAAAACTATCTTATTCGAAGGTTTAAACTCGTAATCACTAGAACATAGTTTAGTTAATTCTAAACTTGTTCGCAAACAAAAGTTAATCCTTCTAACTTGACTTTTAAAATTAACTAAACACATGTTCTATATCTATATGATATGCTAACTTAATGATTTAAAACCTGGAAACACGAAAAACACCGTAAAACCGGATTTACGCCGTCGTAGTAACACCGGGGGCTGTTTTGGGTTAGTTAATTAAAAACTATGATAAACTTTGATTTAAAAGTTGTTATTCTGAGAAAATGATTTTTATTATGAACATGAAACTATATCCAAAAATTATGGTTAAACTCAAAGTGGAAGTATGTTTTCTAAAATGGTCATCTAGACGTCGTTCTTTCGACTGAAATGACTACCTTTACAAAAACGACTTGTAACTTATTTTTCCGACTATAAACCTATACTTTTTCTGTTTAGATTCATAAAATACAGTTCAATATGAAACCATAGCAATTTGATTCATTCAAAACGGATTTAAAATGAAGAAGTTATGGGTAAAACAAGATTGGATAATTTTTCTCATTTTAGCTACGTGAAAATTGGTAACAAATCTATTCCAACCATAACTTAATCAACTTGTATTGTATATTATGTAATCTTGAGATACCATAGACACGTATACAATGTTTCGACCTATCATGTCGACACATCTATATATATTTCGGAACAACCATAGACACTCTATATGTGAATGTTGGAGTTAGCTATACAGGGTTGAGGTTGATTCCAAAATATATATAGTTTGAGTTGTGATCAATACTGAGATACGTATACACTGGGTCGTGGATTGATTCAAGATAATATTTATTGATTTATTTCTGTACATCTAACTGTGGACAACTAGTTGTAGGTTACTAACGAGGACAGCTGACTTAATAAACTTAAAACATCAAAATATATTAAAAGTGTTGTAAATATATTTTGAACATACTTTAATATATATGTATATATTGTTATAGGTTCGTGAATCAACAGTGGCCAAGTCTTACTTCTCGACGAAGTAAAAATCTGTGAAAGTGAGTTATAGTCCCACTTTTAAAATCTAATATTTTTGGGATGAGAATACATGCAGGTTTTATAAATGATTTACAAAATAGACACAAGTACGTGAAACTACATTCTATGGTTGAATTATCGAAATCGAATATGCCCCTTTTTATTAAGTCTGGTAATCTAAGAATTAGGGAACAGACACCCTAATTGACGCGAATCCTAAAGATAGATCTATTGGGCTTAACAAACCCCATCCAAAGTACCGGATGCTTTAGTACTTCGAAATTTATATCATATCCGAAGGGTGTCCCGGAATGATGGGGATATTCTTATATATGCATCTTGTTAATGTCGGTTACCAGGTGTTCACCATATGAATGATTTTTATCTCTATGTATGGGATATGTATTGAAATATGAAATCTTGTGGTCTATTATTATGATTTGATATATATAGGTTAAACCTATAACTCACCAACATTTTTGTTGACGTTTTAAAGCATGTTTATTCTCAGGTGATTATTAAGAGCTTCCGCTGTCGCATACTTAAAAAAGGACGAGATTTGGAGTCCATGCTTGTATGATATTGTGTAAAAACTGCATTCAAGAAACTTATTTTGTTGTAACATATTTGTATTGTAAACCATTATGTAATGGTCGTGTGTAAACAGGATATTTTAGATTATCATTATTTGATAATCTACGTAAAACTTTTAAACCTTTATTGATGAAATAAAGGTTATGGTTTGTTTTAAAATGAATGCAGTCTTTGAAAAACGTCTCATATAGAGGTCAAAACCTCGCAACGAAATCAATTAATATGGAACGTTTTTAATCAATAAGAACGGGACATTTCAGTTGGTATCAGAGCGTTGGTCTTAGAGAACCAGAATTTTGCATTAGTGTGTCTTATGTAGTTTTTTAGGATGCATTAGTGAGTCTGGACTTTGACCGTGTTTACTTGAAAAATGATTGCTTAACAAATTTTGTTGGAAACTATATATTTTTAACATGTGAATATTATGTGATATATTAATCTCTTAACGCGTTTGATATTATGTGATAGATGTCTACCTCTAGAACAAGTCCCATTGAGTCACCTAATAATAATGAAGAGTCAAATGTAAATTGGAATGATTCGTGGACTGATTCACAAGTTCCCGAAGAGGAACCGGAAGAAGAGTCGGAACCAGAAGAAGAATCGGAATCGGAAGAAGAATCGGAACCGGATGAAGAAATAGAACCGGTGGGGGAAATAATAAAACGGTTAAGTAAAAGAAAATCCTCAACCAACCGACCAAGGTTAATTATGGTCAATGGTGTTTCCGCTAAGGAAGCAAAATATTGGGAGGATTACCAATTCTCCGATGAATCGGATTCCGACGAGAATTCCGATGATGTTATAGAAATTACCCCAACTGAATTTAAAAAGGCAAAAGAAAATAATAAGGGAAAGGGCATAAAAATAGAGAAATCTAATTCCAACCCCGATGAACTTTATATGTATCGTCAACCCCCGAAATCCTTAAGTTGTAACAATGACCCGGGAACCTCTAAATCACCAGGTTTTTCTAAACCAATGTGGAAAATAACGGCTCGTATTAGGGGAACATCATATATCCCTAGAAACTTGGGAAAACGAACCAAAACCAAAGAAGAAGAAACAAGCGAGTCGGAATAAGATAGTTGTATTCGTGTGGTGTAATATATGTAATATAGGGTGCTTATGCTTTATGATATATGTAAAAATTGCTTGTATTAATAAGTATTTTTTTATGAATCTAACTCTTGTCTATTTTACAGTATAAAAACACAAAATGGATAGACAACCCAATATTTTAAGAGACCTACCCGGAGACATGATTGATGAAATCTTGTCTAGAGTCGGTCAGAATTCCTCGGCACAACTATTTAAGGCGAGATCAGTTTGTAAGACATTCGAAGAATGTTCCAAGAATGATTTGGTTTATAAAAGGCTTTCGTTCGGAAGATGGGGGATATCACATTGGGAAATCCATAAGTTACGATGTGTTTACTTTGACGCATATATTGCGGGGAACCCAAATGCTATTTTACGCAACGGGTTAAGAAATTATTTTGACTCAGTATATCCAAATATAGGACTTCGTGATTTAGAAAAAGCGGCTAACATGCAACATAAAGAAGCATGTTATGCTTACGGGTTAGTAATGTTCGCTTCTCACCAAAGTGAGAACAAGAACATCGGGCTACAACTATTAAACAAAACGTTCCCTCAAGTGACGGAGTCGGTAATTGGGGTAAGAAATGAGGTTTTTAGGTTATTACGAGACTGTTGGTCATTACGTAACCCTCGTCCCTTTGACGACGTTACAACACGCTGTCTTATCAACGGCCATAACGGTTATGTTCCACAAGACCAAGGATGGGAAGTAATTCTAGTAAAACCAGAATGCATGACTTGTTTCTGGACGTATGAATTACGTATCTTTATTGCCTTTGCTGAACGACTTGTGTACTAGCTAGAATTATCTTCACAACCATCTTGTATCAAATTTATTGTGTGCTATATTTCATGCTATATGTAAAATAAGCGGTATTGTAAGTTTGTAAAATATTGTGTAAAAGTTTGAACGCGAAATATTATTACAATCAGTTTTTCATATAGAATTGTAGTAGTTGAATTGTATATTAGCTACTAAGTATGAACTTAACGGGTAGGTACTACCCGAATTTAAACTTATAAAACGCTAATATGAAGAAAAAGCTTTTATAAATGAGTTCATATTATGCTACGAAATACTATTAACTACTCTTAATATTCTGTATGATTAACTTGTTCCATTTAACTATTTTGAAGGAAATGGCACCGACTACTCGACACACCGTGAATATGAATGAAGAGGAATTCCGTACTTTTCTAGCTTCAAACATAGCCGCAGTACAGGCTGCGCTATATACCAACAATAACCTTGGATCTGGCAGTACAGGAAATCGTGTAGGATGCACCTACAAAGAATTCACTGCCTGCAAACCTTTGGAATTTGATGGAACCGAAGGACCGATCGGATTGAAACGGTGGACCGAGAAGGTCGAATCGGTGTTTGCCATAAGTAAGTGTACTGAAGAGGACAAAGTGAAGTACGCTACGCATACCTTCACAAGTTCTGCGTTAACATGGTGGAATACCTATCTAGAGCAAGTGGGACAAGATGATGCGTACGCACTACCGTGGTCAGCATTCAAGCACTTGATGAACGAGAAGTACCGTCCCAGAACCGAGGTCAATAAGCTCAAGACAGAACTTAGAGGGTTACGAACCCAAGGATTTGATATTACCACGTACGAAAGACGATTCACAGAATTGTGCCTATTGTGTCCGGGAGCATTCGAAGATGAGGAAGAGAAGATCGACGCATTTGTGAAAGGATTACCGGAAAGAATCCAAGAAGATATAAGTTCACACGAGCCCGCCTCCATACAACAGGCATGTAGAATGGCTCACAAACTAGTGAACCAGATTGAAGAAAGAATTAAAGAACAGACTGCTGAAGAGGCCAATGTGAAGCAAGTCAAAAGAAAGTGGGAGGAAAACGGTGATAAGAATCACCAATACAATAACAACAGCAATTATAACAATAATCGCAACAACTATCCTAACAATCGCAACATCAATCGCAACTACAACAAACGGCCTAACAACAACAACAACAACAACAGCAACCACAACAATCATCTTAACAACAATAATAACCGCAACAACAACAACAATCAGAAGCAGCTATGCCAAAGGTGTGAAAAGTATCACTCGGGGTTCTGCACCAAATTTTGCAACAAGTGTAAAAGAAATGGTCATAGCGCGGCGAAGTGTGATGTCTACGGACCAGGGGTTAACAGAACGAAAGGAACAAATGGTGTCGGAACAAGTAATGGCGGAGCAAGTAGTGTCGGAGCAAGTTATGCCAATGTAGTTTGTTATAAATGTGGAAAACCGGGCCACATTATTAGAAATTGCCCGAACCAGGAGAACACGAATGGACAAGGCCGCGGAAGAGTTTTCAATATTAATGCGGCAGAGGCACAGGAAGACCCGGAGCTTGTTACGGGTACGTTTCTTATTGATAATAAATCTGCTTACGTTTTATTTGATTCGGGTGCGGATAGAAGCTATATGAGTAGAGATTTTTGTGCTAAATTAAGTTGTCCATTGACGCCTTTGGATAGTAAATTTTTACTCGAATTAGCAAATGGTAAATTAATTTCAGCAGATAATATATGTCGGAATCGAGAAATTAAACTGGTTAGCGAAACATTTAAGATTGATTTGATACCAGTAGAGTTAGGGAGTTTTGATGTGATAATCGGTATGGACTGGTTGAAAGAAGTGAAAGCAGAGATCGTTTGTTACAAAAATGCAATTCGCATTATACGAGAAAAAGGAAAACCCTTAATGGTGTACGGAGAAAAGGGCAACACGAAGCTACATCTTATTAGTAATTTGAAGGCACAAAAACTAATAAGAAAAGGTTGCTATGCTGTTCTAGCACACGTCGAGAAAGTACAAACTGAAGAAAAGAGCATCAATGATGTTCCCATTGCAAAAGAATTTCCCGATGTATTTCCGAAAGAATTACCGGGATTACCCCCACAGCGATCCGTTGAATTTCAAATAGATCTTGTACCGGGAGCTGCACCAATAGCTCGTGCTCCTTACAGACTCGCACCCAGCGAGATGAAAGAACTGCAAAGCCAATTACAAGAACTTTTAGAGCGTGGTTTCATTCGACCAAGCACATCACCGTGGGGAGCTCCTGTTTTGTTTGTCAAGAAGAAAGATGGTACATTCAGGTTGTGTATCGACTACCGAGAGTTGAACAAACTTACCATCAAGAACCGCTACCCACTACCGAGAATCGACGACTTATTTGATCAACTACAAGGCTCGTCTGTTTATTCAAAGATTGACTTACGTTCCGGGTATCATCAAATGCGGGTGAAAGAAGATGATATTCCAAAGACTGCTTTCAGAACACGTTACGGTCATTACGAGTTTATGGTCATGCCATTTGGTTTAACTAATGCACCAGCTGTGTTCATGGACCTTATGAACCGAGTGTGTGGACCATACCTTGACAAGTTTGTCATTGTTTTCATTGATGACATACTTATTTACTCAAAGAATGACCAAGAACACGGTGAACATTTGAGAAAGGTGTTAGAAGTATTGAGGAAGGAAGAATTGTACGCTAAGTTTTCAAAGTGTGCATTTTGGTTGGAAGAAGTTCAATTCCTCGGTCACATAGTGAACAAAGAAGGTATTAAGGTGGATCCGGCAAAGATAGAAACTGTTGAAAAGTGGGAAACCCCGAAAACTCCGAAACACATACGCCAGTTTTTAGGACTAGCTGGTTACTACAGAAGGTTCATCCAAGACTTTTCCAGAATAGCAAAACCCTTGACTGCATTAACGCATAAAGGGAAGAAATTTGAATGGAATGATGAACAAGAGAAAGCGTTTCAGTTATTGAAGAAAAAGCTAACTACGGCACCTATATTGTCATTGCCTGAAGGGAATGATGATTTTGTGATTTATTGTGATGCATCAAAGCAAGGTCTCGGTTGTGTATTAATGCAACGAACGAAGGTGATTGCTTATGCGTCTAGACAATTGAAGATTCACGAACAAAATTATACGACGCATGATTTGGAATTAGGCGCGGTTGTTTTTGCATTAAAGACTTGGAGGCACTACTTATATGGGGTCAAAAGTATTATATATACCGACCACAAAAGTCTTCAACACATATTTAATCAGAAACAACTGAATATGAGGCAGCGTAGGTGGATTGAATTATTGAATGATTACGACTTTGAGATTCGTTACCACCCGGGAAAGGCAAATGTGGTAGCCGATGCCTTGAGCAGGAAGGATAGAGAACCCATTCGAGTAAAATCTATGAATATAATGATTCATAATAACCTTACTACTCAAATAAAGGAGGCGCAACAAGGAGTTTTAAAAGAAGGAAATTTAAAGGATGAAATACCCAAAGGATCGGAGAAGCATCTTAATATTCGGGAAGACGGAACCCGGTATAGGGCTGAAAGGATTTGGGTACCAAGATTTGGAGATATGAGAGAAATGGTACTTAGAGAAGCTCATAAAACCAGATACTCAATACATCCTGGAACGGGGAAGATGTACAAGGATCTCAAGAAACATTTTTGGTGGCCGGGTATGAAAGCCGATGTTGCTAAATATGTAGGAGAATGTTTGACGTGTTCTAAGGTCAAAGCTGAGCATCAGAAACCATCAGGTCTACTTCAACAACCCGAAATCCCAGAATGGAAATGGGAAAACATTACCATGGATTTCATCACTAAATTGCCAAGGACTGCAAGTGGTTTTGATACTATTTGGGTAATAGTTGATCGTCTCACCAAATCAGCACACTTTCTGCCAATAAGAGAAGATGACAAGATGGAGAAGTTAGCACGACTGTATTTGAAGGAAGTCGTCTCCAGACATGGAATACCAATCTCTATTATCTCTGATAGGGATGGCAGATTTATTTCAAGATTCTGGCAGACATTACAGCAAGCATTAGGAACTCGTCTAGACATGAGTACTGCCTATCATCCACAAACTGATGGGCAGAGCGAAAGGACGATACAAACGCTTGAAGACATGCTACGAGCATGTGTTATTGATTTCGGAAACAGTTGGGATCGACATCTACCGTTAGCAGAATTTTCCTACAACAACAGCTACCATTCAAGCATTGAGATGGCGCCGTTTGAAGCACTTTATGGTAGAAAGTGCAGGTCTCCGATTTGTTGGAGTGAAGTGGGGGATAGACAGATTACGGGTCCGGAGATTATACAAGAAACTACCGAGAAGATCATCCAAATTCAACAACGGTTGAAAACCGCCCAAAGTCGACAAAAGAGCTACGCTGACATTAAAAGAAAAGATATAGAATTTGAAATTGGAGAGATGGTCATGCTTAAAGTCGCACCTTGGAAAGGCGTTGTTCGATTTGGTAAACGAGGGAAATTAAATCCAAGGTATATTGGACCATTCAAGATTATTGATCGTGTCGGACCAGTAGCTTACCGACTTGAGTTACCTCAGCAACTCACGGCTGTACATAACACTTTCCACGTCTCGAATTTGAAGAAATGTTTTGCTAAAGAAGATCTCACTATTCCGTTAGATGAAATCCAAATCAATGAAAAACTCCAATTCATCGAAGAACCCGTCGAAATAATGGATCGTGAGGTTAAAAGACTTAAGCAAAACAAGATACCAATTGTTAAGGTTCGATGGAATGCTCGTAGAGGACCCGAGTTCACCTGGGAGCGTGAAGATCAGATGAAGAAGAAATACCCGCATCTATTTCCAGAAGATTCGTCAACACCTTCAACAGCTTAAAATTTCGGGACGAAATTTATTTAACGGGTAGGTACTGTAGTGACCCGAACTTTTCCATGTTTATATATATTAATTGAGATTGATATTTACATGATTAAATGTTTCCAACATGTTAAGCAATCAAACTTGTTAAGATGTGATTAATTGAAATATGTTTCATATAGACAATTGACCACCCAAGTTGACCGGCGATTCACGAACGTTAAAACTTGTAAAAACAACTTGACGATATATATATGGATATACATATGGTTAACATGAGTTTATGATAAGTAAGTATCTCCATAAGTATATTAACAATGAGTTATATACATATAAACAAGACTACTAACTTAAGGATTTCGAAACGAGACATATATGTAACGATTATCGTTGTAACGACATTTAAATGTATATATATCATATTAAGATATATTAATATATCATAATATCATGATAATATAATAATTTAACATCTCATTAGATATAATAAACAATGGGTTAACAACATTAATTGAGATCGTTAACTTAAAGGTTTCAAAACAACACTTACATGTAACGACTAACGATGACTTAACGACTCCGTTAAAATGTATATACATGTAGTGTATTTAGATGTATTAAAATACTTTTGGAAGACTTCAAGACATATATCAAAACACTCATACTTAACGAAAATGGTTACAGTTACTTTCCCATTCTTTTCTTTCATCAAGAATTCTAGTCGTATTCTTACCCGTATTATACACAGCTTCAAAACGTACTTACTATGGGTATATACCAATAGGAACTAGCATGGGATTCCACTCTTGATTATGTCATGTATGACTAATCAATTTTAACTTCTACCATGAGCTAGTCAACTAACTAGAACTCCTTTTAACCCCACTCACCACTCACCAATTAACACTCATCATTCACTCCATTTCACTTCCAAATCTCTTTCTAATTCTCTCTCAACACACCCACACTATTATGAACGTATTTTTCCAGTAGTTAATCATCATCTTCATCAAAAATCACTTCAAGAATCAAGCTATAATCATCATAGGAAGAACACTTCAAGAATACTTCAAAAATCCCTTCAAGTTTACTAATTTACTTCCAAGCTTTCTAATCCATTCCAAGTAATCATCTAAGATCAAGAAACCTTTGTTATATACAGTAGGTTATCTTTCTTATTCAAGGTAATATTCATATTCAAACTTTGATTCAATTTCTATAACTATAAACTATCTTAATTCGAGCAAAAATCTTACTTGAACTTGTTTTTGTGTCATGATCCTACTTCAAGAACTTTCAAGCCATCCAAGATCCTTTGAAGCTAGATCATTTCTTGTCACTTCCAGTAGGTTTACCTACTAAACTTGAGGTAGTAATGATGTTCATAACATCATTCGATTCATATATATAAAACTATCTTATTCGAAGGTTTAAACTCGTAATCACTAGAACATAGTTTAGTTAATTCTAAACTTGTTCGCAAACAAAAGTTAATCCTTCTAACTTGACTTTTAAAATTAACTAAACACATGTTCTATATCTATATGATATGCTAACTTAATGATTTAAAACCTGGAAACACGAAAAACACCGTAAAACCGGATTTACGCCGTCGTAGTAACACCGGGGGCTGTTTTGGGTTAGTTAATTAAAAACTATGATAAACTTTGATTTAAAAGTTGTTATTCTGAGAAAATGATTTTTATTATGAACATGAAACTATATCCAAAAATTATGGTTAAACTCAAAGTGGAAGTATGTTTTCTAAAATGGTCATCTAGACGTCGTTCTTTCGACTGAAATGACTACCTTTACAAAAACGACTTGTAACTTATTTTTCCGACTATAAACCTATACTTTTTCTGTTTAGATTCATAAAATACAGTTCAATATGAAACCATAGCAATTTGATTCATTCAAAACGGATTTAAAATGAAGAAGTTATGGGTAAAACAAGATTGGATAATTTTTCTCATTTTAGCTACGTGAAAATTGGTAACAAATCTATTCCAACCATAACTTAATCAACTTGTATTGTATATTATGTAATCTTGAGATACCATAGACACGTATACAATGTTTCGACCTATCATGTCGACACATCTATATATATTTCGGAACAACCATAGACACTCTATATGTGAATGTTGGAGTTAGCTATACAGGGTTGAGGTTGATTCCAAAATATATATAGTTTGAGTTGTGATCAATACTGAGATACGTATACACTGGGTCGTGGATTGATTCAAGATAATATTTATTGATTTATTTCTGTACATCTAACTGTGGACAACTAGTTGTAGGTTACTAACGAGGACAGCTGACTTAATAAACTTAAAACATCAAAATATATTAAAAGTGTTGTAAATATATTTTGAACATACTTTAATATATATGTATATATTGTTATAGGTTCGTGAATCAACAGTGGCCAAGTCTTACTTCTCGACGAAGTAAAAATCTGTGAAAGTGAGTTATAGTCCCACTTTTAAAATCTAATATTTTTGGGATGAGAATACATGCAGGTTTTATAAATGATTTACAAAATAGACACAAGTACGTGAAACTACATTCTATGGTTGAATTATCGAAATCGAATATGCCCCTTTTTATTAAGTCTGGTAATCTAAGAATTAGGGAACAGACACCCTAATTGACGCGAATCCTAAAGATAGATCTATTGGGCTTAACAAACCCCATCCAAAGTACCGGATGCTTTAGTACTTCGAAATTTATATCATATCCGAAGGGTGTCCCGGAATGATGGGGATATTCTTATATATGCATCTTGTTAATGTCGGTTACCAGGTGTTCACCATATGAATGATTTTTATCTCTATGTATGGGATATGTATTGAAATATGAAATCTTGTGGTCTATTATTATGATTTGATATATATAGGTTAAACCTATAACTCACCAACATTTTTGTTGACGTTTTAAAGCATGTTTATTCTCAGGTGATTATTAAGAGCTTCCGCTGTCGCATACTTAAAAAAGGACGAGATTTGGAGTCCATGCTTGTATGATATTGTGTAAAAACTGCATTCAAGAAACTTATTTTGTTGTAACATATTTGTATTGTAAACCATTATGTAATGGTCGTGTGTAAACAGGATATTTTAGATTATCATTATTTGATAATCTACGTAAAACTTTTAAACCTTTATTGATGAAATAAAGGTTATGGTTTGTTTTAAAATGAATGCAGTCTTTGAAAAACGTCTCATATAGAGGTCAAAACCTCGCAACGAAATCAATTAATATGGAACGTTTTTAATCAATAAGAACGGGACATTTCATAATCCACTGCTATCCCGGTATCGGAAAGCACACATCCAGTTTACTTGTTCCGTATATTACCTTTCGGCAAACTACCGTCCGGTTGTAAAGGAAAGCGATGAACAAGAAACTGTTAAGGCAATGTCTAATGACATGCTTTTGGTTATGGTCTTTTAACGTGTCGGATGCTAGTACTATCCTTGGTAGGAGCAATAGTAAAGATCATCCTATGATTTTTCGGTCTGGCACAAGGTCCTGTCTCCGACCATGCTATGCAACCACCGTTCTTACGGTTGACACCCGATTTGGTTCAGGTGACCTAATGAATTCCAGGTGAATTTCTTAGGATTTTACGTTCAATGGTAATGAACGCATTGAAAATGGTTTTTCAGAAAACAAATCGGTTTGTATTTTTGATCAAAATATTTTCTCGTTCATGCTCGAGTTTAGATATCATCGAATTCCATGAGTTTGAATTCTCAATCTTTAAGGTCAATCTCTAGGATTGAGTATTATCAGTCTTAAAAGCTGATTTTTAATCTTTAAGGAGATTATCCTTTTCTGGGGATCTGATTCATTAGTCTTATCAAGCTAATTTGCACGGTGCCTCCCCATTGTACGAGATAAATCCTTCTCATGGTTAGGATAAATCTGACCACTTGGCGACCCTGTTTGATGCTGAGGTCCGTGGATTTCCTGCTGATTTTAGAGATGACTTTTCTAGATTTTTCGTCAACCTACAGCTGGTCTGGACGACAACTTCATGACCTAAATCAAGAAGCGCGTGTCTTTTTCGGAAGACTTTACTTCCTTTTAATGATGGAATTGATTCATCGTGTAGATCCATCTTTCTTTCAAATGTATTACAGTAAACCGGGTAAAACTGATTAGTATCGTCCAAAGCAAAAGTACCTGCAATAATCTTGTACAAAAATATGTGATAAATTGAATAACTTGGTACATTCTCCCCACACTTAGTTTCTTTCTTTGCCTTTTTATTCTCCTTTATTCCATTTTAAATGAATTCAAGCATTTTAGGTTGTTTCTCAATTTATGTCCTTTCCGAGGTAACGATAATTTCGGTATTATCACCTAGTTTTCACCGTTCATAAATATGTATAAACATGATTTTGACTTCATTTAATTGAAAATTTTTCAAATTTTCACAAAATTTGGCAAATAAACCAAGTATAAACCTGAGAGAATTTATAACCCTTCCCCACACTTAAGATCATGCAATGCCCTCATTTGCATGAAATCAGACTATAATTTAAATTCATGAGGGTGATTAGCGTAGAAAAGTGATTAAAAATACCCAGTTTGCAAACATCTTGTTGTTATCTCACATTTGATATTTTGCTTCTTGTCGTCAAAATTAGTACCTTTTGCTGAACTTAATGACAGTCTTTGAAAGTGCGTTGTTTTACCCTGTTTTGTACATAAGATAAAATACAAACATATATATATATATATATATTTTTGAAGTTTGGTTTATAACCCCACTTTTCAAAAATTTATAATGTATAATATTTTTGGCATACTTTAAATCAATAAAATTAAAAATAATGATAACAAAATTTGTCGCCCCGCCCTCGGGTAAAGTAATTTCGGCTTAATGACCTAGTCTTCAACTCACGACGAATTTTAGAAATAATTTTTTTTAAACTTAATGAAATAAAGTAAATTTTGTTTTTTAAAAACTTAAATTAAAATGCATATTAATTTCATAAAAAAAACCTACAAAACAAAAATTCAGAATGGAGGGAGAAAACTAGTTCTTTAGTGTCTGCTAGCGGAAAAGACCAATCGGGTTCCATTCTCGGAACTATACGAGAACAGAACAACTAACTCTAGATAGCATTTTCTTTTTAGAACATTTGAATCTCCCCACACTTAGGTAGCCGTGGTGTCAAAATTGTGATTAACTTCATCGTTAATTTCTCTTGGTCCATAATCAACTTGCATATCCGTGACTTTTTCTTTAAGCCATTGGTCGGATTCCTGTGTAATATCCACAATTTCAACTAGTTTCTCCTTTTCTTTAGGTGATAGATTGGATACTAACCGGTTACATAACTTAAAGTTCCCCTTGGTTCTAGCATCGCGAATCCGTTTAATAAGTTTCTTCATTGAACTATTAATAACGGGATCATTTAATTTCGTATCAACAACGGGGTTCTTTGTTATCATGTCATCATTAGGTGTTACTTCATTTTCCCCACACTTAGGCGTTTCATTATTGCTAAGTATTACCGTTGGAGTTGGTAAAACCACATGGTTCTTACCAATTGTTTTTACTGGTTCAACGGTTTTGGCTGGTGGAGATTTAGACTTACGAATCATAAAGGTGATCGATTTGTCACCACTTTTAAGTGTCATTCTTCCATTTCCTACATCAAATAACGCCTTGGTGGACGCTAAGAATGGCCGACCTAAAATTAGAGGAATGTTTGGGTCCTCTTCTATGTCAATGACAATAAATTCGACTAGAAAGGTTAAATTGCCTACTTGAACGGGTAGGTTGTCAGCAATTCCAACTGGGTGCTTAATGGTTTGATCAAAGAGTCGAACACTCATATCCGTTGGACTTAACTTACCTACACCTAATCTCTTATATAAGGAAAGAGGCATAACACTTACACTTGCACCTAAATCTGCTAGTGCATCATACATGACACAATCACTAAGTAGACAAGGAACAATAAATTCACCCGGATCACCTACCCTAGGTGGAGGTTTTGGTGGAACTGTCTTCACCGGGTTTATATTTACGGCTTTTGTTTCTTGCACTTTCTTATTCTTTTTCTTCTTCTTCTTTTCAGAGGTATCACAATCTTTATTACCTTTCACTTGCTCATACTCAACTCCTTTTCTTGGAAACGGGATGGGTGGTTTGTATGGTGCCACCACTGGCTTTACATACTCGGGTGGTGGTGGTGGTGGTGTAACTTCTTCATTGTTACTCACATCTAAAACCTTCCCATCTTCTGGTGCTGGTTTTTCAGAATTCGTTGACACCATATTAACATTCTCATTCCGAGGGTTTACTTCAGTATTACTCGGTAGCTTTCCTTGTTCCCTTTCACTCATCATGCTAGCAAGAGTACCTACATGTTTTTCTAGATTCAAAATGGAAGCTTGTTGAGTTCTTAATGACTGATCAAACCTCTCATTCGTTTGGGTTTGAGATGTAATAAATTGTGTTTGAGATTCCATTAGCTTTGCCATCATTTCTTCTAGATTTGGCTTTTTCTCTTCGATTTGTTGTGGTGGTTTATACAAGCCATGTCTTTGTTGATTGAAAGTGTTGGTTTGAGTTGGTTGGTTATTTGGACCTTGTTGGTTGTACGAGTTATTGTTTGGTCCATTTGGATTGTAAAGAATGTTTTGATTTCGATTGAAGTTTAGCCTGGGCGGTTGATAATTATTCTGATAATTATTTCCCTGCCTTTGGTTCATATAGGAAACATTCTCTCGTTGTTCCATCGTTGGTTCAAAGTGACAATCTTTCGTTAAGTGTGGTCCACCGCATTGCTCACAACTGATTCGTATTGCGTGAATATCTTTAGTCATCTTTTCCATTCGTCTTTCGAAAGCATCTATTTTTGCGGAAACGGAATCAAAGTCATGGCTAGAATCGGCTCTAGCCACTTTAGATGATCGAAAGATATCTTTTTCTTGGTGCCACTCATGTGAGTGGGAGGCTGTGTTATCAATAATTTTGTAAGCTTCAGTTGCGGTTTTCTTCATAATGGAACCACCAGCTGTTATGTCGATGTCTTTTCTTGTAGCGATGTCTACGCCTTTATAGAAGATTTGCACTATTTGAAAAGTATCTAATCCGTGTTGAGGACATCCTCTCAACATCCTTCCGAATCTTGTCCACGCCTCATATAATGTTTCATTTGGCTTTTGCGCGAACGTAACAATTTCTCCTTGAAGTCTCACGGCTTTAGATGCCGGAAAGAATTGTTTAAGAAATTTTTCAACTAAAACATCCCATGTATCAATCGCCCCTTCAGGTAACGATTCTAACCAATCTTTGGCTTCTCCCTTTAAAGTCCAGGGAAACAACATGAGATAGATCTGTTCATCCTCCACTTCTCGGATTTTGAATAGTGTACAGATCCTGCTAAACGTACGAAGATGTTCGTTTGGATCTTCATTCGGTGCACCACTGAATTGGCATTGGTTAGTCACCATATGTAGAATTTGTCCTTTGATTTCATAATCTGGTGCATTAATGTTTGGTTGAGTAATTGCATGACCTTGGCCGGTGCGTTTGGCTCTCATTCGGTCTTCCATACTTAGAGGTTCTAGATTTTCCATGATTGGAAGTGTTGTATCCGAATCACTAGAGGTTTCTGATTTAATGGTTTCTTCCTCAACAATCTCTGTTTGAATGATTGGTGGTTCCGGAGGAATAATTAATGGATCAGGGTCTCGGAATTGTTCCTGAGTATTCTCCGGATTCTCAATTGTGATATTGGTTTCAAAAACTGGATTATCGGAAATTTGAGTTGAAGTACTCGGTCGACTTGATGACGAGTCTAAAGAAAAATCAACGGCAGCTATATTTGTTAAACGATGTCTTGATCGAGTTACAGGTGGTGAACGTATGACTGGCGGCGAACGTCTTGCTCGGTGCATTCACAGAATTATCCTATTAGTTATAAAAAAATAATAAGAAAAACTTATATAAGTTGTCCAATTAATAGACTTTTCTGATTTTTGCCCACGTTTCGAATAGCCAAAAGATGCAGCAGAGGGGCAGGATTCGTTTGGTCTCAATATAATTGAGGACTGTTTGGCTCCAACAACCCGGTCCACGTACAAATCCAACTATTACTACGAACCAGAAAAATGTCAACGTCTATTAACTTAACCGCTTAAATAATTTCTCTTTCCGTTTAAGAAATATTAGATTAGATGTAGATAAAATTCTATGTCCTATAACTAGAATGACGAGAAATAAGGAAGAAATAGATTGCGTTTCGAAAAGTGTCGAAAAACGAAAAAGGCGAAGAGTGGCTTATAAGACTTTAAAAACACGCGATTAATCCAACCTTATAACTATCACTATCTTAAAATTAAAACTACAAATAGAGATTACTAATTAGAATTGTAATTGATACATAGGTAAAAGGCGTCGAAAAATAAAAATAAGAAAATAACTATGGCAAAACTAAACTTAATACTAAAAGTTGCGACTATAGTCTAAAAATCTAAAGGTAATAAAACTAAAAAAACATTTTTTTTTTATAGACAAAATCTTAAAAAAATATATTTTTTTTTAATAATTTTTTTTTTATATGCAGGCTCAAAATGGGAGTGCAGATTCAAAATTGAATGCAAGTTCAAAAGCTGATGCAGGCTCAAAACTGATGCAGATTCAAAACTATGCAGGCTCAAAACTGATGCAGATTCAAAACTCGTGTTTTTTTTTACGTTTTTTTTTTTTACGTTTTTTTTTACAAACTTATATTTTCACAAATATAAATTAAAAATATAGCGTTTTAGCGGTCCCCGGCAGCGGCGCCAAAAACTTGATGTGTGTCGCGAGGGGTACGAAATAGTGTTTATTTTTAATACGAAATTCGACGAAATTTTACACAAGTTTTATTATTTTTACGGATGGGAAATACCTAAACCTTGCTACAACACTTATAGGCAGTGTACCTAATCGTACTGTAGTGTAGTTTTTAGTAAGTCCGGTTCGTTCCACAGGGACGCAGTGAAGTTTAACACTATATTTTTATAAAACTATATTTTTACAAAAATATATAATATAAGTAGTATTATTATTATAAAGGGGGGTTTTTACCGTTTAATGACCGGTTTGTCGATTTTAAAACTTTAGTCGCAGTTAAAACCAAATGTAAAATATTAAAAATAAATACAAGACTTAAATTAAAGCATAAAGTAAATAACGATAATGAAATTGCGAATAATAAAAGTGCGATAAAATAAACTTGCGATAATTAAAAAGTACGATAATTAAAAGTGCAATTAAATACAATAACAATAAAAATGCGATAATTAGAAGTGCAATTAAATATAAAATAAAGGAAATTAAATATGAAATAAAAGAATTATGCTTATTTAAACTTCCGTAATCATGATGTTTGACGTGTTGATTTTAGTTTTATGCCCATGGGTTAATTGTCCTTTGTCCTGGATTATTTAATATGTCCGTCTGGTTTTTGTCCATAACACTCCATCAGTCATAAATATAAAGTGTGAGTGTCCTCGTCAAATTATTCTTATACCCGAAGTTAAATATTCCAACTAATTGGGGACTTAAACTGTAACAAGATTTTAATACTTTGTTTAGTAATTACACCAGGATGTCGACTGAGTGTAACCCAAGGTTTTAATATTTTGTTATCAATTATACCAAGTGTCCTTGTACATAATTTCACCCCTGTTTTAATTATTCTAGTGGCTATTAATCCATTCCCGTGTCCGGTTAGATGAACGATTATTCGTACATATAAATACCCCGCCCATCGTGTCCGATCGAGTGTATATGGTAATTTATAGGGACGCCCAATTGTAAATCTTTATATTAACATTAACAAACTATCATTTAGTTAAACAAATATAAAGCCCATTAATAGCCCATAGTCTAATTTCCACAAGTGTCGTTCTTTTGTCCAAACCCCAATTATGGTACAAAGCCCAATTACCCAATTTTAGTAATTAGCCCAACATCATGATTACTTCGTTTTAAATAAGCATAATAATAACTTAGCTACGAGACATTAATGTAAAAAGGTTGAACATAACTTACAATGATTAAAAATAGCGTAGCGTTACACGGACAGAATTTCGACTTACACACTCAAACGATCTCTATCATAAATCTTATTATTATCATAATTTAAAATTAAAATTAAGATTATTGTTATATCTGATTACATTAACATTATGATAGAGAGATATAGATTTATAGATATATTTTTAGGTAGAAAAAGGATGGAAAAGGGTCTCTCTAAATCATCGATTTAGATGGCCTTTTATAGGCAAATGATAAATTAAAATTTTCACTTATGACCCCTGAACTATGCTCAATTAACAACTTTTTATTATTTAATATTATTCTTATTATGAATTATTTAAATATTATATTATATTCTTGTGCATAGTTGACTTGTAATTTTTACACCGTTGCGTCGAGCGTTGAGAGTTGACTCATGTCCCGGTTCCGGATTTTCGAACGTCCTTTCGTACAATTTTATATCGTGTACTTTGCGTTTTGTAACTTGTACTCTTGTCATTTTTAGACGTTCCTCATCAATAATTTGAACCTTTTTAATTGTATGTTGTACTTTTGAGCTTTTTGGACCTTTGTGTCTTCAATTCGTCGTTTTCGCCTTTTGTCTTCGCACTTATTTAATACAAACGAATATTACTTGAAAATGGAACAATTGCAACTAAAATCTTATCTTTCTTGGGGAATAATGCTATGAAATATATGTTCCTTTTTAGCCTTATCAACTAGTTCATGGTAAAAGTTAAGATTGATTAGTCATGTATGACATAATCAAGAGTGGAATCCCATGCTAGTTCCTAATGGTATATACCCATAGTAAGTACGTCTTGAAGCTGTGTATAATATGGGTATGAATACGACTAGAATTCTTGATGAAAAAAGAATGGGATTGTAACTGTATCCATTTTCGTTAAGTATGAGTGTTTTGATATATGTCTTGAAGTCTTCCAAAAGTATATTAATACATCTAACTACACTACATGTATATACATTTTAACTGAGTCGTTAAGTCATCGTTAGTCGTTACATGTAAGTGTTGTTTTGAAACCTTTAAGTTAACGATCTCATTTAATATTGTTAACCCATTGTTAATTATATCTAATGAGATGTTAAATTATTATATTATCATGATATTATGATATATTAATATATCTTAATATGATATATATACATTTAAATGTCGTTACAACGATAATCGTTACATATATGTCTCGTTTCGAAATCCTTAAGTTAGTAGTCTTGTTTTTATGTATATAACTCATTGTTAATATACTTATGGAGATACTTACTTATCATAATCTCATGTTAATAATATGTATATCCATATATATATCGTCATGTCATTTTTACGAGTTTTAACGTTCGTGAATCGTCGGTCAACTTGGGTGGTCAATTGTTTATATGAAACCTATTTCAGTTAATCAAGTCTTAACAAGTTTGATTGCTTAACATGTTGGAAACACTTAATCATGTAAATATCAATTTCATCTAATATATATAAACATGGAAAAGTTCGGGTCACTACAGTACCTACCCGTTAAATAAATTTCGTCCCGAAATTTTAAGAAGTTGGAGGTGTTGACGTATCTTCTGGAAATAAGTGTGGATATTTCTTCTTCATCTGATCTTCTCGTTCCCAGGTGAACTCGGGTCCTCTACGAGCATTCCATCGAACCTTAACAATTGGTATCTTGTTTTTCTTAAGTCTTTTAACCTCACGATCCATTATTTCGACGGGTTCTTCGATGAATTGAAGTTTTTCGTTGATTTGAATTTCGTCTAACGGAATAGTGAGATCTTCTTTAGCAAAACATTTCTTCAAATTCGAGACGTGGAAAGTGTTATGTACAGCCGCGAGTTGTTGAGGTAACTCAAGTCGGTAAGCTACTGGTCCGACACGATCAATAATCTTGAATGGTCCAATATACCTTGGATTTAATTTCCCTCGTTTACCAAATCGAACAACGCCTTTCCAAGGTGCAATTTTAAGCATGACCATCTCTCCAATTTCAAATTCTATATCTTTTCTTTTAATGTCAGCATAACTCTTTTGTCGACTTTAGGCAGTTTTCAACCGTTGTTGAATTTGGATGATCTTCTCGGTAGTTTCTTGTATTATCTCCGGACCCGTAATCTGTCTATCCCCCACTTCACTCCAACAAATCGGAGACCTGCACTTTCTACCATAAAGTGCTTCAAACGGCGCCATCTCAATGCTTGAATGGTAGCTGCTGTTGTAGGAAAATTCTGCTAACGGAAGGTGTCGATCCCAACTGTTTCCGAAATCAATAACACAGGCTCGTAGCATGTCTTCAAGCGTTTGTATCGTCCTTTTACTCTGCCCATCAGTTTGTGGATGATAGGCAGTACTCATGTCTAGACGAGTTCCTAATGCTTGCTGTAATGTCTGCCAGAATCTTGAAATAAATCTGCCATCCCTATCAGAGATAATAGAGATTGGTATTCCATGTCTGGAGACGACTTCCTTCAAATACAGTCGTGCTAACTTCTCCATCTTGTCATCTTCTCTTATTGGCAGGAAGTGTGCTGATTTGGTGAGACGATCAACTATTACCCAAATAGTATCAAAACCACTTGCAGTCCTTGGCAATTTAGTGATGAAATCTATGGTAATGTTTTCCCATTTCCATTCCGGGATTTTGGGTTGTTGAAGTAGACCTGATGGTTTCTGATGCTCCGCTTTGACCTTAGAACACGTCAAACATTCTCCTACGTATTTAGCAACATCGGCTTTCATACCTGGCCACCAAAAATGTTTCTTGAGATCCTTGTACATCTTCCCCGTTCCAGGATGTATTGAGTATCTGGTTTTATGAGCTTCTTTAAGTACCATTTCTCTCATATCTCCAAATTTTGGTACCTACATTCTTTCAGCCCTATACCGGGTTCCGTCTTCCCGAATATTAAGATGCTTCTCCGATCCTTTGGGTATTTCATCCCTTAAGTTTCCCTCTTTTAAAACTCCTTGTTGCGCCTCCTTTATTTGAGTAGTAAGGTTAGTGTAAATCATTATATTCATAGATTTTACTCGAATAGGTTCTCTGTCCTTTCTGCTCAAGGCATCGGCTACCACAATTGCCTTTCCTGGGTGATAACGAATCTCAAAGTTGTAATCATTCAACAATTCAATCCACCTACGCTGCCTCATATTCAGTTATTTCTGATTAAATATGTGTTGAAGACTTTTGTGTCGGTATATATAATACTTTTGACCCCATATAAGTAGTGCCTCCAAGTCTTTAATGCAAAAACAACCGCACCTAATTCCAAATCATGCGTCGTATAATTCTGCTCGTGAATCTTCAATTGTTTAGACGTATAAGCAATTACCATCGTTCGTTGTATTAATACACAACCGAGACCTTGCTTTGAGGCGTCACAATATATCACAAAATCATCATTCCCTTTAGGTAATGACAATATAGGTGCCGTAGTTAACTTTTTCTTCAACAATTGAAATGCTTTCTCTTGTTCATCCTTCCATTCAAATTTCTTCCCTTTATGCGTTAATGCAGTCAAGGGTTTTGCTATTTTGGAAAAATCTTGGATGAATCTCCTGTAATAACCAGCCAGCCCTAAAAATTTGCGTATGTGCTTCGGAGTTTTCGGGGTTTCCTACTTTTCAACAGTTTCAATCTTTGCTGGATCCACCTGAATACCTTCTTTGTTCACTATGTGACCGAGGAATTGAACTTCTTCCAACCAAAATGCACACTTTGAAAACTTAGCGTACAGTTTTTCCTTTCTTAACAACTCTAGCACTTTTCTCAAATGTTCTTCATGCTCTTGGTCATTCTTTGAGTAAATAAGTATGTCATCAATGAAAACAATGACAAACTTGTCAAGGTATGGTCCACACACTCGGTTCATGAGGTCCATGAACACAGCTGGTGCGTTAGTCAACCTAAACGGCATCACCATAAAATCGTAATGACCGTAACGCATGCTAAAAGCAGTCTTTGGAATATCATCCTCCTTCACCCGCATTTGATGATACCCAGAACGTAAATCAATCTTTGAATAAACCGACGAGCCTTGTAGTTGATCAAATAAGTTGTCGATTCTCGGTAGTGGGTAGCGGTTCTTGATGGTAAGTTTGTTCATCTCTCAGTAGTCGATACATAACCTAAATGTACCATCCTTCTTCTTGACAAACAAAGCAGGAGCTCCCCATGGTGATGTGCTTGGTCGAATGAAACCACCCTCTAAAAGTTCCTGTAACTGACTTTGTAATTCTTTCATTTCGCTGGGTGCGAGTCTGTATGGAGTACGAGCTATTGGTGCAGCTCCTGGTACAAGGTCTATTTGAAATTCAACGGATCGATGTGGGGGTAATCCCGGTAATTCTTTCGGAAATACATCGGGAAATTCTTTTGCGACGGGAACATCACTGATGTTCTTTTCTTCAGGTTTAACTTCCTTGATGTGTGCTAGAATGACGTAACAACCTTTTCTTATTAGTTTTTATGCCTTCAAACTACTAATAAGATTTAATTTCGCATTGTTCTTTTCTCCGTACACCATTAAAGGTTTTCCCTTTTCACGCATAATGCGAATCGCATTTTTGTAAAAAATGACCTCTGCTCTCACCTTCTTCAACCAGTCCACGCCAATTATTACATCAAAACTCCCTAAATTGACTGGTATTAAATCAATCCTAAACGTTTCATCACCCAGTTTAATTTCTCTATCCCGACATATATTAACTGCTGAAATTAATTTACCGTTTGCTAATTCGAGTAAAAATTTACTATCCAAAGGTGTCAATGGGCAACTTAACTTAGCACAAAAATCTCTACTCATATAGCTTCTATCCGCACTGGAATCAAATAAAACATAAGCAGATTTATTATCAATAAGAAACGTACCCGTAACAAGCTCCGGGTCTTCCTGCGCTTCTGCCGTATTAATATTGAAAACTCATTCGCGGCTCTGCCCATTAGTATTCCCCTTATTCGGGCAATTACTTCTAATGTGGCCCAGTTTTCCACATCCATAACAAATAAAGGTGGCATTACTTATTTCGCTACTATTTGTTCCTTTAGTTCTGTTAAACTTTGGTCCGTTGACCTCACTCTTTTTCGCACCATGGCTAGTTCTTTTACACTTGGTGCAAAATGTCGTGCAGAACCCATTCCGGTGGTACTCTTCACACCTTTGGCATTTTTAGTTTTTGTTGCCGTTGTTGTTATTAAAGTTGTTGTTGGGATTGTTATTATTGTTGGAACGATTATTGTAGTTGTTGTTGTTGGGACGTTTGTTGTAGTTATTGTTAGGATTGCGGTTATTGTTGCGGTTGTGGTTGTAATTGTTGTTGTTGTTGTATTGGTGACCCTTGTTACTGGTTTCTTCCCACTTTCTCTTGAGTTGTTTCGTGTTGGTTTCTTCGGCCGCCTGCTCTTTAATTCTTCCCTCAATCTGATTTATGACTTTATGAGCCATTCGACTTGCCTTTTGTATGAAAGCGGGCTCGTGTGAACTCACATCTTCTTGAATCCTTACTGGTAAACCTTTTATAAACGCATCGATCTTCTCTTCTTCATCTTCGAACGTTCCTGGGTATAATAGGCACAACTCTGTGAATCGTCGTTCATATGTGGTAATGTCGAACCCTTGTGTTCGTAACTCTCTAAGCTCTACCTTGAGGTTATTGACTTCGTTTCTAGGACGGTACTGCTCGCTCATCAATTGCTTGAATGCCGACCACGGTAGTGCGTAAGCAGCATTTTGTCCTACCTGTTCAAGATAGGTGTTCCACCATGTTAACGCAGTACATGTGAAGGTATGCGTAGCGTACTTAACTTTGTCCTCTTCAGTACACTTACTTATGGCAAACACCGATTCGACTTTCTCGGTCTACCATTTCAATCCAATTGGTCCTTTGGTTCCATCAAATTCCAAAGGTTTGCAGGCAGTGAATTCTTTGTAGGTGCATCCTACATGATTTCTTGTGGAATTAGTTCCACTGCTAGATCCAGAGTTATTGTTATTTTGCATCGCAGCCTGTACTGCGGCTATGTTTGCTGCAAGGAAAACACGGAAGTCTTCCTCGCTCATGTTCAAATTCTGACGAGTCGCCGGTGCCATTTCCTTCAAAAAAAATAGCCAAAAGAATTGAGTTAATCATATAGAATTTAAGAGTAGTCAATAGTATCTCGTAGCATTATATGAACTTATTTATAAAAGCTTTTTCTTCATATTAGCGTTTTATAAGTTTAAATTCGGGTACTACCGACCCGTTAAGTTCATACTTAGTAGCTAATATACAATTCAACTACTACAATTCCATATGAAAAACTGATTTTAATAATATATCACATACAATTATTCTTCAAACTTACAACTTCGTAATATTACATATAACATGAAATATAGTACACTTTGATACAGAACAGTTTTGAAGATAAAACTAGTTAATACGCAAGTTGTTCAGCAAAGGAAATAAAGACACGTAATTCATAAGTCCAGAAACAAGTCATGCATTCAGGTTTTACTAAAACGACTTCCCATCCTTGGTCTTGTGGAAAGTAACCGTTATGACCATTGGCTAGGCAGCATGTTGTAATGTCGTCAAAAGGACGAGGGTTTCGTAATGCCCAACAGCCTCGTAGCAATCTAAAAACCTTGTTTCTTACCCCAACTACTGAGTCCGTCACTTGTGGGAATGTTTTATTTAAAAGTTGTAACCCGATATTCTTTTTCTCACTTTGATAAGAAGCGAACATCACTAACCCATAAGTATAACATGCTTCTTTATGTTGCATGTTAGAAGCTCTTTCTAACTCACGAAATCCTATATTAGGATATGTTGAGTCAAAATAGGTTCGTAACCCGTAGCGTAAAATTGTATTTGGGTTCCCCGTATTTAACGCTTTAAAGAAAACACGGCGTAGCTTACGGTCTCCCCAATGTGATATACCCCACCTATCAAAGGAAAGCCTTTTATAAACTAAGTCATTTCCAGAAAGTCTTTCAAATATTTGACAAGTTAATTTCGCCATAACTAAATGTGCTGATGAACTCTGACCGACTCTAGACAAGATTTCCTCAATCATATCCTCTGGTAGGTCTTCTAAAATATTCGGTTGTCTACCCTTAACGTCCATTTTGTTTTTATACTGTAAAATAGACAAGGATTAGATTCGTAAAAGATAATTAACAAATAATACAAGCAATTTTTACATAGAACATAAAAGTACAAGCACACTACAATACATACACAACATGATTACAACCCTCTAATCTGAATCACTGGTTTTTTCTTCTTCGGACTTGATTCGTTTTCCTAATTTTCTAGGAATATATGGTGTTCCTCTAATACGAGCCGTCGTTTTCCACAATGGTTTAGAAAAATCTGGTGGTTTAGAGGTTCCTGGGTCATTGTTACATTTTAGGAAATACGGATGTTGCCGATACATATAAAGTTCATCGGGGTTGAAATCGAGTTTCTCTATTTTTATACCTTTTCCCTTATTATTTTCTTTCGCTTTATTAAATTGGGTCGAGGTAATTTCTATAACATCATCGAAATCCTCATCGGGATCCGATTCATCAAAAAATTGGTAATCTTCCCAATATTTTGCTTCCTCGGCGGAAACACCATTGACCATTATTAACTTTGGTCCGTTGGCATAGGATTTTCTTTTATTTAATCGAATTACTGTAGGTATCGATATTTCTTCCTCCGGAACCTCTTCTTCTCCTGGTTCCTCCTCTTCCGGTTCTTCTTCTTCCGGTTCCTCCTCTTCCGATTCCTCCTCTTCCGGTCCTTCTTCGGGAATTTGTGAATCTTCCCAAAATATATTCGACTCTTCATTATTATTAGGTGAATCGATGGGATTTGTACTAGTGGTAGACATCTATCACACAATATCAAACACATCAAGAGGTTAATATATCACATAATATTTACATGTTAATAATAAATAGTTTCCAACAAAAGTGTTAAGCAATCGTTTTTAAAGAAAACACGGTCGAAGTCCAGACTCACTAATGTATCCTAACAAACTCGATAAGACACACTAATGCAAATTTCTGGTTCTCTAAGACCAACGCTCTGATACCAACTGAAATGTCCTGTTCATATTGATTATAAACGTTCCATATTAATTGATTTCGTTGCGAGGTTTTGACCTCTATATGAGACGTTTTTCAAAGACTGCATTCATTTTTAAAACAAACATAACCTTTATTTTATCGATAAAGGTTTAAAAAGCATTACGTAGATTATCAAATAATGATAATCTAAAATATACTGTTTACACACGACCATTACATAATGGTTTACAATAAGAATATATTACATCAAAAATAAGTTTCTTGAATGCAGTTTTTACACAATATCATACAAGCATGGACTCCAAATCTTGTCCTTATTTTAGTATGCAACAGCGGAAGCTCTTAATAATCACCTGAGAATAAACATGCTTAAAATGTCAACAAAAATGTTGGTGAGTTATAGGTTTAACCTATATATTATCAAATCATAATAATAGACCACAAGATTTCATATTTCAATACATCCCATACACAGAGATAAAAATCATTCATATAATGAACACCTGGTATCCGACATTAACAAGATGCATATAGAATATCCCCATCATTCCAGGACACCCATCGGACATGATAATTTCGAAGTACTAAAGCATTCCAAATTCCAGAATGGGGCTTGTTGGGCCCGATAGATCTATCTTTAGGATTCGCGTCAATTTGGGGGTCTGTTCCCAAATTCTTAGGCTACCAAGCTAAAAAGGGGCATATTCGGCTTCGATCATTCACCCATATAATGTAGTTTCATTTACTTGTGTCTATTTCGTAAAACATTTATAAAGTTGCATGTATTCTCATCCCAAAATATTAGATTTTAAAAGTGGGATTATAACTCACTTTTACAGATTTTTACTTCGTCGGGAAGTAAGACTTGGCCACTGATCGATTCACGAACCTATATAAATAAGTACATATATATCAAAGTATGATCAAAATATATTTACAACATTTTTATTACGTTTTAATGATTTGAGTTTGTTAAGTCAGCAGTCCTCATTATTAACCTACAGCTAGTTGTCCACAGTTAGATGTACAGAAATAAATAAATATAAATTATCTTGGATCAATCCACGACTCAGTGTATACAAGCCTCAGGCTATATCACAACTCAAACTATATATATTATTTTGGAATCAACCTCAACCCTGTATAGCTAACTCCAACATTACTGCATATAGAGTGTCTATGGTTGTTCCAAAATATATTATATGGATGGATCGATATGATATGTCAAAATATTGTATAAGTGTCTATGGTATTCCAAGATTACATAATATATATTAGAATACATGAATAATACAATATAAGTTTGTTAAGTTATGATTTGTATAGAATTGTTACAATATTTCCCGTAGCTACAACAATAAAAAAAAATCCAATCTTGTTTTACCCATAACTTCTTCGTTTTAAATCCGTTTTGAGTGAATAAAATTGCTATGGTTTCATATTGAACTCTATTTTATGAATCTAAACAGAAAAAGTATAGGTTTATAGTCATAAACATAAGTTACAAGTCATTTTTGTAAAGGTAGTCATTTCAGTCGAAAAAAAATGACGTCTAGATGACCATTTTGGAAAACATACTTCCACTTTGAGTTTAACCATGATTTTTGGATATAGTTTCATGTTCATAAGAAAAATCATTTTCCCAGAAGAACAACTTTTAAATCAAAGTTTATCATAGTTTTTAATTAACTAACACAAAACAGCCCGCGGTGTTACTACGACGGCGTATATCCGATTTTACGGTGTTTTTCGTGTTTTTCGGTTTCAAATCATTAAGTTAGCATATCATATAGATATATAACATGTGTTTAGTTGATTTTAAAAGTCAAGTTAGAAGGATTAACTTTTGTTTGCGAACAAGTTTAGAATCAACTAAACTATGTTCTAGTGATTACGAGTTTAAACCTTCGAATAAGATAGTTTTATATATATGAATCGAATGATGTTATGAAAATCATTACTACCTCAAGTTTAGTAGGTAAAACTACTGGAAGTGACAAGAAATGATCTAGATTCAAAGGATCTTGGATGGCTTGAAAGTTCTTGAAGTAGGATCATGACACAAAAACAAGTTCAAGTAAGATTTTTACTTGAATTAAGATAGTTTATAGTTATAGAAATTGAATCAAAGTTTGAATATGAATATTACCTTGAATAAGAAAGATAACCTACTATAAATAACAAAGGTTTCTTGATCTTAGATGATTACTTAGAATGGATTAGAAAGCTTGGATGTAAACTAGTAAACTTGAAAGGATTTTCGAAGTGTTCTTGAAGTGTTCTTCCTAAGATGATTATAGCTTGATTCTTAAAGTAATTTTTGATGAAGATGATGATTAGCTACTGGAAAAATTCATTCATAAGTGTGTATGTGTGTGTGTGTGTGTGTGTGTGTGTGTGTGTGTGTGTGTTGAGAGAGAATTAGAAAGAGAATTGGAAGTGAAATGGAGTGAATGATGAGTGGTAAGTGGTGAGTGGTGAGTGGGGTTAAAAGGAGTTCTAGTTAGTTGACTAGTTCATGGTAGAAGTTAAAATTGATTAGTCATGTATGACATAATCAAGAGTGGAATCCCATGCTAGTTCCTATTGGTATATACCCATAGTAAGTACGTCTTGAAGCTGTGTATAATACGGGTATGAATACGACTAGAATTCTTGGTGAAAAAAGAATGGGAATGTAACTGTAACCATTTTCGTTAAGTATGAGTGTTTTGATATATGTCTTGAAGTCTTCCAAAAGTATATTAATACATCTAAATACACTACATGTATATACATTTTAACTGAGTCGTTAAGTCATCCTTAGTCGTTACATGTAAGTGTTGTTTTGAAACCTTTAAGTTAACGATCTCATTTAATATTGTTAACCCATTGTTTATTATATCTAATGAGATGTTAAATTATTATATTATCATGATATTATGATGTATTAATATATCTTAATATGATATATATACATTTAAATGTCGTTACAACGATAATCGTTACATATATGTCTCGTTTCGAAATCCTTAAGTTAGTAGTCTTGTTTTTATGTATATAACTCATTGTTAATATACTAATGGAGATACTTACTTATCATAATCTCATGTTAACAATATGTATATCCATATATATATCGTCATGTCGTTTTTACGAGTTTTAACGTTGGTGAATCGTCGGTCAACTTGGGTGGTCAATTGTCTATATGAAACCTATTTCAGTTAATCAAGTCTTAACAAGTTTGATTGCTTAACATGTTGGAAACACTTAATCATGTAAATATCAATTTCATCTAATATATATAAACATGGAAAAGTTCGAGTCACTACACATGTCATGTCTACGGGTTACTAATGTTCGCTTCTCACCAGATTGAGAAAAAGAACATCGGGTTGCAAATTTTAAATAAAACATTCCCACAAGTGACGAATTCAGTAGTTGGGGTAAGAAATAAGGTTTTTAGATTATTACGGGGCTGTTGGGCATTACGTAACCCCCGTCCTTTTGAAAACGTTACTACATGCTGTCTTGTCAACGGTCACAATGGTTATGTTCCACAAGACTAAGGATGGGAGATAGTATTAATAAAACCAGAATGCATGACTTGTTTCTGGACCTATGAACTACGTGTCTTTATTGCTTTTGCTGAATGACTTGCGTATTAACTAGAACTGTCTTCACAACTACCTTGTATCAAAGTTATTGTGTGCTATATTTCATGCTATATGTAAAATAGCAGTATTGTAAGTTTGAAAAATTGTATAAAAGTTTGAACGCAAAATATTGTGATCAGTTTTTCATATAGAATTGTAGTAGTTGAATTGTATATTAGCTACTAAGTATGAACTTAACGGGTAGGTAGTACCCGAATTAAAACTTAAAAAAATGCTAATATGAAGAAAAGGCTTTTATAAATAAGTTCATATTATGCTACGAAATACTATTGACTACTCTTAAATTCTATATGATTAACTTAATTCTTTTGGCTATTTTTGAAGGAAATGGCACCAACCACTCGACACACCATGAATATGAGCGAAGAAGAATTCCGTACCTTTCTTGCTGCGAATATAGCCGCAGTGCAGGCCGCAATGCAAAATAACAACAATAACTCCGGATCTAGCAGTGGATCTAATTCCACAAGAAATCGTGTAGGATGCTCCTACAAAGAATTCACTGCCTGCAAACCTTTGGAATTTGATGGAACCGAAGGACCAATCGGGTTAAAACGGTGGACCGAGAAGGTCGAATCGGTGTTTGCCAAAAGTAAGTGTACTGAAGAAGACAAAGTAAAGTACGCTACGCATACCTTCACAGATACTGTGTTAACATGGTGGAATACCTATCTAGAGCAAGTAGGACAAGATGCTGCTTACGCACTACCGTAGTCAGCATTCAAACACCTGATGACTGAGCAGTACCATTCCAGAAACGAGGTCAATAAACTCAAAGTAGAGCTTAAGGGATTATGAACACAAGGATTCGACATTATCACCTACGAACGACAATTCACAGAGTTGTGCCTATTGTGTCCCAGAGCGTTCGAATATGAAGAAGAGAAGATCGACGCGTTTGTTAAAGGGTTAACAGAAAGGATTCAAGAAGATGTGAGTTCACACGAGCCCACCTCTATACAAAAGGCAAGTCAAATGGCTCATAAACTCATAAACCAGATTGAGGAAAGAATTAAAGAGCAGGCGGCCGAAGAGGCCAATATGAAACAAGTCAAGAGAAAGTGGGAAGAAAACAGTGACATGGGTCACCAATACAACAACAATCACAATTACAATCATAATAACAACCATAACAACCGCAACACCCATCGCAACAATAACTGCAACCCCAACAATAACTACAACAAACGTCCCAACAACAACAACAACAACAATAACTACAACAACCATTTCAACAACAATAATAATCGCAACAACAACCAAATCAATAACAACAATGGCAACAACAATCAGAACAATAAATGTCTAAGGTGTGGAGGGTATCATCCAGATAAGTTCTGTGTAGTAATGTGTACCAAGTGTAACAGAACCGGACATAGTGTAACGAAGTGTGATGTCTATGGACCAAAGGCATATAAAAATAACAGACAAATAATTCCATTATTTATTACGGATGCGGAAAGCCGGGCCATTTCAGCAGAGCATGCCCTAATCAAGGGAATAATAATGGGCAAGGCCGTGGACGAGTCTTCAACATTAATTCGGCAGAAGCGCGGGAAGACCCGGAGCTTGTTACGGGTACGTTTCTTATTGACGATAAATCTTCTTATGTTTTATTTGATTCGGGTGCGGATAGAAGCTATATGAGTAGAGATTTTTGTGTCAAATTAAATTGTCCATTAATGCATTTGGATAATAAATTTTTACTCGAATTAGCAAACGGTAAACTAATTACAGCAGATAAAGTATGTCGGGATAGAGAAATTAAACTGGTTGACGAAACGTTTAAGATTGACTTAATACCAGTCGAGTTAGCGAGTTTCGACGTAATAATTGGCATGGACTGGTTGAAAAAGGTGAGAGCAGAGGTCGTTTGTTACAAAAATGTGATTCGCATTATGCGCAAAAAAGGAAAACCTTTAATGGTGTACGAAGAAAAGAACAACGCGAAGTTAAATCTCATTGATAGTTTGAAGGCACAAAAACTAATAAGAAAAGGTTACTATGTTATTCTAGCACACATCGAAGAAGTCAAACCTGAAGAAAAGAACATCAGTGATGTTCCCGTCGCAAAAGAATATCCCGACGTATTTCCAAAAGAATTACCGGGACTACCCCCACATCGATACGTTGAATTTCAAATAGATCTTGTACCGGGAGATGCACCAATAGCTCGTGCTCCTTACAGACTCGTACCCAGCAAAATGAAGGAATTACAAAGTCAACTACAAGAATTGTTAGAACGTGGTTTCATTCGACCAATCACATCACCATGGGGAGCTCCTGTTTTGTTTGTCAAAAAGAAGGATGGTACATTCAGGTTGTGTATCGACTACCGAGAGTTGAACAAACTTACCATCAAGAACCGTTATCCACTACCGAGAATCGACAACTTATTCGATCAACTACAAGGCTCGTCGGTTTATTCGAAGATCGATTTACATTTCGAGTATCATCAAATGCGGGTGAAGGAGGATGATATTCCAAAGACTGCTTTCAGAATGCGTTACGGTTATTACGAGTTTATGGTTATTCCGTTTGGATTGACTAACGCACCAGCTGTGTTCATGGACCTCGTGAACCGAGTGTGTGGGCCATATCTTGACAAATTTGTCATTGTTTTCATCGATGACATACTCATTTACTTAAAGAATGATCAAGAGCACCAAGAACATTTGAGAAAAGTGCTAGAATTGTTTAGGAAGGAAAAACTGTACGCAAAATTTTCAAAGTGTGCATTTTGGTTGGAAGAAGTTCAATTCCTCGGTCACATAGTGAACAAAGAAGGTATTCAGGTAGATTTGAAAAAGATTGAAACCGTTGAAAAGTGGAAAACCCCGAAAACTCCGAAGCATATACGCCAATTTTTAGGACTGGCTGGTTACTGCAGAAGGTTCATCCAAGATTTTTCCAAAATAGCAAAACCCTTGACTGCATTAACGCATAAAGGGAAGAAATTTGAATGGAAGGATGAGCAGGAGAAAGCGTTTCAATTGTTGAATAAAAAGTTAACTACGGCACCTATATTATCATTGCCTGAAGGGAATGATGATTTTGTGATATATTGTGACGCCTCAAAGCAAGGCCTTGGTTGTGTATTAATGCAACGAACGAAGGTAATTGCTTATGTGTAGTGACCCGAACTTTTCCATGTTTATATATATTAATTGAGATTGATATTTACATGATTAAATGTTTCCAACATGTTAAGCAATCAAACTTGTTAAGACTTGATTAATTGAAATATGTTTCATATAGACAATTGACCACCCAAGTTGATCGGTGATTCACGAACGTTAAAACTTGTAAAAACTATATGATGACATATATATGGATATATATATATATATATATATAGTTAACATGATACTATGATAAGAAAACATATCATAAAGTATATTAACAATGAACTACATATGTAAAAACAAGACTACTAACTTAATGATTTTTAAACGAGACATATATGTAACGATTATCGTTGTAAAGACATTTAATGTATATATATCATATTAAGAGATATTCATACATGATAATATCATGATAATATAATAATTTAAAATCTCATTTGATATTATAAACATTGGGTTAACAACATTTAACAAGATCGTTAACCTAAAGGTTTCAAAACAACACTTACATGTAACGACTAACGATGACTTAACGACTCAGTTAAAATGTATATACATGTAGTGTTTTAATATGTATTTATACACTTTTGAAAGACTTCAATACACTTATCAAAATACTTCTACTTAACAAAAATGCTTACAATTACATCCTCGTTCAGTTTCATCAACAATTCTACTCGTATGCACCCGTATTCGTACTCGTACAATACACAGCTTTTAGATGTATGTACTATTGGTATATACACTCCAATGATCAGCTCTTAGCAGCCCATGTGAGTCACCTAACACATATGGGAACCATCATTTGGCAACTAGCATGAAATATCTCATAAAATTACAAAAATATGAGTAATCATTCATGACTTATTTACATGAAAACAAAATTACATATCCTTTATATCTAATCCATACACCAACGACCAAAAACACCTACAAACACTTTCATTCTTCAATTTTCTTCATCTAATTGATCTCTCTCAAGTTCTATCTTCAAGTTCTAAGTGTTCTTCATAAATTCCAAAAGTTCTAGTTTCATAAAATCAAGAATACTTTCAAGTTTGCTAGCTCACTTCCAATCTTGTAAGGTGATCATCCAACCTCAAGAAATCTTTGTTTCTTACAGTAGGTTATCATTCTAATACAAGGTAATAATCATATTCAAACTTTGGTTCAATTTCTATAACTATAACAATCTTATTTCAAGTGATGATCTTACTTGAACTTGTTTTCGTGTCATGATTCTGCTTCAAGAACTTCGAGCCATCCAAGGATCCATTGAAGCTAGATCCATTTTTCTCTTTTCCAGTAGGTTTATCCAAGGAAATTAAGGTAGTAATGATGTTCATAACATCATTCGATTCATACATATAAAGCTATCTTATTCGAAGGTTTAAACTTGTAATCACTAGAACATAGTTTAGTTAATTCTAAACTTGTTCGCAAACAAAAGTTAATCCTTCTAACTTGACTTTTAAAATCAACTAAACACATGTTCTATATCTATATGATATGCTAACTTAATGACTTAAAACCTGGAAACATGAAAAACACCGTAAAACCGGATTTACGCCGTCGTAGTAACACCGCGGGCTGTTTTGGGTTAGTTAATTAAAAACTATGATAAACTTTGATTTAAAAGTTGTTATTCTGAGAAAATGATTTTTATTATGAACATGAAACTATATCCAAAAATTATGGTTAAACTCAAAGTGGAAGTATGTTTTCTAAAATGGTCATCTAGACGTCGTTCTTTCGACTGAAATGACTACCTTTACAAAAACGACTTGTAACTTATTTTTCCGACTATAAACCTATAATTTTTCTGTTTAGATTCATAAAATAGAGTTCAATATGAAACCATAGCAATTTGATTCACTCAAAACGGATTTAAAATGAAGAAGTTATGGGTAAAACAAGATTGGATAATTTTTCTCATTTTAGCTACGTGAAAATTGGTAACAAATCTATTCCAACCATAACTTAATCAACTTGTATTGTATATTATGTAATCTTGAGATACCATAGACACGTATACAATGTTTCGACCTATCATGTCGACACATCTATATATATTTCGGAACAACCATAGACACTCTATATGTGAATGTTGGAGTTATCTATACAGGGTTGAGGTTGATTCCAAAATATATATAGTTTGAGTTGTGATCAATACTGAGATACGTATACACTGGGTCGTGGATTGATTCAAGATAATATTTATCGATTTATTTCTGTACATCTAACTGTGGACAACTAGTTATAGGTTACTAACGAGGACAGCTGACTTAATAAACTTAAAACATCAAAATATATTAAAAGTGTTGTAAATATATTTTGAACATACTTTAATATATATGTATATATTGTTATAGGTTCGTGAATCAACAGTGGCCAAGTCTTACTTCCCGACGAAGTAAAAATCTGTGAAAGTGAGTTATAGTCCCACTTTTAAAATCTAATATTTTTGGGATGAGAATACATGCAGGTTTTATAAATGATTTACAAAATAGACACAAGTACGTGAAACTACATTCTATGGTTGAATTATCGAAATCGAATATGCCCCTTTTTATTAAGTCTGGTAATCTAAGAATTAGGGAACAGACACCCTAATTGACGCGAATCCTAAAGATAGATCTATTGGGCCTAACAAACTCCATCCAAAGTACCGGATGCTTTAGTACTTCGAAATTTATATCATATCCGAAGGGTGTCCCGGAATGATGGGGATATTCTTATATATGCATCTTGTTATTGTCGGTTACCAGGTGTTCACCATATGAATGATTTTTATCTCTATCTATGGGATGTGTATTGAAATATGAAATCTTGTGGTCTATTGTTACGATTTGATATATATAGGTTAAACCTATAACTCACCAACATTTTTGTTGACGTTTAAAGCATGTTTATTCTCAGGTGAATATTAAGAGCTTCCGCTGTTGCATACTAAAATAAGGACAAGATTTGGAGTCCATGTTTGTATGATATTGTGTAAAAACTGCATTCAAGAAACTGATTTCGATGTAACATATTTGTATTGTAAACCATTATGTAATGGTCGTGTGTAAACAGGATATTTTAGATTATCATTATTTGATAATCTACGTAAAGCTTATTAAACCTTTATTTATGAAATAAAGGTTATGGTTTGTTTTAAAAATGAATGCAGTCTTTGAAAAACGTCTCATATAGAGGTCAAAACCTCGCAACGAAATCAATTAATATGGAACGTTTTTAATCAATAAGAACGGGACATTTCAGTTGGTATCCGAGCGTTGGTCTTAGAGAACCAGAAAATTTGCATTAGTGTGTCTTATCGAGTTTATTAGGATGCATTAGTGAGTCTGGACTTCGACCGTGTTTTCTTTAAAAATGATTGCTTAACATTTTTGTTGGAAACTATATATTTTTAACATATGAATATTATGTGATATATTAATCTCTTAACGTGTTTGATATTATGTGATAGATGTCTACCTCTAGAACAAGTCCCATTGACTCATCTAATAATAATGAAGAGTCAAATGTAAATTGGAATGATTTGTGGACTGATTCACAAGTTCCCGAAGAGGAACCGGAAGAAGAGTCGGAACCGGAAGAAGAATCGGAACCGGAAGAAGAATCGGAACCGGATGAAGAAATAGAACCGGTGGGGGAAATAATAAAACGGTTAAGTAAAAGAAAATCCTCAACCAACCGACCAAAGTTAATTATGGTCAATGGTGTTTCCGCCAAGGAAGCAAAATATTGGGAGGATTACCAATTCTCCGATGAATCGGATTCCGACGAGAATTCCGATGATGTTATAGAAATTACCCCAACTGAATTTAAAAAGGCAAAAGAAAATAATAAGGAAAAGGGCATAAAAATAGAGAAATCTAATTCCAACCCCGATGAACTTTATATGTATCGTCAACCCCCGAAGTCCTTAAGTTGTAACAATGACCCAGGAACCTCTAAACCACCAGGTTTTTCTAAACCAATGTGGACAACGACGGCTCGTATTAGGGGAACATCATATATCCCTAGAAACTTGGCAAAACGAACCAAAACCGAAGAAGAAGAAACGAGCGAGTCGGAATAAGATAGTTGTATTCGTGTGGTGTAATATATGTAATATAGTGTTCTTATGCTTTATGATATATGTAAAAATTGCTTGTATTAATAAGTATTTTTTTTTATGAATCTAACTCTTGTCTATTTTACAGTTTAAAAACACAAAATGGATAGACAACCCAATATTTTAAGAGACCTACCCGGAGACATGATTGATGAAATCTTGTCTAGAGTCGGCCAGAATTCTTCGGCACAACTATTTAAGGCGAGATCAGTTTGTAAGACATTCGAAGAACGTTCCAAGAATGTCTTGGTTTATAAGAGACTTTCGTTTGAAAGATGGGGGATATCACATTGGGAAACCCATAAGTTACGATGTGTTTACTTTGACGCATATATTGCGGGGAACCCAAATGCTATTTTACGCAACGGGTTAAGAAATTATTTTGACTCAATATATCCGAATATTGGACTTCGTGATTTAGAAAAAGCGGCTAACATGCAACATAAAGAAGCATGTTATGCTTATGGATTAGTAATGTTCGCTTCTCACCAAAGTGAGAACAAGAACATCGGGCTACAACTATTAAACAAAACGTTTCCACAAGTGACGGAGTCGGTAATTGGGGTAAGAAATGAGGTTTTTAGATTATTACGGGACTGTTGGACATTACGTAACCCTCGTCCCTTTGATGACGTTACAACACGCTGTCTTATCAACGGCCATAACGGTTATGTTGCACAAGACCAAGGATGGGAAGTAGTCCTAGTAAAACCAGAATGCATGACTTGTTTCTGGACGTATGAATTACGTGTCTTTATTGCCTTTGCTGAACGACTTGTGTACTAGCTAGAATTGTCTTCACAACTATCTTGTATCAAAGTTATTGTGTGCTATATTTCATGCTTTATGTAAAATAAGCAGTATTGTAAGTTTGTAAAATATTGTATAAAAGTTTGAACGCGAAATATTATTATAATCAGTTTTTCATATAGAATTGTAGTAGTTGAATTGTATATTAGCTACTAAGTATGAACTTAACGGGTAGGTACTACCCGAATTTAAACTTATAAAACGCTAATATGAAGAAAAAGCTTTTATAAATGAGTTCATATTATGCTACAAAATACTATTAACTACTCTTAATATTCTGTATGATTAACTTGTTCCATTTAACTATTTTGAAGGAAATGGCACCGACTACTCGACACACCGTGAATATGAATGAAGAGGAATTCCGTACTTTTCTAGCTTCAAACATAGCCGCAGTACAGGCTGCGCTACATACCAACAATAACCTTGGATCTAGCAGTACAGGAAATCGTGTAGGATGCACCTACAAAGAATTCACTGCCTGCAAACCTTTGGAATTTGATGGAACCGAAGGACCGATCGGATTGAAACGATGGACCGAGAAGGTTGAATCGGTGTTTGCCATAAGTAAGTGTACTGAAGAGGACAAAGTGAAGTACGCTACGCATACCTTCACAGGTTCTGCGTTAACATGGTGGAATACCTATCTAGAGCAAGTGGGACAAGATGATGCGTACGCACTACCGTGGTCAGCATTCAAGCACTTGATGAACGAGAAGTACCGTCCCAGAACCGAGGTCAATAAGCTCAAGACAGAACTTAGAGGGTTACGAACCCAAGGATTTGATATTACCACGTACGAAAGACGATTCACAGAATTGTGCCTATTGTGTCCGGGAGCATTCGAAGATGAGGAAGAGAAGATCGACGCGTTTGTGAAAGGATTACCGGAAAGAATCCAAGAAGATATAAGTTCACACGAGCCTGCCTCCATACAACAGGCATGTAGAATGGCTCACAAACTAGTGAACCAGATTGAAGAAAGAATTAAAGAACAGACTGCTGAAGAGGCCAATGTGAAGCAAGTCAAAAGAAAGTGGGAGGAAAACGGTGATAAGAATCACCAATACAACAACAACAGCAATTACAACAATAATCGCAACAATTATCCCAACAATCGCAACATCAATCGCAACTACAACAAACGGCCCAACAACAACAACAACAACAACAACAGCAACTACAATAATCATCCCAACAACAATAATAACCGCAACAACAACAACAATCAGAAGCAGCTATGCCAAAGGTGTGAAAAGAATCACTCGGGGTTCTGCACCAAATTTTGCAACAAGTGTAAAAGAAATGGTCATAACGCGGCGAAGTGTGAGGTCTACGGACCAGGGGTTAATAGAACGAAAGGAACAAATGGTGCCGGAACGAGTAATGGCGGAGCAAGTAGTGTCGGAGCAAGTTATGCCAATGTAGTTTGTTATAAATGTGGAAAACCAGGCCACATTATTAGAAATTGCCCGAACCAGGAGAACACGAATGGACAAGGCCGTGGAAGAGTTTTCAATATTAATGCGGTAGAGGCACAGGAAGACCCGGAGCTTGTTACGGGTACGTTTCTTATTGACAATAAATCTGCTTACGTTTTATTTGATTCGGGTGCGGATAGAAGCTATATGAGTAGAGATTTTTGTGCTAAATTAAGTTGTCCATTGACGCCTTTGGATAGTAAATTTTTACTCGAATTAGCAAATGGTAAATTAATTTCAGCAGATAATATATGTCGGAATCGAGAAATTAAACTGGTTAGCGAAACATTTAAGATTGATTTGATACCAGTAGAGTTAGGGAGTTTTGATGTGATAATCGGTATGGACTGGTTGAAAGAAGTGAAAGCGGAGATCGTTTGTTACAAAAATGCAATTCGCATTATACGAGAAAAAGGAAAACCCTTAATGGTGTACGGAGAAAAGGGCAACACGAAGCTACATCTTATTAGTAATTTGAAGGCACAAAAACTAATAAGAAAAGGTTGCTATGCTATTCTAGCACACGTTGAGAAAGTACAAACTGAAGAAAAGAGCATCAATGATGTTCCCATTGCAAAAGAATTTCCCGATGTATTTCCGAAAGAATTACCGGGATTACCCTCACATCGATCCGTTGAATTTCAAATAGATCTTGTACCAGGAGCTGCACCAATAGCTCGTGCTCCTTACAGACTCGCACCCAGCGAGATGAAAGAACTGCAAAGCCAATTACAAGAACTTTTAGAGCATGGTTTCATTCGACCAAGCACATCACCGTGGGGAGCTCCTGTTTTGTTTGTGAAGAAGAAAGATGGTACATTCAGGTTGTGTATCGACTACCGAGAGTTGAACAAACTTACCATCAAGAACCGCTACCCACTACCGAGAATCGACGACTTATTTGATCAACTACAAGGCTCGTCTGTTTATTCAAAGATTGACTTACGTTCTGGGTATCATCAAATGCGGGTGAAAGAAGATGATATTCCAAAGACTGCTTTCAGAACACGTTACGGTCATTACGAGTTTATGGTCATGCCGTTTGGTTTAACTAATGCACCAGCTGTGTTCATGGACCTTATGAACCGAGTGTGTGGACCATACCTTGACAAGTTTGTCATTGTTTTTATTGATGACATACTTATTTACTCAAAGAATGACCAAGAACACGGTGAACATTTGAGAAAGGTGTTAGAAGTATTGAGGAAGGAAGAATTGTACGCTAAGTTTTCAAAGTGTGCATTTTGGTTGGAAGAAGTTCAATTCCTCGATCACATAGTGAACAAAGAAGGTATTAAGGTGGATCCGGCAAAGATAGAAACTGTTGAAAAGTGGGAAACCCCGAAAACTCCGAAACACATACGCCAGTTTTTAGGACTAGCTGGTTACTACAGAAGGTTCATCCAAGACTTTTCCAGAATAGCAAAACCCTTGACTGCATTAACGCATAAAGGGAAGAAATTTGAATGGAATGATGAACAAGAGAAAGCGTTTCAGTTATTGAAGAAAAAGCTAACTACGACACCTATATTGTCATTGCCTGAAGGGAATGATGATTTTGTGATTTATTGTGATGCATCAAAGCAAGGTCTCGGTTGTGTATTAATGCAACGAACGAAGGTGATTGCTTATGCGTCTAGACAATTGAAGATTCACGAACAAAATTATACGACGCATGATTTGGAATTAGGCGCGGTTGTTTTTGCATTAAAGACTTGGAGGCACTACTTATATGGGGTCAAAAGTATTATATATACTGACCACAAAAGTCTTCAACACATATTTAATCAGAAACAACTGAATATGAGGCAGCGTAGGTGGATTGAATTATTGAATGATTACGACTTTGAGATTCGTTACCACCCGGGGAAGGCAAATGTGGTAGCCGATGCCTTGAGCAGGAAGAACAGAGAACCCATTCGAGTAAAATCTATGAATATAATGATTCATAATAACATTACTACTCAAATAAAGGAGGCGCAACAAGGAGTTTTAAAAGAGGGAAATTTAAAGGATGAAATACCCAAAGGATCGGAGAAGCATCTTAATATTCGGGAAGACGGAACCCGGTATAGGGCTGAAAGGATTTGGGTACCAAAATTTGGAGATATGAGAGAAATGGTACTTAGAGAAGCTCATAAAACCAGATACTCAATACATCCTGGAACGGGGAAGATGTACAAGGATCTCAAGAAACATTTTTGGTGGCCGGGTATGAAAGCCGATGTTGCTAAATACGTAGGAGAATGTTTGACGTGTTCTAAGGTCAAAGCTGAGCATCAGAAACCATCAGGTCTACTTCAACAACCTGAAATCCCGGAATGGAAATGGGAAAACATTACCATGGATTTCATCACTAAATTGCCAAGGACTGCAAGTGGTTTTGATACTATTTGGGTAATAGTTGATCGTCTCACCAAATCAGCACACTTCCTGCCAATAAGAGAAGATGATAAGATGGAGAAGTTAGCACGACTGTATTTGAAGGAAGTCGTCTCCAGACATGGAATACCAATCTCTATTATCTCTGATAGGGATGGCAGATTTATTTCAAGATTCTGGCAGACATTGCAGCAAGCATTAGGAACTCGTCTAGACATGAGTACTGCCTATCATCCACAAACTGATGGGCAGAGTGAAAGGACGATACAAACGCTTGAAGACATGCTACGAGCATGTGTTATTGATTTCGGAAACAGTTGGGATCGACATCTACCGTTAGCAGAATTTTCCTACAACAACAGCTACCATTCAAGCATTGAGATGGCGCCGTTTGAAGCACTTTATGGTAGAAAGTGCAGGTCTCCGATTTGTTGGAGTGAAGTGGGGGATAGACAGATTACGGGTCCGGAGATTATACAAGAAACTACCGAGAAGATCATCCAAATTCAACAACGGTTGAAAACCGCCCAAAGTCGACAAAAGAGCTACGCTGACATTAAAAGAAAAGATATAGAATTTGAAATTGGAGAGATGGTCATGCTTAAAGTTGCACCTTGGAAAGGCGTTGTTCGATTTGGTAAACGAGGGAAATTAAATCCAAGGTATATTGGACCATTCAAGATTATTGATCGTGTCGGACCAGTAGCTTACCGACTAGAGTTACCTCAACAACTCGCGGCTGTACATAACACTTTCCACGTCTCGAATTTAAAGAAATGTTTTGCTAAAGAAGATCTCACTATTTCGTTAGATGAAATCCAAATCAACGAAAAACTTCAATTCATCGAAGAACCCGTCGAAATAATGGATCGTGAGGTTAAAAGACTTAAGCAAAACAAGATACCAATTGTTAAGGTTCGATGGAATGCTCGTAGAGGACCCGAGTTCACCTGGGAGCGTGAAGATCAGATGAAGAAGAAATACCCGCATCTATTTCCAGAAGATTCGTCAACACCTTTAACAGCTTAAAATTTCAGGACGAAATTTATTTAACGGGTAGGTACTGTAGTGACCCGAACTTTTCCATGTTTATATATATTAATTGAGATTGATATTTACATGATTAAATGTTTCCAACATGTTAAGCAATCAAACTTGTTAAGACTTGATTAATTGAAATATGTTTCATATAGACAATTGACCACCCAAGTTGATCGGTGATTAACGAACGTTAAAACTTGTAAAAACTATATGATGACATATATATGGATATATATATATATATATATATATATATATAGTTAACATGATACTATGATAAGAAAACATATCATAAAGTATATTAACAATGAACTACATATGTAAAAACAAGACTACTAACTTAATGATTTTTAAACGAGACATATATGTAACGATTATCGTTGTAAAGACATTTAATGTATATATATCATATTAAGATATATTCATACATGATAATATCATGATAATATAATAATTTAAAATCTCATTTGATATTATAAACATTGGGTTAACAACATTTAACAAGATCGTTAACCTAAAGGTTTCAAAACAACACTTACATGTAACGACTAACGATGACTTAACGACTCAGTTAAAATGTATATACATGTAGTGTTTTAATATGTATTTATACACTTTTGAAAGACTTCAATACACTTATCAAAATACTTCTACTTAACAAAAATGCTTACAATTACATCCTCGTTCAGTTTCATCAACAATTCTACTCGTATGCACCCGTATTCGTACTCGTACAATACACAGCTTTTAGATGTATGTACTATTGGTATATACACTCCAATGATCAGCTCTTAGCAGCCCATGTGAGTCACCTAACACATGTGGGAACCATCATTTGGCAACTAGCATGAAATATCTCATAAAATTACAAAAATATGAGTAATCATTCATGACTTATTTACATGAAAACAAAATTACATATCCTTTATATCTAATCCATACACCAACGACCAAAAACACCTACAAACACTTTCATTCTTCAATTTTCTTCATCTAATTGATCTCTCTCAAGTTCTATCTTCAAGTTCTAAGTGTTCTTCATAAATTCCAAAAGTTCTAGTTTCATAAAATCAAGAATACTTTCAAGTTTGCTAGCTCACTTCCAATCTTGTAAGGTGATCATCCAACCTCAAGAAATCTTTGTTTCTTACAGTAGGTTATCATTCTAATACAAGGTAATAATCATATTCAAACTTTGGTTCAATTTCTATAACTATAACAATCTTATTTCAAGTGATGATCTTACTTGAACTTGTTTTCGTGTCATGATTCTGCTTCAAGAACTTCGAGCCATCCAAGGATCCATTGAAGCTAGATCCATTTTTCTCTTTTCCAGTAGGTTTATCCAAGGAAATTAAGGTAGTAATGATGTTCATAACATCATTCGATTCATACATATAAAGCTATCTTATTCGAAGGTTTAAACTTGTAATCACTAGAACATAGTTTAGTTAATTCTAAACTTGTTCGCAAACAAAAGTTAATCCTTCTAACTTGACTTTTAAAATCAACTAAACACATGTTCTATACCTATATGATATGCTAACTTAATGACTTAAAACCTGGAAACACGAAAAACACCGTAAAACCGGATTTACGCCGTCGTAGTAACACCGCGGGCTGTTTTGGGTTAGTTAATTAAAAACTATGATAAACTTTGATTTAAAAGTTGTTATTCTGAGAAAATGATTTTTATTATGAACATGAAACTATATCCAAAAATTATGGTTAAACTCAAAGTGGAAGTATGTTTTCTAAAATAGTCATCTAGACGTCGTTCTTTCGACTGAAATGACTACCTTTACAAAAACGACTTGTAACTTATTTTTCCGACTATAAACCTATAATTTTTCTGTTTAGATTCATAAAATAGAGTTCAATATGAAACCATAGCAATTTGATTCACTCAAAACGGATTTAAAATGAAGAAGTTATGGGTAAAACAAGATTGGATAATTTTTCTCATTTTAGCTACGTGAAAATTGGTAACAAATCTATTCCAACCATAACTTAATCAACTTGTATTGTATATTATGTAATCTTGAGATACCATAGACACGTATACAATGTTTCGACCTATCATGTCGACACATCTATATATATTTCGGAACAACCATAGACACTCTATATATGAATGTTGGAGTTAGCTATACAGGGTTGAGGTTGATTCCAAAATATATATAGTTTGAGTTGTGATCAATACTGAGATACGTATACACTGGGTCATGGATTGATTCAAGATAATATTTATCGATTTATTTCTGTACATCTAACTGTGGACAACTAGTTATAGGTTACTAACGAGGACAGCTGACTTAATAAACTTAAAACATCAAAATATATTAAAAGTGTTGTAAATATATTTTGAACATACTTTAATATATATGTATATATTGTTATAGGTTCGTGAATCAACAGTGGCCAAGTCTTACTTCCCGACGAAGTAAAAATCTGTGAAAGTGAGTTATAGTCCCACTTTTAAAATCTAATATTTTTGGGATGAGAATACATGCAGGTTTTATAAATGATTTACAAAATAGACACAAGTACGTGAAACTACATTCTATGGTTGAATTATCGAAATCGAATATGCCCCTTTTTATTAAGTCTGGTAATCTAAGAATTAGGGAACAGACACCCTAATTGACGCGAATCCTAAAGATAGATCTATTGGGCGTAACAAACCCCATCCAAAGTACCGAATACTTTAGTACTTCGAAATTTATATCATATCCGAAGGGTGTCCCGGAATGATGGGGATATTCTTATATATGCATCTTGTTATTGTCGGTTACCAGGTGTTCACCATATGAATGATTTTTATCTCTATCTATGGGATGTGTATTGAAATATGAAATCTTGTGGTCTATTGTTACGATTTGATATATATAGGTTAAACCTATAACTCACCAACATTTTTGTTGACGTTTAAAGCATGTTTATTCTCAGGTGAATATTAAGAGCTTCCGCTGTTGCATACTAAAATAAGGACAAGATTTGGAGTCCATGTTTGTATGATATTGTGTAAAAACTGCATTCAAGAAACTGATTTCGATGTAACATATTTGTATTGTAAACCATTATGTAATGGTCGTGTGTAAACAGGATATTTTAGATTATCATTATTTGATAATCTACGTAAAGCTTATTAAACCTTTATTTATGAAATAAAGGTTATGGTTTGTTTTAAAAATGAATGCAGTCTTTGAAAAACGTCTCATATAGAGGTCAAAACCTCGCAACGAAATCAATTAATATGGAACGTTTTTAATCAATAAGAACGGGACATTTCATTATGCGTCTAGACAATTGAAGATTCACGAGCAGAATTATACGACACATGATTTGGAATTAGGCGCGGTTGTTTTTGCATTAAAGACTTGGAGGCACTACTTATATGGGGTCAAAAGTATCATATATACCGACCACAAAAGTCTCCAACATATATTTGATCAGAAACAACTGAACATGAGACAGCGTAGGTGGATTGAATTGCCGAATGATTACGACTTTGAGATTCGTTACCACCCGGGGAAGGCGAATGTGGTAGCCGACGCTTTGAGTATAAAGGACAGAGAACCTATACGCGTAAATGCTATGAATATAATTATTCGTACTAACCTTACTACTCAAATAAAGGAGGCGCAACAGGGAGTTTTAAAAGAAGAAAAATTGAAGAATGAAATACCCAAAGGATCGGAGAAACATCTTAATATTCGGGAAGACGGAACTCGATATAGGGCTAAAAGAATTTGGGTACCAAAGTTTGGAGATGTGAGAGAAATGGTACTTAAGGAAGCCCATAAAACCAGATATTCAATACATCCCGGAGCGGGAAAGATGTACAAAGATCTCAAGAAACACTTTTGGTGGCTGGGTATGAAAGCCGATATTGTTAGATATGTGGGAGAATGTTTGACATGTTCTAAGGTCAAAGCTGAACATTAGAAACCATCAGGTCTACTTCAACAACCTAAAATCTCGGAATGGAAATGGGAAAACATTACCATGGATTTCATTACTAAATTGCCAAAGACTACAAGTGGTTATGATACTATTTGGGTAATAGTCGATCGTCTCACCAAATCAGCCCACTTTCTGCCAATGAGAGAAGATGACAAAATGAAGAAGTTGGCGTGATTATACTTGAAGTAAGTTGTCTCCAGACATGGAATACCAATCTATTATCTCTGATAGGGATGGCAGATTTGTTTCAAGGTTTTGGCAGACATTACAGTAAGCATTGGGAACTCGTCTAGACATGAGTACTGCCTATCATCCACAAACTGATGGGCAAAGTGAAAGGACAATACAGACCCTTGAAGACATGCTACGAGCATGTGTTATTGATTTCGGAAACAGTTGGGATCGACATCTACCGTTAGCAGAATTTTCATACAACAACAGTTACCATTCGAGTATTGAGATGGCGCCGTTTGAGGCACTTTATGGTAGAAAGTGTAGGTCTCTGATTTGTTGGAGTGAAGTTGGAGATAGACGACTTACGGGTCAGGATATAATCCAAGAAACTATCGAGAAAATCATTCAAATTCAACAACGGTTGAAAACCGCCCAAAGTCGACAAAAGAGCTACGTGGACATTAAGAGAAAAGATATAGAATTTGAAATTTGAGAGATGGTCATGCTTAAAGTTTCACCTTGGAAAGGCATTGTTCGATTTGGTAAATGGGGGAAACTGAATCCAAGGTACATTGGACCATTCAAGATTATAGATCGTGTCGGACCAGTAGCTTACCGACTTGACTTACCTCAACAACTCGGCGATGTACATAATACTTTTCATGTCTCGGATCTGAAAAAATGTTTTACTAAAGAAGATCTCACTTTTCCATTAGACGAAATCCAAATCAATGAAAAACTTTAATTCATCGAAGAACCCGTCAAAATGATGGATCGTGAGGTTAAAAGACTTAAGCAAAATAAAATACCAATCGTTAAGGTTCGATGGAATGCTCATAGAGGACCCGAGTTCACCTGGGAGCGTGAAGATCAGATGAAGAAGAAATACCCGCACCTATTTCCAGAAGATACGTCAACACCTTCAAGTCCTTAAAATTTCGGGACAAAATTTATTTAACGGGTAGGTACTCTAGTGACCCGAACGTTTCCATGTTTATATATAAATGAAAACTATATTTGCATGATTAAATGTTTCCAACATGTTAAGCAATCAAACTTGTTAAGACTTGATTAATTGAAATAGGTTTCATGTAGACAATTGACCACACAAGTTGACCGGTGATTCACGAACGTTAAAACTTGTAAAAACTATATGATGATATATATATGGATATATATAGATATATATATATATATATATATATATATATATATATATATATATATATATATATATATATATATATATATATATATATATATATATATATATATATATATATATATAGTAAATATGATATTATGATATGTAAGTATCTCACTAGGTATATTAACAATGGGTTATATACATAAAAATGAGACTACTAATTTAAGAAACTCGAAACGATATATATAACGATTATCGTTATAACAACATCTTACTAAATACATATGTATCATATTAAGATATTGTTACACTACATTTAACATGATAAAATGATAATTATATATATCATTAAGTATGTTAGCAATGAACTACATATGTAAAACAAGACTACTAACTTAAGAATTTCGAAACGAGACATATATGTAATGATTATCGTTGTAACGACATTTTAATGTAAATATATCATATTAAGATATATTCATACATCATAATATCATTATAATATAATAATTTATCATCTCATTAGATATAATAAAAAATGGGTTAACAACATTAAATGAGATCGTTAACTTAAAGGTTTCAAAACAACACTTACATGTAACGACTAACGATGACTTAACGACTCAGTTAAAATGTATATATATGTATTGTATTAATATGTATTGATACACTTTTGAAAGCCTTAAGGACACATATCAAAGTACTTCTACTTCACATATCAAAGTACTTCTACTTAACAAAAATACTTACAATTACATCCTCATTCATTTTCATCAACAATTCTACTCGTATACACCCGTATTCGTACTCGTACAATAACCAGCTTCTAAATGTATTTACTATTGGTATATAAACTCCAATGATCAGCTCTTAGCAGCCCTTGTGAGTCACCAAGACATGTGGGAACCATCATTTAACATCTAGCATGAAATATTGTAGTGACCCGAACTTTTCCATGTTTATATATATTAATTGAGATTGATATTTACATGATTAAATGTTTCCAACATGTTAAGCAATCAAACTTGTTAAGACTTGATTAATTGAAATATGTTTCATATAGACAATTGACCACCCAAGTTGACCGGTGATTCACGAACGTTAAAACTTGTAAAAACTATATGATGACATATATATGGATATATATATAGTTAACATGATACTATGATAAGTAAACATATCATTAAGTATATTAATAATGAACTACATATGTAAAAACAAGACTACTAACTTAATGATTTTTAAACGAGACATATATGTAACGATTATCATTGTAAAGACATTTAATGTATATATATCATATTAAGAGATATTCATACATGATAATATCATGATAATATAATAATTTAAAATCTCATTTGATATTATAAACATTGGGTTAACAACATTTAACAAGATCGTTAACCTAAAGGTTTCAAAACAACACTTACATGTAACGACTAACGATGACTTAACGACTCAGTTAAAATGTATATACATGTAGTGTTTTAATATGTATTTATACACTTTTGAAAGACTTCAATACACTTATCAAAATACTTCTACTTAACAAAAATGCTTACAATTACATCCTCGTTCAGTTTCATCAACAATTCTACTCGTATGCACCCGTATTCGTACTCGTACAATACACAGCTTTTAGATGTATGTACTATTGGTATATACACTCCAATGATCAGCTCTTAGCAGCCCATGTGAGTCACCTAACACATGTGGGAACCATCATTTGGCAACTAGCATGAAATATCTCATAAAATTACAAAAATATGAGTAATCATTCATGACTTATTTACATGAAAACAAAATTACATATCCTTTATATCTAATCCATACACCAACGACCAAAAACACCTACAAACACTTTTATTCTTCAATTTTCTTCATCTAATTGATCTCTATCAAGTTCTATCTTCAAGTTCTAAGTGTTCTTCATAAATTCTACAAGTTCTAGTTACATAAAATCAAGAATACTTTCAAGTTTGCTAGCTCACTTCCAATCTTGTAAGGTGATCATCCAACCTCAAGAAATCTTTGTTTCTTACAGTAGGTTATCATTCTAATACAAGGTAATAATCATATTCAAACTTTGGTTCAATTTCTATAACTATAACAATCTTATTTCAAGTGATGATCTTACTTGAACTTGTTTTCGTGTCATGATTCTGCTTCAAGAACTTCGAGCCATCCAAGGATCCGTTGAAGCTAGATCCATTTTTCTCTTTTCCAGTAGGTTTATCCAAGGATCTTAAGGTATTAATGATGTTCATAACATCATTCGATTCATACATATAAAGCTATCTTATTCGAAGGTTTAAACTTGTAATCACTAGAACATAGTTTAGTTAATTCTAAACTTGTTCGCAAACAAAAGTTAATCCTTCTAACTTGACTTTTAAAATCAACTAACCACATGTTCTATATCTATATTATATGCTAACTTAATGATTTAAAACCTGGAAACACGAAAAACACCGTAAAACCAGATTTACGCCGTCGTAGTAACACCGCGGGCTGTTTTGGGTTAGTTAATTAAAAACTATGATAAACTTTGATTTAAAAGTTGTTATTCTGAGAAAATGATTTTTATTATGAACATGAAACTATATCCAAAAATTATGGTTAAACTCAAAGTGGAAGTATGTTTTCTAAAATGGTCATCTAGACGTCGTTCTTTCGACTGAAATGACTACCTTTACAAAAATGACTTGTAACTTATTTTTCCGACAATAAACCTATACTTTTTCTGTTTAGATTCATAAAATAGAATTTAATATGAAACCATAGCAATTTTATTCACTCAAAACGGATTTAAAATGAAGAAGTTATGGGTAAAACAAGATTGGATAATTTTTCTCATTTTAGCTACGTGAAAATTGGAAACAAATCTATTCCAACCATAACTTAATCAACTTGTATTGTATATTATGTAATCTTGAGATACCATAGACACGTATACAATGTTTCGACCTATCATGTCGACACATCTATATATATTTCGGAACAACCATAGACACTCTATATGTGAATGTTGGAGTTAGCTATACAGGGTTGAGGTTGATTCCAAAATATATATAGTTTGAGTTGTGATCAATATTGAGATACGTATACACTGGGTCGTGGATTGATTTAAGATAATATTTATCCATTTATTTCTGTACATCTAACTGTGGACAACTAGTTGTAGGTTACTAACGAGGACAGCTGACTTAATAAACTTAAAACATCAAAATATATTAAAAGTGTTGTAAATATATTTTGAACATACTTTGATATATATGTATATATTGTTATAGGTTCGTGAATCAACCAGTGGCCAAGTCTTACTTCCCGACGAAGTAAAAATCTGTGAAAGTGAGTTATAGTCCCACTTTTAAAATCTAATATTTTTGGGATGAGAATACATGCAGGTTTTATAAATGATTTACAAAATAGACACAAGTACGTGAAACTATATTCTATGGTTGAATTATCGAAATCGAATATGCCCCTTTTTATTAAGTATGGTAATCTAAGAATTAGGGAACAGACACCCTAATTGACGCGAATCCTAAAGATAGATCTATTGGGCCTAACAAACCCCATCCAAAGTACCGGATGCTTTAGTACTTCGAAATTTATATCATATCCGAAGGGTGTCCCGGAATGATGGGGATATTCTTATATATGCATCTTGTTAATGTCGGTTACCAGGTGTTCACCATATGAATGATTTTTATCTCTATGTATGGGATGTGTATTGAAATATGAAATCTTGTGGTCTATTGTTACGATTTGATATATATATATATATATATATATATATATATATATATATATATATATATATATATATATATATATATATATATATATATATATATATATATATATATATATATATATATATATATATATATATATAGGTTAAACCTATAACTCACCAACATTTTTGTTGACGTTTAAAGCATGTTTATTCTCAGGTGAATACTAAGAGCTTCCGCTGTTGCATACTAAAATAAGGACAAGATTTGGAGTCCATGTTTGTATGATATTGTGTAAAAACTGCATTCAAGAAACTGATTTCGATGTAACATATTTGCATTGTAAACCATTATGTAATGGTCGTGTGTAAACAGGATATTTTAGATTATCATTATTTGATAATCTACGTAAAGCTTTTTAAACCTTTATTGATGAAATAAAGGTTATGGTTTGTTTTAAAATGAATGCAGTCTTTGAAAAACGTCTCATATAGAGGTCAAAACCTCGCAACGAAATCAATTAATATGGAACGTTTTTAATCAATAAGAACGGGACATTTCAGTTGGTATCCGAGCGTTGGTCTTAGAGAACCAGAATTTTGCATTAGTGTGTATTATCGAGTTTGTTAGGATGCATTAGTGAGTCTGGACTTCGACCGTGTTTAGTTGAAAAATGATTGCTTAACAAATTTTGTTGGAAACTATATATTTTTAACATGTGAATATTATGTGATATATTAATCTCTTAACGCGTTTGATATTACGTGATAGATGTCTACCTCTAGAACAAGTCCCATTGACTCACCTAATAATAATGAAGAGTCAAATGTAAATTGAAATGATTCGTGGACTGATTCACAAGCTCCCGAAGAGGAACCGGAAGAAGAGTCGGAATCGGAAGAAGAATCAGAACCGGAAGAAGAGGAACCGGAGGAGGAAATAGAACCGGTGGGGGAAATAATAAAACGGTTAAGTAAAAGAAAATCCTCAACCAACCGACCAAGGTTAATTATGGTCAATGGTGTTTCCGCCAAGGAAGCAAAATATTGGGAGGATTACCAATTCTCCGATGAATCGGATTCCGATGAGAATTTCGATGATGTTATAGAAATTACCCCAACTGAATTTAAAAAGGCAAAAGAAAATAATAAGGGAAAGGGCATAAAAATAGAGAAATCTAATTCCAACCCCGATGAACTTTATATGTATCGTCAACCCCCGAAGTCCTTAAGTTGTAACAATGACCCGGGAACCTCTAAACCACCAGGTTTTTCTAAACCAATGTGGAAAACGACGACTCGTATTAGGGGAACATCATATATCCCTAGAAACTTGGCAAAACGAACCAAAACCGAAGAAGAAGAAACAAGCGAGTCGGAATAAGATAGTTGTATTCGTGTGGTGTAATATATGTAATATAGTGTGCTTATGCTTTATGATATATGTAAAAATTGCTTGTATTAATAAGTATTTTTTTTATGAATCTAACTCTTGTCTATTTTACAGTATAAAAACACAAAATGGATAGACAACCCAATATTTTAAGAGACCTACCCAGAGACATGATTGATGAAATCTTGTCTAGAGCCGGTCAGAATTCTTCGGCACAACTATTTAAGGCGAGATCAGTTTGTAAGACATTCGAAGAACGTTCCAAGAATGCCTTGGTTTATAAAAGGCTTTCGTTCGAAAGATGGGGGATATCACATTGGGAAATCCATAAGTTACGATGTGTTTACTTTGACGCATATATTGCGGGGAACCCAAATGCTATTTTACGCAATGGGTTAAGAAATTATTTTGACTCAATATATCCGAATATTGGACTTCGTGATTTAGAAAAAGCGGCTAACATGCAACATAAAGAAGCATGTTATGCTTACGGATTAGTAATGTTCACTTCTCACCAAAGTGAGAACAAGAACATCGGGCTACAACTATTAAACAAAACGTTCCCACAAGTGACGGAGTCGGTAATTGGGGTAAGAAATGAGGTTTTTAGATTGTTACGGGACTGTTGGACATTACGTAACCCTCGTCCCTTTGACGACATTACAACACGCTGTCTTATCAACGGCCATAACGGTTATGTTCCACAAGACCAAGGATGGGAAGTAGTCCTAGTAAAACCAGAATGCATGACTTTTTTCTGGACGTATGAATTACGTGTCTTTATTGCCTTTGCTGAACGACTTGTGTACTAGCTAGAATTATCTTCACAACCATCTTGTATCAAATTTATTGTGTGCTATATTTCATGCTATATGTAAAATAAGCGGTATTGTAAGTTTGTAAAATATTGTGCAAAAGTTTGAACGCGAAATATTATTATAATCAGTTTTTCATATAGAATTGTAGTAGTTGAATTGTATATTAGCTACTAAGTATGAACTTAACGGGTAGGTACTACCCGAATTTAAACTTATAAAACGCTAATATGAAGAAAAAGCTTTTATAAATGAGTTCATATTATGCTACGAAATACTATTAACTACTCTTAATATTCTGTATGATTAACTTGTTCCATTTGATAATTTTGAAGGAAATGGCACCGACTACTCGACACACCGTGAATATGAATGAAGAGGAATTCCGTACTTTTCTAGCTTCAAACATAGCCGCAGTACAGGCTGCGCTACATACCAACAATAACCTTGGATCTAGCAGTACAGGAAATCGTGTAGGATGCACCTACAAAGAATTCACTGCCTGCAAACCTTTGGAATTTGATGGAACCGAAGGACCGATCGGATTGAAACGGTGGACCGAGAAGGTCGAATCGGTGTTTGCCATAAGTAAGTGTACTGAAGAGGACAAAGTGAAGTACGCTACGCATACCTGCACAGGTTATGCGTTAACATGGTGGAATACCTATCTAGAGCAAGTGGGACAAGACGATGCGTACGCACTACCGTGGTCAGCATTCAAGCACTTGATGAACGAGAAGTACCGTTCCAGAAGCGAGGTCAATAAGCTCAAGACAGAACTTAGAGCGTTACGAACCCAAGGATTTGATATTACCACGTACGAAAGACGATTCACAGAATTGTGCCTATTGTGTCCCGGAGCATTCGAAGATGAGGAAGAGAAGATCGACGCGTTTGTGAAAGGATTACCGGAAAGAATCCAAGAAGATATAAGTTCACACGAGCCCGCCTCCATACAACAGGCATGTAGAATGGCTCACAAACTAGTGAACCAGATTGAAGAAAGAATTAAAGAACAGACTGCTGAAGAGGCCAATGTGAAGCAAGTCAAAAGAAAGTAGGAGGAAAACGGTGATAAGAATCACCAATACAACAACAACAGCAATTACAACAATAATCGCAACAATTATCCCAACAATCGCAACATCAATCGCAACTACAAAAAACGGCCCAACAACAACAACAACAACAACAACAACAACAACAACAGCAACTACAACAATCGTCCCAACAACAATAATAACCACAACAACAACAACAATCAGAAGCAGCTATGCCAAAGGTGTGAAAAGTATCACTCGGGGTTCTGCACCAAATTTTGCAACAAGTGTAAAAGAAATGGTCATAGCGCGGCGAAGTGTGAGGTCTACGGACCAGGGGTTAATAGAACGAAAGGAACAAATGGTGTCAGAACGAGTAATGGCGGAGCAAGTAGTGTCGGAGCAAGTTATGCCAATGTAGTTTGTTATAAATGTGGAAAACCGGGCCACATTATTAGAAATTGCCCGAACCAGGAGAACACGAATGGACAAGGCCGCGGAAGAGTTTTCAATATTAATGCGGCAGAGGCACAGGAAGACCCGGAGCTTGTTACGGGTACGTTTCTTATTGACAATAAATCTGCTTACGTTTTATTTGATTCGGGTGCGGATAGAAGCTATATGAGTAGAGATTTTTGTGCTAAATTAAGTTGTCCATTGACGCCTTTGGATAGTAAATTTTTACTCGAATTAGCAAATGGTAAATTAATTTCAGCAGATAATATATGTCGGAATCGAGAAATTAAACTGGTTAGCGAAACATTTAAGATTGATTTGATACCAGTAGAGTTAGGGAGTTTTGATGTGATAATCGGTATGGACTGGTTGAAAGAAGTGAAAGCAGAGATCGTTTGTTACAAAAATACAATTCGCATTATACGAGAAAAAGAAAAACCCTTAATGGTGTACGGAGAAAAGAGCAACACGAAGCTACATCTTATTAGTAATTTGAAGGCACAAAAACTAATAAGAAAAGGTTGCTATGCTGTTCTAGCACACGTCGAGAAAGTACAAACTGAAGAAAAGAGCATCAATGATGTTTCCATTGCAAAAGAATTTCCCGATGTATTTCCGAAAGAATTACCGGGATTACCCCCACATCGATCTGTTGAATTTCAAATAGATCTTGTACCAGGAGCTGCACCAATAGCTCGTGCTCCTTACAGACTCGCACCCAGCGAGATGAAAGAACTGCAAAGCCAATTACAAGAACTTTTAGTGCGTGGTTTCATTCAACCAAGCACATCACCGTGGGGAGCTCCTGTTTTGTTTGTCAAGAAGAAAGATGGTACATTCAGGTTGTGTATCGACTACCGAGAGTTGAACAAACTTACCATCAAGAACCGCTACCCACTACCGAGAATCGACGACTTATTTGATCAACTACAAGGCTCGTCTGTTTATTCAAAGATTGACTTACGTTCCGGGTATCATCAAATGCGGGTGAAAGAAGATGATATTCCAAAGACTGCTTTCAGAACACGTTACGGTCATTACAAGTTTATGGTCATGCCGTTTGGTTTAACTAATGCACCAGCTGTGTTCATGGACCTTATGAACCGAGTGTGTGGACCATACCTTGACAAGTTTGTCATTGTTTTCATTGATGACATACTTATTTACTCAAAGAATGACCAAGAACACGGTGAACATTTGAGGAGGGTGTTAGAAGTATTGAGGAAGGAAGAATTGTACGCTAAGTTTTCAAAGTGTGCATTTTGGTTGGAAGAAGTTCAATTCCTCGGTCACATAGTGAACAAAGAAGGTATTAAGGTGGATCCGGCAAAGATAGAAACTGTTGAAAAGTGGGAAACCCCGAAAACTCCGAAACACATACGCCAGTTTTTAGGACTAGCTGGTTACTACAGAAGGTTCATCCAAGACTTTTCCAGAATAGCAAAACCCTTGACTGCATTAACGCATAAATGGAAGAAATTTGAATGGAATGATGAACAAGAGAAAGCGTTTCAGTTATTGAAGATAAAGCTAACTACGGCACCTATATTGTCATTGCCTGAAGGGAATGATGATTTTGTGATTTATTGTGATGCATCAAAGCAAGGTCTCGGTTGTGTATTAATGCAACGAACGAAGGTGATTGCTTATGCGTCTAGACAATTGAAGATTCACGAACAAAATTATACGACGCATGATTTGGAATTAGGCGCGGTTGTTTTTGCATTAAAGACTTGGAGGCACTACTTATATGGGGTCAAAAGTATTATATATACCGACCACAAAAGTCTTCAACACATATTTAATCAGAAACAACTGAATATGAGGCAGCGTAGGTGGATTGAATTATTGAATGATTACGACTTTGAGATTCATTACCACCCGGGGAAGGCAAATGTGGTAGCCGATGCCTTGAGCAGGAAGGACAGAGAACCCATTCGAGTAAAATCTATGAATATAATGATTCATAATAACATTACTACTCAAATAAAGGAGGCGCAACAAGGAGTTTTAAAAGAGGGAAATTTAAAGGATGAAATACCCAAAGGATCGGAGAAGCATCTTAATATTCGGGAAGACGGAACCCGGTATAGGGCTGAAAGGATTTGGGTACCAAAATTTGGAGATATGAGAGAAATGGTACTTAGAGAAGCTCATAAAACCAGATACTCAATACATCCTGGAACGGGGAAGATGTACAAGGATCTCAAGAAACATTTTTGGTGGTCGGGTATGAAAGCCGATGTTGCTAAATACGTAGGAGAATGTTTGACGTGTTCTAAGGTCAAAGCTGAGCATCAGAAACCATCAGGTCTACTTCAACAACCCGAAATCCCGGAATGGAAATGGGAAAACATTACCATGGATTTCATCACTAAATTGCCAAGGACTGCAAGTGGTTTTGATACTATTTGGGTAATAGTTGATCGTCTCACCAAATCCGCACACTTCCTACCAATAAGAGAAGATGACAAGATGGAGAAGTTAGCACGACTGTATTTGAAGGAAGTCGTCTCCAGACATGGAATACCAATCTCTATTATCTCTGATAGGGATGGCAGATTTATTTCAAGATTCTGGCAGACATTACAGCAAGCATTAGGAACTCGTCTAGACATGAGTACTGCCTATCATCCACAAACTGATGGCCAGAGTGAAAGGATGATACAAACGCTTGAAGACATGCTACGAGCATGTGTTATTGATTTCGGAAACAGTTGGGATCGACATCTACCGTTAGCAGAATTTTCCTACAACAACAGCTACCATTTAAGCATTGAGATGGCGCCATTTGAAGCACTTTATGGTAGAAAGTGCAGGTCTTCGATTTGTTGGAGTGAAGTGGGGGAAAGACAGATTACGGGTCCGGAGATTATACAAGAAACTACCGAGAAGATCATCCAAATTCAACAATGGTTGAAAACCGCCCAAAGTCGACAAAAGAGCTACGTTGACATTAAAAGAAAAGATATAGAATTTGAAATTGGAGAGATGGTCATGCTTAAAGTTGCACCTTGGAAAGGCGTTGTTCGATTTGGTAAACGAGGGAAATTAAATCCAAGGTATATTGGACCATTCAAGATTATTGATCGTGTCGGACCAGTAGCTTACCGACTTGAGTTACCTCAACAACTCGCCGCTGTACATAACACTTTTCACGTCTCGAATTTGAAGAAATGTTTTGCTAAAGAAGATCTCACTATTCCGTTAGATGAAATCCAAATCAACGAAAAACTTCAATTCATCGAAGAACCCGTCGAAATAATGGATCGTGAGGTTAAAAGACTTAAGCAAAACAAGATACCAATTGTTAAGGTTCGATGGAATGCTCGTAGAGGACCCGAGTTCACCTGGGAGCGTGAAGATCAGATGAAGAAGAAATACCCGCATCTATTTCCAGAAGATTCGTCAACACCTTCAACAGCTTAAAATTTCGGGACGAAATTTATTTAACGGGTAGGTACTGTAGTGACCCGAACTTTTCCATGTTTATATATATTAATTGAGATTGATATTTACATGATCAAATGTTTCCAACATGTTAAGCAATCAAACTTGTTAAGACTTGATTAATTGAAATATGTTTCATATAGACAATTGACCACCCAAGTTGACCGGTGATTCACGAACGTTAAAACTTGTAAAAACTATATGATGACATATATATGGATATATATATATAGTTAACATGATACTATGATAAGTAAACATATCATTAAGTATATTAACAATGAACTACATATGTAAAAACAAGACTACTAACTTAATGATTTTTAAACGAGACATATATGTAACGATTATCGTTGTAAAGACATTTAATGTATATATATCATATTAAGAGATATTCATACATGATAATATCATGATAATATAATAATTTAAAATCTCATTTGATATTATAAACATTGGGTTAACAACATTTAACAAGATCGTTAACCTAAAGGTTTCAAAACAACACTTACATGTAACGACTAACGATGACTTAACGACTCAGTTAAAATGTATATGCATGTAGTGTTTTAATATGTATTTATACACTTTTGAAAGACTTCAATACACTTATCAAAATACTTCTACTTAACAAAAATACTTACAATTACATCCTCGTTCAGTTTCATCAACAATTATACTCGTATGCACCCGTATTCGTACTCGTACAATACACAGCTTTTAGATGTATGTACTATTGGTATATACACTCCAATGATCAGCTCTTAGCAGCCCATGTGAGTCACCTAACACATGTGGGAACCATCATTTGGCAACTAGCATGAAATATCTCATAAAATTACAAAAATATGAGTAATCATTCATGACTTATTTACATGAAAACAAAATTACATATCCTTTATATCTAATCCATACACCAACGACCAAAAACACCTACAAACACTTTTATTCTTCAATTTTCTTCATCTAATTGATCTCTCTCAAGTTCTATCTTCAAGTTCTAAGTGTTCTTCATAAATTCTACAAGTTCTAGTTACATAAAATCAAGAATACTTTCAAGTTTGCTAGCTCACTTCCAATCTTGTAAGGTGATCATCCAACCTCAAGAAATCTTTGTTTCTTACAGTAGGTTATCATTCTAATACAAGGTAATAATCATATTCAAACTTTGGTTCAATTTCTATAACTATAACAATCTTATTTCAAGTGATAATCTTACTTGAACTTGTTTTCGTGTCATGATTCTGCTTCAAGAACTTCGAGCCATCCAAGGATCCGTTGAAGCTAGATCCATTTTTCTCTTTTCCAGTAGGTTTATCCAAGGATCTTAAGGTAGTAATGATGTTCATAACATCATTCGATTCATACATATAAAGCTATCTTATTCGAAGGTTTAAACTTGTAATCACTAGAACATAGTTTAGTTAATTCTAAACTTGTTCTCAAACAAAAGTTAATCCTTCTAACTTGACTTTTAAAATCAACTAACCACATGTTCTATATCTATATTATATGCTAACTTAATGATTTAAAACCTGGAAACACGAAAAACACCGTAAAACCAGATTTACGCCGTCGTAGTAACACCGCGGGCTGTTTTGGGTTAGTTAATTAAAAACTATGATAAACTTTGATTTAAAAGTTGTTATTCTGAGAAAATGATTTTTATTATGAACATGAAACTATATCCAAAAATTATGGTTAAACTCAAAGTGGAAGTATGTTTTCTAAAATGGTCATCTAGACGTCGTTCTTTCGACTGAAATGACTACCTTTACAAAAACGACTTGTAACTTATTTTTTCGACTATAAACCTATACTTTTTCTATTTAGATTCATAAAATAGAGTTCAATATGAAACCATAGCAATTTGATTCACTCAAAACGGATTTAAAATGAAGAAGTTATGGGTAAAACAAGATTGGATAATTTTTTCTCATTTTAGCTACGTGAAAATTGGTAGCAAATCTATTCCTACCATAACTTAATCAACTTGTATTGTATATTATGTAATCTTGAGATACCATAGACACGTATACAATGTTTCGACCTATCATGTCGACACATCTATATATATTTCGGAGCAACCATAGACACTCTATATGTGAATGTTGGAGTTAGCTATACATGGTTGAGGTTGATTCCAAAATATATATAGTTTGAGTTGTGATCAATACTGAGATACGTATACACTGGGTCGTAGATTGATTCAAGATAATATTTATCGATTTATTTCTGTACATCTAACTGTGGACAACTAGTTGTAGATTACTAACGAGGACAGTTGACTTAATAAACTTAAAACATCAAAATATATTAAAAGTGTTGTAAATATATTTTGAACATACTTTGATATATATGTATATATTGTTATAGGTTCGTGAATCAACCAGTGGCCAAGTCTTACTTCCCGACGAAGTAAAAATCTGTGAAAGTGAGTTATAGTCCCACTTTTAAAATCTAATATTTTTGGGATGAGAATACATGCAGGTTTTATAAATGATTTACAAAATAGACACAAGTACGTGAAACTACATTCTATGGTTGAATTATCGAAATCGAATATGCCCCTTTTTATTAAGTCTGGTAATCTAAGAATTAGGGAACAGACACCCTAATTGACGCGAATCCTAAAGATAGATCTATTGGGCCTAACAAACCCCATCCAAAGTACCGGATGCTTTAGTACTTCGAAATTTATATCATATCCGAAGGGTGTCCCGGAATGATGGGGATATTCTTATATATGCATCTTGTTAATGTCGGTTACCAGGTATTCACCATATGAATGATTTTTATCTCTATGTATGGGATGTGTATTGAAATATGAAATCTTGTGGTCTGTTGTTACGATTTGATATATATATAGGTTAAACCTATAACTCACCAAAATTTTTGTTGACGTTTAAAGCATGTTTATTCTCAGGTGAATACTAAGAGCTTCCGCTGTTGCATACTAAAATAAGGACAAGATTTGGAGTCCATGTTTGTATGATATTGTGTAAAAACTGCATTCAAGAAACTGATTTCGATGTAACATATTTGCATTGTAAACCATTATGTAATGGTCGTGTGTAAACAGGATATTTTAGATTATCATTATTTGATAATCTACGTAAAGCTTTTTAAACCTTTATTGATGAAATAAAGGTTATGGTTTGTTTTAAAATGAATGCAGTCTTTGAAAAACGTCTCATATAGAGGTCAAAACCTCGCAACGAAATCAATTAATATGGAACATTTTTAATCAATAAGAACGGGACATTTCAAATATCTCACAAAATAACAAACTAATGGAGCCTATATGGAGACTAGATAATCACGTGAATGAGGGAGCTCACAAACACATTCACTTTGCAATTTTCTTGAATCAAATTACTCTCTCTCAAGTGTTCTTCTATTGTTCTAAGTGTTCTTCATCATCTTCATCAAAATCTAGCTCAATCTAGCTCATAAATCCTAACCTAGATCAACATACAAAACAACAACTCAAGAACACATCAAGAACACTTTCAAGTTTACTAGCTTACTTCCAATCTTGCAAATCCATTTCAAGTGATCATCCAATCTCAAGAAATATTTCTTATTTACAGTAAGATATCTTTCTAATTCAAGGTAATAATCATATTCAAACTTTGATTCAATTTCTATAACTATAACAATCTTATTTCGAGTGGAAATCTTACTTGAACTTATTTCCGTGTCATGATTCTACTTCAAGAACTTTCAAGCCATCCAAGAATCCTTTGAAACTAGATCATTTTTTTGTCATTTCCAGTAGGTTTACCTACTAAACTTAAGGTAGTAATGATGTTCATAACATCATTCAATTCATAATATATAACTATCTTATTCGAAGTTTTGAACATGTAATCACTAGAACATAGTTTAGTTAATTCTAAACTTGTTCGCAAAAAAAGTTAATCCTTCTAACGTAACTTTTAAAATAAACTAAACACATGCTCTATATCTATATGATATGCTAACTTAATGATTTAAAACCTGGAAACACGAAGAACACCGTAAAACCGGACATACGCCGTCGTAGTAAAACCGGGGGCTGTTTTGGGTTAGTTAATTAAAAACTATGAGAAACTTTTATTTAAAAGTTGTTCTTCTGGGAAAATGATTTTTCTTATTAATATGAAACTATATCCGAAAATCATGGTTAAACTCAAAGTGGAAGTATGTTTTTTAAAATGGTCATCAAGACGTCGTTCTTTCGACTTAAATGACTACCTCTTACAAAAATGACTTGTAACTTATATTTCTGACTAAAAAATTATACTTTTTATGTTTAGTTTCATAAATTTCAGTTCAATATGAAACCATAGCGATTTGATTCACTCAAAACGGATTTAAAACGAAGAAGTTATGGGTAAAATAAAATTGGATGTTTTTACTTGTTGTAGCTACGTGAAATTTGTAACAAATCTATACTAATCATAACTTAACTAACTTATATAGTATTATACATCTTGGGATACGTTATACACGTATACAATGTTTTGACATATCATATCGACGCACTCCATATATATTATTTGGAACAACCATAGACACTCTATATGCAGTAATGCTTATATACACTGGGTCGTGGATTGATTCGAGATAATATATATTGATTTATTTTCTATACTACTAACTGTGGACAATTAATTGTGGACTACAACATTGGACTGTAAATTTAACAAACTTAAATCGTTAAAACATAATAAAATATGGTATGAATATATTTCGATCATACTTTGATATATATGTATATATCTATTATAGGTTCGTGAATCGACCAGTGGCCAAGTCTTACTTCCGGCAAAGTAAAAACCTGTGAAAGTGAGTTATAGTCCCATTTTTACTATCTAATATTTTTGGGATGAGAATACATGCAGTTTTGAAAATGATTTACAAAATAGACACAAGTATTTGAAACTACATTCTATGTTGAATCATTATACTGGATATCGCCCTTGTTGAACTTGGTAGCCTAAGAATTGGTGTTTATTATAATTGCCACCAATTGACGCAAATCCTAAAGATAGATCTATGGGCTTTGACACGCCCCAGTCAGAGAATATGACCTACTTCAGTACTTCGATGTTTATATATGGGGATATTCTAGATGCATTTTGTTAATGTCGGTTACCAGGTGTTCAACCATATGAATGATTTTTATGCAGATTGCATGTTATTGAAAGATGAAATCTTGTGGTCTATTATTACGATTTGATAAATATATAGGTTAAACCTATAACTCACCAACAATTTTGTTGACGTTTAAAGCATGTTTATTCTCAGGTGATTGTTAAGAACTTCCGCTGTTGCATACTAAATTGAGGACAAGATTTGGAGTCCATGCTCGTATAATATTGTTTAAAAATTGCATTCGAAGAGTTATATTGTTGTGTAATATTATTGTAAACCATTATGTAATGGTCATGAGAAAACGCTATATTTTTTATTATCATTATTTGATAATCTTCGTAATATTTTAAACCTTTATCGATAAAATAAAGGTTATAGTTTGTTTTAAAAATCGAATGCAGTCTTTGAAAAACGTCTCATATAGAGGTCAAAACCTCGCAACGAAATCAATTAATATGAAATGTTTATAATCAATATGAACGGGACATTTTATCATGGGTCCATTCCCAAAGTCTAATGGGAAAGAATATGTCCTCGTAGCAGTAGATTACGTCTCCAGATGGGTTGAAGCCCAAGCATTTCCTACTAATGATGCCAAAGTTGTCACCAACTTCCTGAAGAGACTCTTCTGCAGATTTGGAGCTCCCCGTGCTATAATAAGCGATAGAGGCACACACTTTTGTAACACCCAGTTTATGAAAGTAATGCAATAATACGGAGTTACCCACAAAATGTACACTGCCTATCATCCGCAGACTAACGGACAAGCAGAGGTCATGAACAGAGCACTCAAAAGAATCTTAGAACGAACTGTCGGCCATCAGAGAAATAAATGGGCCGAGAAACTAGATGATGCTCTGTGGGCATTCCGGACTGCTTACAAGAATCCTCTAGGAACTACACCCTACCGCATGATCTATGGAAAAGCCTGTCACCTTCCGCTGGAACTTGAATATAAAGCTCTCTGGGCACTGAAGACCTGCAACCTCGATCCCTCAGTTACCGCAAAACATCAGAAAATGCAAATGAACGAACTCGCCGAATTAAGAGACCAAGCATACGAAACATCATACATCTACAAGAAACGAACGAAACTTACGTATGACGCAAAATTAAACCCTACAAAGTTCGCCCCTGGGGATAAAGTTTTGCTCTTCAATTCTCGGTTCAAGAAGTTCATTGCAAAATTTAGATCAAGATGGAGTGGCCCATACAAAGTTGTACATGCTTTTCCACACGGAGCCGTGGAATTGGAAGGACCTACTGGTAACTTCAAAGTAAACAGCCACCGGTTGAAAGCTTATCTAGAAGACCACGATAAGGAGGAGCACCTCTTCTCCTTTGATCCATTCTGAAGATCTGACAAGGAAAAGTCGAGCTGTAACGACTTGATAAACAAAGCGCTCTTGGGAGGCACCCTTTGCTTATCCTTTTTATTACTTATTATTTTCATTTCAATTATTTTTAGTCTTAAGATATTATCTCTGTGTACTAACAACTAAGCGCCGTACTTATGCTTAGTACTTACAAGATTGTTGAATGTGTTCAGGTAAAAATGCCATGTTCAGGAGCTTCAGTTTACATCCCAGTTCGCAGGTGAAGGACTCCTAGAGTTTACTCATTCGAAAGCAGTGCTGATCAGAACAGGCCATCAACAGGGCAATTAGTCCCAAGGCGACTGATATGGGAGAGCGTTGAGGAGGATATTAGCACAACACCGCCAGCTCCTCCCGTTCGACGATCTAGAAATTTAGCCAGGAGACCAGCCGAGCACACACAGTTTCCAGAGATGCATGAACCACAGACAGTGATACACTATGGAGCCACTTTAAGTGACCCTGATGTTGCATGGGCACTATTCAGAGATCAGCAGAGGCTCTACCGAGCTCTTAGAGCATACCTCCAGCGCGAGGGGATGCCGCGCAGTACTCTGGGCCCGTCTTCATTTAGACTAGCACGCCGTGTTCAGCCGACACGATAAGCTACGCCCAGGCGTTCCACACTGGCCTCAGTTCACTCAGTTGCCTCAGGTGCCATGCCTGCACATGCTTCTCCTATTCCCATCACGCCGCCTGCTCCAGTCACTGAGCCAGTTCCAGTCACTGAGCTACCTGAGGGTTGTCACCTTGTCACTATTCCCATATCAGTTGAGCCACCAACTGCCCAGGCATTTGAGATCACCGGGAGCATACCTGACAAGGAGCCTTTCCCGAGCCTATCCCACCTAGAGTTTCCGTCAGACCTATGTCTGGATTCACTACTAGGCCCTGAGTTGGATATAGGGCAACCTCTCGAGTACTTGCCAAGAATAGAGGATGATGATGAGATCTTCAGATACTTCGCAGAGCCGACTCAGCACATTGACTAGGATAGTATCCCATAGACTACTTTATTCTACTTTATTCTACTTTATTTTACTTTAGTTTATCTTTGAAGCATTGTACTAAAAAGTTATATATATAGTGGAAATGCTGCCTTTCTCTTTTTTGCTCTTCATGCAGAAATATTATCAAAAGAGACCAGTCCCTTGGAGATTGACCGTAGGAAGGCCTAGCACTAGGAAAGTAACACGACCATAGGGAAGTAATCCTTCCTCAAACCTATTTCAATTATAACGCACTAAAATTTCTAAGTGTGGGGTAACCCCCACAACTAACTTAGAATTTTAGAAGTCAATGTCCTTAATTTATAAAGTACTAAAATATTCTTTCTAGGGAACATTAGGGACAATGTTCTTCTAAGTGTGAGGTAATGGGTAGAAGTTTTAAAGGTCAAATTTTCAAAGGTTAAGTAACCAAAACGCCAAGTTTTGAAAGAAAAAAAAAATTCTTTTGTCCAAAAGTAATTAAGCAATGGATATTGGGTAATTTTGAAAAATTCTTACCTTCTTTTTGCCCAAAAGATCTAATAAAATTGCTAGAAATTGGTTTTCGGAACATTTATTAGAACGGAACGATTAAGCTGAAACTTATGTTTTGTGTCAAAAGATTTCTTTTAAGAAAATATGTAAAAGGCTACGCATGATCAAGCACGACCCCTACTCCCCAAATGGTAAGGAATCTTGGACCCAAAGTATCTGTATGACCCATCAAATCTACAGTACTTTGTTATTTCATTTGATGAGCGTGTCGGTGTACGGTTCAAGTTAGAACTTGGTTCAGACATACGTTTCAAGACCAATGGTTAGTGAGCGCCATACGTGGTGCAGGTGCGATACTCCTTCCAAAATCATTCTGAATAGAGAAGATAAAAAGCCATCCGTTTCCGTTTCCACTCCACGCAATTTAAACCGACCAACTTGCATAAAGAGTTGATGAATCAGAAATATTCATCCCAAATTCACTCCCAAAATACACCATTTACCATTCACTCCCCTTTCCATTCATCAAAAGATTCAGAGATTAATAAAGAGATAGATCGATTAAATTCGCTTCAAAAGCACTTGTTGAAAGATTCCGAACCCCTAATTGTTTTTGATAGGTCAAAGACCTATTTTCAGTGGATTATCACTTCCTCTCTGGGCACCAGGAACAAAAGACAAAAGTTATGAAGAAAGGGTATGCCGAAATTTATTTTTTTTTGAAAGAGCAAAGTCTTTATGAATAAGGAAAAGAGAAACCCGAGAAGATGCCCTGAAGAAGAAAGCTGGAAGAGCAAAAGAAAATTCTAGACAAAGTCTTAGCAAAATCCGCCAATTCCGAAGAAAACTTTTACAAAATTCTAGGCCATTCTCTATCCTAAATGGATACTCTGAAGAATCAAAATCTATCAATTCTCTCAAAAGTCAAAAGATCTGGATAACTTTCACCCATCCATGAAATTTCCAAACCCTATAACCCGTCTTCCCCTTGAAAGAATGCCTAGGAAGAAGATCAGTGTCGTCCTTACTTAACCGGTGGAGATATCGATGCTTTACCAAGCCTATGATAAGAACTGATATACGACTGGCTTCTGAGCAACAATACAGTTAGAATAGGACACCCTAAACACTTAAGTGATACGAGTGATCCGCTAGTGTGGAGCCTGGTCATGTATACTCTACATCTGAGAGTTGGAAAGTACGCCTTTTTTACTATGGACGCAATTGAAATCTAGCGACCAAACCATCGAAGCTCGAAACTTTTTCTAATACTTTCGAAAGATGTGCCGATTTCTGATGAAGGCTTAATAAAAAGATCTACGGGTGGGGCAAGGGAGAATCGATTAGAAAGATCCTTATATTCCCGCTTTTTGCTTGAGGAAAAGCAAAGCTAAGTGTGGGGTATTTGATATTGGGCAAAAAGTCACGTTTTTACCCCAATATTGAGCCCTAAAAACCATAAAGTTTCAAACTTTATCGCAAAAGTAATCGCTTTGTCGGTTGATTTTGTAGATTAAGTAATTACAAAGGCGATGCAAGAAGAATCAAGTAAAACGGAGCTAAAACGAAGAATCTAGAGCGAAAATGGTGAAAGACAAGAAAACAAGTTACGATCTAGGAAATCAGGCTGACCTGGCAAGCCAAATGGCCTGCCAAACGGCTTGTCAGGCTCAGAAACGACCTGCCATACGGCTTCAGCAAACGGGCCAAGCAAACGGCCTGCCTCAGCAAGCGGGCTGGCCAAACGGCCTGCCAAACGGGTTGCCAAACGGCCAGTCAGCCGTTTGCATGCAAATTTCAAGTCTATTTAAAGTGCTTTCTCCATCCATTTTAACACACACTCAATTTTGTAATTCATTTCAAATTGTCAAGCTTTTAGTTAGTTTTTAGTAGTAGTTAGCTTAGCTTTTATTTTCCGGAGGATATCCTGGCGAGTCCCTGCGATCTCGGGCAGATTTCTTCGGCCTTTTCAGGTTTTTATCCGAAATGGTTTTCTTTTGTATTAAACATGTGTTCTTACTTTTTATATTTAATAAAGCATTCCGATATTGTCATGATAGCTTAATTAATCTGTATGTTGCCATGATAAAAGTTTGAGTTTGCGTAATTATGTTAATTTAGTACGATTACTGTTATAATACTGAACTAGGAAGTCTGATAGATTTGTATGCTAGCATCTTAAGGATTGACCAACCTAGGTTGTGATCAGGACTTGTCCACCTATATGAAATTAGTTACTTCATAGGATTAAGACCCCTGGTTATACTGTATCTGAAGATTCTATGAACTCGGTATGGCCGGAGTTCTCGAGAGGCATCTAATGCACTTTTAGGACACGGAACTTAGGAATTGAGACAAGAATGACCTAGTATGCCTATTGACTGTTCCGAAGAGACCTCTTAGGAGCTGTTAAGATCTAGTTAGTGCCTTCACTATGTGACCCAAGCCTATTGTATGTTCTTGTTTGATTGTTGCCTTAGGTCTTAGTCATATCAACTGTTTAGGTATTCATTGAAATGTCCCGTTCATATTGATTATAAACGTTCCATATTAATTGATTTCGTTGCGAGGTTTTGACCTCTATATGAGACTTTTTTCAAAGACTGCATTCGATTTTAGAACAAACCATAACCTTTAAAATATTACGACGATTATCAAATAATGATAATCTAAAATATAGCGTTTTTCACACGACCATTACATAATGGTTTACAATAATATTACACATCAACATAAGTCTTCGAATGCAGTTTTTAAACAATATTATACAAGCATGGACTCCAAATCTTGTCCTTAATTTAGTATGCAACAGCGGAAGCTCTTAATAATCACCTGAGGATAAACATGCTTAAAACGTCAACAAAATTGTTGGTGAGTTATAGGTTTAACCTACATATTATCAAATCATAATAATAGACCACAAGATTTCATTTTTATAACACATCTCATATCAGGCATTTCGCAAACTGCATAGAGATAAAAATCATTCATATGTTGAACACCTGGTAACCGACCTTAACAAGATGCATATAGAATATCCCCATCATTTTGGGACTCTCATCGGATATGATAAATCGAAGTACTAAAGCATCTGTAACTCGGATGAGGCTTGTTGGACCAAATAGATCTATCTTTAGGATTCGCGTCAATTAGGGGCCATTTCCCTAATTCTTAGGCTACCAAGCTAAAAAGGGGCATATTCGGTTCGATAATCCAACATAGAAATTATTTTCGATTACTTGTGTCTATTTTGTAAAACTTTATAAAACTGCATGTATTCTCATCCCAAAAATAATAATAGATTTTAAAAGTGGGACTATAACTCACATTCACAGATTTTTACTTCGTCAGGAAGTAAGACTTGGCCACTGGTCAATTCACGAACCTATAACAAATATGTACATATATATATCAAAGTATGTTCAAAATATATTTACAACATTTTTAATATGTTTTAATGTTTTAAGTTTATTAAGTCAGCTGTCCTCGTTAGTAACCTACAACTAGTTGTCTATAGTTAGATGTACAGAAATAAATCAATATATATTATCTTGGATCAATCCACAACCCAGTGTATACACGTCTCAGGCTAGATCACAACTCAAAGTATATATATTTTTGGAATCAACCTCAACCCTGTATAGCTAACTCCAACATTACTGCATATAGAGTGTCTATGGTTGTTCCAAATAATATATATACATGGGTTGATATGATATGTCAAAACATTTGCATACGTGTCTATGGTATCCCAAGATTACATAATATATTAGAATACATGTAATACAATATAAGTTAGCTAGGATATGATTAATATAGATTTGTTACCAATTTTCACGTAGCTACAACAAGAAAAATTATCCAATCTTGTTTTACCCATAACTTCTTCGTTTTAAATCCGTTTTGAGTGTTTCAAGTTGCTATGGTTTCATATTGAACTTAAGTTTATGAATCTAAACAGAAAAAGTATAAGTTTATAGTCGAAAATACAGGTTACAAGTTGTTTTTGTAAAGGTAGTCATTTCAGTCGAAAGAACGACGTCTTGATGACCATTTTGAAAAACATACTTCTACTTTGAGTTTAACCATGATTTTTGGATATAGTTTCATGTCCATAAGAAAAATCATTTTCCCAGAAGAATAACTTTTAAATCAAAGTTTATCATAGTTTTTAATTAACTAACCCAAAACAGCCCGCGGTGTTACTACGACGGCGTATATCCGGTTTTACGGTGTTTTTCGTGTTTCCCGGTTTTAAATCATTAAGTTAGCATATCATATAGATATAGAACATGTGTTTAGTTGATTTTAAAAGTCAAGTTAGAAGGATTAACTTTTGTTTGCGAACAAGTTTAGAATTAACTAAACTATGTTCTAGTGATTTCAAGTTTAAACCTTCAAATAAGGTAGTTTTATATATATGAATCGAATGATGTTATGAACATCATTACTACCTCAAGTTTAGTAGGTAAACCTACTGGAAGTGACAAGAAATGATCAAGCTTCAAAGAATCTTGGATGGCTTGAAAGTTCTTGAAGCAGAATCATGACACGAAAACAAGTTCAAGTAAGATTATCACTCGAATTAAGATAGTTATAGTTATAGGAATTGAATTAAAGTTTGTATATGAGTATTACCTTGATTTAGAATGATATATTACTGTAAACAACAAGGATTTCTTGAGGTTGGATGATCACTTTACAAGATTGGAAGTGAGCTAGTAAACTTGGAAGTATTCTTGATTTTATGAAACTAGAACTTGTAGAATTTATGAAGAACACTTAGAACTTGAAGATAGAACTTGAGAGAGATCACTTAGATGAAGAAAATTGAAGAATGAAAGTGTTTGTAGGTGTTTTTGGTCATTGGTATATGGATTAGATATAAAGGATGTGTAATTTTGTTTACATGTAAATAAGTCATGAATGATTACTAATATTTTTGTAATTTTATGAGATATTTCATGCTAGTTTCCAAATGATGGTTCCCACATGTGTTAGGTGACTCACATGGGCTGCTAAGAGCTGATCATTGGAGTGTATATACCAATATTAAATACATCTAAAAGCTTTGTATTGTACGAGTACGAATACGGGTTCATACGAGTAGAATTGTTGATGAAACTGAACGAGGATGTAATTGTAATAATTTTTGTTAAGTAGAAGTATTTTTATAAGTGTCTTGAAGTCTTTCAAAAGTGTATGAATACATATTAAAACACTACATGTATATACATTTTAACTGAGTCGTTAAGTCATCGTTAGTCGTTACATGTAAATGGTGTTTTGAAACCTTTAGGTTAACGATCTTGTTAAATGTTGTTAACCCATTGTTTATTATATCTAAAGAGATGTTAAATTATTACATTATCATGATATTATGATATATTAATATATCTTAGTATGATATATATACAGTTAAATGTTGTTACAACGATAATCGTTACATATATGCCTCGTTTGGAAATTCTTAAGTTAGTAGTCTTGTTTTACATATGTAGTTCATTGTTAACACACTTAATGATATACTTAATTATCATTTTATCATGTTAAACATAGTGTATCAATATCTTAATATGATTCATATGTATTTAGTAAGACGTTGTTATAACGATAATCGTTATATATATCGTTTCGAGTTTCTTAATTCAATAAACTCATTTTTATGTATATCACTCATTGTTAATATACTTAGTGAGATACTTACTTATCATAATCTCATGTTAACCATATATATATCCATATATATATATCATCATGTAGTTTTTACAAATTTTTAACGTTCGTGAATCGCCGGTCAACTTGGGTGGTCAGTTGTCTATATGAAGCACATTTCAAGTAATCAAGTCTTAACAAGTTTGATTGCTTAACAAGTTGGAAAAATTTAATCATATAAATATACCAATTTCATTTAATATATATAAACATGGAAAATTTCGGGTCACTACAGTACCTACCCGTTAAATAAATTTCGTCCCGAAATTTTAAGCTGTTGAAGGTGTTGACGAATGTTCTGGAAATAGGTTTGAGTATTTCAGCTTCATTTGATCTTCATGCTCCCAGGTGAACTCGGGTACCCTACGAGCATTCCATCGAACCTTGACGATCGGTATCTTATTTTGCTTGAGCCTTTTAACCTCACGATCCATTATCTCGACGGGTTCTTCAATGAATTGTAGTTTTTCATTGATTTTAATTTCGTCTAAAGGAATAGTGAGATCTTCTTTGGCTAAGCACTTCTTCAGATTCGAGACGTGAAAGGTATTATGTACATTGGCGAGTTGTTGAGGTAATTCAAGTCGGTAGGCTACTGGTCCGACACGATCTAAAATCTTGAATGGTCCAATGTATCTTGGATTTCGTTTCCCTCGTTTACCAAATCGAACAACGCCTTTCCAAGGCAAAACCTTAAGCATGACCATCTCCCCAATTTCAAATTTTATATCTTTCCTTTTAAGGTCCGCGTAGCTCTTTTGTCGACTCTGAGCAGTTTTCAACCGTTGTTGAATTTGGATGATTTTCTCTGTAGTTTCTTGGATTATCTCCGAACCCGTAATCTGTCTATCCCCCAATTCATTCCAACAAATTGGAGATCTGCACTTTCTTCCATAAAGTGCTTCGAACGGTGCCATTTCGATACTCGAGTGGTAACTGTTGTTGTAGGAAAATTCTGCTAATGGTAGATGTTGATCCCAACCGTTTCCAAAATCAATAACACATGCTCGTAGCATGACTTCAAGAGTCTGTATATTCCTTTCGCTCTGTCTATCGGTTTGTGGATGATAGGCAGTACTCATGTCTAGACGAGTTCCCAATGCTTGTTGTAATGTCTGCCAAAACCTTGAAACAAATCTTCCATCTCTATCAGAGATAATAGAGATTGGTATTCCATGTCTAGAGACAACTTCCTTCAAGTATAATCTTGCCAACTTCTCCATTTTATCATCTTCTCTCATTGGCAGAAAGTGTGCTGACTTGGTGAGACGATCGACTATTACCCAAATAGTATCATAACCACTTGCAGTCCTTGGCAATTTAGTAATGAAATCCATGGTAATGTTTTCCCATTTCCATTCTGGGATTTCGGGTTGTTGAAGTAGACCTGATGGTTTCTGATGTTCAGCTTTGACCTTAGAACACGTCAAATATTCTCCTACGTATCTAGCAATATCGGCTTTCATACCCGGCCACCAAAAGTGTTTCTTGAGATCTTTGTACATCTTCCCCGCTCCGGGATGTATTGAATATCTGGTTTTATGTGCTTCCTTAAGTACCTTTTCTCTCACATCTCCAAACTTTGGTACCCAAATTCTTTCAGCCCTATACCGGGTTCCGTCTTCCCGAATATTAAGATGTTTCTCCGATCCTTTGGATATTTCATTCTTCAACTTTCCTTCTTTTACAACTCCCTGTTGCGCCTCCTTTATTTGAGTAGTAAGGTTAGTACGAATAATTATATTCATAGCTTTTACCCGCATTGGTTCTCTGTTCTTTTTACTCAAAGCATCGGCTACCACATTTGCCTTCCCTGGGTGGTAACGAATCTTGAAATCGTAATCATTCAATAACTGAATCCACCTACGCTGCCTCATGTTCAGTTGTTTCTGATTAAATATATGTTGGAGACTTTTGTGGTCGGTGTATATGATACTTTTGACCCCATATAAGTAGTGCCTCCAAGTCTTTAATGCAAAAACAACAGCGCCCAATTCCAAATCGTGAGTCGTATAATTTTGCTCGTGAATCTTCAATTGTCTGGACGCATAAGCAATTACCTTCGTTCGTTTCATTAATACATAACCGAGGTCTTGCTTTGAGGCATCACAATATATCACAAAATCATCATTCCCTCCAGGCAATGACAATATAGGTGCCGTAGTTAACTTTTTCTTCAACAATTGAAACGCTTTCTCCTGCTCATCCTTCCATTCAAATTTCTTCCCTTTATGCGTTAATGCAGTCAAGGGTTTTGCTATTTTGGAAAAATCTTGGATGAACCTTCTGTAGTAACCAACCAGTCCTAAAAATTGGCGTATATGCTTCGGGGTTTTCGGGGTTTCCCACTTTTCAACGGTTTCAATCTTTGCCGGATCCACTTGAATACCTTCTTTGTTCACTATGTGACCTAGGAATTGAACTTCTTCCAACCAAAATGCACACTTTGAAAACTTAGCGTACAGTTTTTCTTTCCTCAACAACTCTAGCACTTTTCTCAAATGTTCTTCGTGCTCTTGATCATTCTTTGAGTAAATAAGTATGTCATCGATAAAAACAATGACAAACATGTTAAGGTATGGTCCACACACTCAGTTCATGAGGTCCATGAACACAGCTGGTGCGTTAGTCAGCCCAAACGGCATAACCATAAACTCGTAATGACCGTAACGCGTCCTGAAAGCAGTCTTTGGAATATCATCCTCCTTCATCCGCATTTGATGATACCCATAACGTAAATCAATCTTCGAATAAACTGACGAGCCTTGTAGTTGATCAAATAAGTCGTCGATTCTTGGTAGTGGATAACGATTCTTGATGGTAAGTTTGTTCAACTCTCGGTAGTCGATACACAACCTGAATGTACCATCCTTCTTTTTGACAAACAAAACAGGAGCTCCCCATGGTGATGTACTTGGTCGTATGAAACCATGCTCTAAAAGTTCTTTTAGTTGGCTTTGGAGTTCTTTCATTTCACTGGGTGAGAGTCTGTATAGAGTACGAGCTATTGGTGCAGCTCCTGGTACGAGATCTATTTGAAATTCAACAGATCGATGTGGAGGTAGTCCCTGTAATTCTTTCGGAAATACATCGGGAAATTCTTTTGCGACGGGAACATCATTGATGTTCTTTTCTTCGGGTTTGACTTCTTCGATGTGTGCTAGAATGGCATAGCAACCTTTTCTTATTAGTTTTTGCGCCTTCAAATTACTTATAAGATTTAGCTTCGCGTTGCTCTTTTCTCCGTACACCATTATAGGTTTTCCTTTTTCTCGTACAATGCGAATTCCATTTTTGTAACATACGATTTCCGCTCTCTCTTTTTTCAACCAGTCCATGCCGATTATCACATCAAAACTCCCTAACTCTACTGGTATCAAATCGATCTTAAACATTTCGCTAACCAGTTTAATTTCTCGATTCCGACATATTTTATCTGCCGAAATTAATTTACCGTTTGCTAATTAGAGTAAAATTTTATTATTCATAGGCGTTAATGGACCACTTAATTTAGCACAAAAATCTCTACTTATATAACTTCTATCCGCACCCGAATCAAATAAAACATAAGCAGGTTTTTCATCGATAAGAAACGTACCCGTAACAAGCTCCGGGTCTTCCTGCGCTTCTTCCGCATTAATGTTAAAAACTCTCCCACGGCTTTGCCCATTATTATTTCCCTGGTTTGGACACGCAGTTTTGTAGTGGCTCTTCTTCCCGCATCCAAAACAAATAATGTGGGCATTACTTGTTCCTTTACTCGATGGTCCATAAATTTCACACTTCGTTGTATCATGACCCTTTCTATTACATTTAGTACATGTTGCTGGACAAAAAGTAGTTGGATGGTACTCTTCACACCTCAGACACGGAATTTTCTGATTTTGATTACCAGTGTTGTTATTGAGATTGTTGTTGGGATTTTTGTTGTTGTGGTTGGTATTATTATTGGGATGATTGTTGTAGTTGTTGTTGTTGTTGGAATAGTTTTTGTTGCGTTTGTTGTTGCGAAAAATGGTGCGATTGTGGTTGTGATTGTGGTGTTGATTGTTGAAATTGTGACTCTTGTCACTGGGTTCTTCCCACTTTCTCTTGACTTGTTTCATTTTGGCCTCCTCGACCACCTGCTCTTTAATCCTTCCCTCGATCTGGTTTATAAGTTTGTGAGCCATTCGGCTTGCCTTTTGCATTGAAGTGGGCGTGCTTGAACTCACATCCTCCTGAATTCTCTCTGGTAACCCCTTTTCAAACGCATCAATCTGCTCTTCTTCATCTTCGAACACTCTTGGGCACAATAAACACAACTCGGTGAATCTTCGTTCGTATGGGGTGATATCAAATCCCTTCGTTCGTAATTCTCTAAGCTCTGTCTTGAGCTTATTGACTTCGTTTCTGGGACGGTACTGCTCGTTCATAAAGTGTTTGAATGCTGACCACGGTAGTGCGTAAGCAGCATCATGTCCCACTTGTTCGAGATAGGTATTCCACCATGTTAACGCAGTACCTGTGAAGGTATGTGTGGCTTACTTTACCTTATCTTCCTCGGCACATTTGCTTATAGCAAACACAGATTCGACCTTTTCGATCCATCGTTTCAGTCTGACTGGTCCTTCAGTTCCATCGAATTCCAGAGGTTTACAGGCAGTGAAAGCGTTGTAGGAGCATCCTACACGGTTTCCTGTGGAGTTAACTCCACTGCTAGACCCTGAGTTATTGTTGTTTTGCATTGTAGCCTGTACTGCGGCTATATTTGCTGCAAGGAAAGCACGGAAGTCTTCCTCACTCATGTTCAAGTTCTGACGAGTAGTCGGTGCCATTTCCTTCAAAAATAGCCAAAAGAATTAAGTTAATCATATAGAATATTAAGAGTAGTCAATAGTATTCCGTAGCATAATATGAACTCATTTATAAAAGCTTTTTCTTCTTATTAGCGTTTTATAAGTTTTAATTCGGGTAATACCTACCCGTTAAGTTCATACTTAGTAGCTAACATACAATTCAACTACTACAATTCTATTTGAAAAACTGATTATAATAATATTTCACATTCAAACTTTTATACAATATTTTGCAAACTTACAATACCACTATTTTACATATAGCATGAAATATAGCACATAAAAACTCTGATACAAAACAGTTGAGAAAACAATTCTAGTTAATACGTAAGTCGTTCAACAAAGGCAATAAAGACACGTAATTCATACGTCCAGAAACAAGTCATACATTCTGGTTTTACTAAGACTACTTCCCATCCTTGGTCTTGTGGAACATAACCGTTGTGACCGTTGACAAGACAGCATGTTGTAATGTCGTCAAAAGGACGAGGGTTTCGTAATGTCCAACAGCCCCGTAATAATCTAAAAACCTTGTTTCTCACCCCAACTACTGAATCCGTCACTTGTGGGAAGGTTTATTTAAAAGTTGCAATCCGATGTTCTTTTTCTCACTTTGGTAAGAAGCGAACATCACTAACCCGTAAGCATAACATGCTTCTTTATGTTGCATGTTAGAAGCTCTTTCTAATTCACGAAATCCTATGTTGGGATATGTTGAGTCAAAATAGGTTCTTAACCCGTAGCGTAAAATTGCATTTGGGTTCCCCGCATTTAACGCTTTAAAGAAAACACAGCGTAACTTACGGTCTCCCCAATGTGATATACCCCACCTATCAAAGGAAAGTCTTTTATAAACTAAGGCATTTCTGGAAAGTCTTTCAAATGTTTGACAAGTTAATTTCGCCATAACTAATTGTGCTGATGAATTCTGACTGACTCTAGACAAGATTTCATCAATCATATCCTCTGGTAGGTCTTCTAAAATATTCGGTTGTCTACCCTTAACGTCCATTTTGTGTTTTTATACTGTAAAAATAGACGAGGGTTAGATTCATAAAAGATAATTAACAAACAATACAAGCAATTTTTACATAGAACATAAAAGTACAAGCACACAACAATACATATAATACACAACATGATTACAACCCTCTAATCTGAATCACTGGTTTCTTCTTCTTCGGACTTGGTTCGTTTTCCTAATTTTCTAAGAATATATGGTGTTCCTCTAATACGAGCCGTCGTTTTCCACAATGGTTTAGAAAAACCTGGTGGTTTAGAGGTTCCCAGGTCATTGTTACATTTTAGGAAATACGGATGTTGCCGATACATATAAAGTTCATCGGGGTTGGAATCGGATTTCTCTATTTTTATACCTTTTCCCTTATTATTTTCTTTTACTTTATTAAATTGGGTCGAGGTAATTTCTATAACATTATCGGAATCCTCATCGGGATCCGATTCATCGAAAAATTGATAATCTTCCCAATATTTTGCTTCCTCGGCGGAAACACCATTGACCATTATTAACTTTGGTCCGTTGGTTGAGGATTTTCTTTTATTTAATCGATTTACTATAGGTATCAATATTTATTCCTCCAGAACCTCTTCTTCTTCTGGTTCCTCCTTTTCCGGTTCCTCCTCTTCCGGTTCCTCTTCTTCCGGTTCCTCGTCGGGAATTTGTGAATCTTCCCAAAATATATTCGACTCTTCATTATTATTAGGTGAATCGATGGGATTTGTACAAGTGGTAGACATCTATCACACAATATCAAACACATTATGAGATTAATATATCACATAATATTTACATGTTAATAATATATAGTTTTCAACAAAAGTGTTAAGCAATCGTTTTTAAAGAAAACACGGTCGAAGTCCAGACTCACTAATGTATCCTAACAAACTCGATAAGACACACTAATGCAAATTTCTGGTTCTCTAAGACCAACGCTCGGATACCAACTGAAATGTCCCGTTCATATTGATTATAAACGTTCCATATTAATTGATTTCGTTGCGAGGTTTTAACCTCTATATGAGACTTTTTTCAAAGACTGCATTCGATTTTAGAACAAACCATAACCTTTAAAATATTACGACGATTATCAAATAATGATAATCTAAAATATAGCATTTTTCACACGACCATTACATAATGGTTTACAATAATATTACACATCAACATAAGTCTTCGAATGCAGTTTTTAAACAATATTATACAAGCATGGACTCCAAATCTTGTCCTTAATTTAGTATGCAACAGCGGAAGCTCTTAATAATCACCTGAGGATAAACATGCTTAAAACGTCAACAAAATTGTTGGTGAGTTATAGGTTTAACCTACATATTATCAAATCATAATAATAGACCACAAGATTTCATTTTTATAACACATCTCATATCAGGCATTTCGCAAACTACATAGAGATAAAAATCATTCATATGTTGAACACCTGGTAACCGACCTTAACAAGATGCATATAGAATATCCCCATCATTTTGGGACTCTCATCGGATATGATAAATCGAAGTACTAAAGCATCTGTAACTCGGATGAGGCTTGTTGGACCAAATAGATCTATCTTTAGGATTCGCGTCAATTAGGGGCCATTTCCCTAATTCTTAGGCTACCAAGCTAAAAAGGGGCATATTCGGTTCGATAATCCAATATAGAAATTATTTTCGATTACTTGTGTCTATTTTGTAAAACTTTATAAAACTGCATGTATTCTCATCCCAAAAATAATAATAGATTTTAAAAGTGGGACTATAACTCACTTTCACAGATTTTTACTTCGTCAGGAAGTAAGACTTGGCCACTGGTCAATTCACGAACCTATAACAAATATGTACATATATATATCAAAGTATGTTCAAAATATATTTACAACATTTTTAATATGTTTTAATGTTTTAAGTTTATTAAGTCAGCTGTCCTCGTTAGTAACCTACAACTAGTTGTCTATAGTTAGATGTACAGAAATAAATCAATATATATTATCTTGGATCAATCCACAACCCAGTGTATACACGTCTCAGGCTAGATCACAACTCAAAGTATATATATTTTTGGAATCAACCTCAACCCTGTATAGCTAACTCCAACATTACTGCATATAGAGTGTCTATGGTTGTTCCAAATAATATATATACATGGGTCGATATGATATGTCAAAACATTTGCATACGTGTCTATGGTATCCCAAGATTACATAATATATTAGAATACATGTAATACAATATAAGTTAGCTAGGATATGATTAATATAGATTTGTTACCAATTTTCACGTAGCTACAACAAGAAAAATTATCCAATCTTGTTTTACCCATAACTTCTTCGTTTTAAATCCGTTTTGAGTGTTTCAAGTTGCTATGGTTTCATATTGAACTTAAGTTTATGAATCTAAACATAAAAGGTATAAGTTTATAGTCAAAAATACAGGTTACAAGTCATTTTTGTAAAGGTAGTCATTTTAGTCGAAAGAACGACGTCTAGATGACCATTTTGAAAAACATACTTCTACTTTGAGTTTAACCATGATTTTTGGATATAGTTTCATGTTCATAAGAAAAATCATTTTCCCAGAAGAACAACTTTTAAATCAAAGTTTATCATAGTTTTTAATTAACTAACCCAAAACAGCCCGCAGTGTTACTACGACGGCGTATATCCGGTTTTACGGTGTTTTTCGTGTTTCCCGGTTTTAAATCATTAAGTTAGCATATCATATAGATATAGAACATGTGTTTAGTTGATTTTAAAAGTCAAGTTAGAAGGATTAACTTTTGTTTGCGAACAAGGTTATAATTAACTAAACTATGTTCTAGTGATTTCAAGTTTAAACCTTCAAATAAGGTAGTTTTATATATATGAATCGAATGATGTTATGAACATCATTACTACCTCAAGTTTAGTAGGTAAACCTACTGTAAGTAACAAGAAATGATCTAGCTTCAAAGGATCTTATATGGCTTGAAAGTTCTTGAAGCAGAATCATGACACGAAAATAAGTTCAAGTAAGATTATCACTCGAATTAAGATAGTTATAGTTATAGGAATTGAATCAAAGTTTGTATATGAGTATTACCTTGATTTAGAATGATATCTTACTGTAAACAATAAGGATTTCTTGAGGTTGGATGATCACTTTACAAGATTGGAAGTGAGCTAGTAAACTTGGAAGTATTCTTGATTTTATGAAACTAGAACTTGTAGAATTTATGAAGAACACTTAGAACTTGAAGATAGAACTTGAGAGAGATCACTTAGATGAAGAAAATTGAAGAATGAAAGTGTTTGTAGGTGTTTTTGGTCATTGGTATATGGATTAGATATAAAGGATGTGTAATTTTGTTTACATGTAAATAAGTCATGAATGATTACTAATATTTTTGTAATTTTATGAGATATTTCATGCTAGTTTCCAAATGATGGTTCCCACATGTGTTAGGTGACTCACATGGGCTGCTAAGAGCTGATCATTGGAGTGTATATACCAATATTAAATACATCTAAAAGCTTTGTATTGTACGAGTACGAATACGGGTTCATACGAGTAGAATTGTTGATGAAACTGAACGAGGATGTAATTGTAATAATTTTTGTTAAGTAGAAGTATTTTTATAAGTGTCTTGAAGTCTTTCAAAAGTGTATGAATACATATTAAAACACTACATGTATATACATTTTAACTGAGTCGTTAAGTCATCGTTAGTCGTTACATGTAAATGGTGTTTTGAAACCTTTAGGTTAACAATCTTGTTAAATATTGTTAACCCATTATTTATTATATCTAAAGAGATGTTAAATTATTACATTATCATGATATTATGATATATTAATATATCTTAGTATGATATATATACAGTTAAATGTTGTTACAACGATAATCGTTACATATATGCCTCGTTTCGAAATTCTTAAGTTAGTAGTCTTGTTAACACACTTAATGATATACTTAATTATGTTAAACATAGTGTATAAATATCTTAATATGATTCATATGTATTTAGTAAGACGTTGTTATAACGATAATCGTTATATATATCGTTTCGAGTTTCTTAATTCAATAAACTCATTTTTATGTATATCACTCATTGTTAATATACTTAGTGAGATACTTACTTATCATAATCTCATGTTAACCATATATATATCCATATATATATCATCATGTAGTTTTTACAAATTTTTAACGTTCGTGAATCGCCGGTCAACTTGGGTGGTCAGTTGTCTATATGAAGCACATTTCAAATAATCAAGTCTTAACAAGTTTGATTGCTTAACATGTTGAAAAAATTTAATCATGTAAATATACCAATTTCATTTAATATATATAAACATGAAAAAGTTCGGGTCACTACATTCATTAGGTTTCTATCTGCTTTACTATCATTATATTAAATGTGATGCTGTATAATGCTTGAATTGTTATGATCTCATTAGTATGATGGAATGGTTGTTTGTTTTCATTCAATGTTTTGCCAACTTAAACCGACGGACTCCTTCCGTTTGTGATCAGTGTTCAATCAACACGGCACGTTGTTATTCAGTTACCTAAACTGATAACGAGGGTTAGGATTAGAGCTTAACTCACTAATAAACCTAGTGCTTTACTAAGGATAACCTCCGAGGTATTGTTACCTTTCAATTATACGACCAAGTGACATACTTCTCACTGCTCAAAGAGAACTCCGAGAGTTCAGAGACAAGTAGGTCTGTGTAATTGGCTCATCCAACCAGATCTACATCATTCCAAACATAGTTTTAATATAAGCATAATTACCTTTCCCTAACCTAATACTGACATCTTGGTCAACATTTTCCTGATCTGCATACTCCGGATATCCTTCCACTTTATTTACTTTTCTGCATTTAGGACCTTTAGCTAAAATCAACTACTATCTTTTATCCAGGCAATTTAACTAAAAGAAAATTATCCACTTGATCTTCAATTCGTTAATCAGCAAAAAAATACGACACTTGGTTAACTTACACCTTCTACACCTTAGAAAGTAAAAGTAAATTTAGGCCCCGCAAAATATAAATAAACAAAACCACTGCGTGCTACCTTGATCAACCGAATTAGACGTCCTGCGACCTAACGACACCGCATGAATAAAATCGTTCGTTTCGGCCATATCAGTGTTCTTGGGTAAGATTGAGTCATGAGGACTTAATAGTAACTAACCTAGGGTTTCAAAATGTTAATTTGTGACTATGAGTCTTAAATGGATAGTTAATCACTAGCACACTTTGTTGTTTTTGTAAATGGGTGTATTTGGGTGGTGGATGACCCAAGTGGGGTGTGTTAAGCTCGAAATGTGTCAAAAGAGTTTTGAATGACCTAGTGGTGTATAGTTGGGTGATTTAATGCCATGATCACTAGTTTTAGTGATTGTTGGTAGGTTTGGGCCTATGGTTGGTATTAGGGAAACAAAGGGTGAACATTACCCTAAGTGGTCTATTTGGGCGGATTAAGAGTCCCATTTAGATAAGTGTTGATTTTGCGTTAATATCATTACCCTAGGTGATTTCGTTGACGGTTGAAGAGCTTGTGGGCTTACCTTCGTTTTGGATACAAGGTGAGTCGAATAATTATATGCGTATGTATATAATGTATTTATTTGTATGCTATGGTATGAACCAAAGAGCTGGTAGTGCCATAGTATGTGCGATTGGGCTATGATGTGAACCAAAGAGCCGGTAGCGGCATAGTACGTGCGTTGTAGTGTGAACCAAAGAGCCGGTAGCACTACGGCACGAGTGGTTAGAGTGTGAACCAAAGAGCCGGTGGCACATTAGCGCGAGTATGACTCGGGTTGTGATGTGAACCAAAGAGCCGGTAGCGTCATAACCGATGCGTATGGTGTGAACCAAAGAGCCGGTAGCACCATGACGCGAGTATGGTTAACCATGGTTGTATATTGTATTGTAGCATTCTGTATTATGTCGATTATATGCTATTGATTATGCTAGTTACGGTTTGGGGATTATTAGCTTCGTACTTGAGATGGTATGCTAATTATATTGCTAGCATGCATGCGGTATGTGTGTAAGTGTTTGCAAGTAGGTATATTATATATGTATGTGTATAATTATTGCATTCACTAAGCGTTTTGCTTACCCTCTCGTTGTTTACCTTTTTATAAGCTCCGGCGTGGACAAGGGTAAGGGCGTTCGTTTGGATTAGTGATCCCGCTTCGTTATGTTAGGAGAAGCTTTTGGACATATAGCTTTTGAACATATAGCTTTTGGAGTTTGACCGAGATTTGGGTAGTTTAACCCCCAAACACCATGCTCACAGTGTCGTTTGGAATTTAAACTAATGTGGTCGAAACTCGTGTTTTGTATGAAACTCGTAATTCGGGTCGATGTGGGCCCCGTTTCGTAAAACTCTTTTTATTATTGAATCGTGTGAGTTTTACATATTATAACATGATGTGAAAAGCGTTTCGTCTAAATATGTCGGGAAGTGGGAGATCTTTATTTGAAAATTGGCAAAACCGGACAGAAGCTGAGACAGCTTGTGCGCGCCGCGCACAAGGGGTGTTGCGCGCCGCGCACCCCTTTGTAAAAAAAAAAAAAAAAAAAATTTTGTTTACTGTTTACGGTTGGATATTGGGCTGGGTTGTTACAAATATTCATCCTATATGTATTATAATAAAATTTGTGTATATACATAGTTTAAAAAAAAAATTATTGTATAGTAAGATATGAGTTAACCTACAAGTAATCCGTATTCTAATACAATACAGTCCTATTATTAGTTAGAAGTAACTATTTATCTCTTTTGTGTGTTAGACTATGTATAAAAATGAAAAGCTAGGTGTTTGATTTGAAATCATCAAATCAATCGATGCTTTAGTCTAGATCTTTAGCAGTCGATCATTTATTTGTAATAAGTGAAATGTTTTGTTCTTTACTTGTAAAATGTATTGAAAGTTTTGGGGTTGATTTGTAAAATGTGAAAAATTATGTGTTAATTTATAAAAAGTGAAACTATAGTGTTAATTTGTAAATAGTAGTATTATTTATAAATTTTACTTTTTAACAACGATTGATTTGTAATAAGTGAAAAATTCATCCCTTTTGTGTTTTGAATTATAAATGAAAAGTATAAAAGTGAAATATTATGTGGTAGATTTGTAATAAGTGAAAAGTTTTATGGTTGATTTGTAAAAAATGAAAAGTTTTGTGATTTATTTGTTGATTTTTAAAGTTACGAAAGTTTAGTAGTTGATTTGTAAAAGTAAAAAAAAAAATTGTGTTAATTTAAGTTATATGATTTATTACTTGATTTGTAGTAAGTGAAAAGTTTTGTTGTTGATTTGTAGAAAGTATTGATAGTATTGGGGTTGATTTGTAAAAAGTGAAAAAAAAATTGTTTTAATTTGAGTTATGTGGTTGATTTGTAAAGTGAAAAGTTTTGTTGTTGATTTGTAGAAAGTATTGAAAGTGTTGGTATTGATTTGTAAAAAATGAAAAATATTGTATTAATTTAAGTTATGTGGTTGATTTGTAGTAAGTGAAAAGTTTTGTTATTGATTTGTAGAACGTATTGAAAGTGTTGGTGTGGATTTGTAAAATATAAAAAATTATGTTTTAATTTATAAAAAGTGAAAGTATAGTGTTAATTTATAAATACTTAAAAGTATATTAATTATTAATTAATTATAAATTTTAATTTAAAAGGTAGTAATTATTATGTACAATATGTTAATCGAATTAACGACCACTCTGTAAACTACATTAGAAAAATCCAGTAAAAATATAATCAACAACTAACCAAGAACTTGAGTTATTCTGCCAATGCACATTATTATATTTGGAACCGACAAGTATATCCTATCCTATACATACATAAGTCACAAATTATCTAGTTTCGATACCAAAAATCAGATAATATTTTAATGCATATTAAGTATTTCCTTACACGTGTATATATTCATCCATATAAATACGTACATGCACATTTGATATTACCAAGCTTAAAATATTATTCTACTCGATTATATTATCAAAAGTTACAAGATGGCAATTTTTTATTCATCATTTTACTCACGAATTGGAACCACAAGTTTACTTCTTATATTCACATTTCAACTCTTTATGCTTATTTATCACGTTGGAGCCGTAAACCTTAACCAGAATTTCGACATAACTTGGGGTGGTGGCCGAGGTAAGATCACAGGCGATGTTCTTACGTTGTCTTTAGATAAAATATCCGGGTCGGGTTTTCAATCGAAAAATGAGTATCTATTTGGAAGAATCGACATGCAACTAAAGCTTGTGCCTGGGAATTCTGCTGGAACTGTCACCGCTTATTATGTATGTTTCACTTTAATTTCTATATAGTTATAATTGTTCATCAATTCAGTTTTTATTTTTCTTGTTTTATTTAGTTCGGTTTGTTTGCTTTTAGAAACTTTTGGATTCTGAAAATTTGATGGTAAAATCGAAAACTAAAACTGAAATCGAATTCAATTTCAAAATCAAAATTTGATTTGGTTTCGGTTAAAACCGAAATACTCAAATCATAATTCAACAAAAAAAACAATCATAATAAATTGTATTTAGATTTGACTTTATTTTAAAATCAGGTATTGTATATGTGTGTTAATATTTGGTATATTATACATTAGGATTTGTTAAGTATGGCCATACTTAAAGAAATTAAAACATGCTTAAACTTTTTGTACATTTAAGTGGTGAGGAGTTAGTTACTACGGAGTAAAAGTTAATGGGAAGTTATTATTAGAGTACAACTAGAAATGGTGTCTAAAACTCTTAAGGATAGCCTTTAGGTTACAGTTAAAAAAAAAAAATCATAGGGAGTATTAGTTAAATATGGTTTTTGATTATACCAATGTAAACTAAAAAACCGAACCGAAATTGAATTGAAGTTCAAATTGATTTTATTTTGGATTTTATTTGGTCTGGTTTGTCCCAGAAAAGTGTAATCTTCGTTTAGTTAAAAATGTCATTTGCACGTATATTTTTAGAAAATTTGTATTGGTCCAATCTTCTTTGAGGTTTTATTAGTATATCATTTTCTTGTTACTAATGTAGTTTGGTATTAAAAGGTGTTTTAACTTGTA